>NW_026991710.1:36165404-37541654 GCF_029215605.1 Mirounga angustirostris
AGATAGAAGATGTTAAATAAGTTACAGAATTGAAAAGGACCTGAGCAGACATTTTTTCAAAGAAGACACACAAATGGCCAACAAACACATGAGAAAATGCTCAACATCACTAGTCTTCAGGGAAACGCAAATCAAAACCACAATGAGATACCATCTCACACCTGTCAGAGTGGCTAGAATAAAAAAGATGAGAAATAACAAGTGTTGGCAAGAATGCAGGGAAAACAAACCCTCGTGCACTGATAGTGGGAATGCAAATTGGTGCAACCACTGTGGAAAACAGTATAGAGTTTCCTCAAAAAATTAAAAATAGAATTATCGTAGGATCCAGTAATTCCACTATTGGGTATTTACCCAAGAGAACAAAAACACTAATTTGAAAAGATACATGCATCCCTATGTTTATTTCAGCATTATTTACAATAGTCAAGATATGGAAGCACCCAAATGTCCATTAATAGATGAATGGATAAAGAAGAGGTGGTATGTATATATACAATGGAATATTACTCAGCCATAAAAAAGAATGAAGTCTTGCTATTTGCAACAACATGGATGGACCTAGAGGATTTAATGTTAGGTGAAGTAGAGAAAGACAAATACCTATAATTTCAATCATATGAGTAATTTAAGAAACAAAACAAATAAACAAAGAAAAAAGAGACAAACCAAACCACTCTTAAATATAGAGAATGAACTGATGATTGCCTGAGGTGAGGGGGTTGGGGAAATGGGTGAAATACATAAATGAGATTAAGAGTACACTTATTGTGATGAAAACTGAGTAATGTATGGAATTGTTGAATCATTATATCATATACCTGAAACTAATACAACACTATATGTTAATTATACTTCAATAACAATAAAAACCAAAAAGGTATTCATTATGAATTATTTTTATTTTCTAGTTATATCATGTAATGTATTTCCTTACTATAACTAAAAATCAAAATTGTTAGTAAAATATTTCTAGAGACTTTTGTTCAGATGGCTTTTGATGAAGAAGGCAGATAATCTACACCCTGTATTTCCAATGTTTCATGAAAACAGGAAAATTATCACCAAACTCCAGCTGATGCTCCTGCTTTACTCAGAAGGTGTAAGCCCCTAAGGAGATGTAAGCAATTTCAAGAAGGGTGATTGAGAGTCGGTGTGTGTGATTTTTTTTTTTTTTTCAAATAATTGCAGCTATTCTAGGAGTCTCACACACGTAAGCAAGGAATATTAGTGGTGGGTAATTCTCACCTTAAATCTACTGAGAACATCTTCAATGAGGCTACTCGGAATTTGGGGAGAAAGGATAAATATATTTTTTCTGTGTCCCAGGCATGAATCATGAGGGGAGATTGCCACCTGGTGCAGTTTGATTCCTTCCTGTAAAAATGCCTGGTTGGGCAATGGGCTAAAAGTAAATCTGAATGAAGCTGACTACTGGCAAACAGAGTGGAGTGGTAGTCAAGGGAAAGGAAACACCCTTTCCTCCTAGGAATTAGAATCAAGAGGCCAGCAAGGGGCCCGTGGAGAAATCGTGCAAGCTTCTCTTGAAAGAAAGAGGCAGATTTCATCCTCCATCAGGTTTGGAGAACATGAAGTCAGCTTATCATTCCAGTCAAGTGAGAGTGTTCTACAGCTCTGTCGTTTGTCACTTTCCACACTGCATCCTGGGAGTGGTCAGTAACTACCACGGGTGAGTGGGAAAGGAGAAAAGCCAGGAAGAGAGAAGAAACCAACCATAGTCTTTTTCCTAAAAGCACCACCTCTCTTCTCTAGGCTGTAGCTGGGCCCAAAAAGGGCAGGAGAAAGAATCCTTATTTTTGAATTAAGATTGAAATATCAACTAGTATTGTAGACTGGGTATTCTAATGTCTTCATTTAGACTATATTTTAAAATTGGGAGTGACCATTGGATTTTCTTTTCCCTAAGTGTCACCAACAAATTCATGGAGCCTACTGGGATCCATCTGATAGCAGGGGAAAAACATTCCCCTATAAAAATTTTCAAAAGAGCATTGGAAAAAAAATACAGTTACATTCTTCTCATCCCACAAATTATGTACTTTTTGAAAGACAAAAAGCTAGAAAAATATTCAAAAAGTTGGTAGAATTTATGCGAAGAGTATTAGGGAGAATTTTAGCTTTCTATATTATTATTATGTTTCTACTCATTTTTATAACACTTGATTTTATTATGCCTTTCTAATTTAAAAAAGTATGAAGATATTTTTAAAAGGTAGACTAGGTGAGTAGAAAGAAGAATAGAGAGAAGTGGTTGTATTTAAGGAATGACTTACTCTATAGCTTTCATGTTTTTCTACCTCAGTTGATAGGAAAATCTGTTGACCAGCCTAATAAACTCTGTCACCTCTGCTTTACCCTCTCACTCTATACAATCCATCACCAATTCCTATTAATTTTACCACCTAATATTTCTCCAAAGAGATTTCTTCCTCCATATTTTTGGTACCTCAGTTCCAGCTCAGACTCAGACCCTCACATCTCATATTCAGGCTTTAAAATATGTTTCTAACTGTTCTCCACCATGACCCTTTCTTGTTCCTTTCTCCTGCAATCCATCCAAATGTAAAATAAATTTCATAAAAAGAAAATGTGACCATGCCATTTTCTAGCTTGGACCATTTCAGTGACTCAGTCTGAAGAATAATGTCCATGCTTGTTAAAACAGCTTACAATACTCCATTGCTTTATAATTGTTTGCCAAATAAATGAGCAAATCAATCAATAAATACATGAAGATGTTAATCTCTGGGTTATATGATATATACAAAGAAAACATTCCTCTTCAAACATGATGTGGATTCTTGGCAGAGCAAACCTTCTGTGCCCTAATATAATGATCTAATAATCTGTCTATATATGATTCTTTCATAAAGAAAGAAAACAATTTGACAACCTTCTGAATTTTACATACAGAAAATATCATTATGTGGTTTATGATTAAGTGACATAAATATCAAATTTATCAATTTGATAATTCTGCTGAGGTTTAATGCATAGAAAATATGTACACTGAATATTGTTTTCCAATGGGCCAGTTCTCCAGAGCTATTTCTAAAAATTAAAGAGGACTCTTTCTAGTTAAAGTCATTTATTATCACAATTTAATAATTTTAAGCAGCGATCTCTAGGATAACTCTAGGGTGAGTTTCACTTACATCTTTAAATAAGAGGCGGCATTAGTGATTATGTCTTAATTTTTCCTATCAAAATTCTTGCAATGTAGGCTGAATAACCATTCATCAGAACTCTATAAAACTAAAATATATCTTAAGAATTATGGTCCCTGAATCAAATTGGCTACACAAATAATCTACACAAGGAGATTTCTGGGAAAAAAAAAAGTTAAGATGGTATAAGGTGCTATTTAATATTGAATAAACTTCTGAGAGATAATAAAATTGTATTTTTCCTTTCATACTGATCTGTGGGAGATAAATATATAACATGCATGATATATAACACGTACAGTTTTACCTTTTTTTTTTTTTTTTTTTTTCACCTGGATAAGGACTGTTTGCAAAACGCGATCAGGCCATTCTGTAAAGACAAAAGACATCACATTCTCCTATTCTCTCTATGGTTATCTGGTGATGATCATAGGAACCAACTAATCCTGTTCTTATCCCAACCTGCCTAGGACTCCCTCAAGCAATAACCAATGAAATCTGTTACTGCTATCTCAAGAAAGAGGGTATCCACTGAGGCAGGGCAGGAGCACATTTATTTTAGAAAACCACAAGGCATCTCACCAACTTTGCAAATCCTGAGAGTTATTTCCTCAGCACTTTCTTTTCCTGTTCTTTGACCTCCACCCTGAACTTCACTGACTGAATCTCTTACTAACACTTTCCCTCTGGTATTGTTCCACTAAACATACTGGTATATCATTCTGTGATAAATTATTTAAGTGTCTCCTTTGACCTAGGAGCACCGTGAAAAAAATTACTAGACACTAAGGGCACTGTGACCAAATAAAGTTTAGAAATCTCTAAAAAAACTATGATTTCCCAATTTGGATGTTGAAAAGAAGGAGCAGAGTTTTCTTGAGGGTTGTGAGTTAAGACAAGAAGAGAATGGTCAGTGAAGATATATATATATGCAAGAAAATTGTTTATAGTGTTTGCTAAGGCTTAGGATGAGTCCACTCTTCTCCAGGGGGGCTATGTTTTTTCTTTACCCAGCCACCTGTTTCCTCCCGACTCCCTACTCTTTTCTTGAATTTTTTAAAGGAATCTTCTATTTATTTTATTTTTTGCCTCTATGGGTTTTCAAATTTTCCATTATTTGTCATTTATACTTGACATTTTAGTGTGTAGTTTTAAATTAAACTCTGATGACTATCTTTACCCTCTTGGAAAACAATAAAGATTTTTAAAACACTTTTCCTTAATAACATCTTCATTAATGTTAGGTATTCATGATTTAATTCTATCTTTGTGTTTATGAATGCCACAAATCAGACATTGTGGTTATTTTTATATAGTCAGTGTTTATTTAGACTTACTTGTATACCAACACCTGAAGAAAATTTTATGATTATTTTTCTTTTGTGATTATGATTTTTCTTCACATATATACTTGTAGATGTTTCTTTAATCAATTGGTAGTAAAATTTAAAAATTTTTTTTCATCTGTACCTGTTTGATTTGACTCTTGTAATAGAATAAAATTTATCATATTATAGAATTTTAGGCTGTTGGCAGATATTTTTGTGTCACACTTTTAAAATAAATCCTACTATATTCTGGCTTCCAAACCTGTTGTTAAGACAACTGTTAGCCCAATTTCAATTCTTTTACAGGTAATCTGCCTTATTTCTTGCTCTTAAAACTCAGTATCTTTGGTGACCTCAAGTTCATTAATATTTGCCTAGGTGTGGATATGTTTACATCTATCTTGCTTGGGAGTCATGATTTCCTCATTCAGACAATCGGTGTCTTTAGTTAATTATAGGAAAATTGTCAGCCATCATATATGTATTTTTTAATGTTGTCCCATCTCCTCAGGAATCCTGTGTGGCTTCAGGTCAGAACTTCTAAAGTTGTCCTCTGTGTTTTTTAACCACTTTCTCAAATTTTCCTTCTCTTTGTGTCTCTGGGCCACCTCCTGTGTAATTTTTTAAAAATCTATTACCCAGTTTGTTGGGATCGCTTATTCTATTTTATCAGCTGTGCCTTACCTATTTGTCATTTTTAGAAATAATATTTGATTCACTTTAATTCTGTTTTTGTTCCTTCTTTTTATTTCCCTAAAGCATATGAAACAAACTTATTTTTAAGTGTTTTGTTCATCATATTATCTTCAGTTTTTGCTGACATAATTCTGCAGTCAGTTGATTCTGTTGATAGCTGCTTATAAGGGCTTTAAAACTTTTTTTTTTGTTATTTAAAAACATTATGAACTCTTTACTTGTAGTTTTTTAAATGGGAATTCTTAAAGGACTGAGTTTAAAAGAGTTTCCTCCAGAAAGGATATTTTGGTTGCTGTTTCCCAGACTACTGAGAGTAACAACAACTTTTAATTCTCAAATGTCCTTTTGGCCACATATATTGTATGAATTCTGACCCCAAATCTCTGCTAAGTATAGACTTGTCATTGGGAAATCTGAGAAATTATTTTTGTCTTTCCACTTCACCAGAGCCAAGGGTGCTATAAGCATGTATTCCAAATTTCCTTCTCCAGTGAGGAATTGCTTTTTACTCCAAAAGGTCAATTTATGACAATCCAGGCTTTATACAAAGCTTTCCAATCCAATCTCTCATTGAGCGGAGGCCACACAGATTCTGTATTTCTTTTCTTTTTTCCAACATAGTGTCAAACCTACGTACTCTAGATGTTCTAGTCAATTCTAACTTGTTTCTTTGTATTAACATTATGTTATTTTTGCTGTTCAAGGAATATTAAATTCTCTACAAGAACTAGAATGTGCTTTGGAATTTACTATTTGACAGAACACAGATAATACAAAGGAACATACTAATTTATAGATTTCTGACTAATATGGAAGAAAACAACAAAGATGATGGTTTTTCCTGCCCTGTAAAAAAACATTAACCAGTTTTGTTTCTAACCTGGCAATCTTATTCTGACTTAAAAAACAAACAAACAAACAAACAAACAAAAACAAAACATGTTCGGGGTGCTTGGGTGGCACAGTCCGTTAGGTATTTGACTCGGTTTCACCTGAGGTCGTGATCTCAGGGTCGTAGCATGGAGGTGCAAATGGGGCTCAGCACTCACCATGGGGGCCTGCTTAAGATTCTCTCTCTCCCTCTCCTCCCACTTGCGCACTCTCTCTCTAAAAAAGAAAAAAAATGTTCATAAATACTGAATTTCACTGGTTCCCTCATTAATAATGTAAATACATTTTTATATGTGGTCATTTGAATTTGTATGGGAATCATATTTTCACCCGTTTGAAAATAATATTTTGACAAAAGCATACTTTCCATTTCATAATTTAGGAGTTTTTGTTTTTGTTTTTTGAGGCATGTACAATAACATTCTGTTCTATTTCTTCAAGGAGAGAAGAATTCTATAACATGACACAAAACAAAATAATAATATGACACGTCATTTAGCTTTTTTTTAGAGCAGCATTCTCTGATAAAGTTTGTTAATCCTACAATAGTTTATTGACAAACATTTAAAATTTTCCTATCAGGAAAAAAAAAATTAGCAATGAGAAGGACGACACTAAAGAATAACCCAGCTCAGTGATTTTACTAAGTAAGCTTTAAAGCGCAGTGTTTAAGATCACCCAGGTAAACAGATTAAAGTTATGAACAGAGCCCTGGTTTTCTGATTTACATTCAACCATAAATTCATTATAAGAGTTTTTAAATAGTGATTCTGGATTTATCTGAAAGCATAAGACTGTTAAATTTTGAGTTACCTTTCAATATGATTATTCTCTAAAGTGATGTTTTATAACACTACTAAATACAATATTGGCTTCCTATCTGAAGAGTGAAGCATCTAATTTTATTTGTGCAATGCTTATGTCTTTAGTAGGAAATATTTTATGTCCACAGTAACTACTGTATATTGAAAGATGCTTATTGGTCTCTGCTTTTACTACATTAAAAAAAAATATTCCTATGGGTCAGTTTTCTGGTCTACTAAATGCCAATGCTTTGGATATTGAAATATTTATGATGCTAAATGGGGTATTTTGCTGCAACCGATTAGATCAATGCATCTGTTGCAGGTTTTAGATCATCTTCTTTATGACAGATTTATTGAACATCTCAAAAAACTTGGCATGAGGACACTTGAATGCACTGATTCAACTGGAAAGTAAAATATGGAGTTGCGAGCCTTAATTTTGATGGTATTTAAATAGAAGGAAATGAAACTCTTAAAAATACATAGGTAGAACAAAATTTTAAAATTTCTATAAGCTACCAGAGAGTTTGTTATATTTATTTAGGCAAATGTAGGAGCAATTTAGTGGTTCAGAGATTTTATTTTATTACTTAGAGGATTACACTTAAACTTCATTTAAATTTCTTTCTCCGTACTTTGTAAATTTTTATCACATAAACTTTGTATTAATGTCTATGCTTTTCTATGTCTATGCTAATTCTATGCTTTCCACATAAATATTTGGTCATATTTTATTATCCTAATTTGTTTTACCCTTCAGGTTCAGTTTCCATATTCTATAAATATTTTTGTTTAGCATAATAAGTATCCTTTACTGATGCAAGTCATTCTGGTTCTTTAAATATCTGACTCAAAGACAAAATAGAAAGGAAATCAAATAAAGATTAGTGCCTATGGGGATGCCTGGGTGGCTCAGTCGGTTAAGCAGCTGCCTTCGGCTCAGGTCATGATCCCAAGTCCTGGGATCGAGTCCCACATCAAGGAGCCCGCTTCTCCCTCTGCCTGCCTCTCCCCCTGCTTGTGTTCTGTCTCTCTGACAAATAAATAAATAAAATCTTAAAAAAAAAAAAAAAAAGATTAGTGCCTATGAAGCACTTTTATTTTAGCTAAAGACATCAACTTCATAGTAATAAAAGCTCTTCTTCATGATTAGATTTAAGAGTACAAATGTGGTTACTTGCAAGAGTGTGAGACCCAAGCAAGCAGCACTTGACACTCAATTTTGGCTCATTATTTAAAATCAGAAAGAGCAAGACATAAGCTAAACATTTTGGAAAGGCTTGGTAGGGTTAAGGTCAAAAAGGTTTCTACAGATTACTTCTTGGAATACTTATGAAAAGAGATTAGAGAAGTAATGAATAAAAAGCAGCCTATCTGCAATAGTAGCATGATTGCTACTTTGTTTTTAATCTCATGGAATTTTAGGCAACTTCTCTTCCTCTTGTCAGGTACCATAGAGTAAATGCTTAAGGAAGCTGTGATGACACTGGCTGGCTTTGGGTCACTGTGCCATTACTTACTGCCTGTGAGACACTGAGCACGTTACCTCTGTGCTCTTTCTCAGATTAGTTTCTTCATTTTAAAATAGTAAAACTAATACCCACCTTGTGGAGTTGCATGAGAATTAAATGAGGTAATATGTGTTTGCTAGTTATCGGTAGCTCTTTGCTAAATATTTCTGGTTCTCTAGTTTTCTGAGAACAAAATAGGATTGACATTCATGGTCTCCTCGTGATTGTCACGGGCTAGATAACTTTTGCAGAGGCACTCTTACCTCTAGGCCAGAGCATGTAATTGATAGTACAAGCCCCAACATCCTTTCCTCTGTCGTGGCAACTGACAATATTTAAAATGATTACTCTTCTGTTATTCGGTGTCCCTGAGTGACCATAACAATTGGGGGCCCCTTAAAAACTCATGATGAACATGCAGAATAGATGAATAATAAAGTTTTGCTGAGGTAAGCATCCAAAATTTCTTTCTTCTTTTTATCGCCATGTAAACTTCTCCTATCATGACTAATAGAAATATTGATAGCTAAAAGTGGGTTGATTCCATTGGAAAACCCTAAATGTGGCATCAGCATAGAGACTTGGTAGTGAGTAGTGAAGAAACTATTACCAGATGCTAGAAGGATGAGAGCCTTCTTCTGCAGTGCAAAATCTCTTAAAATTGGCTCCCTCAATAACATGGAAAGGATAAAATGTCCCTAATGAGAACACAGATTTAGGGAAAGAAGTTGAAAAATAGAAAGCATATTTTAGAGGCTGTGGGCTAAACTTGACAAGGTATTACAAGCACAGGAAGAAAGAAAAAGCACAATTTGAAACAGAGACTAAAGAGAAGAGAGATCACAGAGATATGGAGACTTGCAGTAGTCACAGAGGCAAGACAGGAAACTCCTTATCATCCATTTGTAATAGTAAACAGAATTCTTTTGAAAACCTGAAACCAATTAGATTCTGTTCCTTTTGCAGGAATCAAATCAAAGTGTGAGTAGCTCTCTCGTTGTTAAAACTTCTAGTTACATTAGAGCCTTCCCCCCGAATTTTTTCAGTTAAACAAAATGGCTGGGGGAAGGGATGAGTGGAGATGCAAAGTGTCTGCAGTTAAGTCGAAAATAACTACAACTGCAGCTTTCGGCACAAGGAGGAATGAAATATGTGATCCTTGTTAAGTCTTGTAAAATTTCAACAGCTTGAGAGAAGACAAGACCCTCAGGTCAATTACCTAAAAGGAATGGATATTTCCAACAATCACTGAGTGAATGTGGAAGTCGATCCTGCCACTAATGAAAAAGTGAAGGCTGTGGTCTTGGTTGAGACATTGGAGCTTTGTAAGACCTTGAACTAGAGAACCCAGTTAACTCATTCCCAGATTCCTGACTCACAGAAACTCACAGTGAGATAATAATGTTGTTTTAAGTTTTCAGTAGCACTCAGCAATAGATAACTAATAGATTTTGTATATCAGACGTGTAAAAGGCAGATGAATAGTCTTTTAAATCACTGTGTTTTCAAATCATGACAGGCTGCATCCAGACTTCTTCTGGAAGCAAGTGTTCATTCCTCAGAGGTGCTAAACTTTCAATATAGTTTCATTTTTGAATGAAACTTACACTGTTAGTAAGAAAGGGAGTGAAATCAATATGCAATAACAAGAAGAGAGGACTCTGATAATCAATAGATCCATTAACCAAGTATTTTTGCTTCTGTCCCCTTCTAGGCACAAGGCTGGACTACTACTTGGCCCTTTTATGATTACGTGGGTCATTTGACAGTTTTAACAGTTAAGCTCTGAACATTAAACCTCTTTTCCTGCACAGAAACTTGACAATATTTGAAATGGTGGCTGCTCTTTTATCTTCAGTTCCTGATGAAGTGAATAGAGTTTGTTGATCTGCAGAGGATATGTAACATGAATGATAAATAAATCATTCTTGTGGTAAACCACTAAGATTTTGGAACTTTCTTAATATGCTGTAATTTGGCTTGTCTTGACATATATAATACATGAAATACTAAAACTTTGCTTTACATGAAGAATGGAAACCCTAAATGAATACTATTGTCTCCACGATTACTCTGGTATAAGTCGAGAACTTCTAAGATCATTTCAATGGCCAGCTCTACATTAGAGTAGAATCTAGACATCTACAGGAAGATAGAGAAGTTATAAGACACAGAATTTATTTTCCTTTATGGTTCTTATTTAACAAAATACCAATCCATACCTGAAATTTAATAATTTTTGAAGAAATTTCATACAAAATTATTCTAAATGGAATTATAAAATTGTACAATTACTTTGGAGAGGATTGAGCAATTTAGTAAAGTAAAACATGATCCCAAAAGACCCAAACAATCCATCTTCTAGATATCTATAGTTTGTTCTTGTTTTGAAGATAATTGGTCCCTGACAAATCTTCCATAGAAGAAATCTAGATCAAAAACCCAATGATCATTTTATTAAATACTTAACGAAGTATTCATATGGTACACAATTTTGCACATTTAACAACAAAAACCACAAACACAAAATCCACTGAGCAATGCAATTTTGCAGATAATCACTAATAGAAACTAACAAAGAATAATTTGATAAGATGATATAGTGCAACAAGTGCTAACTAAACAATTGCATAGACAATTGGTGATTAGTCTTAGTTGCTCTATTCAGTTGTAATACAAGTGAGTGGAATCAAAATAGTTTCTTAAAAATTTAAAGAAGGGCGCCTGGGTGGCTCAGTTGGTTAAGCGACTGCCTTCGGCTCAGGTCATGATCCTGGAGTCCCGGGATCGAGTCCCGCATTAGGCTCCCTGCTCAGCGGGGAGCCTGCTTCTCCCTCTGACCCTCCCCCCTCTCATGTGTGCTCTCTGTCTCTCTCATTATCCCTGTCTCAAATAAATAAATAAAATCTTGAAAAAAAAAAAAAAAGAAGATGTGCTTAAAAATTTAAAGAAATGACCCATACCTCCAAGTTACATAATTTTTTAAAACTTTTTATGAAGTAAAAAATCTTATGAGACAAAAAACCCCTGTTTTGTGGATCCCTCATAAATGTTTCTTTTGTTTCCTATTTCATTAATTTCCACCCATTTTTACATAGATCCTTCAATTTTTCTTAGGTGTAATTTACTTCTCTTTTTCTATATTTTTCATTTTAATGAAAAATGCTTTTTAAATGTGTTTTAGGTCATGAATTTAACTATTTACTGATTAAGCTGCATTCAGCAAGTTTTGATAGGTAGTGCTTTCATTAAAATTCATCTAAAAATTTTGCATTTCTTGTGCTTGTCTCCTCAAATTCCAGTTATTTTAAAGTGTGTTTTTTCCATTAAAACAAAATGTTTAAGAATATTTCATGTTTACCTTAAATATAATTAAAAAAATATTTTTATGGCTGTTGTTTAATTTCATTGTAGTCAAAGAACTCAACTGTATGATGAAATTATTTGAAAGTTATTGAATTTTAACCTAGACCTTAAAGAATCCATTTATACTTGAACATCATATGTAGTCTATATGTGTTGGTAACATGCATATATTTATACATGTATACATACACGCATACACATATACCCCCACACACATACTTCACAGTTCCGCTAGTATTTGCTGCATGATATATTCATTTCAGATAGAAATGTGTTAAAATCTGTCATTATATGGTATTCTTAATTTCATTTGTTCTTCCATAACTTCATGCTTTATATATTTGAGGCTTTTTTTGCAAAATACATATAAAATATTCACTTATAAATACCATTTCTGAATTTCTCCTTTTATTGCCAGGTATACTTTTTACACATATTTGTGCTCATTAGATGATATATGGTATTTTTATTAATAATTTACTTTATTTAATAAATGTTTGCCTGGCATATTTTAGGCCACTTTATGTAAATAATTTAGAGTCATTTATTTTATTTTATTTGGGTGCAAAAAGGTGGTTTTATTAAAGCACGGGGACAGGACCCATGGGCAGAAAGAGCTGCTGCCCTGGGGTTGTGAGGAATGGCTGATTATATACTTGGGAGTTGGGGGAGGTAAGAAAAAGGGAGGTTTTCAAAAGGATTTTCATGTGTTAAAGAAGACTCCCAGGATACCAGAGGCCTGGCCATTGTCAAGTTAAGGTTGTTTTTCTTCCTAGCAAGACATTAACATGAAGATAGTTGGGAGCTTCCTGGAGGAACGTTACACTCTGCCCACTTCAAGTATCTGTCAATGGGCTGCAGGTTATAAGGGCATTTAGTTGTATCTACATTTCCTTCTGGAAGCTAGGTTATTGTAGAAATGTTTTGTTCTTGTAGACTGCTAGGACATTTGTAAACTGAGGGAGACTTATGTCTTGCAGGATTGTGATCTCTGTAAGTTAACTATTTGTTTTTCCTTTCCTTAGCCTGAGGAATGTCACATCTATCCCATGGCGGGGAGGTTGTGGGGTTTCAGCTTCTGCTTTGTCCTCAGCTTGCCTTCTGTTCCTCATCACATACGAGGCGGCAATGGAATGAAGTCCAGCTACTGGTGTTCAAAGGTCCAGAGGGAGGTCCCGAGGCCTCTGGAGACGAAACTAGTTTTTCCAGGATTATGGAGCTGACAGGTCAGACGTTGCTGATAGACTGTTTTTGCAATTTTATAGCTGGCTTCCACCGATGACTATTCATAATTCGAGTCCTCTGAAATGCATTACAGTTGGTGAAGGAATGCAAAAACTAAAAAATAAGGCTTGTCAGGGAGCTGGGAGGAACCAAGCAGCCATCTTGGGATTCCCATTGCCCCAGCTGTTTGTTTCATTTATAAGCATTTTTTACCCATCTTAATTTCTCAGATTTAAGAGCAGGCTCTTATCATGTTACCAGGACAACAGGATGGCAAAAGTCTGGCAATGAGGGGACATTTTTTGCAGAAGCAGAATGGACTTCATCCACATGTACCACCATCTTTAAGGATTTCGTTGTTGCTGCCTTTGTGTAAAAGTCAACTGGGACATTTTCTGGATTCTCAGGTTCAATCCATTTAGTGTGAGCCTCAATTTTGATGACAGCAATTTCAGAAGCTAAGCGAGGAGTAATTGCAAGCGATGACTCTGTACCAGGACGTAGCAGATTTCTAGGAATTTCACATAATTTATGGAACACTTCTACACCTTCCAGAAAGTGGTCACTTTTCTGTTCAGAGAGTTGTTGCTATTCTTTTGTTCGCTCTCCTGTTGAGTTCGTAGGTGTTCAGAATGGTTTGATCCCTATGTAGCTGAATTCCTGGGACCAGACGAAATCCAAGTCTCTCCTCTGCCATCTTGCTCTCAATTTAGAGTCATTTATTAAGTCTATCTATTTTAATAATACAAATAAATATATAAGTAGATTTATTTAGCACTATGTCTTTTATTGGATTATCATGTTCGGTTTATGTTGTTTGTGTGTGTGGTAGTTGCTGGAAGAGAAGTTGCTTTGGGCAACATAGTTGCCTGGTGACTCCAAAAGTGCTGCATGTCAGGATCTACCTTGGGATTCACTTCATTACACTTCCTCTGGACTGGTCCCTGCCAATGACTGCATGTGGTACTATTGTGGGGCCATCCTTGTCCAACAGAGGACCACTCCAATGGACAACTCTTGCTTGAGGGTTCACCAAGGACCTGGCCAAGACTTTCTCAGAAGTATGCTATAGTCTGTCTCTTTCCCAATCCAATCCTCCTTTCATGTGGGTTGGTCTTCAAACTAAAAACTTCCTTCTCATTCTTCACAGACATTTCATAAGTAAATCTCTTATATGTCTAATCTTATTTAGGCATCAGCTCTTTAGATGATGTAAACTGACATGCGATACAGATGCATGGGGACTTATTTTTACCTCCTATCTTGTGCTTTTTAAACCTCTTATTTATTTGGCTACTTATGTCCCCCTTTCCCACTTCTAGATGGATTGATAAAGTTTTCTGTATTTTTTCTACCTGTATTTTGAAGCTATAACAAAGAGTGCTAGCTTTCTCCTAATATCTGTTCTTCTATTCTTCAATAGTATTATAAACTCTAATTTTTATCTGGCTGCATATGTACCCACCAAAAAAAAAAAAAAGAGAGAGAGAAACAGAAAGAAAGAAAAGAAAAAAGAAAAATACATTTCTCAGCTCTCTTTAAATTGGAAGTGACCTTGTGACTGTATGTTGACTAAAAGGATATTACCAGAAATGCTTATGAAAATTATCCTCTACGTGGCCCAAAAGACAATAGAATGGACAAACTGAAAGGAAAAGGCAATAATCTTAAATTATAAAGATGCTGTTCAAGATAAAGATGAATTAAAAGGACAATAAAATCACAATATCTGAAATAAAATGCTCAAAAGAAAGGAATAGCAGAAAAAGCAACGCACACTTTGTCAAATGTGAGAAAGACAACAAACCTGAGAATGGAGACCCTTAAAATTCAGAGGAGTGGTAGATAGAAATTATAAGGATAAGATAATGGTTGTAAAAAAAAGAATAAAAAGTGGCAACTTCACCTACAAAGTATAGGTATGCACCTACAGATAAAGCCATAAGTTAGAAAAGAAAAAAAAAAATGATGCTAAGTTTTCTAGAAAAATATTTTGAACTAAAATTTGAGTATTTGGATAGGAAGGGTTTTCTCACTCCAACATCATTTAATAATACAATATATCTATAGATTGCCTAAAACATTTTGAATTAAAAAAAGGAGAAATAAAACTATCTTCAACTAAAATTTCTCTGTATGAGTAGATATTAGAAGATGATGAAGCACCTACTGCATAATTGTAAAGGGGAAAAAAGAAAGGTTTGGCTCAAGGGTTTTATATCTAGCCAAATGTATTTCATGTGCAAAAACCATTTCAAGAACAATCAGGTATGACACAGCCAACACCTATATAATCTTCTTGGAAAAAAATATATAATGATGCAATACAGAATGTCAAGGAAAGAAAACTAAACTATAAGGTCATATTAAATGAACACAAGCTAGAAATTGCAGGCACTTAATTTTGAATATTCATTTACATCTAAGAAATCTTTATAGCTACAAAGTTGATAATATCAAAGCCCAGAAATCAGAAGTGGGAGAAAATGCAAGTTGCTTGATATACTAAAGAGATAGGAAAGGACTCGATAATTTTCAGGAAAACATAGTCTGAAATATACCTTGGAAATCTTACAGTCCATTAATCTATTCAATCAAACAATACTAATGTACATTTATTATGTTTTTATTAAATGCCAAATAATCTTCAGTTGCTAGAAAGACCAACATAAATAATATCAGTTTTATGCATTCAAGAATTTCACAGTTCAGTGAAGAAAATCGACATAAGCAGTTAATTATAAAGCAGGGTATAAATAAGCACAGAGAACTAGGGAACACTGTTGAAGAACACAGAACTCTTTTTGAAGATGGTCTGGGGAACTCAGATTGTAGTAAACAAAATTGAAAAAACATTTACAAAATAAACATTAGTCAAGCCAATCTCAGTAGTGAGCAAAGTAAAATTCTAGGTAAAATGTATAATAAAAAATAGAGAAGCAGGAAAGAGCATGGTAGAGAAAACAAAATCAGATTGTTGATTCTAAATTGTCAAGGGCAGAGTAACTAGAAATTAAAATGGAGAGGATAATCAGTGGAAGGTCTTGCATTTTTGATCTTTGTAATGTCCATTATCACAATAGTGCATAGATATAATGGAATAAGACAGTTCCCAAATTAAAACATGTTCGCAAGAAAACAATAAGCATAATAGAAGATGACAGAAATAAGCCTGAATAGATCAACTTGGAAAAAAACATTCAAATACATTAAAACGCCAAAATGGGTGAGCAAATAAAATCTAACTTCATACTGTATATAAAGTATACCTAAAACAAAAGTATTGTGAAAGCATAAGTAATGAATGAGTGAACAGGAAAATATCAAGGAAATGGTTACACAAGCAAGAATGGTAGCATTATTTTTAGATGTAATAGATAATATATGTAAATAGACTAAAGAGTCAAAATAAGCCAAGTGAAATATATAGAGGATACTTGAGAAAGAAAATTATGAATGAAAATTAAAAGTAGAAATTAGTAAATTATCAACAGGAAGCAATAGATAACTCTAAAAACAATTCGGTATTATCACAGACCCATACACTATGATTAAGTATTTTCCTTGAATTTTAATCATGAAAAAAGAAAAGAAAAACACAAATTACTTGGAGGTGAGGAATAAATACACATATATACCCATTTATGAGTTTTGCTTGTAATTCCACACTAAAGAATTTGAAAATCAAAATGACTTTCCGGAATGAATGAAAAATTTTTGTGTCATGAATCCTTAACTTCCAAATTTATATCTCAAGCTCTGACCTCCCTCCATGAATAAGACCCAATTGCCCACTAAGTAATTCCTTTTGCATTCCCAGAGGCAATTCAGATCCCATTTGTTCAAGATGAATTTGTCACCTTCTTCTCCCTACATATCACTCCCACCCAAGCTCGCTTCCCCTCCCCCACTAAACACACTCTTAGCACAAAACTGTCCTCCTTATTTTACTTACTGGAGAGATTATCACTGACAGTTGTTCAGTGCACCTGGTTTTAAGGGCAGGAGTTGTGTCTAGTTCACTCTTTTACCAACAGTGGCTGGCATAACTGGCCAATGTTTTAGAAAATAAATCATTAAGTATTTGCTCAAAGATTGGGTTAACTATTAAAAGGAATTTAAATTGGTAAAAACATTTTTCTGAAAGGCAAATTGGAAGTGAGCAATATAAATTATAAAATTCTGTGTATCCTTTTATCTGCATATTTAAAGATGGAGATAATAAAAACATATATATGGAAAGATACAATTTTGACATTTGACTAACAAAAAATACGTATACACCCTAAATATACCATAATATGATATTAGATGTGGAGAATCAAATACGGTATATCTATGTGTGAAACCTTATGTTGCTATCAATAATCACGTATTAAAGCTCTCACCACGTATTGCCATGTTTAAAGAAAAAGGATATATACAGTAGCATCCTAATTTTCTTTTTAAAGATTTTATTTATTTGACAGAGAGAGACACAGCAAGAGAGGGAACACAAGCAGGGGGAGTGGGAGAGGGAGAAGCAGGCTTCCCGCTGAGCAGGGAGCGGATGTGGGGCTCCATCCCAGGACCCTGGGATCATGACCTGAGCCGAAGGCAGACGCTTAACGACTGAGCCACCCAGGTGCCCCAGTAGCATCCTAATTTTTAAATATACTTATTTGTATGTATATAAAAATTATTTTTATGAATGTACACGTTTCTCCTGCTATCTGAATATAAAGTGTCCCTATGAAATCTTTTGTAAGCCCAAATAGCATAAAACAAAGAAGCAATTACCATTAATTTGTATGGAAAATTTTTTGAGCATTCCCAGACCCCAAAAATAATCTTTCATAGGCTTTTCTGATATCTTAGGATACATCTTGATAATGGATGTACAAAATAAATTAAGATAAAGCACAGATGCTCACAGACACAGCTCAGAATTCTGGCGGCTGAGGCTGAGATGCTGGGTGTAGGTCCCAGGGAAGGAGCCTGGAGAGGCAATTTTGCTCAGGGTGCCCGCTGCCTCTATAACAGTCCTCTGCAAAACAGATGCCGAACACTATTTTTGCTTTTCACCTTTTTTCATAAAAGCAAAAATCTTCTTGGGATTTTTGGTTAGGGAAAATAGGTACTAATGTAGGTCTTTCTTAATGCAAAGTGGCTTAATGTAAACTTTCCCAAAGTGGGGGCTACCTCTATTCAACAAAATCTGAGTTCTGACCACGTGCCAGACATTCTGCTAGGTGCTAGACCCTCTTGGATGTGTGAGACCCAGGCCCCACCCTTGCAAATTAGATATCACTGCTTAGCTTTGCGATGATTTTTAAGGAAATGAAAGGTATTTACGTTTAAGCTTATTTTTATGCCTGCATGATTGACACCTGAGTCCTCTTGAAATAGTTCATACCACTTTAGCATCTGGGGAGACAGGATGAGTCTGATATACTAATATCATCTGAGATCATTATTCATTTGAATCAAATTGGCTGAGGTTGAATTCTTTTGCGCCTTTTGCCACAACCTTCTAGATCTGTGACTTGTACAAGTTCTTTCCTCTCAGCTTCTTTCCTCTTCAGAAAACAAAGGACTAAATAAATTAATATTAACTGAATCATAGATTTTTAAAAAAATAATGTGAGTAGTCACTAGATCGCCTATTATAGCATAAGTTCTCAGATTGTATTATTCTCAAGAGTTATTAATTCTTAGAAGTGAGGAGAAAAAAATGGAATATGAGGAGAGACAGGCAAGAGGTATGGAGGAACTCTGACAGAACATAGAGTATTAGATTCTGCTATTTGGAGACAGAGGATGACATTATCGAAAATTCCTTAGAACAGATGTATTTGACTTTGGCCCTGAAGACAGGATTTTACTATGTGAAAAAGTGGAGAAAGGCCATTTTCGTGCACAGGTAACATTTTTGTAGATATGGCTATGGCTAGATCATATGCCCATTTGGGGGAAAGAAAAAAGATGGTTTTATGAATCCTTTTGGTTTAAAAAAGACAATGTTTGTGGTATTGTTAGTGGAGGTATTGGCTTTCCTTTTCCTTTCTTTTTAAAGTTTCTCTTCTTGTCTCCCCTTTTCCTTTTCTTTCTTTATTCCCCCTCCTTTGCCCTAAAGAGGACATGACTGTCCTCTAAATTAGTCAAGGCCTGGATGCCTCAGGTTAAAACCAAATTGATTCACCTGGTTTATAGTGCAGCAGTTTAAATTTATGCTCAAAACTCTTTTGGAAATGGAATGTGTGACCAGGTTTTAGCAATATAATTTAAAAGATGTGGTAAATAATTCTTGTTTGGGTCTCATAGCCCTTGAATGCCTGGTCATTCCAGATTAAGAGTCATGACAAAAGCTTGGACAACTTCTTAAAGAAAGGGCCGCAGGGCTCTCCCTCTTTCCGGTACAGTTTGAGGGAGGTAGCCTTGTTTAGAAACAAAAGCATTAGCAGAATTGTCATTTCTCCCATTGTCAGATGAGGCAGGCCCTTTTTATTAGGAAATTTTAACCTTCCACACAATGCCACTCCCCCAACCTCGACCTCTTCTCAATCTGGAGCTGTGCCTTCCTGAAATGGATGCAATGACCCTGGCATCATCTGCATGCTTGGGATGGGGGCAGCCTCTACCATGGTACCCAATGACCCTTGCCCCCAGGTATTCACCCTTGTATAATACCCTCCCGTTGAGTGTGGGCTGGATTTATTGACTGCCTTCTACCAAATAGAATATGGAAGTAATGGGATGTCATTTCTATGATTAGGATAGAAGAAGATCATGGTTCCCCTCCTTTGGACATCTAGCAGAACCCAAAGGGAATAGGGCACAGAAGAGGTCAGGTCCCATCGCGGTAGGTAGGAGAAATAAAATCTCTGAAGAATGGAGAGCAGATAACAGATGCAGGCAGCACTGGTACTTCAGGGGTAGGTTTAATTCTAGCAACTAAATGTGCAAGATGATAGAAAATGTATCTTAATTTACATTTTGTATACTTGCATGTCCTATAAGTGAGACAGCTTCTTGCCGTTAAAAAGCCAGTATATTAATTTTGTAAACCTTAGTTCTCTCATCTGTAGAATGGGGATCATGCTGGCTGAACCCATCTTAAGATTTTTGTGAGGATCAGGTTAAGTAGTGTGTGAAGAAGTATATGGCACATTCAAGATGGATATGGAAATTCATCTGAAAGTCAATAATGGACAATGTGTTGTGCTGGGTAATACTTATTGGACTATTTCCAGTCTGCTTACCTCAATTTCCATACAAGGCAATTTCAAATACCCCGTTCCAACTTTGCCTTCATCGTGTCTTGGTTAGTAAAGTTGAATTTAATTCCATTTGCCTCTGTGTTAGAAGGGCAATCTTATCTTTATCCCTGTGTGGAAGTTCATATTAATATGTAATGTCTGATAGCTCAAAACTCACAGCTATATGAAAGGCTGGAAATCTTTAATTTTGTTCTAGACCTTGATGCTATATTGATGCCAGGGCTGTATGCCAGCCAACTGTGACAATTATTTCTGTTTAATTTTCTAATTTCAGTCAGGACTACTTAGCTTGCCAATGAAGTCCATCAGTGTCAGAAGCCAAGGCAGTTACTTATGAGCGGCAATAGCTTGTTATAGTTGCTTTAATACTCTGGGGAAAATAAAAGCCTCTATGGGCTCTTCAATAATTAATAGATTTATTTATAAATTTATCAAAGCAAAAAACCACACCTGGGGCCTAGAAGAGGGCTTGGCACATGGTAGGTACTAAAATGCTTGTTGACAGCAGGTAGGAATAACTAAGTAACTGAAAGCTAGTGCATCTACATACATTATTTTCTAAACAGGGATGCTCTTTTATTTTTAAGATTTATTTATTTATTTATTTGAGAGAGAGAGAGCTTGTGAGGAGGAGGAAGGGCAGAGGGAGAGGGAGAGGGAGTCTCAAGCAGACTCCCCACTGAATGTGGGGCCTGACAGAGGGCTCCATCACATGACCCTGAGATCATGGCCTGAGCCAAAACCAAGGGTCAGATGGTCAACCGAGTGAGCCACCCAAGCCCCCCTAAACTGGGATTCTCAGAGTTCTGAGACTCTGAGAACTCAAAAATTGACATATAAGAGAAACATGTAGGAAATGGTAAGGAGGTTCCCAAAAAATTAAAAATAGAACTACCATATGATCCAGTAATTCCACCACTGGGCATTTTCCCAAAGAAAACAAAACCATTAATTCAGAAAGATATATGTACTCCTATGTTTATTGCAGCATTATTTACAATAGCCAAGATATGGAGACAGTTCAGGTGTCCACTGACAGATGAGTGGATAAGGCAGATGTGATATATACATACAATGGAATATTACTCCATAAAAAAATAATTAAATCTTAACATTTGCCACAACAAAGATAAACCTAGAGGATATAATGCTAAATGAAATAAGTCAGACAAGGAAAGACAAATACCATATGATTTCACTTACATGTAGAATCTAAAAAACATAACAAAACAAACAAAAAAACCACACAGACTCTTAAACACAGAGAAAAACTGGTGCTTATCAGATGGGAGATGGGTGGGGGGATGGGTGAAATAAAGGGGATTAAGAGGTACAAGCTTCCGGTTATAAAACAAATAAGTCACAGAGATGAAAGGTACAGCATAGGAAATTGACATTTAAGATTTTCAGGTTTTCAAAGGCAGCTCTAAACTTATCATCTAGAACAACATGGTGATCATTGTGTTAAATAACAAAAATTAATCTGAGTAAATTTAATGATCAAATTGGCTTTATTCAATGATTTGTGAATCAGGTAGCATTCTATCTAACAAAACAAATAGAATGGAGCTTCAACAGGCTGCAGAAAAGGAAAGGTTTTTTAAAGGTGGAAAGGGAGCACAAAAAGGGAAATAATTAGCAAAGAAAGCATTGTTTTAGGCAAGGTTGCCCTCCTAAAGGGAAGGAAAGAGGTGTATCAATAGATGACCTCGTATGCTGACTAGGAAATTCAGGATTGGCTGAATCAAGGTCACATTTCTGGAAGAAGTTCAAGCTGCAATTATGTTAAATATTAAGTCTTGGTGGGGTTTAGCATAAGTGACTCCATTTTGGACCTGCTGTCTCCTTTTTAACAATGGTAACTGAACATCTTTGAAAATTTATAAAATTCAACTTAAAAAACAATTTATAGAGAGCTCAACTTCAAATCTTTGGACAGTGCGTGTTCATTGGATGAGTTAAGTGTAAATCTTCAAAGCCATCTACAGTTTTTGTGCATTTTCATGATTAGTTAAATCAATTTGTATATAGGTTTCCAGGGGCTTTGTAATCAAATTATTCAAAGAAACAACTGTTCCAGATGAAAAGAAAATTTAATCTTCCACTACAGATGTTTCTTTTGGGGTCTTTATTGGTCAATAAATTTTGTTCCAGGAGAAATAATACACGCTACCTAGTGCTAATCCTTATTTTCTTTTTAAAATATTGCTCTTGTTACACAATTTACACATATGATGGATAAATCTGCAAGTGAAACTTAGAGGACTGTGTTGATTTGGGATTGAATGATTTGAGAAATGCAGTTATTTCATGACTATTTTGGTAAACTGCAGTCAGAATATTACCTAATTAAGGAGCAGTCCAAAACTCTACTTCCTGGAGGGAAAATATGGCACCATGGTCCTTTAAATCTTGAGGCTTTACAACTAAAATATCACTAGTGCTATTGAAATAGGCATTTGAAATTTCACCACCTGCCACTTCATGGTTACAATTTCAAGTGGTTTCCATATTTAATTATGAAAGGCAAGCACAAGTAGAATTATCAGTGACATTAAAATCTTATTTTGTATAATCAACAGTGATCACAGTTTAATGATACTTTTCTCTCACAGCAAATACTACTTTTTTCAAAGTCTTAATTCCATCTCAGTTCAGCTGATGTTTCTATTGTTGCCCACCTTACTCTGCTTATACCTTTAACACAAAGGTACATTAAAAATCTTTACAGAGCAACTTATTCTACTCATCACATTTTAATTATTCTTTTCTTCTGTTTTATAACAGGCAGATTGTACCGTTCACTTCTATTGCAGTAAAGGTATCTCCACAGTAACATTTCTTTGGAGTGTTATCTTCTATTTTGTACAGAGGAGTTAAAAACTCTGAGTCATTTGCAGGCTTTGAAAATTTCTTCCTGAATTAAATATGACTCAGTTGAATTACTAATACTGAAGATGTGTTGATAATTCCCAAGTACTGTGTTCATTTTAAACTAAAATCAACAACAAAAATCCACAGTGCAACTCTTCTAGTTAAACTTACTTGACACTTAATTCTGAATCAGGCACTATTTTAAACGTTTTTTATGTACCAAATCATTGGTTGACAAACTACATCTCATGAGCCAAATCCAGCCCCACTGCTTGTTTTTGTAAATAAAGTTTTATGGGAACACCGCCACACCCATTAATTTTCGTTCTGTCTATTGCTGCTTCCACACTACAGTAACAGAGTTGACTAGTTGCCATAGAGACCATATGGCCAGTGAAGCCTAAAATATTTACTATTTGGTACTTTGCAGAAGAAGCTTGCCAATCCTTTCATTAAAATTTTTGATTTCCTGGACAACACTGTGGAGTATCACTCTCATCTTCATCTCTATTTTAAAGATGAAGAAAATGGGCCCATGAGAGGTTAAGTAACTTGCCCAAGGTCACAAACTGCTACTAACTGGGAAAGCAGGATTGGACCCAGATGACTGGTTCTGCAGTCCCCATTCTCAACTCTGCTAACCTGCATCTCAAACGGAGAATTATGATTGCTGCCTGTGAAGGGGCAATTATTCAAACATATTTCTATCAACAAAAATTGACTGGGCATTAATAGTTTTTCCCCAGAGCATAAAATACCTTGCAACTGTGAGCTAATACAGATTTTAAGACTAAACCTCTGGTCAGTTTCTGTCGGTATAGAATTCAGATAGTAAAATCCACTACCTTTGTAGTATAATGCAGAACTTCTCTATTGTTCTCAGGAAATGCTACTAGAGAGTCTGAAGAATTTGATATGAATGATATATATGGAATTTAGTTGGCCTAAGACAAATAACAACAAATAAAAAGATTATAAAGCAATTCTGTGTCCTCAAACATTTTCCTTCTTGTCCTCTGCAGCAGTTACAGGAGGCATTTAGAAAATGACACTAATTAGAGGAGATAAGAGAGAATTCTGTCATCAGGACCAGAGTTTAGATAATGACTATAGCTTTTGGGGGTTGGCCTTATCACTATTAAAACCATTCATCCATACCCAATCCCTTTGGAAAATTAAAATTTTGCACTAATCAGAGCAGGTTTTCTGCAGCTGCCAGAGCATGATGGACTTCCCAATAACAGGGGAACGAATGTTCCTTTTCACACTTGGAGCAATGTTCCCATGGCAACACTCCCTGTACGCACTCCAATGAAACTTCTCTTTTTCCCTCCAAGATTTTTCCCCTTTTCTTCTCCTTAACTACCCTTTTTTATTAAAAATAAGTACCTTGATCTCTAAGAGGCTAAAACCTACCAGCGGGCCCCGGTCCTCTATTTGCCCTATTTGACGTTTAGAAGGAAAACACACACGCACACACACATGCACACACAAGATTTTGCTGAACATTGATATTCTTCTTTATTATATCACATGAAGAATAGTCAGAACTAGCTTTGGACAGGGAAAATGTGAGGGCTCAAACTCAATTCTGAATTAGAAACCTGCAACAGAAGCTAGGGCATGTGATTTTTGCAAACATGCAACAATACACTAGAATTCTTGTTGGACTGCTTGAAGATGGGAATTGTGCTGAGAGCAGACTGTGTTTTGCATATCGGCAGCCTTCCTGATTTATCATCAGGTGATTTGTATATTGATAAAGCAGAAATTCTGGTGTTAGTATCTGGTATTGAATAAAGGCATAAGAGATTTCTGGTAAATAACTCTCTAGAAGAAATCTGGGTTATGGTGAATTTGCCAGGAGAGTTTTGTTTTAAAGATTTTATTTATTTATTTGACAGAAAAAGAGATAGCGAGAGCAGGAACACAAGCAGGGGGAGTGGAAGAGGGAGAAGCAGGCTTCCCGCTGAGCAGGGAGCCCGATGTGGGGCTCGATCCCAGGACCCTGAGATCATGACCTGAGCGGAAGGAGGCCGCTTAAGGACTGAGCCACCCAGGCTCCCCGCCAGGAGAGTTTTACTACAAAGTAACCAAGAGCAAAAAGAGAATAAATAAAGCAAAGCGGGGGGAGGGAGTTAGCTGATGTGTAAAGAAACTGACCCTTACAGATATCAACCAAAATAAATAAACCACAATAAAATGCTGCAGTCCCATACTATTTGATGTGTGGGCTATGGAGTGGTGCTGGTCTGCCAGGGTTTGTTACTGGTCTTCATATGGGTAAGTTCGTTCTGTATTAGTTGCCAGTGCTTACTTACATTTTCCAATGTGTGTGTGTGTGTGTGTGTGTGTGTGTTTTAATTCTTTTCTTCTCTATTATGTTTATAGTGATTGTATTTATTGAAAATGCAATTGTATATATATATATTGACTAATAACAAAAATGGAGCTTCTGTTTGTATGGTTTTGATTTTTTTAATTTTTTCTAAGATTTCATGTCTGTTATATATTACAAAAGTATTGTTGCAATAATATCACAATAATATAACGTTTTTTTTTAATGTGTGAGAAGAGCTGTATAGTTGCTGTAGAGGCCAACTTCAGACAATCAGCTTGAACAATGGAAGCCTGAGGAAGGTAGCAGGACCCAGGGTAACCCCCTGCCTGAACACAAACAGGCCCATTAGAGGACCCACCTCAAAATAGCCAGAAGCCCTAGCTGACCAGTGGGTTACTTACACCAGGGCACAGGTATCCAAAAAGGAAAATTCCATATGTTCCCATCCCCCCCTTCCCATCCCTCATTAACTAGAGCCCCACCCCTGGCTCGTGGCAGACAATCTCTGCTTTGCTGTCCTGACCGACACTCCCTTGTTGTGTATTCAATAAACTTCTATCTCCTTTGTTCTGCCTTAGGTGAATTCTTTCACCACCGAGGCCGCCAACCCCCATCTATGGGTAGACCCCACAGTTGACACTAGATTATACTGGGAGCCTGGGGTTCTCTGTTTCTGTGTGCTTGAATGAATGAGTGGTACAAATTAAATGGGGCATATATTCTGCATGCACTGTCTCACTTCATCTTCACAACCCACTTATTAGATAGATATTTTGTCCATTTTACAGATAAAGAAACTGACGCTTAAGAAGATCAAAGTACCGCGTCTGTATCGGTCAGGATGCTGCTGGAAATAGAATCCAGCTCAGATGATTTAAGATACCTTAATGAAGGGACTCCTTACAGAGGTACAAGAAGAATAAAAAAAAACAAGAAGGGGTATTGAAGTACCCAGAAATTGGCAAAAGCAGGAAGCCATTAGAGAACTTGGAACTGTGTGGACAAGGGAATAAAGTTGATACTGGAGAGAAAGCCATCCCGTTAGGAGAAAGACTGCCCTATTAGTACTGGGCCTTGAGGGGGAGGAGCACAGCCCTGCCCACTTGCAGCCTGTCAAGAAGAAAACCAAAGTAATAAATACCAACTTCTCTCTCCCAGGAGAACTGGAGATGTGTCAGAGGGGCACCCACCTGGGAGAGACACAGCCACGGCCAAAGGTGACAGCCCAGAGCAGGGAGGAAGCAGGGAAGAAATATGCCAAACTTTCTTCTCTCTCACTTGCATATCTCTTGGCCAGAGATGTATATGCCTTGAATTATGAATAAAGCTATGCCTCAGGTGTCTGTCGGACATGAACCCCTTCCAAGGTGTCAGGAAGGAACCTATCAGTATATTTAGAAGTCAGGTTTTCTGTAAAATTTGAAAGAGTATTATTTTTTCAATCACTAACAATGAACCAAAAGCAAAAGAAAAATTAAATTTCCTTACTATCTACAGCCCACTGATGAGTCCTTGAAACAGGCAGAGGGACATTCCTTTAGGAGCTCAGTTGCCTCGATGTAAATACTTTGCTCAGGGCAAAAGGCAATCTTAGCCCAACCCCCAGGATCCTGTGAATCTACTTTAACATATAAAAATTCCTTTGGAAATTTCCTTTATCTCTACCTACCAAGATACATATTGGCAGTCATCCTCCAAGCATATGACCCAACGATATATATCCAAAGGGTCTCATGACTCATGTTTTATTAGACAGTAATAAATGACCTTTTCCCAACAATAGCTAGCCCCCTCAAGGTCCTGGAAAGCTTGCTTCCAAATTCCTTAGACACTTACGCTATCCCTAACCTCCTCCCAACTTGAAAGTATATAATGCGCCACTCCTAACGACCCCAGTACAGCTCTTTCTGCCCACAGGTCCTTTCCCCATGCTTTAATAAACCACCTTTTTGGACCAAAAATGTCTTAAAAATTCTTTCTTGGCCATCGGCTTAAAACCCAACATCTTTCCTACATCAACTACTCATTATGAATTCTTTTTCCTCTCTAATTTCCCTTTCCTTCCTGATCGACATATTGGAGAAGTCGCTGGCAGTTTTGGGACCCAGGTATGGAGAAAGTGAGTTAGGGATAAAATCAGGGTTTTTTCATGGAACATATTTTTACGTTTTACAGTCTCTTTTTTGTTTAGTTAAGTCATTGTCAGTCATGCAACTGTAAAAAAATGGGTTCCAGAAATCCTATTACCTCTGTGTCAGTTCTCTTGTCTTCATAACAAGAAGAGGAAGAGACAGAGCTCTGTTCTATAGGAATGTGTCTAGGACACCTGGGACAGGAAGTATGTAGGTAGAAAAGGGGCAGCAAGGTTTAAAAGGAGCAACGAGGTGGGGCACTTGGCTGGCTCAGTTGGTAGAGCCTGTGACTCTTGGGGTGGTAAGTTTGAGCCCCACATTAGGTGTGGAGATTACTTAAAAATAAAATCCTTAAAAAAAAAAAAAAAAGGGAGCAACAAGGTTAAAATGTTGAAATCTACCTTTGGAAAAATATTCCAAATCGTACACTTAATACATAAAACCCTGATATTTTCCCATATTTGACAATGTTAAACAAAACTTCAACTGCATAAATTTAAAGATCTAATTGGCTTTATTTAATAATCCCTAAGTGGGGCAACATCCCCTCTAAAGAAGGTGCTCAGAAGAGTTGTACACACAGAAGGCTTCTATAGGAAGAAACAGGGTGGGAAAAGGAAGTTACTACAAAAGAAAAGAAAGGATTGTTTCAGGAAAGGTTACCTTCCCTTAGGGGGAAGGGTAGGGAGGTCCTATCATGCAGATGGAATCCCTAGTGCTAATCAGGAAATTTCAGACTGACTGGTTTTATTTATTTATTTATTTATTTTAAATTTTTTTTTTTTAAAGATTTTATTTATTTATTTGAGAGAGAGAAAATGAGAGGGGGGAGGGTCAGAGGGAGAAGCAGACTCCCTGCCGAGCAGGGAGCCCGATGCGGGACTCGATCCCGAGACTCCAGGATCATGACCTGAGCCAAAGGCAGTCGCTTAACCGACTGAGCCACCCAGGCGCCCTTATTTATTTATTTAGACAGCGAGAGAGAGACAGCGAGAGAGGTAACACAAGCAGGGAATTGGGAGAGGAGAAGCAGGCCTCCCGCTGAGCAGAGGGTCCGACACGGGGCTCGATCCCAGGACCCCGGGATCATGGCCCGAGCCAAAGGCAGACACCTAACAACTGAGCCACCCAGGCGCCCCAAAACTTACATACTTCTACATGTTCATTTTTGCTACTAAACTAGCACAAGAGACAACATGCAGTGTGCTTTGGCTAGTATGAGTCCTTACCATAAGGAACACTACGTTATTGTAACTCAACCCATTTACATTAAGACACTTAATTCTGCTACTTACCACTCAAATAGTTTCCTTTTTTTTTTTTTTAAAGATTTTATTTATTTGCGAGAGAGAGAATGAGAGACAGAGAGCATGAGAGGGGGGAGGGTCAGAGGGAGAAGCAGACCCCCTGCCGAGCAGGGAGCCTGATGCGGGACTCGATCCCGGGACTCCAGGATCATGACCTGAGCCGAAGGCAGTCGCTTAACCAACTGAGCCACCCAGGCGCCCAGACTGACTGGTTTTAAATTCCACTCCTAGGAGAGGCTGAAACTACAATTAGGTTAGGTTTTGTCTCTTGGTGGAGCTTAACACAAGTGGCTCCAGTTTGGGCCAATTGTTTCTTTTCACCAACAATCTTAAATATTTACATATTACCCCAGTTCCCAAATTTGAGAGGTTGAAAGAAACTTTTCTAAACTCTTTATATAGTAAGAAACAAAATTATGTATTGTTCAACCATGCAAGAATAAATACAGAATTATCTCTCTATTCTCTCTAAAGAGAATGCTATTATTAAAATCAGCATCATATGAAAGTGCTCAGGGAAGATAACGTAAGGGAAAAATAAGAAGAGATAGTTAATACAAAAATATGCTTTTTTCCTTATATTTTGTGACATTTGTGGCATTTGTCTCGAATATTTCTTTAAGAATTTGTCCTCTGTACAATTTAGTAATGCAACGTTTACATAAAACACCCAGCGCTCATCACAAGTGCACGCCTTGGGGCGCCTGGGTGGCTCAGTTGGTTAAGCGTCTCCCTTCGGCTCAGGTCATGATCCTGGAGTCCCTGGATCGAGTCCCACATCGGGCTCCCTGCTCCGCGGGGAGCCTGCTTCTCCCTCTCCCACTCCCCCCTGCTTGTGTTCCCTCTCTCGCTGTGTCTCTCTCTGTCAAATAAATAAATAAAATCTTTAAAAAAAAAAAAAAAAAAAACAAGTGCACGCCTTAATCTCCATCACCCATTTAACCCATCCCCCCCCCCCCCCGCCTCCCCTCTGGTAACCATCAGTTTGTTTATGTAAGTGTTGAATCACTAAATTGTACACTTGAAGCTCATATTACACTGTATGTTAACTGGAACTTAAATAAATACTAAAACAAACAAAGACATTGACATCAGAAATATACTAACGTATAGAATTTTTGTAGAGAAAGGTTTTTCAGAGCAAACCAATAAAACATTTTAATTTTCTGATTAAAAAAAACCCAAGAATTTGTCCTATGAATCTTAAAATTTATAATTTATTGTGGTTTCTTCCCTCAATGTAAATAAATACTTACTTTCCTACCTAATTTTGTGTGTATAATTTTGTATTCTTCTATAAGGGGGTCCTCAAAGTTTCAGGCCCCTGAGAACATGATATGCCCCTGCTTCTGAAGGTGCCTACTCTTGACTGAGCTCAAACAGAAACTAGAGACCCAGGTGAGTCTATCTGAAAAATGTCACAGAAGACATGTATGGTGATGAAAAGTGAGAAAAGACACAGAAGGACAAGCCTATCATCCAGGTTCACAAAGCTACGGAAGAGTGAGATCAGGAGTCAAACTCCAAATATCTAATTCTAAAGCATACTCTCTTTCCTTCTATCTCTCTAAGCCTCAGTCATGACATGCAAAAGCACTGGGAGTGGGGAGTGGGGTATGAATTAGACCATCCTCCTTTCAATTTAGCTACAGTTTCAACATGGGAAACATACTGATGTGGTTTTGGAATATAGATGAGGTTTGGTGGGGTGGGGTCCGGATCCGACGGCCAAGAAAGAATTCTTGAGATGCCTTTGGTGCAAAAAGGTGGTTTTATTAAAGCACAGGGACAGGACCCAAGGGCAGAAAGAGCAGCATGGTTGTGAGGAGCAAATGATTATGTACTATGGGGTTAGGGGAGGTAGGGAAAACGGGAGGTTTTCAAAGAACTTTCATATGCTAGAAAGGACCTACAAGATAACAGAGGCCTTGCTATTGTTAAGGTTATTCTTTCCTCTAGTAAAGCAATAACATTAAGACAGTTGGGAGCTTCCTGGAAGAATATCACACATATCCTACCCAGGAGAGGGGCAGTGGGGGTTGGAGGAGGTTGGAGGATGTCAGCTTATGCTTTGTCTTCAGCTAGCCTTCTGCTCCCTCATCAGTACTATCATTATTTTTAGAGCACATGAAAGGTAGTAAGATTTGTAGAATCATGAATAAAAAATAAGTTATCAGAGTTTCTTTTTTAATCTCAGAACAATTATTTTTTATTCATTATATAATCCACACGGCTAATGACTTGTTCTGAAATAATTGGTTAATTGTAAACAAGTTCCACATTTAATGATATTACTTATTAATAAGGGGGGTAATTATTTTCAAAGACATTCTTTCACATAGCTTGGGTTAAAAAACAAGTTTAAGAAACATTCAGAACAAAACAAAATAAAAATAAATTACCAATCAAGATTCATTTTTCTCCTTCCTTTCTCTTAAAGCAGCACCACATTATGACACTAATTCTCAAGAAAGCTACTTGTTGCTTTAAAGACCTTAAATTCAGGTAATATGAAACGTTGCCTGCAGCCATATATTCTGAAACATGCACAATATTCCTCTCATATCATGACTGAAAAAATATATATGCTTTATTGATGAATTTCTGTGAATTTGTTTCCTTATTTGTGGTGTCTCCTTGGAGATGGTGATCTTTGGCACCATAAAAAAAAAACAAAAACAGGATAAGGAGAATCAAGGAGAACCTTCAATCAAGGAGAGCCAAGAGACATCTGCTAATAGCTAATGTCCCTGAACCAGCTGGATTATGCCTATGATAAGGTTCATTACTCTCTGAGATGTGAGAACTCCCACTTCACCTGAATGGATTTAGCTATGTTATCAACCCAGGATGTATAAATTGCATTTAAAGTTAGAATAGCAACCAAGGCAAAATAATTATATTATCTAAAATAGTACAATCAGGGATTACCATAGTTCTGAAGGACTTTCTTTTCTATGGAAAGAAAATAACAGGAATTAGGCTATTAGTGTGTATCTGGATTGTCTTCTAGAGGATCACATACTCTTTCACATTTCTGGGACCCCCACATGACCCATGAGGAGAAGGAAGGCATCTCAGATGACTAACACAGCTTTTACCCTCATATCCATTCTCCTTTTCTTTCCTTAGTAATAGCAACTTTGCATTTTAGCTAAATACATGACTGCCCCAGAATAAAGCCAGCATGTCTCAGACTACCTTGCAGCCACAGAGATGCCCTTGTAAACAGTTCTCACCAATGAGCTGTGAGTGAAGCTAATTTATGCACCTTGCGGACAGCAAGATGGAGTCTCTCATGTCAAGCAGGAGCCTGTGTCAAGCAATGACACAAGCAGGTAAGGTACCGCCACTAGGAGACATCGTGGGGACCCACGTCAGCTGACACCCCAGAATTGATAAGGAGCAGACCCAGAGACCCAAGACTGATTAAATCGCTTTAAAAAGGGAAGGATTTTAACAACAAACTGTCAGACTCTTCAGACCTGACCCCTCTGTGTCTGACCACTTAAAAAAGGCAACTGCTGCTGAAGGCCCTGTCTGATTGATCTCCATGATCTCCGAACAGAACCGAGATCCTTCACTGCTCGAACATCAGAACCAGTAAGTGACAAGAGCTGACCCGGACCAGACCAAAGCCTTATCTCAACTGAGCACCCACAGACTGACTTCGAGTTTGGATCGTTGACTTCCTGCAACTTTCTGTTAACTTTGTTGTGTGGTTTGTCTTCTGTCCTGCTCTGTGTGCTGTGTAAGAAGTCAAGTTTAATCACCTGGTGAAACGTCATTGAGTTTTGAATCCTGAACTTTATAACTGTGATTTAACTTTGCTTTATGATTGAATAAAGCTGACACTGTGGAAAGACACACCTCATGTGTGCGCCTTCATAGTGTGCTCATGACACACCTTCTCCACCCTGCCCTATATTTGCTCTTTACTTGACTTCTTGGAGCTTCTCTCTTCTGAATTTGGTAATGAACCACCTTAGACAATGTAGACAAAGGCTATATTTGAAGAATGGCAGAAAATGAAATGCACTTGGGACCCCATCATGTCAAGCCTGGATTACATAAACTCAGGGTATTAGATAAAAAAGAAATGAGCTTTTCTCTTGTAAATTAGTCCATTATTTATTATCTTTGATGTAGCAGCAGAATCTACATTCTACAGGATTCTGATTAAACACTGTTCTAAAATATGTTATTTCCACTCCTCTCAGAAAGGGACTTCCTTTGAAATCCCCATTCCTGCTTAACCAATGATTCTAAACTTCCTGTAATCAAAACAGGGGATCTCTACTGTGCATGACTCCTAGATGTCTCTCCAATTATAATAGTAAAGTAAAATAAGTTAGTTAAAAATTTGACTTGCTTGCTATGTGTCAGGTGATGTGGTTTTGGAATATAGGTGAGGTTCAGTGGAGTGAGGTCCAGAGCCAACAACTAAGAAAGAATTCTTGAGATGTCTAGGTACAAAATGGTGGTTTTATTAAAGCACAGGGACAGGACCCAAGGGCAGAAAGAGCTGCTACACTGGGGTTGTGAGGGGTGGCTGATTATACACTATGGGGTTGGGGGGGGGGGTAAGGAAAAAGGGAGGTTTCAAAAGAATTTTCATATGCTAAAGAGGACCTACAAGATAATGGAAGCCTTGCCATTGTCAAGTTAAGGTTGTTTACCCCTCTAGTAAGGTATTAACATTAAGATAGTTGGGAGATTCCTGGAAGAATGTCACATATGTCCCACCCAGGAGTGGGGAGTGGGGGGAGGTTGCAGGGTGTCAGCTTATGCTTTGTCACCAGCCAGCCTTCTGTTCCCCCATCATTAGGTACTATGCTAGTTACTTCGAAAATACAAACACATTCAGTCCACACAGCAATCCTGTGATAGAAAAGCTATAATTATCTTCATTACAAATCTTTTGACCAAGATCACATAGCTTGTAAATATTTGAACCAACATTCAAATCCAGAGAGTTGAAGTCTGAAGAAGCCAAATCTTACGGGCTCTTTTGGAACCAATTGTGTACATTGCTCCCCATATGTACATTCAGTTTGGTGAAGTCAGGTTTGTCGCTCAAAATGTGTCATGGTGGGAATATTTCTAACTCAGAAATTAGAAAATGCCACAAATCAGAGATTTTTTGTTTGTTTCCTTTTCTTTTGTTGTTTCCTTATTTAAGTGGCTTTTACCACTTATTAAAAAAGCAGAAAAAATTGTATAAAATTTTTATACTCAGAAACAATCATGTTCTGGCTGGGTATACTAACATCTAAGTATACTTGTAGCACAGGATAATAAAAGAATATTATAAAAAATTATGGGTACAGAATTGAGGGAACAATTTAGTTTAAGTATGGCAGAAGTCAGAGAACCAACTGAGACATGGCATCTGAGCTAGACTTTAGTTCAAATGTGATGAGCCAGTATTAAATTTTCAGTGTGTTTGTGACAAAATGACTGACTATAAGGGAAAACTTCAGTTCTGTCTGTTCTTATTCATATATTAAGATATGTGACTAATTTTACACTTAAGAGAATGGTTATCTGTACTACATACATATTGAGTATCTTGATAAGATTTCTTGCTCATAAATATCTTCATCACTTCCTGATAGTTCCAACTTTAAAGATTAATTTCTAGAGTACTGAAGATTTCTCTTATTAAAATGCAAATATAACTGGAAGTCATTTTCTTATAACAGCTTATCAGTTATTGGTTCTGAAGCTCTGACTAATTGGTAATCCACAGAACTAGCCTCCTTGACCCTGGACTGTAAATTCAAGATAATCAGCACTTTAGGAATAATCATGCCCTTGGTTTAGTATGGAAAGGGAAACTTCAATCAATACTTCAATGTCTCACCATATAGTTAACCTTCTACATTATTTCTCCTTTGTTTCATTTCTAATCAGTAATACAAAGTACTTAAGCAAGTCCAGTGACATTTGTCCCTGTCGAGCTTATATGGCACAATTTATACATTCAATAATGAAGTAAATTCCATAGCAACAGTATGTATTCTAGACTTCATATAGTTTGTGTTTACCTGATTAAAAAGTTGGTTTTCAGGGCGCCTGAGTGGCTCAGATGGTTAAGCGTCTGCCTTCGGCTCAGGTCATGATCTCGGGGTCCCGGGATCGAGTCCCGCATTGGGCTCCCTGCTCCTTGGGAGCCTGCTTCTCCCTCTGCCTCTCTCTCTCTCTCTGTCTCTAATGAATAAATAAATTTAAAAAATCTTAAAAAAAAAAAAAGTTGGTTTTCAGGGATGACACTCAGTCCTGATATTTCTTAATACCTACCTGAAATACATGCCCAGTAATTGTTATCCTGTCTTGCTTTGGCCAGTCTTACTCTAATTGCCTTGTTTCCTTCCACTGATCTCTAGCCCTATGACTTGGACCTTGTTTCTGTTAGTTGGCTGAAAGTTGAAAAGTTGATTACTAGCTTGCTGACCTAAGCCGCTGTACATTGCTTACTTTTGAACTTGCCATTACTATGGTCCTTCAACTCTTGGGACATACTTATTCCTTGCTAGACTTTCCAGAGGGTAATTATCCACCTGTCATCAGTCATCAAACCAATGAGACCCACCCTCCATCATGTCTTGATTCCTCCCATAATTTAAAGCTAGTTTTGTGCCTTGGGCCCTGAAGTTGAGGGACAATATCAATTTCTTAGCTGCAAGCTCTCCTAATTTAGTTTTCCCCATGGCCTACTCAAACCTAAAGTTAAAAAAAAAAAAAAGTGAGATGGGTCAAAGACGCCAGGTAAAGGGAATAAACAGGGCAAGTGAATGGGATGGTGATATAGGCAGCAGAAGGATGGGAAGAGGAAACAAATCTTGAAAGAAAAGACCATTTCCTACTTCACAATTTTGCCTGGTCCTATACTATACTGGAGCTACTTTGGAATAATCTATGGCATGCTGTTTTCTATATGTTAAATAACTTCCACTAACTAGTATGACAGAGGGATGAACAAATGTGGACAAATGCCTCTTTTCAATGGAGCTGTGCAAGTATGAAATTGGACATCTTATACACATAAATTTCATAGCTATATTCAGCCTCTCGGTTATTGTGTCTACATGCTCCAAGAGATACTTGACTTGGGGTTTTTGATCCAGTGGGTAAAAGCCACTTAAATATTTTGTATTTCAGATAAATTATTACAATACCCACATTTACCTTTTTTTTAAAAAAAAATAGTACTAAAATGAATGAATATGTGCTGTTTTTAAGTTTGACTTTTGGTATAGTCAGAATGGGTTGACTGCTTATGAAATAATTTTTAGATCCAATCAAAAAGTGAATTGCAGATATGATCAGGGGGCGGAGCAAGATGGCAGAGGAGTAGGAGACCTGGATTTCGTCTGGTCCCAGGAATTCAGCTGGATAGGGATCAAACCATTCTGAACACCTACAAACTCAACAGGAGATCAAAGAAAAGAATAGCAACAACTCTCTGAACAGAAAAGCGACGACTTTCTGGAAGGTAGGATGTGCGGAGAAGTGAATCCGAGGCGATATTCGGGAGGATAGACGGCGGGGAGGGGCCTCCGTCGGCCGCTTCTGGCAAGTGATAGAGCCGCGGAGCACAAAATCGGAACTTTTAAAAGTCTGCTCCACTGAGGGATGTCACTCCGGTGGCTAAGCGGGGGGTGAAACCCTTGTGGGACAGTGTGGTCTCAGGACCCTCGGGGTCACAGAAAGACCGGGGGTGCCTGAGTGTGGCAGAGCTCCCAGGTATCGGAGCAGGGAAGCCGGCTGCAGAGGCGGAGCCCAGGCGCGGGCTCTCAGCTCGGGGTCGCCATTGACCGTGATCCGCGGCACAGTCGGGCCCCTGCTCCTCCAGCAGGGACCCAACAAGCGGCAGATCCGGGGAGACTCACCTTCCTCCCCCGGGAGGAGCCGCGCGGGAGTGCACCGCAGGGATCTGCTGGGTTTGGAGACTCCACCCGGGCTCGGGTGCCAGAGATAGAAACGCGCGGTCACAGGCCGGGCGAGCACGGAGTGCGGCCGGAGACTGGGGAGCCGGGAGTGACTGATGGCTTTTCTCTGGGGGCTCACTGAGGAGCGGGGCCCTGAGTTCTTGGCTCCTCTGGGGCAGAGATTGGGAGGCTGCCATTTTCACTCTCGTCCTCCAAAGCTGTACGGAAAGCTTGCAGGGAACAAAAGCTCCTGAGAGCAAACCCTAGCAGATTACTTAGCCTGGACCGGGCAAGGGCAGGAAAATTCTGCCTCTGGCAAAGACATTTGGGAACCATGGCAACAGGCCCCTCCCCCAGAAGATCAGCAAGAACAGCCAGCCAAGACCAAGTTTACTGATCAATGAGAACAGCAGAATTCCAGCACTAGGGGAATACTGCACATAGAATCCATGGCTTTTTTACCATGATTCTGTAGTCTTTCAAAGTTAATTTTTTTAACTGTCTTTTCTTTTTTTTTAATTTTTCTTTTTCCCATTTTCAACCAACATCTTCTCAATCCCTTTTTTAAGAAACATTTTTATTTTTCATTTTTAGAGTCGTATTCTATCCCTTCACGGTAGTTACCCATATTTTGGCATATATATATAAGTTGTTCTCTCTTTAAAATTTTGAGATAGTTTCTTTAACAGATCAAAATATACCCTAAATCTCTAGTGTATGGTTTTTTTCTACTCCCCTGCCTGATCACATTCTCTCCCTTTTTTTTTTTAAATCCTCTTCTTTCTTTTTTCAAACAACTTCTTATCAATTCCTTTTATAAATTTTTTTTTTAAGATTTTATTTATTTATTTGAGAGAGAGAGAATGAGAGAGACCACATGAGAGGGGGAGGGTCAGAGGGAGAAGCAGACTCCCCGCTGAGCAGGGAGCCCGACGCGGGACTCGATCCAGGGACTCCAGGATCATGACCCGAGCCGAAGGCAGTCACTTAACCAACTGAGCCACCCAGGCGCCCTATAAAATTTTTTATAATTTTCATCTTTACAGTCATATTCCATCCCTTCATCATATCAACCCTTATTTTTGTACATATATGTTTTTCTTTCTTTAAAATTTTAGGAGGCACTTTCTTCTAACAGACCAAAATACACCCAAAATCTAGTGTGTGGCACTGATCTATGTACCAGCCTGATCATATTTGATCACAATCTTTTTTAGTTTTGTTTTGTTCTGTTTTTGTTTGTTTTTATCTTTTTTCTTCTTCTTCTTTTTTCTTTTTCTTTTTTCTCTTTTTCCCTTTCTTTCCCCCCTGCTTCAGATCTTTTCTGATTTGTTTAGAGTATATTTTCTGGGGACATTGTTACCCTGGCAAAGAAGTCAAACTCTCACTCTTTGCAGATGATATGATACTTTATGTGGAAAACCCAAAAGACTCCACCCCAAAACTGCTAGAACTCATATAGGATTTCAGTAAAGTGGCAGGATATAAAATCAATGCACAGAAGTCAGTGGCATTTCTAGACACCAACAACAAGACAGAAGAAAGAGAAATGAAGGAGTCGATCCCATTTACAATTGCACCCAAAACCATAAGATACCTAGGAATAAATCTAACCAAAGAGGCAAAGAATCTGTACTCAGGAAACTATAAAATACTCATGAAAGAAATTGAGGAAGACACAAAGAAATGGAGAAACGTTCCATGCTCATGGGTTGGAAGAACAAATATTGTGAAGGTGTCAATGCTACCTAGAGCAATCTACACATTCAGTGCAATCCCTATCAAAATACCATCCACTTTTTTCAAAGAAATGGAACAAATAATCCTAAAATTTGTCTGGAACCAGAAAAGACCCCGCATAGCCAGAGGAATGTTGAAAAAGAAAAGCAAAGCTGGCGGCATCACAATTCCAGATTTCAAGCTCTATTACAAAGCTGTCATCATCAAGACAGCATGGTACTGGCACAAAAACAGACACATAGATCAATGGAACAGAATAGAGAGCCCAGAAATGGACCCTCAACTCTATGATCAACTAATCTTTGACAAAGCAGGAAAGATTGTCCAATGGAAAAAAGACAGTCTCTTCAACAAATCGTGTTGGGAAAATTGGACAGCCACATGCAGAAGAATGAAACTGGACCATTTCCTTACACCACACACAAAAATAGACTCAAAATGTATGAAAGACCTAAATGTGAGACAGGATTCCATCAAAATCCTAAAGGAGAACACAGGCAATAACCTCTTCAACCTCAGCCACAGCAACTTCTTCCTAGAAACATCGCCAAAGGCAAGGGAAGCAAGGGTAAAAATGAACTATTGGGACTTCATCAAGATAAAAAGCTTTGCACAGCCAAAGAAACAGTCAACAAAACCAAAAGACAACTGACAGAATGGGAGAAGATATTTGCAAATGACATATCAGATAAAGGGCTAGTATCCAAAATCTATAAAGAACTTATCAAACTCAACACCCAAAGAACAAATGATCCAATCAAGAAATGGGCAGACGACATGAACAGACATTTTTCCAAAGAAGACATCCAAATGGCCAACAGACACAGGAAAAAGTGCTCAACATCGCTCGGCATCAGGGAAATCCAAATCAAAACCTCAATGAGATACCATCTCACACCAGTCAGAATGGCTAAAATTAACAAGTCAGGAAATGAGAGATGTTGGCGGGGATGCGGAGAAAGGGGAACCCTCCTACACTGTTGGTGGGAATGCAAGCTGGTGCAGCCACTCTGGAAAACTGTATGGAGGTTCCTCACAAAGTTGAAAATACAGCTACCATATGATCCAGCAATTGCATACTGGCTATTTACCCCAAAGATACAAAAGTAGGGATCCGAAAGGGTACGTGCACCCTGATGTTTATAGCAGCAATGTCCACAATAGCCAAACTGTGGAAAGAGCCAAGATGTCCATCGACAGGTTAATGGATAAAGAAGATGTGGTATATATATACAATGGAATATTATGCAGCCATCAAAACGAATGAGATCTTGCCATTTGCAACAATGTGGATGGAACTGGAGGGTATTATGCTGAGCGAAATAAGTCAATCAGAGAAAGACGTGTATCATATGACCTCACTGATATGAGGAATTCTTAATCTCAGGAAACAAACTGCAGGTTGCTGGAGTGGGAGGTGGGGTGGGAGGAATGGGGTGACTGGGTATAGACACTGGGGAGGGTATGTGCTCTGGTAAGCACTGTGAATTGTGCAAGACTGTTGAATCTCAGATCTGTATCTCTGAAACAAGTAATGCAATATATGTTAAGAAAAAAAAGAAAAGAAGATAACAGGAGGGGAAGAATGAAGGGGGGGAAATCGGAGGGGGAGACGAACCATGAGAGACGATGGACGCTGAAAAACAAACTGAGGGTTCTGGAGGGGAGGGGTGTGGGAGGATGGGTAACCTGGTGATGGGTATTGGGGAGGGCACGTTCTGCATGGAGCACTGGGTGTTATGCACAATGAATCATGGAACACTACATCTAAAACTAATGATGTAATGTATGGTGATTAACATAACAATAAAAAAATACCCTCAAAAAAAAAAAAGTGAATTGCAAAGCAATGGCATATGTTACATCTTTGGAAATTTTTATGTTGATGGATCAGGATACTGAACTTCAGAATATTGGAGGGCATTTGCCCCACTGAAAGGGAATAAAAGTTTTTTATAATTTTTCTTTTCTATCTACTTGTCCTTTATGACAATAAGCAATATTTTAAGGGTCAAGAATTATTTTCAGCTTCAACTTTTTAGGAATCAATAGCAAAGAGAAATTGTTTAATTCATCTTCTTTCATGTTTGAATGTTTCAAATAGTTTTCCCTGCATTTACTCAATGTTATGCATCTACCAAATTTTATTCATCCACTTGCCTATTTATAGATATCTAGCTGGCTTTAAATCTTAACCACTGAAATTTCATGACAATGGATAGCCTTTTATGCGAAATCTCAGAGACCCAGCTAAAATTTCCTTAGTACTCATACCCAGGAGTAGGCTTGGTGAATGACAAAATTTACATACACTTGATTTCCCTAAATGCTGATAGGTTCCATTATATAATGACTTTACTCTATTACACACTGGCCAGCAGTGCATGAGGTTTCCATTATCCCACATTTTTGGTATTATCAACTTTTTAAAATATATATATATATATTTATCTTTTGTCAATATGATGGGTAAGGAGTCCTTTCTGGTTATTTTAGTTTTCCTTTCTCTAATTACTAGTAAGGCTAGTCATGTGCATTTCTCCATCTAAAATTCCTGGGGTTTTGGTTTTTTTTTTACATTTTATTTCTCCATTTGTACTCCATTTTTTTTTCTGTCATTTTGTTTTTATTTTTGATTTACAAGAGCTCTTTGTATTTTTAAATATTATTCCATCTTTTTTTTATTTATCAAAAATATTTCTCTCCCAATCTGTCAGTCACCTGCTATGAGTTTTAATGTACTAGACATAATTGCTGCTATGGTTTGAATATTTATGTCCCCTCAATATTTATATTTTGAGATCCTAACTCCCAAAGATGATGGTATTAGAAGGTGGGGCATTTGGAAGGTGCTTAGGTCATGAAGGTGGATCCCTCATGAATAGGATGAGTGCTCTTGTAAAAGAGAACCCAGAGAGTGCATAAGCCCCTTTCCATCATGTGAGGACAAAGCAAGAAGGCCAGCTATGAACCATTGAGAAGGCCCTGACCAGAAAGCACCTATGTGAGTGACTTGACCTTGGACTACTCAGCCTCCAGAACTGTGAGAAATTAGTTTATCTTTATAAGCCACTCAGTCTGTGGTATTTTGTTCGCAGCCCAAATAGACTTAAACACCTGTCTTTGCCGATGTATTCTGTGAAACTGTGTTGACCTGACCTCCTAGGTCACAGACAGGTAACTTTTGGTAGCAGAGAAACAGACTCTACAGAAATAGCAGGAGGAGAGGTTGAGAAAGAGTCAGAGACAAGCTAGTTCACAAGCAGAAGAGTGGATTCACTAGAGGAAGGATGGTACCTGAATGGGTGCATGAGGCTGACTGCCTGATCACAGGTTCATAGGTGTTGCCACTGGATCACTGGAACTCCTCTTTAATATGAATACCCGTGAGAGAGCTTACACTTCTTCCTGAATCTGCTGAGAGAATGAATCTCTTGTTTTCCAGCTTCTCTATGATTTACAATAAAATATCAACAGAGGTAACCAAAATCCTTATCTCTTCTTTACAATCTGAAGGCATTAAGTACAAAATTCTACACCCCAGAGCAGTGCCTCTACCACCACCCACCAGGAGTGTTTCATGTGACAAGATATACTAATTTGTAATTAACAGAACTTTCAATAGATTCAAGACCAAAAGAAATTGACTTTGATTGGCTTAGAAAAATGAATTAGCCGAACAGAATGCATTAGTATGTTTTTCAGAATTTAATTTTCAATTAACTATATAATATCAGACCCATTTAATACAGCAGATTTTTTTTTTCTTTTTAGAAATTTGCATAGGATTTCTGGCAATCAACACTAAGGTTCTATTCTTATATTCAAGGACTATGACATTCATAACAATGGTAAATATAAAATTGCTGCTAGCAGTGGAGTCTATTAGGTGTCACAGACTCTCTTAGAACAATTGTTTATTAATACATGTGATAGACTGGAAGGAATGCAATAGCATTGCAGTGTGAATTTTTAATCTAGAATCTTCCACTTGCATTCACACTTAATGAACTCTTTGGAAAGAATTGATTTGTACCACTAACCATCACTTTATAATGACAGCCTCATTGGAATAGACTATCTACAGAAAGTTGTTTCAGACATCCCAAGGTATCTTTGGAGATATCAGTAGTCACAAATTCAATTTAAATGGAATTTAGTTATTGAACAGCAACAACAAAAAATTATAGGTAAAAAATAAACCTTGTCATGTAGGTCACATTTGAAGAAGAGTTTATGAATCAAAGTAAATATGGTTCTTCAAAATTAATCTTGAAAAGTCAATTGGCTACATCCATGCTTTTGGCATAAGAATCTAATATTTATGAAAACTATTAGAGCACTGTGAATATAAAGTAGCACCAAGATCCAGAGCCTGCAGTTACTTATGTCCCTAATATCTTGGTGAAGGGCAAGGCCTTGGTACAACTGCCTTAGTCAGTTTGGGCTGATATAATAGAATATCACAAATTGGGCAGGGTGGGGGGGCTTAAACAGAAATTTGTTTCTCAGTTCTGGAGGCTGGCAAATCCAAGATCAAGGTGCCAGAAGATCCAGTGTCTGGTGAGAACACTCTGAGTTGAGAGGGCTGTCTTTTTATTGTAATCTCACATGGTGGAAAAAGAAATCATTCTTTCTTTCTTTATTTTTTTTTAAACAGCCACATTTTATTTTTTATGTTTTTTTAGGTTTTTATTTTAATTCTCATCTCTTTCACTTATTATCAGAACATCAATCCCATTCATAGGGGCTCCACCCAATTACCTCCCAAAAGCCTCACCTCCTAATATCATTACACTGGGGGTTAGGACCCAAGCTATTAATTTTAGGATTGGGGGCAACATAAACATTCAGTCCATAACAATGAAGCATTACTCAAACTAATTATCAGATCACCATTAATGATGCTATTGCAGATGCCCAAATTACATTAGTTCATTGAAAAATAATTAGAGTTAATCATGTATAATTTCATATGTTGTTTCCCTGAAGATTCTGGTTGATTCAAGATATTTAATATGCTCTATTAGTAAGACTAGTAAAATAATTGAGTGGTAAAAGAAAAATAAATACTATATAAACTACGAATTTCTTGCACCATTTTATCCATGCCTCTCTTATCTTCCCCAGTGAATTAAAACACTACCCCACTTATGTAAAATTAAGAAACAAACATTTTGTAGAAACACTTCAATATTAAAAGTATTTTTAAGAAATATCAGTTTCCTTAAAAACATATTTAAAGCTAAGGTCCTTCATTACCAGAGAAAGGACATATTTTAGGTTTGAACTTTTCAGCATAAGAAGGCTGTTCAAAATGTCAGATAATTATTAGAGTCCAGGTGCAGCTTGCACTGTTCCTTACCAAAGGTATTTCTCACAGTTGGTGTTCATCACCTTACTGGTTTGCAAGATACTTATTCAGGAAATGGCAGATGTTATTGAGAGACTGACTGCTTAGTCTAATTAAGAACAGCCTTATGTACAAAGCAAAATATAAATCATCAGACCAGCTCTTGTGTTATTATTTGAGTCAAGATCAAAGATTAGGCAAAGATTAAATATGTCCTCGGGTCATCAGAAAAACATGAGAACCAACATTTTTTTTTTTTAATTATGTTATTTGCATTCCCATCAGCACTGAACAAATGTTCCTTTTTCTTCACATCCTCACCAACACTTGTTATTTCTTATCTTTTTTATTCTAGCCATACTGAAAGGTGTAAGGTGATATCTCAGTGTGGTTTTGATTTGCATTTCCCTGATTAGTGATGTTGAACATCTTTTCATGTGTCTTTTGGCAAATTGTATGTCTTCGTTGGAAAACAGTATGGAGGTTCCCCAAAAAATTAAAAATAGAATTACCATATGACCTGGTAATTTCACTACTGGTATCTACCCCCAAGCCCCCAAAAGAAAACACTAATTCAAAAAGATATATGCACCCCTATGCTTATTGCATCAATATTTACATTAGCTAAGTTATGGAAGCAACGTAAGTGTCCATGTCATCCATGGATGAATGGATAAAGAAAATGCAGTACAAACATTATATTATTATATATATTATTCAGCTATGAGGAAGAATGAGATCTTGATTTTGCAATAACATGGATGGACCTAGAGAGTATAATGCTAAGTGAAATAAGTCAGTCAGAGAAAGATAAATACCATATGATTTCATTCATAGGGGGAATTTAAGAAATAAAACAAATGAACAAATTTTAAAAAAGAGCCAAGCAAAAAGATTCTTAAATACAGAGAACAAACTGATGGTTACCAGAGGGGAGGTGTGTGGGATGGGTGGGGGGATGGGTGAAATAGATGAAGGAGGTTAAGAGGACACTTATTGGGGTGAGCACTGAGTAATGTATAGAATTGTTGAATCACTATATTGTACATTTGAAACTAAGATAACACTGTATGTTATTTATAATTCAATAAAAATATTAAAATATTAAAGATTATCTTATTAGGTATAATTTACATATAATAAAATTTGCTAGTTTTAAGTATAAAATTAGACATATTTTTAAAAATGTGTTTAGTCATGTAACCAGCCCACAATCATGATCCAGAATGTTTCTATCACTCCAGAAAGTCTCCTTGTGCCTCTGCATGTAAATCACCCCCCTCCAAAAAAGAATTGATAATTTATTTTTTATTTCAGTTACATTACAGGAATATCCAGGAATTATTTATATTAATACCTTAGCTAAAAGATTTTACTTTGTGATCTGTTATTAAAAAGTCCATAAAGCAGAATGACGATTATAAAGACACTGGGTGGGCTTGAAAAAAGCATGGAAGATATTAGAGAATCCCTTTCTGGAGAAATAAAAGAACTAAAATTAACCAAGTCGAAATCAAAAAGGCTATTAATGAGGTGCAATCAAAAATGGAGGCTCTAACTGCTAGGATAAATGAGGCAGAAGAAAGAATTAGTGATATAGAAGATCAAATGATGGAGAATAAAGAAGGTGAGAAAAAGAGAGATAAACCACTGGATCACGAGGGCAGAATTCGAGAGATAAGTGATACCATGAGACGAAACAGTATTAGAATAATTGGGATCCTAGAAGAAGAAGAAAGAGAGAGGGGGGCAGAAGGTATATTGGAGCAAATTATAGCAGAGAACTTCCCTAATTTGGGGAAGGAAACAGGCATCAAAATCTAGGAGGCACAGAGAACCCCCCTCACAATCAATAAAAATAGGTCAACACCCCAACATCTAATAGTAAAACTTACAAGTCTCAGAGACAAAGAGAAAATCCTGAAAGCAGCTCAGGATGAGGTCTGTAACCTACAATGGTAAAAACATTAGATTGGCAACAGACCTAGTCACAGAGACCTAGCAGGTTAGAAAGGACTAGCATGATGTATTCAGAGCACTAAATGAGAAAAGTATGCGGCCAAGAATACTATATCCAGCTAGGCTGTCATTGAAAATAGAAGGAGAGATAAAAACCTTCCAGGACAAACGAAAACTAAAAGAATTTGCAAACACCAAACCAGCCATACAAGGAATATTGAAAGGGGTCCTCTAAGCAAACAGAGAGCCTAAAAGTAATATAGACCAGAAAGGAACACAGACAATATACAGGAACAGTCACCTTATAGGCAATACAATGGCACTAAATTCCTATCTTTCAATAGTTACCCTGAATGTAAATGGGCTAAATGCCCCAATCAAAAGACACAGGGTATCATATTGGATAAAAAAATAAGACCCATTGATATACTGTCTGCAAGAGACTCATTTTAGACCCAAAGACACCTCCAGATTGAAAGTGAGGGGGTGGAAAACCATTTATGATGCTAATGGACATCAAAAGAAAGCTGGGGTGGCAATCCTTATATCTGACAAATTAGATATTAAACCAAAGACTGTAATAAGAGATGAGGAAAGACACTATATCCTACTTAAAGGGTCTATCCAACAAGAAGATCTAAAAATTTTAAATATCTATGCCCCTAAAATGGGAGAAACCAATTATATAAGCCAATTAATAACAAAAGCAAAGAAACGCATCAACAACAATACAATAATAGTAGGGAATTTTAACACTCCCCTCACTGAAATGGACAGATCATCTAAGCAAAAGATCAACAAGGAAATAAAGACTTTAAATGACAACTGGACCAGATGGACTTCACAGATATTTTCAGAACATTCCATCCCAAAGTGACAGAATACACATTCTTCTCTAGTGCCCATGGAACATTCTCCAGGATAGATCACATCCTAGGTCACAAATCAGGTCTCAACCGGTACCAAAAGATTGGGATCATTCCCTGCATATTTTCAGACCACAGTGCTTGGAAACTAGAACTCAATCACAAGAGGAAAGTTGGAAAGAACTCAAATATATGGAGGCTAAAGAGCATCCTACTAAAGAATGAATTGATCAACCAGGAAATTAAGGAAGAATTTAAAAAATTCATGGAAACAAATGCAAATGAAAACACAACTATTCAAAATCTTTGGGAATGCAGCAAAGCCAGTCCTAAGAGGAAAGTATATAGCAATACAAACCTTTCTCAAGAAACAAGAAAGATCTCAAATATACAACCTAACCCTACACCTAAAGGAGCTGGAGAAAGAACAGCAAAGAAAGCCTAAACCCAGCAGGAGAAGAGAAATAATAAAGATCAGAGCAGAAATCAATGAAATAGAAACCAAAAAACAGTAGAATAGATCAACGAAACTAGAAGCTGGTTCTTTGAAAGAATTAATAAGATTGATAAGCCCCTGGCCAGACTTATCGAAAAGAAAAGAGACAGGACCCAAGGAAATAAAATCATGAATGAAAGAGGAGAGATCACAACCAATACCAAAGAAATACAAACAATTATAAGAACATATTATGGGCAACTCTATGCCAGCAAATTAGATAATCTGGAAGAAATGGATGCATTCCTAGAGATGTATCAACTACCAAAACTGAAGCAGGAAGAAATAGAAAACCTGAACAGACCTATAACGACTAAGGAAATTGAAGCAGTCATCAAAAATCTCCCCACAAACAAAAGCCCAGAGCCAGATGGCTTCCCAGGGGAATTCTACCAAACATTTCAAGAAGAATTAATACCTATTCTTCTGAAATTGTTCCAAAAAATAGAAATGGAAGGAAAACTTCCAAACTCGTTTTATAAGGCCACCATTACCTTGATCCCAAAACCAGACAAAGACCCCATCAAAAAGGAGAATTACAGAACAATATCCCTGATGAACATGGATGCAAAAATTCTCACCAAAATACTAGCCAATAAGATCCAACAGTATATTAAAAGGATTATTCACCATGACCAAGTGGGATTTTTCCCTGGGCTGCAAGGTTGGTTCAACATCCGCAAATCAGTGTGATACAATATGTTAATAAAAGAAAGAACAAGAACCATATGATCCTCTCAATAGATGCAGAAAATGCATTTGACAAAGTACAGCATCCCCTCTTGATCAAAACTCTGCAGAGTATAGGGATAGATGGTACAGACCTCAATATCATAAAAGCCATCTATGAAAAAACCACAGTGAATATCATTCTCAATGGAGAAAAACTGAGAGCTTTCTCCCTAAGGTCAGGAACACAACAAGGATGTCCACTATCACCACTGCTATTCAACATAGTATTAGAAGTCCTAGCCACTGCAATCAGAAAACAAAAAGAAATAAAATGCATCCGAATTGGCAAAGAAGAAGTCAAACTCTCACTCTTTGCAGATGATATGATACTTTATGTGGAAAACCCAAAAGACTCCATCCCCAAACTGCTAGAACTCATACAGGAATTCAGTAAAGTGGCAGGATATAAAATCAATGCACAGAAGTCAGTGGCATTTCTAGACACCAACAAGACAGAAGAAAGAGAAATGTCAATCCCATTTACAATTGCACCAAAAACCATAAGATACCTAGGAATAAATCTAACCAAAGAGGCAAAGAATCTGTACTCAGAAAACTATAAAATACTCGTGAAAGAAATTGAGGAAGACACAAAGAAATGGAGAAATGTTCCATGCTCATGGGTTGGAAGAACAAATATTGTGAAGGTGTCAATGCTACCTAGAGCAATCTACACATTCAGTGCAATCCCTATCAAAATACCATCCACTTTTTTCAAAGAAATGGAGCAAGTAATACTAAAACTTGTATGGAACCAGAAAAGACCCCGCATAGCCAGAGGAATGTTGAAAAAGAAAAGCAAAGCTGGCGGCATCACAATTCCAGACTTCAAGATCTATTACAAAGCTGTCATCATCAAGACAGTATGGTACTGGCACAAAAACAGACACATAGATCAATGGAACAGGATAGAGAGCCCAGAAATGGACCCTCAACTCTATGATTAAGTAATCTTTGACAAAGCAGGAAAGAATGTCCAATGGAAAAAAGACAGTCTCTTCAACAAATCGTGTTGGGAAAATTGGACAGCCACATGCAGAAGAATGAAACTGGACCATTTCCTTACACCACACACAAAAATAGACTCAAAATGTATGAAAGACCTAAATGTGAGACAGGATTCCATCAAAATCCTAAAGGAGAACACAGGCAGCAACCTCTTCGACCTCAGCCGCAACAACTTCTTCCTAGAAACATCGCCAAAGGCAAGGGAAGCAAGGGCAAAAATGAACTATTGGGACTTCATCAAGATAAAAAGCTTTTGCACAGCAAAAGAAATAGTCAACAAATCCAAAAGACAACCAACAGAATGGGAGAAGATATTTGCAAATGACATATCAGATAAAGGGCTAGTATCCAAAATCTATAAAGAACTTATCAAACTCAACACCCAAAGAACAAATGATCTAGTCAAGAAATGGGCAGACGACACGAAGAGACATTTTTCCAAAGAAGACATCCAAATGGCCAACAGACACAGGAAAAAGTGCTCAACATTGCTCAGCATCAGGGAAATCCAAATCAAAACCTCAATGAGATGTCTCCTCACACCAGTCACAATGGCTAAAATTAACAAGTCAGGAAACGACAGATATTGGCGAGGATGGGGAGAAAGGAGAATGCTCCTACACTGTCGGTGGGAATATAAACTGGTGCAGCCACTCTGCAAAACAGTATGGAGGTTCCTCAAAAAGTTTAAAATAGAGCTACCATATGATCCAGCAATTGCACTACTGGGTATTTACCTCAAGATACAAATATAGTGATCCGAAGGGGTACGTGCACCCTGATGTTTATAGCAGCATTGTCCACAATAGCCAAACTGTGGAAAGAGCCAAGATGTCCATCAACAGATGAATGGATAAAGAAGATGTGGTGTATATATATATATATATATATATATATATATATATATATATACACACACACACACACAATGGAATATTATGCAGCCATCAAAAGGAATGAAATCTTGCCATTTGCAACTACGTGGATAGAACTGGAGAGTATTATGCTGAGCGTAATAAGTCAATCAGAGAAAGACATGTATCATATGACCTCACTGATATGATGAATTCTTAATCTTAGGAAAGAAACTGAGTGTGGCTGGAGGGTGGGGGTTGGGAGGGATGGGATGGCTGGGTGATAGACATTGGGGAGGATATGTGCTATGGTGAGCGCTGTGAATTGTGTAAGACTGTTGAATCACAGACCTGTACCTCTGAAACAAATAATACATTATATGTTAAAAAAAAAAGAAGAAGAAGAAGAAGATAGCAGCAGGGGAAGAATGAAGGGGGGGAAATTGGAGGGGGAGATGAACCATGAGAGACAATGGACTCAGAAAGAAACTGAGGGTTCTAGAGGGGAGGGGGGTGGGGGGTGTGTTAGCCTGGTGATGGGTATTAAAGAGGGCACATTCTGCATGGAGCACTGGGTGTTATACGCAAACAATGAATCGTGGAACACTACATCAAAAACTAATGATGTAATGTATGGTGATTAACATAACATAATAAAAAAAAAGAAAGAAAACTCAGACTTATCCTTTAGACTCCATTTTGAATGTTTAGAAACAAAACAAAACAATAACAGCAACAAAAATTCCCATTCTTCCCCTTACCTAATAATTTATTAGATTCCTCTTTTACATAGTTGTAGAACTTTGAAATTATTATAAAGGTACCTAAATAATTAATTTTCTAATTATTCACCTAAAGTCCATGTCTTCAATTGGAATGTAAAGTCCCTGAGGACAGAGACCCCTCTGTTTTTGTTTTTGTTTTTTTATCAACTCATTACTGATGTCTATGGTAGTGGTTTGTAAATATGCATTCAATAAGTTTTATTTGAATAAATAAATAAATAAATAAATAAATAAATAAATAAGAAGTAGTGGTTCCTAATTTCTGTTGATAACCAAATATGTCTAACTTTCTCAATTTCTGATATTTTGCATGAAATAACTTTAGGAAAAATTGGAATTCTATGTATGTCAGGAAACAGCACATACGACTGGACAGTTTGAGTAGATTGTATTCAAGGACTGTTTATCAAGGTGTGGACCAGGTTTTTGGAAACCAATTTGGAATAATTCAGTACCCTGGGACTAAGCCTAGGGGGAGACATTTCCAACCCATGTCAGAAGGGACATAGGAAGGGAATGGTTTCTAAAGCTCAGAGAGAGAAACTGGAGAAATCTGCTCTACAGAAGTTGTAGACTTGGTGGAGTGAAGCTAATTCAGCAAGCAGAAAGTCTGTGAAAAATATACCGTATCTCAGGCGCCTGGGTGGCTCAGTCGTTAAGCATCTGCCTTCGGCTCGGGTCATGATCTCGGAGTCCTGGGATGGAGCCCCACATCGGGCTCCCTGCTCCGTGGGAGGCCTGCTTCTCCGTCTCCCACTCCCCCTGCTTGTGTTCCCTCTCTCGCTGTCTCTCTCTCTGTCAAATAAATAATAATAATATATATATATATTAATATATATATACCGTATCTCACTTTCTTTCCATCTTCAACTCTCCTGCACATGCCACCATTGATCAAACCCAATTGGAAGCCAGAAAACAAGGGGGACTTATTTATTCAATGTACACTCATACCATAACACTCATCTATTCAATGCACAGAGCAGGAGAAGAAGGTGGAAAAGTGTACCTGGAAGGGCAGGTAGAAGATATTCAGCACAAACACCACCTGCTATTAAAGTCATTATCTGTCATTATTAATAGATTCACATGTATTTACAACTGAAGATAATATGTACTGACCTTGATTACTCTAGGGATATTTAACTGAGGAGTTCATAATTAAAATTTAAATTCTTTTTAACTTTAGTTCAGTATATATTATATTACAATCCTTGGTAAATATACTGAAGTAACCATTAGCTATATTGAAAATGGCCGCTTTTCAAGTGAGCAAAGGTAAGGAAACAGACAAAAATTTTCATGAAAATATAGATAAATAATTCTGATTTTATTGATTCCTCAAACCAAGTATCTAGAAGCAAAACTACGATAAAAATTTGGAAAACTTCAGGAATATGTACTTGGCTTGAAAACAAGCACATTACCCTTCTTATTTTTAAAGGCTATTATTATTTTTTAATATAAGAAAAAATGGCATAGTTAACAAATGTCCAAATGTAGAAGCAGCAATTTAAACAATTCTTGAGAATAGAAAACTAACAGTAGCTGTCCTTTGTTTTCATTTAGATATAAAGGTAACTATTTATTTCACTGTAGTTCTTTTCTCTATTTTTTCCTTGATATTTTGTTAAGATCCACATTCTCAAATTCCCACAATGAAAATTTGGGCCCACTTCATGAGGAGATCTCCATATTTGGGTCCCCATAAACTAGAGGATTTCAAATGTTCTTGACCAACCATTAGAAACATTTTTATTTAGTATATATTCACATACCCATCTACACACAGCAAGTTTTATAATCAATACTTACCTTCACTTTGTAATGCACTCTGAAATTTTCAGTTGTATACTTCTTTATTATTTCACAGACTCTTAAAGCACTATGATTTATAGATGGTTTGAAAGACAGAGCTAAGGACCTAGGTTTGGAAAAACTTTGTTAGTGCAAAGGCTAATGACAGGAAGGAGAACAAATATTTAAAGCATTTATTAAGATTCATTTGTAGTTAGCATAATACCCTCTAGTTCCATCCACATCATTGCAAATGGCAAGATTTCATTCTTTTTTATGCTAAGCAAAATAAGTCAGTTGGAGAAAGATAAATACCATATGATTTCACTCATATGTGGAATTTAAGAAACAAAATGTATGAACATAGGGAAAGGGAATGGAAAATATATTAAGTTAAAAACAGAGAACAAGGCAAACTGTAAGAGACTCTTAACTATAGGAAATGAACTGAGGGTTGCTGGAGGGGTGGTGGGTGAGGGGATGGGGTAACTGGGCAATGGGCATTAAGGCGGCACTTGATGTAATGAGCACTGGGTGGTTATATGCAACTGATGAATCACTAAATTCTACCCCTGAAGCTAATAATATACTATATGTTAACTTAAAAAAAAAATTTACTTACTTCTGATCCTTCTCTTTCCTTCCACCCCTACTACCTGTATACAGGTTTTTAGCATTATCCTCTTAGATATATAATCATTTAATGTACTAGTTTTTTTTTTATCTTAGATCTAGACACTGAAATCCATTTTCACAAGCAGCAAATGAGATTTTCAGAAAATGGAAACCTAGCCACGCATCCTACTCTAAAGTAGATCTGAATGGGATCCCTTTCTGGTTTCATTTTCTGCTACTCCCCACATTCATGCTTTCTTTCAGCCACCTCATCTATGTATGGTTGCTAGATGAAGCTATTAAAAAAAAAAAAATCTTTACTGTAAGCATTAGTTAGGTTTCCACTGGGGAACAAGAACAACTGTGAATGATATGAAATAAAGCACTTATTTATAAGGATCAGGATTTACACAATTGTGGGGAAAGTTGGTGAAGTAAAGCTCTAGAAGGAGATGGGTGGAGCATCAGAGAAAAGTCACTAACCAGAGACCAGGAAGGAAAACTAGTGAAGAAGTCAATGGACTGAATTGTTTCTGCACATTATGGTGGGTCTGAAGTTACTTTGGTCAGTAGTTAGAAAAGTATCTCTAAGTGAAACAGAATTAAAAAAACAAAATCAAAGACAAACTAGAAGCCTTGAGAATAAACTGGTGTCCTCCAGGACAGATCAGAACTTGCCTCTAACTCCAATTATGCAGGTAATCTGCAGAAGCAGCAGGTGTTCTTTACCCCAGAGTTCCACCTATGTCTTGCCCAGGACATGGAGAAGCTGAAGGAAGAAATCAATGTCGGGTAAAGGAACTATGGATCTATGAGTACACCAGTGAGAGAAGCCAGTGGATTGGCAAGGATGTGCCAAGCTCTGGCAGTGTGTGGAGGTGGAGGCTTGCACTCATCTTCTATAGGTAATCGCTACTGCTTCCCTTGTACCTTGCAAAGCTCCTTTGAATCTCTTTTTGTCGATCCCTAACCATACAGGGAAGGTGGTTCTGCAACATTTGGTTTCTGCTTAACTAAATTGGCAGAGTACAAAACCACCACACTCTCATTTTGCTCTCTTCTCTGCCTGGAGAGTCCCATCACCTCAGTTGTCACCTCTTTGAAGTAGCACCTGCTTCCCTACAGAGTATCCCTTTGTAAACCCACAGTTTGTTTGAAATGTCTTTCCTCATCAAACTTTGCAAATTACTATCATATTTATTATGCCTCCTATTTATAAATTACCTAATTTTACTAGCTTAAATTTCATTTCCTTAAACCTAGTACATACAATTGTTCATAAAAAGATTCGTTGAGGAAATAAATGCATAGAATTTATCACATCCTATCCTTTGTGTTGGTTTATTTATCTGCTGCTCCACTATATTATAATCCCCTTGAGGGAAGGGTTGAGTGGTTTATTTGTGTCTCTGTAATCTTAGTCCCCACCAAATGCCAAAGACATTTTATATGTTCAGTCAATTTTGTTCAGCAAGTGATTTTATATGCATCACTATCTTTCCTTCCAATAGTGGAAGAAGTCTTTCCTGACAGATGTGTACATTTTCCACATGTTCACACTGCTAATTGGTCACATAGAGGGCACCTAATAAGAATTGGTTGACAGTATTTCAGAGAGTTATATTAAAATCAATATGTGAATTATACTTGACAATTCCAAATGCCTGACGTGTTCATGGGTAGGTATTTCACAAATGGCACAAGGAATTTTAATGCATTTGTGATTTGACTTGTCAGAAAGCCAAGTCATTGATCATCTTTATAATCCCCACAATGACTGACTCTAACTCATGCATAGAGATAGTTACAGTTGCTGTCACAAAATGTGATCGATCATTTAAGAATTAATTTCAGTTAAATGTTCACAGATAAATTAGATCACGTTTGCCATTTGGATATCTGTTTTGCCTCATCACTTTTATGGTTTCTCTTATCTTTTTGTGAGGCATGTAAGCTCTCTGCCTACAAATTTAACTGAGTAAAACAGACCATTTGAGACACACTAACATGTTCACTTCTTAGGGATAAAAAATCATTAAACTATTCACTAGTTGAATGCAATTTAGCACCAAGCAAGTTTACTAGGCAACACATTTATTCAGTCTAATGCACTGTGTTCTGATTTCTAACAACAGAAGCTAGCTGATTTTCACAGTCAATAACAATTTACAGATAAAAATCAATCCGTTTTACTTGACTGGATTGCAAAACACCTTACAAGTACTTATGATTTTAACTGTTTGGTTTTTTTTCCAAAGCAAACACACTTAAAATCTCAGTTTGATTTGTTTGTAAACCCTTTTAAAGCCATTCTTCCTTTTTTATCTCTTTTTCCCCCCAGGAATTGTCTGCCCATTTTTCTCATGCCCCCTCTATTTTGAATTTTTCTGTTTATACTTTTTCTCAATCAAAAGTCTTATTTAGGACCTTGTAAAGAGAGGCTTACACAACTTCCATTCCTGACTATGACAGACTGTATTTTACAAGACCAATCTCCCTTGGAAAGCAGCAACCATAAAGGAAGCATGAAATACAAACACAAAAACAAAAAAAAATTGTTGCTTGATGCCATCAGAGAATAACCTGGACAGTCAAGACTTGAGGGGTCAGATTCCAAAAGAACAGAAATGTCATAAAATTAGCTGGAAAAGGCATTTGCTGATTCTTTAGTGAGGCAGTACCCAGAAGTTGAACAGAAAACCATGGCTCAAAATATTTATCAACCTCCCAGGACTAGGAGACAAAAATTGGAGTTTTGGTCTACCAATGCAGCTAGGAATTAGGAAGCCCATGTGTTCTGCTCTACTATTCTCTTCATAGCATTTAGAAAGTTGAAGAAGACCTCTCTATGAAAGGAGAGATCAAGCAGACAAGTATAAGGGAATATAGAGAATCAAAAGCTAAGAAGAGTTTTTGGCAATCTTGCCATGCTGAGGAGGTAAAATTGTGAGTTCAGAGCCCACCCAGGATAAAGGACTGTAGTAAATACCCCAGGTTTTCAATGGCAATCTCCAAAAGCCACTCTAGGAGTAAAACCAAATTAGAAATAAATTAGACCTCAATAATGTAAAACCCCACCTCAAATCATTTATTTTTAAATTGGTACAAAATACCTTGGCTGTACTTGATTGACTTTCCAAAAGAAAATCCTCTGGGTAAAGATTACATCATCTAGAATTTCTACCTAGTGATCTTTCTTATATAGTGACCTAAAATTACCGAGGCATTGCCTGGAGACAGGATCAAAAAGAAAGCAGGAAAAGTAGACAATCAAAAAAAAAAAAAAATCCCTGTAATCCAGATGTGGGAATTTTCAGACATGAGCATTAAAATAATACCAATTTATATGTTCCAGAAAATAAGGACACTATTGTGAATTTCACCAGAGTAAGAATCTATATATAAACTCAAATTTTAGAACTAAAACATACAATGGCTAACATGAAGAAATTAACAGATAAAAGTAATTAAGCAGAGGAGAAGACGTTTTTGAACTTGAAAAATAGGACTACAGAATATATCCAGACTGAAGCATGGGCATTAAAAAAGGAGGGGAAAAAAGACAGCATAATAGCTATATGCAACTTAATGAAAGATCTAGTATATTTTGTTCTAAAGTCTAAGAAGAGGCAGAAAACAAGAATAAGTCAGAAGCAATATTTAAAAAGATACTGCTTTGGAATTTTCCAACACAGACATTCAACATTGAGTCACAGAGTCAAGCTCTAAATAGAGGCTCATTTGCGAACTCTTCTAGCTATGAGCCCTGTGCTCTGCGGTGCCCTCTTGTGATATTTGAGATCTTCATTTATGCAATTCCTTTTTTATCTCCCAGGACTTTCTTTCCAATCACATTTACTGCATCAAGGCACAGATATTGTGCAGAGTTGTGAATAAAAGAATCAACACAACACAAATGACCAACAATAATGTGGCTGCTTCTCACTGTGGACAAGAATTAATGCTTTGAGATAAAGCATGACATCTCTTTTATGCAGCTAATTGTATAATAACCCACTGTGGCACAGAGCGAAGAGGAAAATTCATTCCTAACCTATGATAGTAATTAGCTTTTATGCCTGAGAATAGGATTTATAGCAGCTCTTAACAGCTATCTGCAGCCAGTGGGAAAGAATCATTAGAAAATCTACTATAGTAGAGATTTACCTGAGCCAATCAGAAACTTGATTCTGTATGTATGTGTGTGAATGTGTGACGAGTGTTATTTTTGCCTGTCTCTTTGTTCTTTGTAAGTCGACCTATTTATTAAGAACACGTGCACTTAATAATAAAGAGAAAAAAGTAGATGTCCCAAATGGGAGATTTTGAAGATTTTCCTTTGTATAGGAGTATCTTCAAATGTATCTTGTATATAAAAATATTTTGTAATAATTTAGTATCCTTATGGAATGCTTTGTTTCATAATGATTCTCCAATTATTGGATATGTGATTTCTCTAACACTATTACTGTAAGTTACTTGAAGACTCCATCACACTTTTCTCAAGTGTCAGTACTTTACTGCCATTTCTAGGAACTCAGTATATTCCTCTTTTTCAGAAATACCTTTACAAATAGTTCTTCTCATCTTATTTGGAAGCCTAATCATGAAGGATAATTTAAATACTCTGATTTTTTCTGAGTTTTGGCCTTGTTCCGTGGGACTTCTCAAGATCAGTATGTGCAGGGTGCCTGGGTGGTTCAGTTGGTTAAGCGTCTGCCTTCGGCTCAGGTCATGATCCCAGGGTCCTGGGATCGAGCCCCGCATCGGGCTCCCTGCTCGGCAGGAAGCCTGCTTCTCCCTCTCCCACTCCCCCTGCTTGTGTTCCCTCTTTCTCTGTCAAATAAATAAAGAAAATCTTTAAAAAAAAATCAGTAAGTGCTAGTAATCAAATGTATTTGCTTGACTGTCTTGAAGAAAACGAGCACCCTTGCTCTGATGCACCCTTGTAATTCACAGATATGCATCTTTAGCTAAGTACTCTGAATTGTGTTTTCCAGTCCAGGTAATCTTTTGCTGAGTCATGGATTTGAAATGTGTTCTCTGTAGGACTTCCTTGGCAGCAGCTGTATTCAGGTAGACGTCTCCATCTGTGACTAATGCCAGCCAATGAGAGGTATGAGCTTAAGTGTAAGAGAAAGCTTTGTCAGACTCCACATAAAACATCCACCCCAAATTGTACTGCTTTTGTAAACTAAGTCAGTCATTTTGCATGTTGTGAATTGTGTTTGGCTTTTAATGTTTACTCCTTGGTAGGAGGACGAATTGTATAACACCAATAAGTACATCAAAAATAAACAAAGCCCCTTCAATGTGGTATCATAGTTCTGGAGTTTCTGCCCAAACTCGCAATTGAACACAACATTGTGTGTGCTTCCTCTCAGTACGACATTTAAAAAGAAAAAAAAAGATAACTACATCTCCCCTTCAAGGAACTTCGAATCTGATAGAGACACAATGCAAACAAGTAATTGCAATAAAGTTAGATACAGTGCTACCGCAGGGCGGATTGCATGGTGCTGTACGGTCTCATGATTCTCAGTCCAGAGTTTTAGGTTTGGTTTTTTGTTTTTCGTTTTTGTTTTTGCACTAAATCTCATTATAGGAAAGAATATATTCCCCATATCTGTAGAAATACCATGCATCATCTGACCCTGAGAGAAAATCACCTAGTCTTTTCCCTTTAATATAACTTATTCCTTCAAGAATATTATTTCCCAGTAATTATTAACCAACTCAAATCTTTCTAATCACATATATATTTTCTCTCTCCTTCCCCCCCGCCTTGTATAGGCGTGTGTGTATTTTAACATCTATTTAAAAATCAATTACACAATGATGCTCAAAATAAACTACGAATGTTTCTTGTAACTATAGCTATTTCAGGTTTTTGTTTCATAAAATAAATCAAAATAGAAGTATATTGGCAAGTATCAGAGTATCCTGAGGAGCTTATTAAGTTGGTGTTTCTAAGCATCTAGTAAAATTTTAGGAAAAAAGTTTTTTTCTGTCAAGATCTCCTTCCCTGAAAGTTCAAAATTTCTTCTCAATGCTCATTATGCTAGAGCCATTTCTTTAAATACTGTCCTCTGACTTTCATCAATCAAGCAAAGTTATGCTCTATCTGGTAATAACATGACAATTTAAAAACTTCATTTCCATCAGAAGAAAACGTTAAAAATAATTTACATGCATATTTTTCACAGGGTGTTTTCATTTTCCTGGATTATGGATCTATCTCATGGCTATCAAGCAGAATTATGATGTAATCTGCCTGAGTGGAATTATGAGTTTAATATTTCTCATTTGTACACTATAAACACTTTGGAAGCTCTTTTCCTTCTAAAATTTATTCTTTGAAAGTATAGTTTCCACACAGTTTCCAAGTCGCAGTAAACTTATCATTAACTAGCAACAGAATGACAAATTGCCATTTAGAGCTCTAATTGTGCTTTTTGCCAAAAAGTACTATTCACAGCAGACAGCACAGTATTAAAAGTGGACAATATGAACCAAAAACTGGAATATGTGGTAGCATGTCTTGGAAAGAAACTCATGTGTCTGTGATGATGAGGTCTCTCGGGGCACAATTTCATCCCAGGAAGAATGTCAGAATGCCAACTTCCTAGTCCCTATGAAATATTCATTGCACTTTATAAAACAGTGAAGTAATATGGAAATACACAATTAATAATTAAGAAATGAAAAATGTACTAGAAATCACAACAGCCCTAGTGTGTAAAACATTATCTCCTTAGCTCACATAAAAACACATAGATATGTATGCACAGAGAATTGTCATTTACAACCCCAAAATGAGAACTATCATTGGATTATTATTTGAATAACCACTCTTTCCTCTTAGATATTGATGGCGAGAAGAAAGAGAACTCTACTCTTTCCAAAATTTGATCTCAATAATAAAAAGTGATTTTCTCTGCATGTACCCGTTTAAAATGTCACCTGAGGCAGCTTCTCAGAGTGGCCCATAGCAGGTAATGAGCCGTGAGACAACTGCCAGATGGTTTACGGGGATATTCATTACAAGACACAATCACAGTTTATTAACAAAGAAGGGGAAAAATGAAACCAAGTTGGCTTTAAAGCAAAAGATGAGGTATATTAATGAAATAGAACATCAGAAAATATTCAGGTAGGCTAACCATCACTTCTCTATACATTGATTTTGGACTCAAATTAGGGACTTCTGTGACAGTGCCAATATTTTTTCTGATTAGATATTTTAATTGGTGGACTTTAATGGTTTAAGATATGCTTATTTTCAGCCAGTAATGATCAATCTTCCACATGAATGAACATATGCATTTATCCTTAAAGGTACTATGCACTGCAAGAAAATTAGAACTGTATGAGGACACTCAGAGAGAATACAAGCAAATATATATATATATATATATATATATATATATATATATATATATATATTTTAATCAAAAGTCTGCTGCATCAGAGATTCATTCCTACTTAATTCCAGGAGTTTGCAGTCCTTGGCACTTTTTCAGTCTCTCCAGACTTTTTCAGTCTCTCCAGTAGAAAGCTGGCCTCAGGAGCTGGATTCTCCTCTAGTAAATGGAGAGGGCGGTTGGAGGGGTCAGTCTCCATCTTCTCAGGATACAGAAACCTTTTATTTCTTGTATTTTTTTCCACTTTGCCTTTCACACGTCCCTGCAGTGGCCTAGAGGTATCATTTTTTTAGGGAAATTTATTTGTCCAGGAATGGAAGACCATAAAATAGCATATGTTGTTAGTGAGTTAGCACTAAATTTAATGCTCAGATTGTGCCAGACAAGATGAAATTTTCATTAAACCTTAAAGGTAGTAGTAATTAGAACTTCTAAGACAGATTTCTTTAAACTTTTACATACCTTGAAAATTAAGATATTTTGATTTGCAAGAACCCTATCAATATGTTTATAAGAAAAAGCTGTTTTGATAGTTATAGTTTCAGAAAAATGGTTTTGAAAATTAAGAGGTAAGACATTCAAGGAGCATTTCATTCACTCAACAAATATTTGCTAAGAACCGAGATGTGTCTGTTGTACTGTGGGGAGATGTAGCAGTCAGCAACAGACACAAATCCTTCTCTACGGGAATTTTCATAGTGGAGGGAATACAACAATAAACAAGAAAGCATACAATAAATCATGTCTTGAGGCAATAAGCACTATGAAGAAATATAAAGCCAAATAAGTGGATGAAGAATATGATGAGAAGGTTTTATTTTATAAAGAAATTGAAGAAAATCTTTTCTAATAAGGTGGCATTTAACAAGACCTAAAGGAAGTGAAGGGTGAAACTTGCAGATATTTGGGCAAAGAAATTTCCAGCAACAAGTGCAGAAGCTAGCAGTTGGCATGTTTAAGAAGCAGCAGAAAGATCAGTGTGACTTAAGTAAGAAAAGAGGAGAGTGTCCAGAACGGCCAGAGTGAGAGCATTGGTAAAGTAGGGATTTTCAAATATTATTCTTCATAAAATATGAAGCCACTCAAGGAATGAGCCAGGAGATCACTTGGCCTAACTATGATTGAAAAGAGATGACTAGGACTGCAGGGGAGGATACTGGCTATATATGTGGCTGGAGTGGAAGCTGGGTAACAGTTCAGGGAATATTGTAGTGGTCAAGAAAGAAGATAGATTAGAGTATAATGATGGAAAGGTGAGAATCAGTCAGATTCTGCATATATTCAGAAGAAAATGAAAAAAGATTTAGTGATGGATTGGATAAAAGAGGTGGAAAATGAAAAGAAGTATAAAATGAATCTAAGAGTTTTGGCTTGAACAACATGAGAACTGAAGGTACTGACACAGGAAGTCTGGAGGCACATACATCTTTTTCATCACAAGATTTTTCATAAAAATTAAAATAGAATTGGAAAAAGAATGTCTGTCAGATTCTCTTTTTTACTGACCACAATGAGAAGAGAAAGCAAAAGTGATTTTTCCCTGAAAAGAGGGACTTTCTCCTCAGAGACAGAGAAATGTTTAATAGGATTAGGCATAAATGGATGTCTCCAAGAAGGGTCTCCATATTTGTTTCACACGAATTCAGTTTGGGTAAATTCTAGAACAGTGGGGGACTTTTATCTCCATTCCTGTGTTACAACCTGGAAGGATTCCAAGATTCTTAGAGAAACCATGGGTCCATTATGGTACTAAAGTGGGAGAAGAGTGATGGTTATTTGAGGTTTTAAAGCCCCGATCAACCTGGTGTTATGACAAAAAGTGCTGACGGACTGATAGAGACCAGTGATCATGAAGGGGTCTTGAGTTTTTGGTGAAGAGTTTACACAGCTGGTTAACAGCTATTAGAATGGGATTGAGTGGAGAAAATTAAATCCATCTCATTAGAGAAGCCATGGAAAGTGTTTTGTTTTGTTTTTAAGAGAGGGAGATACAGAGTGACTCATTTCACCAGCATAAGACACAAGACAATTTTTGAATATTAAAGAATCATTCTCTACTGAAATTACAGAGTTTATAAGCAGTGGTCAAGATTAATCTAAGTCTGCTCTTAAGCAAAGCAGAAGTTCAAGAGTAAATAAAATTATAGAAGATAAAGGAAGTAACATCTCCATGAGTTTGATCTGAACATGAGAATATGCTCCAATGGTTAATATTTGTTGAATGCTTCCTTGGGCTCGATTTTCAACTAAATCCATTACAAGGATTTTAAAATTTGATCCTGACAAGCCTATGGAACAGACAGATTTATTATTTTCTTTTTATAAATGAGGAAATTGAGGCAAAGACAGGTCAGGAAGCTTTCTCAATGTCACACATTTGGTAAGGGGTGAACTTAGTTTTTGAACCCAGGAAGTCAAATGACATTTGTCATCGCATTATACAGCTTCCAGTCATAGCACTATGACTGCACAACAACATTCGCTGTGACTTAGGAGACTATTTCCTGGAAACATACTCAATATATTTTTCCTTCCAACTAGAACAACTCATCATTTTTCAATGACATGTAACGGCTTACTGTGTCTTAGTAAAGTTGGCCTTCTCTTTGATATTCTGCTTTTCTTTCCTCTTGTATCCAGCTGGTCATCAACTGCTGCCATGATCATAACTCATACTCCACAGTTCTTCACTTCCACAAACATTTGCCCTGATAATCACTAACTTATCCCATCACTTTAGAACATCCTGCAGCAAAAATAATTGGGAGAATATTCTTTCTCAAGCACCACAGTTATCATAACTTCTCTCTTGCTCGAATGTAAGTATCAACTATGTATGAACAGTGTGGAGTCTTGAAGATACAGAGATGAGAACAGTTTGTTCCAGCCCATAGAAAAGTTTTCAATCACTTGTTTGTTTTTGAAAGTATTTAATCAACTAATCTTTACTATAAATGGTCATGTACAGAACAGTCCACATTCAGTCAAAATGAAAGCCTTTAAAGCTGGATGTAGATTTTATCTCTAAATATAATCTTTTTTCCCCCTAAATTCTCCCATTAATGCAAAAACAATCTTAGTTAATAAATCATGGGTACGTAGTAAACTTCCACATAGAATCCATTGCTGTCTTAGTTACACCATTTAAAAGTAAGGCCCACGCAAGTGTCCTAGACTTAATGCTGATGGGAGTTATCTCCATTCATTTTCTATCCCACCATATATGGGGAGGAGCAGATGATGACTCTGCTGCCTCATTTCCAATATTTTTTCATCAATCTAGGAGTCTGTCATCTTGTTGTTATTTCTAAGTTCTTGCTAAATCTATCTCTACCAAGAGATCTCTCTCTCTCTCCTTGTTAAATGTAATGCCAATTTAATACAATTGGAGCCAGCTCTTCCTTAAAACTACCTTGTCAACATGAAGAGACTTCAGGGTTTTTTTCTAGACTTCCAGAATCAGTACTGCATTACATTAATTTGTGTTTTTGTGCATTTTTCAAGCATCTGTAGGTAGTTTTTTCATCATCTTTTTCAAACCTTTTTCAATTGTGGGGCACCTGGGGGGCACAGTCAGTTGAGTGTCCAGCTCTTGGTTTTGGCTCAAGTCGTGATCTCAGGGTCATAAAATTGAACCCCAAGTCAGGCTCAGTGTGGAATCTACTTGAGATTCTCTCTCCCTCTCCCTTTGTCCCTCCAACTCTTGCTCTCTCTCTCTCTCTCAAATAAATAAATAAAATCTTTTAAAAAAAACCTTTTTGTTACAGAACACCATTTCTTGAGAGAGCAAGGCAGCAATGCCAATATCTAAGTCAGTGGAATCTCTTGATTTATTATGTAGCATAGGGAAAATGAAATGTAGATTAGGAGTAATAAATAATTTGTCAAAAATATCATTTTGCATTTTTGAGTGCTACCAACACCATATTCTTTTTTTAAAAAGATTTATTTATTTATTTATTTATTTATTTATTTATTTATTTATTTATTTGACAGAGAGAGAGAGAGAGAGAGAAGCAGCAGAGGCAGAGGGAGAAGCAGACTCCCCGCTGAGCAAGGAGCCCTATGCGGGGCTCAATCCCAGGACCCTGGGATCATGACCTGAGCCCAAGGCAGCTTCTTAACCAACAGAGCCACCCAGCTGCCCCAAACACCATATTCTTTTTACAGTCTGTGTATCATGGCACTTTTATACATCTAAATAAAACAACAGAATCTCAACATCTTTTTTCATTTTTTTCCACCATTTTGGTGAACATTTATCTGGAATAAACACTGGAAATAATTATAAGATATATAATAAATAACTGATGAGGTCATTAGGCATTTATTGATCTCTGATGAGTTTCAATGGCTGCTGAGGTTAATAAAAATAGAACTTGTACTCAAAAGTCCATAGCCTAGTTGGGAAAATATACATAGAAACAAACAAAAAACATAGGGCTTATACAAAGTGCTTCAGAAATGTAATAGAGTTCTATTCATGTGTGCAAAGAGAGGATAAAAGTGATGGTTATAATACATGGGTGAAGATGAACATAATTATGTATGTGGGGGAGAGATATAAGAAAATAAAGATGATTTCCTTAATTCCTAAAAACATCTTTCCATCACCATGCTACCTTACTGGCTTACCATTCTTTATTTTTTGACAGTAAAAATTCTTGATAGAATTGTCTACTTTCATTGACTTTTGTTACTTGTTAGTAACTGAATTCTTAAGAATATTCAATCAGGCTCCCACCTCCAGTACTTTTCTAATACTATAATAACCTCAAAATGTTGCCAGTAATCATCTTGTCAACAAACCAAGTAATATCCTATTATCACTCATCCTTGTCGTGTGTTATAGCATAACACTGTCAAGTTCATCTTGTATATGGACATTTATGACCTCTCTATGTGGTCATACTGTGCTCTTCTTCAATGGTAGATTTCTTCTCTCCTCATTAGACTTCCCACTCTCAAGTTGCTTAAGTTTCTCAGTTCATTCATTGACACCTAATTCCACCTGTTAACACATTTCCTCCATAAAAATGACTTCAATCACTGTAGTCAGTTTTGCCATTTCTCCCTACTCTAAGGCAGAATGTTGGCCTACTGGAAATCTCCAATCTCTGCAACTAATGCTATGGTCTAGTTGTTTGTGTCCACCGAAAATTCACATTTTGGAATTCTCATGCCCAGTGTGATAATGTTAGAAGATGGAGCCTTTCGGAGGTGATTAGGTTATACAGCTGCAGCCCTCATGAATGGGATTAGTGCTTTCATAAAATAGGTCTAATAGAACTCCTTAGGCCCTTTGATCACATGAGGATATAAGAAGTCTATGATCCTGAAGAGAGCACTTAGGTGACCATGCTATTGAACTTCCAGCCTTTAGAACTGTGAGAAATAAATTTCTATTGTTTAGAAGCTGCCCGTCTGTGGCATTTTATTACAGCAGCCTGAACAGATCTAACTCCCAAGACTCTCCAGATTTGTCTTGATCTTTATAAATAATCCACATTTAGTTTAATTTTTCTTAACCATACAGAATTACTCAAAATGTCAATAAATATGTGAAAATATCTCCCTTCTTTGTTTTTACCTTTGTTGCTCTCTTTTTTTACTATATCACCAAAAATAAAAAATTTACTATACCATGAGCCTTCTGTGGAATAGTCAAATCAATAGCACAAACACAGCTATTCAACATTTCTTCTCTTACTATGTTTATTGCTTCTTACCTTATACTATAGGTATCTCTGTCCCTTATTTCTCTTTTTCACTATGAGTGGCAGAAAGGTATAATGTTTCTAAAGCTACACAGGCTTGAATTGAAACCCATGGTCTATGTTTCCACTTAGATATTGAACAGAAGAAGGTGGTAGTTTTTATCTTTCTTTCCTTACCTCCAGGTTCTCAAATTTAACTGAACGTTAGAATCATTTGGGTACTTTAAAAATGCTCATCATAGAATAACACCTCCTAATACTTCAATTTAATTGATCTGGAATATGGACTGGACACAGAGGATTTTAAAATTTCCAAGGTTTTCAAAATGAACTCCAAGGTTGAGGACACTGCTGGAAAATTAGGTGCCAATCTTTCTTTCCCAATTTTTGTACAGTAGTTAAGTATAAAAATCTTCACATGCTAGGAATATCTTAATTATTTGTCAAATGAAGGACTGTGCTGTTGCATGTTGGTAGTTCACAGATATTCCTGAAAGAAGGAAAAAAGCCTAGAAGAGGACAACTATTAGAAAAGCATAAGAAAGAGGTACACACAGAATTGTTAGTCACTTTAGAATAATTAATTTAGCATCTGCAAGCAAAATTGTGGGGAAAAAAACAACCTTGGGGGTCATTCAGATCTAATTTCACTGATATTTAAAGCAAAGAGTAAAAAGATGAATGTTTATCTGGTAAGAACTTTTTGTTTAGCCTATAGGGGCCTTAGAGGTGAAGGCAATGTGTGTTTTCTGTGAGACCTTCACACAGTATCTGGCTTCTGAGATCCTATTCAAGTGCTTAACATGCATTTTTCAGGTTCTTCCTATGGCAGGTAAAACCCAAACAGAACCCAAGAAAGTTTCAGGAAGTAAAAGCCACAAAAATATGCAAAAAAACCCACGTTGGCTTTGACATTGGATGATCCAGTTCAGTTTGGTTTCATCATTTGTTTATGGAATATGTTGATACTTATTGAATTCTGCCTACATCTCAGACTCTGTACTAGAAGGTGGAGTTAAATGAGGAAGAAGATATAATCTATGCTCCGAATAAGTATAGTCTGATGGAGAAGGCAAATGAATAAAGAAAGAAACTAAAGTAGAAAAATACAATGTGATGAATTTTATGTATTAAGTAGGCATAAAAAACCATGAGACCAGCCATAGAAAAGCCAGGAAAGCAGTTTTACAATAGAAAAGGCTAAAATGATCATCTCTATTCTCTCTTATCTTTTTGTGATTCTCAAGTTTACAATATTAATTGTCTACAAATTGAGGTCTACAAAATTACAAAAATTTTCATAGGAAGCTGGAAATGTGCTGTTAATAGTGGGGCTAACGATGTTAGTATGCAGCCATGTTGTGGATGAGGAGGGACATGGGTTGCATTATTACGGAAAATTAAGGAAGAGAAGAAGAGGAAGAAAAACAACAGTAGTTAGGCTACTGTTTTCTTTTCCAGAAATGGTAAAGTTGATGTTTTAGGAAAGCTTTGGCCAAGGGCATTGAGATATTTAAATGCTAGTAATAAATCTAAATGTCTAACTAACTGTCTAAAGTATGTGCAAGTTGGGAAAGACTTTGAATTAATAATTGCAACATATACATGCATAAATACACACAGAAACAAAAAGCAGTACTGATCACATTTTAGAAATATAGATGGTAGACCTGAGTCACTAGAAAAGATTTGGACAACTCCTTGTGAATAAAGGGAGAATAAAATAAATTCAATTAAGATAATGAGCAAATACAGGAATAGTCTATTCATTTTTTTCCCCAAGAGTCTGGTTAAACTTTGCAATTCTTTGTGGTGGAACAAAATGTGTGCATGCTCTGTTTGTTAGATTTAGCACAAAGTCAAATTTTTTCTAAGCCAGAGATTCTTTAAATATTGATCACAGTAACCCTTTATACTGTTAAAAAGTAATGAGTATCTCAAAAACTTTTATTTTAGGGATTATACCTCACAATATTTTTTTTGTATTAGAAATTAAAACTGAGAAATTTGAAAATATATTTGTTAATTTATTTAAATATAACAATAATAAACCCATTACCTGTTGGTATAATGTTTTTATAAAAAATGCATTTTCCAAACCAAAAAAACATTAAGAGTAGTACTGTATGCTATTTCTGTGTATGTCTTTAACGTCTGAATTAATTGAAGACAGCTAATACTCACATTTGCTTCTGGTTCAACGTATTTCAGTATGTTTTGGTTGATGTCTATGAATAAAATCTGGCCCCCACTGATATATAGTTGGAATGTTATGGATGTTCTTCCTTGATACTACACCAAAATTCAACCTGTACTAGTTCTTACAGGTTGGTTTTACCTATACTAACTTTGAATGAATCTGATTTTGTGACATCACTTATTGATTGGAAAATATTGGTTCATTAAGTTATGCATGTCTTTCAACTGTTGACCCACTTCATTACACAATATAAAAATATCACATTCATTAATAAAATCACCGAACTCATCAGAAAATCTTGAAGGCTTATGGTGATGCAAACAAGTTTTCCAAAATTCTAACTTTTGCTTGAAAACTTGAACTTTATCATTGGCTGTAAATCTCATCAGGTATTTTCCTTGAAGTGACAGGCTTAATTGATTTCTTTTTGGCAAAATATATGCTCAGTACCCAAATGGGATCAGTCAGTTTATGTCAGGTGTTCTTTAAAGACAAATGGTACCCTTTGAAAAAATGGTTCCTCAGGTCACACCTCAAACAATTGCATAAGTGCATTTCCTCATACAAAGACTACAGTCTTGATTCATGCTAAGCCATCAGCATTTTTACAGGTCATGCTTTTGAGCCATTAGTGCAAATATTGATAAAGTGAAAAAGCCAAGTATTGTCTTATTATTGTTATAAAAATAGTCTTAACCCAGCAGACCCCTTGAATATGTATCAGAGACTCCAAACAGATCACGCTTTGCTCTAGACATATAAGTAATACAAATATAATGTACAAATGTAGGGAAAAAGTACATGTATATGTATGTATGTTCACATGCATGTGATTTATATAAATATGTGCCATGGGCTGACTAGTGTCCCTCTAAAAGTCATATGTTGAAGTTCCAGCTCCCAATGTGATGGTATTTGGAGATGGAGACTTTGTGAGGCAATTAGATCATGATGGTGGAGCCCTCATGATGGGATAGGTGTCAATTAGAAGAAAACAAAAACCAAAAAAACAATGATCCCCCTCTTGCTATGTGAGGCTACAATAAGAAGGCAGAGTCTACAAGCCAGGAAGAGGGCTTTCACTGGAACCCAACCATACTAGCACTCTGATTTCAGACTCCCTAGCCTCCAGAACTATGAGAGATAAATGTGTTGTTTAAACCATCCAGTTTACGGTATTTTGTTACAGAAGCCTGAGATGACTAATACAACATGCAGACACTACAAGTTGTGTTGTTCTCATTTACTTATGACCATTTATTGAAACCTAGGGATGTCTATGTGTTTCGAATTTATAAGATTATTCTAAAATATTTCATAGAATATTATTAGAAAACAAAATCTTACTTGGCTCTTATTCAAATCCTTCCCACTGGTGTGATAGAGGGAAATTGGTTAATGTGCATCAGGATATGAAACAAACAGTAATTTAGAAAGACTCCCATAGCATTGAGTGTGAACCTCAATTAAGACATAATTTAAGCTTTGAGACATGAGAATTTGGTGGGCTAATTGTCCAGACTAGGATGGGAACAGAAGAAACTAATAATAGAGGAGAGAAAAATAGATATTTTTATCAAAGGAAGGGATATGAAGTTGAATCTATCGGAAAGATAAACATAGACAAGTGTTTATTTTAAAACTAAAGTTTTGAGTGCTTGCTATGTGCTAGACATCATTCAAGACACCAGGATTGCAGTTGTATACAAAACTGATCAGCTCTTTGCCCTCCTAGAGTCTATAGCATAGTGGTTGCTGTGGGTGAGTGACAAGCATTATTATAAAATGAGATGGGTGGGATGTTGCTAATAGAGAACCATCTCTGAATGGTTACTGAAGAGTGGTAAACAGTTGATTTTGATTACTGTAATGTTTGGCCAAGATAATGACTTGGTTAAAAAGATATAAATCAGGAAAGAATAGAGGCAGCAGGCTAGGAGACAAGGAAGAAAGAAAGAATCACATTCAATAAGAGATGACTAGGGCTCTAGACATACAGGAAGGACTGACAAAATAGGGACATCAATATAACAGAGCCACAAGTTGGATTCCTTAATTGAATGGCAGCCCTGGGAGACATACAAGGCTCATTTCTCTGTCATTGTTCTACTTGATCACCTCCGCTTTAAATTAACTTTCTTTCCCAGAAAATCATGTTCTTTTGCATGCCTGCTAGATTGCATTCTTCAGGGTCCACACTAAAAAGTAACTTCCTACTTCACCCCTTGGACCAAAACCTAATACTGTCCTCTACTGTGCACCAGGGCTCTTTATATCTGCTTTAATTTTGACAGTTCTCATGGTGCATGATATTTATTTGTTTATGTGTCTATCTTAATAGAATTTTGAAGTGTGCTTTGATTATAGCAATATTCTTACCAACAGCTGAACTGTTAGGACTGACATCTTGGCCCTTTGAAACGTGTTTGGGGAGCTCTCTATTACTTTTCCACCAGAAAAGCAACATAATGTGGGCACATAGCATACTCCTGAATGCATTTACTCTACATACACTATAGGTTTATAGAAATGGATTTTAAATGACTGTTGCAAATCACAAAAATTTTTCAGTAAACGTAAACATTCTTTTTTTTTTTTCTGAGTTGAAAACATTTCAAAGAATTCAGAGTTTATATATATAACCCCAGACGGTTCAATTTGGTCTACAAAGTTCAGTGTATCTAGGGATAATTGGTTGTGAATAGCACGGTAATGTGACAGAACGGCGACTGAGTATAACACGTAAATAAAACATACCTGTAAAACTGTTCAAAGCAGTTGTTGATTGGTCCACCTGGACTAGAACATAACAGTTGAAAGTATTCTAAAGGTACCATTTGTCTGCTAATTCATTCAACATTGGCTTTTTGCAACTTCAGATCATATTTCTGCAAATCAAACTAAGTTTCTGAACTAACAGTTCTTCCACATATTTCTAGTAAACAAATGAAATAAGCCAACCCACATGTAGACAAATTATAGATGCAGAAAGCAAAATAGTTAAGGGCCATCTTACTATCTTACTACTATCTTCATTATAAGAAATAGCAATGAGCGATTACTTTACACTTATATATTTCCTTTAAGCGTTTAGATACTCTGCTGCAACACATTTATAAAAACCCATGTTTTCAGATGGTGGGTTTTTGACAAAGATTAAAACAGATTAATATCAAAAATAATCACATAGCAAAGATAACCCATGGCAGGATAACGGGACCAAGATGAACAGCTCTAAAACTTTATTAGTATTTTAGATGCTTTTTGTGTGCTCTGTCGAATTTGAAATTTATAACAGACCTGTGAGATAGGCTAGTTTTATATGTAATTTATAGATGGACAGTTATGTCTGAGAAGTCACCTAATGTCATGTAGCACTTGATGACAGATTGAACCTTATGATCCATGGATTTTCCTTTCAAATCCAATGTTCTAATCTCCAGACCTCACTGACTTCTCAAAATAATAATAAACATAATTTCAGAGAATGAGATAAAATCACTTTCCCTTTTTCAAGAATTTTAACTGAGAGAATTCATTAGGTTAAACAGTCTAGGAAGTGAAATAGAGCATTGTGGATGGGCAGAAAGGACGTGGTGGTAGGAGTGTCATGTGCAGTGAAGCAGATGAGAACAAGGAATTCAACTCCTCCAGGGTTCCAGTCCCGGCTCCTCCACTTGAGAGCTGGTTAACACGCCCAGTTATGTAAATACTATTGCCTCTCTGTTTTCTCAGCTGTAGATGAAAAATATTAATAACACCCACCTAATACAATTGCTGTGAATATTAAGATGATACACGTAAAGGTTAAGAACCATATCTGGCACAGAGCAAACAACCAGCTAGCATATTCGGGCTGTAAGAATGTAGAAATTTGTTTATGCAAAAAAAAATGAAGGTAAGAGATGTAGATGTGGATAGTGCAGATTCTAGATAATAGTAGGAATGAAGGAATGATGTGACATTTGAATATTGGAAGCTCTAGAAGTAGAAAAAAATTTTAGAAAAGCAGAATTCTTGCCAGGGAGGCATGTAGGAAGTTGAACTGAAGTTAAGGGATATGTTGTCCCTTGCTCTTTTAGAGAACATTCTATGAAAAAAATTATTTATTCATTTTTTAGAGAGGGGGCAGCACAGAGGGAGAGGGAGAGAGAGAATCTCAAACAGACTCCCCGCTATGTGCAGAGTCCGATGCGGGGCTGGAGCTCCTAACCCTGAGATTGTGACCTGAGCTGAAATCAAGATTCAGACACTTAACCACCTGATCCAGGCAGGCACCCCACTATGGAAAGAATTCTTAATTTTTTTTTTTTAAGATTTTATTTATTTATTTGACAGAGAGAGACACAGCGAGAGAGGGAACACAAGCAGGGGGAGTGGGAGAGGGAGAAGCAGGCTTCCCGCGGAGCGGGGAGCCCGATGTGGGGCTCGATCCCAGGACCCCGGGATCATGACCTGAGCCGAAGGCAGGCGCTTAACCGACTGAGCCACCCAGGGCGCCCCAAGAATTCTTAATTGATAAAGTTTTTATGTTTCACATACAATCATACACGTGCACATACATAGAGGTAACCAAATTGAATTTAGTGAAAATAGAGGCAAATCCATTTAAGACTCTATGCACAGCTTCTTCAAGTATCTGCCCCTCCCTACAACTTTCAATTCCCAGATATTTTGTTTTTTTTTAAGTTATAATTTATCATTGGAACTATTCACATAGTAAAAATAATGAAGTCAGTTTGATTTAGAGAAATCTAAGAATCAAATTGTGAAGTATTAACGTTATTTTTTAATGTGAAATTATAAATTGATGTGTCTATTACAGATCCATCTCCCAAAATTGAAGTTTCGTTCTTCCTTTAGTATCAGCCTATGATACAAATGATGGTTAAAGAAGACTCTCAAAATATTGTACTTTCTGAAAAAATGCACTTGGTAATTAATGTGAAGGATTTGAATCAAAATTAGTGGTACTTCTTCTTGTAAGGATGACAGTTTTAATTAATTATCACTGCTATTCAGAAGATAATTTTTATAATTGGAAATGGCTACTCTTAGGTCACAATAAGGAAATAAAATCTTCATTCAGATGAAATGAAACTTTGTTCTGTTATAACGACCCATAGAAAGGAGGCTTTTCAACTAGAGTGTATTCTCATCACATACACAGTAAAATATAATTAGGTTTAGCCCTCATCTACAGCATCAGCATTTAAAAGCTTAACTCTGAATGAAGCTCCTCCTTTTCATTCTCCTCCACTTCACTCCTCCTCCTTCTGGATTTTGACCTCTGGGTCTTGGAACCATGCAAGATATATTGAGATCTTTGATCTCATTAACATGTTTTGCAATTCATTTTTTCTGTTCCTATCTAGTTAAAATAGATTAGTACTCAAAGATATTAAGTTACAAAGCCCAGGTCAGTGCACTGAGATATTGCAAGTCAAAGCAGGCATTTAATTCTTGATTTCATTTAAATAATTATGTAAAGATTAGAACAAAGGGACCTTGAGAGGTTATTTAGTCTATCTCTTGCATCTTAGGCAAAATTATTCCTAAAACAGGTACATGATAATCTTTTTCACTCCTAAGGAATCCCCAGAAAGGGACTTAAAATTCTATCTTGGCATCTTAGTCTACTCTATAAAAACACTCAATATTGTTTTAATTTCAGACTTAAATCTCAAATGTCATTTTATTTCTTCTTTGTCCTTGGAAGAAGGATTTTTCCTTGCAATAATCTCATATTTTTAAGTTCTTCTTCCAACTATTTTTTATCCTTCTACTTTCTCTTTTGCACTCTCAATTCTACTGCAAAAGAGTAACTTGTACAGATATTGTGATAAATTCCAATAATATCCCATTACCAAAGATGAGGAAAATAATCTGACAAATATTTATTTAATCTTCAGTTGTACCCTGTTTTTCCAGTGGTAAAAATATTCATGATTTTTCCTACAAATTCAAGACAACTGGTTTGGATGAGATGGTGATAATTTAAATGAATACTTCATAAAATATATTTGTCAAATTCTTTGGCTTTTTGAGTTTTATGTCCCTTATGGAAAGAAAGAGAGAAAGAAGAAAGAAAGAAGAAAGAAAGAAAGAAGAAAGAAAGAAAGAAAGAAAGAAAGAAAGAAAGAAAGAAAGAAAGAAAGAAAGAAAGAAAAGAAAGAAAGAAGAAAGAAAAGAAAGAAGAAAGAGAAAGAAGAGAGAGAGAGAAAGAAAAGAAAGAAAGAAAGAAGAAAGAGAGGAAAAGAAAGAAGGAAAGAAAGAAAGAAAGAAGGAAAGAAAGAAAGAAAGAAAGAAAGAAGAAAGAAAAGAAAGAAAGAAAGAAAGAGAGGGAGGGAGGAAGGAAGGAAGGAAGGAAAGAAGGAGGGAAGGAAGGAAATAAAGAAGGAAGAAAAAAGAAAAGAAAACTTGTGTGACTTAATTTAAAGCAAATATTAAAGAAATACTTTTGGGGCACCTGGGTTGGTTAAGCATATGACTCTTGGTTTTCCGCTCAGGTCATGATCTTGAGGTAGTGAGATTGAGCCCCACGTTAGGCTCTGTTCAGTGCCTGCTTCGGATTCTCTCTCCCTCTCCCTCCTGCTCTTTCTCTCTCACTCACTCAAATAAATAAAGAAAATCTTTTAAAAAAAATACTTTTATGGTAACTTAAAATTACTGATACTTTTGTGTTAGCCTAAAGTTGAAAAGGTCAGAGTGGAAGAAAGAAGATATTTGAGAACAGCTTTTGTATATAAGTATGAGAGAGATAGAGAGATTTTCTCATACACTCTTTCTCTATACTTTATTTTTTTTTCATACTCACTTCTAGAGTCATATTTACTGCTTTTTGAACAATACTCTATCTAGCCTGGTAGCTAGGCTAGAGTTAATTGTGATACCACTGTAAATTGTGAACTTTGTCATATGGTCTAAAGCTTTGCCAATTCCATTTTTGCATAAAAATAATTTATTTTGGGGCTCTGCACTGGCAGTGATGGGAATGATCCTTAGAACTCATGGAAGCCTGTCTACATGAAATCTTCATGTACAAATACAGACTAAAGGCGACCCAGAGAAACCTCCAAAATGTGATAATGAACTCCAAATATACTAACTTTCATATTTCATCAACCCCTTTCATACTTCAGTATAATTTCACAATTAAAAAAACAAGAAAGAAAAAACTTGGGTCATAAGCAGAGGAAACTTTACTTAGAGGGTCAGATTGTTGAGTTTATCTCTGTCCTTTGTCCAGACTTACCTCAGATTCTATTTTAACTTCATCGCTTTTAGCATTTTGTGCTTTATAAGGATCCAACCACAGAGAAGGAAGATACTGAGTTTTATTAAGCTTCTGGATACTCCATGCTAAGCTTTGAAAAATATTCTAAATGTCTACAATTTTCATAGATGTATCAGATAATCCAAGGTTGGGAAATGTGTTATTTTCACAAAGATGTTCTACTTGTTTGTCTGGAAAGGAAAGTAAACATAGCAGGTACCTGGAAGTCAGCTAACCTTATATATCTTCAAGTAGGGAAGGGAGAAAGTTTGCTTGTTTTCAGACATCTCTGTCACTGAGACCAATAAAACTCAACACCTGAAGACTCCCAGGAGATTGTTTTCTCAATCTTAAACTGGGTCTGGCAGCTGACTTAGCAAAGGGAAAAAAAGGAAAGATATTAAAGGACAAAAACATCCATGGGCAAATTTTTCAACTACTTGGCCTGCTGAAACATTTACTGGAAATGGGTCCAAATAGGATGTATTTGTATTCATATTACCCTAATATTTTTCTAAGACATGTTTATCTATGTACTTATAAAATATTTTGAACCAAGTATGCTATAAATATTTTATTCAGTTTTAAAGGATGAGTGTCTAATCAATGGCTTATATGAATATTACAAAATAAATTTCAGTTTTCATATTTCAGGACATTGTATTTTAAAATAAATAAAACACAAAAACACTCCAGTTTTTTACTAGTTGTCAGAAAAACTTACACTTGTAAGAATTGTTTTATGATTTGCATAGTAGGGATTCAATAAACATGTTTAAATGATCTTTAAAAGTAGTAGTTAAGCAGATATTCAAGTTTTACATAGAATTCAATAAAATCTTCCCAGCTGTACACGCAGCTTTAAAATAATTTGTGGATATATTTTTTTTATCCTTAATATATGCTATCTCCAAATATTATTTCCTTAGAACTTTCTTTTACAAAAGAAATGACAGTACGAAACATGTTTTTTTGTTTTGTTTTTTAATTTAATTGGATACCAGGAATTTTGGTGAACTTGTTTCCTTAACATGGATAATCATAACATCTTTGCATGCATAACATTTTTTGAAGAGCAGTCAAACAGCCTCACTAACACCTTTAAGATTAAAATAAAATTTAGTTGTCAAATAAAATAAAATCTAAATTGCTTAGAAAACTCTGGATTTACAGCAGACTAACAAACAGGTCATATATGAATTTCATATACAGGTTCTTGAAGTTGTAAATTGAAGAAAACTAATTCAAATTGCTGGACGAAAATATGTTACTCTGTTTATGCTAAAAGCTGTGAGCAAGACAACTTAATGGAAATTGGGTACAGCTATATTGCTTCAAGCTCCTTTAGCTACAAAGCTGAAGAGATATTTAATTATAAGTTCTAATAGGAATATCCATGTGACACAAGGAAAATATAACTTTTTCTGAAAGTTTGGACATATTCAGGGAATAAAGGGAAATAGAAAACAAAAGCAAGGAAGATGCACTTTTCTGGATTCTTCAAAAATACGACCATTTACCTTGTAATTTAGAAAACTGTGGATCTAGTCAAATGTTTTATATGAAGGCACTGAAATGTCTGTTAAGTTACCAAACAGTTTTTTCATTGCCAAGCTAGTATTAATTAACATGTCTAGGTTCTCTCCTTAAGGGATGCAAAACTTCATGGTGTGAGCTGGCCTACTGACTCTGGTTAGAGATGAGGAGTGCAGGGGCACTGGCCAGGGTAATGGTCTCAAGAAAGAGCGCTGTTAGAAGAAGAGATGCCTCAGGAAGAAAGTTGCTTCTTTAGAACCTAAAACTAGAGCTTCCTCAGGCCCTCTTAACTGCCCCCACATAGCTGTTAATTCTCCAGAACCCACAATCTCCTTACTACTCAATGGAAGCAAATTAGGAGAAACAAAAATTGTGTTCATTCTGATGTTTCTTAAAAAAAAAAAAAAAATATATATATATATATATATATATATGTAGCAATATATATATATTGCTCCTCCTGATAATTAATGTCAATGGGGATAACATTAAAATTTCGAGTCTTGCATATTTAATACTCTAACACTTGGTCATAGCTGTTGCAAGTCTGGTCCAGGAGGAAGATCCCTCATAAATGAGAACTTAAACGCTGCAGCCAAAATGAGTAATGCCAGGAAGCAGTGTTAACACTAGGGCCTGGTAGACAACAATGGGCCAGCCCGTGAAAGCAACAAAACAAACACAAACAAAGGTTAAAAAAACAGAACTCCGCAAAAGCCAAAAATCTCCAGATAACAAAGCAATTTGTGCAACTAACCATGATATCCCCAAGACTTCTCTAGAAGAATGTCATGTTGCAAGAGAAAGATGGTTTCCTAAAGAGAAGGGACTGCACAGGTCGCTACACAGCCAAAAACTAGAGTCCTTTTAACCATGGCCACTTAACTGAGACTGAGTGGTTGCTTTTCATTAATCCGTAACTTATCTTAGAGCAGTTGTTTCCTTAGAATATCTTAATGTGTCAAATATTACTTATGTTACTATCCAAGTAACTTTAAATTCAAATCCATTCCTCCTCATCCCTTCTATTAAAAGAAATTCTGAGTGCACTCCTTCTCAAGAAGATCATGTTCAGGATTTTGTATGTTTCTCTCTACCGCACTTAACTCCGTGTTTACCCGGAGGTATGACTTTAAGATTTTGTGCAAAGATGTTTCTTCTCAATCTTGACATTTGTCTGCTTTTCTGCTTCATCGATTCCCATGTTGGTTGTTACTACATTAACACACAAATTTCAAATTTTTAATGTGTGTATTATTTTCAACTTAAAGACACATCAAAATTAGTGTGCATTTGAAATAGATCTTTTACAATACTCTGCTTTTTAAATATAAACAACTTTAAAAGGAGGAAGGGTTTTATCTAAGTAAGACTTTTCATAACCTTAGAGGTAATTTACTAGGTTCTTTTAGCCCCGAGCTTAGAGAAAGTGCTGAGAAGTCTGTATTAGGTTCTGGCTGGGATGACCTCCTTTTCTCTTTCTGTTCTTTTTCCTACTGCATCACCCACGTGTTAGCCGCCTGTACACTAAAAGAGAGTTTCTAGAATCTTAAAACTTTACTAGTTTCGTAATAGGCTGAAATGTATATTCTTTGACACTGGAGGTTCTGTATGAATGGCAACATTTTTCCCCATTACTAGAGGATCCTGTTTTGATACTGAAAAACTGATGACAGAAAAGAAACTGTATACTTTGTAAGCCATGGAAGAATTGCCAGATGGTAAATGACACTGAGTGTTTTATCAGCAGACTGCCGTTCTCTGACCAGAGGCCAATAAAACATACTTTGAGGATTCTAGGTATTAAGTGAGGAAGAAGGGCTGGAAAGGCAGACTGCCAGTGAGTAAGCCTCAGAGGACTTTTCACACAGAACTGCTCATCAATTAAGGACTTGCTGATGGTCCTTCCATTACCATCAAACATTGCTTCAAATATTAGAAATATATGGAATATAATTTAAGATCAATAGATGAAAAATTAAACTGCATTAAATAAATTTGGAGGGGCACCTGGGTGGCTCAGTCATTAAGCGTCTGCCTTCGGTTCAGGTCATGATCCCAGGGTCCTGGGATCAAGCCCCACGTCAGGCTCCCTGCCCGGCAGGAAGCCTGCTTCTCCCTCTCCCACTCCCATTGCTTGTGTCCCCTCTCTCACTGTGTCTCTGTCAAATAAATAAATAAAATCTTTAAAATAAATAAATAAATAAATAAATAAATAAATAATAAATAAATTTGGAAAACATTTAAAAAAAGTCATACTATTGCAGATCTACATTAGGTTTTCCTTGCCTGCAGAAATTTCCCAAGGTTGTTTCAGTTTTATGTTTTTATCATCAGGCACTTTAACTTCCAGTCTGCGCACAAAAATTAATAGAGGATCATGTTTTTTCATGATTCTACAGAAACAGTTTCCTGTCACTTATTAGTGGTGTAAACTTTTCAACCTATAGAAACTTACTAGAGTCTGTAAATTCCTTTGAATCTTCTCTTTGTACGTCAAGGTAAGGGCGAGAATGGCTCGTAGGACAAAGCCGATCCTTCAGAAATGTGATTTCCCTTCCCTCTTGATTTCCTCCCCAGAGAGTTCAGTATATTAAGATCTTTTGAGAAAAATTCATTTTGTTAATGTTTGCAACATTTTTTTTACTTTATTTTTTTTATTTTATTCTTATGTTAATCCCCATACATTACATCATTAGTTTTAGACGAACTGTTCCATGATTCTTTGTTTGTGCACAACACCCAGTGCTCCATGCAGAACGTGCCCTCCTCAATACCCACCACCAGGCTAACCCATCCTCCCACCCCCCTCCCCTCTAGAACCCTCAGTTTGTTTTTCAGAGTCTGTTGTCTCTCATGGTTTGTCTACCCCTCCGATTTCCCCCGCTTCATTCTTCCCCTCCCGCTACCTTCTTCTTCTTCTTCTTTTTTTTTTCTTAACATATATTGCATTATTTGTTTCAGAGGTACAGATCTGAGATTCAACAGTCTTGCACAATTCACAGTGCTTACCAGAGCACACACCCTCCCCAGTGTCCATCACCCAGTCACCCCATCCCTCCCACCCCACCCCCCACTCCAACAACACTCAGTTTGTTTCCTGTGATTAAGAATTCCTCATATCAGTGAGATCATATGATACATGTCTTTCTCTGTTTGACTTATTTCACTCAACATAATACCCTCCAGTTCCATCCACGTCGTTGCAAATGGCAAGATCTCATTCCTTTTGATGGCTGCATAATATTCCATTGTATATATATACCACATCTTCTTTATCCATTCATCTGTCGATGGACATCTTGGCTCTTTCCACAGTTTGGCTATTGTGGACATTGCTGCTATAAACATCGGGGTGCACGTACCCCTTCGGATCCCTACTTTTGTATCTTTGGGGTAAATACCCAGTAGTGCAATTGCTGGATCATATGGTAGCTCTATTTTCAACTTTTTGAGGAACCTCCATACAGTTTTCCAGAGTGGCTGCACCAGCTTGTTTGCAACATTTTATTTGAAAAGTTTCAGACCTTCAGAAAAGTTGAAAGAATAAGATAGGTGAAACATAAAAGACTATTGACAAATGGGACTTTTTAATTTACAAATATATCAGTGAACTAGGTGAAAAGTATAGGAGCATTCTTTGTACCTAGGTTGAACCACATGGAACTGCTATTTTTATAGGTTTAAAGTGTTCAGTGTCTGTAGTTTCATGTGATTCAAAGTAAATACAACTAACATACCTATACCTTTTGCCTAGATTCTCCAATTGTTCATGTTTGCCTATTTGGTCACTCTTCTAGATACAAAAATAACCATAGATATAAATGTATAGATCTATTCATTCAGATGTCTACACATTTATCCACTTGCCTGCCTGTGTATCTATCTTCTATCTATTATTATCTATTTAATCTATCATCTATTGTCTGTCTAATTATGCTAAACCCATTATTCTAAAGCACTAAACTCTCTCTACACACACAGATAACACAACAATATTCATATTTCTTGTTCCTTTTTAAAGATACATAGTACGCCATTGTGGGGGAGGGGATGTACTATAGATGAGTCAACCACTCTCTGTATGAGAATTAAGATATTCTCAGTATTTTGCTATTGTAACTAATTTTAAAATGATTAAGATTATGCACAACTTTTGTTATTTTAGTTTTTTTGTGGCTTCAAACTAATGGAATTCAATTCCTAGAAGCAGAATTGTTGAGTAAATGGGTAAATACGTATATACTTAGTGTTATATACTGCTGAATGTCCCTCCAAAGAAGGACACTATTTTAAAATCTGATCAGTGTAAGAGAATGCCTGTTTTCTCACAAGGTATTGTCAATCTGTGGTCAATCTAATAGCTGGGAAAGACAATCACAGTGTAATTTTGTGTTTCTCTTATTTTAAGAAAAACTGAGTGTATTTTTGTATGTTTGGTTGGTTAAATAAGGGCCATTTGTACATATGATTTAAGAGTTTTTTAAAAGCATATTAAAAAGTTTAAATTTTATCTTTTCTATATTATAAACATATATTCTCAATTTGTTATTTATTTCTTTTACTTCGCATATGCATGTTTCCAGGCAGGTTCTTTGCTGTTGTTTTTTTAGGGGTTTTTTTGGTAGTCAGATTTATCACTTTTTCTGTATTGTATACCCAGGTTATAAGGAAAGTCATTCATATTTTCTTCAAGGATTTGTATGTTTTCAGAGTTTGATTTCATACCCATTTTGAGTCTATTCTCAATTTTTAATTTTTTTGTGAGGTACTGCTACAATTTTATCTTTTTTCAAATGGTTATCTAGATTATTGATACTATTTATTTAAATGTCCATCCTTTCCTGGGACATCTGGCTGGCTTAGTCAGTGGAGCATGAGACTCTTGATCTCGGGGTTGTGAGTTCAAGCCCCACATTGAGTGTAGAGATTACTTAAATAAATCTTTAAAAAATTTTTTTTAAATAAAAAATAAAATAAATGTTCATCCTTTATCGTTTTGAATGCCACCCTTCACATATACTAACTTTTCTGTTTGAACTAGGTCTATGTCCAGACTTTCTTTTCTGTTCTATATATTCATGTGTCCATCCTACACTTTGGTTGTTTTTTTAATGAAGGTTTTGTAATATGTTCAAAATCTAGTAGTTCTCTGGACAGAACTCCTTCAAAGCTTCTTTTTCCCTAGTTTCTGCTGTGTTGTGTTAACATGCTATTTTTTTTTTTTTAATTTAAACTTTAGAATAAACTTTTCTAGTTCTGGGGCAAAACCCCATCCAAACAAGCAAACATGTATTAATTTGGCATTTTGTGATGTGAAATTAACATACTTAAATTAAAATTAGATCTTTATTTGTTCAAGTCTACTTCTTTGTCTTTTTGGAGTGTCTGATAATTTCTTGTTTGCATAAAGCTTCTCCCCTAACAGGAATTCCTCCTCTCAGGAATGTCCCTTGAGACAGTCTTCCTTGCGCTCTTGTATATTTAAAGCTATTTTCCTATACACTTGATACTTTAAGAACAACTTAGCTCCCTATAAAATCCTTGGCCCACAGTTTGTTTGCTTTTAATGTGTGATTGAGAAGTTGAAGAAAACCCAGTGTCCTTTCTTTTGCAACTTGGTCTATCTTTTTTTCTTAATGTTTGAAGTCTAATAATTTTATTAATCTGTTTCTCATAATTTTCTGTTCTAGTACATTTTTCCCAGGTACATGGTAATTTTTTAAATTGAGTCATTTATTTCCAGATTTTTTTTTTTGTGGACAAACTTTTAAATATGACATCTGCTTCATTATTTTTGCTTTTTCAAGAACTAAAGTTATGTGTACAATGGACCATCTTTCCTGTTCTCTGCATCAATTGCCTTGTCTGAATCTTTTCACCTTTTCACTTATTTCATTTTGTTCTCAGAGATATTTTCATGTAATTTTTCAAGACTCTCATTATATTTTCAGTCAAATGTATTTTATTCTGACACCTTATAATTTAATTTTTCTAAAGTTACTTTCTCTTTCTCCCATTTCTTCCCCGAATTTATATGAGCTCTCATTTCACAGATTCTTATGTTTTTTTTTCCACTTACATTATAAATTTTGAATCATGTATTCAATTACTTTTTCTTATCTACAAACGCCTGATAAAAGATATTTAATTCTATTCAAGTGTTGTGTCATAGTTTCCGTCTGCTTTTTGTTGCTTGATGGAGAGCATTTTCATCAGCTAAAATATTTTGATCTGCCTTCTTTTATTAGTTGCTACTTCCTATTTGTTTTTAAATGTCTTGATACAGTTTTATGTGGAGAGCGGTAAGGGGTTTTGGCTGCAGCAGCCATTGGTGGTGTTCTGCTTAGACATCATAGGATCTCTTTGCTGATTGGATGTGTCATTCCTTAGGTGCTGTGGCTATTGCTGTTAATACCACATGCTTTCTAATTTCTCCAGGGGATTACTCAACTGGAACTGTATAACCTGGAAACTCCCATTTCCCCCATGATAACTCAATGACTGATCTGTGAAGACCTACAGAAAAACAGTTCCCTTGCCTTAAGGTACAATAAAGTCTATGGTTCCATTTATGCTCCAGAATTCCTGTAGGATAAGATGAATCTGAATGTAAAAAAAAAAAAGATAAATCTGAATGTCACCTGGAACTATAGCCTTGCTTAACATATTCCCCTTCCTAATCATGCTTTTCTTCCTGTCTTCCTCCATTTCTCTAATGCTTTTTTCTTCCAGTTTATCCTGGGACCACTCATTTAATATCTCACTTGCACATGGATTCCCATTTTGGCCATTTCTTCCAGGAACCCCAATCTAAGATAGTCATTTACTAGCTTTTTGTTGTAGTTGTTTTATTCAAGGGCACCATTTTAGGGGAGCTGGTATATCTTCTAACTTTGTCATTTAATTTTCTTTCTTAATCATAATTTCTATTATTTAATACCTTTGCTTTACATAGAAAAGGGATTCGATACCCAAGTCACGTCCCCTCATTCAAAGCAACGTGCTGCCTCTGTTCTTGTGCACTTTCAAGGCCTTGCCTTTGGATTCCTCAGAAGCTGGTCCTTTGATCTATCAGTTCTTGATCATGATCTTAGTATTTGCCAACTCACGGCAAGCCTTTCTCTTTCTGAGATGAATTTATCTTTTATAGCTTAGGCTTCTGCCTTTCTTTTTCACGACGTCTCCACTGGAGTCTATACTCATTGTGGGCTGTGGAGATGGTTCTGTTGGATTTGGTTATATTTTTCCCTATCTATATATAATATAAATATATGATATTAAATTATTTAGTGTTCTCTGTTTTCTCGTTTTCTTATAGACCTGTTTTTTTGGTGGATTTATCTGTTCTTGCTTACCTTTTTGTGTGTGTGTGTTTTCTTCCTTTCTTTCTTTCTTTCTTTCTTTCTTTCTTTCTTTCTTTCTTTCTTTCTTTCTTTCTTTCTTTCTTTCTTTTCTTTCTTTCTTTCCTTTCTTTTCTTTAAGGAATGTATGAAAATGTTTGGATTTATTCCTTGTTTAATTTCTTTATTTATAAAAATCAATTTTAATGAATGTGCCCTTAAATCCATGGGATTTTAAGTACCTTCAGGTCACAGAAAAACTATGAGTCTCAGTAATTTCCCAGCCAAGGGTGAAAAAAAAATTAACTTTCTTCAGACTTCATCTCTACTGCTTCTATAAACTAAAATATATCAATAAGGAAGCCATGAGACTCTGACAATTTCAACTAAAGTACACATGTCTGGGCAGCCTGAGTGGCTCAGTCGGTTAGGCATCTGCTTTCAGCTCAGGTCATGATCCTGGGGTCCTAGGATTGAGTCCCACATTGGACTCCCTGCCCATCAGGGATTCTGCTTCTCCCCTACCCCTCTTCCCACTCATGGGCTCGTGCTCTCGCTCTCTCTCTCTCACTCTCTCAAAAATAAATAAATAAATAAAAATCTTTAAAAAAAGAGTATACTTGTCTGCTTTTATTTATGAAGAACAACAAAGTTTGCTCAAATGCAAAGAATTTCCTTGGGGCCAAACAACTTTTGGGGAAGATCCTTCCACAGAAAAGGAAATCCTTCTGGAATTCCTTAATCTGAAAAGGTTTAAAACCCTGCCTAGCTGTAGAATAGCTATTTATCATGTTAATTTGTTAAATTTTTAGAGTAACTATTTTAAATATCTTATTTAAATTTTGGACATTCATATTTATTTAATAAAATAAATTAGATAATTATAGCTAATTCACAAAATTTCTTGTCACTATTTTGCTCAAATGAAATTAGACACCAAATTTAAAATAAATCAGGTAATTTTTACATGTTTAATATTCAAACATATCACCTAAATAAATAACAGGGTTTTTAGAGCTGACCCAGAACTTTAAAAATTTGTCTATATTTTTTCATTTTCTATTTTTTCATTGATTTATGTTATCCTGGTTGTGTTATTGTAATAAGAAGCAATAAAAGGAGATAATTGAAAATTACTATTTTAAAATATTGCAATTCTACATAAAATATGAGCCCTAGAGATTGAAAATAATATATGTAGGTTTGTCATTTATCTCTAGAAATGTAATATGCATTATTTTACTATCCTGATAATAATAGCTTCCTTCATAGAGTATAAACTGCCTATTCATTTGTATATCTCTACGTCCTATGAGAGTACATGGAATAAAGTGTGCACTTAAAAAGTATTTATTGAATGATGGAATGGTACATATTTTAAAAAATAAAAAAGATTTTTTTAAAAAAGGGGTTGATAAGATGTTGGTTAAAAAAGGGAAAAAGAAAAATTCAAAAAAAAAAGACAGTTAAAAAAAATTAACTTTTAAAGAATAAAGAATCAGGGGGGAAAAAAAACATGAATTCTATGTGCAGTATTCCCCTAGCGCTGGAGTTCTGCCATTCTCTTTGATCAGTAAACTTGGTCTTGGCTGGCTATTCTTGCTGATCTTCTTGGGGAGGGGCCTGTTGCCATGGTTCCCAAATGTCTTTGCCGGAGGCGGAATTGCCCTGTCCTTGCCTGGTCTGGGCTAAGTAATCTGGTTGGGTTTGCTCTTGGGAGCTTTTGTTCCCTGCAAACTTTCTGTACAGCTTTGGAGGACAAGAGTGAAAATGGCGGCCTCCCAATCTCCGCCCTGGAGGAGCCGAGAACTGGGGATCCCTACTCCTCAGTGAGCCCCCAGAGAAAAGCAATCAATCACTCCCATCTCCCTGGTCTCCAGCCATACTCCGTGCTCACCTGGCCTGTGACCAAGCATTTCTATTTCTGGCACACGACCCCGTGTGGAGTCTCCAAACCCAGCAGATCCCTGCAGTGCGCTCCCATGCTGCTCCTCCCGGGGGAGGAAGGGAAGTCTCCCCGGATCTGCCGCTTGTTGGGTCCCTGCTGGAGGAGCAGTGGCCCGACTGTGCTGCGGATCACAGTTTATGGCAACCCTGAGCTGAGAGCCCACTCCTCAGCTCTGTCTCGGTAGCCGGCTTCCCTGCTCCGATACCTGGGAGCTCTGCCACACTCAGGCACCCCTGGTCTTTCTGTGACCCTGAGGGTCCTGAGACCACACTGTCCCAGAGAGGATTCCAACCCCTGCTTAGCCACTGGAGTGATGACCCTCAGTGGACTAGACGTCTAAAATTCCCGATTTTGTGCTCTGCTGCTCTATCACTTGCTGGTAGCAGCTGACGGAGGCCCCCTTCCCCGCCATCTATCTTCCTGAATATCCACCGATCCTACCTTCCAGAAAGAGGTCGTTTTTCTGTTCAGAAAGTTGTTGCTATTCTTTTCTTCAATCTCCTATTGAGTTCATAGGTGTCAGAATGGTTTGATCCCTATCCAGCTGAATTCCCGGGACCAGAAGAAATCCAGGTCTCCTACTCCTCTGCCATCTTGCTCTGAAATAAGTCTGAGTTTTCTAAGTAAAGAAAGAAAATATCAGGAGAAAAAATAAAATATTCAGAGAAGAATTAGCCTCTCTCATGTCCCTGTAATGATTAGAAGTCTTGCATTTTCAAAGAATGAAATGAACACAATTAAGTGAGGTACCGTGGGTGAGAGAATGGTTGAAGTCTTCTAATAGAGGCATAGGCTGGTTCTTGCAGACATTTAGGAAATATTAAGGAATTGAAGGGATTTTTTTAAAAATGAAAATAACTGAAGGATTATAGGTGGGGTTTGATCTAAAAGCCATATTTTTAAAAGGTACCATTGACTGCATTGTGGGAAGCAGTTTAGAATGAAGTGACAGAAGTGAGTAGAGTCTGATTATTTGGGAGGGTATAACAGACATCTGCACAAGAGAAGATCCTAGCTTCAGTATAATAAAAAGTTCATGGACACATCAGTTACGTCATCTGGAAACAGACCCTGAGAGACACCAAGAGTGCAGGAACTTATGTAAAATAAAAAAGGAGAGAGGAATCAGAATTAGGTATGGAAAGCCTTCAGACCATAATGCATATAATGAATGTTTGAAAGGGTACTAACCTAGTCCATCCTCTCTAATTTTGAAAGTGGTCCTCAGCAATGATCGCTGAGGAAAATCTCTGTCCAACTTTCATGTCTGTGCCATAAAATAGACTGTGCTTCCTTCTTTTAGTTTCCATGAGATGTACCTGTCTTCTTACAGCACCCCACTTGTGTCTGTGTGTGCACATATGTGTAATGTCTCATATGTACAAAAGGTAATATAAAGACTTTATAATTTTTGAGAAAATGATAAGAAGAATATTCGGAATTTTATATTTGTTATTTCCTTGCTTTTCTTTTTAATGTCCTATATATTTATTTGTAAGCAACCTGTTTAGTTTTGCTTTTATAAATGAAATAATTCTCTATATCCTTTCTAATCTGTTTTTTGCACTCAATGCTCTTTTCAAAAATTTTACCCATGTTGATGTGTGACAGAAGTTCATTTATTGTCATAGCTCCATACCATTTCTTCTATGATATATCATAATTTATTAATCTATCCCTCAGTAGATGGGCTAAGGAATATGTGTTTCTCCCCTTATTTTTATATTATAAACAATACACTTAATCTATTAATCCATTTGTGGGAAATTCACACCTTGACTTTGAGTCTCTTTAATGTCTTTCAATAAAATTTTATAACATGCCCCTCCACCTTTAACAATATAGAAGTTGAATATTTGATTTATTTCATGTGTATATTCATATACTTTACATATTACACTGTGTTTTTAACATCAGTATCTATTTGTAAGTTTATCACAATACCAAACAGAGGAGTATTCAGAACTTCCTGGGAAAAAAAGTTGGAAAGTCACCTAAATTAGTGACATATTCTTTTGACTAATTGCTGGCGGAAATGAGACTGTTTTCTCTGCTCCAACCATTTCTACACTTTTGGTCATCTTCCCTCTAGCTTTATAAGTTTATTTGTCTATTTAAATCAGGCAGTATCCTTATGTCACAAACAACAACTGAATCTATTCTGCTGTGCTTATCTGCTTTGACCTGGGCAATTTCCATCGTGGGATGATCTGATCTGGCAAGATATTTGACTATGTGAGATTTAGATGGTTTCTGCTCCTCAGAACTGAATCCTCAGAAGCCCAAAACTCAAGAGAATTTACAGCATTCCATATCACTGAGAGTGGGAAGAGAGAAAGACAGAGAGACAGAGCAAGAGAGAAAGAGAGAGGGAGAGATCGAGATTTATACTCATTTGCAGTAAAAGACATTTGTCAGAATAGCCCACATACAACTTTTGCTACATCAACATGTATTATGCTGGAGGGTGAGGGGTGGGGGGATGGGGTAACTGGGTGATGGGCATTAGGGAGGGGACTTGATGGTAATGAACATGGTGTGTTATATGCAACTGATGAATCACTAAACTACCCCTGAAACTAATAAAATGCTATATGTTAACTAAATTAAATTTAAATAAAAATTTTTAAAAAATTTTAAAAACATGTATTAAAATGTAAACAATCTTTAATAAATATTGAACTGAGTGAATTTCCATAGGCATGTGTACAAAAAAAAGGCTCTTTTGTATATGTAAAGCCAGACTGAACAATCAACAGATGATTTGGATGAATGTTTCTTCATTACCTGAAAATTTCCACCATGGGATGAAACATGGATTTCACCCATATTTTATTCCATGCACAGCTCTATATTTTCTCATTTATTTTTAAGATTAAATTTAGAAAGTAATGTAAATATGGGAAGGGGATATCTAGAAGGATTTCCTGGTCTGTAATCATTAGAATATTCTCTCTTTATAAGAGATGACTTGCAACTCTAGGCCTTCTTCTGCCCATGTGATCTACTTCTTTATGGCAAAGAAGCATGCACTGAAGCAACGTTCTTAAAGTAACTAAGTATAATAATTAAAAATACCCTTTTTATAGTGGTAGTCTTTTTGACTATGCTTGTGTCCTGTTTTTCTGCATGCTTTTGAAAGCAAATATTAACTGCTATATAAATGTTGATCAGTAATACTTCATGATACCCCTTTTAAAATGTGTATGGTTCTGCAGACACAATTTAGACATTTTCTTTGTTTTTTGTTGTTTTAAATCAGTGTTTGATTTTAAGGTGGAAAAGTCAGGAAATAAAGGACCAGAATAGTTCTGTTCCCTACCTCTTCCCATGGTCCCCATGATCAAATAAAGGGACAAACAGAGATAATAAATAAAAGGAATTAGAAAGTGAAAAAACAATAAACAGATCAAGAAAAAAAGCAAATTGTATTTAGTTTTATGGCTTTCCCATAGTAATTTTCAATTCCCATTCTCACTCCCAGGGCCTCCATGTGACCACTATTATTAGTGAGTTGAGTCTCCTGTATTCTTTAAATATTCTTCATGTGCAAAAGCTTATATATACTCTAATCCTTCAACTCTGTTGCATTTGTAGGTCCAACACAGCCTCTGCTGCATGAAATTTAGAAAAAGTGTGTTTGATTCCACATTCTATTACTTAATGCGTATATAATTTTGAAATTCAAAGAAGTTTTAGTTAACATCTGCCATTCACCATTACATACCTTACATGCCTTATCTCATGTAATTCTTACAAAAACTTAATCATAAATTTACATGTTATAGATGAGGTTGCTAATGTTTAGAGAGTGTTCATTCTGGATAGTTTAATATCTCTTTAACAGGTTTACAGGAGATGAGCTACCAGAATGGTGCTGATGCACTGATTTTGGGTGAAGCTCACTTAAATTTGACATAAGATATGCTCAGGCTCTGGGCCACTAACAGTCCTCTGCCTCATCTTGGCCTTCAGCCACATGTGTGGACCTGAGTTTTAACACTTGCCTCTATTATATATAACCATAATGTCACTTCCATCTTCAGCACCTAGAAGCAGTGGGGTTGGTGATAGGTATCATTTACCATGCACCCACCGCCTCCTTCCCACTTGCTTCCAGGGTAGTGATCCTAACTCCTCTTTGTACCAAGTATTGGACTTTCTGGGTGAACCTATCTGGAATTGGCCAAACCTATCTTTGGGCTACTTTGTACCAAGTGTTGGCTTTCTGGGTGAACTTATCTGGAACTGGCCAAACCCATCTTCTCTAAGGGTTTCCTAAATCCATCCCCAGGAAGGGAGGTTTGGTACAAAGCTTTTGAAAACCCTCAAAGAATATAGGTTTAGCGATTCCCAAAAGCTTGACTGGCATTTGCTAACAAATCCGTGGAAGGATTGGGTGACTACTCTAGATACCAGTTCGGGGCGGGGTGGTACAAACAAGGGAAAAACACCTGTTGTTGGTGATGTGGTGTGGAAGACAGCAGTCAACATCAACAGTTCAAGGCCTAGGAATGTAATGATTAGAGTCTAAAAAGTTCAAGAGAGGACACAGTTGAATAACATGCTATCTACATTTACAGTATTACGTTCCAAAGAGTAAATTTAACATGACCAGAGAACGAATTATCATTTATATTTCCGTACATTATCCAGGTAAGACTTGGATTTGGGAGAGTCATTGGATGCCAATAGTCATGGGTTGCATGATGGATAATGGATGATGCAGTGTCAGGAGTAAGGATGTAATCAGCATTAAATAAATGGCATTGGGAACCTGCACAGACAAGAAGACCCAATTGTTTCAATATAAATAGCTTCTGACAGGCCACAGCATTGTGAGTAATAACAGCATTGCTATGTGTTTTTTCTCATGGTTAGAGATATAAACTTAGCTAGAAATGTTGCATTGAAAGTAAAGAACATGAAAAAATGGTTCTGGGTCATAAACAGGAAGTGATGGTGCCTAGACTCTATGAAGAATTTTTATGTGTACTAACTGGAAAATAAATATGTAAGTACATCTTTTCCAGCCATTATTTTAAATTTTCATAAACATTGGCCATGTTTTTTAATAGAGGGAGGGAGGGAGGGGTGGAGGGAGAGAGAAGGGGGGAGAGGGGAGGGAGAATCCTAAGCAAGCTCCATGCCCAGTGCAGAGCCTGACACGTGGCTCAATCTTACAACACTGAAATGACATGAGCCAAAATCAAGAGTCTCACGCTCAACCAACTGGGCCACCCAGGTGCCCCACTGTTGTAAATGTTTTAAAACCAAAGATTATATAGAAAGGACTCAGCAAAAATACTTGACAGATCTGCACACCCCATGGGAGATCTTGGTCAGGTTGGTAGTGAAATTCACCACTCTTGAACAAGTAAAGGCAGAAGCAGAGATAAGATCTCTACCTGCTTTAATCCTTCCTCAATTCCTTCTTCCCTTCTTGCTGGGGGATTGCCAGAGACTCACTAAGGCTTCAATGAGAACAGTAGAAAAACAATACATCTTTCATCATCCAAATAATTTCTAATCCAGGTAGAGGAATGGTACAGATTAGGACTTCCCTTTCTATTAGTTAAAGTGACAAAACAATTGTTACATATAACTGGATCATTGGAAATAATGGAAAATATAATTCTGTACTAATTTTTAAAAATCAAGCAGTAAGGAAAAAAATTACTTTATAGTATTGGTGTGGAAGGCACAAACTATTTTTTCAAGACTTTAATGAATTTTATAATTGCATCTATTTTTTATTTAACTATTACAGGTTTACTAGTTAGTTTTAATGATATTGTTTTATTTCAATTTTAAAGCTAGGGTTTGATCCTTGAAAAATTAAAAAATATCAAAAATAGAAAAATAAGTCACCTCAGTTTTACCTGCCAAGTGTTATTATTAATAATTTATTATTGCATTTTATTTGACACTTGATTCTACGCATTATAAGGGTGCCCTTTATTTTTAAATATAAATAGAATAGTAGATGAAATATTGTACCAAATGATGCAATTGGATTTTATTTAATACTGTGGTAAGTGATATTTTTCTGATATAACATAAATCATAAACAATCAATAAATGGTCAAGCTTTCAAAGAAATTCTCATTGGATCTCCAAATATTTAAGCAAAGATTATTTAAATTAAATAATTTTAATTTCTATGTAAACATAATATTTCAAAAAGAAGTACAGTGTTTTATTTATTTGAAAAATGCATGGGTGTGAAATAAAACAGTAGTTACATTTTCTTCCAAACAAATGAAAACAAATCAACCAAATTTACCTCAAATTTTATTAGACTTCTCAGTGCAAAGATGTGAAAAAACAAAAATTAAAATAATTCTTATAATGATTTATGTACAAATTTTTTACTTTATTCATGCAACTACTTAATTTATTAGCAATTTCTCATATGTATAAATCGATGAAAAAAATCTAATACTAATTTATCAGACCATTCCAAAATTAGTTCATACTTTTTAGGTACATTTTGTTCACTATTCGTACATTATCCATTACTACAAATTTGTAAAAGAAACAATTGTATATAAATCTCTTCCTTCTACCAATAGGTGGCACTGAAAATGTATATATTTCCAAAATAAAGTGTGTTCACCACTATATCTAAGATTCCTTCTTCCTATAATGCAGCTTCAGCTATGGTTTGAATGAAGAACACCCAACTACCATAAACTACTCTGATGTGAATATGAGGAGTTCCATTATGCAAATAGAATGTAAAATGTTTATAATGATGGACCATTACATCAAGGATATTTTATTCATATTATAAAATTTACATTGTGCTCAACTAAAATTGTATTATGTTTTGCAAATTCGATATCATATTTTTCTCTATTATTTCATTATTCTCATTTGGTAAAATTGTCATTTCCATTTTAGTCTGGGATATTGTTTACCTGAATAAACAATACATGTAGAAGAATTTTGCATAATTTAAAAGCATTTTGGTTTTGCTTAGACTGCTTATGAATATATCCTCTGATGTGCGATGGTTAATAAAACTAGGAGCAAATATCTGAGTATTTGTATTTGCATTATTTTTATTAGTAGTACTCTTCATTTTACCCATGTGTATATAGTTAAAATTCCTCACCTCCATTACAATAGAATTCTGTTATCTCAGTCATTTAGAATCCTTTTAAATCTAGTTCATTCAAGAGGTTCATTTGAACAACTCATTGGGGAAAAAAAGCCTTATGATATTCATTCTGCATTTTTAACAGCAGTTTTATTACAATGATTTATTGCCATAGACAAATCCTAATGATATTCCTATTTTATAAATGTATTTTATTCTGGGACTGGTTGGTGTGATTTATTCATATTTTCTAAGAAAATCTGAACCACTGTGTCGCTGTAGCTATTATGTAGCAAATATGTTTTACATTATAATAATAAACATATTTTTCATACCCGAACTTTCCAATAATCAGATATTCTTGAGTAGTTTCAGTGTTTTTATTAGATCCCAGTGAAGTCTCATTATCTTGTACAATTTGTCTGAACTATGCTTTCCCAGATCCCTACTATTTTCAGCTTTTTAAGCCTGTGTGGGAAAATAAACTTACCTGACATGGGGCTTTATTTAATTATATTTCCATTGTCTCATCTCTGATCAGAGATCACTCAACATGAAACACTTTTCTTCCTCTTCTTTGTTATCAGAATTTAGTTTACTCTTCTTATTTTTCTGAGCTGCCAAAACCTTATTTTTTGCTGCCCTCCACCACACATGACTACTTGTAGAGAATAATACACACACATCAGCTCCACCCACATCAGTTCCTTCTTTGATCATCCTCTTCTCTTTAAAGCACAATGCTCAGCTTGAATGTTTTTAGGGTTCACAGACAAAACTTTAATCATTATTAGGGAGGGAACAAGCTTAAGGAAAAGATACTTGTTACTTTAACTTGAAAATACAGGAAAGGATTGAGACTTAGTCAAACATGGATGCATCGAAGATCATATGGTAACCAGTCTCCAAGATGGCCCCCACTGATCTTTGCTTCTTGGAATCCATCCTCTTGTGTGGTTCCCTTCCACATTGTGCCAGAGCTGGTCTGTGTGACCAGTAGCATACAACAGAAGTGATGGTATGTCACTTTTAAAATTAGGTTATCAAAAACTGCAACTTCTGTTTTGCGCACTATCTTTCTGGTTCACCACATCGGATATTATGTTATGAAAATTCCACTCAGGGAAGAAGTGAGGTCTCCGAGGGGAATTGAAGCCTACCCAAAAACCATGTGGACGAGTTGGAAAACAGACCTTGCAGCCCCAGATGAGCCTCATGAGAGACACTAAGCCTGAAACACCAGTTAAGCCTCTTTTGGATTCTTGACACACAGAAACTAAGAGGAATTAAATATGTCTGGTTTCAAGCTGCTAAATTTTGGAGTAATTTGTTATGTAGCAATAGGTAACTAATATGGATCAAAGGATATTATCAGACCTCTGTCAGAATTTCTCTGTACTTGGCTCTGATTATATCAACTTGCATCAATTACAGATGCAAATGGATTCAGATGATTAAATGGTGCAATCATGAAGTGTCTCTTTATCATGTGGATTCTATATCAGTGATCCACAAATGACAACTCGGGGCCACCTGTTCTGGGTAAATAAAGTTTTATTGGAACACAGTCACTTCACTTTGTTTACATTTTGTCTATTCCTGCTAAAATTGCAGAACTGAGTAGTTAAGACAGAGGCCATATGGCTCATAAAGGTTAAACGCCTGTTCCACATGGTGGGTAGTGTACACTTTGGCTTATATCCTTCAGATTAGCAGCAACTGCAGAAAGAAAAATAAAAAATTCATAACTTGATAAAAAAAGTTTAAGGGGAGCCTGGGTGGCTCAGTCATTAAGCATCTGCCTTTAACTCAGGTCATGATCCTGGGATCGAGCCCTGCATCAGGCTCCCTACTCCGTGGAAGCCTGCTTCTCCCTCTCCCACTCCCCCTGCTTGTGTTCCCTCTCTTGCTGTGTCTCTCTCTGTCAAATAAATAAATGAAATCTTAAAAAAAAAAAATTAAGAGAAGCACTCTAATTTACCTGTCTTGAGTCATGAGCCTTTGTGCCAGTTTTATAGATAATCTGGTGGAAATTTCACTCTAATCAGCTGAGGCTAGTTTTTAGAAGAGTCAGATGAAATATAATCCAGCCAGATGAAATTGGTTCCCAGTGGGAAAAAAGGATTTTGTTACTAGAACAGATGTATTAGTATCTAGGTGTATGTGGTGGGAAATTGGAAAATTGAATGAGATGCTCACATGAAAACACTATAGAAATACACTATAGAAAAATGGCTACTGCAAGGGGGGAGAACCAAGATGGCAGAGGAGTAGGAGACCTATATTTCATCTAGTCCCAGGAATTCAGCTAGATAGGGATCAAACCATTCTGAACACCTACAAATTCAACAGGAGATTGAAGAAAAGAATAGCAACAACTCTCTGAACAGAAAAGCAACCACTTTCTGGAAGGTAGGACCTGCGGAGAAGTGAATCCGAAGTGATACTTGGGAGGATAGACGGCGGGGGAGGGGGCCTCTGTCGGCCGCTTCTGGCAAGTGATAGAGCCGCAGAGCACAAAATTGGAACTTTTAGAAGTCTGCTCTGCTGAGGGATGTCACTGCAGTGGCTAAGCGGGGGTGGAACCCTCACTGGGACAGTGTGGTCTCAGGACCCTCAGGGTCACAGAAAGACTGGGGGTGCCTGAGTGCAGCAGAGCTCCCAGGTATGGGAGCGGGGAAGCCGACTGCTGAGACAGAGCTGAGAAGTGGGTTCTCAGCTCGGGGTTGCCATAAACTGTGATCCGCAGCACAGTTGGGCCACTATTCTTCCAGCAGGGACCCAAAAAGCAGCAGATCTGGGGAGACTCCCCTTCCTCCCCGAGGAGGAGAGGCATGGGAGTGCACCGCAGGACTCTGCTGGGTTTGGAGACTCCACATGGGGTCGGGTGCCAGAGATAGAAATGCTCCATGACAGGCCGGGTAGGCATGAAGTGCGGCCAGAGACCAGGGAGATGGGAGTGACTGACTGCTTTTCTCTGGGGGCTCACTGAGGAGCAGGCCCCGAGTTCTCAGCTACTCCGAGGCGGAGATTGGGAGGCCGCCATTTTCACTCTCATCCTCCAAAGCTGTACGGAAAGCTTGCAGGGAACAAAAGCTCCGAGAGCAAACCTGAGCAGATTACTTAGCCCAGACCCGGCAAGGGTGGGGCAATTCCACCTCCAGCAAACAGACCCCTCCCCCAGAAGATCAGTAAGAACATCCCGCCAAGACCAAGTTTACCGACCAATGAGAACGGCAGAACTCCAGCGCTAGGGGAATACTGCACATAGAATTCATGGCTTTTTTCCCCATGATTCTTTAGTCTTTCAAAGTTAATTTTTTCTAATTTTCTTTTTCTCTCTTTTGAATTTTTCTTTTTCCCTTTTTCAACCAACATCTTATCAATCCCTTTTTTAAAAAACCTTTTTTATCTTTCATTTTTAGAGTCATTTTCTATCCCTTCAAAGTAGTTAACCTTATTTTTGGTACATAAAGTTGTTCTCTCTTTAAAATTTTGGGATACAGTTTCTTCTAACAGACCAAAATAATGGCACTAAATTCCTATCTTTCAATAGTTACCCTGAAGGTAAATGGGCTAAATGCCCCAATCAAAAGACACAGGCTATCAGATTGGATAAAAAAACAAAACCCATCGATATACTGTCTGCAGGAGACTCATTTTAGACCCAAAGTCACCTCCAGATTGAAAGTGAGGGGGTGGAAAATGATTTACCATGCTAATGGACACCAAAATAAAGGTGGGGTGGCAATCCTTATGTCAGACAAATTAGATTTTAAACCAAAGACTATCATAAGAGATGAGGAAGGATGCTATATCATACCTAACATGGGAGCAGCCAATTATATAAGCCAATTAATAACAAAAGCAAAGAAACACATCGACAACAATACAATAATACTAGAGGACTTTAACACCCCCCTCAATGAAATGGACAGATTATCTAAGCAAAAGATCAACAAGGAAATAAAGACTTTAAAAGACAACTGGGCCAAATAGACTTCACAGATATATTCAGAACATTCCACCCCAAAGCAACAGAATACACAATCTTCTTTAGTGCCCATGGAACATTCTCCAGAATAGATCACATCCTAGGTCACAAATCAGGTCTCAACCAGTACCAAAAGTTTGGGATCATTCCCTGCCTATTTTCAGACCACAGTGCTTGGAAACTAGAACTCAATCACAAGAGGAAAGTTGGAAAGAACTCAAATACATGGAGGCTAAAGAGCATCCTACTAAAGAATGAATGGGTCAACCAGGAAATTAAAGAAGAATTAAGAAAACTCATGGAAACCAATGGAAATGAAAACACAACTGTTCAAAATCTTTGGGATGCAAAAAAGGCAGTCCTGAGAGGAAAGTATATAGCAATACAAACCTTTCTCAAGAAACAAGAAAGGTCTCAAATACACAACCTAACCCTACACCTAAAGGAGCTGGAGAAAGAACAGCAAAGAAAGCCTAAACCCAGCAGGAGAAGAGAAATAATAAAGATCAGAGCAGAAATCAATGAAATGGAAACCAAAAAACAGTAGAATAGATCAACGAAACTAGAAGCTGGTTCTTTGAAAGAATTAACAAGATTGATAAGTCCCTGGCCAGACTTATCGAAAAGAAAAGAGACAGGACCCAAGGAAATAAAATCATGAATGAAAGAGGAGAGATCACAACCAATACCAAAGAAATACAAACAATTATAAGAACATATTATGGGCAACTCTATGCCAGCAAATTAGATAATCTGGAAGAAATGAATGCATTCCTAGAGATGTATCAACTACGAAAACTGAAGCAGGAAGAAATAGAAAACCTGAACAGACCTATAACGACTAAGGAAATTGAAGCAGTCATCAAAAATCTCCCCACAAACAAAAGCCCAGGGCCAGATGGCTTCCCAGGGGAATTCTACCAAACATTTCAAGAAGAATTAATACCTATTCTTCTGAAACTGTTCCAAAATATAGAAATGGAAGGAAAACTTCCAACTCGTTTTATAAGGCACCATTACCTTGATCCCAAAACCAGACAAAGACCCCATCAAAAAGGAGAATTACAGACCAATATCCCTGACGAACATGGATGCAAAAATTCTCACCAAAATACTAGCCAGTGAGATCCAACAGTATATTAAAAGGATTATTCACCATGACCAAGTGGGATTTTTCCCTGGGCTGCAAGGTTGGTTCAACATCCGCAAATCAATCAGTGTGATACAATAGGTTAATAAAAGAAAGAACAAGAACCATATGATCCTCTCAATAGATGCAGAAAAAGCATTTGACAAAGTACAGCATCCCTTCTTGATCAAAACTCTGCAGAGTATAGGCATAGAGGGTACAGACCTCAATATCATAAAAGCCATCTATGAAAAACCCACAGTGAATATCATTCTCAATAGGGAAAAACTGAGAGCTTTCTCCCTAAGGTCAGGAACACAACAGGGATGTCCACTATCACCACTGCTATTCAACATAGTATTAGAAGTCCTAGCCACTGCAATCAGAAAACAAAAAGAAATAAAATGCATCCGAATTGGCAAAGAAGAAGTCAAACTCTCACTCTTTGCAGATGATATGATACTTTATGTGGAAAACCCAAAAGACTCCACCCCAAAACTGCTAGAACTCATACAGGACTTCAGTAAAGTGGCAGGATATAAAATCAATGCACAGAAATCAGTGGCATTTCTAGACACCAACAACAAGACAGAAGAAAGAGAAATGAAGGACTCGATCCCATTTACAATTGCACCCAAAACCATAAGATACCTAGGAATAAATCTAATCAAAGAGGCAAAGCATCTGTACTCAGAAAACTATAAAATACTCATGAAAGAAATTGAGGAAGACACAAAGAAATGGAGAAACGTTCCATGCTCATGGGTTGGAAGAACAAATATTGTGAAGATGTCAATGCTACCTAGAGCAATCTACACATTCAGTGCAATCCCTATCAAAATACCATCCACTTTTTTCAAAGAAATGGAGCAAGTAATCCTAAAACTTGTATGGAACCAGAAAAGACACCGAATAGCCAGAGGAATGTTGAAAAAGAAAAGCAAAGCCAGCGGCATCACAATTCCGGACTTCAAGATCTATTACAAAGCTGTCATCATCAAGACAGTATGGTACTGGCACAAAAACAGACACATAGATCAATGGAACAGGATAGAGAGCCCAGAAATGGACCCTCAACTCTATGGTCAACTAATCTTCGACAAAGCAGGAAAGAATGTCCAATGGAAAAAAGACAGTCTCTTCAACAAATCGTGTTGGGAAAATCAGACAGCCACATGCAGAAGAATGAAACTGGGCCATTTCCTTACACCGCACAGAAAAATAGACTCAAAATGGATGAAAGACCTCAATGTGAGACAGGAGTCCATCAAAATCCTAAAGGAGAACACAGGCAGCAACCTCTTCGACCTCAGCTGCAACAACTTCTTCCTAGAAACATCACCAAAGGCAAGGGAAACAAGGGTAAAAATGAACTATTGGGACTTCAACAAGATAAAAATCTTTTGCACAGCAAAAGAAATAGTCAACAAAACCAAAAGACAACTGACAGAATGGGAGAAGATATTTGCAAATGACATATCAGATAAAGGGCTAGTATCCAAAATCTATAAAGAACTTATCAAACTCAACACCCAAAGAACAAATGATCTAGTCAAGAAATGGGCAGACGACATGAAGAGACATTTTTCCAAAGAAGACATCCAAATGGCCAACAGACACAGGAAAAAGTGCTCAACATCACTCAGGATCAGGGAAATCCAAATCAAAACCTCAATGAGATACCATCTCACACCAGTCAGAATGGCTAAAATTAACAAGTCAGGAAATGACAGATGTTGGTGAGATGGGGAGGAAGGAGAACCCTCCTACAGTGTCAGTGGGAATGCAAGTTGGTGCAGCCACTCTGGAAAACAGTATGGAGGTTCCTCAAAAAGTTGAAAATAGAGGTACCCTATGACCCAGCAATTGCACTACTGGGTATTTACCCCAAAGATACAAATGTAGGGATCCAAAGGGGTACGTTCACCCTGATGTTTATAGCAGCAATGTCCACAATAGCCAAACTGTGGAAAGGGCCAAGATGTCCATCAACAGATGAATGGATAAAGATGATATATATATATTCCACACAGTGGAATATTATGCAGCCATCAAGAGAAAGGAAATCTGGCCTTTTGCAAAAATGTGGATGGAACTAGAGGGTATTATGCTAAGCAAAATAAGTCAATCAGAGAAAGACATGTATCATAAGATCTCACTGATATGAGGAATTCTTAATCTCAGGAAACAAGCTGAGGGTTGCTGGAGTGGTGGGGGGTGGGAGGGATGGGTTGGCTGGGTGATAGACATTGGGGAGGGTATGTGCCATGGTGAGCAATGTGAATTGTGTAAGACTGTTGAATCACAGACCTGTACCTCTGAAACAAATAATACATTATATGTTAAAAAAAAAAAAAAAAAAGAAGAAGATAGTAGGAAGGGAAAAATGAAGGGGGGGAATCGGAGGGGGAGACAAACCATGAGAGATTATGGACTCTGAGAAAGAAACTGAGGGTTCTAAAGGGGAGGGGTGTGGGGGATGGGCTAGCCCGGTGATAAGTATTAAAGAGGACACGTATTGAATGGAGCACTGGGTGTTATATGCAAACAATGAATCATGTAACACTACATCAAAAACTAATGATGTAATGTATGGTGATTAACATAACATAATAAAAAGAAAAAAAAGAAAAATGGCCACTTCGGTGCTAGGTCTCAGCGTCCTGGGATCAAGCCCCAAATCAGGCTCCCTGCTCAGCAAGGAGTCTGCTTCTCCCTCTATCTCTCCCTCTGCCCCTCCCCCACTCTCAAATAAATAAATAAAATCTTTGAAAAAAAGAAAATTATCCACTAAAATGAAAATGACAAAGTAATAGAGATTTCAGAAATGCTCCAAAGAATCGTGGTCTTTATTCCTAAAGACTGCTTGAAATTCTCTTTCTTTTTATTCTTAAGGATGGAAGTCATACATTGCCCACCCTTACCCTTTTCTTTCCAGTAGACCTCTTCCTGAGTTACAGTTAGGGTAGGGAACAACAGGTATTAACTCTAGGTTATGCAAGTCCCATATAGGTCATATGTAGGTTGGGTAAACATCATGTACTGCTCCACCATCTTTACATTCAACCCTTGAATTATTACAGTGATTTCATATTCTTGTGCACAGTTTGGCAATTTCTCATGTGATATTCAAATAAAAACAGTGAGATAAATTAAATACTTTATTGACATAGTGTCTCTGCTTTCCCTAGCAAGTGCAAATTGGGCTATATCCCCTCAGGAATTATAGTAATCATCCAATTACTGGCACATAACTTAGGCACTTGATATGGGTTCATTCTTTCTTAAGAAAATGAAAAACTCACACACATAAATCAGATGAAAACAGCGAAAACAAGGACTGCAGAATTAGACCTAAATCGTTATTTTACTATTTACTACCCGTGACACCTTAGATAAGTTAATTTACCTTCTGAATTTAATTTTTCCCCTTTGAAACACTGGATCTGGTAGTGGATACTTTGCAGAAATATTTAGATTACATAAATCAAAGTGCCTAGCACATAATAAATACTCAATAAATGATAGGATCCCGTAATGTCCAATTGTTTATTTCCTACAATTTAACCATCTGACAAAGGACCTTGAATGTTACATTTCTAAGTTATAAGTAATACACAGCTAAGTTTAAACATAGTAGTGGTATGTACCCACTAGAAAAACATACCATTAAGGATTTGAGTTTTATTAAAAAAATTGTTTTTCTTTATATAAAATAGTCACATCCCTGATTAAGTTTATTGAACTTTACTAGTTAATTCTGCCTCAGTTGGATTAACTATGACCAAAATTTCAATCTATTATTTATTCATTAATTAATCTTTGACCTAACTCTGGCTTCTTTGCTCAGGACAGATGTAAGGAGGCTTAGTCACTATCAGGACAGTTGTTTTCTATCTTCTTCATTTTGTACTTATCACAGTTGACAGCCGATTGTCCTCTACCATTATATTCTAGATTAAAATGACCAGTTCTCTCTGGCAGCATTACATTTTGTAACAGCATTAACATACAATGTAGTAGAGGATTGTCTCTCGTTGCTAAAGAAAAAAAAAAACATATACTGCATTTTTTGTGCAGTAGGAACAAAGAAGGAAGGGAAATGAAACCCCCACCTTTGGTTTTCATAGCATTTGATTCTTACATATTCTCCTCCGTTTTCTTCTTTCTTTGCTAGGCTCCTGTTCTCTCTTTTTTGGCTTTATTTTGCCTTCCCTGGGTTGTGTTCTTGACTCTTGAATTTTCATTCTTTATGACTCTCAGCAAAGAGCTCTCCTGAGAATACTCATTATTTTGGTAATTTTCTCTACGCCAACAGCTCCACAAGATACTCTGGAGTTCACATCTCTCTCTTCTTTCCTATCCTTCTGCTCTATCTCTATATATATCTCTGTTTAAACAACATTACTGATGCTTAGAACCAGTATCTCTGAGAATATAAACATCTGCCGAACTTCCTGTCTGCATTAACATGATTTTACTATTCCACTGTCATTATCAACGTAACTACTTTCCCAGAAAATTTCTTGGCTAGGAAGAGAAATGTTGCAATAATGTTATTGTTCATTCTAGGAAAAATCTGAAAGACCTATCCATTCTTCATTAGAAAGCTTGAAGGACAATTTAAACCCTGATTCCCTGTTCCCTTGTTGCAACATCTCCACCTTGCTGTGTCCACCGATCATGAATTATTATACCATGATCCTTACCGAGTCCTACCTGAGCCCTGAACTCCCTTACCCCATTCTCTGTTCTTGAATTGAAAGACTCATTTTAGCTAGTCTTTAAAATCTCATAAGTATGTCAGCATTGCCCTTTCTCCTCTAAGATGCTACTAAGACTATGAGGCATTGCTCTCTCATAGCACAGTAATCAATAAACTCACCTTTGTCTTGCCAACATGTTGTTTGGGTGATATTTTGGGGATCCAGCACCCAGCATACCTAAAGTCAAATGAGTATTTCTCCTCTGAGCGGCTTTTGCTCCTCTTTACTCTTTACCATAATTCTACTAATGGAAGATTTGACTTCATTAAGACTTCCTGGCTCGTTTCACGGTTTTGAAGTAGTGAATAGAATGTCTATACTAAAAATAATACCAGATCAGAGTTATTAAATTTATCCTCTTCCAAGTACAGGGTTAAAAATTTTATTTTGCTTAAATAATTTACATATTTAATCATTAGTTTTTTCTTTCCTTAAATTGTATGCTATAATGTCTTCTTTAAAACTTGTACTGATCGATAATACTGATCTCAACATTCGCCAATAACTAGATAGAAAAGGTACTGCCTTTACCCTCTTTCTCTTCCCAACCGTCTTCAGATCCTGGCATTTCTCTTTTGAAAGTATAATTTTGACCTCTTTCCAATTTCATAGCAGCTTCAATAAATTTTACCCTAAGTAATTTTGATGAATTCTTTATTTCTATTTTCTGGCTTTAGACTGATTGTTAAAAATATTAATGCCACCAATGAGGTGGTTTTTTAAATGTCAGTTAACTCTAGCTTAAATGCATAAAGTCGTAAGTATTTTATTTATTGAAAGGATGGTAAGAACAAACACATACAATTTGATTAGGAATAGCATAATAGGTTCAGATGCTGTTACTGTCAACCAATGTGTATGAGCAGTACCTGGCCCAGGGTGAAAGTTCAATAAATATTTGTGGAATAAATACATGGAATTAATTTGTAAAAGTCAAAAATTAGCTCTTGTGCTATACATTACTTACTCCAAATCAACAGCTTCTTTTCATCCTTGTTAAGAAAACTCTAACATTTAGTTTAAGATATCATAACCAGGAATAAAGGTCTTCACCTGCAGTTAGTTGTCCATGTGACTAAGATCCATTCAAGAACGTGCAGGTGGATATATTCCTGGGGAATAGGGGAAGCCTCCTTAATATGTAGACTTCTTTCCAAAAATGAAATACCCTAAAAGCCAATAAAGCTTAAGCTTTAGGACCCATCGTTTGCATGGATTTCTCTGTAAATTATATATTTGTAAATACATTTTCAAATTACCCTGATTTGAGTGTACCATTATTTCCTGTCAGGATCCTGACGGACACTGCACTTTTGAAACATAGTTTATAATTTGTGATCTCTTTCCTTTAGATTTAATTCTGAATTAAACTACCTACTTTAATCTGAAGGGTCACTGCTTACAATTTGGCTGTAGTTTATAATTTTATAACATTTCAGATCATCTTTATGCTTAATGAACAAGAAATTTTTTTCTGCCTATTATGTTTGAATCTTTTGACAATTTTGCTCATTTGATCTTATTAGAGATATCAGGTGGATTATTTTTTAACCAACTGAATGCTATAAGTATCTGAACATTTCAATAAAAATTACTGATAGGAATATCTCCTAAATCTAACAAATATAGTAAAATCATATAATAAATATACTATAGATGTATAATATATAAATTAATATAAATATAGTATAAGTATAGTAATATCATCATGTTAATTAATAATAAAATGCAACCATTAGCACACGGCACACATCACAGTGTAATTTCTTAACTGATACCTGATTGTAACAGGCACATAATTACAGCAATGAATGAAGTGAACTACAGAAATAGTTAATTACAGATTTAGAAAAACATTCATGAGGGAAATCCATTGCTCCAGAATTAGGTTATTTCTACACTGAACAATTCATCAATGAGAATTGATAATTGCTGAGTGAGATAAAGTAGAATTTGCCTGCAACATGTAGCAATTAAAAGATGCCAGGAAAATAAAAAATAGAGCACTTGCCCTGAGGATCTTAAAATCTAGTTAAGACGAATTTGGTAACCTACTTAAATAAGATCGAATCTGAATTACAGTATATGAGAAAGGCTATTACAGATTGATAGATATTAACCATATCAGTATTAAGAAATAAAATTTAGAAAGTATAGAAAAAGAAGACTGAAAGAATTTATAGCAAATGAGTGGGAGTGAAGATGTGACAAAAAAATTTTTTTGTAGTATAAGAAGCAATTACAAATAAATAAATAAAATCTTAAAAAAAAAAGAAGCAATTAAACATTAATTCATTTGTAAATTAAAAAAATGTGTTTGATCTGTTTTACTGATTCCTTAAATTAAGTGTATACCTTTAAGAGACACTTTTAAAGTTTAAATAATGGACAAGAGATACTAGCATTAATAGATTCAGAAAATTTAAAGTTTATTTCTCTAAAAGTTTTTTTATCTAGAACTTCTTAGAATTAAGGATTTACTGATTATTCAAAAAAATATTAAATAGAAATTTTCTAACTTCTTTGCAGCATATAAATCAAAATAATTTTTGTTTTTTCTTTTGAAGATGCTCTAACAATTTACTTATGAAGGCATTTATTTTGAGAAGTTTTGTTCCTGAAATACAGATCCTTTCCTTCTAGACAGATCATAGGTTTTGGCATCATTTAATTTAACATTTAAGATAGATTAGAGTACATGTGCTATTGTTTGTATTGGAAATCAGACTTTTCACTACAATAATGTAAGTATACTCAATACTTGAAATGAGAGTCACTGCTGAGCATAAAATTAACTTTATCACAAAGGTATGATTTAACAAACGTCCAATACCAGAAAATCTGAAAGCATAAAAAGGAATAAACATTTCTCACAGGTAATAGAGCAAAGCATTTTCATTTTGTGGAAACCTCCACTTATAATCTGGACTCCATCTTTGCACTTATTTTAAATTACAGATATTATCCCAGCTTTCACTTTTGGTTAAAACAATTTTGTGAGTAATCATCACGATCCAACATATAAATTTCTCATGAAATCGCTGTAAATATATGAGAAATTGTATCTTAAGAAGAAACCGCTAGCATTTTTTTCCTCATCTTCCCTTCCTTTTCCTTTTCCTCTTTTTTTTTTTTGTTGTTGGTATCAAAGTAGGCAGTGAGTACAATGGAAACAACCAGTAGGGGGCGTAGCGTAGGACGCGGAGAAGTGGGTAAGAGTCCCTGTCTTGCTTTCATGTAATATTTGGTTTGATTCAAATCAATTAATTTCTCTGCATTTCAGTTTCTATATCTATAAAATTATGGGGTTGGAGTTGGTTATACTGAAGTTTTCTTCTATATCTAAAAGTATGTGATTTTAACATAAGCATTTTAAAAATATTAGCTAATCTTTGAAAAGTATGTATACACACATTATTACCAATTATACTAGACAAGCCATTTTAGATTCCAGTCTTTAAGAAGAAAAGCCTTAATTAAAAAATAAAACACTAACAACACTTAAATGAGGTACAATTTACATACTATAAAATGCATACATCTTAAGTGTTCAGAATGATGAAGCAAATGTATGCCTTTGTATTAACATCCCCCAAATCATTTCCTTCATCCTAAAAAGTTTCCTTTCACCCTTCTCCAGTCAACCCCTCCCTCCATCCGCTACTCCTGAGTCAACCATTTTCCCACTACTCTGATTATTATCACCCTAAATATTTTGTCTGCTCATGAGCTCCATATATAAGAGATCATACAATATATACATTTTTGTCTGGTTTCCTTGGCTTATCATAATTTTTCCAGAATTCCTTCCAGAAAAGGCACATCAGTGCATTGTTCTTTTTATATTGATGAATAATAACCCATTTTATTAATTTTACATAGTTTATAAATCCAATCTACTGAGTGACAGACATTTGGATTGTTTGCAGTTTAAGTTATTATGAATAATGCTGTTATGGAAATACATTTACAAGTCTTGATGTAGACATACTTTATTTTTCTTGGGTAGGTACATAAGGAAGTAATGGCTGAGTGATAGGAGAGGTAGACTTACCCTAGAAACTACCTACCAAAGTACTTTTACAAACGGTTGAACAATTTTACGTTTCCACCAGCCATGTACAAAAATTCCAGTTGCTCTATCACCTCACCAATTTTATGTTTTATCCATTTGGATGCTATGTTGTTTTAAGTTGCATGTCCATAATGATGACTAATGATATTAGATAGCTTTTCATATGTTTGATGGTCACTGATACCTATTTCTTTGTGATTTGCTTGTGTAACTCAATTTATCAAATTGATACATTGGCTATTAAAAATTATGCTAATCAAAGGCACCAGTAAGTAAATGAAAGGGCAAACCACAGATAGAAGAAAGTTTCAGCAATACATATATTACATATAACAATACATATATGTAAAAAACATATATTTCATCCAGAATACATAAAAAATTCCTACAAATCAATATGAAAAAGATAGGAACCACAATTTCTAAAATGTATAGATTCTAGTCCTCTAGACTATGCTTTTGGGTAGCCCTTCAAATGGAAGTAGCGGTTCAGGGATTAAAAGGTTAGATTAAAAATACAAAGATGCTTGTCTTATTTCTATAATTGATATTTTAATCACTCATTCTACCCCTCATATATTATTTGAAAATAAACATATTAATAAACATGCAAATATCAAATATTTTCTCATCTGAGGCTTGCATTTTCATTTTCATTGTATCTTTTGAAAAGCAAAATATTTGGAGCGCCTGGGTGGCTCAGTTGGTTAAGTGACTGCCTTCGGCTCAGGTCATGATCCTGGAGTCCCGGGATCGAGTCCCGCATCTGGCTCCCTGCTCAGCAGGGAGTCTGCTTCTCCCTCTGACCCTCCCCCCCTCTCATGTGCTCTCTCTCTCTCTCTCAAATAAATAAATAAAATCTTAAAAAAGAAAAGAAAAATATTTTAATTTTGGTAAAGTTCAGCTTATCAGTAAGTTGTCTTTTATGGAGACTCTTAATTTTAAGCAAGCTTTATCTACCTTAAAGTGGTAGAGATTTTCATCTATGCTTTCATGTTTTTATTTTGTTTTGTTTTTATGGCAGAAAGTAAAATCCTTCTCATGATTTTTAAAGTAATTTGTTGTTATTCAAAAGTTTACTTTTTATGTGGCATCTAGATAATTTCAGCGGCAGGCTTTCTTAGCATCTGTAATCTGCCATGCTGTCATAAGTGAGTCTGTATACTGTAGTTATAATTACCTAGATAGAAACCCAGGTTCTGCCACTTATGAGGTGTATTCATTTTAACTTGTGGTTAAGTGGCTGTATTTTTTCTAGTGGTAAATATGTCAATATATTTATAATGTGAAGAAAATAAAATTGAAATTTACAAACAGAGGTACAAAGCATATAGAGCCCCTAAAGATATTTCTAAGGACAGAGCTGCATGGGAATCCATTTATTAATTCTGTCTCACCAAGGCATTAATTTACTATGCTAAGAGACTAGATGCAAGACCCAGTCCATTTCTTCTGTTTGCTAGGTCTTGAAATGTCTTTCTCTTCTTAAAACCCATTCAGTTGTTGTTTAAACTTTAACTTGAACGTTTGTTACTTTCTACCACTACTCTGCTTCTTTCTATCTGACTGAGGAGCTCATGTCCTTATGATGTTGGCATCTATCAGATGCCTTTATCCTATTCAGAACTTCTCCATCTTATAAATTTTGATCATCCCTACTTAACTTTACAATGTGGAGGCTTTAGACTCTCAAGAGTATCTATTCTTTCAGATGAGAAACATAGGTCTCCAGGTAGTGCTGCCAGAGTATCAAATCATCTGCAAATCATATTTAGTTCTATCCTTTCTTTTCTTTTTTATTTTCGACCTTTTACTATGAAAAATTTCAAAAACACACAAAGCAGAGAATGGTCTGATATACTCCATTCATACATAACCAAGCCTCAACAATTATTGACAGATGGCCAATTTGATTTTGTCAACATGTACCCTATTGCTCTTCTTTTCCACTGGATTAGTTTAAAACAAAACCTAGTCCCCATATCATTTCATCCCTAATACTGTAGTAGGTACCTATAAAAATGGGAACTTGTTTTAACATAACTATCATTATCACACCAAAAATATTTTATAATAATAATTCTTGAAGATCATAAATATGTACATGTTATATCAACCCAGATTATAGCAAAATGGGATTATATGAAAAATAATCAAGGGTATTTGAAACAAGAGAAACATATGTTGCTTTAAAATTTTTTTTAGAACATGTGCTTACCTATTGCTATAGGTAATTTTATGACTTTATTGTATTCAATTTAAAATCATGGGGTTAGTATTTTAACAACCCAAATATATTTTTATTTTACAAGGTGAGTTCTACATAACTAAAATGAATTGAAAGCCAATCTAATTTTATGTAGGTTTGCAGTCATATCAATCTATCTTTAGATAGATAACACTACCTGTTAACAAGGCTTTCAAAATATCTGTATTCCCTTGGAATCTTAGTAAAGAGTATGTTATTGAACTCATTCTGCAGAAAAGAAACTGAGGTTCAGAGAAATATTTGATGTGAGTCATAAATGGAAAAAAACAGTATTTTGAATCTGATATTTGTGCCTTTTAGTCGACTGTGATAGGTTTTTCTTGTGTAACTGTAATAGGAATATTAAATCCAGTGTTTCTACTATCCCAGCCATGGTACCAAGTACCACCACATAGAAATTAGTAATTGCCATAATTTCATAGGTAGTAATTCTGTGCCGAAAGTAAAATTCTTCACTTCATTCATTATCTTCTAGTATTTATTTTTCTTAAAAGTAAACACTAAAGAGATGTTACCAATGTAGCTTAGCATCTAAAACTCTGACAATTCCACCTAAATTGTACTAACGACGGTGGTGAATGGTGCATCTTTTTCCTCACCATGAAATGTTTGTACTGACTTCAGAGTCAACTGATGTACCTTCAAGGAATTCCCAAATCCTCTCAATTATATCCTTCAATATCTTTTTTTTTTAAGAAAAAAGATTTTCTTTATTTATTTTGAGCTCGAGAGAGAGAGCATGAGCGGGAAGAGGGAGAAACAGTGTACAAGTGTGGAGACATCCTTTGTGAAGCTCAGAGAGTGACACATGGGGAGACCAGAGTTTAAGAGATAAATTATCAACATGTAAGAAAAAAGATACGCCCTTCTCTCTCCCACCCTTAGCCTGGCTCTTAAGTCAGTCTCCACACCTCTACTTCCCCCACAGGGTCCTTGACATTGAAAGTAGAGTATCTATAGTCATGTTAAATAACTGTGATCTCAAATGGCACTATTAACCTATTTATATTCTACATGCAGTGCCGAGTGTAAGTCTATTCAGCAGGTTCATACATAACAGCAAGTAGTAACTTGTAACCGCAGTTACTGTACTGCTCTGTTACAGCTGTAAAGTTAAGTCCTACTTCATAAGATAGTTTAATCTGCATTAAAATCTTCATCAAGTTCAGTGTCTATGGATATAGTACATATATAGTCTTTGAAAGCTGTGGAGAGAATTACGTCAGCTCAGACTTCATTTCTTGAAGCTAATTTTGGATTAATGTGCCATTTTAATTGATGCAAAAAAATTTGCTCAAATAGAATTGGGAGAGGAGCTGAACAGGTGGTATCAGTAATTTACCTTCTTTGCAGAAAAAGGTGATGTGACGTTCTAGGAAATCTTCAGCTCTGTTATAGAGGAATTCCTTAGCCCTGGCAGAATAGTCTGAGCACTATTCTATCTTTGCTCTTCCATCTGCACAGCTTTTTAAGTAACTGTGCCAACATGCAGGCCATATAACATCATAGACATGATACCCACACATGTAAACAAGTAACAGAATCAGCCTGAGGTTTTTAAATAGTTTATATTTAACTTAATGTAACCTTATAGTTAGCAGAAATATTTTCTAAAACCTATTACTGGAACTTCAGTCTTATTAATAAGATTAAAATTTAGAGGGAATAGTTATATGCTAATTCTGAGGAAAATAAAATACTTGCTTCTTTGTAGAGTTTATTTTAATTTGCTATTATTTTAATTTAATAATTTCATCATGTAGTATTTGATAGAATAAGCAGTGGTGAATATTAAGACTGACACTTTTTAATGGATGATAAATCTTTAATTGAAGAATTACAATAATAAAGCTCAGTATTCATGATATTGGGTTAATTCAGAACTTATGTTGCAAATACAAAAGAATAGTTTCCTTATAATCTGTTCCTTTTCAAGGTTTTTTTTATTTAATTCTATTAAGCAGTCTTAATTACTTGAGACTTTAATTAAAAGAGCCACTTTGCTTTTTCTTCATGGGAAATTCAAAGAGCAGAATACAAGTGTCATTATTAAACAGTTGTTCCCAAAATGATGATTCTCTTCATACGTGGCTTTGGTCACCTGGAGAAATAGCAAGTTAGACAGCTTATGATGAAGGAGTCACTTTATGTGACCTAAGTTTAAAATTTCTGTCTTCTGTGCCAGAAGGAAAATGAAATTTTATTGGGTTAATAAAGAATTTTAAAAATTAAAGACTCTTCTTAAAATGGTAATTATGCCTATTAGTAAGCTTTCCACATGAATACACCTGAAAAATTAGGACTTTGTGTTCAGAAGATGAAGACTTGGAAGTGGATAAAATTGAGCACCAATAACTTAGAAAAGTTACATTTGAGAAGAGCTTTTATTTTTTCCCCTAAAATCTCAAATATTACTGTTAAAATGTTTAATCTTATGAGAAAGAAAGTCAAGCAATACCTTTCAAATTAATGCAATGCCTTACTTCAAGTTGGAGAATAAAATAATTTTAAGAGAAATAGAAAATTCAAACATCAATTCTAGTGGTTCACAGCTGCTTGGAAAAGGAATTGAAATTAGGAATATCAGAATAAACCCAACAAACATTTTCTGAATCATACATACACTCTTTTTTCTTAAGCCCTTTCTCTCCACTTGACAACCATTTTCCAGTCCAACTCTTTGACATTTAATTCTCGTTATAGAACACCTGCCAAATTTTAACTTCCTTCTCATTAACCATCCACTAAATATACCCAGTCAAATTTCAACATCTCTAAAAATTTTCCCTATGGCCAACTGAAATCTTTCTCTCTGCTTCTTCTATCTTTGGCTTTAGTTCTATCATGTGGAACTATAGACTATGACTTATTCCACTTTCATTACAATGCCATTACAGTTGAAAGCAATTACCTGTTCTCCAAGTCTCCTCAACGAAAGTTCTACTTTGCATTTATGTTCAAGAGGTTGTTAGGCAAATCACTAATTAGTGGTACAAGGGAAGCTTGAATGTTTATTTTTTGGGTGAGGAGACTCCCCTGTTGGTGTTAAGAAGAAAAATAAGGTGATGAGGTCAGAATTCTAAATGCTAGCCTGAGTGAATCATTAGTCTGGCTCAGTACAGCCATTCTCCTATCTTAAACAGATATGCTAAAGTAAAATATTAGTCAGGCATCTGATCTAGAATTCAACCTAAAGGAGGTGTCAGCATTACTTAATTATTAACAGAGTTGCTGAGACAGCTATGTCAGTCACAATCTCTGGGCATAAAGGAATTATCTGCCTGTTAGAGCAATGGTTACTGAGACAGCAAGATGATTTTAAAGATAGGCCCAGACTCTCCATATCCAACAAGGAAGAGTTTACAACTTAGGAAATACATAAATTTTATATATATATATATATATATATATATATATATATATATATATATATATATATAGTTATGTAGGATACTCAGTATTCCTTAAAGTACTTTTATTTTTAGTGCTAGAGATAGAAAATATATTTTAAGAGTTTATATACATATCATAGGAAAATAAGCTTACCATTATATAAAAATGCAGCTTTAACTAAAAAAATAAATATTTTAAATATATGAAAATGTATTTATACATATAAAATATATACTTAGAAATATATATTATTAATATTTTAAATTACACACACACACACACACATACATTCATCCCTACAGAGGGAGAAGCAGACTCCCTGCTGAGCAGAGAGCCCGATGTGGGGCTCCATCCCAGGACCCTGGGATCATGACCTGAGCTGAAGGCAGCAGCTTAACCGACTGAGCCACCCAGGCGCCCTGAATATCAGTGTCACAATAGCCAAACTGTGGAAAGAGCCAAGATGCCCTTCAACAGACAAATGGATAAAGAAGATGTGGTCCATACATACAATGGAATATTACTCAGCCATCAGAAAAGATGAATGCCCAACTTTTGCATCAACATGGACTGGACTGGAGGAGATTATGCTAAGTGAAATAAGTCAAGCAGAGAAAGTCAATTATCATATGGTTTCACTTATTTGTGGAACATAAGGAATAGCATGGAGGACATTAGGAGAAGGAAGGAAAAAATGAAGGGGGGGAATCGGAGGGGGAGATGAACCATGAGAGACTATGGACTCCTGGAAACAAACTGAGGGTTTCAGAGGGGAGAGGGTGGGGGGATGGGTTGGCCCAGTGATGGGTGTCAAAGAGGGCATATGGAGCGCTGGGTGTTAAACACAAACAATGAATCATGGAACACTCCATCAAAAACTAATGACGTATTGTACGGTGACTAACATAACATAATAATAATAATAAAAAATCTCTTTCATATTGTTGTCAGTGTTACCTTTCAAGCCGTGAATTGGAAAATGTTACTTCTCTGGGAAAAAAGAAAAGAGATGTGAGGGTTTCCTGTCCCATCACCTAAAGCACAAAATCCCTGGTAGGCACTACAGCATGGGAAGCATTTTGTAATTCCCTCCTCCAGTGTCATGTGTCATGGCTATGCTGCGTTCTCGTTTCCTGGTTGCCTGGGCCATTGCCCCTTCCTGAAACATACTCTTCCCTTTCACTCTGCATAACTCATGCTCATGCTTTTGAGACCCAATTCAAACTGTCTCCTCTTGTGTAACAGCTTTCCTACCTTTCCCTAAGCATCAGCAGCCCTCTTCTTCCGTGATCCCATAGATTCCATCATTCACATATTGTTATTAATAGTGTGATTATATTTCTCACCAGGCTGAGATACTGTCAAGAGCAGGGAATGTGTGCCATTTATCTTTGTTCTCCAATGTCCTGCATGCTGCCTCATATTTGTTAGGAGCTGGACTTGGAGATTTTTATCTTGGCACCTAATCTTATCTTTGTCTTTAAACTAACTCTTTAATCTTCATCATGTCCTTTAATGCTTTTGGTCTTGGAGTATCATGTTGTTGGGCATGTGCACCTTCAATCAGTAAGAAGGCAAGAATATATAAGAGAAATGCCTAGAATTTGGAGTAAGTCATTTACTGAGTATGCTAAGTTATTAAGTTAGATCACTATTATCCCAGTTATCTCTGGTATGAAGTGATTAGTAATTACCACATCATGGGTTCATGGTCAGGATTGAAGGAGGTACAGCATATAAAAAAGTATCTGCCGTAAGTTTGGCTTCATGGCTTCTAAAATATCTTAGGAACTGTAATAATCTACAGATTAAAGAAAATCTTTTAGAAACATCTCTAAGTACAAAAAAAAAGTGATTATTTTCTCACAGTCAGTGTTTTATCAAGTGAAAATGAGATTAAGATGAAGTTTCTCAAAGCAAAGCAGTAAAAATAGCAAACCCCTAAAAAGGTTGGCTCTTGATAAAGCGTTGAAAGTATTAACTAGAGTTGCATAAAATTTGGATCTAGTGGAGGTGTTACTAACAACCTCCAGAATTTAGAAGATGTAACTAAGGAAAAAAGAAGCAAAATCTACTAAACGTTTTACATTGGCACATAAACTATAGGCCAAGAGAAATTAAAAAAAAATACTGTGATGTAAGAACTGAAAATGTAGGCTATTGTAGAATCATTACCGTGTGGTTCTGGTATTATTGCAGAGGAAAGTCAAAGAAAAATAATTATTATCGAGAGCTGGGTGGGTCTTTTTAAGCCATTGTTATAGAAGGTGAGATCCAGATTTTAAAATTCTAGTAGATTAAATTTAAAGGATGAATTAAAAAACTATTTTTTTATTAAATTGTATTATAGAATATTATGCATCGCTTACACAATTTGCCAAATGGCACTAAAAAAAAAATCGGTCCCTTGATCTCAAAATAACAGTTTTTTTAGGTTTCACTTTTTTGGAAAATCAATTTATTCTACTGGCAATTATGATTCTGTTTCCATTAGAAACTATATTTGAACTATATTTCAACAATCTATTTGAATATGAAGTACTTTCTAAAAATCAATAATTTAACAATGATGATTGCAGTCATCTTTTTCTCTGTTGAAATTTATTTAGAAGACATAAGCAGTTATTTTTTGTGTCCTTAAACAATACATTATATGTTAAAAAAAAAGAAGAAGAAGATAGCAGGAAAGGAAAAATGAAGGGGGGGAAATCAGTGGGGGAGATGACCCATGAGAGACTATGGACTCTGAGAAACAAACTGAGGGTTCTAGAGGGAAGGGGGGTAGGGGGATGGGTTAGCCTGGTGATGGGTATTAAAGAGGACACATATTGAATGGAGCACTGGGTGTTATATGCAAACAATGAATCATGGAACACTACATCAAAAACTAATGATGTAATGTATGGTGATTAACATAACATAATAAAATAAAAAAAATCCTAAACATTTATGTCCCAAATTTGGGGTTACCAGAATAGTGACTGTGTATCTGGGTTGTGTGGTGTGTGTGTGTGTGTGTGTGTGTGTAAAACAATCCCCCACCCCAACACAAACAACACATACACACATTTTATCTGCTTCCATATATGTGATGTCACTGAGCAATCTGGTTACTGAAAGATATTAATTAAGCATTCATTTCAGCTCTGCTGATCTACTGAAAGTGTATGATAGCGAAATATTTACCTATTAATTCTTATAAATTTACAACCAAATTAAGTTTTCTATTTTTCTTTCAGTTCTACCATCAAATCCAGAGTCTCAGAGCCAAAGAATAATCACACTGATAGAGAAATTTGTGTAAGAAAATTATTTTATAGGTTGAAACAGATAATAGTTTAAGGGATTTTATGTAAAATACTTAAAGATTATATTTAAATCTATGAAAAATAACTCACTCAGAATGATTTCTACATAATGAGGTAACTTAAAAATTGAAAATTTAATGCAGTCTTTCTAATGACTTTTGGTCAGCAAAGTAGTGAGCTTAACAATTTCAAATTTGTATTTGAAAAATGCTATGGCACTTTTCATCTTTTGTTTCTGAACTATTGGGGACTTGATTTGCAAGGAAGTTCCCACCATAAAGATTTGTGACCTTTTTTTTTTTTTAAGATTTTATTTATTTATTTGAGAGAGAGAATGAGATAGAGAGAGCATGAGAGGGGGGAGGGTCAGAGGGAAAAGCAGACTCCCCAAGGAGCCAGGAGCCCGATGTGGGACTCGATCCCGGGACTCCAGGATCATGACCTGAGCCGAAGGCAGTCGCTTAACCGACTGAGCCACCCAGGCGCCCAAGATCTGTGACCTTTTTGACAACTTATTTGAGAAAATGTATGTTATAGTCTTGAAAAATACAAAATTCTAGACAAAGTCTCATGTTATCATGAGTAGCCTATAGCAATGGCTGACTGGGTTCTTTTTTTTTTTTTTAAAGATTTTATTTATTTATTTGAAAGAGAGAGACACAGCGAGAGAGGGAACACAAGCAGGGGGAGTGGGAGAGGGAGAAGCAGGCTTCCCGCCGAGCAGGGAGCCCAATGCGGGGCTCGATCCCAGGACCCTGGGATCATGACCTGAGCCGAAGGCAGACGCTTAACGACTGAGCCAACAAGGCATCCCTAAAATTACAGGTTTTAACAATGAAAACTTTCATTCTAGATTTCTTGGAGATAGTAAAGATCTCACTAGTAATAGTTCATTCTCTATAATAATATTTAAAATTCACTGAGACCCTATGTTTTTCAGGAAACACAATACTCTGTATGCGTTACCTCATTTAATCCTTTTTTAAAAAATTGTAAAAAAATTATTTATTTGAGAGAGAGAGAGCCTGTGCATGGGGGTGGGGAGGGGCAGAGAGAAAAGAGAATCTTAAGCAGACTCCGTGCTGAGTGTGGAGCCTGACACGGGTCTCAACATCATGACCCTGAGATCAAGACCTGAGCTCAAGCTAAGAGTCAGACCCTTATCCGACTGTACCACCCAGGTGCCCCTTCATTTAATCTTTATAAAAATCCTCTGAAAGATACTATTAGTATCACTTGACACTAGGGAAACTGAATTTTGAAGGTTTGATAACATCACCAAAGCCATAGACGAGTGCTAAGCTTGACACTTAAACCCAGGATGATTCTAAAGCTCAAGTCTTTAATCATCATGCTACAATCTTTGCAATATAATAAATATATTTATAAATAATTTTTATAAATTTATAAATATATTTATAAATAAATATAATAAAGAATGTCAGTTTAGTCTGTTAAAGAAAAGTGGTGATACACGGTATATATATGGCAAACAACTTAGTCTGTTTATAAGATGCAACAGTTGTGTCTCATTTGGTGATATTTCTCTCTCTGTGCCCAAAATACAGGATATGGACTTTAAACTGCTAACAGGGTTATAACGCTCAGTTATGTGATTTGGCAGAGTCAGACTATATGTCCACTCATCTCACTGAGGCCTGTGGACATCACTGCTAAAACAGTCATTTATTAGAAAAGATATATTAGGATACTATGGAGTGAAGAAACAAAGTCTCTTTGGGCCTGAAATTGTTCTAAGCTGAGCGTCTTACCCCTCAGAATTTTAAGTAGATGTGGATTTACTCCTCCATAAATGAGAAACATTTCTAGTTTCCTTCATTGCACAAGCCCGATGATTTCTGAATTTTTTTCTCTTCTTTATTCCTTAATTAGAAGGAGAATTAAATTGGAAGAGACTTCTGAGACCTACGGCAGATTGTACTTTCTAATACGGCAGCAACAATATCTCTCATCCCTTCCTGTTCATCTTCAATATGATCTTGTCTCTTTGCAAAATGCAACAATGGGAACATGGGCAGAAAAACTGTTATATATGTTATGTGTTAAATGTTTCGAGCCATTGGGTGAGGCTATAGAGGGTCACAGCTTAACTTTTTCCTTGACACTGAGACGTGACTCTACGAAACACATTTCCTTTTAGAATAAGCAAAGCAACAGCAGAGAACTGGTTGCTGCCAAGACTTGGTGTACGAGGGGTCTTGAAAAGTTTTCACCTCCCACATCCAGCTGGAGCAAGAACAAGGACATGTTTTACTTTGGAAACAGGAGCAGGAGTTAAGCGGGAGGAGCACCTGGTGCCACTTCTGCCTCTTTTTTGTCCACAAGCTCAAAATTGTGGGTCTCTCTCATTCTTTGTTTCTTTTACAATGTCTGTGGTTTGAAAAATAAATACTTAATTTAGTTAAACTCTGTAGATAAGCTAAACTAAACGAAGAGACATACTTGAAAATTAACTGAAGTTAACTCAGAAACCATAGATGTTACTTGCTGCTGTCCTAGTTGGTTCTCAGTTACAAATGGATTACATAGCTAGTAAATATTTTGGAACACATTTGTTACTCAGGCACTGTGTTAGATGGTTATGGATCAGAAAGACCTGATCCTGGGGCGCCTGGCTGGCTCAGGAGGTAAAGCATGAAATGCTTGATCTCTGGGGTTGTGAGTCCGAGCCCCACGTTGAGTGCAGAGACTACTTAAAAATAGAAGACCTGATCCTAACCTCCTGTGGCAGATATTTGAGTGCAGAAGATAAACATAAAGTTAAATTAAAATTATGATTTGTGGGGCATCTGGGTGGCTCAGTCGGTTAAGTGACTGACTCTTGATTTTGGCTCAGGTTAGGATCTCAGGGTCATGAGATGGAGCCCCGTGTCGGACTCTGTGCTGGGCATGGAGCCTGGTTAAGATTCTCTGTCTGCCCCTACCCCGCCACCCCCTAAAAATCAAATAAATAAATAAATAAATAAATAAATAAATAAATAAATAAAGTATGATTTGCATTTGGAAGAAAAGACTGGGTTCTAGTAGAGTGTGTAACAGGGTGCCATAACCTAAACTGAAGTTTGGAGGGACTTTTTTTTTTTTTTTATGATAGTGGCATATAATTAGGGACAAAAAGGATCAGTAGGTGTTCACAGGGTCAGGTTGAGAAGAGGACCAGAAGAATTTCAGTGCAAGGGAAGAGCATGTGCAGAGGTCTTTCAGTGGAAGGAAGCATGGCACATTTAAGGAACTGAAAATGTTCCAAGAGGACTGTGAGATAGGAAGCCAGGTGAAAAGGTGAGAAATGAGGCTGGAGAGACAGAGGAGGACCAGGACATGCAAGGATATTTAGGCTCCGTTAAGGATCCTGCCCTTTACTTGAAATACATGGAGAAGCCATTCAAGGGTTTTATGTAGGAAAATGTTAAAACCAGGTCTCCCGTCTGTTGGTTTGTTTACTTTGTTTTTTAACGATTGGGGCTGTTCCACTATGGATAGTGGGTTGAAAGAGGCAAGAGAAAATGCTCAAAATCACTAGAGGAGGTTTTTCAGAATACGGTGGGAGGCAATGGCGACTTTGATTAGAGTGCAGGGAAGATGAGAGATGCTGAAGAACATGTAGAGTGGAGAATTAAAAAAGACTTTATAATGGATTGGCTGATAAGGCAGGGAGGTATTGTGGCATTTCCAATCAATTCCAGGTTATTTTCCTGGAGGTCGGCACCTTTTACTGAGACAAGGTATCCAGAAGTTTTGCGTGATGGGGGACACAAATTTGATGGCCACCAGTATAATGTTTTGTAGCAGAGAAGATGGTGGTTAAGAAAGTGAAGGCTTGGGGCGCCTGGGTGGCTCAGCCGGTTAAGCGTCTGCCTTCGGCTCAGGTCATGATCCCAGGGTCCTGGGATCGAGCCCAGTGTTGGGCTCCCTGCTTGGCGGGAAGCCTGCTTCTCCCTCTCCCACTCCCCCTGCTCGTGTTCCCTCTCTCGCTGTGTCTCTCTCTGTCAAATAAATAAATAAAATCTTTAAAAAAAAAAAAAAAGAAAGAAAGTGAAGGCTTGAAGAGGACTTGAACCAAAGCTTGTGGAATATGAAGATTTCAAAATTGGCTGAAAGATAACAATAATGTGTGAACTCCTATGAAATTGGAGAGAGTGGATAGTACAGTGGTTAGGAGAACAGAATCTAGAGCCAGATTACTTGGGTTTGAATTGTTACACCACCACTTACTATGTATAACTGGTAAAGTATTTGACTCCTTGGGACTACTCTAACTTTACTTATAAAATGAGGATAATAACCATGCCTACTTTATAAGAATTTTGTTAATAATGTATTGCATAATATGTTTATAGAGTGCCTGGCACATCATAATTACTTAATAAGTGACAGTTATTACTGGGATACTAGTAACTATTTTTTAAGAAATGATTTGTTTATTCATTTATTGAACAACCACTAAATGAGTGGCTAACCATATCAGGCACTAGACTGCGTGCTAAGGATAGAGTGGTAACCAATATAAATACGTCCTTGCATTCATGGACCTTAGGCTCTACTTGAACGACAAGTCACTCGATAGGCTCTTTCGTTGTTTTATTGACATTAAAAAGGAAATGGCAAATCTGGCTGTGGGGACTTGAAAAAGTAATGCTTCCTTCTAAAATCCAAATTCCTACCAGTAAAGGATACCAACAACGAAAAGCATATAACCTAGGCTTACCCAAAAGGTTATTTCACTATCCTTGCTTAATACAAATAAGCACAACAGGCGCCCAGGGAACTTACCGGCAGGCCGACTTAAAGACCTTTGTTAGCAGACCACATCCTAAAATCCTGTCTTTTTTTGCTGTCTGCATCTGTTCAGTCTTAACATTGCTTCCGCAGAGTGTGTGACATTGTGCTCTATCTCAGTCAGAAGAAATTATTACGGATTTGCTTAGCTATACTTAAATGCCTAGATGATCCTTCCTATCTTGATTATGGATCCAAGGGCTTTACACATTGTGTTTGAGCTGGTCTCTTAAATAAAAAACTCAGCACTAGCTCCTTGAACACTTCTTGATCTACAATGAACATATTCCCCTCTGAAGTGCTTTTTAAAAAGGATAATAATTTACAACTAGTGTAGCCTTTTAAATTTCAAATGGGCTTTTCCTACTTGACCAAACGTAAAGCATATTTAAAGTGCTAGTTATTTTAAACCCAAGATTTACAGTAATAATGAGTGATCTGTTTCATCTCAACTTGATTAATGAGGCCAGGCTTGTACATCCATAATGATGAATAATTATACTCTACCTTTCTAAGCTAATTCTCACAGGAGAGTCAGAGTTATGTTAAACTGTTAACCTTCTTGTGGTAGCAAATGGGGCATCTTTCTTGCCTCCTCCTGAATTAATAAGGGTACTTCCCTCCAGTGTTTAGAAGGACATCAAAGCGTGACTTTGATACAGATATGATAGGGATGGAGAAGATGATTTGCAATCCCATTTGTTTGCTGCAGTCACTTCTTTTCATTTGGTGCTTCTCATTTAGGTGGTTTTAAGTGAAACTATTGTAACTGGAAAAAAATGATGAACCCACACTTTAATGATTTTCAAGAGTCTTGACTTGGAATAGGAACTAAAATCTTGAAGCTTGTTCCGCACTGAACAAAAAGTCTTTCTGTCTCAATGAAATTTTTTTCATAACTTTGCATAGATTTGTATTTTTTAAGTGTTACCACAAGCATGACGTGTTTTTTTTCCCTGTCTTGTATAACTCTGTATTCATATAGTTTCTGAATATTTATTATTTTTTTATATTTTTATTGGGTATAATTGACATAAAATATTATATTAGTTTCAGGTGTCCATTGTAATGATTCGATATTTGGATAAGTTGTGAAATGATCACTATGTCTAGTTAACATCCATCACCATATACAGTTAATAAATTATTTTTTCTTGTGATGACAACTTTCAAGATTTACTCTTAGAAACGTCTAAATTTAAAATAATGTATTATTAACCATAGTTGCTCTGCCATACATTAGATCCTTATCCATGATTTCTTTATTTTATGCCTGGAAGTTTGTACCTTTTGACTATCTTCACCCATTTTGCCTACCACCTACCCTGCTGGCAACCACCAATCTGTTCTCTGTATCTATGAGCTTGTTTGTTTAAGATTCTGCATATAAGTGAAATAGTATGGGATTTATCTTTCTCTGTCTAACTCATTTCACTTAGCATAATGCCCTCGAGGTCTATCCATGTTGTCCCAAATGATAAAATTTCATTATTATTATTTGGTTAAATAATATTTCATTTTATATATATATATATGCCACATTTTTAATCCATTTATCCATTATTGGTCACTTAAGTTGTTTCTATATCTTGTCAATTATAAATAATGAATATAATGGTGAACATATCGTTTTGATGAATATTTTTGTTTTCTTCATATATATACCCAGAAGTGGAATTACTGGATTGTATAGTAGTTCTGTTTTTAATTTTTTGAGGAACCTCCATACTGTTTTCCAGAGTGGCTGCATCAGTTTACATTCCCACCAACAGTGCATGAGGAGTCCTTTTTCTCCACATCCTCACCAACACTTGTTATTTATTGTCTTTGATCATCATTTTAATAGCTGTGAGGTGATTTCATTATAGTTTTCATTTGTATTTCCCTTATGATTAGTGATGTTGAGCATCTTTTCATATACTGTTGGCTTTCTGTCTGTCTTCTCTGAGAAAATGTCTGTTCAGATCCTTTATCTATTTTTTTTTAAGTATTTTATTTATTTATTTGACACAGAGAGAGAAAGCACAAGTAGGCAGAGAGGCAGGCAGAGAGAGAGGGAGAAGCAGGCTCTCCACTGAGCAGGGAGCCAGACGTGGGGCTCGATCCCAGGACCCAGGGATCATGACCTGAGCCGAAGGCAGCCGCTTAACCGACTGAGCCACCCAGGCGCCCCCTTTATCTATTTTTTAATTGGATTGTTTGGTTCTTTGCTATTGAATGATGAGTGTTTTGGTTCTTTGCTATTGAATTATATGAGTTTTTTATATATTTTTGATATTAACTCCTTATCAAACATGATTTGCACATATTTTCTGCCATTCAGTAAGTTGCCTTTTCATTTTTTTGATGGTTTCCTTTGCTGTTCAATGTAGTCCCACCTGTTTGTTTTTGTTTTTGTTGTTTTGCTTTTGGTGTCAAATTAAAAACAAAATATTACCAAGAATTATGTCAATGAGCTTACTGCCTATGTTTTCTTCTAGGAGTTTTGTGATTTCAGGTCTTACATTCAAGCCTTCCATCCATTTTGAGTTAACTTTTGTGTCAGATGGTCCAGTTTCATTCATTGGCATATGGCTGCCCAGTTTTCCCAGCACCATTTATTTATTAAAGAGACTGTCCTTTTCCCATCGTATATTCTTGGCTCCTTTGTCATAAATAAATTGACCATATATGCAGGAATTTATTTCTGGGTTTCTATTCTGTTCCATTGATCTATGTGTTTGTATTTACATCAACACTATATTATTTTGATTACTATAGGTTTGCAAATATAGTTTGAAATCAGGGAGCATGATAATTCCATCTTTGTTTTTCCTCAAGATTAGTTTGGCTATTAGGGGTCTTTTGTAGTTCATACAAAGTCTGGGATTGTTTGTTCTATTTCTATGAAAAAAATGCCAGTGGAATTTTGATAAGGATTGCATTGAATCTGTAGATTGCTTTGGGTAGTATGAACATTTTAACATTATTAATTCTTTCAATCCATGAACATGTATTGGAACATGGAATACCTTTCTATATATATGTGTCTTCTTCAATTTCTTTTATCAATTTCATAGTTTTCAGTGTACAGATCTTTCACCTCCTTGGTTAAATTTATTCCTAGGTATTCTCAGGTATTCTTTTTAATGAACTTGTAAATGGAACTATTTTCTTAATTTATTTTTCTGATGGTTTGTCATTAGTGTATAGAAAAACAAGAGATTTCTATATATTGATTATATAAACTGCAACTGTTTACTAATTCTTTTATTGGTTCTAATAGTTTTTTGGTGGAGTCTTTAGAGATAATATGTCATCTACAAATCAAGAAACAGACTCTTAATTATAGAGAACAAACTGATGGTTACCTGAGAAGAGAGGGGTGAGGAAAATGGGTTAAATAGGTAATGGGGATTAAGGAGTGCACTTGTCATGATGAGCACCAGGTGATGTATGCAATTGTTGAATCATTATATTGTATACCTGAAATTATATAACACTGTATATTAAATAACTGGAATTAAAATAAAAACTTAAAAAAATAGTGACAGTTTTGTTCATTTCTGTCTCCCTAGTACCTATCATAGTCATTGAGTCAGTTGGCACTCAATAATTATTTGTTGACCATGTGTATTGAATTCTTACAAAATCCCATGTATGAAGCATTACTTGCCCCCTTGATTTATGGGGAAACTGAGTCTTAATGAGTTTTAGAAATTTGATGAGAGCCCTAGAACTAGTTATAGACTTCACAGTCAGGCCCTTTTCCTGATTACCATGCTTGTCTTTAGTTTTTCTTTGCCTCTAGTGTCCAGTATGTATTACACTAAATGTTTGTAAGTCCTGAAAACATCTTTAAAATAAACCCTTGTTAAAAATAAATAAATAAATAAATAAATAAATAAATAAATAAATAAAATAAACCCTTGTTCACATGTGGCTCATTCTATTTTTTAACTTTGTAATGTAATTATCAAATATATATATATATATATCTCCCTGGACTTGGACTTGACACATTGTCTGTCACTACCTTAAGGAAATTGTATCGACAGTGATTATTTACTTTGAAGTAGAAATAATGAATACCTCTCTGAAGGTTTGATATTTCCCAAAAAGTTATTTTTCTCAAATTGATACATTTCAATTAAAGAGATTTTTTTAAGAATATATATTTTCTTTATACTTTATAATTTTTTCTACTTACCTTTCCAATGAAATCCAAATAGTGTTATGTAGCATATCAAAGCCTAAATTTTTCCCAGTAGTCAAGTCCATCTTCCTAAGAAAAGCAATATATCACCCACATAAGAAGGCCATCATTTTGACAAATGGCTTAATTAAAAAGAAATACTATAGAAGATGTCCTCTTAGTATTCACCTCATTTACAGACACATAAACCAATATGTTTAGCATGTGTTTCTCCCCGCCCCTTGCTCTCATTCACACACACACACACACACACACACACACACACACCATTATTAGAGGAAGTACATGCCCCCTTTGTTTATAGAGGTGCTGGAAAACCTAATTGATCTTTTTTTTTCTGCAGGGTGTTTATTTTTTTAAATGTATGAATAACTTTCAGGGATCCTAAGTTCAGTGTTGTGTTGTTTTTTTTTTTTTTCCCCTAAAGTTACCAATAGAGCATAATGCTTGCTAAGATGATTCTACTCCCAAATGAAGAAAGATTGAGGATTATAGAAAGATGATGCTTCATACATCCATCAATCACAAAGTCTTCTTCAACTTGAAAATTTCATAAGATCTAATTTTAATAGAGCAGTGTTACTGAAGCATGCAGTTTTGTGATTTTTAAATTGAAAAAGACACTAGACATTCTAAGCCAATGTATAATTTCAGTGTTTTTTTGGAATAAATGAGCATCTCAAAGGCTCAAAGATAGCGTTTTTTCTGCCCTTGAAAATTACATGGTATATGTCTAGTACATTTTTAAAAAGACATCATATTTATTTCATTATTATTTTATTAAAATCCACATAATTTCCAGGCACTGAAAAACTACTATACATGAAGTTTCAAATATTTTAATTTACTATATTTTATTACAGCTTTGATAATTTTTACCCAATAGTTAATAATTATTTTAATAGAATTCTAGGACTACAGAAGTAAAATAATTTTCTGGTATAATCCCATCCTCCAATAAAGCCAACAGTTAAGGGGCTTTGGGAAAGAAGCCCAGTCTATATCATTCACCAAACAGGCTTTGTATATTTTTTTCTCCAAGAGAAGCTACCTAATACTCCTTTACATCTTTTTTTATATCACTTATTTTCCACTTGGTAAGACCATAACATTTTTGTGTAATCTCAGAACAAAAAGAAGTAATAGAAAAAGAGTCCTCTTTTGAAATGTCTTTATTTCCCAACCTGTCTCCACTAAAGACATGATATTGTGTTCGCCTGGGTGGCTCAGTCAGTTAAGCATCTGCCTTCGGCTCAGGTCATGATCCCAGGGTCCTGGGATTGAGCCCAGCATCGGGCTCCTTGCTCAGTGGGGACCCTGCTTCTACCTTTCACTCTGCCGCTCCCCCTGCTTGTGCTCTCTCTCTGATGAATAAATAAATAAATAAATAAATAAATAAATAAATAAATAAATAAAATCTTAAAAAAAATAATATTGCTTACAAATAAAACAAAAGATAAAATGAATAGGGATGCAATTTAGGTTAAAAGGAAGATAAGTTTAAGAATATAATATGGCTGAGAATTAGATTAGCATAGAGAATTAGAGAATTCTTATCCAGTGATCCTCCCACAATTGCTTAAAGTAGGTCCCAAATATGCCCCACACTTCACAGATTGTCATTAGGAAAAACTTTTTATCTTTCCAGTTCCCCACAATTCTGGCCATCTCTATGGAATGAGGTAGGCAGAATTCTAAGGCAAAATTCTTGGACCACCATGTATTCACAACTTCTCTTGTTTATTCAATCCAACATTAATCTAGATGTTGCTATGAAAAGGTTTCCCAGATGAAATTAAGTTCCCAAATCAGTTAACGTTAAGATAGGTAGATTATCTTAGTGGGTGAATCTAACCTGATCACATAAACCCTTTAAATCTGAGTCTAAAGCTTAGGAAAAAGAGAAGTCAGAGATTCAGAGTGTGAGGTGGATTCAGTACGAGGGAGATTTCCTGTAGCTAGCTCTGAATATGGAGGGGATTACATGGTCAAGAAATGTAGACAATTTGTAGGAACTTAAAATGGCCTCTGGCAGCCAGCCAGCAAGGAAATGGGGACCTCAATCTTACGACTACAAGGAAAAGAATTCTGCCAACAACCTGAATGAGCTGAAGAGCATAAATTTCCCTGGGGCCTCCAGGCAAGAACTCAGCCCCCTCAACACCTGATTTCAGTTTTGTGATACTCTGAGCAGAGAACCTGTCTATGCTATGCAGGACTTCTGACCTCCACTACCAGAAGCTAATGCATAAATGTTGCTTTATGCTAATTTTTGGTTAATTTGTTTCACAGCAATAAAAAGCAAATACCCTGAACAACTTTCAAAGCACAGGCCCCCACTTGTTCTTGTAGGTGCAATGTACATATAATTGTTTTTGGCAACAAATAAACCAACAACACACACACACACACAAAAACCAAAACCAAATCTTATTTCCAGGGTTTTCTTTATCTCACATGCATCCCAAGTTGGACATGTCTCCCCTTAGATTCTTCAACTTTCCAGAGAGGATGTTAACTCAATTGACTTTTATGTGCACATAGTTCTGCCTTTAAATACAAGCATGGTATATCTATATTTAGGGACTTTTCAGGAAGGAAAACACAAAAACTTCTGACTCCCAACTTTCAGCAAACAGTAAATTGAAAGAAACAGTACTCCTGAGGATTGCCTGAAATCTTGACCATCCATCTCTACTTCCAGATGCTTTTAAGGAGCCCCCAAATTAAGCTTAACATTCATTCACAAAATAGCCTGACTACATAATTTTTAACCTCCACAGTCAAGAATTACTTTTAATAAACTGTGCTTTTGCCTCCAGTTGGTTTAACACTAGGACAATTTCAGTATCATTTTTTTTCTTTTATTCTCTGTACATCAACTTTCAAGGACCTGTGTTGACAGAAGTTTGTCCATCTGCAATTTTTGGTTTTCAAGGCTGCCTTGGGCATCAAAATATAGCCTACAGGTTGGGGAAAATGGAAGCATGAAAGATGAGAAAGGAGGTTTTAGAGCCCAGTCTTGAACTGCCATACCTCATTTCTGCTCACATTTATTGGTCAGACCTCAGTCCTGTGTTGATACCTTACTGTAAGAGCAGCTGAGAAGTGAAGTTTCCTCTGTACCCCATGAGTAAAGAGAAAAAGAAAATGAGCTTGATAATTAACCAGTCTCTGTTTATGTATTGAAAATGAGCAGTAATACACAGTATGGTTTTGTTTTGTTTTTTCCTCACTCAAATATATATATATATTTTTAATTTGTCCTAATTTTATCTTCTTATTTCACCTTGTTGTATTATGAATAGTTTTTAAGTTGCTTTAAGTTTTTTTGAATGAAGTATGATATGAATCAAACATCAAACTGTGTAGTTTAGAAAATGAGAGGGGCACTTGGGTGGCTCAGTCAGTTCAGTGTCTGCCTTCGGCTCAGGTCATGATCCCAGGGTCCTGGGATCAAGCCCCACATTGGGCTCCCCGCTCACTGGGGAGTCAGCTTCTCCCTCTTCCTCTCCCCCTGCTCATGCTCTCTCTCTCTCTCTCCCTCTCTCCCTCAAATAAATAAATAAAATCTTAAAAAAAATTTTTAAAAAGATGAGAATAGTACTCATCTCATAGGCTTTATGTGAAAATTTAATGTATTATTACACATATAATAAAGCAAAGAATAGTGCCTAATACATAGAAAATGAAGAAAATGATGACTTTCTTAATTTTGTTGTTATTATTTACAGTGGTATAAAGAAAAAAATTAAAATGACTGCTTAGAAGAAAAAAGGCTTTTCCTAAAGTTAAGTTCTAAGACATTATGTTTCTGTTAGGTTCTCATAAAGTATGTATGATGTTCTTGGCAACAGTATATATGAATAGAGTCTTTATCCATAACATCTTCCATTTTAAGTCAAAGATACAGACTTAACACTTACTTCAGTGGAAGTAATATTAATTAGGGACCAAGATATGAGGGTCAGGTTTTTCATATTCTAGCTTGATTTTAGGATTAAATTTTGGATACCTATAGAAATGAATCCCTTCAGGTATTCTGCCATTAAATCAATTCTCACAACTAGAATTTTGATGAGTTAGGTAACCAGGAGTTCAAGGTTTTATTTTCTTATTAGAATCTAAAAACACAATATTTTATTCAATTACTTAAACACAGAATTATATTCTTCAACAATCAACCAAGAACAAATAGTTCGACCTCATATATGTACAATACTATTTCATAGTTCCTCATTGACCAGTTTTAATTATGTTTCCTATGACGCCAATAATGCTAAACTTGAGAACAACATTTAATGTTTTGCATTAGGAACAGAGCAGTAAGAACTATTATATTGTGTAATTGTAAAGATATCACTTAAAGATTTATTTATTGCGTGCCTGATTGCTCAGTCGCTTAAGCTTCCGACTCTTGGTTTTGGCCCAGGTCATGGTCTCGTGGTTGTGGGATTGAACCCCCTTAGGGCTCTGTGCTCAGTGTGGAGTCTGCTTCAGATTGTCTCTCACACTCCCTGTCACTCTCTCTCTGTCAAATAGATAAATAAATATTTATTTTAGTTTTTTAAGATTTTATTTGTTTATTTGAGACAGAGCATGCAAGTTGCGGGAATCAGGGAGAGGGAGAGAATCTTTCAAGCCAACTCCTCACTGTGTGTGGAGCCCCAGGTGGGGCTGGATCTTATGACCCATGGGGTTCTGACCTGAGCAGAAACCAAGAGTCGGTCGCTTAACTGACAGCCACAGAGGTGTATATGATTTAAATTAATTTTCAGTCTCTGATCCATAGTATTTAAGCTCAAGATTGACATGAAATCAATTAGCAAGGAAAAATCAATCTGTAACTAACTTATGTATGGCCTTATTACCAATTGCATTTTGATTTACAGTACTGCATCACTTGCTTGTTACAACTTTCTTATGGCTATTTCTATTCCAAGGAAGGTTATAAGAAACTTTAAGTTCACTTTATAGAGTAGAGGAAGAAAACAAGAAGTTAATGTCCTACCTCCACAAACCCACAAAAGAAAATTTTAGGCAAGTAAGGCAAACAAACTGTCCCTATAGATGGAAGGGCTAGGGTGAAATTGAGGAGTAACATGGAAAAATAAATATACTTGTAGTTATGATAAAGACATAAATATCCCCAAATCTTGTTAATATATTAGTTTTGCTGGTTAAACATAACCCTTTCATAAGTATTTATATGATGATTTTTACGTTTTGATGTTGAAGAGTAGTTGTAATTATTTAATGCATATTACATAGGGGTGTAAACTTTCTGCATATCTGATGTTTTATTGTTATATAAATATTTGAGCAAATAAACTACTCCACTATTTTATCTCTAATGATTCATGTCTTTTGGCTAAATTCTCCCAGAGGAGATACTAAAGTGTTTATGCTAAAATGTTTTATTACCATGTCATCCAAGAATATTGGATTTCATTCTGAATATTAAAGTTTATGCCAAGTTCAGGCAAATAGAAAAACCTAAACTCTCTTGCAGCTGTTATTACACTTGACCCTTGAATAATAACATGAGTTTGAACTGCATGGGTCCACTTATACATGGATTTTTTTTTCAATAAATACACTACTATAGATGTATTTTCTCCTTCTTATGATTTTTTAAGTAACATTTTCTTTTCTCTAGTTTACCTAATTGTGTGAATATAGCATATAACACATATGAGATATAAAATAGGTGTTAACCTACTGTTTATGTCGTCTGTAAGGCTTCTGGTTAATAATAGGCTATTAGTAGTTGCGTTTGGGAGAATTAAAAGTTATATGCAGATTTTTGACTGTGTGTGGGGTTGGTGCCCCTAACCTCCACATTGTTCAAGGGTCAACTGCATTTGCTTCAATCTCTAAACACAGTTTTGTCCAATATCTGCTACATGCATGTCAACTGAAAAATGGGGATGGGAACAAAATTATAGCAATTATGTTCTGATTGTATATCCATTATTAACTGAAAATTAGATTCAGTTAAAATTGAAATTAAATTCAGTTAAAATTAACTGAAATTAAGTGTAGTTAAACAGCAATGAGATGTCACTACATATCTATCAGAATGGCAAAAATCCAAAACACTGACAATACCAAATACCGATGAGAATATGAAGCAGCAGAGCTTTCAATGATTGCTGATAGGACTGCAAAATGGTACAGCCACTTTGGAAGACATCTTGGGAATTTATTACAAAATTAAGCATCTTCTTACCATATGATGCAGCATTCACACTTTTTTTTAAAAGATTTTATTTATTTATTTATTTAAGAGAGAGAGAGAGCATGAGTGGGGGGAGAGGGAGAAGCAGACTCCCACTGAGCAGGGAGCCTGACATGGGACTCCATCCAGGACCCCAAGATCATGACCTGAGCCGAAGGCAAACGCTTAACCAACTGAGCCACTCAGGTGCCCCCACACTCTTTAGTATTTACCCAAATGAGTTGATAACATGATCACACAAAAATCTGCATGTGGATGTTTACAGCAGTTTTATTCATAATTGCCCAAACTTGGAAGCAACCAAGAAGTATTTCAGTAGGCGAATAGAAAAACTGTGGTGCATTCATAAAATGAAATATTATTCTGCAATAAAAAGAAATGACCTATTGTTGCAGGATTGCAGGGTTCTTATCTCACAGAGTCGAAGAATGAATCTAATGGATAGAAAAGGGTGAAGTGAAGTGAAAGTTTATTAAGTGAAGGTGAAAGCAGGTAGGAAAGAGAAAAGCTCTCTTTTCTCTAGAGTGAGAGGGAAGGTGAATTGGTTGCCACTGAGGGCTTTTAGGGGCAGTCTTTTGTTGAGAACTGACAGGGAAGCTTGTGGTCGTGAGATTCTTGTGCCATGTTGCTTTGTTCCCTTATCTCTTGTTCAGCTCTGTCTCAGTGTCTCCACCTGCCAGGAAGAGTTTAGGAGCCTCCTGTGGAGTCAGGGGCCTCCTTTCTCTCCTGTCTGTACCTTAACCCCTTCCCTACTCATGGGACAGGACCTGTGGTCAGAAAGAGCTATACTGGTTGTATACTTTTTAATTAGTGGGGGTTAGGGATAGCGCAAGTCTCCAAGGAATCTGGAAGCAAGGCTTTCAGGACCTTGAGGGGCCAGCTGCTGCCAAGATAGGGTTACTTTTAAACATTAAGGCACTAAAAGCAGCCACGAGTTCCTTGAGGAAGGTCACGCTCTGCATGCTTTAGGTATCTATCAGTGGGCTGCAAACTGTAAGGAGATTTCAATTTAAGCTACATTTCTTTTGCTTTTGTTTCCCACATCACTATCAAAAAGCAAAAAAGTATGGAAGAAGCTTAAGTGCATATTACTATGTGAAAGAAGCCAATATGAAAAGTTTACATATTGTAGGATCCCAGCATACAATCCAATTTTTATTTTGGAAAAAGCAAAACTGTGGAGACAGTAAAAAAAGATTACTGGTTGTCAGGGATTGGGGGAGGAAGGGATGAATTAATGGAGAACAGGGGATTCATAGGGCAGTGAAACTCTTCTGTGTGATACTATAACGATGAATGCATGTCATTATACATTTGTCCAAACCCTTAGAATGTGTAACACCAAGAATGAATCTTAATGTGAACTATGGACTCTGGGTAATAATGATGTGTCAGTGTTGGTCATTGATCGTAACAAACATACCACGCTGGTGGGGGATGCTAATGGTGGGGGGAGGTGTGGTGGAGGTGCAGGGAGTGTTGTATGTGGGAACTTCTGTTCTTTCCACACGCTTTTGCTGTAAACTTAAAACTGCTCAGGAAAAAAAAAGTTCTGTGTTGAAAAGGCCAATTTGACTCTTTAGAAAAAAAATGTTGCAATAAATCCATATATTTGCTATATGGAAGATGTTGCATTTATATCTTCTCAATTGTTTGATGACAATTCAAAGAGATCAGAGTAATTTATAATAGTTCCCAGATAAAAACACTTTGCATTTAGAATCAGCAAATAGAATTTTGAAATAGGTATATAAATATCCATGATTTTAATTTCTGTTTGGTTTTCTTTTCAATTCAGTTATAGATAAGAAACCCAAGTGGTATTGGAAAAGACAACAAGAAAAGTACAATTAAGTTGAATTACTCTAACGGAAGTTGATTCTCAATATCATACAGCATCCCATAAGATGCTCACTGATGAGTGAGCACACTGTAATATCATGAAATGATAGCTATATTCTGATGTATAGAAAATACTGATGCAGGAATCTCTTGTGTGAAAAAAGATGCAGAGACAACATATTGTATGGACCTTTAAGTTCAGAAAAATTCTAGCAAGTTTCTCCTTTATACTAATTCAGAAAATCAGAGATACAAATAGCAATCAAGTCTAAAAAGTGTGCTTAAACCAGTGATTCTAATCTTTGTACTACCCTTGCCGAGATACATTTAGGTCACATTTATAATGGAACAATGGGTTGCACAGTCTTGGAGAATTTGCTTAACTTTACCTCTTCTCTTTCACTGATTCTGATACTTGAGCCCTTAGGTCAATGAATCACTGATCTTTAACTTTACAATAAATATTTCTTTGACAAAATTCAATGTGTATTTGAAACGTAGTTCTGCTTTGCTCTGTTTCAAGACTATTCAAGTATGTAATGTTATATTAATAGAATTATACTTGTTGAACACTTACTTGTGTCAGATACTATTTTGAATACTTCGTATGCATTTTTCCCATTTAATCCTAAAAATAATCATGCAAGATAGATATTGTTATTTTCTTTATTATGTAGGTGGGAGAGTATTTGAGTAATTTGTCCAGGGTCACCCAGCTGGTGAATTCTAAGACAAACGGTTCCCCAATGCAACTGTTTTAATCATCACACTAACTCTTCGTCACCATATCACATTGTCTCTTAAAAAATAACCTTGATGACTAGAATAGGTTAATAAACAAGATAGACAGCTCTAAAATAAAATCCTCATGAAGGAAGTGATAGTAATGAATTTAAAGAAGATTAATCCAAAGTAACAGTTGGAGTTGTTCTTTTAAGTATGAGGAAATTGGTAAATTATTGGTGAAATGAAGTATCAGAGAAGGGGACTAATGCACATCTTAGAATCTTTGTTGAAATACTAATTAAATAAGAAGCTTGAGAGGCAATTATATTTCAAACACTATTCATTGTCATTTCTTATAAATAATCATGATTCTGTCAAATTTATTATTCAGGAATCTATTTGAAAAGTTGAGTTAAAAGCACCAAAAGTGGGATCTTCCATTTAGTGGAACTCACAAATACATGTATAATTGTGAGATAAAAAGTTCCAGGTTTTCTAACTTTTATATACTTCAGAGTTGTTTAGTTCAACTGTTATAAACACTTGTTGAATAAATTCTTAGTAACTGAATTATTTTTTGCTCTAGTTTAAAGAATGCCAAATATGTCCAATAATGTCATTAAACATCTGCTTGTTTATCTCATTAAAAAAAAACAAAACAAAAAAGATCCATATCAGTCTAATTAAATATTTTAGAATAGGCACACATAAGTTTTTGTATCATATTTTTTAAGAAGGCTAATGCAAACAAGTAAAAACAGAATAGTCTGCAATTTCGTAGTCCAATTTAGAATTGAGATCAAGAAAACCTAATGCATTCGACTTATACTATTCATAAAATAAACTAATGATGATAAATGTTATAACAATTATCATGACACTAATCCAAATGCTTAAGCTATTATTCTTCCAGAGGCAATTATCTGATTCTAATAATCTATTTCCCAGATACGTACAGGAATCCTGTCAGTGTGTAAATATACCTCGAATCTGACTGCCTGTTTATGTGCTAGGAATATGATGCAGTTTGCATTACAATACTTCCTACTGTTATCTTATGTTGTATCCACTGTCTTATAGAAAGTTGTAGATCATTATCATCCAGAAAATCTGGGGAGTTGTTAATCTTTGAGTCCTTATTAGTCTGTTTAGTGATGGACCCACAAGTAGATCAAAATTGCATTTTCTATAGCAATCTCTTAATCTCCTCCATTGGCAGCCATTTATTGAGCTAGGATAGAGATGTACTTCCTGCATTAATAATAACCCTTGCTTTGCCTATTGCAGGACTTTTATTTTAAACAAGCATCATGTTTTTCTGGTATGACTAATTTTTCTGTTATGATTCCAGAGAACAGAATTCATGTTTAGAGGAAACATGCAGAAAATGAGCTGAAGCTTCATCTCAGTATTTTATTAGTGGTTTAAATCACATCATCTACATTTCTGCAACTGAACACTACTTTTCTATTCATTCTCTTAAAACTTTCTCATTCAAATAAGAGACATTAAAATCAGAAACACTCCACACACCAGGTTTTTACTTTGTGTTCTGAATATCTACATTGCACATTCCTTACATGTAAATGGAAGAAATAACATGAGGATGTTTGCAGAAACAATTGGAAAATTATTCTTCATCTACAATGTGGTACCTCCTAGGCATTGATAGGATCAATCTTCACCACATGCCAATGAAATTAACATTATTTTTTTTTTGTATTTTAAAGATGAAATTATAGAAATGCAGAAAGATGAAATATGGACATGAGACCATATAAGTAATGAACTTAAAAGTGGTTTGATCATTATAAAAATGGCACAAATAACCAAGGCTGTTGCAGACGGAGGTGGGGGAGAAGCAAGTAAAGAAAATAATCATTTCTCCTAGATACAGTCTTCAAAATGGTATCTATTCAATGTCCATTACAACTTTGTTGGGAATTCTTCATGAAGATAAAAAGAAATTGAACTCAACTGTGGTTAGATGTCTGCTGGCATCTCAACATCATTTCCACAGCCTTCTCTGTTCTCCTCTGCCTTACAGGGACTACATTTTCAGACTGTCTTGCCAGAAAGATTCCTAATTATGTTTGGTCATGAAAAGACTCAGGTGAGATGTGAAAAGAGAAAGGAAAGCAGGAACAATTCTTCAGGCAGTACACAAACTCCAGAAAACATGAGACCCTGCAACACTTTTGGGCATTTTTCTGGGTATCAACCTGCTCCAGTATGTAGGCAGTAGAGGTGTTCCAAAATGTCTACAGTTTTCTGGTTCCTTGAAAACTAGCAGCAAACTGAAAAGCTAGCTGCAGATTTTCCCCTCTCTTCAATAATTGTGTAAGCACTTATTTTATTTTAAAATCGCTTCCTTTTTGAAATATCTCCAGCTGATTATTTTTCTGACAAATCCTTCCAAATATATATAGTGAGATATTGAATGAAAGTTGTCAAAGGACATTTCTTATGTGCCATCACTTTTACAAATCAATGAGTCCTTGCCTGGGCCCCACCTGGCTCCCAGGCTTCCTTTTAATGCTAGAAGCCATTCAAGTCTGAATTATAATACTTATTTGAAGTTTATCTGTAGTCTCATTCAAAGCCTAGAGTTTGTTAAGCAAGGTGCTCATTTAAACTGTCTGTTACTAATGACTCAAAGCCTTTAATTGCCTGGTCATATGTAACACAGTGCTACATATTGTATTTGATAGATTAGACAGATACATGTCCAGTGTCCACACAAAATGTCAATGACCATGAGTCTATACAGTTTTCAACAAAATGCAGAGACATTTAAATATAGATATCCAGGATCTCATCAACTAATCTGACTGGTGCACAAAAGGAATAATGCATTAGCATTATAGGATTTGGGTATAATTTCTGTCACTGAAAAGTTGAAGCACCATTTGAGTTACTGATCCTGAAAAAGGTGTTTTTTTTTACTTTCCTCAAGTTTACTTTATCACGGTGCACTGAGAATAGAAATCCCAAAATAGCTTTTCAGAATAGCCTCTTCTAAAAGAAAAGGGAGATATGAATCATAAAATCCTCTTTCTTGTAAAAGTTACAGTTTCTACTATTGATCTTTCCAAGTATTTTCAACTAGGAAGTGTAAGGAGTTGAAAATGAGTTCTGGAAAGATGTAGTGCACCTCAGCATAAACTGTCCCCAAACAGACATTTGTGTAAAGATGAAACAAAACAAAACACTACTAAAAAATAGCAACAAAAAAACCCTAGCAGCACTTGAAAATAAAATGTGTTCAGAGATCTTATTCCTCTCATTAAAGTATTAGTACCTGATCATTTTTCAAGTATCTCCATTTATAAGTTCAAATGGCACTTTCCTAGTTAGTAGATTTTTAAAAAAATTAACCGGTAATGTTAGGGGTGCCTGAGTGGCTCGGTCAGTTGAATGTCCAACACCTCATTTCTGCTCAAGTGATGATCTCAGGGTCATGAGATCAAACCCCAGTGTACTAGATGCAAAATCTGCTTGAGATTCTCTCTCCCTCTGCCTCTGCCCTTCTTCCTGCTCACACTCTCTAAATAATAAATTAATTAATTTAAAAAATTAACCAGTAAAGTTAGGCCCCAAATTCTGAAGTTATTTAAAAAAAAAATACAACTTGATATAGTCAAAGTTCTCTATATTCATTTTGTTTCATAAAAGCAAAATTTGTATTAAGACATTATGAGTCAAAACAGTTTAAGAAAAAACTAAAGCTCCATTGGCTTCTTTACCTTTCTTTCTTTCTTTCTTTCTTTCTTTCTTTCTTTCTTTCTTTCTTTCTTTCTTTCTTCCTTTCTTTCTTTCCTTTTCTTTCTTTTTCTTTCTTTCTTTCTTTTCTTTCTTCTTTCTTCTTTCTTTTTTCTAAAATAACCAGTGGCAATTATTCCAGCTGACATTTATTGGACACCTGCAGCCTTCCAGGGGTTTCACATGATTCATCTCATGTAATATTCATGGCAGACCTGTGAAGCACAAATAATTTAATGACTATTGCACAGCAGAGAAAACTGAGACATAGAGAGGTGAAGTACTTGTTCAGGATCACACACTGATTAAGAAAATGCAGTATTAAAAACTGGGGAATATGGGGGCACCTGCGTAGATCAGTCAGTTAAGCGTCTGCCTTGATCCCAGGATCCCGGGATTTAGCCCCGCATCCAGCTTCCTGCTTTACGGGGAGCCTGATTCTCCCTCTCCCCCACCCCGTTCGTGCTCTCTCTCTCTTTCAAATAAATAAATAAAATCTGAAAAAAAAAAAAAAAAACCTGAGGAATATGACAAAGAGTTTCCATTATGAATCATTACAATATATTGCTGCCCACTAGATTTGTGATATCAGCCAGTACTCTCCTTATCTGCAGTTGGTGGAGGAGCAATGATAAACTGTATCAATGCAGTAAAGATTTATTGAATATTTACCTAAATGCAAGAAATTTTACCAGATGTTAATGATAAAACTTAGATGTTTCCTGTCCAATTATATCAATGTCAACCCATTTCATCTTTCAACCCATAACCCAAGTTACAATTATAACTTCCATATTATAGGCTCATAAAATGTGACCTTGCTTCCTAGACATATTTAATTTCCAGCCAAATAGGAGATCTATTCCAATCCGTCTTGCATTACTTCTGCCTGGCTATATCTAATTAGTCCAGGGTCAGAAAGCTAACATATCTGAGCCAATCAGTGACATTTTCTAGTCATGTAAATTTAGAGTTGGGGTTCTGACTCTTTGCTCAAGGGGATGACATATAGATTCAAGAGACCTTGGTGGAACTATTTTTCTGCTTTTATTCTGAAAAATAGCTTGTCTGAAGATGAAAGATGAAGCTGACCAGCAACGAGAAGCAATATGAAACATAGAGAGACTTGGTGGTTTATTTTCAATTGTTTCTGGGACCCAGCTGCATCTCTGACCTTGAGTTCTATGAAGCACACTTATATCCTATAAAGATGTTTTTTTTTTTTTTTCTTTTTGCTTAAGCCAGTTCAAGTTGGGTTTCTGTTACTGTTAATCCAAAAGTTTCTAACTAAAACAGCAGAGAAAATATGACTTTTCAAGCCATAATCACCTGTACCACTGAGAAGGATTTTACCCAGTTTGTGTTTCTGATAGGCACGTTTTAAATATGTGAGAGAATAGAGCAAATTCTTTTTGAAAAAAGTCAAAATCTATTAGCCTTCTGGAAAGAAACCTTCTTTCCAGATCCTAATCAGATCTCTTAGAATTCCCTACAAAGACCTCCAAACTTTGGATCTACTTTTCCATTTCATCTTCTTCTATTCCCTATTATTTACTTAAACTTCAGCTAAAATAACTTGTCCTCATCACTAAAGACATAATTCCTCTCAGCTCGGCTGATATTCAGCTGGTGTTCAGTGATATGATGGTTTGGTCAATGTCCAGTCTGACTGCTAGGTCAATGCTCATGTCATGTTGTTTTTATTACTTTAAATTTCACTTCAGCTTTTACAACTCTGATTTGTTTCAAGTGTTTCCATCAGTCTGGTATGTCCTTATCCATCTCAGTGGCAAATTCCCACTCATTGATTCATTCATTCACTCATTCATTCATTCATTCAACAAATATTAAGCACCTATGAGACATGTACTATTTTACCCATTTGGGAAACTAATGCATGGCTTACTTTTGTAAGAGGGTCATTTTGCTGTGTGAGGAAAACTCTAGAGACAAGAATGAAGCAGGGAGACCAGTTGAGGCACTTTTGAGACCCTAGTCAACACTTGATGGTATCTAGGATGATGATGATAGCAATGCAGATGGTGAGGAATAGTATGTTCTAAGGTAGAGCCAAAATTATTTGTATTTTAAGTATCACCTTTTCTATGAAGGTGTCGATTACTCTACAAGCAGAGTTATTTGCTCTATCACATGTGCTTACACAATGTGCTATTAACATTTCTACTCTAGCCTTTATCAAATTATAATGTCATTAATTGTACATGATTGACTTTCTATTCAGACTTTGAACTCCTATAATTTAGGCATCTTAATGTTTTCATCTTTCTTTCTCAATGGCTAGCACAATGCCTCGTTCATACTAAGCAATTAATCTTTCTCAAGAAAGAGAAAGAGAGTGGAGTTACATGGAAATAAATAATATTTCTAAATTAAGAATACAACACACATATTATTTATATGCATTCTTTGGTGTTATTGAGCAAATTAATTCTTTTTTTTTTTTTTTTTAGAGATTCTGTTTATTTATTTGACAGAGAGAGAGAGATAGTGAGACAGGAACACAAGCAGGGGGAGTGGGAGAGGGAGAAGCAGGGCTCCCGCGGAGCAGGGAGCCCGATGCGGGGCTCGATCCCAGGACTCTGGAATCATGACCTGAGCCGAAGGCAGACGCTTAACGACTGAGCTACCCAGGCGCCCCAGAATACTTCCTCTTATAAGACATTTACATTGTTTAAAAATAGCATTTTGGTCTTACTAGCTTTTTTTTTTAAAGATTTTTTATTTATTTATTTGACAGAGAGACAGCGAGAAAGGAAACACAAGCAGGGGGAGTGGGAGAGGGAGAAGCAGGCTTCCCGCTGAGCAGGGAGCCTGATGCGGGACTCGATCCCAGGACTCTGGGATCATGAGCTGAGCCGAAGGCAGACACCCAACGACTGAGCCACCCAGGCGCCCTTGAACGAATTAATTCTTAACTAATATGTAGAGTTAGTCTAATAATGGTATGGAAAAGCAAGAGTTAATAGAAAATGATTCCTTCATATTTATCTTTCATACCTTTTATACATATTATGTATTATATAATAAGAATAGTATATATAATAATATATGTTGCATATATAAATATTTTACATATATTTATAAAATGTGATCAAAAAGAGTAAAAATACATCATTTCTATGGCCAGTTTTGCAATGATTGCCAATCCACTGCATTACATTGGCTGAAGAAAAAAAGGAAAAATAATTCGGTGAGAAATCTCAGAAAAAATTCCTGTTGAAGTACATGCCTAAACAATTGGCAACCAGAAATCAACATTTTTCTCTTTAGTCTTACTATATTTCCTAGTTCAGATGAGTGAAGTGGCAGCATTAAGTAATTACATGGATGTTTGCCCTTCCAAATGAGTAGTCTACAAAACTGTATTTATTATCAAAACCCGCGGCTCCACGTGAACAAAATATGGGGGCACAACAGTATGGTAAATCGAGGAAGCATTACAATATGTGGATATTTGAGAAGTGGCGTCTTGCTAGTGGTATCTAAATTCCTCATTATCTAGAGTTAGCTTTAGTTGGGATGATGAGGAAAGATTGGTTCTCAGATGCTGGAGAAAATCGTGGAAAAGTTGGGACTGCCAATTTGACCTTTGACCTGTGAGCGTCTCCTGGGCACTCGGAGACTCCTCAACACTTCCCCAGTCTTTGGAATGCAGGTTCTGTTTTCCTTTCACGCTCTCAGAACCTGCTCTGAGGACATAGCCTCGACATAGTGATAGGATGTGAAGAACATTTGCACAGTATAAGTGACTGAACCCAGTTAAGACCTCTTTATAAACTTTTAAGATTTGGCAGGTGGATACACAGACTAATTTGCCTTGCAGCTGCTCAAGACAAGCCTCGTATGTAAGTTCCTTTTGCTTATTAAAACTACCACCTACCAGGGCACCTGCGTGGCTCAGTTGGTTACATGTCTGACTTCGGCTCAGGTCATGATCTCGGGGCCCTGGGATCGAGCCCCAGGTCAAGCTCTGTGTCGAGCTCCACATCAGGCTCCCTACTCAGCAGGAACCTGCTTGAAATTCTCTCTCCCTCTCCCCCTCCCCACAGCTCATGTTGTCTCTCTCTCTCTCTTAAATAAATAAAATCTTTAAAACAAAACAAAACTCCTGCCACCTACCAGCCTGAAGTGATGTCTTCTTTTCCTTCAGTCTCTCCCTGCTCTTCACTTGCTGGGGCTGGTTTCGGATCATACCCAGCCTGAGAGGGTTGTGAACCAACACCACAGTTTGAAGGGGGTCAGCAAATGCAAAGAAAAAAAATTAACAGAAATCATTTAGTCTGAAGTCCAACTAAGCATTAACATATATCTGCATCATACCATAGATCTCAGACAAAGCCGCCAGGAAAGAGGCTGACAGGAGAAACAAACCAAAAAAAGCCTACCTGTTGCAGTCTAATTTCCAACTACAGATTTGCTATCTGAGATTTACCCTTTTTCCAGAATAAATTTTCTCTAGGCATCAATACATGCCTTAAGAGTATTCTTAGTCAAAGAGGTGTCATACAATGTGTAGTTTGGTACAATGTATAATACCTTTGTTTTTTATTCCATAAAATGTCTTAACGTCTTTTTTAATTGATATTTTGGCATAGACAGCAAGGCGTTTCTCCTTGATTCCTCCTCACCTGCTACAAAAGAGTTTTACCCAAAACAATATTCTGATGCCTATGATCTGTGCAATGCATTTAATTCATTTTGGCATATCAACACAAATAGATTGGCCCAAGACCTACAAGAAATTATCAGGCTTAATGCAAACTAGGAAGCCATCAAGTAAGGTTTTGAAATGCAAATCAAAATGGTTGTTCCTTGAGCTGATAATAAATCACCTTGCCCTCATATTGGAGATTCACCACGTACTAAATGGGGAAGGCTAAAGATAATTTTGCCAGAGGATTTCAACACTTTTTTTGGAATTGTTTTCAACTGCAGTTCCTGACATCTCCTGTGATTGCCAATGGGGGATCTTGAATGCAAAACTCACATATATGTAAATCCTTTAGAAAGCTGCTTAAAGTTCTTTCCATTAACTGGTTCCTAATATAAAAATTATACTTTTTGTTAAAAATATATTGCATATAAAAAAGTATCCTACCCACTTATATATGATCACTATTATTATTTGGATGATATAATTTCAGACTTTCCTTGCATATATAGTGTATATATGTATTATCTTCTGTAAAAATAGGATTATGCAGGTACGACTCCCTTTCTAAAAGTTATACCACTTTGCTTTTATGAAAGACTTACATTAGTATTATAACAACTTTTTTCACAAAAGCAAAATCCTGTTCAGATTTCTTTTGGTGACCAAAAGCAGGTACTAATGGAAGTCTTCAGTAAACATGAAGTGGCATAATACAAACTTTCAAAAAGCGGGGGATATTCTTCTCATTTCGCCATTTTGGTTTTTGAAAAGTTTCATAGGAATGCTCTACTTTCAGGAGCAGACAAACCTATACTCTATGTACTGTTTTAAAATATATTATAATTTTAGGGTGCCTGGGTGGCTCAGTCGGTTAAGCGACTGCCTTCGGCTCAGGTCATGATCCTGGAGTCCCAGGATCGAGTCCCACATCGGGCTCCCCACTCAGTCGGGAGTCTGCTTCTCCCTCTGACCCTCCCCCCCTCATGCTCTCTCTCTCTCATTCTCTCTCTCAAATAAATAAATAAAATCTTTAAAATAAATAAATAAATAAAATATATTATAATTTTAATGTCAAAATTGCCATTTTAACAGTTGTTAGTACAAAAATTACAATAAAAACTATTACTTAATTTAGAATAAAATTTAAAGTATTAATAATTAATACTTGTAAACTGTTTACTAGTGTCAGGCATTATTTTTAGCCCTGTACACAAACTGCATTTCCCCATTGTGATCTTTACAGCAACACTGTAAGGTATATTATTCCTATTTTAAGAGAAGAACAGAGGAACTAAAGAGTTGTCATTTGCCTAAGTTCAAACTGTAAATGACGGACCGATCCTTTTGCTTTACTCATACACTGCACTGCCAATGTAAAACCCAAAACAAAATAGATTCAAATGCAATCCCCAACACCACCATCCCCTCAAAACAAACAAATCTTATTCTCAAATGGGTAGTGAGAGAGAATTATATCATCATTCTTGACCACAAACTGCCAAGAGAAGAATCACCTAAATTTAGTAACTTTTGACAGTCTCCTAAAAAAAGACCAGTACTCCAAAGCTTCAAACCAGAGGAAGCTGAAAACTTCTACTGGATGATAAAAAACAATGAAAATATCATACTTTCTAAAGGTCTGCAGAAGTGAGCAGTACTGAGCTAGCTTTCTTGCTTTAGTGAGCATTATAGAACCATACCACCCACATTTTGAATTATCAGACATCTGGTTATTAATTGATAATATTGAATGAATGTAGCTATAACAATCCTGAATATTAATTTTATGCCAGAAACAATAGGTACATGATGTGCATGAAGAAGTATGAATACCACATGCTGTATTAAATAAGACAGTCTTATTTAATTCTCATGTACCCCTGTGGGGTAGGAATTAATATTCCCATTCTCTGTTTAAGGCTCAATTCTTACAACTGACAAACAACTAAGTCTCCTATGAGATCACAAAGATCATAGGCACCTAGTTTGCTCCAAAATGCTGACTGGTCTCTCTAAAAGTAGAATCCATTCAAATACCATAAAGAACCGTAACATTTCCACTGAGTCTGGTGACTTTAGTCGTACCACTATATTTCCGTTTACTTATGAAACACCGTAGCCTAATTACATCCATTTATTCACAGAACAAATATTTGTGAAATACCTACTTATTGAGATCGTTAGCTGAATTGATCAAGAGCCAGAATCCTACAGCTACTCTTTCAAGTGATATCAAATTGACTTACTTAAAGCATCTGTTAGATAAGAAAACCCAATTCATAACTGTATCAATCTGGTTGAGATGCATTTCTGTCAATGAGGCCTAAAAGTGATTCCACTCCCACTAAGGAATGAAACAGTAGTTTAAAAATACAAGTAATCTAAAAGGGAAAATCCTCCAGTAAATTAATTACTCTGAATCCCAATTTATAGTAGTATAGAGTGCTACTTTATCTCCATAACTTGTATCTTTATAGTTTCAAGAAATGTTTACATTGAAAAATTCCAGTAAAACAAATGAAGATTATTTTACCAACACACAAATGTAAATTATATATATATATATTTGAAATAATGTTATGAATCAGAAAACTTCTATTCTTATTTAACCTGTATATCCATTTAGTTATCTATTACTTATATAAATAAATAGAAATTAGAACATAGAACAACTGTAAAGGAAAGCCAATTTCTATTCCATGATAATCTAAAATAATCAGTCTTTTCCTTCTAATTATCTGTATTAATTTAAAATCTAGAGTGTATAAAACAAGCAAGCTGCCTGGAAATGTTAGTAATAGAAATTCTAATGAAAGTTATGCAATTTTTATTGATGAAATTTTTTTACTTTGTCAATAATTTTCCCAGTGAAAATTCATTGATTTCTCTCAAAATCTAGAAATAGAACATGATAAACCTCTGACAGATTTGAACAACTTTTCTCTCCTTAATAGGCCTAGAATTCAATTATTTCATTAGATTTAGCATGTTTTTTTTTTCTTTTCTGTAAGCTCTTCCTTTATTATAGAGAGAAAGTCTATTATTTTGTAGAAAATTTGTGATCACCAATGTTGGCCGTGTAAAATATTCAAGGCAGGACTAAGTTTGTTAATATCTGAAATGACTGTTGTGAGCTAAAAAATACACAACTTCTCTGGGTTCTCATTGTGAAGCATGCCCTTCCTTACCTCAGTAGTATTCATCATGCACCGATTTTTACTGCTTTGAAAACTCATTAGTTAGTAGTAAACTTCCATTCCTTTTAAAACACGCATCTACCATTTACTGTATGCATTCTCTAGCCTCTCCACACAAATGATAAAAGTCAGGGTTCAGTTGCATGACAGTGTTGTACGGCTGGTGGTTGAAAAGTCAATCATCATTATAGATTTTTCTGCTGAAGCAACATTAGTTCTATAATATTAAAATTCAGATGATATTGAAATTCAGATGCTGGAGTGGGGGGGGTGGGAGGGATGGGATGGCTGGGTGATAGACACTGGGGAGGGCATGTGCTATGGTGAGCGCTGTGAATTGTGTAAGACTGTTGAATCACAGACCTGTACCTCTGAAACAAATAATACATTATATACTAAAAAAAAGAAGAAGATAGTAGGAAGGGAAAAATGAAGGGGGGGATATCGGAGGGGGAGACGAACCATGAGAGACTATGGACTCTGAGAAACAAACTGGGATTTCTAGAGGGGCGGGGGGTGGGGAGGATGGGTTAGCCTGGTGATGGGTATTAAAGAGGGCATGTATTGAATGGAACACTGGGTGTTATATGCAAACAATGAATCATGGAACACTACATCAACAACTAATAATGTAATGTATGGTGATTAACATAACAAGATAAAAAAGAAAAGAAAAAAAAATAACCTAAAAAAAAAATTCAGATGAACTATTTATCGTCTCTAAACTTTCTGGACCCCCCAAAAAAACAACAACAAATATACATGAAAGTTTTTATTTTAAAATGTTTTAATGCATCTTTTTACTCTCAGATGAAGCAAATGATAAAATCTATATGTTTGTCCTTCAGCATCGTTGATTCTAGCACACATACCTACAAGGAAAGTTTTATGCTTATTGTAGTTGAGTATGCAGCTTAGATCAATTAGAAAAAGATAAGTTATGGAGCAAATTAAACCTTAAAACAATTATGCAACTGAAGACCTCAGCTTTTCTGGCCTTTAAATTTTCATGTAAATCCTTAATAAGCATATAATATAACATGGAAGTTTAGCGGATAAGCATTTTAAAACCTAAGGACCATAATTTTCTGGATCAATTATGTCTACCATTCATGAGGATAACTTAATTTCCTCTAAATAAAACAAAAAAGAAAGTTGTTTTAAATTTATTTGTTATTTTTTAAACCATAATATACTTGAGACAATTTTAAAATAAAATGTTAATTATATTTTAATACTCTTAAATATCCTTAATATTGTTTTTTTAAAAGATTTTACTTATTAATTTGAGAGAGAGAGTGTAAGTGTGGGGAAGGGGAGAAGGAGAGGGAGAGAAAGACCCTCAAGCCGACTCCGTGCTCAGCATGGAGACGCAACGCTCGATCTCACAACCCTGAGACCATGACCTGAGCTGAAACCAAGAGTGAGATGCTTAACCAACTGAGCCCCAATCCTTAATATTCTTATAAAAGTCCAAGTCAACTGGACAGTCTTTCTTACAAGTGAGCAATGTACAGGATTGAAGGAACTCTCGTATTTGCTGGTTCAAATGGAGCACAAGAACTAAATCCCATATCTGAGTTCCATCAAAATCAACTGGTAAAATAAATTTTTAAGTCTAAAGAGGCACTAAGAAATATTTCTAGTATGTAGTACACATGTTCTACTTCTAAGATGAACCTAATACATTGTCCTCTGCTCCATAAATATTGTATTTTATTCTTCTTTGTGATCAAAATTTTATTTTAATTCTAAAATCCCTTTAAAGTCCAATAAATTCTGTGCAAATATTTAATATAATTATTATGAGAAAAGAGTAGAAATCAGACAGCTTAATATTGAAATGTTCTCTCTCACTTACTAGCTTGTGTGATATATGGCAAGTAACTTAACATCTTTGTGACTCAGTGTCCTCAAAAGGAAAATGATAATAATTTAGCTAACAGGGTTATCATGAGGATTAGAAAATATGTCAGAAAGATTGTAGTTTTCAATTCCTATTATTGAATATATAAATTCAATGAATATTTTATTAACAGCTCGTGTAATGATTATTTTTGAGAAGGAAATGTGTTTGGAAAATACATTGATAAACTAGTTGTAAAATATGAGCAAGGTGTTCTTTATGAGAGTAGGAGATCAATTTATTCTGCTCCTAAAATGTTGGAGGAAACAATAGAGACCATCAGAGAAAACAAGGAGAAAAGAAAAAGAAACGTATGAGATACAGGACTACATGGAGGAAGAACCAGTGGAGTTTCCTCATTATTGTGTACTCAGAACACTACTTAAGGACCAGGGATGGATGGTACTGAATTTTAAGTGATTTCATTGCTATAGTGTAAACCTTTAACTATGTAGGAGATCATGCCAACCAAATATTCACTAAAGCCTACTCTACTCAATAATGCTTTGTATGACTTGGTTTACTATTTTGCTTTGTGAAAAGTGGAAGAAGGCCAAAATCTTGTGATGTGAAAAAATGGACTGCTCTTGAAGAGGAAGGATCAAAGAAGTAGTGAGTCTCCAGATATTGGAAAATTCTAGAAACTGCTTTGGATTTCACAGTACCGGAAAATCATATATATATATATATATATATAATTAATTAAAATTTCTATATATATGTATATTATACACACACACACACATATGAAGGGGTAGGCCATTCTGCATTGATATTGACTTTAAGCATGTAGCCATAACTATTACATCTTTAAAGCAGTGTATCATTTTCAAGGAGTATTTTTATAGGTTATCTTACTTGTTCTTCAGAGTTCAATGAGGCAGGCAGGACAGGCATTCTTTTCACCTGGAAGATTGGGAAAGAGTCTGAGAAGATTAAGTAACATGTTCATTGTGATATTGTGATATAATAAGAAATGTATGTTTGGTCTTTATCACTGGTTGCTGACACAGAGTTCCTAAAACCCTAGTCATTTCCAGAGCAATATGGTTGGGAAAATCATCTTTTCTTATTTATGAGTCCCTTTCCCCCGCACCTGCATTTACGTTAATAATGTGACTTTTGAGCAGTCTCTGGATAGCTTCAGGGTGGAAGCTGGTAACCAACCATGTGATTAAAGTGTTGGAACCTTCAGGGCACCTGGGTGGCTCAGATGGTTGGGCGTCTGCCTTTGGCTCAGATCATGATCCCGGGGTCCTGGGATCGAGCCCCACATCGGGCTCCTGGCTCAGTGGGGAGCCTGTTTCTCCCTCTCCCTCTGCCTCTCCCCCAGCTCATGCTCTCTCTCTCTGTATCTCTGTGTCTCAAATGAATAAATAAAAAAAAAAAAATCTTAAAAAAAAAAGTGTTGGAACTTTCAGTCCCACCTTCTTGACCTCCTGGGAGGGGAGAGGCACTGGAGATTGAGTTAATCACCTAAGGTCAATGATTTAATCAGTCATGTCCACATAATGGAACCTTCATAAAAACCACAAGCAGCAGGATCTGGAGATCTGGGTTGGTAAACACATACACATGTCAGGAGGGTAGTAAACCCTAAATTCCATAGGGACAGAAGCTCCCACACTCAGCATCCTTCCAGACCTTGTCCTATCTATCTCTTCATCTGGCTGTTCCTTTGTATTCTTTATAATATACTGCTGGTAGTAAGTAAATGTTTCCCTCAGTTTTGTGAGCCATTATAACAAATTATTAAATCTGAGATGCTCATGGAAACCCTTGATTTGTTGTCCAATCACAAAGAAGTGTGAATAATTTGAGGACCTACTATTTGCAACTGCCATGGAGGGGCAGTCTTGTGGGACTGAGCCCTTAACCTGTGGGGTCTGTGCTAACTCAAGGTAGCCAAAATCGAATTAAATTCTAGAATACTCAATTTGTGCCTGCAGATAATTGGAGAGTTCCTTTGTGTGGAAAACCCACACAGTTAATATCAGAAGTTTTATGAGTAGAGAAATGTTGTTCCTTTATCTAAAGTAAAGGCAGCTAGTAGAGCAAAGAGAGCTGAAATACTCCAGTTTCTTTTTCTCTGTCGAGGATAGGAACGTACAGATTGGAGAAAAGTACTTTGGATCTGGTAACTGTTCATTTTAGTTTATGTAAAGGACATCTTTTACAAAACCAAAGGAGAGAAAAGAATATGTGCCTTAGGAGAAAAAAATTCAGTATATTGTTTTTTTAAAAAACATAGGTTTTGAAGTTATGTTAAAAATAAATGAATTTCTTATTTAGATTAAACAGGAAGCTCTTTAGAAGGAAATTGATCCTTTTGGTAACAATCTATCTTTGACTTCATTTGTTGAAAAGAATCCAGCTGCAGCCTAGAATGAAAGTCCCTTGTTCCTTACGTATGTCAGTGAGTACACCACACACTCAGGGTTCCCTCTCTCCCTTCCCTGCCACCCAAAGTGAAATCAGTAGAGCCACAGTTTGTAAATTTATGCTCACTGCAGAGAACTGTCTAGAAGATAAAATCATTAATGAATTGTATGTCTCAGCCTTCTGAATAGGTAAGACACTGGGGTAGCCAAAAGGACTGCTGTGTGATGATTTTAAGGGTATGGATTGTATCGCCCTAAGAAGATAAACATGTAACCCTTCGAAGGCAGCGTCTTGAGAGGCGAGTGGAAGAGGAATGGGGTCATTAGGAATCAAGGGTACCCTCACATTCTGAAGATTTATGCAAGGTGAAAAAAATTTCCTATTTATGAGATAGAATAAGAGGTAAACACCTTATTTCCTGTGTGAGCCAGGACAAAGCGTCAAATTATAAAAATAGACTCATGTGAATTGTAGATCTTACCCAGGATCGAGTTCACTACTACTTTCTAAGTTAGAAGCAATCAAAAGGCACAGAACTAAGCAGGAGAGGTCAGAGACAAATGAATGTAGCTCCCCATTTTTTCCCTTTCTATATCGGACTCACACTATTTGGCTCAGAATGATAGATGAAGAAACTGAGTATGTGAATTACATCATACTTCAGGGAGGATTTAGCTATGAAACATTGCCATTTTTATACCCAGGTAGTACTGCAGCTTACATGATGTTTTCCCAGGAAGCCATACCTCATACACCATAAATTCTAGAATTGTTTACCATAAGAAATCCTAAACCAAGGACATTCTGCTATAAACATTCCATAGAGGAGTACTTTATTTCTGACAAATAGCATTAGTCTGCTTAATAAGGTCCATTTTCGGCAAGCTTACAAATAGATTAGATTGGATTACTTGCTTTCTTTTTTCTTTTTCGGGAGCATCTGTCCAGTAATAGGAAGGTTGTAGATCACAAACCCATTGCTAAGATCCTTCCTCCTTATTACTTTCCTCTTATCCCCCCTCACCCAATTTCAATACTTGAGAACACACATCTGTTGGGGCAATTACCAAAAATCTTAACTAACGTGTCTTCGTAACTTTATATAAGATGCTCAAGGCTATATTTACAAAACGAAGGAGAAACTTTATTCCATGGTCATAGAGAAGAGAGTAATTCAGTTGGTCCTAAAGGCTTAGTTTTCTCCCCGTCCTGCAGTTTATTAAAGAGGTGATTCAACTGACCTTATGTGGGTTAATGGAAGAACAGGCTGAGCAAGGAAGATTTCTTTCTTGCAAGGTCATTTCCCGTCCTGGGAAGCTCTCTTATTCTATAATTGCTTATATCTTTCTTAATCACCTTTTGCTGTAAATATCTGCATTATGGAAGTGAAGCTCCTTTGCTGGAATCTCTTCCATGGTATGTACAGTTTAAATATTATCATGCGAAGCACATATTTCTGTTGGATGATTAAAGCTTGGGAATTATGTGTGGCTTGTCTGTTGTAAATTTTTCCTCAATACACAGTATACTATATTTACATTGTATGATGGTGATTCCTTTTTGCACAAAAATCATCAGGTGAGCATTGGTGCGTACCCTAAGGTAAGAAAACTTGACCTGTGAATGAAAAACTGGTTACAAACATCACAACACCTGTCCTTTTAACTTTCCTCTCCTATGTGGAACAGAGAGAGGAGAATGTAACAACTAAGATTTCATTAGTAGTGGTGTTCCTATAACCTAAAGTTAAGCCTAATGATGCTTAGTAGAATAAAACTTTTACTGAAGTCACTCCCTCAAGTGTTTTATTGAGTATCCACATGGGGTATAGCAATCCAGGTACAGAAATATCCATTGCTATATGACTAAAAGGAGTTCCATTAACAAGTGGTATTTTTCCATTCATAAAACACTTCAGAATAAATATATTATTAGAAATAAAGTATTTCAGGGGCACCTGGCTCGTTTGGTCAGTGGAGAATGGGACTCTTGATCTTGGGGTTATGGGTTCAAGTCCCACATTGGGGGTAGAGATTACTTTAAAAAAATAAAATCTTAAAAAAAAGGAAATAAAGTATTTCGGAATCTTTTAGTCCACAACTTTTAAGAAGGCTAGATTTCCTTGTTCTAAAAGAAAAATAAGGGCACCTGGGTGGCTCAGTTGGTTAGACATCTGCCTTCTGCTCAGGTCATGATCCCAGGGTCCTGGGATCAAGCCCCACATGAGGTTCCCTGCTCAGTGGGGAGCCTGCTTCTCCCTCCCCCGCTCTCCTTGCTTGTGCTCACTCTCTCTCTCTGTCAAATAAAAAATAATAATAATAAAGAAAAAAAGAAAAGAAAAATATACACCTGTACTTAATTTTTAATTACTACAATGACATAGTATCTCACATATGATTCTTCAGTAAAATTTTATTGACCCAGGGCACCTGGGTGGCTCAGTTGGTTAAGTGACTGCCTTCAGCTCAGGTCGTGATCCCAGGGTCCCGGGATCGAGTCCCACATCAGGCTTGCCCTGCTCTTCAGGGAGCCTGCTTCTCCCTCTGCCTTTCCTGCCACTCCCCCTGCTTGTTCTCTCTCTCTGTGTGTCAAATAAATAAATAAAATCTTTTAAAAAAATTTTTATTGACCCAAAAGTATAATGGTATGGGGTGCCTGGGTGGCTCAGTTGGTTAAGCGTTTGACTCTTAATATTGGTTCAGGTCATGCCATAGGGCTCTGCATTGAATGAGAAGCCTGCTTAAGATTCTCTCTCTGCCTCTTCCTATGCACCCCCTCCACTTGCACACTCTCTCTAAGTAAATAAATAATAAGATAAATAATTTTAAAAATATAATGATATATCTCTCAAATACATTGGCTTAAAAATAATGTCATGAAGATAATTTAAATTCAATTTTTCAAATATGTCTAGTGTTACTTTTACAAATATAAATTATAAATTAAATAATATTGGGGGCTTTCTATGTGTAGGTAATGTAGAATAAACAAGAAAGTTTAGAAAGAGTATCTGGGCTCCCCTAGGCTAAATTTAGCTAGTAGTAACTTATTTAAAAATAGATGACTCTAAAATAATCTATAGAAATAAATATTTTGAAAGGAAAATAGGAAAAGCAGGGCATTTGTAGTGTCATTAAAGCCCTGGAAATCAGAAAGCAAATGCTTCAATAAATTCCACGGACTTCCACTGGGATATGAGACTCCAGAGTCTCACAGGGACTCTAATTAGATGTTGGGTTCTCCATACCCCCACCCCCATATTTACTTTAGGATTTTTAAAGAAACACAAAATAAAGGACAGATGAAGATTTAGGTCTTAGCTATCACACTATTAATATTAATAACATAAGGCAAAATAAAATGTAATGCCAACTTTCTTAAGGTCCATAACGTCATAGGACTTATGTAATATTTAGGATTCATTATTAATATTAGGTTTCTTTATAAGCTATCTTTTGCATAACAATGTTGTACAACAACTCCCAGAAAACCTCAACGGCATAGGCAATAAATGTTAATTTTGTTTATGAATCAATGAGTTAGCTGGGTGGTGCTACTGATACTGTCCAGACTTAGTTTACCTTGACTAGCTTATTCATTTGTCTGTGGGCACCTTGCAGACCAATTAAGGATGTGTTAATCTAGGATGATCTTGACATCTGTGCTCCATGGGGTCTATCCTCCAAATTTAGCCCTAGGTTTTCATCATGTCACAGACAAGTGTTGAAAAGAGAAACTGGATATATGTGAGCCCTTTTGAGGCCCCCATCTCAGAAATGTTCAATCTGTTGGTCAAAGTAATAGCTATTCCAGATTCCAAGTACGAGCTGTAGGGGAGGAAATAATTATTTTTCCCATTACTCTCCTAGGTCCTCTGGCTGGGGCCCTGTTAACTGGACTAGCATACGGATTGATTTAATATAAGTTTTATATGACACAGGAGACCTCATAAGGAGATGAATACCTGATGAAATGGTTAAACTTGAATGTTTTTATACTGGGTTTGATGAAAAATGGAAAGTCATAGAAAAATGTGTTAGAACAAAAGGGTAATAAACTGGAGAAAACTTATCAAGTCCTATTTATTCAGATTCCTCTTGTCCCTCCCTCTTCAGAGGTAAGTATGCTTCTCTCCTGTTTGTAGAGGGAGAGCATCTCTCACAAAAGGGTCTTCTGTCCTGCTTCAGGAGAGGAGGGTGAGGTCAGAGAGTCTGTTCTGCCCCTGTCGTTTCTCAAATATCCTCATTTTGAATAATTAATATGCCAAGATGCCATATCTTAGGGTAGTGTGTTCTTAATCAGAGGCAATTAAAAGTTGCAAGGAAAATGTTAGATGGATGGAGACCATTGACTAGAACTATCAATATAATCAACTCACCGAAGTAGATTAAAAGTATAAAATTGTACATAAGCCTCATAGTATATAACTAGGGGACTGGGTCTGTAACTGTGATTATTTTCCACCTTGAGAAGTCCTGCTGTATATCACATTCTGCTGAAGCCAACATTTAAAACTTTTAAAGGCAAAATTTCTAGGACTCTTGGCACCTTAGAGGTGTTGTTACCTAAATTCACTGTCTGTAGTAAACAGCAAGAGGAAACCACAATTCTTCATCTTGGGAACACACCAGGCGGCTCTGATAAGCAGCAGGACAAGGAAAGGCTCAAACAGATGTTAATGGGAGAGAGATGCACATTTTGCAATGAATTGAAGCACAGAAAATTCCTCCCACACCAGGTAAAGAAAGATAAGAGCTGCAGTTTAGAGGACACAGCATCTTCCCAGGAGGAGTGAGTCATGTGTTCTTTGAACTAAAGCCAAAAATCATAAATAAGAGTGGGGTTTGGTAATAAATGTCAGTTGATTTTTATTTATTAACCACTGTTATTTATCCAAGTTAAAATTCCTGTGAAGGAGCTCATATTTCCTGTCTGCAGTTGATCTGAGAACACATTAAAATGTGGGAGAGGGGGAGGAATGAAAGGTATTTATCCAGTCCATCCCACAAAATCAATCCCCTTTTAAATCCATGTCAGCAAAACCATCGGATAAACCCATCACTTGACAGGTTGTTTTTATTAATGTTGCCTCAGTGAATAATAACAGTAAGCATATATTGAGCACAGAGAAAAAAATGGCCATGGAGAAAGCACCCCCCCCCCACACACAAATAGATAACACTAGGTTTCAAAAAAATCTACCATCAAAATTAGTTGAAAGCTTAATGATTTTTAAAAGTGTACTCTAGTTTATTTGCTGTCAAAGTCCATACCTTATGCTAACTTCTTAAAGAGGTAGTTATATTCAGAACAGTCCTGTTAAAATTTAGTTTAGTCAAATGCTTTAGCAGACATTACCAACCCTCTTGCCTCCCTTCCACCCCAATATTTCCTAGTGCACTTCATATTCTTCATATTCATATTCCACCTTTGCATCCAGCTCACTTTTTGTCTAGCTAGTGGTAATGATTCCAGATACCCTAATCTCTGCACATTATGCTGCCCATAAGAAAACGTTAACATAAATACCTCCTTAATATTCATTGAGATGGTCAGAATAGTAGAGATTTCAGCAACCTGTGAGCTGTGAAGTTTTTGGAGACAAAACTTTTATATGAAAACACTGTAAACTGCTCACTATCACCAACTGAAATAGAAGGCTAAACTTGTTTTCTATATGATTGCTAATTAATTGGTCTATTGTTCTTGGATATATTATATTTGCTTACTCTTGAAAACCTAGACAGAGTTTTACAAATTCATAATCAATATCCCTACATTCAAGAAATCACCAAATTCTGGTTGATTCAACTCTGAAATATGTCTCAAATTTACTAACTCTTTTCTCTCTCCAAGCTCACTGCCTCTGTTCAGTCTTACTTATTTTTTCCCTCGACTATTCATTATTCTGCTGCCTTGACAATCAGCCTTTAGCACTGCTCCCAGTCCAAACTCCAATTTAGTATTTAGACTTCTATCTAAGTTGTCTAAATTTGTTTTTAACATTTCATAAAGAGCTCTTTTCAGTGGACTCCTCATAGCCCATAGGGTAAAATGTAAAATCCTTGGGTATGAGACCGTACCACGTCTTACTCAATTCTGTGGTTTTATTGCCTACTTCTATTCCAAGCATTGAGGAGGGACTCAAGACATGTTTAAGAAATGAAACAAGTGGCCCCCAAATTAAAAGGGATTCCTGCTTTTTGAAGATGTTAAGAAATATTGCACTATTCTCTTGAAGACTGTTGCTTGCAGAGTCAACTTGAACTTGCAGACTAGCAGGTCATGGCTACAGATGAAAGAAACTCATTCTCATTTTGCTCCTTATTTGTGAAAAATCAATACAGGTGGCAAAAGACAGAAATTTCTGACTTTTTTTAAATAGGAAATTTGGGAGAATTAAAAATGTTGAGCTGTCAAGAAGGCAATGATCAAAAAGCCCAAGGGGGGCGCCTGGGTGGCTCAGTTGGTTAAGCGACTGCCTTTGGCTCAGGTCATGATCCTGGAGTCCCGGGATCAAGTCCCGCATCGGGCTCCCTGCTCGGCAGGGAGTCTGCTTCTCCCTCTGACCTTCCTCCCTCTCATGCTCTCTGTCTCTCATTCTCTCTCTCTCAAATAAATAAATAAAATCTTTAAAAAAAAAAAAAAAAGCCCAAGGGAAGTGATAAGGGTTGTTATCTGGAGTATACATAGAATAGCAAAACACTTAGAAACTTACCCCAAGACAATCATACTAGTTACAAGGGGAGCAAAAACTAGGCCCCATTGACAAAATGTCTTTCTGGTATCTCTTCAGGTAGCATCTTCCTGACCCCTGCCTTTTCACTGACTTCTGAAGATGTGGCTATCAGCAGAATTCATGGCAATTAACATAAAGATTAACTCCTATTAAATAACCACAAGCTGATGAGTTTTTCCATGCCTAGGAGGACAAGATAAATAATATTTTCTGAGGATTGTACATGAAATAGTTATTACTATCACAAAATGAGTTCAGTAAAGAAAACATTTTGTCTGATAGTTTAGATCCTAGAAAATTTTCAGTAAGACTTATGCAATCTTCTATTTGTTTTCGTTAGATAGGATACTCAAGAATATAGGCATAACATATTATCCTTTGTTTTAACTCTTTCCACTAGATATTTCATGTACATATGATTTATGTTCCCATTAAAGTATCTGGTCTCTACATAGGCAGGGGAAGTGTCTTGTGCAGATTTTGTAGCTCACAGAAACTCACAAAGTGTTAAATGTATGTACTAGCTGATTTAATTCCTCATTAGAGAATAATTGAGAAAACATATTCAGTGATCTGGTCCAATTTCCACTAATTTGCCTTTGTGTTCCTGAATGTAGCTACCAATGAAACATGTTCCAGTGTTCAGGAGTATGGACTCTCAATAAGTGTAAAGGTTAATTTTATGTGTCAACTTAATTGGGCCATGGGGTGCTCCAATTAAACATTATTTCTGGGTGTTTCCAGGTGAGATTAGCATTAGAATTGGTAGATTCAGGAAAATGGATTGCCCTCCCCAGTGTGGGTGGGCATCATGTAATTGGTTGAGGGCCTGAATAGAACAAAAAATGGTGGGAGGAGAACTCACTCCTTTCCTGCCTACATATTTGAGCTGGTTCATCAGTCTTCTCCTGCCCTTGGACTGGAATCTACATCATCAGCTCCCATGGTTCTCAAGCTTTTGGATTTGGACTGAAATTATACCACTGCTTCTCTTGGGTCTCTAGTTTGCAGATTGGCAGATCATGTGGATTCTCAATTATTCTTCTCATAATAAATTTATGTATATATATATATGTATATATATATATATACACAAATATATGTATATATCCTGTAATAGGTATCCTATATCTTTAGGCATTTTATTTATAGATGTTATATTTATATATAGATATTGGATATACTTACTATATATATATATACTTATCTTAGTTCATTTTTTTCTGGAGATACTTGACTAATATAATAAACTCTTAAGGTAAGCAAATACCAGCTGGGTTATTTAGCTAAAATTTGACCCAAGAACTACTTCAGTTGTTCTTATTTATTCCATGGTCAATGCCTTACAGAGACTGCTTTGGATAAACACATGCATTTCAGTCAGATGGAAGGTGTGTTTCAGGGATTCAGTTGAGGAATCATAGATATTAGAACTGGAAGGAAACTAATGGTAGAAATTGTCTTCATCTTAAAGATGATGAAAATGGTGCAGAAATGTAGGTCTCTTGATAACCTGATCAGGTTGCCTTTTTAGTACATAATGATGTGTCTCTTGATATTTAATTATACAGCTTCTAGTTCCCTGAGAGATAATAGTTTAGAGATACATGTAACGCACCTCAAATTTTGATCCTTTAGGACATGAGACAGATCCAAACAATCGCTAGTGATTCCTTGAGGTGCTGAGGTAAGGATTGTGAAGTCTCACCAGTTCAGGTAGGAGTGTGGTAGGACAGCAGCAGAGACACTTGCACTGCACCTACTTTCCCAGCCCTAAAGCTTTTGCATAAAAGGTATGCCTCAGACAACACTCCTAGGGCTTTGGGAAGACAATTAAGCTAGAGACGGATATTTAAGACAATTATTCTGGAGGAAGAGAAGCCCTTAATTCATGTGTTTATCCATAGCATTGTTTGTTTTTGCAATTTTTTTCTAAAGATTTTATTTATTTATTTGACAGCAAGAGAGGGAACACAAGCAGGGGGAGTGGGAGAGGGAGAAGCAGACTTCCCGCCGAGCAGGGAGCCTGATGTGGGGCTCGATCCCAGGACACCAGGATCATGACCTGAGCCAAAGGCAGATGCTTAACAGACTGAGCCACCCAGGAGCCTCAGCAATTTTAAATATATAAACTATTAACCAAAAGCATTTTGAGCATGAGAGTTCACTTTGATTAATCCTGACAACATATTTTATTCCCTTTATATGTGTAAGGCTCTGGGCTAGGAGGTGGGTCCTGACTTAATACAAGTAAGTCACTCCATCTATCATCAAGGAGTCTACATCTATTAAATGACCAAGAGATGACTTCAAACTTCAGTGAGCTCACTTGAGTGGGATGGTTCAGCGTAGCAGCTTTTTCATGTTTCCCAGTAAGCTTCTGTATAACTTTATATCCACCCTGAATTTGGAGTGTTAATGGTGAGGACAGGGAGTTGACATTTATTATGTCCCTCTTCATATCCTCAGAGATTTTGTTAAGCAGCTTATAAACTTGCCGTTTTTAATCCTCTCAGCTATCATTCTGCAGGTTGGGTATAATTATCCCCATTTTCCTGATAAGGATTGTGTAAGGTCACTCAGGTAATAAATGGTACATACTGGTTGGAAAACCTAGAAATTTAAATTATTTTAGTTAATGGTAAATAGGAATATTTAGGGAAAGGAAATAAGGCCTATCATTTTTATTGGTTGGAAGGGAATATTTTTAGGAATAGTTTTGGAGGAATCTAAATACTTTGCTATTTTGTTAACCTACCAGTTGACAAAGTACTTAATACTTCTGCTAGCAAGAAATGCCCTTTTCCTAAACATCTTCAATAGAATTTCCTTATCACTCTTGTTGCACTTTGAATGTTGTGGAAATTAATATTATTTTCATTTAAAGTAGATATATTTGGTTAAAATAAATTTAAAAGCTAATGTCTCAGGAAAGAGCCATGATTTCTTTTTAAAAGTGCAGGTTATGTCAAATACTAGCTATAAAAATTTGTTGGAGCATTGATTGTCTTAAGTAAACTTCATTATTGAAAATAAATTAGGAGTAATATTAAGCCTAGCTTCAAGAGTCAACAAACTAAATTTAAGAGAAGTAGTCAAGCGTTCATGAAAGTCTCAGGTAATGGAAAAAGCTACTCAGGGAAATTCATGTTTCTTGAGAACATGTACAGCTGTGGTTTATTTTACATCTGTTACCATAAGGAGAAGCCTAAATCTCTTTCATGCCAGAAGTTAAAGGCTATGATCCCAGAACCATGAACTATCACCAATAAACTCCCCCTACCAAAAAAAAAATAAAGAATTTGATTTAATTACACATGATAAAATCAGAGTTAGAATAAGAAAATACAAAGATCACTTCAAAAAATTATCAAGATATTTTATATCCTAATTTTTGTTCAAATCGTAAGGACTCTGTGAAGTGTACGTGCTGCTCATTTATTTATTATTTTGGGGGCGTTGACTAGATATTTATTTTTTATTAACATATAATGTATTATTTGTTTCAGGGGAACAGGTCTGTGATTCATCAGTCTTACACAATTCACGGTGCTCACCATAGCACATACCCTCCCCAATATCCATCACTCAGCCACCTCATCCCTCCCACCCCCTCCACTCCAGCAACCCTCAGTTTGTTTCCTGAGATTAAGAGTCTCTTATGTGTTCTGCTCATTTAAAATAGAGTTCTTAATTCTATACAAAACGTGAATGAATAGTTGGAAAAAGTACTCTATATTCTCTATTTTAGGTCAAGACCCTAATGGGTAATTGAGATGACTGGATCATTAGGCCACATATAATATGTGAACTTATGCTTTGAGGCAGTCTTTTTTAAGGGAATATGACAGTTGATGAAGCATGAATATTTCAGCTAATCTCTATATAGATGGGGCTGACAGCAATAACCATACTACATCTTGTGCAGGATTTCAGCAGCCTCAGCTACCAAATGGAAAGAACTTTAAATAAGAAGGAAAAGGCATGAACTTTACCTAAGGAGGTGCAAGGTTTCAGGACTCATTCTCTTGAAAGAAAGAAAGAAAGAAAGAAAGAAAGAAAGAAAGAAAGAAAGAAAGAAAGAAAGAAAGAAAGAAAGAAAGAAGGAAAGAAAGCAGGAAAGAAAGAAAGAAAGAAAGAAAGAAAGAAAGAAAGAAAGAAAGAAAGAAAGAAAGAAAGAAAGAAAGAAGGAAGGAAAAGAAAGAAAGAAAGAAAGGAAGGAAGGAAGGAAGGAAGGAAGGAAAGAAAGAAAGAAAGAAAGAAAGAAAGAAAGAAAGAAAGAAAGAAAGAAAGAAAGAAAGAAGGAAGGAAAGAAAGAGAAGAAAAGAAAAGAAAAAAGAAAAAACTAGGATCAGCATTAAAAGAATTCAGTGCAAAAAAAGAAAAAAAAGGCTTACATGACCAATTTGGCAATCAAAAAAATAGCAGAAGGGGCACCTGGGTGGGGCTCAGTCAGTTAAGCGTCCAACTATTGATTTTGGCTCAGGTCAAGAAGGGTCAGGAGATCAGCTCTGCTTTGGTCTCTGAACTTAGGCTGAATTTACTTGTCCCTCTCCCTCCCCCTCTGCTCCTCCCAAACTTTTCTGCATTTTCTCTCTCTCTCTCTCTCTCAAATAAATAAATAAATAAAATCTTTAAAAAAAATAGCAAAAACCATTTTGTACACTTAAAACTGATGGAGGACAGAGAAGGAAAAGTAAATGCCATTGAGAGCATATCAATTTTTCATCTTGGCATCAGAGATAACATGTATTATAATTTCTGTTGTTTCTAATCTTTTTTGAGTATTTATGTTTAAAATATGGTTTAGCAATACAAATTCATTTCCTAACTAAAACAGCACACACACACACACACACACGTACATTTTGGTCATATTTACATGTTTTAATAAAGTAATAAATTATCAGTTGATGAACTATAAATATTTTTTTAAAAATTTCTTAGTGATTTCTGGAGTGCCTGGGTGGCTCAATTGGTTAAGCATCTACCTTCAGCTCAGGTCATGATCTCAGGGTCCTGGAATCAAGTCCCACATCAGGCTCCCTGCTCAGTGGGGAGTCTGCTTCTCCCTCTCCCTCTGCCACTTGCCCCTGCTTGTGTTCTCTCCTTCTCTTGCTCTGTCAAATAAATAAGTAAAATCTTTAAAAAAATTTTTAAAAATAAAAATCTCTTAGTATATTCTAAAACAATAATTTTAAAATAGATTTTTGAAATCTATACTGGTGTTTTTATAACCACCTAGTAGAAAAAGATGTTACAAAATCATGAAAATCAACTTTGTTGCATTGTTGTAACCTCTTAATCACTAAATTTATACAAGATCTAGACAAGATTTTGTTTCAAATCTCTATCAACATTGCAGAGAAGGATATACAAAGAGGAAGACTCTGAAAGCCTAGACAGACCCCTCCTCTCTGTTAAATTTTGAGGGTTTTTTTTTCCAGTCAAAGGAGAGTTCAGAGTTTACCCTGAATATCCTTAATAAAAGTACAGAATTTGAACTTTTAAAAATTAGACTTCTAAGAATAATATTTTGATTCCATTTTTAAATCAAATCATGTCTATTTTCTTTGGATCTAAATTGATAAAGTTACATGATTCTTCTCCTCCTGACTCCTCTACCTCTAACAACCTTTAAGCATGAGTAACAGAAATAATAAGTATATGAATTGCTTTTTAACAATTTTACAAAGCATTTTTTCTAACTCCTATAAAATAAGGCATCCTGTAAAATTTTATTCTTTACTTTCTTTTCTTTTGCTCTATTCTCAGTTTGTTCATTTTACTCTCAATGTTCCCAGTAGATCTCTGTCAATGATATCCTATTGTAAATCTTTTCTCCTGAATTCTATCTCCAATCCTATGAACTTTCTACAGTGATGGAAATGTTCTCTATCCACACTGCCCAAACAGCAGCCACTAGACATATGTGGCTATTGAGCCCTTTTGATGTGGCTGGATTCATTCTCTTAAGAATGAGAAACTGAGATTTAAATTTAAATGGTTATTTGTAGTTATTGGATACTGTATTGGATGGCACAGTTCTAGACTTTCATTCTGAAATGTCTGTTAGATTTCTTATGAATATTAATTTCAATATTAATGCATCCAAATATAAGTATTTATTCTCTGGCCAAAGTACCAGTATCCCCTCAAATCAAAATCTATACATATACTTACTAATTTCTGTCTTTCAATCTGTTTCTCTATCTCTGTTACTTTCATTTTCATAAGCACTGCACATGTCTAGTCTAGGCAACTTCAGCGAGTCCCTGTTCCTCAGACACTAACTATATTAAATTATAATCACCCTCCCCAAATGATGTTTTCCTCCACCTTATACTTGGGGTAAACTTTTGGTATCTGCCCAGTTTCTCTGATCAATTCTTATTCAGGACATCCTCACCCCTAATTATACTATTAACATATTAAACTTTCTTGCATGTTGATAGATATTTGTTGTTTTCCCTAGCCAAAATCCATTCTTTAAAGAATATAAATTATAATGATTCCCTTGTCTACTATGAATCAAAAAGAAGAAGCATAATTTTCTTTTTTTTTAAATCATAGTTCACAATGACATCATTACTTAAACTATGCTTGGTAAACAATGTAAAGATCTTGTTTTGTTTTTTTAAAGATAATTTTTGCTTACCACATTCTGCTCTTCTCTAGTGTCATTTAGTCTTGCTTGGAATATCAATCGAACCTTTATGTTCTTCCACCTTAGGGGTGACCATGTGACTTATCCTAGGTTCATATTGTTGTTATTTCCTGGGATTTAAATCATGAGTAGTAAATACAACAAAAAGAAAAGTTAATTCTTCAGGACAATGAAGAGATAGCCATTTAATTCTTATCCTTTCTGAGCTTGCTCATCAGTTTCATCTTAAATTCTATGGTCACAAAATAACTCTTTAAAGACTGTTGTCAAATTTGGGCCATAGTACTCCCACTACTTAAAAAAAAAACAAAAACACAACTAAAAGATAAAATAACAATAAAAAATTAAAATCGTATAAGCAGCAAAAACCCTATAAGTAAGAGTCAAAGTATGCAAAGAGGAAAGGGTTAATATCCCTAGAACAGGGGAAAGATTGAACAATCTAAAAAAATAATTTTAAACATAAGGATTTGGAAAGGATCTAGAAGTAAAAATATGTAATTATTAAAATAAAAACAATAAATGGGTTAGATATCAGAAAAGAAAAACATGAGAATTTATGAATTAAATAACCAAGTAATTTTTAAAAATACAAAATGTAATAAAATGCCAGCAGATCTGGTAGCTAGAATGAAATGCTGTCACATGTAGCTAGTAGTATTTTCAGAAGGATAACATAGAGAAATGGGATAAGATAATGGCTAAGAATTTTTAGGAATTGAAAAGACTTAATTATTCCGAGCCCAAAGCAGAAAAATAAAACATATTCAACATGGGCCCATTTTAATAAAATTGCAAAAAAGGACTTAAGAATTATTCCAAGCCCGAAGTAGAAAAATAAAACATAGTCAACATGGGCACATTTTAATAAAATTGTAAAATTTAACAAAAAGAATAAACGAGAAATAGATTCCCAACCAAGAAATGTCAATTAGACTAGTAGCAAATTTCCCATCAATTGTGAATGTCAGAAGACAATGAAATAGTATTTAATAATGGTAAGGGTAAATAGTTTTCAATCTCGAATTCTATTACCAAATACATTTCAATGGGCTAAATTCTCTGACCAGCTAAGAATGAGGGAGAATCAATGGCATTTTTAAACAAACACAATTTAAAACTTACTTATAGACTGCTAGAAGATGAGGGATTACGGTTCTTCAGCCAGCTTTTAATTCATTGCTTTAGAATATAGTTTTGAACCCTCTATCTCCATGATACTTTTTTGTGACCACAGGTGTTTGAAACTTTATTCAATATGGTTACAATTGCACCTTTATTCAATATGGTTATACTGTATGGCTGTGTGTTCTGATTAGTGCTGCCTATTCTTAATAGAGTTCCTACCTTTTATCTGTGACTATTTTGTAACAAATTCTCACATCCTTTCCAATTCCAACATGATCACTCTGTAATTTTAGTCTCCATCTCAGTAAAAGCAGTTCATTTTTCCAGTTGTTCAGACTGGTGTCATCCTCTTCTTTACACCAATGCTCTAATTTATCAGCACATCCTTCCTGCTCTCCTTTGAAATATATCCCAATCCAGCCTACTTTTCATCACCTTCACACTATTACAACTGACCTAGCTACATAATCTTTCATCCAGACCTTTGTAATAGACAATTGGTCTCCCTGCTTTCATAATCTAATCTGCACATGACTGTGAACATGATCCTTTTAATCTGTGGCTTGATGGTTATAATCAGTTTGGGAAGTATTCTCCCAGAGCCAATATTTTTCAAATATTGCTTCTATCCTTTAATTCTTTGACTCCAAAATATATGTGTTAGAAATTTTCACTTTGTCTGAAAGGTCTCTTATACTCTTTTCAATATTTTCTATCCTCGTAGTTCTTCAAACTTCCATCTGGACAGTTACTTTGTCTTACAATCCTGATCATTAACCCTCTCACACTGTGCCTAATTTTCTGTTGAACTCTTCACTGGAAACTTAATTTTTAATTATGGTGGTTTTTTTTTGCCATTGCAGAATTTTCATTCAAATTTTTATAGGTAATAGAGGTTTTTTATTTTTTTATTTAAATTGAATTAAATTGAATTTAAATTGAATTATTAAATTGAATTAAATTGAATTTTTTATTTAAATTGAATTAAATTGAATTAATATGAATTACCATATAGTGTACTATTAGTTTCAAAGGTTGAGTTGAGTGATTCATCAGTCTTATGTAACACCCAGTGCTCATTACATCACGCGCTCTCCTTAATGTCCATCATCCAGTTACCCCCCCCCCGCCTCCAACAACCCTGTTTGTTTCCTATGATTGTCTCTTATGGTTTGTCTCCCTCTCTGATTTCATCTTGTTTTCTTTTTCCCTCCCTTGCCCTATGATCCTCTCTTTTGTTTCTTAAATTCCACATACTAGTGAGATCATATGATAATTGTCTTTCTCTGATTTACTTATTTTGCTTAGCATAATAACCTCTAGTTCCATCCACATTGTTGCAAATGGTATGATTTCAATTTTTTGGTGGCTGAGTAGTATTCCATTTGTATATATATACCACATCTTCTTTATCCATTCACTTTTTGATGGACATCTGGGCTCTTTTCATAGTTTGGCTGTTTTGGACATGGCTGTTATAAACATTGGGGTGCAGGTACACCTTCTAGAGTTTTGTTTTTAATTGTGAAATTCTCTTTCTTATAATCTGTTTTCTTGAACATAGCATCCACAGTTATTTTAAAATCCATGTTTTATAACCCCAATAACTGGGTCATCTATAAATCTCTTCCTATTATCTGCTTTTTTCTTCACTTTGTTGCTGGGTATGTTTGACAATTCTCGATTGATCACTGAGCATTGTGCATGAAGATTTCTAAGAATTTGTATGATGTTATTTTCCTTCATGGATAGAGAGACAATGGTGCTTAATAGAACTCTTCTTTGGGGAAGTCCAAAATTCTAAATTTTGTGACTTCAGTACCATAAGACAGTAAAAAACTCTGTTGTTTTTCTACAGTTTATGCTTTGCTCTTAGATTCTTGCCCCATGCAACTGAACAATCTATCAAATACTATTAGTGGAAAATGACAGAAGGCTAATACACTGTAGGGTTTATTTCTGTCTGAAATCTTGCTGCTTTTTTTAAAACTGATTTTCTAGTTGTTTTTGGTGGAAACTTTGTCTACTATAAGGATTTCCATATTAACTAGAAGTGGAAATCTCCTTTGTGTGATCTTTTTAAATGTATCTGATAATGCCATCCTTTTGCTCAGCATCATTCAATAACTTCCAGTTTCACTTACAGTTAAAGCCAAACTACTGAACATGTCCAACAAGTAAATAAATAAATTTTCCCCTGTTCACATTTTCATCTTATCTATTGTTCCTTGATCAGTATACTATGCCATTTTGGCTTCCTTGGAGTTCCTCAAATCGCACACAACTGCATTAAATGGTATATTATATCCATTCTTCATTTCCTTACTTTACTCGGATTTCATGGTATTAGAGAAGTCTTCTCTAGTTACCTCAAGTAAGATAGCCACATGTTTCAGGCATAGTTTACTGAGAGAAACAAAATCCCTAGTAGGACACACATACATACACATCTCTATAACAAAATGATTTTTATGGGGATTTGGCCTTACACAATTGGTTAAAAAATTCATATGGGGCTTTGGTTCCTGTATCTGGTGTTACATTCTGAAGTTAGGAAGGAAAGATGGATGTGAAGTGTAGGAAACAAGAACAAATTGGAACCTGTGGAGATGGGCTGGAAACTACAAGATGAACTAGAACCTATGAAGACAAATTGCAACCTGCTTCACTATCTCCAAATCTCCAAGTTCAAAGATGGCAGTAAAGTTTAACTGGAGAAGATGGCCACCCTTCATCACCTAATTAACCGCATGCCTCGGCCAAGACTCAAAGAAGCTAATGAAGAAGATCTGCCATGATCTGAAGTCACTGCAGGCCTGGCTACTACCCCACACCAACAAGGGAACCAGCACGTAGTGAACACATTGTGCAAGCTTCAACAACTCCTTGTGCATTCCCTGACCTCTTGCACGTAACAGGAAGATGACTGTTGGCTCCTTCTGCCTTCCTAATCTGTGCTGAATGTTGCTTATGGTACACACTGACAGGGAACAAAGAAATTCCGAGAAGCAGAATTCCAGCTTAGCTAAATTGACACAATACAAATCCACCGTAGTCCATCCTTGGTCAACATGAATTCATATGCAGCTTCTTTACCACTAGGTAGTATTAAAATAAAGACAAGTAAATTAAGCAAACTTTTAAGCAAACTTTGGCAGCTCTCCCTTGTATAACTGAAAATATACCAACTATCTCCCCCTAAAGGACATAAGGTCCTTTTATCTGTTTGTGAGTGATGTTCATTCTTCATCTAGCTGACATACAACTCCCTGCATATCTTGTAATTTTAATTTTGAGATCTAAGGGTAACTATTATTAACAGATCTTGTGACAGATGGTAGGAGAATGGACAGAAAAAGTAAGATTCATATCTTTTACAGTCCTTCTTCATACAACTAATTCCATGGTCATAGTTGATATTTATAACTGCTTTACCTAGGTACCTTGGCTTGCCAGGTTTTATTCAATTCCCAGACAATACCCAGGTTCCTTGTCTCATAAGGAGTGATCCAAATCTTCCTTCTTCAAGTGTTAAAGTGTATGGACCATCATCAGACCTGTTTGTATTGGGTTATTGTAGTTTTCTTTTGACTTTAATCATGGACATGGGCATACTAGGAAACACCCCAGGGGATCTTTTGTCTTATGGACATTTTCCTTCTTACCATTGTGTTGTAGAAGAAATAAACCCTCCCCATGGCTATAAAGATCAATCATCATATCCAGTGCAGTAATCCCCCTTCTTCGCTTCTTTATTCACTAGCATGAAGAATTCAAAATGTCCCAGTGGCAGTCTCAAATCCAGCTTAATGAAGCCATTGATGTTTCATTTGGTGGGAGCCTTCCTTCCTGGTACATGCAGAACCTAAAGTTGCAGAGAGAGGAAGTAAAATGTTTGCTAGAACATCAGTGTAGATAATAGTGAGAAGAACCACTTGTCTTTCAAAATTTTGATTTCCTTACTTATGAATACTGGCTACAGAAGAAAGAGCACCATATTGGTAGCTGATATGTTGCAGGACATTACTCGAGCTTTGCAAGGTGTTTCTACCATCTGGTGCATAACTGAGTCTTCAAAAAGACATTCCAACTTCTGCTTCTAGCCAACATGAAGTAATAGGGGCCAGATAAAACCTTCCTCCTGAAAATAATTTAAAAAAAAGAAAAAAATTATTTTCAGGATATTATATATCAGGCAATGAAGGATAATGATTCCTGATCTCTTTCTACTATGTCAAACTATCTCAAAAATTTAGGTTTATTCGTACTTAAATGGGATCCAAAACTGACAACCTCAAGTTAAGTAAAAGTGACACTTGGATTATCTATAGCTGTGAAGAATGCATCCTTCTATTCCATTCCTCCAGTCTATTACAGTGAGTATTGCTGTACAATTACCATTAATATTCATTCAGTCAATAAATATTTTTCAAGCATTTTGTTTTATTTTAAGGATTTATTTATTTGTTTTAGAGAGAGAAAGAGAGAGTGGGGGAGGGGTAAGGGAGAGAGAGAATCTCAAGCAGACTCCCCGGTGGGCGTGGAGCCCCAGGTGGAGCTCAGTCTCACAACCCTGAGATAATGACCTGAGCCAAAACCAAGAGTTGGACGCTCAACCGACTGAGCCACCTAGGTGCCCCTCAAGCATTTTATTTTTGCAAAAACTGTGCTGAGAGTGATGCAAAAAGTGAAGGGAAGTTTTATTTCATAATGGAATAAACTCAAAGTGGTTTTTATTCCTTCAAAAGCTGTGAAATGCCACACCAATCATCTTCAAAACCACACTGTGAAACTACTAGTTCCTGGATGGTTTTATTCCCTTTTAGAAACCTGTGAAGAAGTGGGTGCCTGGGTGGCTCAGTTGGTTAAGCGACTGCCTTCGGCTCAGGTCATGATCCTGGAGTCCCGGGATCGAGTCCCGCATCAGGCTACCTGCTCAGCAGGGAGTCTGCTTCTCCCTCTCCCGCTCCCCCCTCTTGTGCTCTTTCTCTCTCTCACTCTCTCTAAAATAAATAAATAAAATCTTTAAAAAAAATAAAAATAAAAAAAATAAAAGAAACCTGTGAAGAAAAAATGGTATGAGGGAGTTAGCCCTTGAATTGGACTTTTAGATACATGCAAAAAATGAAAGCGCTCAAAATTCTCTATTTCATCTTTGGGAACAAACTACTGGAAGAAAAATCTATCAATGGCAGTTATTGATTATTTTCTATGTTCAAAACTCTTATATTTTTTTCTGGAGTTTTTTATGTTATGAATATACAAAGGGACACCATATAGATTTTCAGTACTCAAGACATTTATGAGCTTGCTGGAAATTCTCTTTCCTTTTCTCCCTGCCTTTTCCCATAAGTGTAGCAGAGAGACTGTTTCCATGACTTTCCAAGTAGTATAAAGTCATTCAACATTCAGTAACAAATATTTTATTGGAAGTCTATTATGAGTCAGATATTGTTCTGGACTTATGGGATACAACAGTGAACAGTGAAAAATATCTGCCTTCATGGAACTTATATTATCATAGAAAGAGAATTATTTGCTTAAAAATAACAAAGAAGACTAAAAACACAAATTTAACAAACAGATGATTGACGGGGTGATTAATGATATCTAATAGAAAAGGAATATTAACAAAAAATTAGATTTGAACTTAGACAAACCAAAACCATCCGGGCCCACCCCTTTCCTCCAGATTGCACATTTTCTCCTCCCACAGAATAGCTCTGAAAGCCTTTGTATGAGATCATTTGCATAATAGCTTTCCTTTTTCCTTTCTGACCCTATAAGCTGACTTAGAATACTATTTTCACTATTTATCTTTAAGAAATCAGTGTCTTTGATTTGGAAAGTATGAGCACACATATTTAAGTAATTTAATTTAAATTAACGAACACACCACGGTTCCCATGCTGTGATAGATTGAAAAAAATCCACTGAAACAAAAGCAGCAACAAAATAAACAAATGAACAATGACAACAAAATCTTCATTTATTTAAATATTTTATAACTTGTCTTATAAGCCATCCCAATGTGCTACCCTGTCTGGCCTACCAAAATGTTTATTTACATGACCTAAGAATTTTGCTTTCTCAAAAAGATCACCCTCAGTTTGTTTAATAAGTTCCTCTCTTGCATTTGAAACTGGATTCAGTTTCCATGTTACAAAATACATCATATTTTTCATCTACACATAACAAAAATTTACCAGTGTTTATTGGACGAGAGGCTAGATTTGGGGGGAACTGTAATGTCTTTCTGTAGGATCTGTAGAAGGAAAAAAAAAACATTTAAAATTTGGTTTGGAAAATGAGCTACTTGGGTGAGAAAATGCACAAGTTTTTGTGGGAAGAAAATCGTAATCTTGATAAAATGAGTAAGGAGTTTATTCTAAACTACAATGAGTCTAAATCTTGTTCTGAGAAAGCAATAAACTATCCACCAAGAGGACTATCCACCAAGAAGACCCTGGGCATTGGGCAATAAAGACATCATTTCTTGCTTTGTCTATCTATTCTAACAGTTCTATTTCTGAACATTCTCTCCCATAAATAATTCTACCAAAAAAATATTTGAGTTGATCTGTTAGAGGCTTCTTTTTGCCTTACAGAAAGATTATAATAATACTTTGATGTGTACTTATAAGTAAATTGTCCAAATAGGCTTTTTTTTTTAATGTAGGCTTTAATAAAACAACACTGAGAGAACTAATATTAACATCCTCTCATTGAAATCATTTTTTTTAGATGTTAACTGAAGACAGCTCATTTCTCTTTGAAAAGAGCAATTAACAATTTTTTTAAACAAATAATGGAAGAAAATTTTATCTCTTCATAATTAAAAAATGTCATAGCTAACTTCTGCCACTTGTTAATTATTACTCATGAAATTATTTCATTCATCTCTCTCAAAAATTAGACAGCTAGTTAGAAATAGAGCATTACTGCAATGACACTTATTCATTTGAAGTGAGAGTTACTGAATAACGAAAAGGAGGGAGGCATTTGTTAACTAGATAGAAAGCCCACCTCTGGGAACTTTGCTTGCAGATTATTCCCAATTCACCTGCAAAGCCTTGTTCTTTTACAGCTCTTAAATCATATGTCTTTGAGATCTCTATATCTCTGAAGGAAACCAAAATCCCTGAAGACGATTTATTTATTTATTTGAGAGTGAGAATGAGAGAGCATGAGAGGGGTAGGGTCAGAGGGAGAAGCAGACTCCCTGCCGAGCAAGGAGCCCGATGCGGGACTCGATCCTGGGACTCCAGGATCATGACCTGAGCCGAAGGCAGTCGCTTAACCAACTGAGCCACCCAGGCGCCCCATGGGTTCTTTGATTCTTTTTTTTTTTTTTTTTTAAGATTTTTATTTATTTATTTATTTATTTATTTATTTATTTAAGACAGAGAGAATTAGAGAGAGAGCACATGAGAGGGGGGAGGGTCAGAGGCAGAAGCAGGCTCCCTGCCGAGCAGGGAGCCCGATGCGGGACTCGATCCAGGGACTCCAGGATCATGACCTGAGCCAAAGGCAGTCGCTTAACCAACTGAGCCACACAGGCGCCCGGGTTCTTTGATTCTTAATGGAACCTTGTCCCTATAGTAAATACCTCTGTAACCCAAATAATGCATTTTCTAAAGTTATCTTCCTACCTAGTCAGTCATGTGTATTTTTCCAATAGAGTCAAAAATGCTAGTTAATATCTTGGCATTACTACATAGAAACTCAGCGATTCAGGTAAGGAGTGTTTAACCAGAATCACTAGGAGAAGCAGAGAAAGTTGGTTTATAGAGGGAAAGATCAGAATGAAGAAGAAACTGAGAAAAACGTAGATGAGGTACATCCATTGTTGGAGAGAAAAAAAGAACAGTAACTTTGGTTACTGATACATATCCATTTCCTCTCTCCAGTTCTTTGAAGAGCCTTATTGGACACTCTTCTTCTGGTAATACTAATAAAAAAAGCTCCTTTACTGCTACAACTAATATGATAATAACGAGTATTTATTGAGGGTTTGCCATGAGACAGGCAGTGTTCTAAGCACTTCATATATACTAACTGATTTAGTCCTCATACTAAATTAGTGAAGTGGTTACTTTTATCACTCTTATTTTACACCTGAGGTGAATGAATCATAGAGATTGAAGAAAATTGTCTAATGTTACACAGGTGGAGCTAGGATTTAAAATCAAGAAGTCTAGTTTGAAGGTCTGTGCTGTGTCCTTATTCATTCAGTTTTTAATCGTTTCCTTCTGTGAGTTTCCATTACTTAAAACCAAGAGGCTTCTACTTCTAGATAAAAGAGACTTATCATACAAGGATTTTACTAATCTACCTGAAGAAAACAAACAACCAGACAAGATGTATAGAGCAACTGTATTCAGGACCCTGGGCATTGGGCAATAAAGACATCTTACTCTCATAAGAAACAAATGAAATAAGCTCAACAATTACTAGGTATATTTCTCTGAGAACGTTTCCAGGCTGTGGTGCAGGAAAGGGAAAACCGAGGAGAGACTGGTGGATTCCCTGAGACAGAACTGATAGTCAAGGAAACAAGGGCAACTATAGTCAGCAGGGAAGAATACTTAGAAGAATACTTATAAGTTTAGAGCTGAACAGAGAAAGAACTCTGAAGACCTGCAGCAAGTCTTTTTGCAGTATTATGCAGAGCACTGTTCAGCACATGTGTGAGAAACTGTGAGAGGCCACGTAAAGAACCGCCCAAACGGATTAAAAGACAGTACCTAACGCTCAGATGGTACAACATCAGACTTCATGCAGAACTGGTTGTATACCCAGAAGGACCTTTTGTCAGTCAAGGGGGGGCATGAGCCCTAGGCTAATTACCATTCTTGTCCCACCTAAAAAATAAATAAATGAAAGAAGAACAAAAAGACTTAAATTATTTACAAATAACTTAAGTCCAAGAAAAATGTTCAAGAAAATGTATATGACTACGAAAATACTTAGCATCCAGGCAGTATTGCACTCAACAAGGCAAAATTAACAATGTCTTGCATCTAAAAAAAAATTATCAAGCATGGAAAGAAGCAGGAAAATACGACTCATAATGAGAATAATTGGTCAATCCAAACCAACTCAGAACTGAAAGAAATGTCAGAATTATCAGGAATGCATCATAACACAGTTATTATAACTATATTCCACACATTCAAAAACCCAGGAGAATGATTAAATATCCTAAGTAGAGACATGGAAGATATTTTTTAAAAAGAGCCAAATAGAGATGGAAACTATATAAAACTGATATGAAAAGTGCACTGGATAGGATAAAAGAAGGATAAGATATTGCAAAAATTAAGTTAGTTAACTTGACATCATAGCAATAGAAACTACCAAAATTAAAATACAGGGGGGAAAAAAAGACTTAAAACAATAAACAGAGCATCAGGAAGCTATGGTATAACTCTGCATAACTTAATCTACAGGGAATTTGAGTCTCCAAAAGAGGGAAAGAAAATTATAAAAATGTTTGTTGAAATAATAGCCTCAAATTTTATCAGAGTCAACAGGCTCCAAATACAAGAAACATGAAAAGAACAACAATGAAATACACCAAGGCACATTCTAATCAATTGCTTAAAACCAATCACAAAGAAAAATAATCTGAAGAACAACCAAGAAAAAAAATTGTTACATATAGGAAAGCAAAGATGACAAAAGATTTCTCATGATAAACAATGCAGGACAGAAGAGAGAAAAACATCCTTAGAGTATTAAATACAAACAAAAGGAATCAAATGATAATTCTACATCCAGAGAAAATATTCTTAAAAATGAAGGTGAAATCAAGACTTTTTCAGACATACAAGAATTGAAATAATTCATCTCCAGCAGAGGACATTACAAGAAATTTTTTTTTAGAGATTCATTTATTCATTTTAGAGAGAGAAAGAGTGTGTGTGAGCACGTTGCGGGGAGGAGAAGACAGGGAGGGAGAAAGAGAATCATAAGCAGACTCCCTGCTGAGCGCAGACCCAGATGCAGGGTTTGATTTCACAACTCTGAGATCATGACCTGAGCCAAAATAGAGTCAAAGGCTTAACTGACTGAGCCACTCAGGCGCCGTTAAAAGAAATCTTAAAATAAGTACTTAATGCAGAAGAAATACGGTAGCAGATAGAAATCTGGAACTACACCAGGCAATGAAGAGCACTTGAAATGTTAAGTATGTGAGTAAACATATATATTTTTTTCTTTCCAAAAAGCTCTTTAAAGAATTAACTATTTAATAACAGGAAATAACAATAGAATCTGAGGTTTATAATATACACAAAAATATAATTGCTAGAATGAGAAAAATGATAGTATACTATTAGAAAATTGTAGATGTTAATTGAAGTGAGATGGTATACAAGGAAAATAGATTATAAGTTAAATGTATATACTTTAAACCCTTAAGTAACCACTGGAATCATAAAAATATAATCTAAAAGAAGGATGAAAAAGAAGAAAAAGAAAAATGAACAGAAAAGACAAATATAAAACAAATACTGAAGTGTTAAATTTTTTTTTTAAGATTTTATTTATTTATTTGAGAGAGAGAATGAGATAGAGAGAGCATGAGAGGGAGGAGGGTCAGAGGGAGAAGCAGACCCCCCGCTGAGCAGGGAGCCCGATGCGGGACTCGATCCCGGGACTCCAGGATCATGACCTGAACCGAAGGCAGTCGCTTAACCAACTGAGCCACCCAGGCGCCCTGAAGTGTTAAATTTAAATCTGACAATCTGACGGTATCAAAATATCAATAACCACACTAAAGTAAATAAACTAAACATACCAATTATGTTTGTCAGACTGAATAAAAAAAGGCAAGAATTGGGCACCTGGGTGGCTCTGTAGGTTAAACAGCCAACTCTTGGTTTTGGCTCAGGTCATGCCCAGGGGGCTGAGATAGAGCCCCTGTCTGGCTCCATGATCAGCAGGAAGTCTGTTCCAGGATTCTGTGTCTCCCTCTGTCCCTCCACTGCCACTCTCAAATAAATAAATCTTTAAAAAAAAAAAAAAAAGGCAAGACTCAACCATATGCTGCCTTAAAAAAATCATGTCAAAAATAAAGACACAAATCAATTAAAAGGGAAAGGATGGAAAAAGATAAATTATGCTAATACTAATTTTTAAAAAGGCTGAAGTGGTTACATTAATATCAGACAAAGTAGATTTCAGGGCAAAGAATTTAACAGCATAAACAAGGTCATTTCATATTAATAAAGCAGGAATTAATCAAGGTATTATAAACCTACCCATTTCTGTACCTAATATCCTTATAACATTTTTTTTTGCATGCACACACTCACACAAACAATTCAAGAGAAATAAAGTGTATGAACATCACTATCAACCAAGTCAACCTAATTTACACGTATAGAATATTTCATCCAACAAGAGCAGTATGACACTATTTTCAAGTGTACACAGAACAGTCAGAATAATAAGGGGGGGAAAATAAAGGAGGGGAGAAGGGAGGGGGGAAAGGATGGGAGAGGAGAAAGGAAGGGAGGGAGAGAGGGAGGGAGAGAGGAAGGAAGGAAGGAAGGAAGGAAGGAAGGAAGGAAGGGAGGGAGGGAGGGAGGGAGGGAGGGAGGGAGGGAGGGAGGGAGGAAGGAAGGAAGGAAGGAAGGAAGGAAGGAAGGAAGGAAGGAAGGAAGAAAGGAAGGAAGGAAGGAAAGAGAGAAGGAAGGAGGCGAAATTTTTCTTTGGTTTTCTTTCTCAAATTTGAATTTCACACTTGAAATATCTAGTTGACATTTTAAGTTGTATAATCTCATATCTAATCTCAATACTAGTAAAAGTAACTTTCTAAGTCTCTCTCTACACATAAACTTATACCTACACACACCTTTTCTACGTCAAGCCTGATCTTCAATTTCTTCCCCCTATGGATTCTGCTTCTCCTAGCCACCCATCCTCCAATTTTCCCAGCTTCACAGTCAGATTCCTTTCTACTTTTCATTTCATATTAATTTATGCAAGTTCTGTTAGTTTGTAGTTTTCATTACTTCTGATCCTTATCTCGTATCTCCTCATAATGACATTGTCTAACTCAGATTCCTTGTCATCCCTGAATATTGCTCATAAAGGCAATGGTTTCTCTGTTTCCGATCATACGCTTCCAATCTGCTTTGTTCCATTTATTCTCCCAGCCTCCGATTTGAAAACCTGTCATATCTGCTCCTTTCCATCAGGATCCTTAGCTGGATTTCCAGGTCCTCTACAATTTATCCTAATTTACTTTTCCAAAACTGCCTCTCAATACTTACTATCATAATCCCTCTATTTCAGCCAGACTGCTTTTCTCATTATTCAATATCCCTTCTTAGATCTCCCCTCTAAGCCTAAACTCATACCATTTCCCCACCTTTATTCTCCTTCAGTCATGTAATTTCATTCACTTCTCACTTTCAATCACAGCAGCATAGACAACTTAAGAAGTGGCATTAAAATGAAATTCAAGTCTTCAGCCACTTTCAAATCATGATCAAGTAGCCCTTCCTAGATGACGATTTTAAATGAAAAATATTCTTTTTGTTTAGGATTTTTTTTTTTTTTTGGTCCCCAAGAAGATTTTATCTGAGTCAAAATGGTTTCTGCTTTTTATTGGTAATAAAGTCTACATAGATGCTACCTGATTAAGAGTCAGAGATAATATAATTTTGTAGGAAGATCCAGAATTCAAATGATATTCAATTTTTACACTAGATGTTATATGCTACTTATCCGAATAAGGTATAGAGTGGCTGATAATAACTGAAGAGGGATTAAAGAGAATTAAGTAATGGAGTTTAAAATTTTATTTTTTATTTATTTTTTATTTTTTTTTAAAGATTTTATTTATTTATTTGAGAGAGAGAGAATGAGAGACAGAGAGCATGAGAGGGAGGAAGGTCAGAGGGAGAAGCAGACTCCCTGCCGAGCAGGGAGCCCGATGCGGGACTCGATCCCGGGACTCCGGGATCATGACCTGAGCCGAAGGCAGTCGCTTAACCAACTGAGCCACCCAGGCGCCCCGGAGTTTAAAATTTTAATGAGGTATATTCTATAGATTATATTCCTTCAGCTATTTCAGTATGAGAAAAAGTTGCATATTTGGGGATGATTATTAAAATCCAAGTTTCTTTTATTCATTCAGTAGGTTAAAGAAATCTCTGCTCATCCACGATTAAAAATAATCTTTTGCATGATCTCACTTTCTTCAAAGGCATACATTCCTACGGATGCTTCTGTACTTTGGAGGACTTAACTGTGTGATGTGATCTTTTAGAAAACATTAGCCTGTTTCCCTCCACTACCCAGCCGTCCCCACCGAGCTGCACCATCCGTTTCCAGAGGCCTTCCTGGCCGCAGGGGTTGCGGATGAGGTTGCGTCCGATTGGGCGGCGCTCGCAGAAGCGGCCCAGGAGGCTGGGCCTGCCGTTGCGGGCTGGGGGCAGGCAGCTGTGGGCGAGTGGCAGCAGGACGCCGTGGCCCCGGGCCAGGATGAGCAGCCACAGCGCCTGGCAGTCCACCAGGGCGCTCCAGGCCTGGCACACCGGGCGTCAGCAGCCCAGCAGGGTGCGCGGGGGCACGTGGCTCAGCACCACCAGGAGCAGCTCCGGTGGCAGTTGGCTCAGGTCCAGCGCCTCCTCGGGTTCGGGCTCCGGCGTGGGGACCCGGGCAGGCCGGCCCCGGGAGGCCGAGGCGCCCATGGTCCCCGCCGACCCCCCGCCAGCCTGCGCCAGGTTCGGCGGTGACTGCGGGAGAGTAAGGTCAAGGTGTCCCCAAAAGCAGGTGTTGGACCTGGAGGAGGAAGGTTTGTGGCCAGAGCTGCTAGATAGTGACAAGATTGAGATTTGTGTCTCTGGTGGGGAGCCCGACACGACAGTGGCTGTATGTACTGACTCGTTGTCCAACTTCTAGATGCCAGCCAGACTGTCCTGGATAAATTCTCTGCTGTGCCTGTTCCCGTCCAACAGTGGAACAAAAATGTCTGCTTTCAGATCACCCACGTGTTGTCCAGCATCAAGATGGGTATCCGCTTTGTGTCTTTCGAACACTGGGGCCAGGACACGCAGTTCTGGGCTGGTCACTCTGGAGCCCGTGTGACCAACTCCAGGGTGGTCGTGCGGGCCTGGTTGTCTTAGTCGAGGGCTGTCCTTGCACAACAACCTGACTGGTGCCTTCCAGGACTGGGGACCACGGGCCAGGACATCTCATTAACCAAGGGCACGTACCTCCCTGGCATCCTGGGTACTCCAGGATCCCTTCCAGGGTCCTGCCAGGGCCCCTCTTCAGGTTCTAGAAACTACTAGAAGAAAGTTCTTATGTCAAAGTTACCTACTGCTGTTATAGGGCAGTCCTCCCTCCAGAGGCCCTCTGATTCAGCCCCAGTTCCATCTGGCCTGTCTCCTCTCCTTTCTGCTTTCGGGGAGCTTTATCAGTCCCTTTAGAGAAGGCCGCTCATCTCTGAAGTAGAACCTCATCCTTATGGCCAAGAAAATCCCAGCCACCTTGGGTGGCAAACTTAACAAACCCCTGCAGCTTCAAGGCTCGGACCAGGTCTCACAGCTGAAAGTCAGCCAGCTCAAAAAATAGAGACCCTCAAGGACCCCTGTGATTGTATGGTGTATAAAATTATTTTTTATTTTGAAATTTTCTGCAAACATCAAGAGAATAATATATCAGCAACAACTATCTGCCGATCATATGTAACTGATTTATTATTTTGCCAAAAAAAAAAAGAAAGAAAGAAAGAAAAAGAAAACATTAGAAACTGGCTTTAAAAACAGGACCAATTCACTTACCATCAAAGTAAACCCTTTCCTGACAATTTTGACAATTCCAAGGTCTGTTCCTGTCTAGAGAGCAATGAGATATGTAGGAAATTTAGGCAAATTCCTTAAAGTTTATATTTATTGCACAAGGTTAGAATTAACATTAGTGTTAGGATTGGTTCAGTATGCATTGAATGGGGAAAAGAGAAAATGAAGATCTTTTAATAACAAAGGACATATAGTAATTACTATTATTTTTCAAAATATTTCCTGTGTGGGGATATATAGTTCCTTATGCATTGAATTTTGGCTTGATTATGTGACTTGAGATGCACCCCTCCTTCGTGGGAAGATGATAGTTCCTGTCTTGTTGAATTTAGGAGAGGCTGTATGATTTGCACTGGCCAATAAAATATTGCTAAGTAGTAAGTAATATGTATCACTTTTAAGAAAGCTTTAGGAGATTCTGGTTCACCATCTCACTCTTTTGCTTCTGGCATGAGACTCCTAGATGGGAGCAGTTTCATCGACATTGGGCTGGGATGCAGACAATATGGGGAAGAACTGAAACAGACCCTCAATACAAACATGTTTTGTAAAATACTAAGATTTTGTGGTTGTTAATTACTGCAACATAACCTAGTCTACTCTGACTAATGCAATGTATCTTCTTCTTTGGACACTTTTTTTTTTTTTTAAACTAAAATGTATTGTTTAGTCAGTGGGAGTTGTATCAATTTACATTTTGTGCAGATGCAAAAGTTAAGTGGTTCTACACTTCTGATTTTATTCCAGTAATACTTGGTAAAAGCTTTATTTAATTTTCCAAGAGGTAATATGCATATGTAAGTATAAAATGGTGCACACTGAAAACTCCCCTCCCTTTCTGCTTGCTCCTCTGTCTATCCCTCCCCCTCCCACCCTGAAACGGAAACCACTGTTACAGATTCTTATGTATCTTTTCAGTTTCTTTATAGCCAAAGAAACATAGATACAAATCCTGATTTTCTCTCAGGGGACACAAAAGGTGGTAAATTATGCACGTGGTTCTGCACATGATTTTTCACTTAGAATATATCTTGGAGGATGGCTCTTATCAGTGTACAGGTAGCTTACTTGTTGGTTTTTATCCACATATCATTCATTAGATGGATGTATCATAATTCATTTAAACCCTTTGCTTTTGATGGTGTTTTGGGTGGTTCGATTCTTTGGCTATTACAAACAACGCTGCAACAAAGAAACTTGTATTTATGTCATTTTGCATACATACAACCACATATGTAGACTAAATTCCCAGAAAAAGAATTGCCTGGTCAAAAACATGTGTGTTTGAAATTTTAATAGGTATTCCTACATTTCTGATCACAGAGATTATTGTAATTTATGCTCCCACCAGTAATATATTGACGTCTTTGATTCCCTCACTGCCTTGACAAAAGTATATTACCAAATTTAGGAATATTTACAAATCTGGTAAGTGAATAATGGCATCTCAGCATAGCTTCAATTTACATCATTCTTATCAGAAGTAACGTTGCTTATGACTCCCCACAATGTAGTAAACCCTCTATTTGTTGGTGCCCGGGATACCCGCTAAGCAAGTCAGCCCTGAATCAAGCTCTGTTCCAATTCAATTTCTCCTTTCTTTCATTTGTTGCTATTATTCTAAATTCCGCTCTCTGGTTCTAATTTCTAATATCTATTTCTACATTTTTCTTCCTTTGGCTTAGTGCTTTGTTGACAAACTAGAATATAAATGTCCTTACAGGGGGGTACTTAACAACAAATCAGTTTTGTACAAAATAAATCAATCCATTGGTATCTTTTTTAATAAGATTCTAAATGTGAAAAGCCAGGAGCATCTGGCTTGCATCTGGAGAGAAGATGGAAAGAAGAACATAGAAAAGATGCTTGAGAGCACCAAGAAAAACCTCTGCTCAAGGAAAATTATTAATAAGACTGTCACTATTTTATATTCAACTTGACTTCATACCTAAAGATCTTGATTTGAAATCTCTCTTTGTCTGTCTCCTCTTCCTTTCTAACCCACTCCACATTGTACTTCACCCAAAACTAGGAAAAAGAGACAATTGACTGAGAAGCTTAGTTGGCCGTAGTCTTTCCTGGGCAGCAAATTTAGTCTAAGAACGGGAGAAAATGAAACAGCGCTTATAATCTGCAAGTTTGTAACTGATTTTTTTTTTCTTTATTGCAAACTGTATCATGGTTATTATCATGCAATCAAAGTTCCTGGTTTCATATTTATTTATCAGTAATTCCTGGCTGTGAACCTTACAATATATAGCAAACTGGTTCTTTCTCTTCTGCCAGATTAGCTGTTCATCAAATTAAATTATGAACAAGTGGAATTTTCTCTAAAAAACACATTGTTACATTTTCTGCATAGCTGTTACACAGTCAATATTTAGGTAGTTGAAACCTCCCATGAGCAGCGTTCTGACTTTTTCAGACCTTTTCTGATCTTTACAAGTATTTCACAATTTGATTTCTCTAGTGGTTTTTTCAGATCAATAGGAAACTAGAAGCACCTTGTTCTCTTTCTCAATGTTAAATTTTATCTAGATCGTAAAGATTATCTGTCAGTCAAGATGTTATGCATTCATCCATCTGGCAATTCACGGCTTTCACCACAGACCTGGCCAAAATGTCAAAATCTCTGTGTCAGGGAATATAACACTCATTTTTAAGACGTACAAAAATTTTAACGTCAATATTCATTCATTTATTACATAAAAATATAAATCCATCTTTAAGTCAGAAATACGTGAGTTTTTGAAACCCCTAAGTACCCTCAACAGCATGGGTCAGGTGCATGTTGGGCGCTTTAACAGAGGTATGGTAAATGAAGGGGGAAAACAGTGATGCTGCATGCATTTAATCCCATTCCTTCCCTGGCTCCTGGCACACACTTTGAGAAGTCAGTGTAGAGAAATATTTTCCTCTGTAGGTTAGCCCATCCTCCTGTTCCCTTTCTAATTTTGAAATGGCCATGATTGCTCTCAACACAGCCTTTCCTTCTAAAGGAGCCTTGTGTGTTTTTGATGTAGTTTGCATTTTCACCCTCAAGAAAAGAGCAATTTCCTTATCACCACCTGAGATGGCAAAAGGAGAGAATGAGAATCCCCTCCCAGCCTGGGATTCCTTTATATCTCCACAGCATGATGTTTGATTCTTTCATATGCGCTTATCATATATTCCTATAATAGATACATACGTTCTTGACTTAATACCCTTAGGTGTAAGCTCTTGAAGAAAAGGTTTGGTTATTTCCCCTAGAATTCTGTAGCTGTTGCTTTCTAACGTGTAAGCAATGAACAAGTCTGTGTTTATTTTTATTAAATAGTTAACATGTCTCTCGGTTTGACTGCCACCGCCTTGTTTCACTTTCCCAGACTATTGGTTTACAACTGAGTAGCAAGCAACATGCAGATGCATTTATAAATTTATATCTATATTCACATTTCACTCATTATTTAAGAATTATTCACTATCAGATTCTTATATTTGCCTGTAACTTAATATTAGCTTTTAAGATAGATATTTTGGTTTATAATACATAATATTTATTTTAATAGGACATGTATAATATTTATAAATAGACAATTACACATGTATTTGAGGTGTGTACTCAGATTTTTTTTACTGAAATGGTTACAGAATCATAAAATATTTGGAAACTCTTGTTCTAGAATATAATACATGATAAGGGTGAGGGGTGGAACTTCTAAAAAGATGATAATATGTTTGGATTGTTTAATCTACTTCCTTTTTTTTTTGTGGAACAATAAAAGGTAAAAGGCTTGAATCTAAATTTCAGAAGGAAAAGGAATACTATTATCTTTCAACTGCAAGTAATTTTATTCTCTTTCCCTACTGCCACCCTCTCTTTTTCCCATTAAGGAATTACAAATGAAGAAGAAATGGTGAAATGACATTTAACATACAGGCAGGAATCCTAACAAGAAAGTCTACTCAAGCTCCTAAGCGTAGCCCTGAAGCAGAAGGAACTCAGCAGAGACAAAGTCAAATTGTGTAAAAATCTGGATTTGTATTCTGTGTAGTCATTATATGGCTTTGAGAAAATCATTGACAGTCTCTGAGCTTCTCTTCCCTAACCTGAAAGTGAAGAAGAGAAATATATTCTATAGACACAGCAGGATTATTTGGTGATTAAATGGAAATGAAAATATAAGGCAGTAAGGAAAATAAGTTTTTTAAAATAATACTTTGTCATAATATTTGGAATTAGCATAAAAAAATACCCGAGAATGAAGAGGTAGTATCATGTGAATGAACCCGGCAAAACAAAACAAAAGATTTTCTAGCACTCTTTAGATAAATTCCCAGTTTTATTTATTTGAAAACCTCTTCTGTTTTAAATTGTTTTTCAGAATAATACTAATCTCAATAAAATTTAAAATATTCTATAAAAAAGTTCTCCCTCAGTTTTAATTATATTTAATTGAAAATATATCATTGTACTGTGTATAATGGTAAGATGTTGAGGCTTCTGGTTTGCTAGCTGAATTTGAGTGAGACAAACCATAGTCAAAGACAGCAAAATTTATACATAATGTCAGGCTCTAAATTTAAAGAATGGAAGCAATTATACACTGGCAAATCTATTTTGTAAGAATATTTATACCATTTTATATTCTTAATAGACTTTTTTTGAGCAATTTTACATTCACACAAAAATTGAGCAGAAAGTTAGAGATTTCCCATATACTGCCTATTCCTACCCATGCATAGCCTCACTCCTTATGCACATCCTATACCAGAGTGGTACATTTGATACAATCAATGAACCCACATTGGCTCATCATTAGCACCCAAGAACACAATTCACACTAAGTTTACTCTTGCTGTTGTACATTCTATGGATTTACAAAAGTATGATGGCATATATCCACCATTGTAGTATAATATAGAATAGTTTCACTGCCTTAAAAATCTCCTGTATTCTGACTATCCATCAATTCTTCCCCTTCACCCGTGGTAACTATTGGATCTTTTACTCTCTCCATAGTTTTGCCTTTTCCAGAATGTCTTTGAGTTAGAATTATGTAGTATGTAGCCTTTTCAGATAGACTTCTTTCACTTAGTAATATGCATTACTAAGTTTAAGAAATATGCATTACTAGAATTTAAGTTTCTTCCATGCCTTTGAATAGACATTTTTCCAAAGAAGACATAAAGATGACCATAACAGACACATGAAAAGATGATCAACATCACTCATTTCATTAGGGAAATACAAATCAAAACCACAATGAGCTATTACCTCACATCTGTCAGAATGGATAAAATTAATAATACAGGAAACAACAGGTATTGGGGAGGAGGTGGAGAAAGGTGAACCCTCTTACACTGTTGGTGGGAATGCAAACTGGTGTAGGCACTCTGGAAAACATTACAGAGGTTCCTCAAAAAGTTAAAAATAGAACTACCCTACAATCCAACATTTGCACTATGCAGTATTTACCAAAGGATACAAAAATACTGATTTGAAGGGATACATGGACCCCAATGTTTATAGCAGCATTATCAACAATAGCCAAACTATGGAAAGAGACCAAATGTCTACTGACTGATGAATGGATAAAGAATAAGTGGTGTATGTACACACACACACACACACACACACAATGGAATATTACTCAGCCATAAAAAAGAATGAAATCTTGCCATTTGCAGTAATGTGAATGGAGCTAAAGGGTATTATGCTAAGTGAAATAAGTCAGAAAAAGGCAAATACCATATGATTTCAATCATATGTGGAATTTAAGAAACAAAACAAATGAACATGGGGGAAAAAAAGAGGCAAACCAAGAAACAGACTCCCAACTGTAGAGGCCAAACTGTTTGTTGATGGACAGGAGGTGGGGGTGGGGAATGGGTTAAATGGGTGATGGGTATTGAGGAGGGCATTTGTGATGAGCACTGACTATTGTTTTTTTTTTTTTTTTTAAAGATTTTATTTATTTATTTGACAGAGACACAGCCAGAGAGGGAACACAAACAGGGGGAGTAGGAGAGGGAGAAGCAGGCTTCCCGTGGAGCAGGGAGCCCGATGTGGGGCTTGATCCCAGGACCCTGGGATCATGACCTGAGCTGAAGGCAGACGCTTAATGACTGAGCCACCCAGGTGCCCCCAGCACTGACTATTGTTATGTAAGTGATGAATCACTGGATTCTACACCTGACACTAATATTATACTCTATGTTAACTAACTGGAATTTAAATAAAAATTTGGAGGAAAAAAAGTGTCCTCCATGTCTTTCATGGCTTAATACCTCATTTCTTTTTCATACTGAATAATATTCCATAATCTGGTTGTACCACAGTTTATCTCTTCACCTACTGAAGGACATCTTGGTTGCTTCCATGTTTTAGCAATAATGAATAAAGCTGCTATAAACATCTGTTTGCGGGTTGTTGTGTGGACATAAGTTTTCAACTCCTTTGTTTTGTTTTGTTTTGTTTTGTTTTTAAAGATTTTATTTATTTGACAGAGAGAGACAACAGCGAGAGAGGGAACACAAGCAGGGGGAGTAGGAGAGGGAGAAGCAGGCTTCCCGTGGAGCAGGGAGCCCGATGAGGGACTCGATCCCAGGACCCTGGGATCATGACCTGAGCTGAAGGCAGACGCTTAACGACTAAGCCACCCAGGCGCCCCTCAACTCCTTTGGTTTTAAATACCAAGAGATGAGATTGTGGGATCATATAGTAAGAATATGTTTACTTTTATAAGAAGCTACCAAATTGTCTTCTAAAGTGGCTGTACCATTTCGCATTCCAACCAGCAATGATTTTGAGTTCTTGTTTTTTCAAATCCTTGCCAGTATTTGGTGAGGTCCGTGTTTTGAGTTTGGGCTATCCTAATACATATCTCATTGTTGTTTTAATTTGCATTTCTCTGATGATATACAATATGGAGCACCTTTTCATATGCTTATTTGTCATCTGTTATCTTATTTGGTGAGCTGTCCCTTCTGATCTATGGTCTATTATTTAATTGAGTTGTTTGTTTTATTGAGTTTTAAATGTTCTTTATGTACTTTGAATAAGAGTCCTTAAGCAGATATGTCTTTTGCAAATATTTTCTCCCAATGTGTGACTTGTCTTTTCATTCTATTGACAATGTCTTTGTAGAACAGAAGTTTTTAATTTTAGTGAAGTCCATCTTATTAATTATTTCTTTCATGGATCCTGACTTGGTGTTTTATCTAAAAAGTCATTGCCAAACCCAAGGTCCTCTAGATTTTCTATGTTATCTTCTAGGAGTTTTAAAGTTTTGTGTTTTTACAATTAGGTTTATCTATGATACATTTTGAGTTAATTTTTGTGAGAGGTATAAAAACTGTGTCTAGATTCAGGTTTTTTTGCAGGTAGAAATCCATTGTTCCAGCACCATTTGTTCAAAAACTATGTTTTCTTCATTGTATTCCATTTGTTCCTTTGTCTAAGATCAGTTGACTGTATTTACATAGGTGTTTTAGATCATTTAATTTTTATTATAAATAATCAGCTCACTTAAAGTCTTTCCTTGGATTTCTTATCTGATTCTCTTAATTATAAATGAGAATGTTTAGGCCTAGAGACTTTCTAGAATTCATTTACCATGGCTAAGACAGGAATCAATGTTTTTTGACTTCCAGCCCTGCCCATTTTTTAATCAGAATTCTGTTGTTAAAAAATTTATTTTTATTTTGATGACATAGTGCTATCATTTATTTATATTTTAGAAATTAAATTTCAATTTATATTAACAATATAATGATACATTACTTTGGCTAGTGAGTAAATATTTCAAGAGTGTCAATCAGGTTGTTGTGAGGGACTCCAAAGTTTCTAATGTAATTAATTCCATAAGGTCTCTGATAAAGGCATGGGGGGAGGGGGACACAAGTCTCATTGAAAGATGCCATAGTCTGGTTTGATCCTTTGTAGTTGCCGTCCTTGTGGCTTCTGCTTGTCTCTGATTGAGGTATATGGATTTCAACTCTTTACCTAATCTTATATTTGAACAACAACTGTTCTTTCTTCTCTTCCTTTATTGTTAGATTACTAATCATCCTCAAAGCAACCAAAGCCTCCAGTTGAATAAGAAGTCATATAGAAGGAAATAATTAAAAGAAACTTACAAGTATACATTTCAAAAAAAATACATCCTTCTTATACTGATCATTCTCCATTTAAGTACTTTTACTATGGAACTTGGCTTCATCTCAATCGCTTCCACCTATGAAATCTAAATATCCCAGTTTCTGGCAGTGTCTTTGGATTTAAAATAAGTCTCATACATACAGCCTATGTTTTGTTTGTACTCTGCCTGATAAATTGTCTTCTAATTGGAATGTTCGGTATATTTGCATTCAGTAAAATTATTGATATGGTCTGTCTACCATATTCCTCTTTGCTTTCTTTTTGTACTATTGCTTCTTTGTTCATCTATTTTCCCTTTCCTGCTAAAAACAGTGCATGGCACATAGTTGGCATTCAACTCTTGTCCATTCCTATTTCCAAACAATCATTAATTCCTTCAGATATAACTCATTAACCCTTTAAAATTTACACAACTTCTCTCACCTGTTATTACTACTTCCTTTGTTCAGATTATTTTCGGCTCATATCTGGTTAAACAGTTGACATTTGATTTCATGTGCCAGTTTTCACCTAAATTTACCATATTACCAGTAGAATGCTCTTTCTAAAATGCCAGTTTGAATATGGTGTATTCCTATAGGATCATCCAATGGCATTTTTGCTATACCAGTTTTGGAAAAAAAATGAATGACTTAGGTAGAGCTACAAAGCTTCTCTCCCTTCTATAACCTCACCACATTCTCTGCAACGAATACACTGAACTACATGATGCTCTTCAAACGCATCATGTTATTTTTCTGCTTGAAGTCTGAGAATGTTTTCATTTTCCTTGTAAGACAACAAACAAATAAACAAACACACAGTTCATGTAACTTCACTAAATCAGCCTCCAAAACAGAGCTAATCACTCAATTCTTTGCTTCAAACACTTCCCATCCAAAGATATCTATTTTAACATGCCATGTTGAATCACAATGGTTTGTCTGTTCCTTTTGTAAACAGTGGAATCTTTCAGGGCTTGGAAATTAATTTTAAATTATGTATATTTCTTGAATGTATAATTCTTGAAACATAATAAGCATTGTATAAATGTTAGTTGTTGTTATTTCCTGTCTATAACAAAAGAACAGTGCTTAGTAGATAGGAGGGACTCATTAACATGTTGAACAAATGTTTCTATGCATGCATGAGTCAGTAAAGAGTGAACAAGCTAAAATATGAAAATATGCACTGAGAGAAAACTACACCAGATGCTAACAAATATTTCACTTCATCTTTTAGAATCTCAGAGGTAATAGCAATGTGAGCATGCACTCATGAGGCTATTGCTTATTTTTCAGTTTATATTGAAAATATCTTTGCTTAACCAGTATCTGGAGTTGGAAGGCACCATAGAGCTCATGGCAGATTTTGGAGAAATTGTGGTAGTCATATTGACACAGCACTGAAGACTCTTGAGAATAGCTGTCAGTTAAATATAAATAAGTGTAGAAGGGGAAAAGTAAATTTTCTTCTCTTTTCTAAGTTCTCATTTGAGACCCCTATAACAAAAGACAGATTAACAAGAGAAAAACAGTTTATTTACATGCATACTTATGTACACATGAGAGATGCCCATGGAAAAATGAGTAAGTCAAAGGTTTGGTTAAAACTTGAGTTTATACGGTATCTTAGCTTAGGGACAATACATTTTTAGAGAAGTCACAAGACAAAGGAAAAGGCCCTTGAGTTTCTAGGGGCAGCAAATTGTGGGAATGCAAATATATGGGAAACTAATGGTAGATAAAGACAAGTTAGTAACATTTCTAGGGAGATTTTCCTGGTGCCCTTTCAGGGTGATAGGGATTTCAAGTTTTCTCTGGTGATTAACTTTTGTTCTTCCTGGTAGACAGGGGAGCAGGGACATCTTTGAAAATTTATGTCCTGCTTTTAGGGAAATAGGAGGAAGGTGGGGGAGCTTTCCTTGTATCTGCTTCTTCTCAATAGCCTTCAGCTCAAAATAATTATTAGGCCTAATTAGCATATTTGGCAGTTACACATTCTGTCACTCTTTAAAAAAAATACATGACTCAACTGAATGTAGTAAAGAAATTTTTTATTAACTAAACAGAAATAAAATAACTTCAAATTTCTTTAGTGCATCCATTCATACACACACATACAATTTTCTTCATGATAGAGTTTTTAGGCTTTTTTTTGGTGACTTATTGTTGAACTTTGCAAATCCATGAACAGATAGAATTACATTCTGTATTTCAGAACTCACTTGTTGAATGTGAGCCCAATTTACAGTTTATAAGCTAGAGTAGAAAACCTCCCTCTAAGGGATCAGAATTTTTTCACTAAATAGAGGTATTTCACTTTTTTGACTTTACATAGGTCTGTTTTATTCTACGGTGGCCATAGTTTACATGTCTATGTTTATGATTTTTCAGTGTAGGTCAGTACATACCAAACTCAACTTCTCTTCCTCATCTTTGTCTTTAATTATTAATTTATCTAAAATTGGCTTGAGTATTAGTTTCCTATTTTTCAGGGCAAAATCTTCATTAACAATCAAAGTTGTAGGCACTTTTTCTCCTGAAATTTCAAAAGAATCATATTTTCTTTTAAATCCAGAGTTAAAAAGGAAGACATTATAAAGGAAAATGTTGATGCTGAGGTACAAATCCCAAACTAATGGAAAAATGGAAGGAACTGGACTCTGAAGACTCCCTTGAAAAGGAGTGTAAATCCCACCTCTGATATCTGCCACTCAATAGCTGTGTTAAGTAGGGACAATTACAACACCTTTCTGAGCCTTAGTTTCCTTATTTTGAAAATGAGGATAATGGTTCAAATTTGTTAAGATTACATATTTCATCAAGGGAAAACTGAGACTATTAGCCTAGAACCTCCATGGGAGCAGAGATCATGCTTCTTTCACTAATTGATAGAGTCCAACACTCAGCACATAAATGGAGCTTAATAAATATTTATTTAATAAATAATAAATGTGGAGAGTAGTCCTGAAGATTGATATGTTAATTAATTGGCACATTTGTAGGCACTTAATATTAGCACATATTTCCCTCTTACCAATTTGAGTTGGTCCTTTCAAGTTTTTCACTTTCACAATTTTGTTATAAACATTTTATCATTTTGTTGAAGGTGGTGGTATCTTGCTGAAATTGTTAGCATTTTTTGGACAATACTAATTATCTTTATGGATAAGCATATTATATTTATGTTATACTTAAAATTTATTTTACAGTTGCGTATTGTCACTGGATCTTAAATAATACAAAATTCAATAGGAAAAGTAAAATGCATTAAGAATAGAAGAGGAGATTTTCATGGATTTTCTTTAAAATAACTGTGCAGTGGTCCAACATAAAGCTGCTTTTATTATCTAGCTATGTCTGGAGCCCATGGGAAATGCTACAAGTCTCCAGGCAGATTATGGCTCCATGTAAACGAGGAAAAGAAAATTAAAAGTGTGAGACCTTTCCCACCCTGTGAACAGCTCTGTTTAAAGAAAAAATAAATGGCTTTCCTTACTTGTATGTCACAGAGAAACAGGTTTAAATCACTAGAGCTGGGTAATATGAGACATGTTTAGAAATTCATAAGAAAAAAGCTTTCAGTGGTAAGTAGAGCATCTGATTGACACAGATGTCCTTCTAAAGTGTCTAAATGCTTCATTTGCCGTAAAGTATAGCTCAGATCTCTCAAAAGGTTCAAAAAACAGATGAGAACTTGCCTTGACATCAGTCCTTGAGAATTAGTTTTAGTTTCAGTTCCTTTGTTAAACACTGCTATTTGTCCTCATTTTTTATTTTTCTCTTCAAAGGTGTAACTTATTTAAATTTGGAGAGAATGAACGTACATTATATTCCAAGATAGAAAAGATTAAAAACAGTTATTGAACCAATCTCCAACAGTTTCTTAAATGGACTCCACAATAATAACTGCATAAACTTCTCTAAAGAAGTTTCTTTAAACCTGGTATCCAATCAAATTCACTATTTGTTAAGGAAAACAGCATCATTGGACACTCAGGTTTAAAGAAAGATCACACCTCTACTTTGGATCCTTTTAAATGTCAGTGATTACTAAATTTTTCTATATGTAGCCATCCAGAACAAATCTAACATTTTTGCATAGTACAGAGACACACTCATTTCATAATGCAAAGTAATATCTTCATTTTTAGTCTACATTATTTTACCAGTTTTTCCACTTGATCTCAGATGATATATAATAGAAATATTACATTCTAGGATTGTCTATAGTGCACAGATAAGTTACAAAAACAGTATCTATAAAAAAAAAACCCTCTCCAATTAATTGATTCATTTTTAAAAGAAGATGATTCCATTAATTGAACTTTCCAATTTACATAATTTGTGATAAATGGAAGAAAATGTGTATTGACCATTTTTTAAGCAAAATATTCCTTATGTATGCCAGGGACTCTCCTAAACATTTTACTAATACCAATTTACTTAATTCCCATAACAACCTACCAAGCAGATACTTTTCTGTTTCTTGTTTTATGGAAAAATAAAACCTGAACATTTGAGAGTAATTTGTCCAAGATCACACAGCTAGTGTGATCAATGATACAGCTGAGATTTGGCAGGTAATCTGTCTCCTGAGTACTTTCTCTTAACCAAGCAATCTTCTAAGGTGGGTACTAGTAGTCTCATTTTACAGATGTGGAAACTGAGGTAAAGAATAAATAATTTTCTCATAAGTATAGATAAGGGCAGAACTGGAATCCAAATCCTGTAAAAATAATACACAGAAGAACGTGTGAAATGCAAATTAGTAAGAATAAATGTAAAATAAAAATAAATGAAAACGCAGTCTTTGCTAAGTTCAATTCAAGACGAACTGAAACTGGTGATACTAAGAGTGTAGATAGAGGCATTTAGGAGTTTATGCCTAAATCCACTAATCAACAGCTCCCACCTTCCAAATAACAAAATTGAAGCTCATCTACTTTTTTTTTTTAATCTCTGTGAGTCAATGGGATTACTAAAACATGTAATTCATATTGGTGGCATTGCCTCTATTCACACCTGGTGCAGTTGCTGCTTCCAACACTTCTCTTGACTGTCCACAGATGTTTCTTTTCTCATTTTTTTTAATGTCCCCATCCACTCGGTCCCCACGCTCTTGTTCAGCTCTGCATGCAGTAACAATGGTCCACCCTGATTTTAATTCACCTAGAAGTATTTTGTTTTCTGTGCTTCACCAATTAGAGCTACATCTCTAGATGCTCCTGTGCCCAAAGCTGTTTGAACTAGGAAAATGCCTTTTCTATCTCTTGTACTTGTGTCTCCTGGGTAGAGGACAAATGTCGGCTTCACAATATCCATTCACAAACAAGCTTCAATTTTCTTCTAGGAAACACAATTCACTCCACTTACAGGCCATCAGGGTTCACTGTGAACTCACAGAACGAGAACAGGACGGAACTTAAGCTAGTATTACAGAAGTGTTTGGTTTTGTGATGGAACTGTGACTCAATCAGGACAATGAAATATAAAATTTTTTGGCAGAATGTTATATGAAAGGGTCTCTTGATCTTTCTACGGGACCTCGGATTTCAGAACCAAATAAACACTCTCATTGTATTGCACATGGTGCTCAAGAATAAAAACAAGAAATTTCAAAACAGAAACAAGAATTGGAAAGAAACCCTGTCTGATGATAATTTTGGAGCCCGAACTGAGTCATTTTTGAAGCCTACACACCACCCGATAGTTCTGGTTTAGGTATTACATAACTGTAACAAAAAAGTTCTGAGTATCTTAATCTGTGATTCTTAGAAAGCCAGGTCTGAGGCAAACGCTCATTTGCCACACTCTCATTAGGCCTGCAACTCAGGAAAGCAAGAGTGAGGAATAAAAGAAATGACAGGAAAAGAGAGAGAGCCAACCTGAGACCCCTGGGAGTGACCGATTCTACTAACTTTGCTTCTTCTCAGAAGTTAAAATACCACATCAGCTGTATTTCAGAACAGCTCACAGTGATGGATGGTATGGAGACATGGGATAGTAAATATATCCACCAATTCCTATTTTCTATTGTTCACAGTTGCAGCCCATTGAGAAATATTTCCCCACCTCCCCTCATTTCTAGGTTGAAAAATACAAGGTCCAACCAGGGTCCCAAGGTATTCCAAGCCTTTACCCTGCAAAGACTCTCCTTTTAACCAAACTTGAGTCAGGTTCTTCCAAGCCCTTTTTCAACTAGGCCTCATTTTGGGCTTTGACCTCAAGAGCAAAAATCTTGCTAAATCAGCTGAGGGAGAATTCCCCACTCCCGGTATCTGATTTCCCTCTATACCTGATCATATTTTTTTGTCTCCATATGCCCAAGTGATATCTGATAGCCCTGGCCCACCTTCGTTCAGAATCCTATCAATTGGTTTAGCCAGAAATCCCCCTTGCCTCCTGATATTTCCTCTTAGTAATTCTGCATCCACTGACCCTCACCATGCTCCTTGGCTATAAATCTCCACTTGTTCATGCTGTTGTCAGAATTAAGCCCAGTTCAATACCGAGGTCTTATTTTCAGTCCAAAACTCAGCCTCTTTCCATTGCACAAATAACTTTAAATAGATAAAAATTCAAATATGAAAATAAACATTTACAGCAATGAGAGTAAATCACAGCAATAAAAGAACAAATACATTGAATGGTTAATTGACAGCAGACAAAAATGTAAGAACTAATCATTTAAAAAAATTAAAAAGTAAAATAAAGGGAAGTATCATTTATTAACAACGATATATAAAACAATACAAAACCGATTCTCATTATGTAGGTTCTATAGAGTTCTAGATTCTATAGAGTCACCATGAACTCTAAATTAATGAAAAAGAACAACTGTTCCTAGGGGAAAAATAGAGTTAGAATTCTGGAGTCTGTAATTACATTTTTGTTAACCGATCAATATATAATGTTCTTTTTTTAACTTTTGTTTAAAGATACCTTATTCAATAGATATTGCTGATTCATCAGACTCACAGCCAACAGCAATATAACTCCTACCAAAACGAAGTTTATGTAACACACATATTTTCTCAGGAAGTTTTATCATAGACTTTAGCACTTCTAGGCTGCACTTCAACACTATGCTTAGGGGCCATCATAAACAGCAGAATCACCAACAAAAAAGCACACAAATGTGGAAGTCATGGCATTAAATAGATCCTGAAAAGGGTGCTTGTCTTCATTCTGAGACTTAAAACAAGGTGAAGTCTTGCCTTGTTCGACCTTGGCTGGGCCCATGAACATCAGACGACGAAACATTCTCACCACTCTGTGCATGTTCACAAATGACCCCAAAGCACCACGCAGATTGATTTGGGGGTAACAGATAAACATTAGCAAGCTGGCAAATTTGCAAATATGGAATCGGTAAATAATGAGGATCTACTGAAATAAAGTCTAACATTATAAATTAAAGAATTTGAAAATCAAAAATCCACTGAATTCCAAGAAATCAAGAAATGAGGCATCAGTGAATGCTGTGCTGAGGGTGCTCTCTTGGCTTTGAATAAACAACATGGAAGCAGAGAGAAAAGGTCTTGGCTTCATTCATTCCGTTCCTTTATCTTCTGCTTCAGGAGATTGACTTGCTAAGTGTAGGGCAAGGGGCAGGCTACAGAGAAGGGGGGGCTAATCAATACACTGCAGCAACCCACTAGGCAGGCTTACTTGAGGTTTTATGTAAAGATACATGAATTGTCATCCTGAAAAAAAAAATCAATGCACTGACTACCTTGTATTTATGTATACTTTAATGTGATTTTGTATTTTGAGATGTTTAACACTACTTGAGATTTCCATGTATGCTATATTCACTCTCAATTTACCTATTTCAGGTAATAGAGACTTACTCCCTTGGGTGGTTATTTCTTCTTTTTGAGATACATGCTTTCTAAAATTGGTGAGAGATAAATATTTGATTAGCGTCTAACAATATTTGGATACATCTGATGTATAAGTTATCCAGAGAACTATGCTGGAGTTAAGAGGTGTGACACATTCTCCACCTTAATTATTTCTTTTCTGAATAGTTTTTTCACATTCAGGATTTTGAAGTAATCACTCCACTGTTTCTGAAGCACTCTTATTAATTGAATAAAGAACTATTGTTATTTTTTTAAGACACAGTAATGTCCTGATTTGCCTAGTTCTTACTGTTTTTCTTAATGAAAAGAAAGCATTTTCAAATTATTTTAAAGAATACTCATGACATTCTTTCCCTAACCTACAACATAGCTATTTAATACAAGCTGCTAATGGGTAATTTAAAACTTTTTCTTGATTTACAGTAGCCACAAAGAACACGTTTACAATTATGCAAAGTGAAGTGATTGATACAGTGCTTGACACGTCGCAAGAATCAATATGTGGGTTGTGATGAAGAAGTCAAGTTTAGGGGCGGCTGGGTGGCTCAGTTGTTAAGCATCTGCCTTTGGCTCAGGTCATGATCCCAGGGTCCTGGGATCAAGCCCTGCATCGGGCTCCCTGCTCAGGGGGAAGCCTGCCTCTCCCTCTCCCACTCCCCCTGCTTGTGTTCCCTCTCTCGCTGTGTCTCTCTCTGTCAAATTAAAAAAAAAAAAAGTCAAGTTTAATAGTAAGGTAAATTATGCTAAGCGAAATAAATCAATCAGAGAAAGACAAGTATCATATGATCTCACTGATAGGAGGAATTTGAGAAACAAGACAGAGGATCATAGGGGAAAGGAAGGAAAAATGAAACAAGATGAAACCAGAGAGGGAGACAAACCATAAGAGACTCTTAATCTCCAGAAACAAACTGAGGGTTCCTGGAGTGGAGGGGGGCAGGAGGGATGGGGTGACTGGGTGATGGACACTGGGGAGGGTATGTGCTATGGTGAGCTCTGTAAATTGTGTAAGACTGATGAATCACAGACCTGTACCCCTGAAACAAATAATACATTATATGTTAATAAAAAATAATAAAGTAAATTAATTTTTACTTTTTGTGAAAAAATTCAATTATTTTTGGAAAGCTCTTATTTTATGCACATCAAATTGATTAGTAAGAAAAGGGTAAAGTTAACTCTCCACGTAAAAGATTTCAGAGGTTCATTCTGTTCAAGTTCATATAATAATAAGAAAAATTAATCAAGTTTTTAACAAACCAGAATTTTAAACATATTCCAATGAAAAAAGAACTCACTAAGAAATGTAGTTACAATATAATGTGTTACTATGGTGTCAATTCAGTGAGAGGTCTAAAGATAGAGAAAAATGCATTAATGAATGAATGAAATTGAATGAAGGAACAAAAAAAGCATTAAAATTGAACCTACTGAAAATCTCTTTAAAGATAGTATTTATTTCAACCTGTTAAATTAGCCAAACTGAAGACAGTTTTTCTATATTTTAATAGGAAATTGATTTGTGAGTCTCTTATGGATTTTTCCAGTTTCTCCCACCATATTGAGACTAACACTTCCCATGCGTAAACAGTGGCATCACACTCCAACCACCACCATCTTTCAGAATTAAAGTTATTTTGTTATCATATTAAAATATAATAATATTTTGGGGCACCTGGGTGGCTCAGTCAGTTAAGCATCCGACTTTTGATTTTGGCTCAGGTTATGATCTCAGGGTTGTGAGATCAAGCTCTGTGTTGGGCTCCGTGCTCAGCACAGAGTCTGCTTGAGATTCTCTCTCTCTCTCTCCCTCTGCTCTTCTACTCGCTCATGCTCTCTCTCTCTCAAATAAATAAATAAAATCCTTAAAATAATATATTGATAACTTAAGTTACTTCAAATCAAAATGTCGTAAAATTAGAGTTGAAAATAACTCTATATCCTTAAGTGCTGTGATTGGTACATTTTATTAGAATACACTTGAAGTTTAGGTAGTTTGCACAGAATTTTAAAAGATTTGTCTTTGTAAAGCTTCTATTTCTAAAGACAATGCAGCAGATCTCATTGGTTTAGTTTGAGAATCACTCAATAATAAGTCATTTTTTGTTTTTTTTTTAATATTCTAAGGTTATATAAGCATATATTTTGAGGAAAACAATTTTGAAGTTATATTGATTCAGATTCATTATCATGCTTATATAAATACTTATACAAATAAATTCATGATGATACATTTATATAAATAAATTCATACTCAGAACATGATTATCTCAGACATGGCAACATCCTCAACTATTAAAGATACATTTTAATGTTCCATGCTCCCTAAGACAGAGAGGTACATTTATATATTTTAGAGAGCTTTCCAGTGAGGGTAGAAATCACAGTGATACCTGCATAATAACCAGTTAACAAGAAAACATCAAGAAAATAGAGTCTGAATTCCTGAGTAGCCTCAATGTTTACTTAGACTTAGATTAAAATAAAAGTTAAATGCTAACTTCCATTTATGTGAAATTCTACATATTTTGTTAAAATGTATCATCATTTTATAAGTAAAAATAGACATTGGTTTAGGCATTTAATTTTTTCTGAAAATGTGAGACCCACATTTTTCAGAATGAGGCAGGAATTTAGCACCCAGTTCCCTAGACCCACCCCAGATAAGCCTCTTCTTTTCCTGAAGACTGGCATTACTGACATTCCAGTTCTTTTCCATCCTTCAGGGAATACTCCTGCCCCGGGATGCTGACACTCTCCCTTCACTGCCCTGTGATTAAGATCAACCCCCATGATGCTTTGAACATTGAAGTCCACTGAAGATTCATTCAACATAACCCACAGTTCCTTAATATCTTGTTAATCATCTATTTTACTGTTATCCTCTGTAACTATATCAAAGTCTCATTTTGAAACATACCATTTTTTGGCCATCATTTTCATCCTTCATCTCCCTGGGCTACTCTGATAAGTGTAAACACAATGACATTTATAATAAACATTAGAATCTCATATCCTCAATTCCCTTGAACCCATTGTAACCTCTATGATCCTGTACTATGTTCATTCCTTTGCAAACACTTTACAACTCTTTCCTTATCTCTCCTTTTTTTTTCTCACCTGACAAAATTCCAACCCTAGTTAAATTCAGGTTCTCATTTCTGTGTAGCCAGAAGTTGCTGTAGAAAGGTATAACAAAGTTTTTTTTCTTTTTTTCAAGATTTTATTTATTTTTATGAGAGAGAGCACATGAGAGGGGGGAGGGCCATAGGGAGAAGCAGACTCCCTGCTGAGCAGGGAGCCCGATATGGGACTCGATCCCAGGACTCCGGGATCATGACCTGAGCCTAAGGCAGTCGCTTAACCAACTGAGCCACCCAGGCGCCCTAACAAAGTTTTGACTGAAATCACTTCAGTTATGATTGTAAATATCAAATGATCTATACTACCAGAAAATATTACTGCTTTTCTGTTAAAATTTTATTTTCCCACAATCTATGACTGTTATTTACACAATCTCATATTCTTAATTCTTCATTACTTTCTGCTTCCTTAAATCTCAGGTAATGACATTTTCTACTTTTTCATGGGAAAATATAAGTATCAGATGAGTTGACTTCTCATTAATTCCAGCAAGTCATTGATACCTGTATCACATATTCTATCTTCCCTCTTATTATAATGAAAGAAGTGTTTCTGTCTTCCTTTTTTCATTCTGGACATCATTCCTTCTTGCAAAAGCCAGCAGTCAATTCTCTGACTTTATCTTACTCACACCCTCTTCGACATTTGACACAGATGACAATGCCTGCATTTAAATACTTCCCCCTCTTGAATTCCAGGATATCACTTTGTCCTAGGGTTCCTTCTTTTTCTTTTTCCCCCATGGGGTTCCTTCTTGAACATGGTTTTCACTGTTGGCTTTTTGTCCTTATCAGGTCTCTAAATATTACAGCAACCAGGACACTCTATTTGGCCTCTACCTCTTTTTAGCTGTGTTTTATTTTATTTCCTGCCTTCTAAATTATTTTATCCAGTTCAACAGCTTCAAATATGATTCTCCATCCTGGGCTCTCGCCTGAGCCTTGAAGTGAAACATGTATACTACAGTTACATATATGTAATTGTATACACATAATTATACTTGAAAACTCCATTTTAATACTTAATAAGCATCTCTAAATATGATGGAAACTGAAGTCTTCATCTCTTCCCATTGAAACTATTCTCTACCTAACGTCTTCTCGGGCTCAGTAAATGATACCATCATTTATCTAGATGATTCATCTTTGAGGTTTCTACTTTTCTCACGAATATTTTTTGTATTTTTCTTAATATATCAGCAGGTCATGCTATTTATATCTTCAAAATATATCCATTTCTCAAATTCTCAGCTACTAATTTTATAGTTCAAATCACCATCCTAACAGCTAACATAAAAATAGCCTATGGCTTAATCTCCCTGCTACCATTATTGTCTCTTCGAATGTGAGCCAGCATGATTGTTCTAAAATAGAAATCAGAGCTTGACACAGCTCTACTGAACACCCTCACAAGTCTTCTCATTGTTCTTAAAATAAGATCCAACTCCCTAACGATGGCCGGAACTTCATCTCTGACAGCTTCTCTAACTTCATCTTCTTCCTCTCTTGCCACCAGTCATTACACTTCAACAAATTTAGCTGTTATTTTTTGCCCCTTAATCATGAAAAGCATATTGCCATCTCAGGATCTACAAATTTGCTTCTCCTGTTTCTCAAGCTCTTTCCACAAGGCTGCCTTGATTTTCTAGTCCAGGTCTCAATTCAAATGAGACCTCCCCTTAGAGCTTTTCCGTGGCCACCAACTCTGATAGTTACTGTGAACCTCTCATTTCATCTTCTTCATGGCATTCATTAATACCTATCATTGCCCTCTGCATGTATTTGGTTGTATGTTCATTAGCTAGCTGTCTCTCATTCTATATTAAAAACACCTTGCAGGAAAATTCTTATCCTTCTTCCTGTGTTCTTCCAACTGAACAGAATCTAGAACATAAAAGGTAGTCTGGATGGGCAGGTACAGAGATTCTAGTTGGAGACTATAACCATGAATCTGTATAGGTGAGGAATTTTCTCTGATAAGTTTAATCTGGGGGTAAGACAGGAAAGGGTACTTGGATTTAACTACATTTAGTTAGATCGAGGGAGGGCTTGGATCATGGGTCTCGGAATCAAGAGCAGCAGGTAAGAGAATTTAAGGTATCCATAAAAGAATAATGGATATGGAAAGGTCATCAATAAGTAAGTAAGGATCTTCAATAAGTAAGGAATTAAATGTATATATAAATGAAGAGGGGGTGTGAAAGGATTGGCGTTGTAGTGGTAGTAGTAACATAGTGAGAAATCTAGAAGAAAGGTGGTGCATGGTTAAAAAGTGGAATGATTGATTCCTTTTAAAGGAGAAATGTCAAGCTCTGGTATGGCATAAATAACTGCTTTCAGTTGCTTTTCATTCATTCACAGGCTTATCAATCAAACCTTTATTGAGCCCTCTCAATGCGCCTGGTGTTGCAGACCCAAAGATGAATTGACTTGCACTGCCCCTGCCATCAAGACACTCAGATTCTAGTGTGAGATACAAAGGATGTGGTTACAGGGAGAAATGTTTTCATTGATTTTAGTCTTCCTTTAAAAATATATATGCTTTAAGACTGTTGAATCTCAGATCTGTACCTCTGAAACAAATAATGCAATATATGTTAAGAAAAAAAAAAGAAGAAGAAGATAGCAGGAGGGGAAGAATGAAGGGGGGGAAATCAGAGGGGTAGACGAACCATGAGAGATGATGGACTCTGAAAAACAAACTGAAGGTTCTAGAGGGGAGGGGGGTGGGAGGATGGGTTAGCCTGGTGGTGGGTATTGAGGAGGGCACATTCTGCATGGAGCACTGGGTGTTATGCACAAACAATGAATCATGGAACACTACATCAAAAACTAATGATGTACTGTATGGTGATTAACATAACAATAAAAAATTTAAAAATATATATATATGCTTTAAAAGTATGCTATCTATCTAACCACTATGCAACTGTAAATCAAAATCATATAACCATGATAATCCCTATTTAACCTTCAATTGATCACAGATTGCTTAATCAGGAGCCACAATGTAATTAATTCGGTTTGTTAGCAATACAGATTTTCAAGTTTAATTTAACAATTTCAAATGCCAAAACCCTCAATGTACCATTTTTAGCAGTTTTTATTCTCTATGCTTGATTCCCACTCCTATATAAGTGTAGCCTTCTAGACCCTAAGGAAATCTGAAAAATATATAGTAATTCCTTATCAGAGACAGTTGTTGCTCTTTTTAAATCATTGAACATTAATATTCTCACTTCTTTGCCCTCATAAACCATTTTCTTCTGGTAATGTATCTGATGTCAATTCTCTGTCTATTATTCTTACTTTATTCTGCTTAGGTGAGATTCATAACATATCTTAACCATTTATTTACCACAAACTTTGCTTCAAGTAGTTCTAGATGTAACAGAGCTCATATTATATAAAAATGTACAACTAAATCTATAAATCTTGGTCCTAATTTAACCAATCACTATGAAAGACATAAATACCTCTGGAATTAAAGCTTGATAAAAGTCTTTTATATGAACAGGCTGAAGTTGGGCTGGTACCACATATTCTAAACACAGGACAATATAGATTCTGTCATATTTTGATAGGACTGTAAAATTACCAACCAGAACTATTTTATCCTTGCTTTATCACATAAAGTTTGGCCTGTCTAATATTTACAGAGCAAATGGATTCTTTTACAATGTTGATGAATTTGGGTTACATTTGACTCTTCCATTTCTACCTTTTTTTTTTTTAAGATTTAAAACTTACCTCTGAAAAATTAGAAAATATCACAAAATTGGTAGTAAGAAATCAAGAACAGTGAACACAAAGATTTTTGTGTTACATAGATCTATTTTTATCAAAAAAGCTAAGTACTAATAATTGTGACATTTAATAGCAGCAATTCTAGGTAATAATTTTAATATGTTGTTCACATTTTATAGAGGAAGAACCAAGGCTTAGAGGTCTGTGTAAAATGTTAAAAATAATCAAATTATTAAATGATGAGCCATGATTCCAGCAAAAGTCTGTCTAATTCTAATTTTAGACTCCTCACATCCACATTGTTTTGCATGTACTTAGAGGAAGTTGTTTTCAGAGGGAGAAATGCATCTTTTTAGGTAAATATTTAGTGAAGTATATACTTCATTCATGTGGGCTTAGCGATGAAAAACCTGAATTGCAACAGTAAAAGAATGAGTAAAAGAGAATTAGGCCTTAGGCCAAAGGCAGGTGGGATTAGGAGATTTAATTTGGTGACTACAACCTGCTCAAAAGTCAAAGGAGGGCAGCAAAACAGTGTGGGCTCTAAAATGGTATCTACATGAGCCATTCTGGAAGGGTGGTTCATGGCCATAGATTTCTGTAGGCAGCAATATCCTTCCACTTATTAAAATATTCTTGTAGACAGTTCATTAATGTTTCATAATTTTCTTCATGTAAGACCCATACATTCCTTATTAGATACTTATAGCTATTTAATAATGTTTATTTTTTTCTACTGTAAATGGAACTATTATTTTCACTATTCTATTATTTGTATATAAGAAAGCTCTTTGTTGTCATCATTTGGCGTGTGTTTGTGTTTATCTTATTACTAGACACTTTAGTCAACTTTTAATAGTTCTAAATATTTTTCCCATTGATTTCCACTGACTTTTTATGGATCAAGTAATGCTGCCTGAAAATGATGATTAAGTCTCTTTTACTAATTTTATCCAAAACACAATATACTCTGGTCTATTTTAGCTGCCAAAGTTTTTTACAAACTACAACCCATTTAGTCATGTAAGTATTATCTTGACTTTGACCTCTCTGTCTTTTTTGGGTATCTCTTGTCTAATTATTTTCTTTAATATTTCCTTTACCACTACTTTTGTAAAAAATTTCATAATTTTTTTCTTTTCCAAGTTTCTATTTAAATTCTAGTTAGGTAACATATAGTGTAGTATTAGTTTCAGTAGTAGAATTTTCTGATTCATAACATACATACAACACTCAGTGCTCATTACAAGTGCCTTCCTTAACACCCATAATCCTACATCTTTATTGTTTCATTTTCTTTGGTGTTAATTATTTCTACAATTCTCAATTTATATTTTATGTACCTAGTGCATTTTGAGCAGTCTTAAACACTTTTCTGAACTCAATATTTTCTATTTCAGACTGGATTTTCAGTCTATTCTCTCTTTATTGCTTTTATATCTTTTTATTCACCCTAGTGAAATCATCACAGAACTTTCTACAATTTTCTCATGTTTTCAGTAAAATTCACCAATAGTTTTTCTTTTTATCCATATCCTCGTGTATACGTTAACTATATCGTCATGCATAAGATATTGTTTGTGACATAGACCCCATAGTGGTTTATTTTTTTCAAATTAACATTATTTTATCTAATATAGGAGTTTGCCATTATTGTAAAACAATGAAGAGGAGGAAGTAGGTAAGTTATCTCTTGCCCAACAAAATAAATGACACCTCCACTTGGTCAGAGACCACAGCTATTTTGATCATCACGGTTTCCATCCTGTGTACTTAATGTATTCTTGAATGGATGAATCATAAAATTTCATTCTTAGTTAACTGAAGAATCAGTTGATATACACAGCTTCCGGTCCAATTAACAGTATCTATCAGGCATTCATCTTCACTGATTTGAGGTAGACTTTCCCCCTTTTCCCACTGCATAATTCTATGACCATGTGAAGTTAAACAAAAGCAATCACCCTCTCTACACACACACACACACACACGCACACACACACAAACACACACACCAATCTATACTATGTAGTTCTAGTAAGGCTTTTACTGAATTCCAAAGGGCTTTACTTGTGAGGATTTCATTTCCCTGCATACATTGTATCATAGATAGGTTTACCACTTTGATTTTTGTGGGAATTGTAGTCTGAAAATTTGGAGGCCAGAGGAGAACTCAAATACTCAAAACCTTATGTATCGATGGCAAGTTTTCCCGGATAGTTCAGGGTGGCAGGAATCAAACAAGAAAAAGTGCTTAAGCTTGCCACATCTGTGTTCCAGTTATGCTCTTTAATTAATGGGAGATCTTCCCATATTTGAAGAATTTACTAACCAAACGTTGATTTTTGGTACTGTCATGAATTTCTATCTTTTTAATGTCTTCATGTTTCACTTTTTTCCCTCCTCCCTGTTTTGCTAGAACTTCAGAGGCTGCTAGCCATTCGACATTTTATTTTAGAAGTTATACATGATTTGTTTAGGATTTTATGACTGCTTTGAGGTATCATCTTCTGGGATTAAACCTGGCCCTAATATCCTATTACATATGTATGATATTTTCTCAAGAACTATATAAGGACATGAGAAAGAAATAGCTAGCTGTCCCCAATATCAGTTTACCTCTTTTATTGTCGTATTCATATTTATCTTGGAAACTGGCTGCTCAGCAAAAGATCTCTGTTTCCCAGACTGCCTTTTTGTTAGTATGGCCAAAAGATGATGTTCTCGTCAATGGAAGGCAGGTGAAAATTGCCATGTAGCAGATTCCAGGGAACTTTTTTAAGAGCATAAGTTTTAAATTTTTATTTTTAATTCTTCCATCCCACTGCTCAGAACATGGGTGCCTGGAATGTAATTGCCACCCTCCTGAACTAAGTTAGTGGAACATCATGGAACAACATAATTGAAGATGCTTTATTTCTTGACTTCTCAGAATATGAAGAGGTTTCATACTCAATTTCTGGAATTATAATTTAAGACTTTATAAATTACCATTTAATAACAATATATCAGCAGTAAATCCTTGTGTGGAAGATAATAGGGAATACAAATAAATAAAATACCCACCCATTATTAGATGAAAGAAAAAGTCACCATTACAAATAAAAATAACCATTGGAATCTTATACAATAGGATTTATAAGTTGAAGACATCCTTCAGAAGTCAGTTTGGGAATAGTGTGGGTGGTATATCATTTGACTGATCCTTGAATAAAAGTTGTTAATTTGAATCCCACTTAGTCAGAATTTGTGATAAACTTGAAAAGAACTCATCATTACCTAGGGAGAATAGCTTTACTTTAAAATTGACAATATAAACATTGTTAAGAGATTTTGATGCACTATTTTATATGTAAACAAAGATATTCTAATTTCTAATTTCCCTCATCTGCTAAAAGTAGGTCCCCAAACACCTAATTTAGGCATTGCTTGTTTATGCTTGAGTTCCTGTGTGGCCTGGTTAAGAAGAAAACTCAGTTTCTTATGAGCTATTCCCTGGTGAAAATATTTCAGTAGTTTAGAAAAGTTTCATTTTAAACCAAATACATGAAAAGAAAGAACTATCAGAAATTTTAGGTACTTTTCAAGAGAAAGTTCTCATGATAAAGTATAACATAGAGACTTCCAGTCCATCCTGAAAACACTTGCACAAAAGTTGGAAATGCTGGCCAGGGGAATGCTGCTAAGATTATGTTGCAGCTTCAGTTTTTAACTCTACAGTTAATAACTGATAGAGAAACAAAATAATCTTACTTGTTTCCATCAAAATTATGAGTGCATTTACTCATGGACCCAATAACTCCACTTTAAGAATATATCCTGCAGATATTGTTGCATATGATTAAAATGCATTTGAGAGTTTATTAATTGACTCTTACTCAGAATTCCAAAACGTAGATAACAGCCCAGTGTTCAACACTATGGGGCTGAAATATCCCCAAATATCCACACAATGAAATGCTCTGCAACTATTGAGAACACGAGGGAAAGAAAAAATAAGGACATTCTTCATGCCCTAATGTGAGTAGATTTCCAAGATATGTCAGATCATATGAAATTGATGAAATGTAATAACGTAGCAGTTCTCAGGCAGTTTTATGTGGATCGTATTACTAATTGTAAAACAAGCAAATGAGAACCAAGATACAGAAAATGCACGTTATGCTAACTTTTGTGAAAGAAGTGAGAAAATTTATGATTTTGTATGGTTGTATTTTCTTGGAAACAGAAACATTAATAAAATTAGTTACTTAGAGTAGTGAAGTAGGAGGGGATGGGGTGAGAATGAGGATTTTCATTGTGAACTTTATATATTATTTCATTTCTTTAACCAGGTGAATGCATTACTTGTTTTAAAAACCACTTTGTTTTTGTACATATTGTGCATGATGAATTTTAACCCAGGCTGCTTCTTTTTTTAAAAAAGAATTTGTGCTATAAATCTTAAATAAATAAGATAAAACGAGAACTGAGATATTGGTTGCTTCCAGGATGTCTCTTGTCTAATCAAATATTCATTAATAGAGTTTTTAAAATTACAGAATGCCAGAGCTTTAAATACCTTACCTAAAAATGGCATTCTCTTAAAGTCATTTTGTGGTTCAAAAGTATGCATTTATAAGACTTAACTTTGAGTATTCATGCCTGATAAATTAAAACATTTTACTATAGCATTCATGCTATTTTTCACAGCCTCATGAGTCTCCCCAACAAAATGTTTATTGCTTTCTTTTTCTTGACTACAAATGTAGATATTACAAGGGAGTAAATGGTTATTAAGAATAAAATCTACCACATTTAATGAGCACCTGCTAAGACTGTGGGTCAGTGTTTCTGATGAAACATTTACCAGCTACTTATTATAATTAAGTATCATTAGGCCTTTTAAACTGCTGTTCCCACAAGAAGAAAAACATTTTCTTAACCCACTTCGTAAGTGTTTACAATGCCTGCTGATTTTCAGCTGTGAAGGCATCATTTATTATATTCATAGGTTTTTATGGAGAAAAGGCTGGATGAGCTTTTCTACTAAAATTCTTTCCCATTTGATTATATCATTCTACACCTAGTGCTTACAGAGAATTTGAATTCATTCATCTGAAAATGCCTCCCTGGAGGTCCTAGACACATGTTTTGTGAGCCATCTAGGTGCCTAAATTTTTATATCTAGAGAGAAAATAAAAGGAAGGAATGGAACAGAGTGTAAAAGTTGTGAAGGGCAAAGCCTGCTCCTAAGTACTAAATACATAAACAGCAGAATCTTTTACTCATATAATAACTGGCACACGAGATGCTTAACATATATTAAAGGCATTTAATGCCCTTTAGAGACTAACACAGTCTTGAGGAGGTACCTACAGCTGTTGGCTCTGTTATAAACAAAGAGGAAGCTGAGAGGTTAAACAACCTCCCACAGTATTACATACGCAGTAAAACTAGGAGAGTCTGGGTCCAGCAGCTATGTTGTTAATCATTCTACAAGGAATTACCACATAATTAAAGGAGTGTGCATTACACTGATTGAATATATGAATATATGTATGAATGAATGATTAAATGAATGAATGGATAATAGTTTAAGGCAATGAAATGAACAATACTATGCAACAGATTCAGTTCCAAGTCTACTTCAATTTATTTTCTGCATCTTAGTTGCCTCACCTTCACAATTAGGGTATTGGACTAGGAGATGCTCCCTTCCATTTATAACTGCAAGGATTCTGATTCCATAGTGGGGGATAAAATATTTTTTCTTAAATTCAGTCTTGTTCTCTACTACCAGTCTTACTAGATAGATTATAAAATGAGCTAAAAGAATCAATGTTTTATTAAAATAGTTTTAATAGAATGCCTACTATGGTTCAGGGTCTATGTAATACCAAAGGGACATTAAATAAGGCATAATCTCTGCACTTTGTAGATGTGCGTAATCAGGGATTTATGTGTCATCAGGCTAGGACTCTCCATTCACAGAGTGTTCAAGGAACATAGAGCAGCCTGAGGAGCTGGCAGCAGCAGAGACATTTTCCTGAAAAAAGAGTTTTGGCTAGTTCTGGAATATAAGTAGAACAAGACATTAAAGAGGAGAGAAAGCACAAGGCAGGGAGTTCGAGTAGTAAGTGCAAGGTCCAGAGGCAAAGGAGAGTGGGTACCTTCAGGGAAATGCTTTAGTTCGAAAATAGTGTTCACCTTTAGTTGTGAGTGGTAGGCGAAATTAGATTGGGAAGACCTTTTGGGCTACGACTGACAATTTTAATTTGAACCTGAGTGCAATGCTGAGCTAATGAGGAATTTTAGTCTAGAGAGTGGTACTCATCTGTTCTCCAATACAACAAATAATTATTGAGTGCCTACCACATAGCAGGCACTGTTCTTGGCTCTTGGAATAAATAGATTTGCAGTTTAGAAAAGATTACTCTGGCTTCAGGGCAGACAACTGATTGTAGAGACTAAAACATAAGACACAGGGATATGAGTTAGGAAGCTGGTCCTATAACATAGGAAGGAAAGTGTTCTGAACTAAAGGAGTAAAAAGCGGCATTGGGAAATGGTGTACAAATTTGAAGGACTTTGCAGAGTAGAACCAACAGAACTTAGTGCCTGATTTGATGTGGGATTAGGCAGAGTGAGAAAATTCCAGGCTCACTTAAGAACTCTTCTCTCAAGCCCCAACTCAAATATCATTTACTGCCTAGCCTAATTACATTACAGCAACATGAAGGTGTGAGCAATTAGAAAGATAGACATAACTCTAAATGAGATAATATGGAGAAACCAGTTTCCTGGGAAAAGATGACAAGCTTAGATTTGAACACAGTTATAGATACATGGGGTTATGTCAAAAAAGACATATCCAGTAAGTAATAGCTCTGAGGCTCAGGGGACCAAATGAACTCTAACAAAACATTAGGTCAGATTTACCCCCTCAGACTTTAGCAAAGTAGTTAATTATTGACCCAGTGTTACGTTATTCTGTATTATGTCAGCTAATGATAAGGGTCTTTTTTATGATAAAGCTGCCCACATTTGAAGCTTACAATTTGATGTTTGACATAAATTAAACCACACTATGTATACACATGAAACTATATGCATGCATATATGCAAATATGTATGTGTGTAGACATGTATATATGTATACAAAAATATATATGCATATATAGTTTCATATATAATTTTATATATATCATATATATAGTTTTATATATGTCAAACATCGAGTTGTATACTTCAAATGTGGACAGCATGTATATAGGTGAAAAGCATCACCACAATCAAGATAATGCACACAACTGTCTCACCCAAAAGTTTCTTCCTACTACTTTCTAATCCCTGCTCTGGCCCCTCTTACCAGGAAACAACTGTAACTGCTTCCTGTCAGCACAGATTAGTTTTATATACATAGAATCACACAGTGCACATTCTCTTTTGTCTGGGGCTTCCTTCAATTGGCATAAATACTTTGAGATTCAAGAGGTTCTTGCATGCATCAAGAGTTTATTACTTTTTTGCTGAGTAGTTATTTCATTGTATCGATACATCAAAATTTGTTTATTCTTTCATTTGTTCACGAACATTTGGTTCTTTCCATTTGGGGACTATTACAAATAAAGCTGTTCTGAATATTCGTGTGAAAGTATTTGCATGGACACATGGTTACTACTCCTTTGGGAAATTCTTATAAGCAGTATGTCTGAATTACATGGTGGGTGTATTTGAGCTTTTTAACAAAATGTCAAATTTTCCAAAGTGACTGTACCATTTTGTATTCCCAACAGTGACGTATCCACTTCGTCTACATCCTTGCCAACACAAAGTATGGCCAGTCATTTCAACTGCAGCCATTCTAGTAAGTCTGTAGAGAGTTCACTGTAGTCTCAATTTGCATTTCCCTAATGACTAATGATATTGAGCTTATTCTCATAAGCTTTATATGTCATCCATATATCACTTTAGCAAATTTTTAAAATCTTCTGCCCATTTTTAATTGTATTGATTGTTATTGGTGAGTTTTTAGAATATATGTAGACTATAAATAATATATCTGTTATAGGTTATATTTAATAGAATATATAAGAGATATATTTAACAATGTACTGGAGGTCCTAGTCAATGTCATCAGGCAAAAATGAAAAAAATAGAAGGCATTCAGATGGGGAAAGAAGAAGCGAAACTGCTTTTAATTGAAGAGACCATGATCATCTGTGTAGAAAATGTTGTGGAACCTAATAACAAAGCTCATGGAACTAATGAATGAGTTTAGCAGCATTGCAGAATACAAGATTGATATAAAAATGAAGTGTATTTGGGGCACCTGGGTGGCTCAGTCATTAAGCGTCTGCCTTCGGCTCAGGTCATGATCCCAGGGTCCTGGGATCGAGTCCCACATCGGGCCTGCTCATCAGGAAACCTGCTTCTCCCCCTCCCACTCCCTCTGCTTGTGTTCCTGCTCTCGCTCTCTCTCTCTCTGTCAAATAAATAAATAAAATCTTTAAAAAAAAAATGAAGTGTATTTTATATACCAGCAACAATTGGAAATTGAAAGTAAAAACACAATACCATTTACACTGACATCAAATATATGAAATATTTATATATACACCAACCACATCTGTATAAGACATATATGCCAAAAACTAAAAATTATTGCTGGGAGAAATTAAAGAAATCTTAAATAAATACAGTTTGTTCATGAGTCAACAGACTCATTAGTGCTACAATATAAATTCTCCCCAAACTGATGTATAGATTCACCACAATTCCAATTAAAATTCTTACAGTTCATTTTGGTTTTGTTTTTTCACAGAAATCAACAAACCGATTCTAAAATTCAAAATGCTCAGGGTCTGGAATGTAAAAAGAAGAATACCATTCCCTTGAAAAAGAACAAAGTTGGAGGGCTAGCGCTACCTGATTCCTGATTCCATGAATAGTGATGTGGTTATTGTAAAGCTGCAGTGATCAAAAGAATCCAGTATTGGTGTAAAAGTAGTGAAATAGATCAAAGGAACAGAATATGGAGGCCAAACATAGACCCACACATTTATGGACAACTAGTTTCTGACAAAAGTGCAAAAGCAATTAATTCAGAGTAGGAAGGATCTTTTCAACAAATGGTGTTGAATTAATTGGATATTCATATACAAAACAAAGCATGAGCCTCCATGCATCCTTCGATAATAAACAAAAATAACTCAAAATGAATCATGCACTAAATATAAAATTTGAAACTACAATTTCTAAAAGAAATAAAATTTTGTTACCTTGGATTAGGCAAAGATTTCTTAGATATAACACAATCTATAAAACCATAAAAGAATAATTTGGTAAACTGAGCTTCATCAAAATTAGAAGCTTTGCTGCTCTTCAAAAAAAAAGAGAATGAAAAGACATTCACAGACTGGGACAAATACTTGCACAACATATATTTGAAACTATTTTTTGTTTGTTTTTTTTTTTTTCATGGGTCCAGGGTCTTGTTTATAATTTTAAGGGCTGTGTGCCTAACAACTAAAATAGTGCTTTGCACATAATAGGTCCTCAAGAAATATTTCTTTAATGAAGGAATGACTGAATGAACTAACAAATCAGAATAGAGGTGGAAACAGTGAATTTGGAAAGCTTGAAAGCATGTGACTCTACACTTTAGTGTAAAATGGAGTCATTTTGGAATCTCGTTAGAATCCAGATTTTTGATTTGGTAGTTTCTGAGATGGGACTTGAAGTTCTGCATTTCTAACAAGTTCCAGGTGATGGCAAAGCAGCTGGTCCTGGCACCACTCACTGAGAGGCAATCAACTCGAGACACAGGTATATAAGCAAAGATTAAATTAAAGCGTGGAAATGAACATTGTTTTTATGAAAGAATTGACAATTTCCTCATTAAGTTACATGGGATCATCTGCTGAGGAATAGTAACATGGAAAACTAGAAAATATCCAGAATAGGGAAAGAGGAAATAAAATGAGAGTTGTTTTCAAAGAAGAAAGCAAGTAAAGTAATTCCAATTAATCTTTTCAAACATATATTGACAGAGAAAACATTAAAATGTAGATTTTACGTATTTTATAAATAAAATAAAAGATATATATTTTATATATGGAAAGTCAATGTTCAAGCAAATTAACCCTTTACAAATATCTTCCACAAACTTCAGATCTCGTCAGGTTTTGTTTGTTTATTTTCCTGCTGCTTATTTTCCCCTGTCCCCAGTCCTTGCTTAAACCAAATAAATGTAAAAGGTCTGAAATGTAAATCAGTTAGGTAGGCCAGCTTGTTAACAATGTCAGGAAGATTTGATGAGGGAAGAAGTTTGGAATTTAATTGCTCAAATGAAATTTGGGATTTGCTCTAGATTTCATTAATGTGCTGTATCTACCTTCCATTTCTACAGGGAATGAAGAGTTGAGAGTAATGAGTACATACTTGATATTCAGGGTGGGGAAAAAAACTGTCACCAAAGAATACATTTTACACACTATTAAATTGTATATATTTTATTGAGAAGACAAAACATTTTAGGGACAAGACCCTCCCAATCATATAAGTGACTCATTACATTGCTGAACAGCTCTGCCAGGCAACTCTTCCTTTTATTGAAATCAAAATCTGTCTCCATTCAATTGTTCTCATTCCTGTAGCTCTGTGGAACATAAATTCCAATTCCTCTTCCAGGTTTCAGATTTTCAAATACTTGAAAGCAGAAATGGAGCTGCCAACTCCTCTAGGGCTGAATATCTTCTGCACCTGTAAATGTTTCTCAATGACAGGAGCTACACTTTATTATATTGTTCACACTGCTCTTAGTCTGTCTTCACTGTCTGTGTCCTATTGAAAAGTGTACCAACAGCAGTAAATATTACTTCTACACATTGGGGCAAAGGACTTCCTTAACCCAAACACTATGCACGTATCAATACAGTCCAAGTTTACAATTAGTTTTTACACCAAGTAAGCATCAAGTAAGATTCAGTTTAATTCAGAACTATACTGCTTCTCGTTAGCTTCAGTGAAAACTGGACCCACATATCCTCATACACTCTGTCTCTCATTTAGACCTCATAATATTCTGAGAAAAAGTGACAATATCTCTACCAATTGTTACATAAACTTGGCAAGACATATACTCTCTTTTAACTGCAATTTTTCTGTGATGCAAAGAATGTAGGCCCAATTATATTTGCCTATCCATAAAAATCACATGCATGAAAGCCCTTTGTGAAAAAAATCACAAAAATAATAGTGTTTACTATTTATTTCAAGTTTTAACAAATGTTATTAATAGTAAGTAAGCTAACAAATTTTCAGATTAGACAAGTCTGGATTTAAAATGTAGCTGTATTATTTATTCTATTTGATCTTAAGCAAGTTTTTTAACCTTTCTGACCTTCAGCTATGTTGCCTATAGGTGTATTATTAATATCCAACTTGTATCTTTTTGAGGAGGATAAATGAGATAACTAGTGCAAAGTGTTTAGCATAAGGCATGGTATAGAGTAGGCAGCTACTAAGAGATCCATAATGTCTACTCTTCATAAAAGACTTAATCATCAAGAACAATTGTAATTATTTTATTGTATATCTTGACTGACTTAGAAAGGGAAAAATATAGTGGCACATTTCAGAAAGTTTCGAATTTAAAAGACCTTTTTAAGAATTAACTCAAAACTCAGGTTTGGTTATTTAAAATGTAAGCAGATTGGGGCATCTGAGTGGCTCAGTCGGTTAAGCGTCTGCCTTCGGCTCAGGTCGTGATCCCAGGGTCCTGGGATCGATCCCCGCATCTGGCTCCCTGCTCGGCGGAGAGCCTGCTTCTCCCTCTCCCTCTGCCTGCCGCTCTACTTGTGCTCTCTATCTCTGTTAAATAAATAAATAAAAATCTTAAAAAAAAAAAAAAGATGTAAGCAGATTAGCTCATTTGCTTGGAGTACCAGATGTTACTACACATTTTGATTACAGATACAGATCTCAAATAATGTTCCAAAATATGATATTAAAAATAATAGTATATATTTTTATAGAATACTTACTTTGTGCTTGGCATTGTGCTAGGTAATTTATGTATCTTATGTGAAACTTACATCAGCCCTGTGGGGAGTTATTATATTTATTTTACAGAGAAACAATCTGAAACTGAGAGAGGCTATAGCCAGACTGTTTCAAAAAAATATGAGGAGAAAATCAAAACTTTATAAACTGAAGGCCATTAAAGCATGGCTCGTTTAAAAGAAATGATGAGTGTATATATCCTCTTCAATGTCTAAACAACTAGCTGATGAATCAGAACTTTGAGAAGCAAAAGGGCAATAATAAATCTCTGTGCTGAAAACATTGATTTAATATACTTGCAGGTGAGGGAATAAAGGTCTTAGGGTTTGGAGACACACACACACAAATTAAAAACCTACTTAGTAAGAAGGAGTTAGAGGTTATATTAAATTCTGCCATGGCATTAGGTATCTAAAGGAATTAAGCATAACTCCAGTGATATCTATGACAACAAAACTAATAATATTATTTTTTAATTTTATATTTTTGTTCTTTGTAAAGTTTATTTTTGTAAGTAAGCTCTACACCCAATGTGGGGCTCAAACTCACAACCATGAGATGAAGAGTCACATGCTCTTCCAACTGAGCCAGCCAGGTGGCCCAAGACTAACAACATTTTTTAATGTTTTACAGGCTTTCTTTTTTTTAAAGTTCAATACAATAAATGGAAATTATGCCATAAAAACTGTCCTTATTTTTTTCAGCTGGGCTATTTCTAAGAAGGTATTTTGCCGAACTTAAGGCTGGTTAACTTTTCCAAACATCGTATATAAATAAAGTTTAGGTTTGTTTATTTGTTTTGCTTTTAGTTTTCGTTTTTTTGTTTTTGTTTTTAAGTGAGGTGATTGTTTTCACGGTTTCTTTAGGAATTCAGCAGACAAAAAGAAAACAAGAAGAGAAATAAGAAGACCTAGCCACAAGTCTATCCTGGGTGTTAACAAAAGATGTCAATATCACTTGGCAACTAAAATGTACATTTCTAGACAAAAGGAAATTAAAATTACAATAGTAATCCCCTTTCAGTGAATTACCACTTTAACCAGACTTTCTTTTCCATGCCATCCAAAATTCTTCTAAAAGATTAGACTTTCGTTACTGATACATTTTTGTGTCAGCATCCTACAAACTTTAATTTAAAAAGTGTAGAAACTACTATGCACTGATGGTATCTTTCCAAAGCTGGAAATCGTGTTCTCTTTGCTTTTTTTATGTATGAAAATTAATCACTTCAAGAGCATTAAAAAGCTCATTTGGCAGAAAGCCAGACTCTATTCCAGGCTCCTACTTTACCACAATACTAAAGATATATATATATGTATATATACATATATATATATCAGTATTTGAGCTTTACAAAATTAATTTTCTGATTCTGTTGTACTATTTTTGAGTTTTCTGTTCTTGTTGAGCATCATCTTGTGTTTCTGAAGTTTTAAGTTCAGTGGTTTACTTGAATTTTTAATCATGCATTTGTTTATGAGACATGCATAATGTCAACACTATCATCCATTACTCTCTACTGAAACATTTGCAACACAGGTAGAGTGTAAAGAAATAGTCTGGATCAAAGAATTTCCCTTAAGGCCATGACACATTTTCTCTTACCAGTTAATCAGCTTGAAGCTTTGCAATAAATTAGATACAATAATTTGAATTCTTCAAACCAAGAATGACACTAATTTCCGCGAGGAAACCAGCCCTAGTTAAAAGTAAGATTTTCTTTGGGGGCTTGTGCCTTGTGTAAAGTACATAGAGAAGAGAAAAAGCAAAGATTGGCCTTAACTGGAGCAAAAGTATGGTAATCATAATTAGCACAATTCTCTTTTGAAAAACATTAGATCATATTAGAAGTAACGGATATTAAGTCTCTTGCTAATATTCTGCTGCCAGTGAATCTTAAATCAACTCTAAAAAATTTCTGAGAACAAAAATTAGGTGGCATTGTCTCAGTAAATAAGAGTCTTGATTTATCAATGATTTCCTGTACGTTGATGGATAATTGGGAGACTTTTAAAAATGATATAAATTTGATAACATGGATACTAGTATGCTATTTCTTTTTAATTTCTCTAAGTATATTTATGGTGACAGAAGGGGGAAGAATTTCAATGCTATATTCTCAATTAATTAACAATTAAATTAAAGAGCTTACTTCCCCATTAAGCACCTTCAAAAATATCTTTTTCCTATGTCCATTGATTTTTTTGGAATAGATTTTTATTTCACAAAGCTTCAAAGGAAATGTTATGCATTGACTGAAATTATGCTTTAGAAAATCATAGCCCAGGGGCACCTGGGTGGCTTAGTTTGTTGAATGTCTGACTCTTGGTTTTGGCTCAGATCATGATCTCAAGGTCGTGGGATTGAGCCCTGCATCCAACTCCATGCTCAGTGGGAAATCTGCTTAGGATTCTCTCTCTATCTCTGCCCCCCTCCATTCACCCCCTCTGGAATAAATAAATAAAACTAAAAAAATATAAAAGAAAATCATAGCCCAGTATTTTAATATATCATAGTATTCTAACAACAGCAACACCTACTAATCCTGGTTGGAGAAAACTTTTACTTCAATATAAATAAAAGTCTTTTTGTATTAACCCAGTGTCTAATTTTCTTAAAGTGAGTGGTTAGAAGTGGAGATGGAACCTCCAGAAGTAGCTTTGGACCAAAACTCTTCTATTTTGACTCCTCTGTCTTAGTATAGAATCCACACACATCAAATATCTATACTTCTTTTTTTCTTTCTGAATATCTATACTTTTGAACCCAAGTTGACTGGCAATGACTCGTAGAGTAAATTGTTCCTCATTCTTGTCTAAGAGAAAGAGCATGATTTTACCACCAATTTTTAAACGGAAATCCTGGACTTTAGTCTGATTAAATTGATTTAGGGTTTCTATGACATTCTCCACCTATTTCCGTGGCCTAAGAGAGAGATTACTCCATTAGTTGGGGCCAGACTGTCATGCCTACCTCAAGATGAAGGTCAGCTTCCAGTGAAGTGCAGGGAGAGCTTGGAGAGTACTTATTCCTAAGTAGTCAAAATTAGCAAATGTCCACTATCCCAAAGGAAACATAAAACACTCTCTAACTCTTCCTTTAAGAAATTCTCTATTTTGGATGGTTTTAATAGTGCAGAATAAAATACTGAAATGCCAATACAAATCAGTATAGGTTTAAGCATCAATATCTGTAGTACAATGTTAAGTCATGCATGCATTCATAGCAATTCACCAAGTAAATGAAATTAGATAACCTCATTGTTGCCACGTTCTCATTAGGAAAGCTTTTATAGGGCGCCTGGTGGCTCAGTTGGTTTAGCGACAGCCGTCAGCTCAGGTCATGATCCTGGAGTCCCAGAATCGAGTCCCGCATCGAGCTCCCTGCTCAGCAGGGAGTCTGCTTCTCCCTCTGACCCTCCCCCCTCTCATGTGCTCTCTCTCATTCTCTCCCTCAAATACATAAATAAAATCTTTTTAAAAAAAAGAAGAAATTTCTATATTAAAAAAAGGAAAGCTTTTATAGATAAAGATAACTTGGTTCTTATGGGACATTAAATTGGTGAAGAAGAAAAGGAACAAAATTGAAAGTGACAATTTAGCAGGAATAAAGATTGTGTTGGAGGAGAGGGTATAAACTAATTCAACTTGAGTGGTAGGTTGATAATTTGAGCAGAGTAGGAGTTAAGAAGCAAAATAGATTGAGACTGAATTTCAATGTTATTCTATGCCAAGGAATCTTTAATTAATTAACTAATGGAGGATAGAATAGGAAGCTGAGAACTTAGGAAATTATGCCTAATGATCTATAATAGAAATTTTCTTGGTTTACTCTGAGGTCCAGCTCAGAACTAATATGATCCTCTAAGAATTGAGGATTTAAATATTTGGAGATCATCTATTCTAAATAAGAGAACTTTAGGGTACCTTAAATTCTTCTTTGGTCCATTCTTCCAAACAACTGTTTCTCCTTGATGTTAATAATTCTTGCTTTCAGTCCTCTAATTTATAAACTGGTGATACCTGCTTTTACAAAATAAGAAGACAAATAATTTAAAAGCAAGTTGAGTGAGGAAAAGTCTTTCTAATTATGACTCAAATACCACATGCAATTTAAAAAGAAGATTGCTAAATTTGACTACAAAATTTAATGACAAAAAATATATAAGGAAAGTAAAAAGAAATGATAAACTGAAAAAAATATCCACAACATATATCAGATAAAGAGCTAATATCCTTAATTTACAGAAACTAAAAATTGATAAAATAATGGCCAAAAACTCTATAGAAATGGACAAAATACACAAAATATTTATAAAAAGAGATTTAAGAATGATCCTTAAATGTTATATGATGTTGATTTCACTCATAATGAGAAATGCAAGTTATACTGTAGAGAACTATCACTTTTTATCCATCAGCTTGACAAGGATTAAAAAATAAATAAAACTTTACAATCTACTATGTTGATTTGGTTGTGTGAAAACAGGCCATCTACACGTTGCGGGTAGAATGCAAAATAATTCAACTTTTATGGAGGCAAATTTGGCAAATGGAAATATCTAACAAACTTTGTGTTCATCTCCCCACCCCATTTCCCAAAAGTTCACATTTGGCCACTTCGCTTTTATTAAAAAACCTACATTAATAAGGTAAGAACTGTTCTGTAAAAATGAAAATCCTCTTCAGATTTCTTTCCACTGGCAAAAACTTCAGTCTTTCATGAAAGTAAGGTAGTATAATGCAAACTTTCAGAAAGCGAGAGGATACCTGTATGTGTCTGCTCTTTGAATTCCTTTTTGAACCAATTGTAATGTAGTACTTTGTCCTCATTAATTAATGTATTCTTTTTATGTTTGAAAAGAAGCATGAATTTGCCTTTTGGAAAAAAAAAACAATTCTTTAATAATGTGTGTATGTATAGGTATGTATATAATTTACATTAATACACATACATTTATTTCCTTGCTCTGTCCACTGAATGGGCACATTCTTGCAGTATAATGAACAGATCTAACGCTCAGATCTAGGTCTCTAATATTATTTCCAACTAAAAGGAACCAAGGCTTCTTTTTTTTTTTAAAGATTTTATTTATTTATTTGACAGAAAGAGACACAGCGAGACAGGGAACACAAGCAGGGGGAATGGGAGAGGGAGAATCAGGCTTCCCGTGGAGCAGGGAGCCCGATGCGGGGCTCGATCCTAGGACCCTGGGATCATGACCTGAGCCGAAGGCAGACGCTTAACGACTGAGCCACTCAGGCGCCCCAGGAACCAAGGCTTCTTGAAAAATTTGCTGTCTTCAGCAGGGTAAGTACAAAAGTACCTGGGGTATTTTGTGATACCAAAAATAAAAGAAGTGCTCAAAAATGATGGACACATGTCACACGACCCAAGGAGCTTGCTCAGAGGAGCTCCTTTAGCCAAATCCAAGACACCAAATTAAACACCAAAATCATTAAGTAGGGAAATTAATTATAAACAGTTGGAAAAATTGGATTCCATGAGTTTATACGGAGAGACAGACAGATAGATACACACTTACACACTTGGATGATAGATAAAAGAAAAAGGGAGACTTCCTGATAATAGATGCCAACAAGAAAGAAATGGGATTGGCAAATCATCATTTTGCAACAATCATTTAAAAAATTCTTTTAGAAAAGAATCATGGATGGATGACAAACCTAGGGTAAAATTTTGATGAGAAGGATATTTGTCTCCCTATAGATTGCTTACTAATTACAAGGGAAAAAATAGTACCTGTGCATGGAGAAATCAGACAACACCTTGACCAATTAAACATCATCAGTAAAGGCCGGATGGATACAGAGCCTCTAGATGTAATACCCACAAAGCACACAGCTTTGGTCTATAATATTTTGGCCAGGAACATATAAACTGAGTTTAATCATGGCCAAACACCAGACAAATGAAAATGAGGGAAGAAGTCTCAGTTAAAACCAAATAGTATACAATGTCTACAGCAGTGAATCTAGGTAAAGGGTATATGAAATATTTCTATTGATCTGACTTTTAAGTTTGAAGTTATTCCCCCCAAAAAGTTGTTTTTGTTTTTGTTTCTTAAGTGCAGTAAGGGGCACCTGGATGGCTCAGTCAGTTGAGTGTCTGACTCTTGATTTTGCCTCAGGTCATGATCTCAGGGTCGTGGGATTGAGACCCATGTCGGGCTCCAAACTCAGTGTGGAGCCTGCTTGAGCTTCTCTCTCTCCCTTTCACTCCACACACTCCTCTCTCTAAAATAAATAAATAAATATTTTTTTTAAAAAGTGGGTTAAAATATTAATTTCTCTTGACAGAAGGAATTCCCTTTTTTTCTTATACTTTCAAATTAGAACATATTTCCATTTAATTTATGTATACTCTGTACTTCTGGAACATTCCAACAGTGAGTTTAAATAAGTGTGCACTTACTTGTATGGCTGAAGTAACTATAGAAATTATCTTTAAAAGTGGCTGACTTGGGGGACATATTTCTAAGTTTTTAAATATACATTCACACAAACTCATGTATTTTAATTACTTCAATAATGAGAGTTTACTTATTAAAAATGAAGAATGTTGGAAGAAAGTTTTAAAGAAGTGGTAAGATACAATCTTCTAAACAGTAGTGAAGGTACTGCAAAACAACTTTTTATTATATGAACATCTCCATTTTATTAAGATTATTTTTTTTCTGTAAGACATTATCCATTTTAAGAATCTATGTAAGCATATTGTGATGAATTATAAAAAGTTGATTGCATCATATTATGCAGAATTTGAGAAATGAACATCAGTTTCAATAATGTGTTATATGTAGACATAATGTCTCAACAATCCAGTTAAGAAATGGGCAGAAGACATGAACAGACATTTCTGCGAAGAAAACATACAAATGGCCAACAGACACATGAAAAAACGCTCACATCACTCATCATCAGGGAAATAAAAATCAAAACCACAATGAGATACCACCTCACACTTGTCAGAATGGCTAAAATTAACAACTCAGGAAACAACAGATGTCGGCAAATATGTGGAGAAAGGGGAACCCTATCACACTGTTGGTGAGAATGCAAACTGGTGCAGCCACTCTGGAAAACAGTATGGGGGTTCCTCAAAAAGTTAAAAATAGAGTTACCCTATGAGTCAGCAATTGCCCTGCTAGGTATTTACCCAAAGGATAAAAAAATGCTGATTCAAAGGAGCACATGCACCCCTATGATTATGGCAGCCCTATCAACTATAGCCAAACTATGGAAAGAGTCCAAATGTCCATCAACTGATGAATGGATAAAGAAGATGTGGTATATTGGGGCACCTGGGTGGCTCAGTCATTAGGCGTCTGCCTTCGGCTCAGGTAGTGATCCCGGGGTCCTGGGGTCAAGCCCTGCATTGGGCTCCCTGCTCAGCGGGAAGCCTGCTTCTCCCTCTCCCACTCCCCCTGCTTGTGTTCCCTGTCTCGCTGTGTCTCTCTCTGTCAAATAAATAAATAAAATCTTAAAAAAAAAAAGATATGGTATATATGTATACATATATACCACACAATGGAATATTATCCATCAAAAAGAATGAAATCTTGCCATTTGCAACAACGTGGTTGGAACTAGAGGGTATTATGTTAAGCGAAATAAGTCAGTCAGAGAAAGACGAATACCATCTGATTTCACTTATTGTGGAATTTAAGAAACAAAACAGATGAACATAGTGGAAGGGAAGGAAAAATAAAATAAGATAAAAAGAGAGAGGGAAACAAACCATAAGAGACTCCTAACTATAGAGAACAAACTGAGGGTTGTTGTGGGGAGGTGGGACGGGAGATGAGCTAAATGGATGATGAACATTAAGAAGAACACTTGGGATGAGCACAGGGTATTATATATAAGTGATGAATCACTAAATTTTACTCCTGAAACCAATACTACACTATATACATTTAAAAAAAAGAAAAAGGATTAAATTTAAAAAAAAGAATCTACATAAGCACATTGTGCTAAATTATAAAAAGTTGATCATGGGGTGCCTGGGTGGCTCAGTCAGTTGAGTATCCAACTCTTGATTTTGGCTCAGGTCATGATCTCAGGGTCATGGGATCAAGCCCCGTGTGGGCTCTGAGCTCCAGGGGAGTCTGCTTGAGATTTTTTCTCCCTCTCTTTCTGCCCCTCCCACCACACTCTCTATCTCTCTCTTTCTAAAATAAATAAATAAATCTTTTTAAAAAATGTTGATTGCATCATATTATGTAGAAACCCAGAAATGAATATCAGTTTTAATAATGTGCTATATGTAGACACAATATCATAATTATGTATTTATAAATAATAATTCATGCTTATAAACTACCATACATTTTTAGATCACCAAAGTGTTTTTCATTATGCAAAAATAAGTAAATTACAAATCTCAATAAGTTTTCTATTGACTGACATATATATATACATATATATATACACTTATATATATGTATATATATATATAGGTATATTCATCAGTTCATTATTTATTTATTTATGTTTTACTGTTTATATATCCAAATTTGTTCTGGGGGTTTATTTTTTATTTTTTGGAGGGAGGGGTTATTTTTTAAATAGCAACCTCTGAAATAAGTGGTATATATTGGACATGATTTTATTTTGGTAATAAAATGATTTAGTTACATGAAAGTTATGGCAACTCTAAGAGCTTGTATTAAAAATATATTAAAATTAGATATTAAAATATTTCTCTCTTAAGCAAAATGACTAAAGTTAATAAGTGAAATAAATGTTAATTTAATAAGGGGGAAATTGAAATTAAAAAAATGAAGGAAGGACAAGTTAAATATCATTTGTTGTTTTCTAAAAGTATTAGAATGATGTTATTATTATAACAGTGCTATTCTTACTTCTAAAGCACTTTCTTCATATAAGGCATTACATTGTTTACTGGGAATGAGTTACAGCTGCTAGTCTATTGCCTAGAATCACCCAATCTCCAAAATGGCTACTCATTCTAATTAGTGGACAAAAAACATCCCCCAGCCACAAAGTGGTTATCCTCACCAAAGTACCTATATGTTCCAAAATACTTATGCTTCAGGTTAATCCATCAGAGCCCAATAACAAAATGCAAATATATTAATAAGAAAAATAACCATCTAGAAAAGTACCATGCTTGTCCTTTGTCAACCCTGAACATACTAGTTTCAATTTTTTTTATTTATTTTTTTAAAGATTTATTTATTTGACAGAGAGAGACACAGCGAGAGAGGGAACACAAGCAGGGGGAGTGGGAGAGAGAGAAGCAGGCTTCCCGTGGAGCAGTGAGTCCAATGTGGTGCTCGATCCCAGGACCCTGGGATCATGACATGAGCTGAAGGCAGAAGTTTAATGACTGAGCCACCCAGATGCCCCTCATTTTTTTTTAAATCAGACTATTGAAATGTATAGGACATTAAAAAAAAGTCATAAAATAACTATTATGGAGATAAAAATAGAAAAACAAAACTATACCAAGGAAGAGTTGGAGAACTCTAAATGAGTCCTACAGGCAAATCTTACCTATATCACCATTTTGAGTGGAAATGGTAAATTGATCAAAATATAGGACCTTCATGGATTTTTTAATGTGTTCTGATACTTAATGCTAAGTATGATTCATAGACATTACAATTAAGGAAGCGGATGCCAAAGCCATAAAAGCAGAAAACTATGCCTACCTGCTGCTCTGAAGATCTTGGTTTCACACAGAGTTTCCTGAATCTTCAACTGTAAAGGCTTTATTGACAAAAAGATAATGAGCTAGTGAGCAGACTTCAAAGCAACTCCACAGATCCAAATTTCTGTATTTCTTCCTCATTTGTCTCCTGTGTTATTTAACTTTCATATGGAGATCAAATCATACTAATTGTGATATCTTTCTAATTTAGCTAACATGTTGGGTTAGGTCATGGATAAGCATTCATCTCTTGTCATCCATTAGCAGGATACTGCTATGAAAAATGAGTAATCTAGTCTATTAAACAGAAATGTACTTGATTAGCTTGAGGTTCTTTTTCTTTACATGTGAAAAAGGTTAATCAACTAAAGCACAAGTTTGTGTTTTTCTCTCCATGGTTGATGGCTCATTATCTGGCCATTTTGGTATAGATTAGGATTCTGTTGGCAGGTATTTCTAGTTAAGACATTACCCATATGTCACTATTATGTTCACAATTCTCTATTTGTGTTACTGTTTTAAAACATTTGGAATTGGATATATGCATTTTCCTCAACTAAGAAATCCATCAGCAATTCAAGTTTAAAGTCTTATTATCTGTTGTGATTTTCCTTTGTTTTATAAAGAAATTTCTCAGTTTTTATTCTTAATATTAAATAGTATGAAAAAGGGGCACTTGGGTGGCTCAGTTGGTTAAGGGTCTGCCTTCGGCTCAGGTCCTGATCCCAGGGTTCTGGTATCCGGCCCCACGTTAGGCCCCCTGCTCAATGCAGAGCCTGCTTTTCCCTCTGCCCCTCACCCTGCTTAAGCTCTCTCTCTCTTTTTCTCTCTCTCAAATAAATTAATAAAATCTTTTAAAAATATATAAATAGTATGAAAAATGCTTAAATTGAAGTCTGGATACCTGTTTGTTTTTTTGAAGAAAAATATATTTGTGTTGTTAATTTGATATATTAACATTATAGTCAATTTCAGATCTATTATATATCTCCTAGCATTATACACACACACACACACACACACACACACACACATGCACACACAATTTGGGACAAATTATGTTCAAAGATAGATACTTCAGTTTTTAAATTTGAGTTTTAAAGATCATGCTACAGTGTGTTCCTACTTTATCAGCACATGGCCCTCAAAGCTTTCTTTAAGTGTTGTGCTGTATATGTTTCAACTTAATTTTATTTCTATTCTTTACATCCTCATATGTAGTGAGTCAGCATCATTACATCAATATTTGGTGTATCCAGTTACAGCTCAGGTACTCTAGTATAAAATTATTCTTGTATCAGTTATCTGGTGCCATTATAGTGATGTGTAACAAACAATCATTAAGCCCTAGGGTAGAGTAAACATGGCAATAAATGTTTATCTTTACTCCTCAATCTGTGGATTGTCTGGCCAGGTGTTTGTATCTGAATTGGGCTCAGTTTGGCTCATTCATGCAATTGCTGTCAGGTGCTGTTTGACTAGATCGATTTGCAGAACTTGCTGGGCTCTGTCACAACTCTGTTGCCTTAGCTGGATCTTTTGAGGTAACTTGGCTCTGCTTTCTATATTTAATCTTCCAATAGACTAGCCTGAGGATGTTCTGGTGGAGAAAGCAATGGAACAAGAGAAAAGATGGGAGCATGAAAACACTTTTCTAGTATCTTCTTATACCAAGTGGTCTGCTATCCCATCAGCCAGAGCTACTCACATGGCAAAGCACAAAATCACCTCAGCATGGCAACCACCAAAGTGAGAAGATATGGGAAAACATGAAAAATCAATGTCATTAATGAAAACAATATTCCACAGTCCTATTATTATTTTCCCACAGGATTTTAATTTCTTCTTTTCTTCCTCAATAATACCTTTTTACTGGGAAAGAAAGTAAGTGATTGAATTTAGTCGTTCAATCAATGTGTGTTCATTAAATACCTAGTAATATGTTCCAACATATAATGTTCATTCTAAGGGTGAGTCCGGCAAAGAACAAGACATAAATAAGTAAAATATATAATCAGATAAGTGCTAAGGAGAAAAATGAAGAAGGTGTTGATGAACTATTTTAAGTATGCATTCAGGGAAATCTTCATAGATAAAAAGAAAGAGAGGAGTAAGCCATAAGAGTATCTCTATGATTTTTTTTTTTCCAGAAAGAAGAAATAGAAAGTTGAAAAGTGGAAGTATTAATGATGTCCTCCAAAAGTTGCAAGAAGACCATTGTGGCTCTTATGGATGCTCAAAGGGGCCAGGAGGAGGGGGTGGGAACAGAGATCTAACACAAGCTCATCATACCAGATGGGACATTGTAGGCCATCATGAGGGTTTTGACTTTTATTCTGAGCAAAGTGGTAAAGAATTGGGGGAATTTAAGTAGAGGAGTGAAGAGATCAAACTTATATTTAAAAAGCTTTTTTTCCCCCCTAGTTGCTATACTGAGAATAGACTTGTAAAATAAAGTAAAAATTGAGATTTAACTCATCGTGGACTGTGGAAACAGCAGTTTTTTTAGACAGGTAGAACAGTCTCATTGGAAGTGTTTCAAGAGAAAAAAAGGAAAAGTGGAGGTGATAGTATAGATAACTCTTTTGAAGACTTGCGTGAGGAGAACAGTAGTTCAACAGAATGTGGTATCGAGAGAGTTTTGCTTGTGTGTTTTTTAAGACTGGGGAAATTATAGCTCATTTCCCTGTTCATGAGAATGAACCACTAAAATGCAATTAAAAAGTAATGAGATAGTGATGTGTGCTTCCATATGGATGAGCCTCAAAAACAGTATGTGAAGTGAAAGAAACCAGATAAAAAGGAGCCCACTGATAAGAAATATCCAGGAGATACAAATTGATGGAGACAGAAATCAAATCAGCAATTGCCAGGAGCCTGGATTGGGAGTGAGGATTAACTGTAAAAGAGCTCTTAGAAATGTTGTGGGGATGATAGAAATGTTATAAAACTGATTGCAGTGAGGATGGCAGAGCCCTATAAATTTACTGAAACATAGTCAATTGTACCTTACAATGGAGGAGGTTTATGGTAGGTACTTCATAAATACTTTAATAAAGCTGTAAAAAACAAATAGCTGGAATGGCTTTCTATTATATATTACCAAAAGAGCCTTAATTAAGATATGCTTATATTATTCATCCTGGAATTGACAGGATGCTTGTGAATCATGGAGTCATAGTTCAAATGTCAGGGATATCAAATTGTAGCTTTAGCTTCAATGGTCTTCTCTAGTAATGATGATCTGACATAAAAGTTAAGACCTGGTGTCTGACAAGGGAAATTTGTGCAAATTTTAGGTAATAGAGAATCATCCTGGATATTCTATTTGTCCTTATAGCTCCACGCTGTACACTTTTCCATGTCCTATGAAGCTGACCTCTATGGGCTGCATCAACCGGGTCTTCTTGACTTTTGACTTCCAGTAGGAGGCACCAGAAGGAAATAGGGGTTCACCTCCCTGCCTTCCTCCCTACTGGGCTTTAGGTGGTGGACAATCCCTGTGTTTTTCTATCAAAAGCCACAGGTTAGTCCTTTTAGCTACAGCTTTAGCTCTCTCCAGGTGCACACGGTCACTGTTCTTTCAGGCCCAGAATTGGTAATGGCTCCTGCTATTGCCAATCCTGGAGTGCTTCCACAGTCCTTATTGGTTTCCTTTAATTCTGATTATACTTCTGCAAATAATCAATTAATTTTCTCTCTCCTTATTATCTCATTTAAACATCTATCTTTTCCCTGCTAGGAAACTTAAAAAAGTAATTAATACCAGGAGTACTAAATATTTCCGGTAATTTCTAGCAACCTTACATATTTGAAGATTGCTTGAAACTTGCTTCCAGAAGGAAATGAGGCACTGAATCCTTGCATGTGGAGGAACAATTATAACAATTATTAGTAGGATTGGATGAGGGCAGGTTGTGAATAAGGCATTAGGAGATAATTGTGACTACCAAGGCATTTAGTCATTATGGTGACAATGATGTCACAAAGATTGTAGAGCCAGGAGGCTGCCATTTTCAACCGTATTCCAGGCAATTTTTACACTACTAATACTATGGAATTTCATGCATATTACATGAAAAGTTTCCATAGTGAAATAAGTTCTGAAAGTCTGCATCAAATTCAAACAGATTTAATTATTGGAATGTGATTGAAAATGCCAATTATAATTTTCAAAAAAAATTTTTTAAGATTCTTATATAAATGTAGCATGATCTGAAGAATGTCTATAAATTTTTAGTGAATCATGCTGAACTTAATTCATAAACCTGTCAAAAATTTATTTATGTATGAAACCAGTAAGATGGTAAAGCTTATTCAAATATTATTTGCTGAAATGAGTAATTTATAAGCAGTGAAAAATAAACATGAGGATAAAATTGGTACATTATATATAAAACTAGTTAATAACCTACAAGGCAATAAATTCATAACCATAACCTTTGAGGTTATTATTTCTATCAGAAAGAAACCATTTGCATAACTATCAGACAAAAATGTACAAATTAGGTTATAATTCCACAGAGTGTGAGCTCTAACCAGGAGTAAATGGCTAAATCAAATACAGATACATTACCCCAGAAAGCTGAATAAGCCTTTAGTGAGACCTGATAAACAAGGACCCAGTATGACATTAGAAGTACATGCTGCTATCCCTTTCATTATTTCCAAGTTCTAAGTATTTTTTTTCTTAACCATATTAAATAATAATCAGTATTTTTAATTTTATATTGAATCAAGTGTGATTTGCCATATATTTCATATTCTCTGCAATCAGTGAAATATGGACAATATTATAAAAAAATTCAGGATTGTTTACTATAAAGTAATAAACATGCTTAGGGTAACAGTAGTGGTTTCCCAAACTTCATGTCAGCTAACATGATTATTTATGTATAGCTTCCAATTCTCATAGTAAAAATGTACATACACACACTTAGATCTTTTTTTTAAATCAGGAAAGCCCTTTTGAGTGGTAAGGTAAAAAAATATGTACATTTTTCTGAAATCTTCAATTCAGAGCCTCAAAACCTGAGATTCTTCATTCAAATGAGCCACTGAAAATCTGATTGCCTCTTACGTGTTGGAAACACCATTAGAAATTGCTTTTATATGCCATTTTAGAATTCTACCTGCTCACTAGGAAGCAAAATGTCAGAAAATAATGAATCAACATTGTACATATTGAAGTTGCAAGATGGAAAATAGGATTCAGATCAAAGGTCTCTGAGAGACAAAACTTATAAACAAATGAATTTTTGACATTGAAGGGTACATTGCAGCCTAATTTTAAATTCCTATATACAGCCGCTGGAGCATACTGAATGGCTTTGTGTTTCTAAATTTCCTTTATATTTTTTCTCAAAAATCTCCTCTGACAGAATTAGGTACTTGTACATACAAAGCTGTTGATAAACCCATGGATCTTGTGCATTCTCTTGAATATGAAGATAAATAATATAGTAAATTAATCACTATGAATTTAGATTAACCCCAAAGATCACTCCTAAATCCTAGAGGTTTATGGTAATATAAATGCATAACCAAACTCAGAGGATAGAGGATGGTGAAATTTGAAAGCTATGCTTTACAGCTTCAGTGACAAAGTCACTCACCACTTACAGACACAAAATTTAAAGATTGTCAAATTATTAGTTTGGCTACAGACCCAAAATTTAACTAGGTGAGTTTTTTTAGACTAAATCTGGATTACCCAATTACTATCACCCAACATGGTATTTTTCCATCTGTTTGCTAGTCTTTGAAAATGAATTTTAGGAGTTGGATCTTATGCATATAAAGATCATTAGAAAAAAAACAACTGTAGGGGTTGTTATATGAAAGAGGGTCTTTATGGTCAATAAATGTATGAACCTGGATTTCATTCTGATACTACAGAGGTCAGAACATTCAACCAATGATAAATCAACAAAATGTAGAAGACAGTTAAAACCTGTCTGAGCCCCAGCACAAACCGGAATAGTACTTAAAGTTGGTGAAGGCAAACAATAAAGAGACTGATATGACAGTGGTAAGATCGAGAAAATACAGAAATGGAAAAGTCGTGTTATCACCGATCTGTGCTGGGAACTTCCCAAGATGACTTCAGTAGCCTGACCTGCCAGACTTTTGGGGTGACAGCAAAAGATAATATTTTGTGGACTTGCCACAGGCTGATCTCTTATGCCAGTAAGTATAAGGAGGTCAAATGATCAAAATATACCCCAAAACTTAAAAAATGCAAATCATTTAGTCAAGTAACTTTTGGTTCAAATTCTTCCTTTAATATTTTTGAAATATACTGGATGCTAATAAAATAAGCAAACAGTGTGGGCTGAAATTAAAATATATATATATATATTCTAATTAAAAAGGTCTATTGATCTTCAAATACTGTATTGCCTGGTTCTATCATTCCCATTTTAAAGATTAAAAACACAGTCCATGGTGATTGTTACTTTATAATGACAGTGATTGTGGTAGTCATCTATTGCTGTACAATAAATCATTCCAGGACTTAATGGCTAAAAACAATAATCATTTATTATCTCTGTTTCTGAGAGTCAGAATCCTGGAGTAATTTAGCCAAGTGGGTCTTTTTGAGAGTGTCTCCTGAGATTGAAGTCAACTTTTCAACTAGTTGCATTAGCTAAGGTTGTGGCTGAGGTTTGAGAATCTACCTTCAAGAAGGTCCTCTCACATAGCTGTTACCAAGAGTCCAATTCCTTGCTTGCTTTTGGCTGGAAGATTTAGTTTCTTATCATGTGGGTCTTTCCACAGTTACGTCCAAGTGTCCTCAAGGTAGAGCAGCTGGTTTCCTTCAGAGAAAGTGATCTGAAAGAGAGAAAAAATATGAAAGAGTGACAGAAACCAAAGTAATATCTGTAACCTAATCTCAAAAGTGACATACAGCGGTACCTGTGTGGCTCAGCTGGTTGAGTGTGGGACTCTTGCCTTTGCCACAGGTCATGATCTCATGGGTGGTAGGATCCAGCCCCATGTCTAGCTCCGCACTCAACAGGGAGTCTGATTGAAGATGCTGTCCCTCTGCTCCTCCACCCACTCTTGTGCTCTTTCTCTCTCTCTAAAATAAAATAAAATAAAATAAAATAAATCTTTTTTTAAAAAAAGTGACAATCACTTTTGCCGTTTTCTGTTGATCACACAAACCAACTCTTGTAAAATATGGGAAGGGACTACCCAAAGGTGTGAATTCCAGGAGACTCAGATAGTTGGGGCCATCTTGGTGGCTAACTAGTAGTTACAGTGACAGAATCAAATAAGTAGTTTACACTGAGAAAATACATGTCATAATCAACTAACTAACCAATTATCCTAAATACAATAAAAATTAAAAGAAGATGTAATATGGTCTATGTGCTTGAATCTGTAAAGAATCTGTAAAGACATCTAATCACATGGTAAATGAGAACTGAGTTAATTCTAAACTTTACTGCACTGCCTCCTTCTGAGCTTAGAGGGTTAAATTGAATTAAACACATGCACACACAGTGAATGTTTGGTTTGGAAAGGTACTTCTGTTTCACTAACACTGGATATTATTTCAAGGTGTTCAGACTATATATTTTATTTGATAGGAATTAATTTCATACTAGGTATCAAATTTTAAGATGATTTTACATGCAAATATCATATCATCAGTGGCAAATCAATAAAAAAGAGAAACATCTCAAAGTAAAGGATATAAATAGAAGAAATAACACACACACACACACACACTATATAAAACCGTCTTCCCTGTAGTATGTAGAATAATGGTCATCCAATGATGTCCATACTCTAATCCCTGGAATTCATGAAATTGTTATGAAATACAAAACAGGAAATAATATTGCTGATGGAATTAAGGTCACTAATCAGCTGACCTTAAAGTAGAGAAATTATCCTGGATTATCTGTGATTGCCCAATTTAATCATAAGAATAAGCCTGGAAGAAGGTGTCAGAAGAGGCATTCAGAGTGGTATTATGTGAAAAGGATTTGGCCTGATGTTGCTGGCTTTGAAGATGGATGAAATGGGGCCATGATCCAAGGAGTGTGGGTGCTGGAATCTGGAAAAGACAAGGAAATAGATCCTATCCAGAGCCTACAGAAAGGAATGCAGCCTGTCAACTCCTTGGCTTAGCCCAGTGAGACCTAAGTTAGATTTCTAACCTGCAGAACGCTAAGAGAATATGCTGCATGCCACTAATTTTAGGGTAATTTGTTAAAACCGCAATTGAGAACTAATATGCTCCCTTATTGAGTTAGAAAAATTCAGTAATCTCTTCCTGAGTTAGAAAAAAAACCTCGGTCTTCGTCCTGTGTCTTTCTCCTTTACTTTTACACAGAATACTTCACTTCTGACACTCTGGTCACCAAGTATATGGGAGCCTTCCCTAGCCAAGAAATTCTCTGACACCAGCTGGGAGTCCTACAACTGAACTCAGTTTTGACACTGCCCACTTGGAGAGAGTGTCAGATCCCACAGGTTAAGGGCTCAGTCCCACAAGACTTCCCCCACTTCTGATGCCAATCAAGAGTAGTAGGTCCCTGGCTACCCACAACTTTTGTCTGACTTGGCTACAAATTAGAGGTTCGCATGACCTCCCCCTTGGAGTCAACTATTTGCCAGAGAGGCTCACAGAACTCAGGGAAACACTTACTTATATTTATCAGATTATTAAAGGATATGATAAAGGAAACAGATGAAAGCCAGATGAACAGATGCATAAGGAAGGTCTGGGAGGTTCTGGAGGTCAGAAGCTTCTGTCGTCCATGGAATTGGGCGGCATGACCTTTCTCATCAACCTGGAAGCTCTGTGAACTCTACACTTTGGGGATTTTTGTGGAGGCTTCATCACTTAGTAGTCATTACCTATCATTAACTTTATTTTGAGCCCCTCTCTTTTGAGGATGGGGAGTGGAGCTGAAAATTCCAAGCTTCTCATCATGGCTTGGTTTTTCAGATGACCAGCCGCCACCCGGGAGCCATCCAGGAGCTCACCCAGAGTCACCTCCTTGGAACAAAAGATATTGCTGTCACTCAGAAATTCCAAGGGCTTAGTGCCCTGTGTCAGGACCCAGGGTCAAAGACCAAATATTAGAACAAAGGATGCTTCCAGTATTTTTATTAGTCAGGAATTTACAAGGATTTCAGGAGCTCTGTTTAGGGGCAGAAATGAATATATTTGTATTTCCTATTATCTCACACTCCTCAAAGTAGTAACCAAATAAATGTAAATGAAATTAGAATTTTCAGCGTGTCAGATTAGCAAAATTTGAAAGACTGACAATACTTACTGTTGAAAGAAATGTGAAGAACTTCATGTTCCTATGTTATTTCCTTATGAGTTTAAATTTAAGGTTTGGAAATGTGTGTTTCAATGAAAGAATATAAGCCACTAGGCATACATCCCCCATTCCATCACAATGTCAGCAGGACTATGTATGCAAGTGGTCAGTTTTACCTCCTTCTTTCTTTTTACCAAAAGGGAAAAAAGTCCACCCCAGTACAACACCAGTGGATCTTTCCACTGCACTTTTGAATCCCATCCCTCTCAACTTTGTAAGGGTTTTACTCCAGTTCTTACTTAGCCTTTCTGTGTTGTCTCTCTCTCCCTCTCTACTGAGCCGTTCCTGTCAGTGTAAAAATGTACCATGGTTTTGCTCATCTTAAAAATCCTTCCTTTGCACTGTTCTTCCATTTCCAATCCAATTTCTTTGCTTCTCCTTACCATAATCCTTGAAGAACTCATTTTCTACCTTGCTATTTCTACTTCTTTACGTCTCATTCACCAGTTTTTATTAGTATTGTCTGTTTTTTTAAAATCATAATAATTTTAAATATTTATTATATATAAATACACATAATTTTATAGAAGTGTATAAATGTAATTTTATATGCTGTTTCTTTTCCCCCATAAATTCTATTTTACTTGGCTTTCCTTTTTCGTTTCCTCTTCACCAACACTAGCTCATCAAAAAAAATAAATACAGATATTTATTGGTATACATGGTGCATTTGTTTCTCTGTGAGATAAGTATATATATGCATACATATAAGTACATATGTATGCATATATGTGTATATATGTATATTCACAAAATATAAAAATACCTAGTCACTGTTTTACAAAAAATATGGTCATATTAAATGCTTTTTTTACATTTTCTTTTTTTGCTCAACAATATCTAGTGAGAAATCCTCCCAGTCAAGTATCATTTAATTCATTCTTCTCTTTATGATATCTATAGTATATATACTATAGATTATTCAGTGATCCCCTTGTTCATTGTCATATACTTTATTCATTTCTCAGATACTATAAAGAGGTTATAAGAATATTCTTATTTCTATGTATATCTATCAATCAATTAATAGATATCATTGCTATGAACTAAATTTCCAGGAGTACAATAGTTGTGAGTGAAGATATATGATTATTTGTAGTTATTTCCAGATTGCTTTCTGAAAAGTCTATAACACTTTACATTTCCACTGGTAACATGAGCCCTTACCCACACATGACTTGAAGAATAGGTGATATAGCTCTTGGTGATTATTATTACTCTGAAGGATATAAAATTGTAAAACTACTTTTCCTGTTGTATTTTCCTAAGTGTAATGAACATTTTTTCTCATCAATCTTTTCCTAAAAATAATTATTTCTCTTAAGTAATTTTTTACTAATTTGTCCAGACATGTTTTGCCCATTTTTTATTCATCTGTCAACTTGTTGGTGCTTTGTAGATTATAGTTATTAATTCATTATCTTCTATATTACATGGTTCCTAGTTTTAGGCTTTGTCTAATGATATTGTTAATGAATTTAACATTTAATATTTAAAATTTTTAATATAGTTAAATATATATATTTATTTTCCTTTCCTAGGTATCTTTCCATGTCTTTATTTATACTTTTTCCTTTAAGAGAAAAACTATAATCTTAATTATGAGTTTTCAAGTTTAGCTAAGGTTTCCCCTTCTCCTAGCCATGTGTACATTCAAATTTTTTGAAATAATCTATTTATTTTCCTCCTAAATTGAACCATCATGAATACCATATATTGTGTTCTTTGAAATTCTAGAATTGATGTCTAGGTTCTTCGTTCTATTCCTCTGGTCTGGTCTATTTCCAAGCCAAAAGCAAATGATTTGATTACAGTGGGTTTATTAGAATAATGCATTTTGATATTGAGTTAAAGAAGTTCCCCCCTCACTGGTCTTTTTTATTTATTTCTTGTAGTCTCTGATATTCATTTTACCATGTAAACTTTAAGATCCTTTTATCCATACAGCTTCCAGCAATATACCTTTTAGGAATGTAATCACAACATTCCTTGTCAATTTAGGGACACTTGATATTTTTGTTAAACTAAGTCTTCTCATATAGAATTTGTATGTCTTTCTATTATTCAGACTGTGTATATATGACATATGACATGGCATCTTATTATCCAAAAATGTTAATATTCCTCAGTATGTTGTAGCTTTTTGCTACTTAATGGGCAATTTATTGCACACTTCCTTTAGATACTTTTCACAGAGTAGAGAAATAGTATCGACTTATGGATATTTATATTGAATCCAGCCACTAACCAAAGTCTCATTAATTTTTATTGTTTTGTTTTTCATCTCTATCACTCAAGGTTTTTAGTCATATAATCAGAAAAAATGTATTTTGTTTATTTTTTCCAGTGTTTACATCAGGCATTTATTATTTTAAATAATAAAATGACTTATGGGGCGCCTGGGTGGCTCAGATGGTTAAGCATCTGCCTTCGGCTCGGGTCATGATCCCAGGGTCCTGGGATCGAGCCCCACATCGGGCTCCTGGCTCAGCAGGAGGCCTGCTTCTCCTTCTCCCTCTGCCTCTCTCCCTCATGCTCTCTGTCTCTCTGTATCTCTGTGTCTCAAATGAATAAATAAAATCTTTAAAAAAATAAATAAATAAAAATAAAAAATAAAATGACTTACGGCATTTTCTAAAATCTCCATATAAACATTAAGTAAAATGAGAAATTCCTGCCGAGTTCCTGGCTTTATTTTACATGGCTTTTGAGTTTCAATATACAGCATCATTTGACATTGATTTGGGGGTAAATAGCAAGTATTACATTTAGGTAAGAAATGTTGCTTATACTTAAATTTTAGAATAACGACTACCAAATTGTTACCTTTTCAACATTTGACATCATTTCTTTCATTTGTTCAGATAAATTTTGTATACTTGATATTAAATTATCCCTGTTTCTTAGATGAAACCTTGGTCTCCTCATAGCACACTCTTCTGCTGATACCCTGTACAATTCCCTTTGCTGGTCCTGTAACTGTGGTCTTAGCATTCCTATTAAAAAGAAGAAGTTTTTAGCTACCATACATTGAGTTTTATTGTTTTAAAAACTGTATGTTTTGAATCATTTATTCATCACAAGAACCCTATAAATTTACACAGAGATTTCCTTTCCTGGACTATTTTTTTATTTTAAAGATTTTATTTATTTGACAGAGAGAGACACAGCAAGAGAGGGAACACAAGCAGAGGGAGGGGGAGAGCTAGAAGCAGGCTTCCCGCTGAACAGGCAGCCCGATGCGGGGCTTGATCCCAGGACCTTGAGATCATGACCTGAGCCGAAGGCAGATGCTTAACGACTGAGCCACCCAGGCGCCCCCTGGACTATTTTTTTTTTTTTAAAGATTTCATTTGAGAGAGAGAGAAAGAGAGAGCACATGAGCAGGGAGGACGGGCAGAGGGAAATGGAGAAGCAGACTCCCAGCTGAGCAGGGAGCCTGACACTGGGCTCGATCCCAGGATCCCAGAATCATGACCTGAACCAAAGGCAGACGCTTAACCGACTGAACCACCCAGGCGCCCTTGGACTATTTTTAATCAAGTTTTGGTACTAATGTTTACATCTTAGTCTGTTCAGGCTGCTATAACAACACACCACTGAGTAGCTTATAAACAATAGAAACTTATTGCTCACAGTTCTGGAAGCTGGGTAGCCACTTCTGACACTCTGGTCACCAAGTATGTGGGAGCTTTCCCCTCGCCAAGCAACTGCTTGTCAGCATGGTTGCCTTCTGGTGAGGGTTCTCTTCCGGTTTCAAAGCTGGTGACTTCTTGCTGTGTCTTCACAGCCACGGGTCTCCCTGAAGCCTCTTTTATAAGGACACTAAACACATTCACGGGCATTCCATCTTCGTGACCTAATCACCTCTCTAGTGCCCCACCTTTTAATACCATAATTTTTGGGGATTAGGGTTTCACCAAATAAACTTGGGGGTGCACAAACATTCCCACCATAGTAACTTGTATCTTTATATCTTTTAGGGCCTTGTATTGTCTAAAATATTAGAATTAACTGGTCTTTGGTCTTGATGTCATTTTTTAAAATATTTTATTTATTTGCAGAAAGAGAGAGAGCGAGCAAGCAGGGGAGCAGCAGAGGGAGAGAGAGAAGCAGGCTCTCTGCAGTGCAGGAAGCCCAATTCAGGGCTCAATCCCAGAATCCTGGGATCATGGCCTGAGCCAAAGGCAGACGCTTAACCAACTGAGCCACCCAGGTGCCCCTTGATGCTGTTTTTAAAGGTGGATCTTTAGTAACTTTTCCACTGTATTTAATGACAAATGGTCTAATCCAGTATTTTGATTTGGGGGGATTAATTTTGTTAATTTTAGTTTTTTCAAGAGATCATTTCCCCTGGCATTCATTCATTCATTTTTCTGACCATAAATTTGCACTGAGAATTATCTTATAATTATTTTAATCACATTAGTATCTGCTGTTTAGGATCCTTTCCTTATCCTAATCATGCTTCTTTCATTCTTAATCTTTTAATTTTTTTCCCAACTTCATTGTGATATAATTGGCACACAGAAAACTACATATAATTAATATATACAACTTGGTGAATATGGACATAAGTATACATTCATGTTCCTATCATCAAAATCCAGGTAATGAGCATATTCATCACCTACAAAAGTTTCTTTGTGTCTCATTGTGGGATTTTTGTTATTGCTGTTATGATAAGAATGCTTAACAGGAGATCTACTCTCGACAAATTTTTGAGTACATGATACCTATTTGATTACTTGGAACTTAAATACAAATCTCTTAGCTTCTTGTCTGGCAGAGGTGGCTCCATTGTGAAGCTAAAAGAAGTGAAGTTTCAGGTTCCTTTGGCTTCCCTGGCTCCATTTAAAACCCTGGGAGAAGTCAAGCAAAGTGTTCACACAAAATGTTTTTTTTTTATAAATTTTGCAGGTGTGATTTTAACTTCAATCATTTAATAATGCTATTTCTTTCCATTCTAAACTTCCCTTCATCACATTCCCCATTATGTTAAATGTCTTTGCAACAGTCAGGGACATTTTTGGCAATCAGCTAAATTGAGTTGGAAAAACATTTAGCTAGGTTTATGGGGGATATCTATATGATTTTCATTCACTTCCATGAATTATTAGTGCTGGCCATTGGGAAGTAGTAATTGCTACAAAAAATGCTCTAATGACTGTTGGAGGAGGTCTTCAAGAGGACATGATGCCAGGTTGACCCTTGAGCTGGACCCAGGCAATTGGAGGCCCTCACTGCCTTCCCTGTCCTTGGAATATATGTTTTGCCCACTAATTCTACAATGGGAACCATTTTCAATGACACAGCCCTAAGAGAACAATGTGTTGTTGAGACCCTCAGGATAATATATGTGGCTGAACCCAGTTAAAGCTTCCATATAAATTTTTAAGATTCTGGTAGGCAGATGTAGAGATCTACCCATCTTGTGGCAACCCAAGACAAGCTTTGTAGATATGTTCCCTTGTTTATGAAACCTGCCACCCACCAACCTGGAGTGGCCTGCCTTTTTCTTTGGTCTCTTCTTGCCTTCCAGGTATGGATGCCAGTTTCAGATATCACCAGGGAAATTCCTGAGACTGAGAACCAACAATGACCTGTTTTCATTCATCATTTTAGTTTATAATTTCACATTCTTTTTCTTTAAAAAGATCTCCCAAGTTATATGTTTCAGGATCTGCAAAACCTGTCCAGTACACTTTTCTCTATATTAAAAATAGTTTCATTAAAGTCTTGTTCTCCATATATATATATATATATATATATATATATATATATATAACAAATAAGACACTTAAATCTAACAAATAAGATACTTAAGCATTATTTATTTCATGACTCTATTTTTCCTTTATTGTGTTATGCATCATGACTATGAAGACTAATTCAACAGGGTTCCTGCCTTTTAGATGTCCAGATCTAAGAGAGTCATATTTTTAAACAAAATAGAACAGAATAGAATAGAATAATAAATGCTGCAATAATGATATGGCCAATGTCCACAGGAGCAATATAGAAGGAAACAGGAGATCTGCTCCAGGAAGTTGGACACAATTCAGTGAGAATAGCATATATGAATTGGGGTAGAATAGAAACAGAACCCATCTAAGACAGAAAATTGCATGATCCAAAGCATAAAAGAATTATAGGTATGTGTTCCAGTGCTGTGTTAGGTCAGAAGTCATTGATCTTTCCAAGAATTTGCAAGTCTATGTTTACTTATGGTTATTCACTACTTCAGACATTGATTTATATAATTTGATGGAATCTATTGTAATCAACAAGACACCTAAGGCACTTGCAGCATTTTAAATAAGAAATAGCAAATTTTCATCCAATGTAGGAGTAAAAATGAGCTTGTTTTTCTGGACTATTCAGCTCAATAATTAAAGGCAATTTCAGTAACTGTCTTTGGAGAATCACCCTCTCTGGAAAAAAAAAAGACTATTGTTTCCTGCATCATAGAAATATGATTTCCAGTGCTCAAGAAACTCATTTGAAATAAGTGTGTAGATTCAATGCTTGGCTAATCAAGAAATGTCATACTGAAAAAATATCATGTATTTATTTTATAACATAAACCAACATGATGTACTTTATAAAGGATATTTTGATTTAATTTTAGAAAACCATCTTATCTCTTAATAATGAATTTTGTCATCTTTTTATTTGGAACCAGACTAATTTTTTTATCACATCATTAATTTGTATTTTTTTATTTATTTGAGAGAGAGAGAGAGAGCATGGGCTGGGGGAGGGACAGAGGGAGAAGCAGACTCCCTGCTGAGCAGGGAGCCCGATGTGGGGCTTGATCCTGGGACTCTGGGATCATGACCCGAGCTGAAGGCAGACACTTAACCAACTGAGCTGCCCAGGCGCAAGCCCCCCCTTTTTTTTTCCTTTTTCAAGATTTTATTAAATTCCAGTTAGTTAATGTACAGTGTAATATTAGTTTCGGGTGTAGAATGTAGTGATTCATCCCTTCTATGGAAGGAGCCAGATTAATAGTAAAGATTTTTAAAAATTTAATCATTTGAAATGATTTTAAATAATTTATGATTTTCATAATTGCATACAACTGATGTCTTTATATCAATTACATAATTATAAACAAGTGATGTCATTCTACATTTCATTTAGACTAGATCACCTTTTATAACTTTAAAAGAAATCTTCAATAAAAAAATTCTACTTCCATGTCTGTCTGAGATGAGATGAGATACCAACAATAGTGGTCATGAACATGAAAACACTTTCTTCCAAATCTTGAGTTCCTAAGTATTTTCATATTTTCAGTGGTGTTACAAGAAATATACATTCTGAATTACAATTTTTTTACATATATTTACTTTTATGGTCACTTTGTGGCTTTGTGTTTTTGCCAGAATCCACTTTATCTACATAAACTTGAGTTCCTTATCATCATTAGTTCTGTAGCTTTTCACAGTAGTGCAGTTCTGATTATTCTTTCTCTGAAAAAATAGCTGCTTTGTAAATGAAATGCTTGATATAGTAACTTTATTCTTTAAGTGACTCATGCATGAATTCATGAAAGATCATTTTAAAATTCATGGCACCAGTGATTTTTGAAATCTATTTTGGAGATATAATACACCCACCATCCTATAAAATTTTAAGATATAGAATCAAGTGATTCCACTCCAAGAGCTTTCTTTTACACTTTTGCATAAACTGAATAGTTTTTAAACTATTTCTTATTTAAAATGCTGCAAGTGCCTTAGGTGTCTTGTTGATTACAATAGATTCCATCAAATTATATAAATCAATGTCTGAAGTAGTGAATAACCATAAGTAAACATAGACTTGCAAATTCTTGGAAAGATCAATGACTTCTGACCTAACACAGTACTGGAACACATACCTATAATTCTTTTATGCCTTGGATCATGCAATTTTCTGTCTTAGACGGGTTCTGTTTCTAAAATTTTAAGATATAGAATCAAGTGATTCCACTCCAAGAGCTTTCTTTTACACTTTTCCATAAACTGAATACTTTATTATTGCATTTATTGAACCCTATTAATATGGTAGGTACAGTACTATACATATAAGTAGATACAGTCACCATTCTGTGGATTCTCATTGGACAATAAATCCAGACACATTTATTTTTCAGATGAATTTAATTTGTTCTTTATCACTTTTCATTATATTATTGAACTTATATTGAATTCTTTCATGCTAATCAAACATTAGACTGAATTAAGGAAAACACATTTTCTCCAAAAAAACAGTCTTTAAGATAAAAGTGTATATTTAAAGTTGCTTTTTTTCATTATTATCACCAAAGATTGCTATCTTTTATTAATTCACTTACCAGTTTTCTTTTGGTGACATTTTTGTGGTACCTTAAAATGATTCAAAATCATGTTCTGCTCCTTTAAAATATAGAGTTAAGGGGCACCTGGGTGGCTCAGTCGTTAAGCGTCTGCCTTGGGCTCAGGTCATGATCTCAGGGTCCTGGGATGGAGTCCCATGTCCAGCTCCCTGCTCAATGGAGAGCCTGCTTCTCCTTCTCCCTCTGCCTGCCTCTCTGCCTACTTGTGCTCTCTCTCTCTCTCTGTGTCAAATAAATAAAATCTGAAAAAAATAAATAAAACATAGAGTTAATAGTATTCACGATAAAAATGGAAGAACAGATGGAAATGTAAATATGGTAACATTTGATAATAATGAAATTTTTTCCTATTTCCAAAAGTTTTTTACTATGAACTAAATTTATTCTGATTGGAGAATAAAACACATGTACTGTGTGCTATATCTGCTTAAGAGATGTTTATGCGCAGGATTACACAGGTGGTAGTGGGGTTTCTGAAACACAAGCCCAGTCTCACTCAACCCATCTCAGGCGCCGTTTCCACTACGACTCTCAGTGGTGGGGAGCTCCACATTCAGGGAAATCCAGGGAAAATGTAGGCCAGGGAATCAAGGACAAGGGTCCAAAGTGAGAGGCAGTAAGACAACCAGACTGAGAGACATGGAAACTCTTGAGACAACTGTACCAGGAAATATGGAGGCAAAGATAATCAGGAGCAGATGATGGAAGGCCTTATACACCATCCTTAAAGCAAATATTAAAGGCCAGTCTCCTACTTTGTACATTCCTCCCTATCAGTCATGATCTTTCACACTATCAAGAACAACTAGGGACGCCTGGGTGGCTCAGTCGGTTAAGCGTCTGCCTTCGGCTCAGGTCATGATCCCAAGGTCCTGGGATCGAGTTCCGCATCGGGCTCCCTGCTCCGCGGGGAGCCTGCTTCTCCCTCTGCCTCTGTCTCTCTCTCTGTCTCTCATGAATAAATAAATAAAATCTTTAAAAAAAAAAAAAAAAAGAACAACTAGAAGCCACCTGAAAAGATTAATAAAACTTCCCAAAGTATCCAAGTTACTTGGCACATTGCTAAGCTAAATATTGCTAACTCTAGGGTTTAGTTTGCATTTCCTTTTGTTCTATTGTTGTGCATAATATATTCTTTGTAAGCAGTAAAATCATATGAAGAAAATTTATCATGTTAGATGTCAAAAAGAAATAAAGAAAAACTTAGAAAAAAAAAGTAGTGATGGAAACAGAAACTGAGGATTTCTTAACACAGGAAATAATCTTTCCTAAAAAGTTATGTTTCCAAGAATGCCTGAGTGTGATGGTTAATATTATGTGACAACTTACCTGAGCCATGGGTGCCCATTATTAGGTTTAACATTATTCTGGATGTAACTGTGAGGGTGTTTCTAGATGATACTGATTTTTGAATCAGTAGACTGAGGAAAGAAGATTGCCCTCCCCAATGAGGGTGATCCTCATCCAATTCACTGAAAACCTAAATAGGGAAAAAAGAGAGAGAAAGAAGGAATTCCCTTTCTCTGATTAATTTTGAGCTGAGACATTGCTCTTTTCCCCTCTTCAGACTGAAACTGAAAAATCCGCTCTTCTCGGATCTCAAGGCAATCAACCTTCTGTCTGGAATTTACACAACTTGCCCTTCTGATTCTCAGGCCTTTGGGCTTGGACTAAAATTACAAAATTATACCATCAGCTTTCTGGGTCTCCAGCTTGCCATCTGCGGATCCTGACACTTCCCAGCCTTCATAACCACATGAGTCAATTCCTTCTGATAAATTTCTGATAGATACAGATATAATAGAGATATAAATGATAGATACAGATGATATAGATTAGAATCAATATATCTCCAATTGTTCCTGTTTCTTGTAGAACCCAGACTACTGCATCTTATTTGCTGGATTATCTGATGCATATAAAAGGGTGATTAGCATTATCTTTCTACTGAAATTTCTCAAGTATTTTATCGGTCTAAATGCATAGATTTTTTTAATATTGCAAAGAATTAAAAAGTGAGACATTCAGTCAATATGGAATTTTTCCTTTTCCATCACCTGTTCTCTTAAGTTTTTTGCTAATCTAATGAATTGTTTAGCTGAAGCAACTTTACCAGCCTTATTTTAGGAGACCTGAAGACCTAGGAATAGGCATAGTTACCGTCATATGTCAACTTTGACTCAAGGTTTCTCTTGATTCCTCCCACTCATTTGCCCATAGTGATGTAAAGTCTGCTGTCCCTGGTTCTTTCTCCTACATAGGCTGGCTGGGTCACACAGGGGGGTTTATCACTGCCCAGGCTGTGCCAACCATAGCAACTCTTCTTTGGTATTGGAGACAAGTACTACGTGTTTATCCTGCTCATCAACTGATTTTATTTTGCTTGAACTCACCTTACCTTAGTATGTAGGTGGTAAGATATAGAATATCAAAGGCTATATGTGAGTTTGGATGGAAAAGAGCTAAGAAGTCACTTAGTCAGCTTTGTGTTTAGTTCTCAAACTTGTTAGTTTTCAAAGAAAAAAACAGAGAAAGGAGAGAGAGAGGAGGAGACCTGAGAACTCCATGTGATCTGCTCCAGCTTCTGAGAACTTGGGGCCTAAATGCTACATGGAAATAAATCATTTATTCATCTGTCTTCATTTTTTGGTATGATCACCTCCCAGAAGCCTCACTTAATACAGCCTCAAGTTCAGTTCAGATGAGTTTATTCATATTTTCATTAAACATAAATTATGCAATCATTATTCCTATAAGTAAACAAATCATGGCATTCAGGAACACTGCATGTAAAGAAGCCTGAATCTCAGAAAGGAAGATAATTGACCTCAGATGGTTTAAATGAAAACATTTAACAGAATTTATGTCATTTATACTCGCATTCTATTGGCCATGTAAGTTCACGTGGCAAAGCCTGAAATCAATAGTGTGAGAAATAGACCCTACCCTCAGGGAAATGTGGCAAGAGCAAGAAAGAAAATGATTATAAATGAAGAACATAAATAACTTCAAACAGTTTCCACTTACATTCTTTTAAAGATTTTATTTATTTGAGAGAGAGAGAGAGAGAGCATATGGTGGGGGGAGGGGCAGAGGAAGAAGGAGAAGTAGACTCCCCACTGTGCAGGGAGCCCAATACGGACTTGATCCCAGGACCCTGAGATCATGACCTGAGCCAAAGGCAGACACTTAACTGACTGAGCCCCCCAGGCATCGCCACTTAATTTTTTCTATTTGCTATCATAAACAATTCAATGGATTGTAAATATGTCCTGGTTTGTAGCCCAGAGTTTATTTTGGGCATATACATCTATATTTGGAGCTGCTAGATTATGAAATGTATAACTCAACACACAAAATAATGTTGATTTATTTTCAAAAATTGTTTTACCAATATACAATCTTCCTCAGCTATTTGTCTGCCTTTAGTTTGGGGTCAAATTATGAGGGTAAAATGATATTCCATAGATTGTTTTATTTGAATTTCCATGAATATGTATCAGGTTGATTATCTTTCAAGTATTTATTGCTCTTTTAACAAAATGGTTGGAAGTAAAAAATGCTAGAGAGTAAGGAAAGTTTTTTTTTAAGTGAAAGAATAAAAATCTAATAAGGAATTTTAAATGGCCAAATAATGATATTGTTGGCATATATTTTTGTAAAATTTGTAAATATTCAAACCATGCTTAATGGTAAAGATGAAGTCTCTTTGAGTAATTTGTTTGTATTATTTTAGGAAAAACTGTGGCACAGATATTTATTATTGTCTGGTAGAAGTTGACAAATAACAACTCTCATTAATTCACTCAAAAAATATTTATTGAGTTCCTACTATGTAGCACTCAGGTTCCAGTTGATAAAGAAACAGCAGGAAACAAATTCCCAACCAAGTAACTTACCTTAAAACAAAGTATGTAATAAAATATATAGCATGTAGATGGTGACAAATATTCTGGAAAAAACACAAACCAAAAAAGGGAAATAAGGATCTGGGGATAGAGGTGGGAGTATGGGCTCATAAATTAAATAGGCTCTCAAGGGCAGATAAAAGCCCTTGCCTTCCTGTTGACTATTAGCTTTTAGTCCTGAGATCTTACAGAAAGATGGTCATTATTTCATCTTTCTCTGACCTTTCCCCCATTTCATCTGCCCTACAACTCCACTCTTATAGTCACCATTCAAACATATTTTCTATTAGGGATATCCTTTATCAAAGCCTGGCATTAAGTAAAATAGAGGAGAAAATGTATATCCAGTGATCTTTATATAAGAATACCTGAATGCATATCATAGTACTGCTTAGGTATTTAAGTGTACCAAGACTTCTCAATCATTTGACCCAGGGCTGTAAAAAACACATTAATTTATTTTCTTCAGTCATTCATTATGAGATTCTATAAGACTAGAATTCTTTATTAGAACATAACCTGGTACTTGAATTTGAGAGAATCATGATCAGTTGCCTTGTCCTCTGTGTTGCCCCTAAGTTTTAATTTAGGGATAACAATCAAAGTGCAGGTGGTTTCCTGGAGATTAATGATCATGCAGGGACATCATCCATGTCCCTGGGACGAATATCTAATCATTAATCCTACAGAAATGTAAGGTACGGAAGTCATTATCACCACCATCAAATGGCAATTCTTTTTTTTTTTTCAAGTAAGTTCTTACTTTATTTCAAGTTGATAAAAAAGGTCCCAGATGGACATTCTGTGGGCAGAAGGACTCTATTAATTTACTAAACAAGGAAATACCAGATAAGAAAAAAAAAATCCTGGGCAGGTAGTGCTATAAATCTGACGCAACAGAAAGGAGTTTTAAATTCAGTAAAGTATATCGCTAAACAAGGGTAAGCTAAATGTTCTCCATCACCTGCCATTCTCATATGTTTGGATCATGCTTATTTTCCTAATGAGTGTATTGTTAATAAAAAATGCTTTAATTCTTCATGAGATTTTCATCAGATTCAATATGTCTTATCCATAATGTCTTCAAATTGCCATATAACCTTTGGAAATAGGTTTAAGCCTACTTCCCCATTAATAGTCCCTTTTCCTGAATGACTAGCAAGTTGCTATCCTGAAATTAGAGACGAACTCAAACTTTTATAGCAACACTAATTTTTTCAAGTGAAAATATAAAACCACATGTAGAAAATTAATTAATTCTTTCTTTTTTTCAACATATATCTACGAGCATCTATTAAGTGTTAAGACACTCTTCTAAAAACAGAGGATAGTGCTGTGAAAAAGAGAGACACATTCTTGTCCTTAGGAGTATATATCATTATGAGGAGAAATGGATTGAATAATAAACATATGAATAATATATGAAGGAAAAGATCCACGCATAAAATTAAACAGACAATGATTTAGAGTGGGGTGCAATTTTAGATAGGAAGTTCATGGAAGGTTCTCTGAAATGATACTTGAGTACTCCTAAAGGAAATAAAGGAGCAGCCTATATAAAGATACAAATTAGAAACTTGCAGGAAAAAAAACCCAGAAGTACAAAAGCCCTAAAATAATAAAATATTTGGTATATTCAATGAATATAAAGAAGGTTGGCGGCTGGAACAGAATAATCAAGAGGAGAATGTTGGATTTGATTTTGGATGGACAGACTAGGAAAGAGCATTTAAATCCTTGCATACCACATTAAGGGGTTTCATTCTTCTTTGTGTTATGGCAAGCCTTTGGAGAATTTTTTGTAGGGCATGACAGAAATTGATTGACTTTTTCAAAAAAGATTTCTCTGGCTGCTGACAAAGACTATCTCCCTAACCAAATTCTGCTCCAACTCCTCTGAGCTATTTTCTTACTTAACTAGGTCACAACCTTGGCCTATAAAAGCTACAGACTCTCCATCCACCTCCACCCACATCCCACCCCCACCCACTCAAACACCCAAGCAATAAGAGATTCAAACAAACACTAGCATATTTCTAGCAGCCCAAAGCTGCTTTCCTGCATGACTGCAGGCCCCTTAATTTCCTGCCTGGGAAAGCTGAAGGCTGCCAAAAGAATTTACTGTTTGTTCCAGCTAACACCTGAAGATAAGGGCTTTGTCTCCAGTCTCTGTGGGGAAGTAATAGCCTAACTTCAGTAAGTGCCAGTTAGCAAACCCAGATGGTCTAATCACATTAACCAATGCCCCTTCTCACCTTTTGGAAATTTTCACTTCCCTGATTCTGTCTAAGCTCCTGCTCATCCCCTTCCCTATTCCCTAACTCTCCCTCTAAAATGCCTGGTCACTTCTACACAATTGTAATTGAGTTCAGTTCGTGCTGGACTCTCTACCCTATTATAAGAGTTATTGCTGAATAATCTGCCCTCCGGGCTTTAACTAGTGTCTGGGTTTATCTTTGACCCTGCTTGAAGAATAAAATAACTGTAGGGGAGTAAGAATTGAAATAGTGGGACAAATCAGGAGGTTAAAGACATGGTCAAAAGAAAGATATTGTTTTGGTAGAGTTATAATAATACAAGTAGTGGGAAATGGCTGGATCTTGGTGAATTTTTGAGGGTAAAATTTAGTTACTATGAGTGGTGGATTGGATCAAGAATATTAGTGCTTTTTTTATTTTTTTGCCTAATTATTACCATAGAATTTTTCACTGGATATTTTAAAGTTTTTGTAAGTTTATAATTTATTTTTATAATTTTTTATAATTTACATTATAATCAAATACACAGATCTTAAGAGTATAGTTTGATGAGTTTTGACAAATAGAGTCACAAGTCACAATCTTACCAATATATAGAAACTTGGAATGTTCCTTTGTGCCCCTTCTTTTCCAGGCCCCCAACCCAATAGACAACCACTGTTCTAATTTCTTTCAGCATAGATTAGCTTTGCCTGCCCTGGAACTTCACATAAATTGAATCGTAAAGTAAGTACTCTTTGCATATGTTTCCTTTTACTTGGAATAATGTTTTTGAGATTCATGCATGTTATTGCACATCTTAGTAGCATATTTTATTTTATTGCTGAATGTTATGGACTGAATGCTGTGTTTCCCCCAAATTCATATGTTGAAAGCCTAAGCTCCAATGTGATGATATATGAAAGTGGGGCCACAGGGAGGTGATTAGGTGAGGTCATCAGGGTAGAGACCCTATGGAATTATTGCCCTTATAAAAAGGGGATGAGGGGCACCTGGGTGGCTCAGTCGTTAAGCATCTGCCTTCGACTCAGGTCATGATCCCAGGGTCCTGGGATCGAGTCCCGCATAGGGCTCCCTGCTAGTTGGGGAAGCCAGCTTCTCCCTCTCCCACTCCCCCTGCTTGTGTTCGCGCTCTCACTGTGTCTCTCTCTGTCAAATAAATGAATAAAATCTTAAAAAAAAAAAGAAAGAAATAAAAGGGGATGAAATAGCAGAACTTCCTCTCTGCCACGTGAAGACACAATAAGAAGGTAGCCATTTGTAAGCCAGGAAGAGGGCCCTACCAAAGCCTGATTCAGTTGGCACCTTCATCTGGGTCTTCACAGCCTTCAGAACTGTCTGTTGTTTAAGCGGCCTACCCTATGGTATTTTGTTATTGCAAGTGGAGTTGATTAACAAGACACACTGTATGGACCTAATACAGAGTGTTTATCCATTCTTCCCTTGACAAACATTTGAGCAGTTTCCAATTTGAGAAATGCATCTTTAACATGCATAAAGATGTTACAAACATTCTGTATGAATCCTTTTTGTGTATGTTTTAATTTTTCTTTTTTTTGAAAGATTTTATTTATTTGAGAGAGAAAGAGAGAGCACAAACAGGGGGAACAGCAGAGGGAGAGGGAGAAGCAAGCCCTCTGCTGAGCAGGGAGCCCGATGACAGACATAGGGTTTGATCCCAGGACCCTTGGATCATGACCTGAGCCTAAGGCAGATGTTTAACCAACTAAGCCACACAGGCGCCCCTGTTTTAATTTTTATTTTGAGAATATCTAAATATGGAATTCGTAGGTCATAAGAATGTATGTTTAATTATGTGAGAAACTACCAGAATGATTTCCCAAGTGGTTATACAATTTGCAATTCACCAGCAAGGTATAAGAGTTCCAGTTGCTCCACATACATAAACAGGGAATATTATCTGGCCTTTAAATTTTAGACATTTTTGTGGGTGGAAGAGTATCACACTGTGGTTTTAATTTGCCTTTCTCTAGTGATTGGTCATGTTAAGCAGCTCTGCATGTGCTTTTGAATTATTTGTATTTCTTTACCTACATAGTGCCCACTTATATCTATTACCTTTTTCATTCAGTTTTTTTTTTTTTAATCATTGCATTGTAGGTTATTTACATATTCAGAACAGAGGCCCCTCATCAGGTATACGACAGCAACCTGTTCTGGCAATAAAAAAAACTTGCATACCCCAAAACCATGAAGACATTACCTTCTTTCCTCCCAGAAACTTATTTTTTTTAGCTTTTACACTTAGGTCTATAATCCATCTCTAATTTTTGTGTTTGATATAAAATATTGTCACCTTTTATTTCTTATGCAGATATTAAGTTTTTTCTGTATTATGTGTTCAAAAGACTATTCTATTCTCCTCAAATCACTTTAGTAACTTTTACTTAAAAAACAATTAATTATGTGATTTGTTGTCTATTCTACATTCCCTATTTTCTGTCATTCGTCTATTTGTTTCCATTTAAGCTAATAGAACACTGTTTACTGTAAGCTTGTAGTGAGTCTTGAAAGCAGGTATCATAAGTTTTCCAATTTAATTTTTTGCAAGTTTGTTTTCTGGCCAATTTATTACACTTCCTGCTGATACCAACTACCTCTTTTGAACTCTTCCCCCCACCCCTTCCAGGAGACAGACACAAGCATGACTTCTTTGCTCTTCTCAACAGAAAGACCCACCAAGTAACACGTTTTTACTTGTAAATGGGAATATACATCAGGCCTGAAATCCTTTCTCACGTAACTGAGTTTTCCAGTCAATTCATAACACTTCTGGCTTATCCACAACTTTGCTACTGCTTGTGCTCTCTGGCTTTAGCAAGACAGCAAGATAGCAGGATAGTACCACATCCACTCAAGCCCACGTGGTGAGGTGGTGGAAGGTCCCAGCTCACCCATTTATGTTAGCAGGGTAGATGTGCAAAATGGTGCAAAAATGGTGTCTGTTTGTCTCCAGGCAGTTTTGATAGTCCCCTGCTCCTCCAGCGTATGCTTTTAGATTAGCAAATGAATGTACCTCATATATAGTCTAACTGCTTTTCAAACTGTTATTTTTTGCCTGGGTCTCAGAGGGAGAGAGTCTGCACACAAGGCTTTTAAAAGGGAAGCTCAGTTTTCTATAACACTTTGGGTCCTTGGACATTAGCCCTGTTGGTTTTCTAAGCCAAAAGTTTTTGGGCCTCATCTCTCTGGTGTCGATCCCAGGGGTTGGGGCACCTGATGTGGGATACCAACTCCTTGCTCCCTGGAGAAGTACCCACAAGGCTAATGAGATCCCTCTCTATTATGTGTCACTGCAGTGGGGGTGGGGTTTTTGGGACACTGTGTTTCTGCCTCTCCTACCTTTCTTGATGTGGTCTTTTCACTCCTTTGTTGTAGAGAAGCAGTTCATCTAGTTTTCAGATCTTTTTCAGAGGGAAATGATCCATATAGAGCTGTACATTTGGTGTGTCCATGGGAGGAGCTGAATTTAGAATCTTCTTATGCCACCATCTTGTGGAAATGTCCTCAGTGCTCTGTTTATTGAAGATTGGTCTATTTGGAAGGAGAGAAAAGCTGAGTCAAATCCATGTTTTTAGTTTATTCCCCACTTTAAATATTTGTCAAAGATGGCTCATTTTACTAATAGCAAAGCCATTTTCATCTCTACATTATACATTTGGAAATAAATGAATAAATAGTTTTATAATATTCTCAGCAGGAGTTCCCTATGGTTTCTATTGAAAACCAATGAGCTGAATTTAGACTTTCAATTAATGCTACAATAGAACTATGAAGGAAGTCACAAAGCATTTAAAAAATTGCACAATATTCATATAAAAGTTATTATTTTTTTATATTGTTTTGGGGGTAAGCTTGCTATAATATGGTTCTGAAAATTACATTATAGTTTTAAAAGACAACTACTGCATTCTGCAGTGGTTTCAGGAGGAAGAGAGGAATCGGGGTAAAATTTACCTTTCTTTCCTTATAGGGTTTTAACCTTTATAGTATATTAACAAAAAAATCACTAGTGAAGCAGAAAATAGATATCAATGTGTGCATCTAAATATTGTGGCCAATTTGTTCAGATATGCCTGCTGAAATCTGACTGAGACCCGATATTGTTTTCTCCTTCCTGCTGCCTTTCTGAAGTCAGCCAGCTTGTCCCACCTCCTACACTCTCCGACTGCCTAGCTAAAATCTTGGCCTGTCAAGAACTGTCTTTTCTATTGTATATTTCCATGGAACTCAGGAACACCAGCCCCCTTGGCCACCAGAGCCAGGCAATCAAGGGATGTTCTCAGCATGGAGTTTTGGAATGCATTCATATTTAAGTTACTATCACCTTAAAATAGACTTTTATACATAGGATGATACAGGTGAACCTCATGATAACCACAAAACAAAAACTTATAATAAATACACAAAAGAAAAAGAGAAAGGAATCTAAACATAACCATAAAGAAAGCCATCAAACCACAAGGGAAGAGGAAAGAATAGAGAGGAACTACAAAAACATCCAGGAAACAACTAACAAAATGGCAGTAAATAGATACCTATCAATAATTACTTTTTAAAATTTTTATTTTATTTTTATTTTTTTATTATGTTATGTTAGTCACCATACATTACATCATTTGTTTTTGATGTAGTGTTCCATGATTCATTGTTTGCATATAACACCCAGTGCTCCATTCAATACGTGTCCTCTTTAATACCCATCACCAGGCTAGCCCATCCCCCCATGCCCCTCCCCTCTAGAAACCCCAGTTTGTTTCTCAGAGCCCATAGTCTCTCATGGTTTGTCTCCCCCTCTGATTCCCCGCCTTCATTTTTCCCTTCCTGCTATCTTCTTCTTCTTCTTTTTTTTAAACATATAATGTATTATTTGTTTCAGAGGTACAGGTCTGTGATTCAACAGTCTTACACAATTCACAGCACTCACCATAGTGCATACCCTTCCCAATGTCCATCACCCAGCCATCCCATCCCTCCTACCCCCCACCACTCCAGCAACCCTCAGTTTGTTTCCTGAGATTAAGAATTCCTCATATCAGTGAGGTCATATGATACATGTCTTTCCTTGATTGACTTATTTCGCTCAGCATAATACCCTCCAGTTCCATCCAAGTCGTTGCAAATGGCAAGATTTCATTCCTTTAGATGGCTGCATAATATTCCATTGTGTATATATATATATATATATACCACCTCTTCTTTATCCATTCATCTGTCGATGGACATCTTGGCTCTTTCCACAGTTTGGCTATTGTGGACATTGCTGCTATAAACATCAGGGTGCACGTACCCCTTCAGATCACAACATTTGTATCTTTGGGGTAAATACCCAGTAGTGCAATTGCTCTATTTTCAAATTTTGAGGAACCTCCATACTGTTTTCCAGAGTGGCTGCACCAGCTTGCATTCCCACCAACAGTGTAGGAGGGTTCTCCTTTCTCCACATCCCCACCAACATCTGTCGTTTCCTGACTTGTTAATTTTAGCCATTCTGACTGGTGTGAGGAGACATCTCATTGAGGTTTTGATTTAGATTTCCCTGATGCTGAGCGATGTTGAGCACATTTTCATGTGTCTATTGGCCATTTGGATGTCTTCTTTGGAAAAATGTCTATTCATGTCTTCTGCCCATTTCTTGATTGGATTCTTTGTTCTTTGGGTGTTGAGTTTGATAAGTTCTTTATAGATTTTGGATACTAGCCCTTTATCTGATACGTCATTTGCAAATATCTTCTCCCCATTCTGTCAGTTGTCTTTTGGTTTTGTTGACTGTTTCTTTGGCTGTGCAAAAGCTTTTTATCTTGATGAATCCCAATAGTTCATTTTTGCCCTTGCTTCCTTGCCTTTGGTGATGTTTCTAGGAAGAAGTTGCTGTGGCTGAGGTCAAAGAGGTTACTGCCTGTGTTCTCCTTTAGGATTTTGATGGACTCCTGTCTCACATTTAGGTCTTTCAATCATTTTGAGTCTATTTTTTGTGTGGTGTAAGGAAATGGTCCAGTTTCATTCTTCTGCATGTGGCTGTCCAATTTTCCCAACACGATTTGTTGAAGAGACTGTCTTTTTTCCATTGGACATTCTTTCCTGCTTTGTTGAAGATTAGTTGACCATAGAGTTCAGGGTCCATTTCTGGGCTCTCTATCCTGTTCCATTGATCTACGTGTCTGTTTTTGTGCCAGTACCATACTGTCTTGATGATGACAGCTTTGTAATAGATCTTGAAGTCCGGAATTGTGAGGCCACCAGCTTTGCTTTTCTTTTTCAACATTCCTCTGGCTATTCAGAGTCTTTTCTGGTTCCATACAAATTTTAGGATTACTTGCTCCATTTCTTTGAAAAAAAGTGGATAGTATTGTGTTAAGGATTGCATTAAATGTATAGATTGCTCTAGGTAGCATTGACATCTTCACATAAAAAAAGAAAAAAAGAAAAACAAGACCCATATATATGCTGCCAACAAAGAATTCACTATTCATTTCAGGTAAGGACACATATTGACTAAAAGTGAAGAGATGGAAAAACATATTCCATGCAAATGGAAACCAAAAGAATGCTGGAGTAGCTGTATTTATACAGCCAGAATAGACATTAAGACAAAGACTGTAATAAGAAACAAAAAAGGTCATTATATAATGAGAAAAGGGTCAACTCAACAAAAGGATATAACATTAGTAAATATGTCTGCACAGCAAAATATTAGGAAACCAAAGAATACATTAAAAGAATCATACACCATGATCAAGTGGGATTTAGCCCAGGGACACAAGGGTGGTTCAACATCTGCAAATCATCAATGTGATGAAATGCACATTTACAAAATGAAAGATAAAAACTATGTGATCAACTTAATAGATTCAAAAAAGCATTTGCCAAATTCAAAATCCATTTTTGATAAAAGCTCTCAGCAAAGTAGGTACAGAGGGGATGTACCTCAACATAATAAAAGCCATATATGACAAACCCATAGCTATCATCATACTCAACAGGGAAAAGCTGAAGCTTTTCCTCTAAGATCAGAAATAAGATAAAAATCCCCACTTTTATTCACCACAGTATTGGAAGTCCTAGCCACAGCAGTTATCCAAGAAAAGAAATTAAAAGGCATACAAATTAGAAAAGAATAAATAAAAACTGGCACTATTTGCAGATGACACAATTGAGATATAGAAAACCCTAAAGGCCACCAAAAAACTGTTAACTAATAAATGAATTCAGTAAAGTTCCAGGATACAAAATTAATATACAAAAATCTGTTGTGTTTCCATACACTAATAACCAGAAAGAGAAATCAAGAAAACAATTCCATTTACAACTGCATCAAATAAATGAATTCAGTAAAGTTCCAGGATACAAAATTAATATACAAAAATCTGTTGTGTTTCCATACACTAATAACCAGAAAGAGAAATCAAGAAAACAATTCCATTTACAACTGCATCAAAAAGAATAAAATGCCTGGGAATAAATTTAACCAAGCAGATGAAAGATCTATACACTGAAAACTGTAAGACATTTACAAAAGAAACTGAAGACACAAGTAAATGGAAAGGTACTCCATGTTCACAAATTAGAGAATTAATACCGTTAAAATGTCCATACTACTTAAAGCAATCTACAGATTCAGTACAATCCTTATCAAATTGCGATGACATTTTTCACAGAACTAGAACAAATAATTCTAAAATTTATATGGAACCACAAAATACCTTGAATAGCCAAACAATCTAAGAAAGAAGAACAAAACTGGAGTTATCATTCTCCCTGATTTGAAACTATATTACAAAGCTACAGTAATCAAAACAGTATCATTTTGGCATAAAAACAGACACATAGACTAATGGAACAGAATATAAAGCTCCCCCTTCCCAAAAAAACCCCCATGTATATATGGCCAATTAATTTACAATGAAGAAGTCAAGAATAAACAATGAAGAAAAGACAATCTCTTAAAATAATGGTGTTGGAAAAACTGACATGTACATGCAAAATAATGAAACTGGACCACTTTCTTACACCATATAAAAAATTAACTCAGGCGCCTGGGTGGCTCAGTTGGTTGAGCGACTGCCTTCGGCTCAGGTCATGATCCTGGAGTCCCTGGATGGAGTCCTGCATCGGGGTCCCTGCTCGGCGAGGAGCCTGTTTCTCCCTCTAACCCTCCCCCCTCTCATGTACTCTCTCTCTCTCTCATTCTCTCATTCTCGCTCTCTCAAATAAATAAATAAATCTTCAAAAAAAATTAACTCAAAATCAATTAAAAACTTGAACGTAAGATTGAGACCATAAAAATCCTAGAAGAAAACATAGGTGGTAAGCTCCCCGACATCAACTTCAGCAATGTTTTCTTTGGATCTGACTCAAGTAAATAAAAGCAAAAATGAACAAATGAAACTAAATCAAACTAAAAAGCTTCTGCACAGCAAAGGAAACCATTAACAAAATGAAAAGGCAATCTACTGAATGGAAAAAAAATATTTGCAAATCATACATCTGATAAGAGGTTAATATCTGAAATATATAAATAACTCATACAACTCAATAACAGTAACAAAAACAAAATCCAATTAAAAAATGGGCAGAGGATCTGAATAGACATTTTTCCAAAGAAGAGATGCAGATGGCCAACAGGCACATGAAAAGATGCTCAACATCACTCATCATCAGGGAAATGCAAATCAAAACCATGGTAAGATATCACCTTACACCTGTCAGAATGGCTAGTATCAAAAAGACAAAAAATGACGTTTTTGTGAGGATGTGGAGAAAAAGGGTGGGAATGCAAATTGGTGCAGCCGTTGTGGAAAACAGTATAAAGTTTCAAAAAAAGCAAAACCCAGACCCATAGGTACAGAGAATAGTTTGGTGGTTCCCAGAGGGAAGAAAGGTTGGGAGAGGGGTGTGAAATAGGTGAAGGGGATCATGATGTACAAACTTCCAGACATAACACAAATCAGTCATGGGGATGTAATGCACAGCATGGGGGATATAGTCAATAATACTGTATTAACTTTGTATGGTTACAGATGGTAACTAGACTCACTGTGGTGATCGTTTTGCAATGTATACAATATGGAATCACTATATCATGCACCTGAAACTAATATAATATTGTATGTCAATTTGCCTCAGTTAAAACAAAAACAGAACCCCAAAACCTTAAAACAGTACCATTATCCACTCGGAATATAGCAGGCTGGAACCATCAGCAAAATGAAGATATATTTCCAGCTCATAATTTGGGCACCATGACACTTTTTTGACTGCACCACAAACTGGGGGGGGGGGGGGAATTAATACTCTGTAGAAATTGTGGCAAAGATGTGTAAAGAACTACCTCTAAAAAGATGAAAGTCTATAAAACAGACTGAAAGATAAATGTTTTCTGAGCTTCTAAGATGCTTAGATGGGCTTGGTGATTTTTGCATCTTCTGAATCTGAATTTTCTATCATGAAACAGTCAAAATAATATGATATTGTTGACAGACTATAGTCAAAGTTGTCTAAAAATAATGAAGTGGAATAGAGACTGAGATTCTGCTACATGTGGCCACGGTGAAACAAGTAGCATATGTAATGGAAATCTTTAAACTCCTGAGGCTAATTTTAAACAATATGTTTCATGTCCATGTTCTCCTTCTTTTAAATCCATGTCTTTTATAAGTGCTGCCAAATTAAATGACTGGCTTTCACAAAGGTCCTCTGACTTAGCTCACCCTCTTGTGAAAGTGTTAATGATCAGTGAAATGGTGACAGAAGAAGAGGCAGAGGGAATAAAGAAGCCCATTGGGACAAAAGGCCATGTCTTTTTTGCTCTACTTGTTCTTTAAAACATGGATTATAGACACTGTCCTAATAAAAAGATGCAGATTGCTCCTGGTCCTATATGTTTTTCATCTGTCTTTCAATGATGCATAAAACTTTGTGAGATTGTCTTAGTATATAATGATAATAACCCTCTGGGCATCTGGGTGGCTCAGTTGGTTGAGCATCTGACTCTTGATTTCAGCTCAGGTTGTGATCTCAGGGTCCTGAGATCAAGCCCTGGGTGGGGTCGGGCTCCCTGCTCGGGGAAGAGTCTGCTTGAGATTCTTTCTCTCTCCCCCTCCCCATGATTGCACATTCTCTCTCTCTCTCTCATTCTCTCAAAATAAATAAATAAATCTTTAAAATAATAATAATAACCTTCACACAGTCCTCAAAATAAGAAGTGCATTAAGTGGTTTGCATGCATTATCTCAGTCAATATTTAAATGGTAGAACTGTACAATGTAGGAAGGATAGAGTATAATGTAATAATTAAAACCCTATCCTGGAGACTGATACATAAGTTAAAATCCCATGTATTGACTGATTTTGAGTAAATTACTTAAACTGTCTTTTCAGTTTCCTCATCCATAAACCAGAAGTAAAAAATAATGACAGAGTGGGCAATCATAGGATTAAGTGAATTTTTACCTAAAGAATGCTGCAAGCATGTTTGATATATAGTAGGCCCTCAGTAAATTATGTACAGATGCAATAAGTTGGATCCATTTAAAGGAGTTAATTATAATTTTCAAGTTTGTCAGGTAGTTGGTGGGAGAAATAGACCTAAAACCCAGATGTGATTGAAAAATGAATAAAAATAAAAGTTCACCTTGAATTAATACCCTATTCTATCATCCTCCCTTCATCTAGTCAAGCCTCTAAAATACTGGTGGGCACCATTATATTTGTTGAATACATTTGTAGAATAATGTTTGAAAAGAAATGAATGATTCTGCCACACCAATTGGTAAATGGTATTTAAGCAAGGCAATCCCTAGAAGGGATTCTATGATATTTTCAATAATCCCAAGCCACCTCTTAACTCATAAATGATAATTGTTTTCTTCTGTAGAAGACCTGTCAAGTAACTCATTATTATTATCTTGTAAAGGCCAATTGATGTCTTCCTTGTGCATAGCCTGACAATGCTCCAACCAGGAAGAGGGCATTTAGAGAGAACCCTTGGGCTGATCGCCAGGGCCAGGGCTTCATCTTCACTCTGTCACTAATCAAATCTGCTGCAAGTAACTTTTTTTTTCCCTCCCAAGATCTCTTTTTCTCATGCTTCAGAGAAGGTTTTAACTAAAACTTGTTACAGGTTCCTTCAAATGCATACCACCAATATCAGGAAACACAGAAGGGAGCATGATGGCAGAGCACATAGCTGTTCTGGCAACATCACCAACATCACATTGCTAGCCCAACATGGGCATCATTTAAGTGCCCATATATAACAGAGGACAGCAAAAATATGTCAAATAAGTTGTCTAATATCAGTCTTAGATTTAAGACATAGATAACACAAGGCAGTGCTTAGATTCATAAAAGACACCCCATATTCTCATATTTATAAAAAAGCTTCCATTTAAAGTACATGTTGAATATTATATTTACCCCATATAGTAGAGATCATTACCCTTTTTTTCCAGGAAAAGAAAGAGCACCCTAAGAAATTTCAAGACGTCTTATATAATAAGGGTTATAGTAAGTATTCAAACTAAGTCTTTCAACATCAAATCCAGTATTTAGTTACTCCATGATAGCTGGGTGTTTGTAAAGTTACCATGTTTCGGCTTTGCAGTATTTGCCATCTTTTTAATTCATTTTTTCTTTTAAAAAATGCAACAAAAATTTGAACCCTGTACATTTGTATCATACAAGACCAATACAACAACCCAGAAGATAAAAATCAAATGGGAAAGAACATTTATAAAGGTTTGAGGGCAAGGGTGGGTCCTGGCTTGGATGGTGGCTCTACCACTTGCTGGGTCACTTGGGTCATATCGCTTAACTTTTCTGTCTTAATAACTTCATCTGTGAAACTTAGACCACAGGGCACATTCATCTCATAGGCTGGGAGAAGTAAATGTTAATGTTTGTGATGTACTACTCAGCCCCATTACTAATGTCCCTCAATAAATACTAGTTGACATTATTATTGCTGCTGCAACCACTGCTCTTGTTATTTGAACATATCCAGACCAAACTGTCCATTGTCATCTTGTCTATGGAATCTTCACCCTGACCACATTATATTCCAAAGTGCTATACTGTGTAATTAAATAGAATACAAAATCTACAACCAAATAAATAAACAAAATTCACCCTGCCAAGTCCTGATATATATACGCAGATAGGAAAACAGAGAAGTTATGTTTGTTTAATATTCACATATTTTGATGACAAACTCATTTTCCTCATTCAACAAATGGTGTTGGGAAAGCTGGACAACAACATGACGAAGAATAAAACTGGACCACTTTCTCACACCATACACAAAACTAAATTCAAAATGGATAAAAGACCTAAATGTGAGACAGGAAACCATCAAAATCCTAGAGGAGAACACAGGCAACAACTTCTTTGGCAAAGGCCATAGCAACTTCTTACTAGATATGTCTCCAGAGGCAAGAGAAACAAAAGCAAAAATGAATTATTGGGACTTCATCAAGATAAAAAAGCTTCTGCACGGTGAAGGAAACAACAAAACTAGAAGTCAACCTTCAGAATGGGAGAAGATATTTGTGAATGACATATCTGATAAAGGGTTAATATCCAAAATCTATCAAGAATTTATCAAACTCAACACCCAAAAACCAAGTAATCCAGTTAAGAAATGGGCAGAAGACATGAATAGACACTTTTCCAAAGAAGACATCCAGATGGCCAACAGACACATGAAAAGATGACCAACAGACACATGAAAAGATGCTCAACATCACTCATCACCAAGGAAATACAAATCAAAATTACAATAAGTTACCACCTCACACCTGTGAGAATGGCTAAAATTAACAACACAGGTAACAACAGGTGTTGGCAAGATTGTGGAGAAAGGGGAACACTCCTGCACTGTTGGTGAGAATGCAAGCTGGTGCAGCCACTCTGAAAAACAGTATGGAGGTTCTTCAAAAGTTAAAAATAGCACTACCCAGAAATTGCACTACTAGGTACTTACTCAAAGGATACAAAAATATAGATTCAAAGGGGCACATGTACCCCGATGTTTATAGCAGCATTATCAACAATAGTCAAGCTATGGAAAGTGCCCAAATGTCCATCAACTGATGAATGGACAAAGAAGATGTGGTACACACACACACACACACACACACACACACACACACACAGGAATATTACTCAGCAATCAAAAAGAATGAAATCTTACCATTTGCAATGAGGTGGATGGAGCTACAGTGTATTATGCTAAGCAAAATAAGTCAGAGAAAGACAAATATATGACTTCACTCATATGTGGAATTTAAGAAACAAAACAGATGAACATATGGGGGGAAATATATAATGTAAAAATTATTCACAAAAATGTCTAAAATCTTACAAAAATAATTTTAAGGCCTTCATATTCAAAGAACTTCTATATAACATAGAACCTATACTTGTATACTTAAAATTTGTTAAGATCTTATGTTATGTCTTCTTACCACAAAAATAACAATGGTAATAATAATAATAATAGGAAACTTTGGGGGGTGATGGATTTGTTTACAACTTGATGGTGATGATGGTTTCACAGATGTATACTTATCTCCAAACTCATTGAACTGTGTATGTTAAATATGTACAGCTTTTCATATGTCAACAATACCTCAATAAAATGGTTTTAAGAAAAGAATTTCCATTACTATATGAAGATTTCATTGATAGTGCTGAGGTTGACAAATATAAAGGGATTTTGAAATTGGTCAGTGGGTAATTATGTGACCCTATTTCAGGGGGGAAAGTATACTTCATATAGATACATGTGGTAAAACTGTATAATGAATTAAAAATAATTCCAAGAATTCAAAGAGAGCATCAAAGTATTCACAAAAGACAGAAAATTGACTAATTTGAAATCAAGGAAAATCAAGTCTTGTTTCAATACATCAATACCTTTCTAGCCTCCATTAGATATTGATTAATATGAAAAATCATACTGTCTTTGCTACTATGCAAAGCTATGTGACAGAAACATAGCAGCTGGAACTTGGAGACTGTCAGATGAAAGCCCAAAGTCTTTTTATTAACAAAGGAAAATGTGACTATAAGGAAATACAACTATCTTAAATCTGGCAGACCACAGAACATAATACTATACAAAAATGTTTAAGTTGTGAAATGCACTTTTAGTTCCATTTGTTCTATGTGTAACCATCAGACCTTCTATATAAAGGTAAAAACTGGGAGCAAAGATACATCATTAAGTCGTTTTACGTCACACACACACATGCACACACGCAAACCCCACATTTCATACAAGACAGATAGTTCTTGGCATATTGTGACATTAGAAAAGTGTTCCCTACTATAATTTTAATCAAGAATCCTACAGAAAATAATTAACCGTTGTTCCTGCTTGAGACTTCCAAGATAGAAATTCAATTGAAATCTTTATTTCTCCCTAAAATTCATTTTAGTGCCCACCAAGAAAGCATATATCATAAAATGCTTATGTAACATTCCAAAAAAGATTCTTCTTTATGTGATTCATTCATATATTTGAAAAAGCACATGCTTTGCATAATTAGGATAAGTGAAAGATGTAAATCATTACTAATTCTCATAAAAAATAATTGCCTGCAGAAATTCAAGTTTCCTCCTACTTAGAGATAATATTATTAAATCTTCTCAATAATCATAAGGTTGAAAGAGATAGTCTTCTAGCGGTTGTCCAGTCTACACATGTCTTCTGACATGGTGTTCCCTAAATTATTTTGCACTGACAAAAATGCAAATGATTGTTACTGAGACATGATCTATTCAGAGGAACTTACTTGGCAATATGAGTGGTCTCTTTCAATGCTGCACAAACAGCATAGAGCTTCATAAATTAAGAAGTTTCTTAATTAATGTTCAAGAAAAGAGCTTGTTGTCACTTAACTACATTATAGCATAAATCTGCAATGAATAATTATTTACTAGCTCTAACAATGTTAGGTACTGATCCTCTGCCAACTTTTCAAGACATTAATGTATACCATTAATAAGAACATAACTATGACCTTATTAATTCTCTTATATGTGGCTCCTGTATAACAGACCAAATATCAACTTCTAAAGCCCAGAAAACATTGTTAAGTGGTGATAAATAGTAGATAAAACTACCTCTTATTTCTTCAGGACTCTGTATTTAGCAAAATGACAACAATTTTAACAAAATTATAAGCAATGCTCATGACTTAAGTGGCAAGTTTAAAGGGTTGAAGTGAACTGTGAAACTATCATGGTCTGTGGTTGGGACTTGGTGGGTTAAGTATTGTTTTATGAGCTGTAACATGGGCAGAATATGTTTATAATATTTTTTGGAGAGATTATGATCAGGCAAAACACAGGTGATTTCTTTAAGTGTCCAGGAACATGCTGTTACTTCTTTATTCACCGAGCTTTAGTGAATGCATGCATTTAGAAATTAGTTGAGTGGCTTAGTTAAGTTTTTACAGCATAGTTTCCAACTATTTGATGTTAATATTGGCTTTTAATTAGAAGAAAAGTCCAAAGAGAAAAAAAGCGATAAAGGTCTAGTTAAATTAGAATGCAGTTTTTCTTCTGATTTGTGATTCCTAGGGCTAGAACTCAAGTATATATCTAAATGTATTGTCTTTATATTTGTACTAAAGATCTCATTTTGAAGAAAGTCACTCATTTTTGCTCATTTTGAGTAGGAATGGGAAGGCACTATATAATAACAGTTTATTGGAATGGCTTCTGGATATTAAACCTTCCTCAGTATCAACCAGAGATTTAGGTGTTTGACTCTTTGCAGAGAAATGCAAAGAGCTGAACTTGCTGCATACCGCCTGGGGAGTGAAACCTCATTAGGAAGAGATGTGTTTACAGAGACAGACATGACCAGGTGGATCAAGTTCTGGTGCTTTTGAAAATAATGCAGAGCCAAGTGATGGTTTAGTAGAAGGTCAAACTTCTCTATGTTTAGCCATTCTGGTTTGTGTTAATTAATAAGAAATGTTCTGTAAATACACTTTCTTAATTGCAACTAAATTAAATATTCATTTGTAACATTTGCTCTAAAAAAGTTGATTTCTTAATGAGTATGAAATGAATAGGTCATACTTTTAGTGCACACAGAAGTCTGTAAAAGGAACTAACTGAAAATACCATTGGTAATTTTTGAACTTTACAGGATATACAGAAGTGCTCTCTGTGACTGTGAAAGTTCCCTGATACTGTTAATATCCTCCTAAAATATATGTTCATAAAAATCAGTAACTCTTTTGTTTACTCTAAAAATATTAAGTATAGTAGGTTGTTTCACTGGGTATACTACATTTGATCAGCCAAACTTTCTATGTAATTGAAATGGACATATACCAGTCCTGGTGCCCGAATTATCCATAACTACTTTAAGGAAAAATTCCCTGTTCTCATTCCAACAACTTTACTAAATATTCCCACAGCCAGCCACTGTAATGTTTCTAAAGAAGAGCATAAATAAATTGATGTCACTTTGTTGCTCAAATGCTCAAATCGTTTCCATCTAAAAAAAAGGTAAGAATCAATGTCCTTTCATGACCAAAAGCCCTGGCTGCTTTCTGATGTCCTTAGCTGATCCTTAAACTTTCTATGTACACTCATATCACAGAACTCCTAGGACATCATCCCCCCAGAGCGTTATTTGGCTTCCTTCATCTTACCCTTAAGGTCTCTTTCCTTTTTTTTTTTTTTTTTAAGATTTTTTTATTTATTTATTTGACAGAGAGAGAGAGACAGTGAGAGAGGGAACACAAGCAGGGGGAGTGGGAAAGGGAGAAGCAGGCTTCCCGCTGAGCAGGGAGCCCGACGTGGGGCTCGATCCCAGGACCCTGGGATCATGATCTGAGCCGAAGTCAGATGCTTAACAACTGAGCCACCCAGGTGCCCCTTAATGTCTCTTTTCAAATGTCACTTTCTCGGAGGGGTCTTCTCTGATTACCTTAATGATAGTGGCAACCCTACCACTCTTCTCACCTGTATCATACTTTATTTTATTTCAAAGGACCTATTTCCTCCTGGAATATTGAATATTTACACAGCATTTGTTCCTATGTGTCTTTCCCTTATTAAATATGACCTACATTAGAACAGGATTTTGCCTGTTTTGACCATGGTTGTAACCCAGAACCTGGAATAATAAATACAATAATAATAATAATACTTACTGAATGTTATGGGACAAATAACTGAATGAATAGACACAAACCTAAGACAAACCTAAGACACAACAATTATTGGCCCTTTCCCCTCACTAATTCTCCCCTCTCTGAGTACCATTGAGTAAGGTAGGAGCTAGGTAATTCAAAGGTGGCCAATACTTTCATTCAAAGGTGACCAATACATAAGACAAAGTCCTTTGATAAGACATAGCACAAAAGAAACTCAAATAGTCTAATCATATGCTTTCTAATTTTTAAATTTGACCTACCAAATATCAAGACAACGAGTATCAAGATAATTAGTATTAGGAGCTAAACCTGAAGAGATGCTTTGAGAAGTCTGGAGTACAATGGGGAACTATGTGGAGTCATAGAGAGCCAATATTGTTAAGAAGAAGTCATAAGCAGGCCTGAAGATAAGCTGAGATACCATGAGTACACACCACAAATGAAAGGCAGACATGTAAGTACCTTTTTATTATAATGCCTCCTTTCCTGGGCTATTTTCAGTTCTATGCACAATACACTAAAACAAACAATTTGCTGTCTATACACAATGCAATCAAAGATCCATTTTGTTCCAGTTAATTCAATGAGATGCTCCTCCCCTAAATGGAAGAGGGAGAGGAGAAAAGAAGAAGGATGAGGAGGAGGAGGAGAAGAAGGAGAAGCAGAGAAGAAGGAGAAGCAGAGAAGAAGCAGAAGAAGGAGAAGGAGAAGAAGCTGCAGGAGGAGGAGGGGAGGAGGAAGGGGGAGGAGGAGGAAGAAACTGTAAAACTAATTTTTCCAGAATTACTACTGCTAATAATTATAAATGCCAAATAAAGCCTTACACATGGAAAAATCCACTACTTATCTCTTATCTAAAAGTGATCTTCAGAACTTCTGTAGATGCAGAACTTTGTGATGTTGAGGGCCACAATATGGTTCAACTTCATTCAGGGTTGTAGGCTTTGGTATTCTAACTGAGCATAAATTCTTGTCAATTAATTCCCAAATAGTGGGATCTTGTGTAAGTTTTATCTTTGTGCCTCAGTTTATTATCTTCAAAAAATGGACTAATGCTATCACCTGATGGCATTTTTTATGATAACGTACAATCTTTGACACATAGTATATATGTATGTATATAGGTACACACACACAATATTCTCCAAAAAAGTGTAGTAATATTTTTTCATTCTCTGTCTTTCTCTGTGTATGTGTGTGTATGTGTGTGAGGTGTTCTATCTATGAAGGACTAAAAAGGCAAATTAAAGTAAATTAAGCAATCTAGAAGTGACTTCAGGGACAAATATTTATGGATTTGAAATCTTGGTGACTCTTCATTAGAGCTTAAGCCTTATCTTTTCTATGATCTCAGGTTTATCTATCAGTGGATTCAATTCTGCCAACTGTGTTTGTATTTGGGTGTCCTAGTCAGCTCAGTTTGCTGTAACAAAATGCCATAGACTTATACAACTGGCATTTATTCATTGCAGTTCTGGAAGCTGGGCAGTCCAGAATCAAGATGCAAGCAGATTTGCTTCTCAGTGATGGCCCTGTCTTGCAGATGGCTCCCCTCTTGCTTTGTCCTTTCATGGCAGAGAGAGGAAGCTCTAGTGTCTCTTCTTCTTTTCTCCTTCTTCCTCCTCCTCCTCTTCCTCCTCCTCCTCCTCCTCCTCCTCCTCCTTCTTCTTCTTCTTCTTCTTCTTCTTCTTCTTCTTCTTCTTCTTCTTCTTCTTCCTCTTCCTCTTCCTCTTCTTCTTTTTCTTCGGGCACTATCCTCATCAGGAAGTCTATACCCTCATAACCTCATCTAGTACTAATTATCTCCCAAAGACTCCTCCTCTTAATACTATCACATTGAGGGCTACAGCTTCAATGTAAGAATTTGATGGGACACTAACATTCAGTCCATTCTGCCCCTAGCCCCCAAAATTCATGTCCTTCTCACATGCAAATATATTCATTCCATCTCATTTCAGCATCAACTCTAAAGTCTAAAGTCTAAAATCCAAAGTTTCATCTGAATATCATCTAACTCAGACATGAGTGAGGCTCAAAGTATGATTTATTCTGAGGAAAAATTCCTCTCCAGCCATGAACCTGTGAAAGCAAATAAATTATATGCTATTTAATGGTGAGACAGACATAGGATAGACAGAATTTTGTAAAATATTCCTTGTGTCAGAACAAAAAGGACAGAAAACCAAAGGAAAGTCAGAAAAAGAAGAGCAGTACTCCAAAAAAAAAAAAAAAGGAGGGGAAGAGTGAGTGAGAGATCTAGTCAAATGCCAAATTTCACTTGCATTCTCTTTACTGAGAATGCCCTCCTTTCTTGGTTAAACTAGCTCTCTAGTTCCTAGAGATAGAACAGCCTCATCTCTACATTATATAGTTCTCTCTCCTCTTCCCCTATTTATTACTCCTGATTTTATTTTCTGACTTACATCATTGACCAGACCAAAATTTCCAAATTATACTCAATAATAATAGTGAAACAGAAATCATTCTTCCTGAATAGATCGAGAAAATTTTAAAGTTTTGGTTTAAAATATTTCATTAAAGAAGAATAATTCTCAAAAACAATTAAATTCAATTTTAAAACTTGAGATAAGACATTTAAGTTACTAGTGTTGCATATTTAATCAATACTATAAATATATTTTTTATTTAGTAACTAACATATATCATTTCATCACCTATACTTTCACTGTTGGATCAAATCCTTGGTAATGCTGAATCATATTTAACTGTAGCTGTTAACATTTCTGTTTAAATTTTTTGTTGTGTACATACGTGAAATTCGTATAGAGTTTTCTATTTTTAATTACTTATCACCATTTTGGAATTAAGATAATAATAACTTCATATGATGAATTTGCTAATCTCATATTATTTTTGTGATCTAGAATAGATAATATAACTTGATAACTGTATTGTTCTTCAAACTTTGAAAGATTTCACCAGTCAACCTGTAAAGACATTGTGACTTTTAATGTAGTATTTTTATATTTTCAATTTTTTTGAGTTATTGTCTACTACTTTTTATAGGTCTGTTATATCAATTCGGCTTTGGGTTTGTTTTTTTTTTTTTTTTTTTAGAAAACAATCAATCTCAATGAATGCCATTTGATTGTAGTATTTATCATGAATTTTACACTCTTCTAATGTATGGCTGCTTTTTCATTTTTTTCCCAGAACCAGCTCCCAGATTTACCAATCCCTGTATTTTATGATGTTGTATAAATCATATTAAGTTTGTAATAATGGATTTGATTGGACAATGTTCACAAATTTCTTTATGCTGAATAGTTGTCCCTCCAAAATTAAATCATTCTGCACTTTCAGGTGTCAACTTACATTAAGAGATGGTATAGCATGTTAATTCACCATATGGATTCTAGAACCAAATTTTCTAGGCATGAATCTTAGCCCTACCACTTACCAACTGAAAATGTTGAGCAAATTATTATACTTTCTGTGCTTCAGTTATCTCATCTGCAAAATAAGGATAATACTAGTATTTATCTTACAGGGTGGTATTGAGGATTAAATGCATTGATTCATGAACAGCATTTAGAGGATTGCCTGACACAGAATAAATACTGGATAAATATAAGCAATTGTACTGATTTGGGTTCTATTTCATAACCTAACAATGATACAAGTAAATATGATGTGTAAGGGGTTGTTAATGTGACTCCCTTCTACTGCCTGTTTCATTTGCAGCTAAGAAAAACGTTTAGGGATCAGACCTGAAAGAAATGAACTCTTCTCTAGCTGTTTGTTTTAATATCCGGGTTTATGACCCATCATCATCTCTCTGGGCAACAGATAAATGCAGTGACTCACCAGCATTTCTCTGCATATGCATATCAAATCTCTAACAACAAAATGAAAATACCCAAAGCCGGAGTGTATATGTATAATATCCACTCTGGTAAGCAAAAATAGCATAACACCTTAAAACTGTCACCATGGGCTACAAGGAGACCAATATAAACAATCATTTGTTGAAAATAAAACAGAGCTTTAAATAAATATAATAGAGCCAGGTACCTTTAGAATCAGCCATAACATATGGAGTTTACTGGATATAACTAGACACTCATTCCTCTTGTACTCCTGAAGTAAAACCTTCTAAAACTAAGCAGATGTAATGTAGATGCTAAGTACGATTCCACCTTTTTTTTTTTTTTTTTTTATGATCTGCAAAGGTAGTTAGTTAGTGCTGGAAGTGCTTTCAGGCTTTGATGATGATATGTCCTCAGACTACATCAAGGCAGAGAAGTCTTCTTAGATGCAAGGCCAGATGGTAACAAAAAGCTGGTGCTCCAGGATGCAATTCTGAGGCTTACCCAGGACAATGGCCATAAATAATTTTTGGTATTCACCTGTTCATTTCCTAGACTTCCCATATTTTACTTGCAAGTGTTCCCTGTTTTGTTTATTTTCCAAGTATCATTGGTACTTCAAAGATGTTCATTATTTCATTTAACCTGTGACTTATTTATAAAAAAGGGGGGGTGGTAAATTGAATGCCATTCACCCCATGGGCTAATAGATATTTGAAAATTGTCCAAAAATATGCTTCAGTGTCATGACTTTCTCTGAGAAGTCACTGAAAAGGAACACAAAAATATGTAACCAGGAGAGATATTTTAAAAAGTGTATTCACAAGAATACACAAAAAATAAATTAAGAATGCATTTATATTGACATTTTATCAACAATGTAATTTTAAAAGTAATCAACAAAAAGAGGGCATTTAAGAAGTGTTTGTCTCTGACAATTTTTCATGGAAAGAGAATCTGCTGACTAAACTTTCTGTGCAATTAGTCTGCCAGTCCTCAGTGGAACATGAAATTTGTGATGTACAGAAAGTGTCAGACCCAACTAATTATACAGTTTGCCTTATGAATAAACTATTACTATGGATTTTTGCTATTCTGTACTATTTTCCCAGTGTTTTAAAAGCTATAGCCACTGGTCTATCTCTTATCCTCTGTTAAATATAAACTACTCTAAGGAAAATTATAAGAGTGATTATAATTTTCCCATAGTTGGCTTTATTTTTTTATTTTTATTTTTATTTTTTTTAAGATTTTATTTATTTATTTGACAGACAGAGATAGTGAAAGAGGGAACACAAGCAGGGGGAGCGGGACAGGGAGAAGCAGGCTTCCCGCTGAGCAGGGAGCCCGATGCGGGGCTCGATCCCAGGACCCCTGGGATCATGACCTGCGCCGAAGGCAGACGCTTAACGACTGAGCCACCCAGGCGCCCCCAGTTGGCTTTATTTTAAATAGAAGATTTCCCGGGACCTACCCAGTCTTCTCTGTGGCACTCTGTCCCTGCTCCGGATTCCTATGTAAGTAAAAGACTTAATAAACAACTTAGCTCTTGGTGACAGAGAAATATCCTCAATATCCATGTAAGTAGACATAAGGGCTGTGATGACTTTGCTAATTACTTTAAAAATAGCTGGTGAGGGTTGCTGGAGGGGAAAGGGGTGGAGGGATGGGGTAATTGAGTGATGGACATTGGGGAGGGTATGTGTTGTAATGAGCACTAGGTGTTATATAAGACGGATAAATCATCGACCTGCACCCCTGAAACAAATACATTAATGTTACATTATATGTTAATTGAATTTAAATTAAAAAAAATAGCTGGTACAATGTAGAAAGGCAGAAAATATCATGAGTTTTCACACTGGATACTGAGCTGATAAAGAGAAACCAAAATTTCAAAGCATGTGTCTGGAAACACATTCTTCCTTAACAGATTTTATTACTGTCAGGAGAGAAAGGCACCCCTATCAATGAACTGGACAGAGGGGTGCCAGCTACTTGCAAACTCTATGTTATACCCACTGCACCATGTTACCTTCTAAAGAAGAATAAGACATAGTTTCAGTCTTCAAGGGGGCTTTAGTCAATTGGACCAGAAAATAAATCAGTAAAAATTATTATAATCTAAAATCTAAATAGATACCAAATTTTATCTTTATCTACAACCCTTCTTGAAAGTTTCCAAATCACCCAGACATATGCAATTCTTTCATCCACAAAAAAACGTGTTTTTTTCCAATTACCAAATTTACTTCAAAACTGCTTTCTTTTAACTTTTGACTTCCCCAAATTTTGAAAAAAAAATCAGTAATAATAGTTGTAATGTTCATAAACAAAGGTCTTGCTATCCCCTAGGTATAGGTGTTCTGCGTACATTTTTCACTTACTCCTCAAGAAAAAAAAAATATTTCACAGATTCATCAATGTGATGTAGAGCACTAAGGTTCTTGGTCTAGGAACCAAATAAGTAGTAGAGCTGGATGCTTTATATAATTCCAGAACACCTGTTCTAAGCAGGATACCATACTGCTTCAAAGGAAACATTATAGCTAAAAATGATTACTTCTCAGCATAAACTTCCTTATCTCTAAATGTTCTGCTTTTTTAAACAGAAAGAGAATGGAGCTTTCTAAATATCGTTGAGATCTCAGAGCGCTGGTTGATGTGGCTTTATTTTTTATTTTTTAATTTTTTTTTAAAGATTTTATTTATTTGACAGGGAGACACAGCGACAGAGGGAACACAAGCAGGGGGAGTGGGAGAAGGAGAAGCACGCTGAGCAGGGAGCCCGACGTGGGGCTCGATCCCAGGACCCTGAGATCATGACCTGAGCCGAAAGCAGACGCTTAACGACTGAGCCACGCAGGGGCCCCTTAATGTGGCTTTAATTAAGAAGACATGTTGTACTTTTTTACTTCATCTCCTCTTCAATAATTAAAATTCTCATATCACATTTCCTTACACTCATTGTTTATATTCCCTCAGGTATAATCTGCATTATGTTTTCTTAAAAAACAATTAAAAAAAAATCCTGATGGTTGTTATTACAGAACGTGTAAGGGTGCACGTGGGAGGAAATTGGTCCCATGTAATCAAGTCAGTAAATAATACCACAACTCACAGAATGGTTTTTAGCCTTCATCACTAGTTGTTATTGTTCATTGCCTTACTTAATGAAAAAAAGTGATATGTGATATATGAAGCATCGTTTTTCAACAGTTTTAGGAAAATACTTAAAAATGTTCCTTGGTGCACATTTCCAAATTTTCCAAAGTTCCAGAGAAATAAAACTGCTTGTTCCCTATATTCACAAGAGGGACTAGTTCAACACACAATATGTGATAGAAAAGATTACTTTAAAAAGTATCAGGAAAATTAGGCAATTTGCAATCGGATTTAATAATTATAATGCTATACTGCTGAAGAACAACGTGGAGGAATTACAGATGATGTAATTGACAAATAGTATATATTTCCAAAAGAAAATGACATCATAAGATAGCTTTACAAGCCTGATGATAAAAGGCTTAGGAAAAAGTCAAAAAGATGTTAAAGCCTCATCTTCTCACAAGCCTCCTGTATTATGTAAAAGTGAGCATCCTGCTTGTCAGAAGAAAATAATACATATCCAACAGGGAAGAGTTCTATCAGATTTGGCTCTTGTATTCATAAATCTCATTAACTATTTAAGTTGTTAATCCTAGAAAGAGAAATTCAATTTCCAACCAACCAACCAAACCATTTCTCCTCTATTCTTCTTAAATTGGTCAATGTTAACCATATAGTCAGACACTAAAGTTGGAAACTACCAGAATCATCCTGGATCTCTGACTTTCCATCTTCCCCTGGATATGGTCAAGCAGTTCTCAACCTCCCTTCCCTGTCGCACTTCAGACACATGTGTTGAATAGTATGCTAGCACTTCCATGGACAGCTCCAATTTTTTACGGCTGTAAAATAGGTGGTTGCACATTTACATACAATGTACAAATTTTACTTGCCTCTTAACTAGTTTCTTTCCAACAAATTCTCCAAACACACAGACACACACACACACACACTGACACACACACGAGTTGAAAACTGCTGATCTCAAGTGCTGTCATTTCTACCTTCTTATCATTTTTCCCATTTGCCCCGTCCTCTTAATCCTCACTATTGCCTTACCTTGGGCACTCATCTCTCTCCAGAACATAGCGATTGTTACTAGAATAGCTCCTCTGCCCACAGGCTTCCCTCCCTACAGTCTCTTCTTCTCTCTACCCCTATTTTAATATTCAAATCTGATCATGTCACCCCCATTGCTCATAATTTTATTGACTCCCCAGTAATTTTTTTACCAGACTCCCTATGATTCCATAGCACTGATTTAAGTGTTTAAAAATATATTAAAAAATAAATTATTTTCACTAGACAACTATCCATTATGCTGCTTTACTTGTCCTCTGACAAAAGATGTATTTTCTATCAATCAGTATGTGAACTATCACAGATACTCATTCAACTGTGTATAATGTGCTATTCATGAGTTATTATTTTATAGATATTATAAAAAAGTATCCTCAGGTAAATGACATGATACTCTAAAGAGAGGAAAATATTAGAAATGTCATAAGTATAAAATGTTTATTAAAAGCTTCAGCAACAGAATATAGAAAAACGGTCAGAATCAAGGGTCAGCATACTGACAGGTGAAGTACTGAAAGCTAACCTTCTTTTTAATACATTTTAAATTATCATAATCATTTCTATTGCTTTGGTAATGTTCCAATTGACTGAAACCTCTTTAAAGACAAGAACCATGTCCTATTCCTCTTTAGAAAGTAACATTGCATAATAAAAAGTGTATAGCATTTGCAACCAGGTAATTTTGAATACAAAGCCAGCTATTTATTAGATGTAGGAGACTTTGCAAGTTACTTCATTACTTGAGCTCCTTTGTCCTTCTTAGATTGGAGATATTAATAACTGAAAGATGTGTGTGAAGATTAAATAAAATCAAGTAAGTCAAGCTCCTAGCACAGGGATTACCCATGATGAAAAGTCAGTAAATGGTTTTGTTCTGTTTCAGTAAGTATTTGTCAAATAATTATCTGGTTCAATTTTACTCTATAACATTTTATTGCTAATGAAGATATTTACCATTTAGCATATTCTGAAAGTATTTAGGAGAGGAAGAAAAGATTCAATGTGACTTTAAAAAGGCACAAAAAGGATAAAAGTGGAAAAGAGTCAAGATAATTAAGCATAATTGCCTGTGTACAAAAATGGAAAAGTTCTAGGCAAAGCCTGTCAAAATATTACTAACTAAATAGATTTTCTCCCACATCCTTTGCATCTTAGAGTAAATCTCATCTGAGTCTTCCTTCTTCAGTTCAACCCAAGAGTACAGATTTAAACATGATTGCTGTCTTAGTTTGTAATATTTGTTTTATCTTAGCCTCTTGCCTCTGAGAATTCTTGATAATATTTGCACAGTAAGTTCTTTAATCAAATTTGAGAAGAACTGCTCTCAAAAGCTCACTTTCAAAAGCAATCATCCTATTTTAAAAACAGTGTTTCTTTCTTAAAACAGTAGCACATGTAGAATAAAGAATTTTAAACCAGAATTGCATGATTCCACCACAGCATGAAGAAAGGAAATTAATGTCCAAATTTAAAGTGACATAAATTTCTTTTTTAAGTGATATAAATTTCAAAAAATCAAAAAGTAATATTGATAAAATACTGTTGATAAAACAGGATTTTTCAAACTTAGAAGACAAATTTTGAGGGAAAGAATGTGTCCAAAATATTTTACTCAAATACATGGTCATTCAAATATAAAGTCAATAAATGAACATTTCAAACAGGAAAAATAAAGTATAGGAAAATAAATAGTTTAAAATGACAAAACCAAATGGAGACAAAAAGAAAAGTGTAAGAAAATAAGTATTTGACAGTTGATTCTAACCAAACAAAATATGTGTAAAGAAGCTCCCGTAGCAGGCCGAGGACAAATTTTCAAGTCAAAACCTTCTTAAGTAATGTGTACAACTCTGAGATAAAACCCACCAAGATGATCAGAATCTTAAAAAAAAAACTATTTAGCCATAAAAGACCAACACTAAACACGGAGAATTTAAAATTCAAACATGAAGAAGTAATGGTTAGAAAATTTTGTTGCTGTGTATTTCTGAGAAAGTCTCAATTAGAGCAAATGCAAATTCTCTTACATCTAATGAATAGCTGACTTTGTATTTAAAATCAAATTTACCTGGTTGCAAATACTATGTACTTTCCATTATGCAATGTTACTTTCCAAAAAGAAATAGGATATGGTTCTTGTCTTTAAAGAGTTTTCAGTTAGAAAAAAAAAAGTTTTCAGGGGTGCCTGGGTGGCTCAGTCTTTAAGCGTCTGCCTTCGGCTCAGGTCATGATCCCAGGATCCTGGGATCCAGTCCCACATCGGGCTCCCTGCTTGCGGGAAGACTGCTTCTCCCTCTCCCACTCCCCCTGCTTGTGTTCCCTCTCTCGCTGTCTCTCCCTGTGTTGAAAAATAAATAAATTTTTTTTTTAAGTTTTCAGCCAATTGGAACATTAACAAAGCAATGAAAGTAACTGTAATAATTAAAAATGTACAAACACATAAAACATTAGCAAAGATTATCCTCGTAGAAATTAGCAAAGATTACCCATTAGATAAACCCTACATTGGGCTGAAAATGTCCAGCTCTATTATTAGTATTATCTGCAGTCATTGTCTGGAAGCAGCTTGGTGGGATCATGGCTTTGGTGTAGACACTGAAGTGTATCCCAAAGGTATTGCAGATGGATGATGTCCACTAACTATACCCACACACTATCTGAGAAGTGCACTACAAAGGCCGCCATACCCATGAAAGGAAAGAACCCAATTTGGAGTGCAAATTTAGGATGATTCCAAGAATAACTGGAAGATCCTCATGGACCCTGAGAAGCATGTGTGACCTTCAAGAATCTTAGAAACATTAAAATATACTTTGTATCAATCAGGGTTCTCTCATAGAAACACACACACACACATATTATATATATGTATAAATGTATATATATTATATACATATATATGTATATATATTATATACACAGCAAGAATTATTTTTTCTCTCCCCCAACCCTTGACCCTTCTTTGAAATAAAAAGTTCTCAGTTCTGATCTTGAGGCCTTTTCACTAATTGAATCCGGTTCACCCAAATTATCTAAGATAATATCAGTTGCTTAAAATCAACTGATTGTAGGGGCACCTGGGTGGCTCAGTCATTAAGCGTCTGCTTTCGGCTCAGGTCATGATCCCAGCGTCCTGGGATCGAGCCCCACATCGGGCTACCTTCTCGGCGGGAAGCCTGCTTCTCTCTCTCCCACTCCCCCTGCTTGTGTTCTCTCTCTGGCTGTCTCTCTCTGTCAAATAAATAAATAAAATCTTTAAAAAAAAATCAACTGATTGTAATGTTAAGTACATTTCAAAAATACTTTTACAGCAACAAAGTAGAGTTTGATTGAATAATTGGAGCCTAGACAAGTTGACAAATAAAACTGGCCATAATACTTGCTCCTAAAGAATAAAAATATGACCCAGAAGGATAATCACTGGGAAATAAACATAACTGAGAAGGACAGAAATACTGGAGGTAAGAGTGGAAAGGTACACGTTGGGTGAGAGAAAAGGCATATCCCAGAAGAGTCTATAATCAAATATTGCATCTGAGGAGAGGAGCACTATCTAGTGCTGGAATATGAGGCTGTAGGGAGAAAATATTCCTAAACCAGAATAGCCCTGAGAAATGAATAGTTGATCACTGATGTGGGGATAGGGAGCAAACTGAGCCATGAACCTAGGAAAATTACTTCAGAAATCTCCTTTCTTAATAGCTCATAAAGGCTGTGTAATTTAAACACAGGATCTTAAAAGGCACAATATTTAAACCTTTACAAATATTTTTTAAACATTGAGCATATTTATAGGCTGAGCATCAACAAGAATAAGCCATGTTCACAAAGCAAATAAAAAAATGTGATCTAGGATTTTAAAATATCATTAAAGAAATGTTTTAAAAAGATGAAAGAAAAGGTAATCAAAAATTTTTAAATATCAAAAAATTAAGTATAAAAGACACACATGAAAGGTAAATAAAATAAAAGAAATAAGCAAAAAATACAGATATTAACATAAATTAACTTAAAAATCTTTAAAATGTTATGATTAGACAATAAGAGGATATAGAGTGAAAAATGATAGATCTCAGCAATGAATTACAAAATAAAAATTTCAGACATAAAGATCAAACTAGAAAAAAGTATGAAACATTTAAGAATGAAAAAATATCTGAAATAAAAAAACACTGGAAGCGTTTGCCATCAGATTAGATACTAAAGAAGAAGAAAAATAAATCAGTGAACTTGATTTGTGAAGTCAATTTGACCAGTGAAGTCACAGCTTTTGAAATATTCCAAAATGAAGCACAGAGAGAGAAAAGATTGAAAATAAAATGAGTGGTGACTCAGTGACCTCTGGGAAAGTACCAAGCAGCTCCAGAAAAACAGAGAATACAGGTGGGTAGAAAAAATACTGGAGATAAAATTATTTGCTCACATTAGTAACTATAAATCCACAGACATACAAAGTTCAGTGAAACCAAAGTAAAAGTAGTATAAAGTCAAGCGCATCCAGTTGCATCATAATAAAATTGTTAAAAAGCATTGACAAAGAGAAAAATTTGAAACAACTATTGTAGAAAAAATATATTTTTCACCAAGAAACTAAGAATTATAACAAAATCTCACCTGAAACAATACCATTCAGAAGACAATGAAACACCATCTTTAGAATACTACCAGGAAATAAATGCCAACCTAGAAATTTTGGCTAGCAAAAATGTTCCCAAAATGGAGAACATAAAGTGTAGAACAACAACAACAAAAAGCTGAGATCATTCACTGAAAGTGACGTTTGCTAAGTGACCTTTTAACAGAGATGTTAAAGAAAGTTCTTTAGGAATAAGAAAAATGATACCAGTTGGAAATTTATACCTATACAAATGAATGAAGAGTGACAGAATCAGTAAATATATGGTCAAACATGAAATACTTGTCCATATTTAAATATTTAAAATTAACTGATAATTTAAATCAAAACTAATAACAATATATCATGTGGCTTGTAGTATGATGAAATACAATGTATTAGTACAGTAAGACAAAGGGCAGGAGGGATGAAATGGATGTGTACTTTTATAAGATTTTTACAATATTTGTGTAAGATGTTAACTGGAAATTTGATAAATATGTGTATTATTAACCTTAAGCCAACTACTAAAAATCAAAACTAAGAGTTATAGCTATTACCCTATTATGAAGATAAAATGGAAACATGAAAATAGTCCAAAAGTTGGCCTGGAAGGAAGATAAAAAGAGGTAGGTATGGAGGAGACATACAGAAAACAAATAGCAAGATAGGAGATTTAGCATCAGCCAATTTCAATAATTCTGTAAAATGGAAATGGTCTAAACCAGAGATTGGCAAAATTTTTTCTATAGAGGGTCAGATGGGAGATATTTTATGCTTTGTAGTCCACCTACAGTCTCTGTCACATTTTCTTTTTTATTTACTTGTTTGTTTGTTATGTGTTTTTTAAAACAATCATCTAAAAATATAAAATCCAGTCTCAGCTTAAGGGCCATAGAAAAATAAGCCATGTCAGGAAACAACAGGTGTTGGCGAGAATGCAGAGAAAGGGGAACCCTCTTACACTGCTAGTGGGAATGCAAACTGGTGCAACCACTCTGGAGAACAGTATGGAGGTTCATCAAAAAGTTGAAAATAGAGCTACCCTATGACCCAGCAATTGCACTACTAGGTATTTATCCAAGGATACAAACGCAGTGATCCAAAGGGGCACCTGCACCCCAGTGTTTATAACAGCAATGTCCACAATAGCCAAACTATGGAAAGAGCCCAGATGTCCCTTGATAGGTGAATGGATAAAGAAGATGTGGTACGTATATTTGATGGAATACTACTCAGCCATGAAAAAAATGATATCTTACTATTTGCCATGATGTGGATGGAACTAGAGGGTATTACACTAAGCAAAATAAGCCAGTCAGAGAAAGACAATTATCATATGATCTCACTGATATGTGGAATTTAAGAAACAAAACAGAGAATCATAGGGGAAGAGAAGGAAAAATGAAACAAGATTAAATCAGAGAGGGAGACAAACCATGAAAGACTCTTAATCTTAGGAAATAAACTGAGGGTTGCTGGGGGGGAGGGTTGCTGGAGGGGAGGGGAGTGGAGGGATGGGGTAACTGGGTGATGGCATTAAGGAGGGCATGTGATATAATGAGCACTGGGTATTATATAAGATCGATGAATCACAGGCCTGTACCTCTGAAACTAATAATACATTGTATGTTTAAAAAAAAAAAAAAAAGAAGAAGATAGCAGGAAGGGAAAAATGAAGGAGGTAGAAATTGGAGGGGGAGGAGAACTATGAGACTATGGACTCTGAGAAACAAACTGAGGGTTCTAGAAGGGAGGGGGGTGGGGGGATGGGTTAGCCTGGTGATGGGTATTAAAGAGGACACGTTCTGCATGGAGCACTGGGTGTTATACACAAACAATGAATCATGGAACACTGCATCAAAAACTAATGATGTACTACTGTATGGTGATTAACATAATAAAATAAAATTAAAAAAACAATGTGGATGACAATATTTTACCAACTTCTTGTAAGCAGAAATATTTTCAAATAAGATAACATAGCAAAGCATCCCACATATTCAAACAACCAGAATTCTTAGACAATAATAAAAATAAATTAAATTTTTCACCTTATGTTCTTCCTCATAAGCTGCATGGAAGGAAAAAGGATGTTCCAGGAATTTGAAAAATAAAATAAGAAATAAAAAAAGTTTTGTTTGCTAATCTCTCTCAAATGATATAAGGGATTTACTGAAAATGACTGCAAATTGCTCACCTGAATTCAAATTCCAGCTCTTCAAAGCCATGGGCCAGTTGTTCACCCATTGGCTTCAGGAGAAAAATCTAAAAGTAGAAAAACAACTTAACTGTGTACTATTCAAATATCATTTAGAAGGTATTAAAAATAACATCACAGTGACTGATCTTGTTCTGAGTGTAATTTCATTTTTTAAAAAAACTCTGATGTATAAACTAAATTTTGACACTGCAGAGGTAATCATATTTATATTTATTTTTATTTTTTAAAATTTTTATTTAAATTCTAGTTAGTTAACAGTGTAATATTAGTTTCAGGTGTAAATATAGTGATTCAACTATTTTACACATCACCTTAAGGTGCACTCCTTAATCCCCATCACCTATTTCACCCATGCCCCACCCAACTCCCCTCTGATAACCATCAGTTTGTTCTCTATAGTTAAATGTCTGCTTCTTGGTTTGTCTCTTTTTTTCCCCTACAAAAGATATTTTTAAGAGCCATATTTAATTGAGAAAGATTTAAAACAGAGCTCAGAGGATTATTTTACCCACCCTGCATACAAAATAATTTATAATTACAGTTTATAACCATGGTGATTGACATAAAATAAACTACTGGTTTTGAATTGCCTCATTATAAAGATGTGTTGATTTTTGAGATATTTATCAGTAGAAGCATACAAATTATTTTTTTCTGCTAAGTATTATCAAGGTAAACCAGGGAATATTCCTTTTTATACTTAAAGCTCTTAACATTTCCTGTCATAATAAAAAATCAACTGCTGTAGAGTGTCAGACTTTTAATCAAAAAATATGCATTGATAACCTTAAGATTTCTTGAATCTACATATTTTAATGGATATTCAAGATTCATAAATTTATTCCACCATACAGTACTTATTACTCTAAATTATGGCTTCCTCTATTCTCCTTCCCATTCCTTTTTTCCCTTTACTAAAAAATTCTAAATTTAAACTATTAAAGCTGCTAATCCATATAATTTACATCTGAGCAAGATATTGCAGCCTTATGACTTTTAACCCCAAATCTGCATCGATTCATTCTTGTATTTATACAACAAATGTTTATTGAAGGCCATTTATGTGCCAGGCCCTATTTTAAGTAGGGCACAGCAGTAAATAAAACAGACAAAATTGCAAAACATTACATATTATATGATTCCATTTATATAAAATGTCTGGGAAAAGGCAAATCTATGGAGACAGAAAACAGATTAATGGTTGCTTGGGACTGGAAGTGGGAGCCAGGGTTCACAGCAGAGAACACAAGGGATTGTGTTTGGGAGGAAAATATATTCTAAATCTGAAATGTGGTGATGTATGCACAACTTTGGAAATTTACAAAAAACAATTGAAATTTACACATAAATAGGTATGCAAATTATACCTCAATAAAATATTTAGGAAAATAAATTAATAAAAAACCAACAAAAATCTTTGCCTTTCTAGTGAGGAGATGGGTGTAAATAAGAACCAAATATTGGGGCACCTGGGTGGCTCAGTGGGTTAAGTGTCTGACTCTTGATTTTGGCTCAGGTCATGATCTCAGGGTCGTGAGATCTAGCCCAGTGTTGGGTTCCACACTGGACATGGAGCCTGCTTAAGATTCTCTCTCTCTCTCAAAAAAAAAGAAAAGAAGAAGAAACAAATATATAATATCAAGTAAATTATTTGAAGAAAAATAAAGCAGGATCAAAGTATAGATGGTGATGGGGAGTAGGGAGAGGTGGCTATTCTAGATGGACTCATCAGAGAAGATGTTTGAGCTCAGGAGCCAGCTATGTTAATACGTGGAGGTTTCAGGCAAAGAGAAGAGGAAGTATGAAGGGCTGAGCCAAAATCAGCTTAGCTGAGTTTGAGGTAAACAATGTGGCTGGAAAGGGGTAAATAATGGGGAGAAGAGCAGGAAGTGAACTCAGAATTAATACCCAAGGGTCATTTTGTAGAGTAACCACTTTTGGATTTTAGAAAATGTCTTTGAAGTGTCATTTTGGAATGTCTTTAGTCAGGCCATTGGACACCTTCCTATTTCTCTTTGTATAAATTCTTTAATGTGTGGTCATAAACATTTTAAAAATATATTTTTTAGAGAAATAGTAATAAAAAATCTAACTTCCTTTCATATCTAACATCAACTTTGGAAAGCCTTTATTTTATTTTCTTTATCTTGATAAATGACATTCTTGACTGAATCCAAATTGATTTTACATTGACCATATTGAAGTGACCTATTCCTTACAAGTAGTTTTTAGGCTATAAACAGATTTATAGACTTGAATATGCAATAATGTTTGAAACTTTTTACATTCTCATAACATAGTATCCTTAGTTCCTTTGAATATTTCTCTTAAATGAGTTACCCAAATTAGAATAAATTATTCTTACCGTAGTCTTACTGATAATTCAATCCAAAAGTTTTAGCATGTGTTGGTCCCAAAGGAGTGCTTTATTTTTAATGTAGAACTAAACAATTGTGTTCATTGTTGCTGCAATCCTAGTTTTTACATTAAATCAATACACATATTTAAAATAGATCTCTTAACATTTCTTTTTCCAAATGAACATTTAACAAGTCTATTTTGTTGTAACATTCTGTTCTTATTTTAAGACCTTTGATTAAGAATCCTAATTTGAGATTTCAATCATGTTCATTTACTAAATTCTATAACTCTTTGATAGCACTAGTCCTGATTAAGGATTCTAATGTCTCATAATTCATTTACTAATCTTACTGAGATTGTATTTGCTTTGTCTTCCAGATAACTAATAGAAATGTCCAATAAGGACTTATACTAATCTGTATAAGATTTTATTTCATCAGGGCGCCTGGGTGGCTCAGTCATTAAGTGTCTGCCTTCGGCTCAGGTCATGATCCCAGGGTCCTGGGATCGAGTCCCACATCAGGCTCCCTCCTCGGGGGGGAAGCCTGCTTCTCCCTCTCCCCCTCCCACTGCTTGTGTTCCTGCTCTCGCTATCTCTCTCTCTGTCAAATAAATAAATAAAATCTTTAAAAAAAAAAGATTTTATTTCATCACACAGTGTAAAGAGCAGTGGACTTTTTCCTTCAATTTTATATAGCATAATATCTATTCAAATAATCACCAAAGATCATTAGAAATATTCCACTTTGCCTTGGGAATACCTAAGTGGTAAACCACAAAGGAAATCCAAGAGAAATAGGCAGAGTACATAATCATTGTGCTCAGGTGTTGACCATTAGCTCTGCTTAAGAACTAATTCAAGGGGTGCCTGAGTGGCTCAGTCGGTTAAGCGTCTGCCTTCGGCTCAGGTCATGATCCCAGGGTCCTGGGATCGAGCCCCACATCGGGCTCCCTGCTCTGCGGGAAGCCTGCTTCTCCCTCTCCCACTCCCTCGACTTGTGTTCCCTCTCTCACTGTGTCTCTCTCTATCAAAAAAATAAATAAATAAATAAAATCTTAAAAAAAAAAAAAAGAACTAATTCAGAATTGTCCCTCACACAGGACAAAAATATTTCATGTAATGTCTTAAAAGGAGAAGATCCTTTGCAGGGGAGGGAGAGAGATCTGTGATGAACATAGAGTTAAAGGGAAAGGACTGTTTTTTGTTTTTTTTTTAAGATTTTACTTATTTGTCAGGGAGAGAGAGAGCACAAGCAGGGGGAGAGGCAGGCTCCCCGCTGAGCAAGGAGCTTGATGTGGGACTCGATCCTAGGAACCTGGGGTCATGACCTGAGCTGAAGGCAGCTGCTTAACCGACTGAGCCAACCAGGCATCCTGGGAAGTGACTTTTCCATTACATTGTCATTGGGAAGCAAAAAGTTATGGCATTATGACATCGATGAGCCAGGATGCACATGATAGGAATGTTATTGTGGTGGCCAGTCACAAGGAACAGTCTAAAAATCCAATACTCCAGATTAAAGCAAGAGAATGGAAAACTGCAAGAGGGAGATACACCCATGAGGGAATGAGAGAGAGAGACTTTACTATCTTTAATAACTTACACAGGTAAACAGAAACAGCAAAGTACAAAAAGGAAATATAGACACATTATTTGGGTATACAAGAAACTTTATTTGTAGGTTCATTATTATGAAAACCTTGTCCATTGATTTTTAACTTTCAGAATTAATATATAGTCAAAGTTTCAACACTTACATATAAAACATTGCCCATGATATTGAAAATGTATAGACAGGGGCGCCTGGGTGGCTCAGTCATTAAGCATCTGCCTTTGGCTCAGGTCATGATCCCAGGGTCCTTGGATCGAGCCCCACATCAGGCTCCCTGCTCCACGGGAAGCCCGCTTCTCCCTCTCCCACTCCCCCTGCTTGTGTTCCCTCTCTTGCTGTGTCTCTCTCTGTCAAATAAATAAATTAAATCTTTAAAAAAAAAAAAAAAGAAAATATATAGATATACACAAAGCAAAGAAGTTGAGAACAGTGAAGGAAAAAAAAGTGGGGTAATGCAAGAGCTTACTACATATTCTCAAAATATGAAGAGTCAAGAAATGATATTTTGAGGTAATGGTGCAATACACTTTAAATACATGTACTATTCAAAGTGAGAGAAGTAACCAATAGAGGAATTAAAATAATGATATAATGTATTATTAGAAGGGGAAAGGCAAAGGTGTAGAAGGATGCTTAATCATGATCTACCTCAGTAAAAATCAGTAGATAATCTCTCAAATTAGGAAATCAAGAAAGACCCATATCGGCATATTATTTAGAGATACGCTAGTGAACAAAAATAAGGATAATTAAGAGGATTAAACATTTGTTCAGAGTAGTTGCATATGGTATAAGGGAAAGGACTACAAATTTTCATTATAAACCTTCTGTGACCTTCCAAAAAAATTGAAAACATAATCATGTTTTAAAAATCTATCTCTACCAAAAATCTGTTTACAATGCAAAATGGACACTTACGATTCTTCTTGAAACATATATTAGTGAAGTATTTGAAATATAAAAAAATATTTTGTCAACTAATTTACAAAATCATCATTACTCAGAAAGAGAGATAAAATGAAATGTTTCTGGGAAGTATCACTGGAAGCACTGAACTTCCTTTCTTGGGTCTATAAAATGGCAGAGAAGACAGCCACAATCAGAGGTTACATTTGGAGGATAGAAGAGTGGAGCAGCCTAAATGCTCCAGTGAAGAAGAAAAAAATTAGCTACTCTGGGAGTAAAGATAAAAAGGTAATTTTAAAGGTTTGTATAGTGTGTCTTTAAGAAATGAGACTGTGAACATGGAAATTAACAGCACACACAAGTTGTATCTACTATTGTGTAAGTCTGCTGTAAGCACCATTATGAAGAAGAGTCAAAGTTAAGAAAAAGTAAGAGACATCATCCCAAGAATGGGATCCAGAGAAAACCTCCAGTGCCTTGGTTAGATACAACTAAGTTTAACATGAAGATATATGTGGAAATCTCTGGGCTGCATCAGATGGTGAAATATTCTAGTCTGTATATATGTGCCATCTAGGATTTTTTAAAACAATTTCTGTATCATTTATAAACACATGATACTTTCAGTTTCACATCCCTAATGATGCATAGTTGTAAATTGAATTTGGTTTGCTCTTGTATAATTCTATTATGCTGTATTCTTCAAAGTAATGCTTTTATACAGGTAACATAGTGTTACTAGCTTTGACCTTAATGGATCTGAATTCAGTGATACAGTGACTTTATGTCAGATAGTTAGTATTTTGCCTTTGAGAAAGGAATATGATCATTTTTAGAGTATGTAATAGGAGACAATAAATTATGGGAGTGTGCTGCAGTACCATGACCTTTTCAGTATTCAGGAGATTGAATAGCTGGTCTTTCTATCCCACTTGATTAAAGCTCCACTAATCATCAAGAAAGTTAATGAAAGATAAAACATTTTTTTTAAATGGCACAGCATTAATCCTTCCATATGGCAGAAGTTGGAACGGAACTGTTAGACATTTGTAACAAATTTCAATGTCTCTGCTGTAGTTGCAAATCTTTAGACAGCAGCCATTGACTTTGGCTGATGAAATTGCGACCTGGTAAAACCTTGATCCGATACTTTTTAGAGTTATGGTATATTACAAATGTGCCTGCCATACTTAGAGTAGACATGACCTTGGAAAATTACATGGATGTCTCCCTCGCCCACAGAACATCACACATAAGCTGCATCTCCTGAGAATCCTATTTTTAACAATATCCAATGACACCAATTTTATACCCTCAGTAACCACTGTAAATCATAAACCTCGATAAGAGTTCTTATTTATGGTCAGTGAAGAAACTTACAATTGATGTAAATCTGTGTTGTACTGATAGATAGTTTTTGCGGCTCTTCAACAGGTATTTATTAATGAGGAACAGCTAATGAGGAACAAAAATCTAATGTTGTAAATATTGTAAGATTTTATGTATAGCCAATTTTTTAGAATTGTAGAAATTATTTTACTAAACAATTTTATCCAAAATATTCAGAGTTAAAGTAAATTTATTTATATTTCAACACATTGAGGAACACAGTAAATTGTAAATAGATATTCCCTCCTTATTTCACAGTATACTAAGTATACTAAGTTTTATTTTAATCACCAAGTTTTTTTTTAATAGGTGGGTTTTTCTTGTTTTGTTTTCTTTTTCTTTTTTTTAAAGATCTTATTTATTTATTTGACAGAGAGAGATAGTGAGAGAGGGAACATAAGCAGGGGGAGTGGGAGAGGGAGAAGCAGGCTTCCCACCAAGCAGGGAGCCTGATGCGGGGCTCTATCCCAGGACCCTGGGATCATGACCCGAGCAGAAGGCAGCCGCTTAACAACTGAGCCACCCAGGCATCCCTTAATCACCAAGTTTTATTTTAAAATATAAGATTTGGGATTTTGTTGCAGGATAGAGTTATTATATTTATTGTTCATAGAAAACACAAGAGCAGGCACTCAATAAATGTATGGACAATATATGACAAAATGATGAATGAGAGCACAGGAATAATTGTATATGTTAAATTGTCTTCATGCTTTCCATGATACTACCAAGTTAGCATGCAATTGCTTTGAATATGTTATAGATTTGAAAAGTAGGACTAGTAATTACTGACATAAGAGATTATGTGGACATATACGTATAAACAATTACTCACAGGAGAGTAGTTCATTAGTTAGTTGGTTAATGAAGAGAATGTTAATTACTTGTGGTTTCACTCAATGACCAGGGTTTGAAATGGATTGAAAGTCAACCAGACATCTCAGTTGAAACAGTTTTGTTTTTCCTTAATTTAATGCAGACATAACTTAGTTCTTTCTTAAAGTTGGTAGTCATAACATTCTTTTTGTGTGTATGAGATTTTACCACTTCAAAGTAGCAATATTTTTATAGTTGTCTCTTAAAGCATTCCTTAGTTTGAAAATGGAGTATTTTCATCCTGTTAGCATTTCCTCAAATCAGAGTTAATACTAGAATATCTGGCTTTTTAGCAGTGTTTTTTCCTGACCTCTGTTGATTTGTAAATCATAAATATAAATTGATCCAAATAAAATAAGTCTCCATAAAGTTGAAAAAAATGTCTATGTATATGTGATATTTTTCTGCATATCTATTTTCAGATAACATAATTTTTCATGTTTTATAAGAATATTTTGCATCTGCTAGGCACAAATAAGTTTTTATTTAATGAATGAATGTTTTATGTATCCAGAATATAGTATATTTCATTATCCATTGTTTCATTCAAAAAATATTTATGAGGTATCTAGAATGTGTCTAGCAGTACGTGCCAGAGACACTTTGTTAAACAGAGCGGAAAAGTGACCTGTTAGCTTACATTCCAGTTGGTAAAAGCAGAATATAAACAAATACAAAATTAATAAATGAGACAATCTCAGCTGATGAAAAATTTATGAAGGCAACAAATGTGGATAATATACAAGAAAATAATCGGGGCTCGTACTTTATTTCTGTATTTCCATTTAGCAAATTAAAAATAACTTTACTATTCTTATCTTACAAATAAAGAAAATAACTAATAGGACAAATCCGTAAGAGTTCATCAAAACTGCTTACAATTGAATTTGCTGAAACTGGCATATCTTCGATTGTTGGTCTTCTTAAATATAATGTGGTGGTCCTTTTGAATATTGTTTTGTATTAACAAATAATAATTCACTTGGCACTATAAATTTAAAAAAGCAACCTAGTGTTTCTTCTTACAAAAGTAGGCTAATAATTTTATGTGGATCCAACCAGCAATGTTAGTTCAATTGTCAAGGGTCTCCTAAATTTTATATGTCCTTCTCTTCTATTGATAAACCAGTAGAGGTGACTCACCCATTTTAAATATTGAAGCATTGATTAAAATTCTAGTAACTTGGCCTCCTCTAGATATCCATAATATAAAACTACCTAACTGTTACCCAAGATTACAGAGTTTGAAAAACATGACTGAAAATACTAAATTCTAAATGAAATTGCACAAATTTGGTAGTTAGCAGGATTTATCAATTTTAAGAGAAGGAAATCATTGTATTTTAAAGGAATTCAAAATCCCCCAATAGATTCTTTTTTTTTAAGTTTCAGATAGGAGGTCATACATAAAGTAAGGTGCTAGAGAATCTGGCATCTCTCTATGGACAATGTAGCACTCTTATCAATCAAAATGGGCTAAGGCAAAATTGGGCTTTATTGCTAAAGAGTTTGTGCAGAACTTACAGTAGAAAAAATAATTTCTATCCCACTGTTGACGAATCACACTCATTACGGGGATCAGCTCCCAAAGATCAGCCATAAACCAGAGATGGGGCTCTGTTCATATTGTAAATATGGAAATAACTGAACCCATACCTTGGGATCACCCTCTTATTTCTTATTGAATTCAAGATTATCTTGAGTGTTTTCCTTAGGTGCATATTTATGAAAGCTGACAAAATTTTAGAAGAGAATATTCCATAGTTAATGGCATCAGAAGGGAAGGAGAGAGGGAGAGAGAAAGATGGAGGGTAAAAAGGGGTGGGGGCAGAGAGAGAGAGAGAGAGAACCACTCCTACCTTACTTCTCTGTCTCTGATCAAGATTTTCTCTGACAATATAGAAATTTCCCTAGCTAGGAATTAAGCCTAAGTGGCTGTTGTTTTAAGTTATGAAGACTGTCATTTAAAAGTTGAAAGAAATTTCTGTTTACTTAGTGTTAAAACTTAAATTTATCTTTGTGCCATTTCCTTTGGACAGTAAAAGATAAATCACTCAGTAGAACCTTGTGAGTTAGGCAAGACCTTAGTGCAGGGAAGCAACTGACAGAAAGAATTTATGGGTCAAACATTTAAGTGCTATATTTAGTAATGTAAATTTACTTTTTATTGTAGCAGATTTATATTCTTGAATAGGCTTCATTTAGACTAATGGGCTTTTTTCTAAGGAAGAATTTAGACTCTTATATGGTTTATTCCTGCAGAGTTGAGCATGCTACTGGAGAGCTGTTCCCGAGGGGATCTGCAGTGTAGGCCCTTAAAACAGTAGGATCTCCAGACCTGATAAGCTCTCTACCTTCTATCATAGGTGAGTTGTTGAAAACAACCTGAACTTGGAATGCAGAGCATGACTTGGCTCAGAATGATGACATAGAAGGCTCAGAAGACACTGGTGCTATTATTTCTCTTTTTTTCTTTTTTCTTTTCTTTCTTTCTTTCTTTCTTTCTTTCTTTCTTTCTTTCTTTCTTTCTTTCTTTCTTTCTTTCTTTCTTTCTTTGGTGCTATTATTTGTGACTAAATTCTTTAGATAATAAAAAATCTACTGCACTGAATTATTGTTCTGATAACTTTTGCAAGACCATACCCATGCTGCTATGCACAGCTGTGCAATTCGTGTCCTGAGAAAAAGCAGCCTGTCTGGGAACAGATAGAGGTTGAAATTCAGCCTGGCCCATGTCTGGTTCCCAACAGAGGTTTTTTTCAGTTGGTTTGTTTTTGGTTTTGGTTATTTGCTTTGCTTTATTTTGTTTTGTTTTGTTTGTACAGAGTAGAAGTCTGTGGATCTGTTCCTCTGAGGGGCACTGTTTTCTGTTTGCCTGAGTGAGATGTCTTTTTCAAAATCAAATATGGGCTCTGGACATACTTTCAGAAGCCCTGACTGCAATAGGAGTGTGGACAGGAGTGGAGATTTCCCTGAAAAGACTAAATTTATCCATTGCAAATTATCTGGGAAATTATCCAAGAAATAAAGACTTGGGAAACTGGGCTTTAACTCAAGTGGAGGGAACTTCATTTCTAAGTATTGTAGTCATTTTTTTTTCTCGATTCTGAAACATGGCAATGAATAGATCCCTCCCAATGCCACAGAGTAGTGGTACAGGAATAAGGCAGGGAGGTGACACATTAAAGGTATCTAAAACTAGAAAGCTAATAGAATTTACAAGCTGTATTTACTTCCCTCCAGAATTCTAAAGTTTTAGGAAATTCTTACCAATTGTGATGACTAAAGTTGACTGTCTTGTGGAAAATTCCTATTCCTTGTCCAGGATATAGTTGAAAGAAAAGAGCAATACTGGGACACCCAGTGGCTCTGTTGGTTAAGCAACCGACTCTTGGTTTCTGCTCATATCATCATCCCAAGGTGGTGAGATTGAGCCCCGTGTCGGGCTCCTTGCTCAGTGTTAAGTCTGCTTGAGGGTCTCTCTCTTCCTCTCCCTTTGTTCCTCCCCCCATAAATAAATAACTAAATAAACAAAAATATAAATAAGAAAGAAAAAGAGCAGGTGTTCCTTCCCCTATAAATAGGACACCTTTACTTATGGGAAGAGCAACATGTGCAGAGAGATCAGACTTAGAAGTCTGGCTTGGCAAGAAAGTGAAAAAGAACTGATCTTTTCACATGGGATATTTTTTTCTTAAATACTATGAACATATTTGGGCCAAACAATTGCTCTACAAGTCACATTTTAAGAATATGGAAAACTGTTCATAATAACTGTGGATAATACTTTTATTAAAATTATTTACTAGCTGAAATTAGTTTTTACATTTTTTCCTCTTCTACCAAAGTGTTCAATTCCTCTTTCTGAATTATGATGTATATTCAAACAATACAAATCCTTTTTTTTCTTTTTTGAGATGTAGCTTGGAAAGGATCACCAAAAAAATATACGATAATCTCAAAAGAGATGTCAGAGCTTTAGATACAAAGAAATAACTGAATTTAGAACTGGTAAATAAATAATCAAGAAGAATGCATTTGGAAAATGCTTTTTATATAAACTTTGTATATATATATAAATTCATGTGGATGTAAAAAAAATCATTGTGAATAATAGCTTGTGGTAGCAATGGGCTTGTCTGTCTTTTATATAAATTTTTCTTCTTCTCCTATTGTATTGATAAATCATTTGTTCTCCTGGATACAAAACTGAGTTTAGAACTCTGTCTGAGCTAATCACCATCAATCTGTCTCCCACAGTATGTGGTTCAGAGAAGTGTACACACTCAATCAGGGACCCTTAGAGGCCTTGTGTGTTATGTATATATGATCCTGGAGAAAGAATGTTGTCTATCTTTCACTAGCATTCCTAACCTGAAATCTTGCAAAATAGAGTGAGCATAGGACTTAACTCTAGTCACATTAAATAAGTACATCTCCAGTCTGAGAAACCTAAGACCAACACACCAAGAACAGCAGAGAAGAGATGAATGGAGACATAGAAATCACATACAAGCCTATATGAGGGCTGGGATCAAGAAGGGACTGAAGGCAGTACTTTTTTTCTTGTGTGGTAAGCAAATTCCCTTTGTTTGAGTTGGGTTTCTAATACTAAGATTCTCATTAAAGAAAAGAAAGTTGTGGCAACACTGCTAAGTTGGTGAACCAAATTGGTTGGTTACCAGTTTATAAGAGACTTTGTTCCCCTATAAATCATTGTATCTTTAAATCAGGCATTTATTTGTTCTTAACCGATCTCATAACCTATTAAAGAAATATGATAAAATGATCTCATAATTTCCCTTTTTGTTCTAACAATCCCTATTTGAAGGCATGTTTTATTTTCACATAAATATAGAACTCTAACTCTGAGATAAGGTGGTAAAGAAACCATTTACTGTCCCTACACCACTGTTTTCCAGCCAGAGAAATCAATGAAGTAGGGTTGCCTTGTATGAATGTTGAAAAATTGCTTGTGACAGTCAACAATGCAGTATAGCTATACAACTCGCTCATTCATTCAATAACTTTTTTATTGAGATATAATTGACATATAACATTGTATAAGTTTAAGATGTAAACCATGTTGATTTGATACACTTGTATGTTGCAGTATGATTACTAACATAACATAAGCTATTACCTCTATCCCATCACATAATTATCATTTCTTTTTTCTGTGGTGAGAACAGTTAAGATCTACTCTTTTAGCAACTTCCAAGCACATAATACTGATTTGTTAACTATGAGCACAATACTGTGCGTTAGATCCCCTGAACTTAATTCATCTTCTCATTGCAAGTTTGTTTCATTTGGTTAACATCTCTATAATTTCCCCACCACCTAGCCCCTGGTAACCACCATTCTACTCCCTGTTTCTATGAGTGTGGCTCTTTTAGATTCCACATATAAGTGAGATCATAGAGCATGTGTTTTTCTCTATTTGACTTATCAAATTTAGCATAATGCCCTCAAGGTCCATCCATGTTATCCCAAACGGCAGGCAAGATGTCCTTCTTTGCTATAGATATATATAGACATATATTCATGTGTTGACAGACACACACATACATTTATCTGTTGAGGGACTCTTAAGTTGTTTCCAAATCTTGCCTATTTTTAATAATGTTACAGTAAACATGGTAGTGCAGATATCTTTTCAATATCCTGTCTTCATTTCCTTTGGATATATACCCAGTAGTGATATTACTGAATTATATGGCTGTATATTTTTAATTTTTTCAGGAACCTCCACTCTTCTCCCTAGTGACTAAACAAATTTACTTCTCCAACAACAGTGCACTAGGGTTTCTTTTCCTCCACATTCTTTTTTCTTAACCTAAGAAAATATTTTATTTTATTTTTATTAAGTTTTTAATTTTAATTTCATTATAGTTAACATACAGTGTTGCCAACACTTGTTATTTCTTGTCTGTTTTTATGATAAACATTATAACAGGTGTAAAGTATTTTCTCATTGTGGTTTTGATTTGCATTTCCCTGATGATTAATAATGTTGAACATCTTTGCTTGTACTTGTTGGCCATTTGGATATCTTATTTGAAAAATATCTATTCAGTTCCTCTGCCTATTTTTTTTCTTAAAGATTTTATTTATTTATTTGAGAGAGACAGGAGAGCAAGCAGGGGGAAGAGCAGAGGGAAAGGGTCAAGCAGACTCTGTACTGAGCACATAGCCCAATGCGGGCTCAATCCCATGACCCTGAGATCATGACTTGAGCCAAAATCAAGAGTCAGATGCTTAACCAACTGAGCCACCCAGGCGCCCCTCCCCCCCCGCTGCCTATTTTTTAATTGGGTTTTGTTATTGAGTTTTGTTATTAATGTATTTTGGATGTGAACCGTTATCCTATACATAGATTGCAAATATTTCTCCATTCCATAGGTTGCCTTTTCATTTTGGTGATTATTTTCCTTTACTGTGCAGAAACTTTTTAGTTTGAGGTAATCCTACTTGTTGATTTTTTTTTTCTTTATTGCTTGTGCTTTTAGAGTTAAATCAAAAAAACTTTTTGCCAAGACCAGTGTGAAGAAGCATTTCCCTTATGTTTTCTTTTAGGAGTTTTATGGTTTCAGGTCATGCCTTTAATCCATTTTGAATTATTTTTTTGGTGAATGGTCAGTAAGACAGGGGTAAGATAGGAATCAATTTAAATTCTTCTGAATGTGGTTATCCAGTTTTGCTAATATTATTTAGTAAAGAAACTATTTTTTCTGCTTTGAGTACTCTTGGCTCCCTTGTCAAATATTATCCCCATATATGTGAGGGTTTATTTCTGGACTCTGTATTCTATTCTATTGGTCTATGTGTCTATTCTTATGCCAGTCCCATATTGGTTTGATTACTATAGTTTTAAAAGCATAGTTTGAAACCAGGGAGCATGGCAACTCTAGTGTTGTTACTTTCTCAAGTTTTGGCTACTGGGTTTTTTTTTCTTTTTTATTTGGTTCCACAGAAATTTTAGAATTATTTGTTCTATTTCTGTGAAAAAATCCTATTGGAATTTTGATAGGGATTGCATAGAATCTATAAATGGCTTTGGGTAGTATTGACATTTTGACAGTATTAATTCTTCCAATCCACAAACACATGCTATCTTTCCATCTGTTTGTGTTTCTTCACTTTCTTTCATCAAAACATGTAGTTCTTGGACTTTCAACCCCTTGGTTAAATTTATTACTATCTCATTGATTTTTTATGCCATTATGAATGGGATTGTTTATTTCTTTTTTGTGTGTTGTGTTTTTTTAATTATTATTAATATATAACATATTATTTGTTTCAGGGGTACAAGACTGTGATTCATCAGTCTTACACAATACACAGTGCTAACCACAACACATACCCTCCCCAGTGTTTCTTTTTCACATATTTCATCATTACTGTATAGAAGTGCTACTGATTTCTATATGTTGAATTTATATACTGCAACTTTACTGATTAGTTACAACATTTTCCCATTGAGTCTTATGCCATCATGATGCTGACATCATCCTCCTCAATAACTATTCTTAAAATTACTTTAGTTTAAATTAATCATTTTAAAAATAATTACTATGAATCAGATCCATTCCAGTTATGGGAATGCAGCAATGAATAATGGAGACAATTCTTCCATAAAGCTTAATTCTGGTGAGAATGTTCCATTTCAAGTAACATTACATTTACAAATAATGGGGTCCTTGGGTGGCCCATTTAAGCCTCAGACTCAGTTTCAACTCAGGTCATGATCTTAGGGTCATGGGATTGAGCCCCACCTCCAGCCCCATGCTCAGGACAGAGTCTGCTTCAGATTCTCTCTTTGTCCACAATAGCCAACCTGTGGAAAGAGCCAAGATGTCCATCAACAGATGAATGGATAAAGAAGATGTGGTATATATATATACAATGGAATATTATTCAACCATCAAAAAAACAAAATCTTGCCATTTGCAACAACGTGGATGGAACTAGAGGGTATTATGCTAAGCGAAATATGTCAATCAGAGAAAGACATGTATCATGTGATCTCACTGATATGAGGAATTCTTAATCGCAGGAAACAAACTGAGGGTTGCTGGAGTGGTGGGGGGTGGGAAGGTTGGGGTGGCTGGGTGATAGACATTGGGGAGGGTATATGCTATGGTGAGCACTGTGAATTGTGTAAGACTGATGAATCACAGACCTGTACCTCTTAAACAAATAATACATTATATGTTAAAAAAAAAAAAGAGAGAGAGAGAGAAGATAGTAGGAAGGAAAAAATGAAGGTGGGGGGAATTGGAGGGGGAGACGAACCATGACAGACTATGCACTCTGAGAAACAAACTGAGGGTTCTAGAGGGGGCGGGTGGGGGGGGATAGGCTAGCCTGGTGATGGGTATTAAAGAGAGCATGTATTGAATGGAGCACTGGGTGTTACACACAAACAATGAATCACGGAACACTACATCAAAAACTAATGATGTAATGTATGGCGATTAACATAACATAATAAAATAAAATTAAAAAAAAAGATTCTCTCTTTGTCTCCCTCTGCCCCTCCCCCCACACTCTGTCTCCCTAAAATAAATAAATCTTTAAAAAAACACAAAACATTACATTAACAAGTAAATTAAACAATTTCAAATTAATACAGAAAAAGAAAGTTACAGACTTTGACTGGGATAAGATATAGAATGAAGGCCCCCATTTAGCTAGATTGTTCAGTAAAAATTTTTCTTTAGAAGGAACATTTGATTTGACACCTGAAAAACATAATAAAGCAATCATGTTAGGATCTTGGAAAGAATAGAAGAAAGATTCCAGGAGTTTGATTGAAGAGGCATGCCAGACTTAGACTGACTACATAGCAATCGTTAAGGAAATTAATTATTTATTCAAATTCCTGGTTCTTTACTCTTGAATATACTGATTGAATAAATCTGAAAAAGTGAGAATCATGTACACTTCATTTCCACCTCCTAATTGTTTTTGGTGGATCTGCGAAGATAATACAGAGGAAACTTCCGAAGTGGAGACTTCTTTCTTATACAGCTAAGATAGATCAATTGGGCAATTAGGGGAAAAAAGATGGGAGGATGAAAAAACAGCACCACCTTCATATTACCTTTATTAAATAGAAATAATTAGAATCAATCATAAATGGAGCTGACTCAAGTCATTCTAAAATAAATATTGCAGTCCTACCACTTTTCACATGTACTTGAGCACATAAAATATTTAGAAAATTCTATCTCAGCAAATTGAGAAAACACAGTCAATCTTAACTATCTATCTTCCTTTACTTATAAAGATTTAGAGTGCTTTTGAGAAGTAGGAAAAAAGCTTTAACTATCATTCTAGATCAAGCCAGGACCATTAAAATGCCTGTCACCCTTAAGATAAAAACAAAGATGAGCACAAACTGCTTATGTAGCTGAGAAACTATTGGTAAGCAAATTGATAGTATATTTAGATACTTGGTATTTCAAAAGCCAAAAATTTCTAGAAAAAAAATATAAATACCTGTTTCCATTAATGGAACCAAGCACACTTATCTTAAATCCTTTCTGTCAGAATTTGAATCTTAACTGATAAAACAAACAACAATATAAATTTTATTTTATCCATGTCCTCTTGAGAAGGTATATTAATTGCTTCATTTATTAAGATTGATATGAATAGCATTTCCATTTCATATTCCCTCCAATGTGCACCTAAGCCCCATTTCATACACAAATATAACTAAAAGCTACAATGTGGACTGAGTACCTGATGGATCTAGTATGTTTCAATAAACCAGCCAATAAATGCCAAATCCAGATGAGGCATGGGCTGCATGGTATAGGAAAAAGAGCAAGTTACATGAAACTGAAAGCCAACTTCTACTTCTGACACTCTCAATAACTAATTGTCAAGAAATCCCCAGTGGAAAATATATTTTGTACCTGGGGAGTTTTATGATCTCAAGAGTACAGGGGCTGTTCTACTAAGAGGGGTCAATGGCTGCTATCGGCAAGAATGTAAAATGCATGCACTTTGGTATGAAGACTGTGCCTTTGGAGTAATTCAAAAGCCAAAGTCTATGAACCATTTTTCCAGGGTTCTTTAAGACCTCAAATCTCAGACCCACTCCATGGAAATGCTACACTTTTTTTTTTTATCTTTTTTTTTTTTAATTTTATTATATTATGTTAGTCACCATATAATACATCATTGGTTTTTGATGTGGTGATCCACGATCCATTGTTTTCATATAACACCCAGTGCTCCATGCAGTACGTGCCCTCCTTAATACCCATCACTGGGCTAACCAATCCCCCCTCCCTCCTCCCCTCTAAAACCCTGTTTGTTTCTCAGAGTCCATAGTCTCTCATGGTTCATCTCTCCCTCCAATTCCCCCTCCCCATTTTTCCCTTCCTTCTCCTAACATCCTCCATGTTATTCCTTATGTTCCACAAATAAGTGAAACCATATGATAATTGACTTTCTCTGCTTGACTTATTTCACTTAGCATAATCTCCTCCAGTCCCCTCCATGTTGATGTAAAAGTTGGGTATTCATCTTTTATGATGGCTGAGTAATATTCCATTGTATATATGGATCACATCTTCAGGTTGTTGATTTCTTCCTGTTTCAGTCTTGGCCCCTTATAGGTTTCCAGGAAGGCCTCCATTTCATCCAGATTGCTCAGTTTATTGGCATATAGTGTTGATCGTAATTTCTAATAATTGTTTCTATTTCCTTGGTGTTCTTCATGATCTCTCCCCTTTCATTCATAATTTTCTTAATTTGGGTCCTTGCTCTTTCCTTTTGGATAAGTCTGGCCAGTGGTTTATCAATCTTATTAATTCTTTCAAAGAACCAACTTCTAGTTTCATTGATCTGATCTACTGTGTTTCTGGTTTCTAATTCATTGATCGCTGCTTTAATTTTAATTATTTCTCTTCTAATGCGTGGCTTAGGCATCGTTTGTTGCTTTTTCTCTAGTTCTTTAAGGTGTAGAGTTAGTTGGTGAATTCGGGATTTTTCTATTTTTTTGAGTGAGGCTTGGATGGCTATGTATTTCCCCCTTAGGACTGCCTTTGCAGTATCCCATAGATTTTGGACCGATGTGTTTTCATTCTCATTGATTTCCATGAATTTCCTGGTTGACCCAAACATTCTTGAGCAGAGTGGTCTTTAGCTTCCAAGTGTTTGAATTTCTGCCAAATTTTTTCTTGTGATTGAGTTCCAGTTTTAAAGCATTGTGGTCTGAGAATATGCAGGGAATAATCTCAATCTTTTGGTATCGGTTGAGACCTGATTTGTGACCCAGTATATGGTCTATTCTGGAGAAAGTTCCATGTGTGCTCGAGAAGAATGAGTATTGTGTTGTTTTAGGGTGGAATGTTCTGTAAATATCTATGAGGTCCATCTGGTCCAAGGTATCATTCAAAGCTCTTGTTTCCCTATTGATTTTCTGCTTAGATGATCTGTCCATTGCTGAGAGTGGAGTATTGAGGTCTCCTACAATTAACGTATTGTTATCAATATGACTCTTTATTTTGGTTAACAGTTGGCTTATGTAGATGGCTGCTCCCATGTTGGGGGCATAAATATTTACAATTGTTAGATCTTCTTGTTGGATAGACCCTTTAAGAATGATATAGTGTCCTTCTGTGTCTCTTATTACAGACTTTAGTTTAAAATCTAATTTGTCTGATATAAGAACTGCTACCCCAGCTTTCTTTTGAGGTCCGCTGGCATGGAAGATGGATCTCCATCCCTTCACTTTCAGTCTGGATGTATCTTTGGGTTCAAAATGAGTCCTTGTAGGCAGCATATGGATGGGTCCGGTCTTTTTATGCAATCTGCAACCCTGTGCCGTTTTATGGGAGCGTTTAGGCCATTCACGTTGAGAGTGATTATTGAAAGATATGAATTAATTGTCATCATGTTGCCTGTGAAGATGTTGTTTTTATAGATTGTCCCTGTAAATTGCTGTTGTATATCACTCTTGGGGTCTTTCTCCTTTTATAGAACCCCCCTTAATATTTCTTGCAGGGCTGTCACATATTCTTTCCGTTTCAGTTTCTGCCGATCGTGGAAGCTCTGCATCTCTCCATCCATTCTAAATGAAAGCCTTGCCAGATAAAGTATTCTTGGCTGCATGTTCTTCTCATTTAGTACCCTGAATATGTCTTGCCAGGCCTTTCTGGCTTGCCAGCTCTCTGTGGATAGGTCTGACGTTATTCTGATGTTCCTCCCTCTGTACGTAAGGAATCTCTTCCCCCTAACTTCCCTTAGGATGGTTTCCTTGGTTCTAAGATTTGCAAGTTTTACTATTACATGCCGGGGTGTTGGCCTGTTTTCCTTGATCTTAGGAGGAGTCCTCTCTGCCTCTAGGATGCGAATGTTTGTTTCATTCCCCAGATTAGGGAAGTTCTCAGCTACGATTTGCTCAAATACATCTTCTAGTCCTCTCTCTCTTTCCACTCCCTCCAGGATTCCAATTATTCTGACATTGGAATGCTTCATGGTGTCACTTATTTCTCTGATTCTATTTTCATGGATTCTGAATTGATTTTTCCTGGCCTCCTCTTTTCCCTTTTTATCTATTATATTGTCTTCCAGGCAGCTTATTCTCTCTTCTGCCTCAGTTACCCTAGCTGTTAGATTATCTAGATTGGATTGGATCTCATTGATAGCATTTTTAAGTTCTGCCAATTCACCTTTCATTTCTGCCCTTAGAGACTCTATGTTGCCGTTAATTGATTTCTCCATTCTAGCCATTGTCTTCACAATTGCTAGCCTGAATTCCATCTCTGACATCTTGGTTATATCTGCATCCCTTTGTAAATCTGCAGCATAAGTCATAATCTCTGAGTCTTTTCTAAATGCTACACTTTAAGAAGGCCACTTTATAAATAAACTTCAACCTAGAATGGTTAGTTAGTATGGAGGAAAATACAAAATTCTGAAGTAAAATAACCTGGTTTAGTGTCCTGCATAGGATCAGTTTCAAGAGCATGTGACCTTCAAACAGGGATTCATGCTCAGAAGGAGGCCCCAAACCTGGGGGTTAATGTTCTGCAGAAGTTGTAATGAAATTCTCAATATTATCTCTGAATTTGTATTTGTAAGTGAAGTCTGATGGAACAAGGGATCACGTATGCATTGGGGGCTTGTCGTCTTGGGTCACATATGTCCTGCCTCCCAGCTCCACCATCCCTCCTCACTTCTCCTGGGTGGGTTCTTTGTCACTTGCCCCCATCTAACAACTGCTTCCATCCTTCATCCGTGAGGGGGAGGTGAGGAGCGTGTCTTGGCACCTGCCCCGCACATATAGAGTAGGCAGGACACCGTACAAGTCTGCTATCTTCATCCTGCCAATATCCCCATGCTGGAGGGAGCATTACATCAAAAGGAAAATTAAAAAAAAAAAAAAAAAAAAAACACGCCATGACAGCTGAAGAGACAGACTGTCAAGGAAAGGAAAAATCTTTTTTCCTGATTTTTGAACAAGGGACCTTGAATTTTCATTTTCTGCTGGGCCCTCAAATTATGTAGCTGGCCCTGATCCCGGATCTACCACTTTACTAGCTGTATGATCCTTGGCAAATCACTTAATCACTCTAAGTTTGTTTCTTCTTCTGTAAACTGTGGGTTATGTTTTCTGTTACACAGTGATGCCAAACGAAAAAGCCATTCTCTTGATAGGAAACAGTAGCAGGAGAAAACATAATGAGTTGCCTTTGAGCTGATTCATTCATGGTTCCTTCTGGTTGTCAATCACTTTAAACATAGAGATCTATAGATCGTACAAATCTATAGATTGTTCACTGGAACTACCAATTCTAGATGTTTCACTGCAAGTCAGAGGGGAAGATGTGTTTCTCAAAGATCAGGTTGGCACTTGAAAACCTTTTCTGTAGAATTAATTTCATAAATTTTAACCAGGTTCTATAGTACTCTTTAGTCCCATCATTAAACTATACAGAAGATTAAATAAGATAATGTTGCCCGGTTTAGAAAATCATTATTTTTAACATTATAATGCCATTATTATAGTCTCATAGGAAAATGTGTTATGTGTTTTAAAACACCCAAACATACCAAAATGAACTTTGATAATCCAGCCTGTTGGCATGCTGGTAGCAGACTGACCGTAATGCGTTTTGAGGAGATTTCAGTAGTGGCTGTTAGGGATGTACAAATTAAATAGTACTTTCTTCACCCTCTAGCTCTCTTCTGCCCATATTTCTACTTAGAAATTCACAGGCTAGAGGGAGAACTAGATCTAAGATACCATGAAGCCGTGTACCATGCTTTCTCTCTTTCCCTTCAGCCATTTGTCCCTATATACATCTCTTTACCATCTCTGTAAATTCTCCAGTTAAATTTTTTTTTCCACCAGTTAAAATTTAAATGTACCAATGCCCATGTCGATTTCTAGTTTAATGATGAAAAGGGGAGTAAACATGCATATGAAAATATTCTAGAACTGTTGCAGTTTTCTATCCCTCCTTGTTACCAAGAAATATAGTACTTTTTTTTTTTAAAGATTTTATTTATTTTAGAGAGAGAATGAGATAGAGAGAGAGCATGAGAGGGGGGAAGGTCAGAGGGCGAAGCAGGCTCCCTGCCGAGCAGGGAGCCCGATGCGGGACTCGATCCCGAAGGCAGTGGCTTAACCAACTGAGCCACCCAGGCGCCCCAATATAGTACTTTCAACACTTAATATTGAAGAAATATTTAGCGCAGGATACAGAAAGATTATCTTCTTATGTGCAGTCAAAAGGAAGTACATATTGGAATCATGTTTCTAAGGACTAATTTTACCATGAAGCCAGAGCCATTAGAAGCACATCTTCCCTGCAAGTGGAATTTAAAATTTATAAGCATACCAGATATGTTGGACTTGATGGCATATAGCAGCAACAAACACATAATTTAGTATTTGGGCTGATTCTCATTGCCCTACACACATCAATTATCCTCACTCCCAGACTGTATATTAGGTTGACAGCAGGTATTTAAATGCAGGTCTGTAGATACTTTTCCACTTCCTTATCACACGGAGGGCTACGGGTGTGTGGAGAATATTGGGAAAATTAGCAACACATCTGACTGGGTAAGAATATTCTAACTTAAATGTTTTTAAAGTTACAGACGATTGTATGATTTTAAGAGGAAAAGGGAATTTTTGCAGCTCTCTCATGTACTGCACTCACTTCAAACTAAAATAATTGGATTATATATAGCAAAAAAAAATTGAAATTTTAAAGGAAACTAATGCTGAATATGTGGTTGAAAGGAGGAAACTTGAAAATACTTACTTATAGGGAGAGACTCTAAGGGTCTTTGAAGATTTTACTCCAAAAATATGAAGTGAGAAGACGTGCACGGTTCACCAGGCTAAAAATAGACCCCATCTTGCAAATGGGACTCTGAGTTAATTCTATGAGGCACTATTTTTTTTTTTTAATAAAAAAAAAATTTAAGATTTTATTTACTTTTTGACAGAGAGAGAGCAAGAGAGGGAACACAAGCGGGGGTGGGGGGAGGAGGAGAAGCAGGCCCCCCACTGAGCAGAGAGCCTGAGCCGAGACTCAATCCCAGGACCCTGGGATCATGACCTGAGCCAAGGCAGACGCTTAAGGACTGATCCACCCAGGCGCTCCAAAGGTGCTGTTCTGATATGCTAAGTCCATTTATGAATGTTTCATTTGTCACATATTTCTATATTCAAAATTCACTGAAAATCTTATATTGAGAATGAAATAGATCATATCACTTAATATCCTGATCATTTTTTGACTCTGTAAACCCCTTCTTCAAACATTGTAACATGAATCATGACACATTTTGTCACAGATTTGTTGAATGTCCCTTGATTCTACTTCCCTCTTTTCTTTCTTCAAAGATTCTTAAGGTTTTTTTCCTTACTTAGTTTCTTTTTCTCTAGTTTTTATTTTCCCCTATCAAAGAAAATCACTTAATGCTTTTTTAAAAATTTAACCATATTTATGTTAAACTTCTTAAAACGAAGTCACAGAAATGTCCTGTGTCTTCATATAAGGTCCACAATATATAATGTGCATATGAAATAACATAAAATCATATTTTGGATATACGTATTCACATATGCACACACATACGTACACACACACAAACACTCCTATTCTACTTCAACTCTTGTAAAACTAATGAAATTCAATATGGTGATAAAGCTTAAATCTTTTTCTACATTTTAACCAGATAGAAGGCAATATGTAATGATTCATATTAATACAAAATTAATGTCCTGAGACTAAGATGACCTTCTAAAATTATGTTATAAAGTTACTTAAGTTTAGAGCATTTAAAATGTACTGTATACCTTAAATAGCATGGATGAAGTGAATCCTACTCTGTTTGTTTTAAGAAATGTAATCACTAGCACTAGACCGTTTTCATTGTTAAGTACAACTTATTAAATATCCATCAATTCTGTTTGCATTGCACATCATACCCTGAAAGCTAAACACGTGAATTCTGTCTTCTGTAATTTTACAAGTTATATATATATATATACACACATATATATCTTTCATTATTAATACATCTTAGAGGGATAAATCACACAAGTCACTGCAGTGCAGATACAAGAATTTGTCATGACAAAAATCCAAGTTAAAAATGAAATTAATACCCTGTAGTAACTTTCGCACAAAAGCAATTTTGGTGATTATTGCCAATTTTGTTTTGTTGTTTTGTGAAATAGGTTTACCTCAGGTAGTGGTGATATGGTGTGGCTGAGAAAAGAATTACTGATGGGAATTTTAAGTGTGTTTCAGGAGAAAAGAATGGGAATTGTTTGACACTCATATATCTCCTGTCATAGGAGGAAAATATAAAAGCTAGCATTTAGCAGTTATTGAAAATAATAGAGAATATTGTTCAGCACTTTCTCTTTCAAAGCATTGTTCTAAATGATATGTATTTATATATATATCCATGTCCATTTCTTTCTAGCCAGTCATTGAAACCTCATGGCTATTCTAGAAAAGTGTTCCAATTGTTGCCATTTAATAGTTGAGGATAGTGAAGCACACAAAAGGTAAGTAACTTGCTTGTTTCCTTCCTGATAAATGGAATTTGACTCATGATTCTAAGTCAGAACATAGATTGTTAACAATTATGGTTTAAAGGACTGTTAAACCTCACACACACACACACACACTTATTTATATACCTGTGAATTTATCACTTTGTAACGCTCTCTCTCCCTTACTCACAGACCCCACCCTTTCTCTCTCTTTAAAGTACATTAGTTTTGTTTCTCCACAGAGTTTCTCTACACAGTGAGAAACATGGGCACAGATAGTTTGACAACTTCATGGTTTCTTCCACTAGTAGACTGGCTTCTTTTCTTAGTTCCCAGTTTTACAACCCCAGAGAAGACCAATGATTGCTTTCTGATAACTATACACCTCAGCCCCAGTCAATTGTGGCCAAAGAGGAGATCATATGAGTATTTAACAGTTCCTCCTTGAGTGGCTAGAAAAGAAAAAGGAGCAGCCCCCAGATTAAGAGGGAGGTGTGAGGACAAGAAAAGGGAGGTAATGCTGGTCAGACAGAAACTAAATAAATACAATAAAAATAATCCACACACTACAAAACAATAGATGGAAGGAAGCTAGGTGAACATTTTTTTTTTTGCTTGTTTGTTTAAAAAGAACAGGAATGGATTTTTATGTTAATCAAGATGATAAATCACTACTATTATAGACCATTAACAACAATTTAGACATACCCTTTGTTAATTCTAGTCAACAGATTGGATGGATGATCTAATTTTTAATAATGATATTCTGCATTATATTATATACTGACATTATACAAGTACTTCTAATATTTATGAAGATACATGTTGCATAAAATAAATCAACAGTGGGTCCAGTAACAATAGGATCACCATTTCACTTTATTCCCACAGAAATCTGCCCCTCGGTTGAAAAGTAGGTGAAGTTTGCCTTCCTGGGCACCCTCTTCTACTCACACATACGAATATATGTATGGCATATATATGTCCAGTAAGTTATGGATTTCCTAGTTATGGCCCTGTCATATTTATGCCCAAGTTTTCATTGTTTTTCCATTTAATTGGTTAAGGATAACATAAGATGCCAAAACAAAATTATAATTAAAATAAATTTGTAAATGAAGTTCTAAACATCTAGGCTCCTTCCATTAATAGCCCATGTGACCTCTTACTGGAAAATATGTCCCTATATATCTGTTGTTCAAGTCCAAAGTATACTTCTAATAAAGAATTTTAATGAAAGAGACATTATTTTACTTATTTCTTTGATTGTTCATTTGTTTGGTTAAAGCTTTTAATACCTCTCAGATAAATTTTTTGAGAGCGACCTCACAGACTTCCAGTGATAGGGAGGGGTCAGCAGGCAACTGAGCACCAGATGCTAGCTCCATTATTCAGTCTGACCCTGAGGATACTACAGAAGAAAACACCAAGAAGGGTACATAACCAAAAGGGAGTAGTATTTTAAAACATGGACTTCTTTTGTCTAAAGAACAAGATGTCAATAATTGTAAACAATATGTAAGAAAATGTGAACATGACTGTGTGTCTTATAAGTAAGATAATCACACCAAAAATTTAATTTAACAGTATTATTTTTAAGACAGAAGAGGAAATTTTAATTTAATCAATGGAAGGAAAGATAAAACTAAAATAGATTTTTAATAATATACTAAGAAGAAATGAAATAAGACAGAAGAACTATCCCAATATAATGTATTTGCAATATATGTAAGTGGATTAAATTCACTTAATCAAAACATGGAGTCTCAGATTAGAAGAAAACTTTTAAAACCATATACAACAATATGTGTTATCAAAGATATATAAAATGGTGAAGAAAGGATGAAAATAAAGGACCAGAAAAAAGATATACCAGGCCATTCTGAAGCATAAGAAAGAGCAAGTAAGACTTTCACATCACATCAAATAAAATTTAAGGCAAAAGTACCATAAAATATAAAAATATTATATACTTGTAAAAGATTATTAAGCTTAATAGAGTGTAATGATTATAATTATATGCACATAATAATAGAGCTTCGAAAATAAATAGAGCAACAACTTACAGAGCCATAGGGAGAAATAGATAAATCAACATTGGTACTTAGATTTTTCAAGTGCATTTGAAAACAGCTCAGAAGCTGAAAGATACGTAGGAAAAAAGTACTAAACAAAATTATACCAGACTTTTAAATCACAATTAATAAACTCACATACATAATATCTTCTATCTGTCTGAAGGTACACATATAAACTTTATAGTTGATTAACAGAGAACTCCAAAAACAGGTGTAACATAAGCAGGAATCAGTGATAATCTAGTCCAAAAAGGAACCTTCATGAATTCTAAAGTTTTAGCAGAACACAGACTGCATTCCAACCCTCTATAATTAAACTTGAAATAAAAGACAAGCTAATCAATAAGTAAACTTTATACTGAATAAGAAATCAAAAGGAAAATTACAAAACACTCAGGAATGTATTAAAATAAAAGTACTCAAATTAACTGTATAGAATATAGCTAAAGTAATCCTTAAAGGTATATTTGTAGCTTTGAACATATTTATCAGAAAAATATGAAATAACTGAAAACAAATGAATATTCAATTCAAGAAGACAGTTATATAGCAACAGAGAAAGCCAGAAGATTAAAAAAGGAAGGAAATAATAAATATGAATAGAAATTAATGGTATGTATTTTTACATGAGGATGGAAAGGCAAATCTTTGGAAAAATCAGTAACAGAAAATCTCCTAGGATGGAATAAAAAATAAGAGGGAAGATAATAATAAAGCAAAATGAAAATAAGAAAATAAGACAGATAATATTAGAAGACTTAAGAAACAACATATCAATACTATATATCAATGAATTTTAAAACATAGACCAGAGAATGGCCTACTGGAACCAGTATAAAATGCCAAATTAAAAAAAAAAAAGGGAATCTTGAACAGACCAATGTTCTTAGATAAATTCAAATACTAGAAAAGCAAAAAAACAGGAAAAAAACATATATTTCATAAAGCTGCATACATATTAAGGCAAATTTGTTATATACTAAAGTGGGATAGAGAAAATAGGAGTGAAGAAGACCAGGAAGAAAGAAAAAAAATAATACAATACAATGATGCAATGCAGTGCAACACCAAGAGAAATACAACAATAAAGATTCAAGAATCATAGATGTTGATTCATGTTGAATCATAGATCTGTACCTCTGAAGCAAATAATACATTATATGTTAAAAAAAAAAAGAAGAAGAAGAAGAAGAAGAAGATAGCAGGAGGGGAAGAATGAAGGGAGGGAAATCGGAGGGGGAGATGAACCATGAGAGAAGATGGACTCTGAAAAACAAACTGAGGGTTCTAGAGGGGAGGGGAGTGGGAGGATGGGTTAGCCTGGTGGTGGGTATTGAGGAGGGCACGTTCTGCATGGAGCACTGGGTGTTGTGCACAAACAATGAATCATGGAACACTTCATCTAAAACTAATGATGTAATGTATGGGGATTAACATAACATAATAAAAAAAAAGCTTAAAAAAAGAAGATTCCTTTGAACAAACGGATGATAGCATTGTCCTAATTACTGGGGAGGAACATAAAATGAGAAAAAAATTATCATATACAGGAAAGAGTATATTTAACTAGCTTTATGTAACCAGGGGAGGAAGTTAACACCTACAATTGTTTACCAACCCTCTGAAAAATGTTCCGAGGATGGCAAATATAGACCCATTAACTACTTACACTGACAGCAATTTTGGATGCAATATCAAGTATCAGATATAAATACCCAAGTAAATGCCAAAAGTATAAATTATTGGTTAGTGTGGCATAGTAAATTTTATTTACATCTGCCACACTCTAAAAATGTTTTAGTTTGATCAGTTTGGGTTATGCAACCATTATACAATAACATAAATAATTTATACGTCCTCTCTATTTTGAGTAGTCCCCCCAAAAGTCTGCATTTATTCAGATGCTTGCAGTATAAACAGGAATGGCAACTAGGAAATGGTGAGACACCCCAAGCTTTCTGCATATAGATTTTCAAGGTTAGATCAAATATGATTTCTGACTTCCTCCTTCAGCGCTCTGGCTATGTGCACACACGCTGGACATCGGTTCAGTGGGTAAGGTCTGTATTTATGCATATTTATCTGTGAACATGAGGGAAATATCCCCAATAAAACTACTTACTAGTGTAAACAGGCAGAAATATAAACACTCTTCTATTATTTTTTACTTCTCTGTGAGTACTGGAACAAGCCTTACAGTTATCTCAATAATTGAAATTTTATTGGACTTAGTGAAAGACATTCTGTATTTATTTTGAAGCAAGATACTAGATCAGTGGAAACCACTGCTGAATATTGTTTTCATCTTAGCAAACTGTCCACGCTCACATATTTGCTAAATCCCAGAACAATATAAGCAATTACCCATCCTAAATGATGAGGTGGTGTGATGACTTTATAAATGATGGCACTTAGGCCATAAGTACCTTCAGATTGATTGTTATAAGATTATTATTTCTAAATCTTTCATACTTAGTTCTAAGCCTCTCCTTCAATACATTCTCAGCAATGTCTTTTTTTTTTTTTTAAAGATTTTTTATTTATTTGACAGAGAGAGACAGCGAGAGCAGGAACACAAGCAGGGGGAGTGGGAGAGGGAGAAGCAGGCCTCCCGTTGAGCAGGGAGCCCGATGTGGGACTCGATCCCAGGACCCCAGGATCATGACCTGAGCTGAAGGCAGACGCTTAACTGACTGAGCCACCCAGGCGCCCCCTCAGCAATGTCTTATTTAATGCTTTTGCTATAGGAGTGATTTTGGAAACTTTCTCATTTGTTTACTTTTTTTGTACTTCATATTTGAAAGAGGGAAATTGCTTTGGCATATTTCCAATATTTTTACAACTTGGTACATGAATCAAAAATAACACTAAGACCAATCCTGCCCTACAATTGGCAGAATTATTTCTATAAATTCAGATAAAGTCAGAATGCTGTATTCTTAGATCAGAACCCTCTGTAAATTTCTAACGTGCTTAAAACACAACAGACACATGCAACGTGCACACATGTGCGCACACATGTCCTCAGCCCATCCAACCACATACCGCCTGTTCCTACCACGGTGCTGCCTTTTCACATGTGCTTTCCATTTCCTGCTGCATTCTTTTCCCTTCTTTGCCTGTTATGATTTAATGGTTTTACTAATGAGCAAAGAAATGAGCAGATGACCGAAAGGATGGAATGGATGATTATGCCCTGAATTTTTTGCCTGGACTCATATAAAATATATCCTCCTACTCCCTAGACTGAATTGGGTTTTTCACCTTTTATGTACCTACGATGTGTGGGATAATGTCTCCTCTCTCTACCAAAGATGCCTTAAGCCCTGAAATTTCTAAATATATTACTTTATATGGTTAAAGGGACTTTGCAAATATAATTTAGTTAGGAATCTTCAGATAGGGATTTTATGCTGGATTATTGGTTGAATCTAATGGACTCACAAGGGTCTTTATAAGTGGAAGAAGGAGGTTATAGACTACAGATAGAAGATGCTACTTTGCAGCTTTGAAGATGATAAGGCCACCAACTGAGGAATACAGGTGACCTCTAGGAGCTGAAAAAGGCAAGGAAACAGATTCTCCCCTGAAGCCTCCAGAAGGAATGAAGTTTGCTGACATCTTGATTTTAGGACTTCTGACCTCTAGAATTTAAAGATAATTAATTTGTGTTGTTTTAAGCCACGGCGTTTGTGGTCATTTGTTACAGCAGCAACGGGAGGCTGATACAGTGTCCATGAACTCTTTATATCTTTCAGAAGCATGTCTGCTTCTCCTTCTTCACCATAAGAGTTTCATGAATATCATGCTTTCTTTACTTGGAAAGGAGAGCTTGCTATATGTCATATTTTCCTCAAAAAGGGGTTTTACAATGTCAGCCAGATGTTTTTCTCACTTATTTATTATCTGTTTTAAATTTTACTCTGTATTTGCAGATGCAGTATGTAAATATGTCTGTGTTTTTAATATGTTGTCTAGAATAATTTTGGAAGTAGCAAGTATTTTATAATTTAAATGCATGCATTATTTGGCTAGCAAATAGGACAACACATGGTTCAATCTCAACAAAGTCACATAAAAAGAAATATGACTCCAAGTGTCTTGAGGAACAGTGAAAATCATTACTGCTGATTAAACAGGCAATCCCAGGGACATAAAAGAAGCAACTTTACATCTAAAAAATCCCAGAAATTATTCATAAACACTGATCTGCACCCTCCTCTCAATGTTACAACTCATGACAACTGCTATACTTTCACTCAACTTTTTCTAATCTGTCAAATTTCTTCACTCCCTGTTGATCTCTCTTGTCCTGCTTCTCTCTCCTCTTATCAAAATTCCAAGCCATCCCCAGTCCCAAAGAGACTCCATCCATGGTCTCCTGACTGAACATAGCCCGCCATGCTTCAGCTTTTAATGACTAGCAGCAGCATCTCACTGCATATTAGCTGCAGGACAACACATTTCCATGCTCCCTCCCCTTCCTTTACCGATGGTATTTTAAAAGATATTATAAAACATTGACGGAGGATAATATTCTCAACTCATTATATCAACATGAAAATAAAACCTAGCTAACTAAAGGGAATCAATTGTACACATGCATTTACCTTCATCTGTTTCCAAAGCTCTACTAAAAAACAGTGGATGAATTTTTAAAGTCATAAACTCCCTAAGACAAAGAGATCAAAAACATATAGCAACACCATTTCAGAATCTAGAAACAAAGGAAACCGGTTGATAGTGCTAAGAAAGTTGAATCCTAAGCCAGTTTAGGAGAAATGAGAGAAAAAAGAAAAGCAACCTGATATACAAATCAAAACAAGTGAAGGACTCGGGATTCCAGAAACCAGGTGCTTTTGGAAGTAGGGATAAAGGTAGATCTTTTGATTGATACTTGCTTCATAGTTAAATTCACATGTACCTGAAGTCTACATAAAAGATGGAAAATAAGGGTGGAGGGAGAAGCAGTTAGAAACCCTCTGATCTCAGGCAAAGCAGGGCAAGAGATCCCTGCATTAGAGAGAGTGCAGCTGATGATTGAGGATTAGAGTCTCTCAGGAGTTAATGAAAACTTGGCTGTATACTAAGAGCCGAGTCATCCCCACAGACAACACCACCTCTATCCCCAACTTCCCTCAGATCCTCAGCTCAGGAACTCACAAAGGTAGTAGCCAAGTTTATATACTCTCTCAGTAGGAGATTATAAATATATTATTGACTATAGACTCTGACCACCCCAAAGTAACAGACAAACAAGCAAACAAAAAGAACTAATGATACTGACCAAGGGTTACTTATTCAGGCAAACCTAAAAGTGAAGACTATAGCCAATTAGCCTCATCCCCATACACAAAGCTTATATTTGGTTTTTATTTTTCTTCCCAACTCTTGTTTATTAGCAGACAACCAAGGATCAGCATATTTAAGAGGAAACCCTCTATGCTTAAAAATAGAGAACTAAATAGAACAAAACAGATCTTTTTTTAAAGGTTATGCAGGTGGATTAAAAACATTATGAAAAGTTTCCCATGCAAAAGAAATCCTAATAATTTTTGCAGGTACACACCTGTAAGGAGGTAACATTATGGACTGAATGTTTGTGTACCCTTACCAAAATTATATGTTGATACCCTAATCCAATGTGATGATATTTGGAGGTTAGGCCTGTAGGAAGTGATAAGATTATGAGGGTGAAGTCTTCATAAATAAAATTAATGTCCTTAAGAGAAGAAACCAGAGAGCTAGCCAACTCTTCCTGCCATGACAAAATACAATGAGAAGTCAGCAGTCTGCAACCTGAAAGACATCTCTCACCAGAACCTGACCATGCTGGTACCCTGATCTCCAATATCTAGACTCCAGAGCCATAAGAAATGTTTCCATTGTTGCTTAAGTCACCTAGTTTAGGCTGATTTGTTAGAGCAGCCTGAACTGACTTAGGCAGATAGAGAATAACTCCCTACTCCATAAGTGAGGGCCATGCATAATGACAACCTTCCAATGAGTACAGAATGGAAAAGGGAAAGAATAACTTTACAGTGACAAACCCTAACACACCCTATCTCAACAGCTGATCAAAGCTGGGGTACAGTCCCCTGGCAGAACCATCCCTTCAGTGGACCCTAAAGGTGAGACCTCCACCCCAGTAGGTCCTGAAGGTGGGACTGATAACTTAGAGGGCCTGAGGGCAAAGAATCAGTTGAAAGAGGATTATTCTCCAGTTTGCAGATCTAATGGAATTTGCCTTGCTATATTTTAGACTTACTTGGCACCCGTCACTCCTTCCTTCTTTTTTATTCCTCCGTTTTGGAATGGGAATGTCTATCCTATGGCTGTCCCACTATTGTATTTTGGAAGCGCATAACTTGTCTGTCTTCACAGGTTCACAGCTGGAGAGGAATCTCATTTCAAGATGAATCATGCCTCAAGTCTCACCCATATCTGATTTAGATGATATTTAGATGAAATTTTGGACTTTAAACTTTAGAGTTGATGCTGGAATGAGTTAACTCTCTTAGGGTTGTTGGGATGGAATGAATGTACTTTGCATGTGAGAAGAGAATGAATTTTGAGGGGCCAGGGTGGAATATTACAGACTGAAAGTTTACGTTTGCACAGAATTCTGATGTTTAAACTCTAATCCCAATGGGATGGTATTTGAAAATGGGATCTTCAGGAGGTGAATAGGCCATGAAGATGGAGCTCTCATGAATGAATAGATTAGTGTCCACATAAAAGAGACCCCAGGAAGCTCTGTCACTCTTTCCACCATATGAAGATATAATGAGAAGGCAGCCACCTGCAAGCCAGCAGAGGGCTCTCACCAGAGCTTTACCACACTGGCACCCTGATCTCAGACTTCCAACTCCCAGAACTATGAGAAATTTTTTTAAAACCTGCAATCATGGGGCAAACCAAAGGCAGACGTTGGTTAAGCATCTGCCTTTGGCTCAGGTCATGATCCCAGGGTCCTGGGATCAAGCCCCTTGTCGGGCTCCTTGCTCAGTGGGAAGTCTGCTTGTCTGTCTTTCACTGCCCCCTTCTCCCGTTCATGATCTCTGTCTCTCTCTCAAATAAATAAACAGATCATATCAGAGAGAGAAAAAAAAGTTTATTTAGTGTATAGTTATAAAAACCTGTAAACTGATAATAAGCAATTACCAAAATAGAAAATTTGGCAAAAAACATAAACAGTTCATAGAAAAGGAAATACAAATGTCTCTCAAACATCAAAAAAAATCTTCCTTCATCATGAGAATAAAATAAATGTATTAAAAATATACTGGAATACTGTTTTTTACCTGTTTAATTACCAAAATTCAAAACTGACTATGGTGTGCAGCTTTGGAACTATCTATCAGAATTGCAAATGTATATAACATTTGATCTTGAAATTGCACTTTTAGGAATTTATCTTTGTTCATGCATTAAATATATATTTTCCCATACATTAAGTGGCCTATAAACAGGGTGATTCATTGTAGCATTACTGTCAGAATAAGAAATGGGAATTAATCAAATGTCCATCAAGGGAGAACTCATTAAGTAAAGGATTATACATAAAAAAGAATGAAGAAGTTTTCTGTGATCTGCACATACAAAAAGGTACCCAAATATTAGGTGATAAAAGTAAAGAAAGATGTAATATTCTATCTTTTGTGTAAAAAGGACAAAAATACATTTAAAGCTGATTTGTATAAAAATCTCTGTAGAATTTATAAAAGTGCTAATTTTGATGGTTGAGAACTGGATATATGAGTAAGAAGTGAAAGAGTAATGCTTTTCATGGTAAGCTTTTTTATAAAATAAATAAATATTAATTGTTCAATAGAATGGAAAGAAGAAATTATCAGGAAAAAAATAAAAGCTCTTTGAAAAAAATATATATACAAACATTCAAGACACACACATACATACACCTACCAAATAATTAATAAAATTATGATTTTTTAAATCTCAAAAAATACAGAGAAAAGGCAAAGATATACAAAAGAAACAAGGTAAAAATGGAAAAGAAGAAAACATCAGAGATTTTTCAAGATATTATCATAAAATTTAAGTAAATGCATTTCATTGGAAAATCCCCCCAAAGTGTCCAATACTATGCAAATATATAAATATATCCATTCCAAAGCATATGTTAATGAACTTTCAGAACACTGTGGAAAGGATATACTCTCTGAGAGAATAAAAAAATAAAATAAAAAAATGAACATATTACTGAGGGAATAAAAATAAAAAATGCTTTGGTTTTATTAATAATGTCATCAGGAGTTAGAATGAATTAATAAATTGCTTTTTAACTTTTGAGAGACCTAGAATTCTACACCTAACCATGTTTTCAATCAAATGTGAGGATGGAGTAGGGGTATTTTTAGACATCACGGTTTAAAAAATTGTCTGTCTTGCACATTTTCTCAGCTATCTACTGGAATAGGTGATTCAAGGAGGGGAAAACAAAAAGCCATAACTTAATAAAGTAAAACACATGGGATCCAGGAAACAGGTGATCTAACTGTAGAGAGAGTTGAAGAGAATTCTCTGGTTGATTGTGATGGAAAATAAGAGCTTAAGTTTCGTGCAGCATTTCTGGAGTACAAGGGGTCCAAACTGGCACAATTTAGAGGCATTTGAGAGAGAAGACAATAGTGTCAGAATATCGGAATCTTATGACTGTATTACATGAGGGGGGGTGTAAACAACTGGAGGACAGTTTATGCATTAATTAATGACAAGTATTTTTATTTTTTAAGATTTTATTTATTCGAGAGTGAGTGAGCGAGCGAGCGAGCGAGAGAGAGAGAGCACAAGCTGGGGGAAGAGGCAGAGGGAGAGAGAGAAACAGGCTCCCGGCTGAGCAGGGAGCCTGATGCAGGGCTTGATCCCAGGACCTTGAGATCATGATCTGAGTCGAAGACAAACGCTTAACCAACTGAGCCACCTGGGTGCCCCAATGATAAGTATTTTTAAAATGCCTGGGTGGATGGGTCAGTTAAGCAGCTGCCTTCGGCTGGGGTCATGATCCTGGGGTCCTGGGATCGAGCCCCAGGTTAGGCTCCCTGCTCAGCGGAGAGCCTGTTTCTCCCTCTGCCTGCCACTCTGCCTACTTGTGCTCTCTATCTGTCAAATAAATAAATAAAATCTTTAAAAAAAGTAATAAAATAAAATAAAATATAAGCAAACAAAACAAGAAAAATGTTAATACCAATGACAACAAATGTTGTTAGGAAAAATAATTATATTGTATTACATAGATTAAACTCTCACTAGCTTCAGCATGATAATATTTATGGAAACAGTAATACTTAGTCTGATCAAAATTATAAATTAACAGTATTAAAAGAATGTAAGTATGAAAGCTCCACTATTAGTGGTGAGCAGTGATGGTTAAATCAAGCTGAACCTCACCTTGTCTTCCATGGTGGAAATTTAATAACCTTGTAACTGACAAGTAAGTAAGTAAAGGGTTTAAGTTCCCTTTGAGTTGAAAATGATTACTTCTAGAGAGGTGGGAAGGGGAAAGGGGATTGTAATTTTGGTTATTAAACTTTATGGAATTATTTGAGGAATACCTGGGTGGCTCAGTCGGTTAAGCATCCACCTTCAGCTCAGGTCGTGATCCCAGGGTTCTGGGATCGAGCCCAGCATCGGGCTCCCTGCTCAGGTGGAGGCCTGCTTCTCCCTCTCCCACTGCCCCTGCTTGTGCTCTCTCTCTCTAACAAATAAATAAATAAAATCTTTAAAAATAAATAAATAAACCATGGAATTATTTGATAATTCTTTATTTGCACTTATAACTTACATGCAAATAAAAACTAACAAAAATAAAGATAGAATAATTAAGGTATAATATAAAGTTGACTTTTTCATCATTTTTCACTTTTTCAAAGATAAGAGAATTTTGTTTTCAAATATCAACAAATATCTCTACTATCATTGATTATTACAAAAAACTTTGTATGGGTAGTCTAAGTGACAATGAATATTGCCTTCACATGTAAATCAAGTTAAGAATGGAAAGTGGAATTTACTTTTTACTCAAATTTGTCTCAAAATGAAATAATCCTAAATCACAGGAATATTTACAGAGTCTAACTCTACTGGAGCTCCAATCTACTCTTCCTACCCCCATATTGTACAAAAAAATCCCCAAGAGCTCTTTTAGAATGGAGACAAACCTAATATTCCAACCTATTCTTGCCCTAATAGCATCACTCACCCTGGGTTCACCTCCTATAACTTCTCATTTTTATCAGGAATTAGGAATTTAGTTCACTAATTAGGAACTTAGTTCACTAATATTCTGGGCCATGGATGTTTAAAATACTAATTTTTCTGTTTTATTTTGAAAAAAAAAATGGAAGTAATGAACAACTGAATTATTCATTTATTGTTGCTCTGCTAGTGATTTTAAAATACATAAATAAAAGTTAAGGTGTCAATGTTCTTATCCTAAAAACTGTGAGCTTCCTTCCAGCTTATTTTCTACGCTGCATTTTCTCCCAGAGGGTGAAAATCAGTAAAGAAAATCAATAAAGAAACATAGACCATAAAATGATACATTAGACCAGATAGACTTAACAGATATTTACAGAACGTTTCACCCAAAATACATAATGTTGGACAATATTTTAATTAAGAAATCTTCTCTTTAAGCTGAAAAGAAAAGGTGCTAATTAGTAACAAGAGCTCATATGAAAGAATAAATCCTACTGGGAAGGTAAATATAAAGTAAAGGTAGTGGTTAATCACTTATAAAGCTAGTATGATTAAAAGACAAATGTAGTAAAAATAACTATGATTACAATAATTTGTTAAGTGATACACAAGATAAAAAGGTATAACATGTGACATCAAAAACAAAATGTGAAGGGAAATAATAATGTTGAGCTTTACAATCGGATTAAACTTGTTATTGACTTAAAATAGACTGTTATAGATATAAATTGTTATATGTAAGCCCTGTGGTAATCACAAAACAAAAACCTATAGTAAATACGTAAAAAATAAAGAGAAAGGAATATAAGCATACCACTAAAGAAAGTTATCAAACCACAAAGGAAGAGAGCAAGAGAAGAAAGGAACAGAGAGGAACTACAAAAACAGCCAGAAAACAATGAACAAAATGGCAATAAGTAGATATCTATCAATAATTTTACTTTAAATGTAAATGGACTTAATTCTATAACAAAAAGACATAGAGTGGTTGAATGGATAAAAAAAACAAGACCCATCTATATGCTGCCTACAAAAAATTTGTTTTAGATGTAAGGACACACAGAGACTGAAAGTGAAGAGATGGGGAAAAAAAAATTTCCATGCAAATGGAAACAAACAAACACAGCTGGAGTGGCTATACATACATCAGGTAAAATAGACTTTAAAACAAAGTCTATAATGAGAGACAAAGAAGGGCTTTATATAATGATGAAGGAGTCAACCTAACAAGAAAATATGACATTAGTAAATATTTATGCACCCAACATAGGAACACCTAAATATATAAAGCACACATTAACAGACCTAAAGGAAAAAATAAACAGCAATATAATAATAGTAGGGGACGTAAATATCCCACTTACATCAATGGATAGGTCACCCACACAGAAAATCAATAAAGAAACATAGACCATAAAATGATACATTAGACCAGATAGACTTAACAGATATTTACAGAACGTTTCACCCAAAAGCAACAGAATACACATTCTTCTCAAGTGCACATTTTCCAAAACAGATCATATGTTAGGCCATAAAACAATTCTTAATAAATATAGGAGTATTGGAATCATATCAAGTATCTTTTTCAACCACAATGGTATAGAATTAGATATTACACAGAGAAAAGTAGGAAATTCACAAATATGTGGAAATTAAACAACATGGTATTGAACAACCAATGGGTCAAAGAAAAAATCAAAACAGAAATAAAAAAATGCCTTGAGACAATAAAATGGAAATATACCAAAATTTATAAGACACAGTAAAAAGCAGTTCTAAGAGGAAGTTAATAGCAATAAATGTCTACCTGAAGAAACAAGAAAAATCAAATAAACAACCTAACATCACACCTCATGGAACCAGAAAAAGGAGAATGACCAAAGCCCAAAGTTAGAAGAAGGCAATTATAAAGATTAGAACAGAAATAAATGAAATAAAGACTAAAAGACAACAGAAAAGATCAATGAAATGAAGAGCTGGTTCTTTGAAAAATAAACAAAACCCTTAGCTAGACCCACCAGGAAAAAAAGAGAAGAGGACTCAAATAAATAAAATCAGAAATGAAAGAAGAGATGTTACAACTGATACCACAGAAATACAATGGATCATTAAGAGACTATGATGAACAATTATATGCCATAAATTAGTTGACCCAGAAAAAAATTAATAAATTCCTAGAAACAAAAATTCTACCAAGACTGAATCATGATGAAATAGAAAATCTGAACAGACCAACTAGTAGTGAAGAAGATTGAATCAGTAATCAAAAAGCTCCCAACAAACAAAAATCCAGGACCAGATAGCTTTACTAGTGAATTCTACCAAATATTCAAAGAAAAATTAAAACCAATCCTTCTTTTTCAAAAAACAGAAAACTCTTTCAACTCATTTTATGAAGCCAGAATTGCCCTGATACCAAAACCAGACAAGGATGCCCCAAGAAAAGAAAAGTACAGGTCAATATCCCTGATGAACATAAATGCAAAAATTCTCAACAAGATATTAGCAAACAAAATTCAACCATACAGGGGTGCCTGGGTGGCTCAGTTGTTAAGTATCTGCCTTCAGCTTGGGTCATGATCCCAGGGTCCTGGAATCAAGCCCCGTATCAGGCTCCCTGCTCAGGGGGAAGCCTGCCTCCCTCTCCCACTCCCCCTGCTAGTGTTCCCTCTCTTGCTGTGTCTCTCTCTGTCAAATAAATAAATAAAATATTTAAAAAAAAAATTCAACCATACATTAAAAGAATCATTCACCATGATCAAGTGAGATATATTCTGGGGATGCAAGGATGGTTCAACATCCACAAGTGAATCAATGTGGTACACCACATTAACAAAACAAAGAATAACAATCATATGATCATCTCAATAGATTTAGAAATAGCATTTGACAAAATTCAACATCCATTTTTAAAAGATTTTATTTATTATTTATTTATTTATTTATTTATTTATTTACTTGAGAGAGAGAGAATGAGTGGTGGGGAGGGGCAGAAGGAGAGAGAGAGAGAGAACAGACTCCCTGTGAGCAGGAAGCCTGATGCAGAGCTCCATCCCAGGACCTGGAGATCATGACCTGAGCCGAAGGCAGACACTTAACCGACTGAACCACCCAGGCATCCCTCAACATCCATTTATGATAAAACCACTCAACAAAGCAGATATAGAGGGAACATACCTCAACATAATGAATAGTCCTCCTCCTCCTGCTTCATCTTTTTTTGGTAGACACTATCAGATGGGACAGATTTAAATTGTAAGTATACTTTTATTTGTTTCTCTATAGTTTTCTCTATAGTTTGTTTGGAGTTTGAGTATAGAGTATTGAGTATAGAGTTCTCTATAAGTTGTATAGTTTTCTGTAGTTTGTTTCTCAATAGTTTTTTTATGGTAGTTTAGCAAATAAGGCCTTCCTTAGATCTTCCTGTAGTTCTATTTATTTCTTTTCTACTACTATGGGCTTCGGAAATACTACTGATATGCTCCACTCACTACCTGATGCTCCACTCCAGATTTTGGCTGTCACCAACTGTATCCTCTGTTTTTACCCTAAAAACTTGAAGCAGAGACACAAAGTTTATATTTCTCCAGAGAATGTCCAATCCAAGGGTAAAGTAGGGCAGGCCACAAAGGCAGTTCTAGGTTTAAGGATCATAGGTTTAAGGATCATGGCGAGAGATGACTTAGATTTGACTCCTTACTTTCACTTCGTGAAAAGCAGTTCAAGGTGTCTACAGCTAAGAATAAAAAGAGAGTGCACACAGGCCCTCAATGTCTCTCATTGTTCCTCAGGGAGGCACACCAATAATTGGATAGGCTCAGTGTGGAAGGAGGAATCAGCCAGGTCAGGAAAGCTCAGTAATTTTACCCTCCTTTAAACTAGAATGCTGGACCATGTCAGCATTCAAAGTCTCACACAGCTACCACTGAAGGGAATCTTTGTCCTATCACAGTTACACATGTATTTACTCTAATTCTTACCAAAGCATGAGTTCTATTTGTCATTTCAGGGCAACAGCCCTGGCCCTGGCCTACTGTGTGACAGAGAGAGACTTACATTTTACTGAAGGTTTTCTAGAAGGGATCACAGAGGAGTATGACAACACACATCATCTCACTCAATGTCTCTTTTCTCAAACCACTGATGTCATCTATCTCATAACGTCCCCTCCCAAGCCTCTGGGTAATTTTTCTTATTTGCTATGCAGACTAGTTTAGGCTGCGCCCCACACCCATCATGCCACTCTACAAAGAGCCCTTTGGTGTATACTGTCATGAGAAAGGTATCTGGGATGGTAAATAACAGATGATACTTCCTGTCTTTCAGTTGTTCAAGCAAAACACTGAGAACCAATAGAGTGGATTTAGGGAGAAGTCTCCCCAGTCTCCTCTGGCCTTCCACAGCATACTTGTAATGCTGTAAGGACCATGTGTCTTAACAACCTTCAAACAATCCAATTAGTGTATTGAAGTATTTCCCGGAAAACTAGAGATTGTAGAGGTTCCAGCACCTTACAATTCATGAGAAAGTTAAGCCATAATTAGAATTTTGCTTTTACATCTGCGCTTAAAAGAATCATTACTCCTTTACTAATATTATGAACATTTTATGAACATAATTTATCTCCATTGCCCTTCTCTTGGTCTGTTTCTGTTGATATATGACACACTCCAAATTGCGAGAAATAAGTTATTACAGTGAGCAATTTCTAATTATTTCCTCTGATTAAAGTTCAGTTATGTCAGGGAACCTGATTCCCCATGTTGCTGTTCGGTGGGAAAAACTATGGTTTATAATTAATCTCTGCCATTTAAAAAAATATGAATAGGATTTTACATTAATGTCTATGAAATGTTTTAATATTTTTGTTTCTCATTTCCTTCTGATTTATTGGGGGCTCAATTAACTTAGCCAACATATCTTAGAAGAAATAAAGTACTACTATAATGAATAGGAGTATCATATGCTCTATTTAGTATAAAGGTGAACACAGTTAAGCATCTGTCACAAAAGTTTATAATCAGATGCAAATCTATGTCAGGCTTTTCACTCATACTTCTACTTAGGGCCTTCTGCAGAGAAAAATATTAATTCTCTGAGGCTCTTGTTTTCCCACTATGCCCTCCCATAAACAAGGGTTTGATGAAAAGTTCAATTTTAATCGTACTGAGAATTTTAAAAACTAATTTTAAAGATTAATAACTCATTATAATCTGACCAGAGACAACCACGAAAGAAAAAAAAAAATTGGTTAGAAGAGTTTCTCCTACCTCTAACTTCCATGTTGCTCAAGGATCAACTGTATTTCTAATTGAGAATGGGAAATAGGGTCCTAGTTTAAAAAATTGTGATGACTGTTAGTGAAATGTAGGAAAGAGACCAATTTCATTTCATTCTTTTGCAGGTTAGAGAAAGGAGTGGTTTCAAAAAAAGTTTTTGTGGGGCGCCTGGGTGGCTCAGTCGTTAAGCATCTGCCTTCGGCTCAGGTCATGATCCCAGGGTCCTGGGATCAAACCCCGCATCGGGCTCCCTGCTCTGCAGGAAGCCTGCCTCTCCCTCTCCCACTCCCCCTGCTAGTATTCCCTCTCTTGCTGTGTCTCTCTCTGTCAAATAAATAAATAAAATATTTAAAAAAAAAAAAAGCTTTCGCATCTCTTAATGTGGTACATTTCCCTGGGTCTAATTATTTTATCCCTACTTATTATAAGTAATAAGGCAGCGTACTGTTTTTCTTTTTTAAGTTTCTCCTAAAATATTACAAAAAGATAGTTTGGGATTTGAAATTAGTTGAACTAAATTTAAACTTTTGATTCTGCCTCTCTTTAGCTCTATAATCTTGGGGCATTGCTTAGTTCATCAGAGACTGTTTCTTTAGAGGCTGTTTGGAGAGAACATCACCAAATCTAAAGTGGTACTGTCAGGAACAAGTTAAATAATGTTTGTGACTAGTCTTTGTATACTCTAGAACACTGTAGAAATGATAAATGTTATTTTTCAACTACAATAAAAGGTGCTAATTTTCCCTGTATTTAATAGCTCATTGACAAGAAGATACTTGATAGAATCATAAACTGTCTAAAGAGAAACCAAGTGTTCAAAGATCCTTGAACACTAATCTATATCATTATGGAAATAATTCATTCCATAGAAAGCAAGTATTAAGAAGTAAACCACAAGTAAATAGCTTGTGTCACAAATAATGGAATTATAATAAATATTTAATGATAATTAAGATTCCACCAATTTTTGAGCAAGTCAAGTTAATCTAATTCAAAAATATTAATTCAGCACAATCAAATGCACTGTGCTCAGTTCTGAGCTTAAACAAACTTAAACAAAACGTACCACCTTTATTTTATCATTCTACACTATCTTCATCTTGGTATTTGTGCAGATTTGTGATTAAAAAATCACAAACACAAAAGAAAGTAAAAACAACATGTTAATCTCCAAACTGATGATAATTATAGATTTTTCCTCAGTTTCACTCTATAACTGCAATGTAGACCAAAAAAATAAGCTTATGTTCAGCACAAAGAGTAAAGAAAAACTAGACTAATAAATGAGAATCATTTTTAAATAAAATTGTTATAACTAAAGCTATGTTTTTGTTTGTGAAACTTTTATTTTATTAAAATTATTGGTTTTTTTAAAAATATTTTATTTATTTATTTGATAGAGACAGCACAGGCAGAGTGGCAGGCAGAGGGAGAGGGAGAAGCAGGCTCTCCACTGAGCAGGGAGGACGAGGCAGGGCTCGATCCCAGGACCCCAGGATCATGACCTGAGCCGAAGGCAGACGCTTAACCGACTGAGCCACCCAGGCGCCCCTATTCTGTTTTTTTTTTTTTTTAACTCCTGGCACTAATATGTAATCCAAATAGAATCTATAATCTCAGACTAAAAATAATTTTTTTCTTAGAGTTACAATCATTCTTTAATGTTAACTATTTGGTAAAGTGAAGACAACCAAAAGGAGAGCCAAGCTCAGATAACATGTCTGTGTGAGACTTAGGAGTACCAGTGGCTCAGAGTAAGCAAGTAAGGATTAATAAACCTTTTCTTCAAGGGGGGATTAAATTGCATGCTGATATTGCATGCAATTACTCAGGAGGAGGTTGACTTAGAGAAGGGGGATAAAAGGAAATTTTATTTGTTTAATGAATAATATTTGAGTATCTACTATTTGCCAAGCTATGATCTAGGCACAAAGATGCAGTGGCAAATAAGAAAGAGAATAGGTACTTGTGGGACTTAACATTCTGTTGAGGGAGAGGGACAAGTAAGAAAATTCAAAAAAAAAAGAAAAGGAAAAAAACCCCACCAAACTCCTCCTAAAGAGGAATTTCTAAAAGATATGAAGTCAAAGAAAGCAGAGTAAGAAACAGGGTATGTCAGTTTCCTATGCTATTTAGGTTAGAGAGTCAGGCATGGTCTCTTAGAGGAGATGACACTGGAGAATAGCAGAGATGAAGTTTCCAAAGCAAGCTTCATGCTCAAGAAACAGCCAAGCATTCAGTGGGGCTGGAAGTGAGTGGGCCAGAAGAACTCGGAGGAGATCAGGTCACTCACCGAGTCCTGATTCAGATCCAAGAGGTTCTTTTATGCTATGAAGACTTTTGATTATTCTAAATGCTATGGAAATCATTGGACTTTGAGTTTAATGTGCTCTGATAAATATTTTTCAACTATGTGGAGAATCGACTTGAGGGTGAAGTTGGCAAGAAGGATGAGAGGTAGGGATGGAAGGAATGAGACCAGTTGGGAGATGTTGCAGTTGTCACTGTCCACATGATGACAACTTGAACAGAATAGCAGTGGAGGCAGTGAGAAGTGATTAGATTCTGGATATATTTGGACATATCTTAGCATGGCATGTTGATGCATTGGATTTGGGTTGTGAAAGAAAAAGGAAAACAAACATGACTCTAGGTTTTTGTCCTGAGCTACTAGTGAAAAGTAATGGTGAAGACTCAGGGAAAGGTAGTGAGTTTGGAGATACAGATCAGAAGTCCTTATTCAAACATGTTAAAATTTATGTGCCAATCAAATAGGGGAGTCTAGAACCGAGGGAAAGTCTGAGGTTGGTGATATCAATTTGGCAATCATAAGGATAGTGATGGTATTTATGGCCATAGCCTGCGTAAAATTACCCAAAGTATGAGTGTGGTTGGAGAGAGGAAGCACAAGGAATGTGTGATGGGAAATGCTGATAGTTAAATGTCATAAAGAAGAAGAAGAGCCAATGGAAGAAACTGAGAAGGAGCAGTGTTCTGTGTAGGAGGAAACACAGAGCCAGTAGGGAATACATCCAGGAGCTTTGGGAAGCTGGCTCCACTATCACATCAAGGTTTGGCTGTGGGGTATTAATGTTGGATTAATTATGCAATCTGCCTTTTAGCTAAAAACGAGTTAAATCCAGTCACCTCAGGGATAAGGTACAATAGATTGACAAAGACACTGACAATGCAGAGATTCCCCTCACCTATCTTAGAATTTGTGCAATTCTGTGTGATTTGTGATACTCGGAGCCTCTGCCCAGGGACCATCAGGGCTTCAGTGGTTCCATTCAAAACACAGCGATGGTTTTTCTCTGCTCTATGACGGTAATTGGTTTTGAATTTAGAATTGTGTCTATTTTTCAGAAGCTAATCAGGGTAAGCTAATCCTGTGAGCATTTGTTTTTCTTGTAAACAGTTCTATGTAAAAATTACATTTTGCCTTCCTTCTGCAGACAGTCACAATCATTATTGGAGGAAATCAAGGCAAACAAAGTGTGATTGCCATTTATAAGGCTATGGGAAAGAATTCCCACAATAGCTATTTGCTAATGGCGATGTTTTATAGTCTTAATTATAACACTGCTGGAAAATCATGGAATGTATATACAAATTCATTTACCTCATTTGTTTTTCACCCTTAGGTGCAATATTGTAAACAACTGCATTTGAAATCTGAAACAGAGTTTTATTTCCCACCAGTGTTTATTTATTCCGAGTAAAATGGACTTCCTTCAAGCAACATGTCATTGTGTATAATACTCTGACAAGCCAGAGTTTTAATTTCATTAGATTGCACATTTTTTTTTTTAAGGCCTCAAATGCTTTTTTGCCACCATTTATTGTGGAAGAACTTAGTAATAATTGTAAAATATGAACTCCCGATTACTGGGAAGATATTTTGGTTAAGTAATTCACTAATTACCAGCTCCATAAAAATTAACACGAATGAACAGAAACAAGTCTCCAGGAAAGCTATGGCAATGCATTTCTTTATCACTAAGTGAAATCTAGGCATCTCTGAGAAGTAGATATGACCTTATTTTGAGTGAAGCAAAAGAAAGTAAACAGCGTATTTCATGATAGATACAATGACGTCTAACTAGAAAACCAGACTGATGAATATATTTTTTTCATCTCTTTTGGGAGATTTTAAAAATCTTATCATTACATATTAGATCCCTTATTGTCTGGATTTCAAGTGAAGGTGTGATAGCAGCATGGATCTGAATGCATTAGTGAATGATTAGCTTTGGGAGGTAGGGGTTGAAGGTCACAGAGAGGATGACGATTCCCCCAACTAACTACCAGAGTGAGACTTGCAGTTTGTTCTGTTCTATAAGTCCTTCCTATGTCTTGCATCTTTAAGGAAGTCGTGGTTCAGCCAAAGTCAAAATTTTCTAGTAGAGAAGATCTGACTGGCTACCTCTCAAAGATGAGTCCATCTTCAAATTGAGCTGCCTACACTTTGTTGGATGCCATAATTCATGTTCAGGAGATGGATGAAATTGCCTGGAGAGGATTATTTTTAAATGTTTTATTAGTCACCATTCTACTTAGGAAATAAAAAATGCTAAAGCACTCTCTGAAGGAGATTTTCTGTAGGGAAATAGGTAGGTACCCACAAAATTATTGCAAGGGTTGGAGGAATACAATTTAGAATGGGATTTCAAGGACTGACTCCCAAACCCTGACAATTTGCCGGCCAAGGGAGCTCTTACCTCTGAAGCCACCATGAAAACTATTGAGTTGAAGATCACTCTGCCATGATTGCATTACGGACATCAGGAATCCAGAGTCAGGAAGCCATCACTACCACAAATGTCTCCCAATTCACAAAACTAGTGCCTGGATCCTGGAACATGGTAACAGCTTCTTTATAATCAGGAAGCTGGAGAAGAGAAACTGGAATGCTGACTGCTGCAGAAAAATGTCCTATCTCCATGACCTTGACTGCCTACAGAAATCAGTCAGACACCAAAAGATGGCCTCATTCCCACTTGGGCTTTCCAAATCTCACATGGGTGGATCTTTTTAGTGGGAATCAATTAGCATCTGGAACCTTAGCAACAAAGAATTATTAAAAATGTAATTTTGGGGGCTCCTGGGTGGCTCAGTTATTAAGTGTCTGCCTTTGGTTCAGGTCATGATCCCAGGGTCCTGGGATCAAGTCCCGCATCAGGCTCCCTGCTCAGCGGGAAGCCTGCTTCACCTTCTCCCACTCCCCCTCCTTGTGTTCCCTCTCTCGCTGTGTCTCTCTCTGTCAAATAAATAAATAAAATCTTTAAAAATAAATTTAAAAAATAATAAAAGTGTAATTTTTAGTTTTCCAATATTTGCATTAGAAAAATGTACTAGAAGATTGATAGAATGGAGGAAGTGCAAAGCAATCTGTATTACCTAACCACAAATACATGTTTAAAACAAGTGTTATTGGGCGCCTGGGTGGCTCAGTCGTTAAGTGTCTGCCTTCGGCTCAGGTCATGGTCCCAGGGTCCTGGGATCGAGCCCCACATCAGCCTCTCTGCTCCGCGGGAAGCCTGCTTCTCCCTCTCCCACTCCCCCTGCTTGTGTTTCCTCTCTCTCTGTGTCTTTCTCTCCCTGTCAAATAAATAAATAAAATCTTTTAAAAAAATAAATAAATAAAAATAAAACAAGTGTTATTATTTTCAAATAAAGGTAATATAAGAGAATGCTTTTAATTTTAGATTGCATGAATTCATAGAGTGAAAATGTTTGCTAAACTTTTTCAGATTCCCATTCTTCTCTAAAGTTTTCCAGAAGTTCATTCTACAGTAGAGTTATGGAATAAAGCAACGTGACATGACATTTTATGTTTTTTCCAATTCCTAAATCTTTGATAGATGTTATGTATGCTACACTGATGACTTATTCTCACTCATTACTCGACAAACACAAAGACAAGCCATTCAGTCATATGTATTCAAACGTCCATAGTGGTGACAGCATAAACCATGGAAACTGATTTTTATTTTGAATTGGTTAATAAGTTTCTTTGGGGAACTTCCAGTGACAACAATAAATCTGACTTTCCTAGACAATAAGATATTACCATCATCAGTAAATTTTCTTTCATCTCAAGTGACCTATTAAACTCATTTTTAGCATTTCTTTTTTGATAAATATGAAATACATTTCCTTTGAAATAATACTATAAATTGACATTTAAAGTGGCTTTTTTTACTCATTTAATTTCTTTAAACAATAGTATCAAAGCTTTGAGTTTCTTTAATATTGTCCTTGATATTTTTTTTTAAAGATTTTATTTATTTATTTGACAGAGAGAGAGGGAACACAAGCAGGGGGAGCGGGAGAGGGAGAAGCAGGCTTCCTGCGGAGCAAGGAGCCCGATGCAGGGCTCGATCCCAGGACCCCGGGATCATGACCTGAGCCGAAGGCAGACGCTTAACCGACTGAGCCACCCAGATGCCCCGTCCTTGATATTTTTACATATATGTAAATAAAAATGTCAATAAACTGCATGGGTTTTTTTTTTTTATTCAGAAAGGAGCAATTTTTTTTCTTCTTGAAACTAAGAATCCCAATTAGTACAGAAATAAATAAAATCAGAATAGTGCACATAACTCTGATAAATGAAAAGAAATATAATTTGTGATTGTATTAGTTTCCAAGGGATGCTATAACAAATTACCACAAACTTGGTGGCTTAAAACAACAGATATTTATTTTTTCACAGTGCTAGAGGCTGGAAGGCTAAAATTAAAGGTGCTGGCAGAGTTGGATTGCCTCTAAAAGTTCTAGGGGAAAATATTTCTTTCTCTCCCCTAGTTTATGGTGGCTCCTGGTATTTCTTGGTTTGTGGCAGCATAGCTCCCATCCATGCCTTCATCTTTATATGGTTTCTGTATCTCTGTGTGTCCTTTTCTGTCTCTTATAAGGACACTTGCATTGGATTTAGGGCTCACCATAATCCAATATGGTCTAATATCTATCCTTACCTTAATTACAACTGCAAAAGCCCTATTTCCAAAATAAAGTCACATTCTGAGGTTTCAGGTGGATAAGAATTTCTAGGGGACACTATTCAACAGACTACAGTGATTGCATTTAATTTGACCTGAAGACAGTGAAAATCCACTAGTGAGGAATGGTAACCTGGAACCCCTTGGGGAATGGTGACAAAACAGTTAATTAAATCACCTCTTTGAAATGAAGGCAAGTCTTTAGGGACTGCATTGCTACTTCCAAAACATAAAGCCCATTAGAAAGTCAAAGTCTATGGGAAGAGATAGTTGCCTTTACAGCAATGAACACCATAAGAAAAGAGAATCACAAAGTAAAATCTGCAAAATACCTATAATTTTGGCTCAAGGTACCAGTGGAAGCTTTGAGATGTATTAAAAGGATTGGCAAACTTTCAATATCAAAGGACAGAAATATCTCAAAATTTAAAAGCACATAACTTTATCCTACAGATTGACAAATTCTGACATCAAGTGAATTCACAATGCTTTCAAGATTATTATGTGAGGACTATGGCACTGATAGGGAAAGAAGAAACCAGGACTGGGATACATATGTATAGGGGAATTTAGAGGAATTTGCACACCCTGCACCCACAAACCCAATGAGCCAAAACAGCCTTGTTTCTGATTTCCTCTAAGTGTAGTCCTGCGTGCAGAGGACCCTGTCACCATGCAAGAGGGAGCCAGTTCTCTCTGTGCTCCATCTTCGCCTTCCCCATTATCTCCAGCCCCAAAACCACAGTCATGTCACAGCCCACTTCTAACTTATAAGGAAGCAGTGGAAAAGTCAGCCCAGGGAGGCTAAGAAGTACATGCCAAAAATTTTTAAACTTTTCTAATTTACATTAGCAAACATTTGGGTAACTAGAAGAGGGACTAATTTAAGGACATCAGAAATAGTAGAGAAGGTAATGTTAGGTGAAGCTATTAACTTTAATATGATGCACTTCCTGCAGATCTCAGGATCAATGTGTCAACCTGAGCATTTGAAAGTGATTCTAATGGCTTTCTCAACTGGGTAACCGAAGTCCTTACTAAGGAGTTGCCCTTGCTAAATAGAGTCAAGATATCAGAAAAACAACTTTGGTGTGATGTAAAGAAGAAACCCAAATACTCTGTGAAAGAGGAATGTTAGATTGGATTTGTCATTAGGGCCGACTCACATATTTCCTCACTATTGCTCAGAAGGCATGCCTTGTGTTGAGGTTTTAAGAAATGCACAGTTGCTTGGAGTACCAGTAACTTTAAAAACATTTAAGTGAATGTGTAATTTTGCTGGGCTAGGATGTTGGTTAGAGATACTTCAGTGCTGCAGTTGAAATAGATTCCCTGATTTCCATGGGGCAGAAAGTTACTGAGTGGGTGAGTTAAAGGAGTGCTATAAATACCAGAGCCAGATTTGCAGTGGTAACCACTTCAGGCAGCAGAACACATGATGATCAACATCATTTAACTTCTAGTGATCTTTATAGCAAGTTTCTTGATCATAGCATTGCTATAGTGTGTGCAGTAAGACCATACTTAAATAATGCAGCTGAAAAAAATCCAAATGAGATGGACAGAAGTCTGGAGTGTCATTTCCATAGAGAGTCATAACTTCTTACTGAATTTCCAGACCTAAATCCTGTAACAGACCTGGTATCCTTGAATTAAGAGGATGTCTGGTATTTATGAGGAAAGACACCATAATGAAATCACAAATAAATTCTAATAATATAACTCCTGGCCTTTCCAAAAGATCCTGCCAAAGTTGCTCTTGGGCATTGACTCTGAATTGATACTAGTTCTTGGGAAAATAGACAAAGGTGTTATTGGGGATCAAATAAAAAATGTAATTTTGACCTATGGCCACCTCATTGTATACCCAATAGGACACTTGTGTTTGGCTCCTCCAGTTCCAGAGTGTATAGGTTCTGGAAATAATGTAAGCAGTTGACAGAATCTTTAGGAAGAGTTATTACAGAAAGGAGAGCCAAGTTACTATAGTTCATCATGTCTAAGAAAATTATATATAAAAAGCAATACTGAATCGCTAGAAAAGGCAAAGAAAGATAAGTACTACCACTGAAGACTAAAAATGCAAGAGTAATGGTTTACAGCACAGCCCATTTAACTCTCAGATTTGGCTACTTTCAAAGACTGATGGGTCTGTAAGAATGACTGAATTATTGTAAACTTAAATAGGCAGGGTCTCTGATTGCAGCTGCTCTTCCAGATGTGGAACTGTAGCAAATTAGTAGAGTAGAAAGGGGAGATAAAAGTTGGTATTTCCATGCACCCCAACATTCATAGCGGCAAAGTCCACAATAGCCAAACTGTGGAAAGAGCCGAGATGCCCTTCAACAGATGAATGGATAAAGAAGATGTGGTCCATATATACAATGGAATATTACTCAGCCATCAGAAAAGATGAATACCCAACTTTTACATCAACATGGAGGGGACTGGAGGAGATTATGCTAAGTGAAATAAGTGAAGCAGAGAAAGTCAATTATCATATGGTTTCACTTATTTGTGGAACATAAGGAATAACATGGAGGATGTTAGGAGAAGGAAGGGAAAAATGGGGAGGGGGAATTGGAGGGAGAGATGAACCATGAGAGACTATGGACATGAGAAACAAACAGGCTTTTAGAGGGGAAGGGGGAGGGGGTGTTGGTTAGCCCGGTGATGGGTATTAAGGAAGGCACGTACTGCATGGAGCACTGGGTGTTATACAAAAACAATGGATCATGGATCACTACATCAAAAACTAATGATGTATTGTATGGTGACTAACATAACATAATAAAATTAAAAAAAAAAGTTGGTATTTCCCCATCAGGATGCATTTCTGGTAATATATCTTACTGTCTCTTTTATATGATAGAGAGATATCTGGAATTAAAGATATGCACAGTTTTTTTAGTCAATGGTTAACAGATTAGTTGGATTTTCTGGAAGTTGGGAAGGGAAAGACGAGTTCTGGGGGCAAGAAGTTTTGAAGAAGCTGTGAAAAGATATACAGCTCAAGAATTAGCCCAAACTATAAGAATAAATCTGTCTCACATAAATATTTACTAAGGATTCCACTGCACAGAAGGCTGTTCAAAAAGACCCAATCAGATAGTTAGTGTGGCTTTCACCCTCTGCCAATCCAGTGCTTATTTGCTGGATTCACAAGCACAATACTTGTGGAGAGAGTATCTACAGCCTAAGTGCAGATTTTAACTTGTTTGCTCTTAATTACATTCCCTGCCTTGGTCCTGAAAATTATATTTTCTAGGATTCCCTGATAATTGGCTTCTAGTTAAGGTCAGTGAATGGAACGCATTGGTGGGGTATGGGAGGGCATGAGGAAGGAAAAGCCATTATTTGTCCCTCTCTTTTTCTCCACCTCTAGTGGAATCTATAGATAATAGATTTATCTCCTCTGTAGTTTCAGCTCCTGCCAGGAAGCCCCAGCTCTTACAGTCCAACAGTCACTCCTTCCCTATATACCCCCTGCCCTAAGGATGGTGCTGAAAAACCCCTAGTTGCTTCATTGAAACCCTGTCTGATTTTCAGGCTCTTCCTAAAAGTTTTTGTAATAAGTTCCCTATATGTACAACAGGGAGCCTTTTATCGGACTCCTTCATATGCACTCTCTGTTTTGCTATATGGTTCCAGACTGATACACCTGGCCTCCAGGAACCATAGTGAAACCAGGTGCTGACTTCAGTCACTGTTGTTTCCATTTTAATGTCTTCTGTTTCCTCACTGGACCATTTCTATGTTTGAAATGTTGGCTGCCCAATTTGCCTTTTTTAAAAAGTTATTTTCTGAAATTTGTTCTCCAACTCAGCACCACATTTATCTTGTGAAATTGTGTTGGCCCAGAGTCCATCCTTAAACCTTGCATATTCTAAACCTGATTTGTCAGCACACCAAGAGTACATCTGTTTCTTAAGTGTAGGCTTAAGTAGAAAGCTCATAAGAAAGATCCACAAATACAGAAAGTTAGTTTCCAGTGATGATAACTTCTGAAGATTCCATGCTCTTGTCCTCAGGCAATGCCTTTTCTGACTGAAGCAAAGACATTCATGGGAACTCAAACCCAAGAGCCCTTATTTTCTACTTGAATGTATTTCTTTCTTACATAGAGGGTGCTCAGGAAAATCATTATTATAGTGTCCTAACTTAAACCAGCTCTTTAAACATTGACAGTCATAGAATGACTTCACAAACTACCAATTGACTGTACCCAAATACTGGTTTGTACCATTACAAGGCCAGCCACAGTCAATGTCAATGACCTTTGCTTTATAATCTGAGGAGTAGCAACAATTCATATTTTTTTTCTTAAGACTGTATCTTGGGAGAAGGTAGAGTTAATTTTGTGACTCCCGAAATAAAATTATTTTGAACCTTCTCTGTTACATGATTTTTAAAGATTGATTTACATCTTCTCCATCCCAAAACCCTATGAAATAAAAAGAAGAGTAAAGCCCGTAAAGGCAAAATGAGAAAAATAAAGCAGATGGACAAATGATAAATAATTGGAACCCCTAATAAGCTGAAACTCAATTATGCAATGCTGCAATCAAGAAACAAACTGATCTTTAGAAATCCAGAAAGATTAAGAAATTGGAAGAAACTTATAACTCTAAAAGTAGGAGTGGCAGTAAGGAAAAAAAATAAGAAGAGTAGTTGAAAAAATATATAAGTAGTTCTTGGGATTCCAAGATTTCCTTCTGGAGATATTAATCTAGAAGGACTGGACTTTGGGGGAAACCAGGCACAAGAGAGACCAGAAATTACCATATTGAAAATCAGCCACATATACTCCTCTTCCCTTAGTCGGTTTCAAATATGTATTTCCCAAGTGACAGACAAGATGACTTCATTCTCAAGAAAAATGTACCCAATAGAATAAACCCTGAGTTATGTGGATCTCCACCAGGTGGAGAACACCTTACTATGAATCCCAGCTAGTAACAAGTGTTCTTTTCCTAAAGCACATACAAAGATTCTGAAGATTTAGTGTATATGTCTTAAACAGAAATATCTAATCAAGGATCAATAGACATTTCAGAAAATCCTTTGATGTGAAAGACAGAGACTAAAACAATCAGCAAAAGGAAGTGAGAGGAACCAGGGAGAACAGAGAGGACAAAAAGACTTCAAAACATTTTATTTAATACCCAAAGGAATAAAAGAGAAGATACTGCCACTCTGAAACAAGCACAGATGAATATGAGGAGCTAACAGACAAACATGCAGAGAACAGAAGTGATTTAAGAAATTAAAAATATCACAGTAGGGGTGCCTGGGTGGCTCAGTCAGTTAAGCATCTACCTTCAGCTCAGGTCATGATCCCACAGTCCTGGGATCTAGTCCTGAGTTGGGCTCCCTGCTCAGCTGGGAGCCTGCTTCTCCTGCCGCCCCCTCCCCCACAGATAAAAACATTAGTTTGAAGATTCCTCCTAGAAAATAGATTAAAAGGCAAAGTAGGAAAAAAAAATAAAAAGGTTAGCAGGAGGTCTATATTAATAGCAATTTTAAAATAGAAGAAATAGAGGGGAAGAAACTATCAAGTAAATAACATGAAAAAAGATTACAGACCCAAAGGGACCAAGCTTCCAGATGTAAAGATATTTTTGCTGCCCAGTGTAATGAAGACAGAAAAAAAGAAAAGACACTAAGGTTCAGAAATATTGTTGGTTTCAGACTTCTCAATGGCAATAATGAGTTAGAAGCCCATGCATGGACCATCATCATTAAATTTTGGGAAAAACATTAACTCCTTCATGAAATTCTAAGTCTGAGGATTGAGAATAGAATAAAGATATTTTCAGACAATCAACGTGTCAAAATATCATTTCTTAAATCACTTCTCAGAAAGTGACTTGAGGATATGCTCCAGCAAGATGAGGAATTAAACGAAGAAAAAGGAAAATATGGGACCTCCAATATAAGAAGCATGTTAGCAACAGAGATGTGAAGGAAATAGACAGGATGGTGAGAACTACAAGTACGGTGTTGCCCACTGGACCCAGACAACAGCCAGATTGAGACAGATGGAGGAGAGACTCCAGGAGTGATTATCAAGAAAAAGATGAAATTAGTAGTATCCTTGATGTGTGGGTTTTTGTGTTTTTTTTTTTTTTTTAATGTACTAAGAGGAGACATGCTTGGGAGGCCAATTATATTAGAAAGATTAAAATAGTTGGATGATTTTAAAAGGGAGAGTAAGAAATAACTTTTGAACTCCAAGAAGAATGGAAAAGGGAAATGAAACTAGTATCTCACACCAACCCTGATTCAAAAGTTATATCCTTACTTATCACTATAACTTACTCTTAACAGCCTGTTTTAAACACATTAATTCATGCTTAGAGATCTATACTCTTCGGAGACATGTGTAATTTATTTCACTTTAATGTTTTTTCTTCTCAGCTATATTATAAGCAATGTGAGTGCAGGGATTTTGCATCTGTGTATTTAGGACTCTCTTACAATGCACTGGCTCTGTTCAGAGTGAAGTTAATTAATTGACAATTTTTAAAATATATTTTTATAGTTATCTGCTGAATGCTTTATACATTAAATTTGCAGCAAACAGTATTAAATAACTTGGGGGTTTATTATCTAAAAATATAATTTCCCTTATGCCATAAAGCATGTAAAAAATTATTAGCTTAGGAGCTCTGTTGAAATGTTACTCTTTAAGAATTAAATTGATTTAGGGGCGCCCGGATGGCTCAATTGGCTAAGCGACTGCCTTCGGCTCAGGTCATGATCCTGGAGTCCCGGGATCGAGTCCCACATCGGGCTCCCTGTTCAGCAGGGGGTCTGCTTCTCCCTCTGCCCTCTTCCCTCTCATGCTCTCTGTCTCTTATTCTCTCTCTCTCAAATAAATAAAAAATAAAATCTTTAAAAAAAAAAGAATTAAATTGATTTAAAAAATCATGTTGATAAAAATTTGACCTTAGAGCTCAATTAATTTTTAACCTTGTTCCAAGGGCAATAAACACAATCATATGAAGATATAGTAAGATAAATTCTGTAATTCTTGCTAGCTCAGTCAGTTCTGAAGGCACCAACAGGAAAGAGCTTACACAAATCAATGATTTCACCCCTTGTGGAGTTGGACACACCATATCTCTTTTCAGCACTAATGTTCATACTGTACAGTTCCTTGGCAAATACTGACCAAATCTGTTAGCAGTGGGTGTATGTATGAACAGGCTTGAAGATCAATGCTATATAATATTTCCCCCAAATCTAAATATGTATGTTTTTACTGAGATTTTAGGAGAGTTTTAAGGTTACACCTGGATATGTTCAGTGGACAGACAATACATATTTTTAACACCAGAAAGCAATATGGCATATTCATATACTTTCCATCAATAATTAAAATATGTATTTAATTAAAAATTAATGTATAAAGTTTTTTATTGGAAGTATATTTGGATTGAGTGATTACCTTCACCTTCCAGGTAAATTGAGAGGGTCACAGTTTGTTTCTTCAGGTCCAACAGTTCTAAATTACCCTAGTAATTAGAAGTAAAGTATTCTTATTGTTTTACGTATTAGCACAAAAATCTTGAGTTTTCTATCAGTGATGATTAGAAGAAACAAAAAGCGAAAGGAAGGCACCAAGATTATTCGAAGAAGGGGGAAGCACTAGATACCATTTAATAAATTCCTGCCAAAATGAGAAGTCCTCTTACAAGATATTCTTCTAGTCTATGCCTGAATAATTACAGGAAAATGACAGCATCAAATTTGTATGTGTTTGATTTGATTGAATCAAGGTTCCTGCTTAGGTGACACTGTAGTGTTGACTCCATGATATTAAGTTGTACCTTCTGCTTCTAGACAAAAACACTTCCAACAGTTGAAGACTGTTATTGTGATCCTTGTGGGTCTAGTTTTCCACTGCATCAATATTCTCAATTTCTCATTTGTATCCTTACGAGCCATAGCCTTTTAATCCTTTGCCAGATGGAGGTCTGATTCTGGATAGACCCAGAAACAATGGTGTCTCTCTTAATATACAGTTTCCATAATGGAGGAAAATATTCTAAAAATGGGACTTTACTCATCCAAACCAGTGATTTTCAGTATTTAAAGGCCCTCCCTCCCAATAAACTTTTGGGACATGTATTTTAAATGTATTTCTCATGAACAAGAATATTAAAGAAACATTCCAAAGAATTTTGACCTGAATTGTCTACAAGCCATACTTGGAAAACCCTAATATAGACTTTTATTGACAATGAAATCATAACATTCCTTAGTTACTATTGGTTTCCATTAAACTTAAAGTAAACTCAATTTGAGCTTCTGTTAAGCCAGGTGTCCCAGTTCAGTACTTGTGCAATTGATAATTTTATTGTAAATTTCAATTTTTAAAATTTTTTTCTGTTTTGTTTTTTTTTTTTTAAAGATTTTATTTATTTGACAGAGAGAGACACAGCGAGAGAGGGAACACAAGCAGGGGGAGTGGGAGAGGGAGAAGCAGGCTTCCCGCCGAGCAGGGAGCCCGATGCGGGGCTCGATCCCAGGACTCTGGGATCATGACCCGAGCCAAAGGCAGACGCTTAACGACTGAGCCACCCAGGCACCCCAAAATTTTTTTCTGTTAAGATTCTTGTTAATTTGGATCTACAAGATAAGGTTGTTGGGGAAAACTATTGAAAAAAATGATTGAACCTTTCATCTATCATCTAAAACATTAGCTTCCCTTGCCAACATTGCATCATTTGTAACTTTGACAAACCTCCCTTCATCCAAGGGACTGATGAAAATTTATAAGGCTAAATAGAGAATCTTATGACAGGTCACAAAATACCTCCCTCAAGGTGACAATCATTTATTAAACAACACATTTGGGGGTAGCTATGCATTTATTGAATTGTTCTATCACTTAACACATGCACATTTCTCTAAATATGTCATACCCAAGAGAATTTACCAAGTATTTTCCTGGAATTCTGATAAACTGTGTCAAGAATATTTTTTTACTCTTACAGATTTAGCAAAGACAGTTCTGCTGGGGAAGGCAATGGATATTTATTGAACATTTAAGCATCATTTCATTTATGACCACCTTCTAAGATGGTCTTTTTATCCTCCACAAACAGGCACAAAGGCTTGGGGAAGTTGTATAGGCATGTGATGTCACAAAATTAGAAGGCAAGGGGTCCAAGTTCTTTTCCATATGTCACTACTTATTAGTCCTGTGGCAATAAACAAGTCTCTTAATATCTCTGCACTGTACATATTTCAAAATATACTCAGCTCTGAATAATAGGTTATGCCCTGAATTCTATCTGCTAATTCACAGTATATGTACAGAGAACCAGAATAAAAGTGCTTAAAATGTAATAAAAACTTATTTATTCTTCACTTAAAAGCTTGAGATAGTAGTCCAAAGCTAGTATAGATGCACTATTCTATAGAATTCTCAAGATCCCAGGTTCTTTCTATCTTGTTTCTTCATCATTCATGGCCTCCAATCCCAAGGTCAACTCTTTGTTCATGATGGCTGCTCCAAGCTCCAATTATTACACCCACATTCCAGGCAGCAGAAAGGAGGAAGGGCAAAGAATGTACAATGCACAATTCACAGCCCTCACCATATGTAAGACTGTTGAATCACAAACCTGTACCTCTGAAACAAATAATACATTATATGTTAAAAAAAAGAAGAAGAAGAAGATAGTAGGAAGGGAAAGATGAAGAGGGGAAAATCGGAGGGGGAGAAGAGCCATGAGAGACTATGGACTCTGAGAAACAAACTGAGGGCTCTAGAGGGGAGGGGGTGGGGGGGATGGGTTAGCCTGGTGATGGGTATTAAAGAGGGCACGTTCTGCATGGAGCACTGGGTGTTATGCACAGACAATGAATCATGGAACACTACATCAAAAACTAGTGACGTAATGTATGGTGATTAACATAAGATAATAAAATTTAAAAAAAAGAATGTACAATGCAAATTTGTTTTAGGAAAGGATTCTGGCCACTGTTACATGACACTTCCACATATATCTTATTATCTAAACGTTAGTCATAGAGCCATATCTCGCTTCAAGGAAATCTAGAAAGTGCTTTTTTAAATTCTGTGTGCCCATGTGCCCAGTAAAAATTTAGGTGTTCTATTACTATGGAATAAAGAAAATGGATCTGGGAGACAATTGTGAATCTCCATCACAAATAAATATAAAATACATTATCAGTATAAAATAAACAAGTTCCATTTCATATACTTGTTTTTGATGAAACCCACTGATTCTTGAAATATAAACTTTCTGTATTGCTTTCAATATGTTCTAGAAATGTCCAGGGATTTAGCACACTTATTTCTTAATTTATTTATCCAGTCAACAGACATTAATAGAATGGTCCAGATACAACACTAGATATTGCTGTTTTAAGAATCAATTCAAGGGGCGCCTGGGTGGCTCAGTTGGTTAAGCGACTGCCTTCGGCTCAGGTCATGATCCTGGAGTCCCGGGATCGAGTCCCGGGATCGAGTCCCGCATCGGGCTCCCTGCCGATGCTCGTCAGGGAGCCTGCTTCTCCCTCTGACCTTCCCCCCTCTCATGTGCTCTCTGTCTCTCTCATTCTCTCTGTCTCAGATATATAAATAAAATCTTTAAAAAAAAAAAAAAAGAATCAATTCAAGACACGGTTCCTGTCCTTGAGGAGCTCAAAATATTGTGGAGATAGACTTTTAGAGAACAAATATAGTGTTTCACAACAGAATTATATTCAGAGGAACCTGGGAGAAGAGTAAGATTAAATTAACTAAACCTTGGAGATTTGAGAAACACTTTAAAAAGGTAATATTAAGATGAATTCTGAAGGAAAAATGAATTATTTATCAGCGAAAAGAGGAGTGGTTAAAGTACTCTGGGTAAGATAATATACACGTTAAGGCATAAATTATGAGTAAAAAAAGAATCATGCTGTTAGATTTAAACTGAGTGCAATTTGGTAAGAGCCACGAATGCCATTCCAAATCTATCCTATAAAGGGCACTAAAGACTTTAAATAGAGAAGGATATTATACAATCTGTGGAGATTCTTTTTTGGTGAGTGTTGGCAACATGAATGGAAAATGGAATATTGGAATCAGTGAGAGACTAGAGGCCGGATGGTTATTGCCAGTTAATAATTCACGTGACAGATGATGAGACTCTCAATATGGCAGAGGGAAAAGATGACTCTCAAATAGGTCATTGATCCTCTTATTAGCTCCTCATGTACTGTTTGCTTTTTCCTTTCTAATTTTGAAATCATCCTTCTTTATGGGAGGTGAGAGCCTAAATAGATGTTATGTAGCTTTCCAATTGGTCTATCATTTGTTACTCCATTCACTCTAAAAAAAACATTGCCCACCCCCCTTTTATTTGCTTATAATGCAGTAACGCCAACCACTGAAAATTTTTTTAATTATATACAACACTATGTCAAGAGCTATACATAAATTATTTCATTTTATTCTCTCTTCACCTATACTTACCTACCTGTGAGGTGGGTATTATTATTTAGAGAGATTAAATAACTTTTACAAGAGCACTCAAGTTGGTAAGTAGTGGAGCTTAGATGCCAAATCAAGGCTATCCATCAGTAAGTAGATAACAAATCTAGAGACATGTAGATATTCCAATTATTTACTAATGAATAACAAACATAAGCACATTCAATTTATGAGCTTTTAGTATAAACTTCACTTTCATTTGTGCCTTCCTCGTTGTGTGTGTGGGTGTGTATTGGTGTGTGTGATCGTTGTTTCTATTGTTCCATGTATCCCTTCTTTCAGTTCTCTTATATACAAAGATTTATCAAGAGGAAATTCCAGTTAGCTTCTTAGAGAATGGAAGCTCATGTTCATTCAAACTAAGTTTGTTTCTTTTTGAAATGAGATATTAACATAACATATAAAGAGGACAGTTTTTCTGTATACAGACAACCTACTTACCTGAACCAGAGCATTTTTAATGAAGACCACCTTCTGGATATTGTTAAATTTGTGGAATTGCACCATCTATTATATTTCTCTGCTTTCTTACCCTTCTCTGTACCAACTTCTAACTTCACCCTTAAACACCTAGTTTAGTATTAACCCAAGTATTATTGATAAGTTTTATTCATAAGTACAATTTGTTAGTAGTAAAGAAAACTGGGTTTTCTAGGACAGATTATTATAGAACTTAATTTTTTAATTCTGTCAAAATTAGAATTATACTGCTGATACGAATTTATAGCACATGAAAATGATTAAAAAAGAAATAATTTGTTTAGCTAATACCAAGTACAACTATTTTCAGAAAATATTAGTTCTCCAATTTTTATGACTCAATCAGACATTTTACTTGATCTTCTGACATTCATTTCTCTCCTTTTAGGAGCACTATGGCAATGGTAGATAAAAATAAAAACATTTGGAGTCAGAAAGACTTGCTTTCTGGTCAAAAACGCTACCACTTACCAGTTGTACGAACTTGTACAAGTCACTTAACTTCCCTGATCTCTAATTTCCTAATCTGTAAAATACAGATAATACCATATATATATATATACATCTTAGAGTGAGAATTAAATGAGATTCCACCTATGAGATGTCTAGCACAATGCCTAAAACACAGCTGCTTAATACTGTTAGCCTGGATACAGATTTAAGTGGAACACAATTTGGACCTGCAAGGAAACTCTTGGAGATAATTTAATTGAACTTGATCATTCAACAGATGAGGTCACTGAACCCCACACAGGTGAGGTGATTCGCTCAAAGTTACACCATGAATTGAGACAGAAGGGACACCAGATCCTCTATCACCTTTTTTCAGCTTAGCCATCACCCACTCCTTTATACCATTTCAACCAGAGGAAAACTCTTTTCAAATTCCATGCAAAAGCATCTGTGTAAAGTATTTTACATCCAGCAGAAAAGGAAAGAATTAAAACAAACTCGTGTGATGAAAGACCATTACTATGGAATTCAAGTATACGATCATGTTGATAAAAAAAATTGGGCTTTTGAAATCTACTTAACTGTCCTAGACCATAAGAGCATAGCTTTCAGAAAGTGAAATGATAGCAAACCATATTTCACCCAAATATTATGTGTTAAACACTGCGTTAACAATTTATTTCTCTAATCCTAAGGGTAAATATTTTTGTAGTCCTTCAGTAGGTTCAAGTAAAAAAAACAGAAAATAAAAACATGACCAAGAAGTTTAAAAGTGGCAAACTCAGATGCAAACATCTGACTCTGAAGCCCATCATCTTCCTATTGCACTTCCTGCTGCCAAATAGAAAAGGAATACCCCCTCTTCCGTTTCTGACCTGTGACTGAGCAGAGAAGCATTATTACATTGTTGCTTTTGCTTTTATGTCCTGATCATCTCTTTGTGGCCAGAGATGCTCCTCCTACCTTCCATTCATTCAGAGAAAGCCACTGTCCCAAGGAAGGGGCGACACAGCACACCTGGAAAACAATGGTATCACATTTTTACATTTATCTTCCAAAGCCTCAAGTTATATTAACAGACAGGAAAAGGAGAGATGTACTAGTTTTACTAGACTTATCTAACCAACCCTCTTCAGACTAAGTATTTTCTGAGGAGAAGGAGAGAAGGGTTGTGAAGTTAGTCACAGAAATGTGAATGTAGCTGAGGGTCATAGCCCCTGACCCTCAACCAAATCAACATTGAATCGGGAATCCCTTTAAGACAACAGATGCTTCTGAGAGAATGGACAACTGATGCCCAGCTTCCGGTGTTAAGGTCAAAGAAATACCAAGCCGTGTGGAAAAGTTCTGTCTGCAGTACATACTGCTGGCACTTCAGTTGGTAGCCAGTCTCATGCTAACCCCTAAGTCTGACATCTATTTTTTGAATAAGAGACATTTAGGGGAGGCCTAAATAGGGGAAGAAGAGCTGATGAAAGTTACAAGCCCCCTGAAGGCTCCTGGTGAGTGGCACAGAGCAGGTGAAACTTTCTCGTGCCTTCTAGGGATTCCAGGTTTGACTTTAGTTTAAATCTGAGATGATTTATAAAACCCCAAATTGACTTATAAAATTTGACATTTTCTAGATTACTTTTTCTGCCAGAATGCAGAATGGGATCTTGTGGTAGAAATTACTTTCACTTTCACGGAAACAAAGTTTTCTTTTTTGGGAAACCTGTGTTTGCAACTTTGAAAATGCATATCAATACATAATAAAATTAAAGGACTAATATTAAAAAAATAACCTAATAGAGGTCTTGACCACAGGGCTGTTTTAATCGGCCCTTCTTTTCTATTTTTAAAGACCTGAGTTATCTGCACACTGCAGCTCGCTTATATTGAAGAGAGTATCATAATTAAATTCCACGGACATTAGGACTATAAGGAAGCCAAGCTATCTGTCCTATGTGTGAAATAATGAACCTCTTGTTTGTAACCATTGCCATTATAATGTTATTACACAAGCATTAAATTGAAGTTCTTGTTTCACTGCTAAAACAACTGATCGATATCCATTTCCATCCTCTGATGGTTGGAACCAAGATGATATTATTGTAAATGAGCCACAGGCAGGTAATGATCCTTTCGTACTGAAATATTCAAAAAAATTCCCCAAAGCTTCTAATTTCCTTCAAGGATGGTACAAATTATCAACAAAGTTATCCATGTAGGTGAGAAAATGTGCTTAATATCCTCTGTCCCATATAACTTCGTATTAATATTTGAGACAGAGCCCTGAGACAATAAATTGTCCTACAGAACTACTCCCTGTCCCTCTATGTGGAACCAACCCCACTGAGGAAGTCTCATTTCATTTCTAAGCTGAGTAAGCATGGATTCTAATGAGCCAGGTGATATATGAGCCTTGTAAGACTGATTTACTGATGGTTTCTGTGTTTGGGGCTCTCTCAGAAATAAATAGATTTCTTGCCGTCAATGGCATGTGACTTACTGAAATCATATTCATGGAGAGTGTAAGTTCTATGCTTGAAAAGAGGTAGGTAGAAGTTCAGTAATAAGAGGAAGACAGAAACGGACCACTGGAGAAAAAAAACAGTATAAATTTCAGCACTTTTACTCCAAAGAGGAAGAAATTGTTGCATGCCTTTGCTTAAAGCTTTGTAGGATATATTTTGATTAAAGTAGATGACATAGAGTATATTATATATAAAATTATACTTATATATTACATGTGCAATTATACATATATTTTCAGAAAAAAAAGATGCCTGGTATATTAATAACAGTTCATTAACAACATTTTTTTTCATTAAGTACCAATTACATGCCAAATAATTGAATACAGCAGTGAAAAGAAACTGTTGTTGTCATTGATGCTGTCCTTCCCAGCCCCCCTCATTCGATGAGCTTCTGTCATGGGCTGAATTGCATCCCTTCAAAATTCGTCTGTTGAAGTCCTAAACCCCAGGGCCTCAGAATCTGACTATATTTGGAGATGGAGACTTTCAAGGGGTAATTAAGTTAAAATACGGTCATTAGGGCAGACCCTAATTCAATATGACTGATGTCCCTAAAAGAAGAGATTAGGACAAAGACACATGTCCAGGGAAGCCTATGTGAAGGGATGGGGAGAAGAGGACTCTCTACAGCCTAGGAGAAACCTAAGAAACCAACCCTGCCGACATTTCAATCTCAGGCTTCCATCCTGACGAACTGTGAGAAAATGAATTTCTGTTGTTTAAGTCTGTGGCACATTTTTGATGGCAGTCCTAACAATCGAATTCAGGCCTGTGAACTGGGAGTCTTAAATTGCTGACCTGTCTGTCTGGCGTGCTTCTCCCTTGCCATAGTGGTAGCGTTCCTGTTTGCCAAGAACACAGGGAGTAGTCCAGACAGCACCTGCTTTATCAGCCTCAGGAATGGTAAATGTTATCTTTTTGGCTGCTGAGAAATTAATTCTCAGAAAGATGACTGACATAGGTCGCATCATTAAAGTATGACAAAACAAGGAGAAGAATCCATGTTTTTCAACTGGTTTTTTTTTTTTTCATACTTTTTACTATATCCCATACCCCTCGAAGAAGTTTGAGTTTACAATGGAAGAGCCATTCAAACTAAACAAAAAGGTAGTATTTTATCACCATGGATGTGTCCCTTTTCCCAAAACTATAAAATTAAACATATTTTAATTTATTATAAATAGTGAAATGCAGTAGTTAAAAATAGAAGCTATGAAATTTCAACTTCTAAAGAGAAATCAAATATGTTTGACACTAAATTTCTGTAAACATGACTTATCTCAATATAAAGGAAAGTATCTTTATTTCCATTTCATCTCTGATCTATCCTTAGACTCACAAGGAGCCCAACTGCCTCACAAGCTGTTTTAATTAATTCAATATGTAAGAGATTTGTTAGGTCCCTAGATGTCTTCTGTTCTCTGCTAGACTGAGGAACCCAGAAGAGTTTGAAAACTAGGCCCATGAAGAACAAACTTACTAAGTTAAATTATAAAACTCTTTGCACTTGTAGACTTGAAGCAGAGATATAATGACGGAGAATATGATTAATTATTTTCCATTATGTGAGGTGAATCGAAGGATAATGATTACCAAGGGCATTCATGACAATGGACAGAATTACATGTTCACACTTAGAGTAACCAGCTTGGTTAAATGTGTAGTTTAAAATAGACCGAGCCACAATGAAGATTTTAATAATGAATTTCACCCTGTCTTGGAAATACCTAAATTAAAGATGAAAACTAACTATTGCTTTATCTAGGCCATACCCTGGGGGAACAGCCGGGTTATTCTTTACAATTTAATGTCTTTGATTTTGTGCAGTCTATCTCCATATGCTTCTAGCAATGGGGTTTCCCTTGCAAAGGGCAATGTCCTTTGCAAAAGGCAATCTTGGCACAATTGATCTCACTGCCAGGGAATCTTTGAAGATATTCTGAATAATTTCCTCATTCTCTTAATCATAGGTCTATGACAATTTCCCAAGTTGGAGCCACAAAGTAAATTAAATAATGGTAATTAAAAAAGACCATGATCTTTTGTTAATAGCCAGTGGAGTAAAACATTATTAACAGGTGCACCCACCATAAGCACTATTCCCTAAATCTGTCACCAGAGAATGAAGAGAGAAATTCACACCCATAAATTCTCCTCATTCCATTTAATTAAGACTTGCTTGCCTTCATGGAACACGAAACTCACTAGCAGTGTTTTGGATTGTCCTCAATCCAGAACTAATCACATAATTTAAACTGTAGCAACTACACTATTTAGACCAGGGGTTGAAAATGACAGTCCATGGGCTATATCTACTCCCACATACATGCGGCTTTCCAGTGTCTCTTTTCTCATAGTTAATTGGCATCATTGAAAATTGACAGAGGCTTTGCATAAAATCTGGCTTTCTGACTTGTACTGAAAAAAAAAAAAAGAAGAATTAAAAGGAAAACCTAGGAGAGGGTGAGAGGAGTGGAAGGGAATGAAAAGGAAAAAAAGAGGAAAAGAGAACAAAAGAACAGAAAGGAGAGGAGGGCGAGGAGAGAAGAGGCAGGCAGTGGAGAGGCAGGGAGGGGAGAGGGAGAAGAAAACTAATACCTCTGCGCCACCATTGTCTCTTGGTAACAACTGGCTTCTCTGAATAGCAGGTATTCTCCTTAAGAAGGCATCTCTTAAAAAAATTTTTTTTTTAATTAAAGAAATATTATATGTGATTTAAAAAAAAAAGAAGGCATCTCTCTACTTTAAACTTGCTATAATCTCTTCTCTATTTTTTAGCTTCTGGCAAATTTTACCTTTTTTTTTTAGCCTATTCTATTCCCTGTGGTCATTTAATTTGTGCTCCTTAATTTAGACTTCAAACTCTTTAAGGCAAGCCCAGTGCCTAGCACAGTATCAATTCCACAATAAAAGTTATTTGGGCTGAAATGAATTGTGTAGAATTGAAGTCTCATCGGGTGCCTGGTGGCACAGTTGGTTAAGCCACCGGCTCTTGGTTCTGGCTAGGGTCCTGATCTCAGGGTAGTGAGATCAAGCCTGGCCCGGGGCTCCGTGCTCAGCACAGAGTCTACTCAAGACTCTCTCTCCCTCTGCCTCTGCCCCTCCCCACCAAATAAATAATTTTTTTAAAAAAGATTTGAAGTCTCATCAAGTAGTTCATATTGATTTCCATATCAACTTCTATTAGAAATAGTACTTAGTGTCTTTTTAGTCATTCTTCTTCATTTCCCAGTCCCAATATCAAATAGCACCTCTATTTTATACCTACACTCCTGACCTCATCCCTCCCTAGCAATTATTGTAGCTGTCCCCTTTCAAGGACTTCATTTCCTTCAAAACCTCCTGATGAAGCCAGTAGCTCTCAGATGCTGAAGCCAGAATAGGATTCATCTTAAATGAGAAAGAAAAGAAATGTTATCATAAAGTAGCTAGGGCTGTAAATCTGCTATTCTTCCTCATTATCTAGAGCAGAAGAGCTTTACCCCTTAATTCTGCATTACCAATATTTATTCAAGAATTCTGAATCAACTCTTATTTATCACTTTGCCAAGTAAGACTTTTTAGTCTCATGTAAATTAGTTAATTCTAAGCAATTTGGGGTCTTAAAACATAATTAGATTCTTCTCTCTTTACTCACTTTATTTTGAACTTACATCTTTACTTAAGTTTATAGCCTGTGTTGTAATCTTCATTAGACTTAAAATAAATTTTAAAATGTCATGGCTTCTCATATCGAAACAATTTTAAAAATCCAAATATTGTGCAATTTCACTTTATTAATTATACGATTTTTAAAAGTTTGGATTTTTGGAGGTTTTTTTTTTTTTTTAACATTTTGGGTGCTACATGAGCATACCAGAAATTGGAAGTTTTTTCCCAACACAGTGTATTTATTTCACCATATTCTTGGGGTCTTCATTTTTTTCCTACTAGCATGCTTCTTACTGACTTCAATTCATGACTCATAACTTTAAACTATTGAAAGACATTCAATTCTTAAAAAATGTGTTGATCTTTCACTGCAAAGCTTTTATCTTATTTAGGTAAACTTCAGGATTTATGTGCATTTTCCTTTAAAGCATCATCCTATTTTTCATATATCTTTATTATTTTAACACGGTTACCTTTGCCAAGATTTCTTTTTATGTGTCATTTAAAGACAAGTATAAAGAGAATTGAATAGTTAGGAGCTCTTAGACATTTTAGATCCAATATTATTTTCATGTCTCTCATTTATTTTCTCTCTAGTATTTCTCTTTGCTTAATATCGTTGTAAGAGCCCCTTACTCTATATAATTCCCATGGCTACAATTGCTCCTTTTAGTTTTATTTTTTTAAACCCACTTGTGTTTTTTTTGGTTTCTTGTTCTTTTTTTCCTTGAAAGCTTCAACTCATAAAATATGATGTGCTCCCTACTCCTGGTTTTGTAAACACTGACTTGGTTGCTTTGGAAGCCCACTTTAACCATATATGTATATTTTTTCTTTCTTTTACCTTGCCTTTCCAGAGTGCACATATTCCTATCTATCTCATTTAGATGTAGTTTAAGAGTACTGGATGTTGTCATTAATTTCTGATTCTATTTAGCAAGCTAGAGTTCTTTCTGGTTGAGGGACTGAATCCACTATATAATTATAGTTGATCAAATGTCTTATAATAAATGTTGCAAGAAATTCTTAATGAAAATAAACTCAACCACCAACACCCTCCCACCACCGTTATATAAACACTGGTAACATTCACCCCACACACTAATTTTCCATGCTGGGAAACAGTGAAGGGACTTAGAATGACTCAGGATCACCCTAATATGTAAAGTGAGATAACACAGTAGAAGAGAAATTAATCAATTTACTACATAATATTAACAAACCATTTTACTATTGCAAACTTTATTTATAAGAGACACACTGCTGATGATTTTTTTTTTTTTTAAGATTTTATTTATTTGAGAGAGAGAGAATGAGAGAGAGAGGACACATGAGAGGGGATAGGGTCAGAGGACGAAGCAGACCCCCCCGCCGATCAGGGAGCCCGATGCGGGACTCGATCCCGGGACTCCATGATCATGACCTGAGCCGAAGGCAGTCGCTTAACCAACTGAGCCACCCAGGCGCCCCTGATGATTGTTTTGAAACTAAAATTTGGAGCAAGTCTGACAAACACAATTACATTTACAGAGAGACTAAGGCAAGTTCATTAAAAGCAGGGTATGTCTTAAATTCCAGAATAGAAAGGCCCCTCACCAGAGGGAGAGCTCACTAAGTTGAGGGAATAAATGTTTCTGGCAGGACTGACAGGCCCAGCTGGCTTGGCTCTGCCTTTCCTGCTGACATGAGCAGGTACCTTTCTCTCCCTGCTATTTTAATTCTTTAAAGGACAATGGGGAACAAATGTCACATTTTCCTCCCTTAAAATGCTAACTTCAGGCCCTTTCCATCTCCCAGCTTGGCTACACACTCCCATAGTTACTTCAACGGGACATATGCATACTTGTATTTACAGACCCACAATTAGCCCTGTGCCCTTGGATGACAGGAAATACCAACACTGTTTCTAGACTCTCCAATGAGTTAGTTGCTTAAATTCCTTTTTTAAATTATCCACTATCATAAAACAGGGCCAGTGATGAAATAAATATTTAAAATCTTCAGATACCTCATCATATTTTGAGGGGTTTTTTAATTTATTTATTTTGAAAATAAATTCAGGACGCCTGGGTGGCTCAGTCGTTAAGCGTCTGCCTTCGGCTCAGGTCATGATCCCGGGGTCCTGGGATCAAGCCCCACAACGGGCTCCCTGCTCGGTGGGGAGCCTGCTTCTCCCTCGCCCGCTCCCCCTGCTTGTGTTCCTTCTCTCGCTGTGTCTCTCTCTGTCAAATAAATAAATAAAATCTTTAAAAAAAAAGAAAAGAAGTTCAAAAAAAAAGAAAGAAAATAAGTTCAGAGAATAATATGTTACTATACTTGTGCCCATTACATGAAATAGGTAAATATTAACAATTTCTTTTTTTGTTTGTCTTATATCTTCAGATAAACGAAATAAATTATAATGGGTGAAGTTGAAGTCCATTTATACTTTATTCTCAGTCTCACTTCTCTCCAAGCACTATTATAAATTGATGGATATTCTTTAGTCTATATTTTAATAATAAAAAGGAGGAAGAGGAGCAGAAGTAGGATTAAAAAGTAATGATTTTTTTTATATTTATTGAGCAGTCACTATAAAGTAAGGACTCTTCTAAGTGTTTTCCACATATTAACTCCTTTAATCATCAAAACAACTGATTTTATAAATAAAGAAACTAAGGCACATAGAGTTTAAACAAACTGCAGAATATAAATCCCACCATTCTACCATATATGCAGGTAAATGTCTCCTTTAATTATGCTTTTAGTATTATTTTCTGTTTTAATACTTGTTTTGCTCATTCAGCATTTTATTTTTTAAGGTAGATTCCTTTTTTTGTTTGTTTTGTTTTGTCAAATCAGGGGTATCTTTATAAATATTTACAAGAAACTCTTTTTACATATATCTAATAACAGAATTTCTGCACCTAGTGATTATGTATTTTTATTTTCAGTAAAGATTATTAAATTGTTCTCCTATGTGGTCATATTTACAATTCCACCAGTAGATTTCAAAATTTCATATTTATCCCGGATTCTTCTAGCACTTCCTACTGTCAGACTTTTTTTTCCCATTTAGATATGTGTGAAATGATAATAACAAAAAAATCATTTCCCTTGTTAGGAGAAAGATGAGATATTTTGGGTTTCTTTTCTTAAATTTTCCTAGTTCTGTGTATTTCCCGATTATCTTTTGAAGTTTTCACATTTTGTCATTGGTATATAAAAATTTTAATAAATTATGAATGCAATCAAATTAATAAATTTGTTGCAAATAAATTCTCCCAGTTTATCACAGGTCTTTTATTTTTTTAAGATTTTATTTATTTATTTGTTTGTTTACTTATTTATTTATGAGAGAGAGAGAGTGAGAGAGCACACGTGTACACGAGCAGTGGGAGGGGTAAAAAGAGAGGGAGAGAAATTCAAGCAGACTCCAAGCTGAGCCCAGATTCCCATTTAGGGCTCGATTTCATGACCCCGAGATCATGACCTGAGCTGAAATAAAAAATCTGTCACTTAATTGACTGAGCTACCCAGGTGTTCCTATCACAGGTCTTTTAATTCACAGATCTTTTTATGTTTCACATTTATTTTCTATTTTGCTATGTTTAATAAGATCTACTCCATTACTCTTACTTTTATAATTTGTGGGTTTTTTTTGGAAACTGTTCCCCTCCTATACGTGATAGCTAATTTTTTTAAATTTTATTTTATTATGCTGTGTTAATCACCATACATTACATCATTAGTTTTTGATGTAGTGTTCCATGATTCATTGTTTGCGTATAACACCCAGAGCTCCTTTCAATACGTGCCCTCTTTAATACCCATGATAGCTAATTTTCTATATTTTCTTTTAATACTTTTAGAATTCTATGAACTTTATGTGTGTAGTATAAGATAATCATATCTAATTTTATCAATTTTCATATAAGGAGTGAATGGTTATATTACCATTTAGTAAATATCTTACACTTTTCTTGCTGACTTATAAATGCCAACTCACAGTCAGTGGCTCACAGGAAGAAATGGGAAAGTCATTTTGTTGTTCATCTGAATTGGTTGTTAAAACTACAAATTGCTTGTTAGAAGAGAGAATAAGACTGAAAGTACAAATAGAAGAAAATAAAGTCCAAAATCTGAGAACTTGTAAGTGTGGAAGACCAGATATGGAAGATTCTATTTTCCAAGGATGTCACCGGTGATACTTGTCATCTCATATGCTCTTCTGCAATGTGACTTTGCCCTTCCTCATATCAAGAAATATCAAGTTTTCCTAATGTTTTAGAACGACCTGCTATCTCCCATGACATTCACTTAGGCCTTTAAGTTCGAGTTCTGGGAAGACTTGTTGATTCCTTCTCTCACTCTACAAATCCAATTGGTTCCAAAATCCTGTGAATACTACCAGGGAAATCTTTCTTTAAAATGGCCTTCTATCCATCTCTGCTGACCTAAAAAGAGTAGTGGTATCATACCAGTAGCACTGGCAGTGATTACTATCTTTCTAGTGTTGTGTGTAATCACTTTACATAGATTATCACCTTTAATCTACATGCAAATCTTGTAATGTCATAGAATATCATTCATTTAGTACGTGGTACAGCCAGGATTCCAACTCCAAGCATCCAACACAAGAACCTATATTTTCAAGACTTCAAGTTTCATCAATTCCCATCTCAATTTTGGCCTCAGCTCTTTATCTGCCTTCTCCCTCTTGCATTGATGCCCTCCAAACTTTTATAACACACTGCAGTCAAATCTAAGTCAAGTCACTCTACTTTCTAATATCCTACAATGCCTTCACATTTCTTAATTCTTGTTTATAAAGAATTTATAACTTTTTCAGGGTCAAAGAGGTTTGTCATGTTTTGGCTCACTTCTCAATTCCACCTCCTCTTTGGCATATTTTCCTTCATATTCTCTGCTCATGTAATGATGAACTACTTTAGGTACCCTCTGACAAGAATGTCTTTCCTAATCCTATAGCTTGGTGGATTAGGTGGAATAGACTAAACTACTAGAGCAAAAAGATCCAAAAATATAATGTAGTGACTCAAACATAATAAAAGCTTTTCTTTTTTACACAATAGGCCAGGTGGATGTTTCCATACAAGGAGACCTTCTCTGTGCAGTCATTCAAAGTCCATGGCTGGTGGTTGCTCTGCCATTAACACATGGCTTCTAAGGCTGCTGTCATCGTCGTCATACCAGTCCAGGGGAGATAGAAAGTCGTGGAAGAGTGTACCTCCGAATTTTATGGATTTTTCCTGGAAGGAGCCATGCCTGATTTCCACTTATCCTCCGTTGGCAGGAGCTTAATCACATGGTGTTATCTGTCTCCATAAGGCTGAGGTTTATAGTTCCTAGCTGGTAAACTATGCCTGAGATACAACAGCATTGCCATGGAAGAAAAAAATCTAGATTATGGTGGACAGATTTGCCACATATTGTTAACTCTTATTTGTCCTTAAGAACTCAGATCATATGCCATCTGCACTGAAAGATCTTTCTTGACTCCATCAATCACGGTGAAGCAGCCCTATTATGAGCTCTCCCAGTCAATTGCCTGTTGACATATTATCTTTCCAGTTAATAGTTTCTTGATGAGAAAGACCCATTTGCTGAATGTAATATTCTCAACACCTAGCACTTTGCTTAGCACATAATATAGCAGTTCTCCAGAAAATTAATTGAATTGAGCTAAATTGAAATGAAATAATATGCAGCATGCCAAGACTGGGGGGAAAAAACTGAAAACTATGAGAGATTGGTGTTAAGGAGGCCAGGTAAAGGAATGACTGTGTCAAATACTTCAGAGAAACTAATTATGTCTGAAAAATATTACGAGTTTCAGCTAATGAACAGAGGTAAACATAGAGATAACAAAGAAAGGGTGAGACAAAAGGTGAAACTAGATGACAAAAAAATCTAAAGAGGATTTTGTTTGTTTTTAAGTTGAGAAGTCATAGCTTTCCCAAAAGGTATCAGAGGCTATGGAAAATAAACAGCTTGCTCTCTAATTGTTCCCGAGTGTCTAGACTTGGATTCAATTATTTTATACTAAGCATAAATAACATATGCCCTCTGGCATTCAAGGTTAATGATGTCCAATTTTTGGTTTTCTCAATTGTCAAAGAAGTATACTTTGTAAAATAGCTGAGTAGGTATGTAATTAAACAAGCATATTTTATTACTGGAATCAGAGTATTTTGAACGACTTGAGTTTTCAAATGTGTTCCAATTCTCAAAAGGTTATTTCCCCCAAAAGTCATATCCCTTCTTGTATTCTTACACTAATTGTGATTACATTTTCAAAAAGAAAATATAATTTTTATATCCCTTTGCTAGCATCAATGCACTATAAATCATAAATAATGTTTATTGCAGCTCTAATGTAGCTTTTCTTATCATGTGTATCATAAGCATGCTACACTTTTTTAAAGGCTTTTTGTATGTCAAAAATGAAAATCTTCCACAAAACTCTTCATGTCCTTTCTTCCTTCCCTCTCACTCTGGCCTACTCTAGGGGTATGAAGGTAGATCCTGGCAAGTAAGGCAAAGTTATCAGAAGATTAAAAGATTTTGAGAAAGTGGAAGAGCACCTAACTCTGGAGCATCACCCTACTTACCACTCTCTAGGCATGACTGTATTGGAGCACAGAAACTTCTAGAAGAATAAAGGGATTCAGTGAATAGCAGATATTTTGGAACAAAGGAGACCCTGGAAGAGTCCAATGCTGCAGATTTTTTTTTTCTTTCTTTCTCCAGTGTCCTTTGGGTCTGGTTGTGCATTCCCTGAGTGCCTGGGTTAAGAAAGTACACTCTGTGTTTCCATAGAACCTGCATTAATCCTGAAATATCACAGAACACACTTTATTGGAATTCTCCAAGGAACCCATTTGGAAAATGCAATTGGCTCAGCTTATGTCATGTGTCTACCCCATGACAATCACCTTTGGTCATGAGGATGGAGTCATACTATGCACATCTGGCTGCTTGGGTGGGAGAATTCTTAGAATAGTATTATGGACTAGAGAGATGTTTACTATGGGGACAAAGTTCTAGTCAGGATTGAAGAACACATGTTAGGGCTGTACATATGAGTTTGCAGATAAGAGAGTAGATTGCTTCATCTTGTCAGATTTTCCTTTCTTTAAGATGGGAGATTTTATTTTATTTATTTATTTTTTTAAGATATGAGATTTTAGAGATATACGAATTGACGGTGGTAAAAGAACAAGGATTGAGAAGTGCTTTCTATTTACTTAAAAAAAATGCCTCTGTTCTTTTTTTTTTTAATGCAGCAAAACTTACTGGTAATGAATAGGGGTCACTTCAGCAAAGCCTAGTTTCTAATTAGCTATCTAGGTTTCCGAGGGATGAGGAAAAAAATTTCATGAGTAATAATTAGCAAGAGGTAAAATTAAGTGTGATTTTTATTAATTATGAAAAAAGATTTTTCCACTTTTTGTTTATAAAGATGTTGTGTATTGCTTTTTCTGAAAGATAATGAGCTGCCTTCAAATAACAAATCTTCAATGCAATTAGACTAAGATATTAATACCACTCTTATTTTTTTATATATTAGGACCAGTGTTTTAAAAAATACAAATAATTTGTTTATAATTATATTTCAAACGTTTAATATAATCTTTCTTCAAAGTAAATGGCTTCTAACAAGCCAATTCCAGTAGTTCTCATTTTTAACAGTTTTATTGAGATATAAGTCACATACCACAAAACTCATCCTTATAAGCACACAATTGGGTGATTTTTAGTATTTTCATAAAGTTGTGCAACCATCACCACTATCTGTTTTCAGAATATTTTTATCACCCTCAAAAGAAACTCAGTGACCATTAACAGTTGTTTCCTTCCCTTCGTCCTTACATCCCCAGACCCAGTTCTAGGCAGCCACTAAGGTATTTTATGTCTCTATAGGCATGTTTATTCTGGACATTTCATATAAATAGAATCATACAATATGTGGTCTTTTGTGACTGGTTTCTTCCACTTGGTATAATGCTTTTAAGGTTCATTTAAGTTGTAACATGTACTATCCTTTTTGTTGCTCAGTAAGTTTCCATTGCAAGGATATATCACATTTTGTTTACACATTTATCAGTAAGTGAAGGTTTGGGTGTCTCTACGTTTGGGCTATTGTAAATAATATGGATATGAAAATTTTTGCACACAAGTTTTTGTGTGTACATAAATTTTCAATTCTCTTGGATATATACCCAGGAGTAGAATCACAGGGTCATATGATAACCTTATTATAACATTTTGAGGACTTGCCATATTCCTTTCTTAAGTGGCTGCACCATTCTGTATTCCTACCAGAGATTTATGAGGATTGCCATTTTTCCATTTCCGCATCAATACTGTTATTACACATCTTTTTTATTATAATCCTAGTGAGTCTGAGGTGGATCTTATTGTGGTTTTGATTTGCATTCCCTGATGGCTAACTATGTTGAGCAACTTTTTGTGTGCTTGTTTGCCCTTAGTATCTTCCTTGGAGAAATACCTATGCAAATTTTTGTCTATTTATTAATCGGCTTATTTGCCTTTTTATTGTTAAGTTGTATGAATTCTTAATATATTTTTGACACATGTTCTTTATCACAGATTTGTTTTGAAAACATTTCTTCCCATTTTGGGGCCATCTTTCTCAATGGTGTCTTTTGAAGTACAAAGATTTTTTGTGTATTTTTTCTTTGGTTGTTTATACTTTTGATGTTATATCTAAGAAACCATTGCCCAAACCAAGGTCACAAAGATTTATGCCTGTTTCTTCTAAGAGTTTTACAAATTTAGCTTTTACATTTAGGTCTATGATCAAGTTTGAATTAATTTTTGCATATGGTGTGAGGTAAGGGCCCAGCTTCAATCTTTTGCATGTGAATATCCAGTTACCCCAAGACCATTCATTAAAAGAACACTTATTTCTTAGTTGAAATATTTGTGGGAAAAGAATTTTAAAAATTATTGATATAGTTGATAATTAGAAAAATTATTTTTAGAATTTTTAGGAAAAGAAAAGAATGTCTGATTAAAAGTCACTAGACTCTGGATGGCTAAGTTACTACTTTCTAAGAAAAAAAAAGGTCTGTCCTATTATTTTCCCTCATAAATTATTTACACATTTTATCAAAAATGCTGTTTCCTTCCCAAAAGGTGGTTATCAGTTGCCTCACCAAAATAGTTTATTTTCCAGACAAGTTTTTAAACTTTAAAAAAAAAAGTCCTAGGGAACAGGAGATACCAGATTTCCAAGAAAACTACCATTTCTCTAATAAAACTTCTGATAAAATGTTCTTTTTGCCACAGGAAGATATAGAACTTAATATAAAAGTAACATTTACATTTAATCCAGTTTCAAATGCTAAAGGAAAGCTTATTCTAGCAAGCTAAGTGTGAATCCTTTTGTAACAACAAATGTTTTCAGTCATTCAAATGATCACTGGTAAAACTACCAAAGGCCATCTTCTACTTTTTGGGTAGTCCAGATATGTTAGAATCCTGGATGGCTTAAAGGAATACATTATATATTTGAGGAATCTTAGATATTTGTTGTTCTGCTTCTTGTCATATTCTGTTTATTATTATCATTGTCTTTGTGGATTTTTGTTTGAATCCAATCATTGCCATGGTCCAATCTGGACTCCAGAAACGTAGGTTCACAAATATTGTATAAACCAAAATATTGTAAGATTTAAACAATTCTCCTATGCATTCCAAATCAGAGACTGATTTCTTTTTTTTTTTTTTCTTTTTTTTTGGGGGGGGGGAGCTAAACTGGAAGATAACTACTTTATTGTAACAGGATATTTTTTTTTAATTTATTTTTTTTTATTCTTATGTTAATCCCCATACATTACATCATTAGTTTTAGATGAAGTGTTCCATGATTCATTGTTTGTGCACAACACCCAGTGCTCCATGCAGAATGTGCCCTCCTCAATACCCACCACCAGGCTAACCCATCCTCCCATCCCCCTCCCCTCCAGAACCCTGTTTGTTTTTCAGAGTCCATCGTCTCTCATGGTTCGTTCAGAGACTGATTTCTAACAGATGATGGGAATACTAGGAATATTCTAAATCCATTTACTATGTTAAAAAAAAAAAAGAACAGAGAAGCCATTATGCAAATGAGCTCTATGCAAAGGCTTTCAGAACCATTCTTCTAGAGAAGATAATGTTTAATATGGAGAAAAGGGGGCAAACCAAAATGGGTTTGGCTATTTGATTTCAAGTCTAATGCTCAGTTAATGTTTGTTTTCTGAATGGATATTAATTAATCATCCTTTGTCACCTGTTTGGCATAAATTTATTTCTGGTCATTATTCCCCATACTTTTTAGGCAAATAAGTTTCTCTTGTTATAAGAATATAAGTTTCAGGACTGTGGAATGTTTTAAAGTTTTGTTTGCTGCTATATTCCATAATCTTGAATGGTGTCTGGAACATGGGAGATACTCAATAGGAATTTTTTTTTTTTTTTTGACAGAGAGATACATAGCGAGAGCAGGAACACAAGCAGGGGGAGTGGGAGAGGGAGAAGCAGGCTTCCCGCAGAGCAGGGAGCCCGATGTGGGACTCAATCCCAGGACCTTGGGATCATGACCTGAGCCGAAGGCAGACGCTTAACGACTGAGCCACCCAGGTGCCCGAATAGGAATTTTTTTTTACTGAATGTCTATTTTATTTAGAAATAATGGAAATAGTCTCTCTGCTATACTTTGGGAAATGGCAGAAAGAAAAAGAAAGAGAGTTCCCAACAAATTTATAAATATTTTGAGTATTGGAAATCTATGTGATATGCCTTTGTACATTCACAACCTAAAGCCTTTCAGGAACAAACACAAGCCATTAAACATAAAAGATAACCAATAAATGTTGATGAAATCACCTTGGGTAGTCCATTCCCAATGATGAAATATTAGAGCATATTGAATGTTTTCACTTATATACACTCCAAAAATCCAATTCAACAGATAGTTCCTTCATACCATTTCTTTCTCAAAGGTCTCTGAAAGAAAATAAAACCATCTAGCCAATACTAGTTTTGGAAAAAGTTTTGCTCATTCTTTTATAGCTTGGAAAACCAACTAAACCTTTTCCAGAGAAGCAACCTACTATAAGAGCCCCACTAAATTTGAGGAAGAGAAATTAGTTTGATTATGATTATTTTCCATTATGAAATGAAGCTTGATTTTTCTTTTTGCATTGATCCCAGAGTAGTTTTTACACAACAAAATAATTTCAAATTTTTATTGTCTGAATGAATGGTAATTTTAGTAGATTAGACCTTGCCACAATAGAACAGAATAGGGGAATTGATTCATGCATTCTTCATTACTAGAGATAACACAAATGTCACTTTTATTTGTCTTGAGGATACCTATTATTTATTCTGTATCTTTTATTATGTGTCTGCCATAAATTTAGAGGAAATTCAATAAAGGTGCAAGAATTCTGATCCTAAAGCAGCAATATCTGGATCTAAAACCTAGGTTCTCTCACTTGTTAGATGGGTGATTTTGGAAATTTAGTGTCCTCTCCTGTGAAAGTAAACAAAAAAACCCCAACAACAATAAAAACATGCTTCCAACAACTTCATAAGTTTGTTTTAAAAATCAAGTAAGTTCAGGGAGGGGGGAAAGATGGCGGAGGAGTAGGGGACCCTATTTCAACTGGTCCCCAGAATTGAGCTAGATATTTACCAGACCACTCTAAGCACCCACGAAATCACCCTGAGATGTAAGAAGATCTGGATCTCTACAAAGAGAATATTGCAGGCGGTTGGTTTCAAGGTACGAAGCGGGGAGCCCTGATTCCGTGGGCAGATATTGGAGGATAAATGACAGCAGGAGGGTGCCTGGCCGTGGGGATCCTACACCAATGGTGAGTGACACTGTGGACGGGCACAGACTCGCAGACTGGTAGCGGCAGGGGAAAGGACTCTAGGGCAGCACCAGGGGTGGAAACCTGGATCTGTGGGGTTGCGCCTGCAAACTGCAGCTCCCAGGATGGAAATCCAGAGCGGCAGGGTCCCACGAGCGTGAACTGGGGCGGCTGGCAGTTTTAGAAGCACAAAGGGCAGAGACGCGCCCCAACCTGGAGGCAGGACTAGGAGCACTATGGAGGGGCGCACAACCCTGGACGCTGCAGTTTATAGCAGCACGGACAGAAATGGAGATGGTGTGGCCTGGAGAGCTCACTGAAGAACAGACTGTGGCCTCTCTGTTCTGAGGCAGAGGGTTGGAAATGGTCTCTTCTGCCTTAACTCACAGAAGAGACGCAGAAAGCCGCCAGGGAAAGGCGCCAGAGAACAAAAGCCCCAAAGACTGATTCCCGCTGAGCCCATCCCCCAACACAGGGGTGCAGGGCAATTCCACCCAAACAGGGTTGCCTGAGTAACAATGTGGCAGGCCCCTTCCGCAGAAGACAGTCTGGGAAAACAAAAGGCCAGCAACCCTAAGGTCCCAAGAAAACAGGGGCATCTTGCTTGGGTTCTGGTCAATAATTTGGACTTGATACATTCCCTCAAACACCCATCAACAGAATGACTAGGAGGAGGAGCCCCCAAAACAGAAAACACTCAGAGATTATGACTTATGCTGCAGATTTACAAATGGATGCAGATATAACCAAGATGTCAGAGATGGAATTCAGGCTAGCAATTGTGAAGACAATGGCTAGAATGGAGAAATCAATTAATGGCAACATAGAGTCTCTAAGGGCAGAAATAAAAGATGAATTGGCAGAACTTAAAAATCCTATCAGTGAGATCCAATCCAATCTAGATAATCTAACAGTTAGGGTAACTGAGGCAGAAGAGAGAATAAGCTGCCTGGAAGACAATATAATAGATAAAAAGGGAAAAGAGGAGGCCAGGAAAAAACAATGCAGAATCCATGAAAATAGAATCAGAGAAATAAGTGACACCATGAAGCATTCCAATGTCAGAATAATTGGAATCCTGGAGGGAGTGGAGAGAGAGAGAGGACTAGAAGATGTATTTGAGCAAATCTTAGCTGAGAACTTCCCTAATCTGGGGAATGAAACGAACATTCAAGTCCTAGAGGCAGAGAGGACTCCTCCTAAGATCAAAGAAAACAGGCCAACACCCCAGCATGTAATAGTAAAACTTGCAAATCTTAGAACCAAGGAAACCATCCTAAGGGAAGTTAGGGGGAAGAGATTCCTTATGTACAGAGGGAGGAACATCAGAATAACGTCAGATCTATCCACAGAGACCTGGCAAGCCAGAAAGGTCTGGCAAGACATATTCAGGGTACTAAATGAGAAGAACATGCAGCCAAGAATACTTTATCTGGCAAGGCTTTCATTTAGAATGGATGGAGAGATGCAGAGCTTCCATGACTGGCAGAAACTGAAAGAATATGTGACCACTAAGCTGGCCCTGCAAGAAATATTAAGGGGGGTTCTATAAAAGGAGAAAGTCCCAAGAGTGATATACAACAGAAATTTACAGGGACAATCTATAAAAACAACGTCTTCACAGGCAACATGATGACAATTAATTCGTATCTTTCAATAATCACTCTCAACGTGAATGGTCTAAACGCTCCCATAAAACGGCACAGGGTTGCAGATTGCATAAAAAGACAGGACCCATCCATATGCTGTCTACAAGAGACTCATTTTGAACCTAAAGATACATCCAGACTGAAAGTGAAGGGATGGAGATCCATCTTCCATGCCAGCGGACCTCAAAGGAAAGCTGGGGTAGCAATTCTTATATCAGACAAATTAGATTTTAAACTAAAGTCTGTAATAAGAGACACAGAAGTACACTATATCATTCTTAAAGGGTCTATCCAACAAGAAGATCTAACAATTGTAAATATTTATGCCCCCAACATGGGAGCAGCCATCTATATAAGCCAACTGTTAACCAAAATAAAGAGTCATATTGATAACAATACGTTAATTGTAGGAGACCTCAGTACTCCACTCTCAGCAATGGACAGATATCTAAGCAGAAAATCAACAAGGAAACAAGAGCTTTGAATGATACCTTGGACCAGATGGACCTCATAGATATTTACAGAACATTCCACCCTAAAACAACACAATACTCATTCTTCTCGAGCACACATGGAACGTTCTCCAGAATAGACCATATACTGGGTCACAAATCAGGTCTCAACTGATACCAAAAGATTGAGATTATTCCCTGCATATTCTCAGACCACAATGCTTTAAAACTGGAACTCAATCACAAGAAAAAATTTGGCAGAAATTCAAACACTTGGAAGCTAAAGACCACTCTGCTCAAGAATGTTTGGGTCAACCAGGAAATCAAAGAAGAACTTAGACAATTCATGGAAACCAATGAGGATGAAAACACATGGGTCCAAAACCTATGGGATACTGCAAAGGCGGTCCTAAGGGGGAAATACATAGCCATCCAAGCCTCAGTCAAAAAATAGAAAAATCCCGAATTCACCAACTAACTCTACACCTTATAGAACTAGAGAAAAAGCAACAAACAAATTTCTCTTCTAAGCCATGCATTAGAAGAGAAATAATTAAAATTAAAGCAGAGATCAATGAATTAGAAACCAGAAACAGAGTAGGTCAGATCAACGAAACTAGAAGTTGGTTCTTTGAAAGAATTAATAAGATCGATAAACCACTGGCCAGACTTATCCAAAAGAAAAGAGAAAGGACCCAAATTAATAAAATTATGAATGAAAGGGGAGAGATCACGACGAACACCAAGGAAATAGAAACAATTATTATCAACAACTATATGCCAATAAACTGAGCAATCTGGATGAAATGGAAGCCTTCCTGGAAACCTATAAGCTGCCAAGACTGAAACAGGAAGAAATCGACAACCTGAATAGGCCAATAACCAGTAACAAGATTGAAGCAGTGATCAAAAACCTCCCAAAAAACAAGAGTCCAGGGCCTGCTGGATTCCCTGGGGATTTCTGCCAAACATTCAAAGAAGAAATAATACCTATTCTACTGAAGCTGTTTCAAAAAATAGAAACAGAAGGAAAACTTCCAAACTCATTCTATGAGGCCAGCATTATCTTACTCCCCAAACCAGGCAAAGACCCCATCAAGAAGGATAATTTCAGACCAATATCGCTGATGAATATGGATTCCAAAATCCTCAACAAAATCTTAGCTAATAGGATCCAACAATACAGTAAAAGGATCATCCACCACGACCAAGTGGGATTTATCTCCGGGATGCAAGGGTGGTTCAAGATCCGCAAATCAATCAATGTGATAGAACACATTAATAAGAAGAAGGCGAAGAACCATATGGTCCTCTCAATTGATGCAGAAAAAGCATTTGACAAAATACAACATCCTTTCCTGATTAAAACTCTCCAGAGTATAGGGACAGGGGGAACATTCCTCAAGTTCATAAAATCCATCTATGAAAAACATACAGTGAATATCATCCTCAAGGGGGAAAAGCTGAGAGCCTTTCCCTTAAGATCAGGGACACGTCAAGGATGCCCACTCTCACCACTATTGTTCAACATAGTACTAGAAGTCCTAGCAACAGCAATCAGACAACAAAAAGAAATAAAAGGTATTCAAATTGGCAAAGAAGAAGTCAAACTCTCTCTTTTCACAGACAACATGATACTTTATGTGGAAAACCCAAAAGACTCCACCCCCAAATTACTAGAACTCATCCAGCAATTCAGTAATGTGGCAGGATACAAAATCAATGCACAGAAATCAGTTGCTTTCTTATTCACTAACAACGCAACTGTAGAAAGAGAAATTAGAGAAATGATTCCATTTACAATAGCACCAAAAACCATAAGATACCTCGTAATAAACCTAACCAAAGAGGTAAAGGATCTATACTCTAGGAACTACAAAACACTCATGAAAGAAATTGAAGAAGACACAAAAAGATGGACAAATATTCCATGCTCATGGATCAGAAGAATAAACATTGTTAAAATGTCTATGCTACCCAGAGCAATCTATACCTTCAATACCATCCCGATCAAAATTCCAATGACATTTTTCAAAGTGCTGGAACAAACAATTCTAAAATTTGTATGGAATCAGAAAAGACCCTGAATCGCCAAGGAAATGTTGAAAAAGAAAAACAAAGCTGGGGGCATCACATTGCCCGATTTCAAACTGTATTACAAAGCTGTGATCACCAAGACAGCATGGTACTGGCACAAAAACAGACATATAGACCAATGGAACAGAATAGAGAACCCAGGTATGGACCCTCAACTCTATGGTCAAATAATCTTTGACAAAGCAGGAAAAAACATGCAATGGAAAAAGACAGTCTCTTCAATAAATGGTGCTGGGAAAATTGGACAGCCACATGCAGAAGAATGAAACTCGACCATTCTCTAACACCATTCACAAAGATAAACTCAAAGTGGATGAAAGGCCTCAATGTGAGACAGGAATCCATCAAAATCCTAGAGGAGAACATAGGCAGTAACCTCTTTGACATCGCCCACAGCAACTTCTTTCAAGATACATCTCCAAAAGCTAGTGAAACAAAAGCAAAAATGAACTTTTGGGACTTCATCAAGATAAAAAGCTTCTGCACAGCAAAGGTAACAGTCAACAAAACAAAGAGGCAACCCACAGAATGGGAGAAGATATTTGCAAATGACACTACAGATAAAGGGCTGGTATCCAAGATCTATAAAGAACTTCTCAAACTCAACACCCAAAAAAGAAATAATCAAGTCAAAAAGTGGGCAGAAGATATGAAAAGACACTTCTCTGAAGAAGACATACAAATGGCTAACAGACACATGAAAAAATGTTCATCATCATTAGCCATCAGGGAAATCCAAATCAAAAACCACACTGAGATACCACCTTACACCACTTAGAATGGCAAAAATGGACAGGGAAAGAAAGAACAAATGTTGGAGAGGTTGTGGAGAAAGGGGAACCCTGTTACACTGTTGGTGGGAATGCAAGTTGGTACAGACACTTTGGAAAACAGTGTAGAGGTGCCGCAAAAATTTAAAAATAGAGCTACCTTATGACCCAGCAATTGCACTACTGGGTATTTACCCCAAAGACACAGATGTAGTGAAAAGAAGGGCCTTATGCACCCCAATGTTCATAGCAGCAATGTCCGCAATAGCCAAACTGGAAAGAGCCGAGATGCCCTTCAACAGATGAATGGATAAAGAAGATGTGGTCCATATATACAATGGAATATTACTCAGCCATCAGAAAAGATGGATACCCAACTTTTACATCAACATGGAGGGGACTGGAGGAGATTATGCTAAGTGAAATAAGCAGAGAAAGTCAATTATCATATGGTTTCACTTATTTGTGGAACATAAGGATTAGCATGGAGGGCATTAGGAGAAGGAAGGGAAAAATGGGGGGAGCGGAATTGGAGGGAGAGATGAACCATGAGAGACTATGGACTCTGAGAAACAAACAGGGTTTTAGGGGGGATTGGTTAGCCCAGTGATGGATATTAAGGAGGGCACGTACTACATGGAACACTGGGTGTTATACGAAAACAATGGATCATGGATCACCACATCAAAAACTAATGATGTATTGTATGGTGACTAACATAACATAATAAAATAAAATAAAAAATCAAATAAGTGCATGAATACAAAAAACAGAGACCTTGAATGATTAAGATTAGCAACTTGCATATAAAAGGGAAAGTTCCCTATAAATGATAGTCCTCAGCAGGATGCTCTAGAGACATGATTTTGGAGGGGCCTAGAACTGGTCTAATTTTTCTCAACATTTTCTTGCAATCAACTTTCTGAAGTCCTTTTTAAATCTGAGAATGAGCAAGTCTATTTTTGAAAGATGTTTTCTTTTAAATCCTGTCTAGAGTGAGTAGTATCAGTTCCAAAGGCATGGCTTATTCTTGGAATCTAAGAGAAAATGGAAGATGGAAATATCTATATAGCAGAGAATTATTCTTGTTATTCTTATTGCAAATGAAAAGATTTACCTGAACTATTTGAATTCTGGAAGGTATGATAAAGGCTATAACTTTTGAATATCCCCAAAGTAACTGAGAGTTTTTATTAAGCTCAAATCACTAATTTTTATGATGTTTTCTTTTTTTTTCTTTTAAAGATTTTATTTATTTATTTGAGAGAGAGAGAATGAGAGAGAGCACATGAGAAGGGGGAGGGTCAGAGGGAGAAGCAGACTCCCCGCCGAGCAGGGAGCCTGATGCAGGACTCGATCCCGGGACTCCAGGATCATGACCTGAGCCGAAGGCAGTTGCCCAACCAGCTGAGCCACCCAGGCGCCCTATGATGTTTTCTTTATTTTTCATCACTGTGTGATCTTAAGCAAGTTATTTAGATCTTCTAGATCTCAGGAACCCCAGATAACTTTATAAGTGACTTTCTCAGTCCTCTATGCTGTGCTTTGAAATTCTAAACCACTCTGCAAATAGCCAGCTTCTTCTGGCTTTCTTCCACTGGACTAGCAAAGATGCTGCAGTAAATTTACCTTAGCCAAGCCAGGGCCCAAAGGGAAAAGATGTCCTCATTGTGAAAAGAGAAAGCCGTTGTTTGAGTTTCCCAGGAAAGAAATATTGAACTAAATAGAAGGAAACACACTTTAGTGAGGTTTGGCGGAGGATGTAAGGTGGGGGAGAAGTGAGAGCTGAGGGAAAATGTGGAGATCTACAGAGCTGAGCTGGAAAACTTGGGATGTTAATTTTTCTTGTTTTAACAAGAAAAGTAACCAAATTCTCAGTAATTCTCCTGGCTAGATTATCTTTTTTATGTTGGCTTCTTCCTGAAGTTGGTTTCCTTCAATGCAAAATGTTTTCCAACAGATATTACAGACTATAGTTATAGATTTCCTCATTACACTTACATAGCAATGGTGTAGCTTTCCACAACTATCAAGTAAGTTCTGAGTTTCACTCTGATTGGACTAACATAAACCAATAATTATGACCAGAGCAAATATCACCTGGTAGTTGGCTTATGCTTGGGTTGTTGCTCATCCTTGAAACCATGATTTAGCAACAGGGATGGTGATTATGCCAATTTGCTCACATTACTCCGTGTGTACCCATGGAGCTGGAGGTGGGCAAACACCCATCCATATTACATGACTGTCAAACAGGAAAAGAGAAATGTTTTAAGAGATGTGGATTTTCCAATCACTTCTTTTCTAAATAGAGGTAGGGAGAAAGAAATGGTTGCTAAAGAGATGACTGACTAATGATCACTCCAGACCCAATCAAAAAGTACTTTCAGTTCAATTGGTAAATACCATCTCTTTCATTGCAAAATGAGCAAACATTTTGAGACAATAACCTACCATGTATTGATTACCATACATTCTATTACCAGTCATGTTCAAAATATCTTGTTAGTCTTGAAATATATGTTATAGAAATGAAGTTTTAGTTTCTTCATCTTACAACTCACATTGAGGAATCATCGCACCTAGATTTGATCTGTAGGTTTCCCCTTCTATCCAAAAGTAGAGCATTCCCATGAAACCTTTTGCAAGGTGAAATGGCATAAATCAAAGAAGCAATTACCATTAATTTATATGGAATTTTTTTCTAGTGTTCCCTGACCCCCCAAAAATACTCTCTCAGGCTTTTCTGATACTTTAGGACACATCGTGTGGATGGATAAACAAAATAAATCAAGATAAAGCATAGATGTTCACCACACAGGTCAAAGCTATTGTGGCTTAGTGTTGAGAGGCTTGGTGTAGTTCCCAGGGAAGGAGTTCGGTGGGGCCCCACTCACTGCTCAGGGCACGCTGTCTCTATAAACACTCACCACAAAAACAAATGCTGAATGCTATTTTTGCTTTTCACTGTTTTCTTTTTTAAGATTTATTTATTTATTTGAGAGAGAGAGACCATGAGAGGAGAGAGGGTCAGAGGGAGAAGCAGACTCCCTGCTGAGCAGGGAGCCTGATGCCTGGCTGATCCCAGGACTCTGAGCTGAAGGCAGACGTTCACCTGACTGAGCCACCCAGGGACCCCTTCACCATTTTTCATAAAAGCAAAAATCCTCTTTGCATTTCTGTCAGATATGTGATCTATGTGTCTTATGAGATAAAAATCAAGTTTCATTTTTCCCCATGTGGATCCCTAATTGATCTAGCATCAATTATTTAAAAAGCAATCAGTAAAAGATCTGTAATCCAAAAATTATAAAACACTTATGGAAGAAATTGAAGATGACACAAAGAAATGGGAAAACATTCCAGGCTCATGAATTAGAAGAACAAATATTGTTAAAATGTCTTTACTAAGCAATCTACACATTTAATGCAATCCCTATCAAAATACCACCTCATGGGGTACCTAGGTGGCTCAGTTGGTTGAGTGTCCAACTCTTGGTTTCAGCTCAGGTCATGATCTCAGGATCCTCAGAAGGAGCCCTGCCCCAAGCTTCATGCTCAGCTGGAAGTCAGCTTCAGATTCTCTCCCTTTCCCTCTCCCTTTCCCCCTCCCCCTGCTTTTCCTCTCTCTCTCACTTTCTCTTAAAATAAATAAATAAATAAATCTTTAAAACAAAATACTACCAGCATTTTTCACAGAGCTAGAACAAACAATCCTAAAATTCATGTGGAACCACAAAAAGCTCCAAATAGCCAAAGCAATCTTGAAAAAGAAAAGCAAAGCTGAAGACATCACAATTCTGGACTTGAAGGTATATTACAAAGCTATTATGATCAAGACAGTATAGTACTTGCATGAAAACAGACATGTAGACCAATGGAACAGAAAAGAAAACCCAGAAATGGACCCACAACTATTTGGTCAACTAATCTCCAACAATATAGGATAGAATATTCAATGGAAAGAAGACCGTCTCCTCAACAAATAGTGTTGGGAAAACTGGACAGCAACCTTCAGAAGAATGAAACTGGATCACTTTCTTACACCATACACAAAACTAAATACAAAATGTATAAAAGACCTAAATGTGAGACAGGAAACCATCAAAATCCTAAAGGAGAACACAGGCAGTAACCTCTTTGACATCAGCCATGGCAACTTCTTACTAGATATGTCTCCTGAGACAAGGGAAATAAAAGCAAAAATAAACTATTGGGACTTCATCAAGATAAAAACTTCTACATAGCAAAGGAAAAAATCAACAAAACTAAAAGGCAGCCTACAAAATGGGAGAAGATATTTGCAAATGACATATCTGAAAAAGGATTAGCATTGTATCCAAAATCCAAAAAGAACTTATCAAACTCAACACCCAAAAAACAAATAATCCAGTTAAGAAATGGGCAGAAGACATGAATAGACATTTTTCCAAAGAAGACATACAGATGGCTAAGAGACACATGAAAGATGCTCAACATCACTCATCATCAGGGAATTACAAATCAAAACTACAATGACCTATCACTTCACACCTGTCAGAATGGCTAAAATTAACAACATAGGAAACAATAAATGTTGCCGAGGAGAAAGGGGTACCCTCTTACACTGTTGGTAAGAATGCAAACTGCTGCAGTCATTCTGGAACACATTATGGAGGTTCCTCAAAAAGTTAAAAATAGAACTACCCAATGACCCAGCAATTGCACTACTAGATATTTACCCAAAGGATACAAAAATACAGATTGAAGGGGATACATGCACCCTGATGTTTATAGCAACATTATCAACAAGAGTCAAATGATGGAAAGAGTCCAAATATCCATCAATGGATGAATGGATAAAGATGTGACATACATATACAATGAAATATTACTGAACCATTAAAAAAAAGAATGAAATCTTGCCATTTGCAATGATGTGGATGGAGCTGAAGAGTATTATGCTATAAGTCAGTCAGAGAAAGACAAATACCAACGGATTTCATTCATATGTGGAATTTAAGGAACAAAACAGATGAACATGAGGAAGAAAAAAGAGAGAGGCAGACCATAAAACAGACTCTTAACTATAGAGAATAAACTGGGGGTTGCTGGAGGGGAGGTGGGTGGAGGAACAGATTAAATAGGTGATGGGGATTAAGGAGGGCATTTGTGATGAGCACTGGTTGTTGTGTGTAAGTGACGAATCACTAAATCCTACACCTGAAACTAATATTACACTGTATGTTAACTAACTGGAATTTAAATAAAAATGTGGAAGAAAAAATAATAAAATAAAATAAAATTAAATTAAATTAAATTAAATTAAATTAAATTAAATTAAAATAAAAGCAATCTTTTTCCTGCTGTCTTGAAGTGCTAGTTTTGTTTTAAACCAATTGTCCACATAGGTATGTAATTGTTTCTGGGCCTTTTATTTTGTTCTATTGGTCCATTTGTTATCCTTACACCAATTCTATACTTGACTAATTATTGTAGCTTTATAATGCATCTTGCTTTCTAGAATAGCAAATCCTCCAACCTTGATCATCAAGAGTGTCTGGGCTATTGACCCTTTGCATTCCCATGAAAATTTTAGGATTTTTGTTGTTGTTGTTGTTATTCTTGTTAAGTCAGTTCTACATAAAATACTAAAAATTTTGTTGGGATTGCACTGAATCTACTAATTTGAGAATTGACATTTACTAATATCTTAAATGGATAATTAATTTTATTAACTTTTTCTGTATGTATTAAAATAATTTTATAATTTTTTCCTTTTATCTTCAAATGGGTAATTTATTTTATAATATTAAACCAACTTTGTATTTCAGTAATATACAATTTTTAACAAAGTACATTATACTTTTTACACATTTCCACATTTATGATTTTTGCTTCAGTGTTAAAGGGTGAATTTGGTTCATAATTTTCCTTTTTTGTAACATATCGCATAACATTTGGTATCAAGTTTATGCAGGCTTCATAAAGTGAGTTGGGAAGTTTTTCAGTGTTTTTAATTATCTGAAAGAATTTGTATAAGATTGACATTTGTTAGCTGACTGAATGGGCTGTTGATGTGACATAAAACTGAAGTTCTCATTGTGGGAAATTCTTAATGCAATTTTACATTCTTTAATAGTTTAAAAACCTTATTTTCTTTTCATTTTGTATCCATTTTGGTAAGTTGTAAAATTTGGTAACTCTATTATATATTTATTATATAATATACTATTTTTTCAAATAGCCACAAAATTGAAATGAGGACCCTTTTCATTTCTTTTTTTTTTTAAAGATTTTATTTATTTGACAGAGACAGCAAGAGAGGGAACACAAGCAGGTGGAGTGGGAGAGGGAGAAGCAGGCTCCCCACTGAGCAGGGAGCCCAATGCAGGGCTCGATCCTAGGACCCTGGGATCATGACCTGAGCCGAAGGCAGATGCTTAACGACTGAGCCACCCAGGTGCCCCACGGGCCCTTTTCATTTCTATTTGCCTATTTTTGCTTTGGCTGTCTGTGTTTTTGGTGTCATAGTCAAGAAATCATTGCCAAAGGCCAAGCATCAAGAAGCTTTTCCCCTGTTTTCTTCTAGGAATTTTGGGGAAAAAAGAAAAGAGAAAAACACAAATTAATAGTTCAAGTTCCCAGAATGATCAATAGGAGATATTGCAAATTTGGAAACAGCAAATTTCCAAAGATAGAGGCAGAAGTTTAAGAGATTTTAGACAGTGTGGCACAGGGTACATTGGATTGACTTGGTTTTCATGTTAAAGTTAGAAAGGAGAATGAGGAAACGTGATTGGGACTACAGGTTGGAGGAAAGCAAAGTTTGAAAACTGCTCAGGCCATGAATCCAAAAGTAGGCAAAGACTCATGAAAAGATTGCTATGTAGCTTCAGTGGACCAAATGAAGACAGATGACACAATTGCTTAGTGGACCCAGTCATCTGAGTTGTATGACTCCGACCACCACTGGCTGGTAGGATAAATTCTCAGACAGGAAACTGCTGGGTGAAAGTGCATGTAGATTTTTAAGATCTTATGCATGTTACCAAAATTGCACATCAACAGTCTGTAAGTGTCTTAGTCAGCTTGGGCTGCTATAACAACAACAACAACAACAACATAGACTGGGTGGCTTAAATAACAAACATTTATTTCTCATAGTTCTGGAGGCTGGGAAATTCAAGATCAAGGAACCAGCAGTTCTTGTGTCTAGTGAAGGCGTGCTGAGTCCTGACAGGAAACAAAAATGTTTAAAGAAAGTTAGTAATAAAATTTATTACTGAGATTGGGGCACCTAGGTGGCTTAGTCAGTTAAGCATCCGACTCTTGATTTTGGCTCAGGTCATGATCTCGGGGTCATGGGAATGGAGCGCCATGTTGGGCTCTGCACTCAGTGGGGAATTGGTTTGAGGATTTTCTCTCTCTTTCCCTCTGCCCCTCCTGCTCTCTCTCTCTCCCTCTAAAATAAATAAATAAATCTTTAAAAAATTTATTACTGAGATAAACAATTTTTCAAAATATTGTGTTATATATTTTTCACATTTTATTATGAAAATTTACAATGTCATAATGAGAAAAAAATGCTATTTTTTCCATAAAAGACAAGATAATAACTCAAAGGTATAGCTTGGCAAGAAAAAAACAAGAGTGAAGTTCTGGTAAGTAAAAGTTTCTAAGATACCACTACACTCATCGTTCGGTGATGATCCAGGTGTATTTAGGTGAGCAGCTAGCAAGTCCATGGAGGTTAGTGAAACCAAAATATGCATGTGGGAGACAGGGTAAGAATTAGAGGAAACAGAGGATGGATAGAAGGCTTGAAGTCATGGTGAAGTTGAAAGAGGCTATGTGGAAGGAAGAAATAAGAATGACAGGAGAGTGGGAGTTTATTGGAATAGATACAGGATTCAAAGCATGAGATTTTTGACATGGAGTGCTTTACATAGGTAATCTCTACATGAAGCATCACCTTGGATTTTTAAAAAAAAAAAAAAGACAGATATCTGGGTCCCTACCCATATTGTCTGAATTACTATTTTTTTTTAAGATTTTATTTATTTATTTGACAGAGAGAGAGAGAGACAGTGAGAGAGGGAACACAAGCAGGGGGAGTGGGAGAGGAAGAAGCAGGCTTCCCACTGAGCAGAGAGCCCGATGCGGGACCCCAGGGAACCCTGGGATCATGACCTGAGCTGAAGGCAGATGCTTAACGACTGAACCACCCAGGTGCTCCCCTTCTGAATTATTTTTATCAAGTTCTTAATATATACTATAGTTTGAGAATAATTTATTTAAGAACTGGGCAGCAGAAATAGGGGAGAGATAGAGACTACTGAGTTCAAAGTTGAAGGAGTGACAGTTTTGAGAAAATGATGAATTAATTATTTTACTTATGTTCTTCATAGAGGAAGGACAAATTATGGCATGAACTAGAGGGGCGTGGGTCAGGGGGATGGAGGGAGGGGTTATTTATTGAAAGACAGCATAGTAGCTGGTAATAAGGAGAATGCTGATTCCCTTTCCTGATTATAGGAGAAGGGGCACATTGATTAAAGGGGGGTCTGAGAGAAACAGGTATTTCATAGCTCAGTTCATATAATGTGATCAATGTTTGAGAAAAATTCTGAAGGAATATAATGGCTTGTCACGCAAAAGCTAGGGTACCAAAACCACTGTGGAAGGAGCATAGGAGATGTGATTCTCCAAAGAATTTGGAAACTCAATAAAATTGACTTTTTTTCTTTTTAACATTTTCTTTTTTAATCATGGATTAACTACCCCCATAAATTATACCAGGAAAAATTAAGTATTACACTTAATTGGTTCTCTTTCTGCATAAAATCAATGCTCTTATTTTAACATTATTTATATTACATAAATTCCACTGAAATGCATAAAAATAAACTGCTAACAGGGTACATGGATTTTATTTTCTATTTTTATTGCAATCTATTTAGTAACTTGGGAAAAGTTGCTTCTTAATTGCTTAAAGTAATTGTGTCTGTCTTGATTACATTACCAAATAATTAATTAGAGAGAAAATTAAGTGGCTATTGATTACGACTCTAAATTTCCTAATTAATTTTAAGATTTAAAAATATAGGTATATAGAGAGAAAATTAAGTGGCTGTTGATTACGACTCTGAATTTCCTAATTAATTTTAAGATTTTAAAATGTAAGTATTAGTTATGCTTTGGATTTTCTTTCATATTTCTTTTTCCTTTTACTTATGGACCAGTCCAGTTGCAGCCAAACTAGCCCTGGAAAATGGCCCAGGGATAAAATGAAAAGTGAAATTGAGTGTGATTGAGGACCACACACAACCAAAGAGGACCTGAGAGAGGATGAGGATGGCCAAAAGAAGGAAATTCAGGAGACCTTGCGAGAGAAATAAAAAAAGAAGCTTTTAAGACTGCCAGATCCCTCAGGCACATCTCAGTCAGGTAAACAATTAATGTGAGAGAGAATACATAGTTCAGCCTCTACCTGAAGATATTGCACTTTTTTTGTTTGTATAGATTAAACGCTCTACCACTTGAAAACAAATTAAAAAATGCTTCTTCCCTAAACATAGTAATTTGAGACAGTTTCTAATTAATCACTGAAGTGAATAACCAAGACAACTCGCAGCTATTCAGAGAACTATTGTCTTTAATTGAGCTTCAGAAAAGGAAATTAATATATACATTACAGTAGTCATTTCCCCAATAGATATGTTATTGGCAAATATGGTCAAGAAAGAGACACAGTTCCTAACATCGAGAAAAACAACATTTAAAATATGATAATTTTGCAGGTAAATGGTGTAATTCTTTTATTGTGATTATTATTGACTGTGGTGGTTTTTAACTATGTGCTAAAATTCTTTGCCATTCCTTTTCCTAAAAAGTGGAGCTGAGTTCCTTTCATCTTTAAGTGTGGCCAGAGTGACTTACTTATAATGAAATACCTGTAACCAATATTTTTTAATTATATGCATTTACCCAATTCTAAAATTATTCTGTTTTTCTCTTTTCTTGTTACGTTTTACTCTCCTTAGAATTGTAAATATTGTCTGCAACAGAATTTTAAAAATTATTGGTTCATCTAGAAGACTTTTTTCCCTGGCTACTATTGTGTGCTTGTCATTGATTAAATTATTGTTCAAAATATGGATTCTCTTTTCTCCCCTTTTCCTGCATATTGATTCTGAACTTGGTCATGGCCATGTGACTTGCTTTAACCAGTGGATGTTATTATATGTAACACAGGTAGAGGTTTAAAAAATAGTGTGATGGTTGGATTGACTCTCTTGTGTCTCTGCTATCACCAAGAGAACATGCTCTGGTTGGATCCACAAGTTCAAGGAGGGTGAAAGGCACATAAATTATATTGTCCTTTCACGATCATCTCCGGTGAAACCTGACTGGATCAGCCAACCCCCACATGAGGCATAAATGACCTAAATGAGAATGCCATTGAGATTTTGTGCCTATTATGTAGCACTAGGTCACCGAAATCCTTCTCTAGAGTGCCTCACTCAACAATCAGAGTGTTCTGGTTTGGGGTGGATAATAGAGAAAATTTAGATGACATAGTTTACACTGCCATTCTAAATGAATGAATAAACATTGCAATTCTAAATAAATAAATGGACAAATAAACAAACAAATGTCCACAATCCGGATTTTGTGTATATGGAAGTGTTATGGAGATAAGAACACCTTTTAACAAAATTCATCATGAAAGGGGCACATCTCAGCATTTTATACATTTGAGCATCAAACCTCCTTGACAGACTTGCCTGACTTTCCAAACAAGTCATTCCTTTTCTCATTTCTCCTCTTAGCTATTATCCATTCCACCCCAGTCTCCTTTACTCATTCCAACTCTTCAGTGTGGCTTGGAAATTTTGTTGTATCCCCAAACTCATCCTTGGAACCCCTCCATTTTCTCTCTTCATCGACTCTTTAGATAACCTCATCAGCTTTGGGGCATTAAATATTACATACATGCTGACTTCTCCTTTAATCCATTCTGTTGTTTGAACTTTAGGTTCATATTTATATTTTCTTATTATATTTTCCTTATCATAACTGAGCTCTTGAATATCCTCCTGAACCTACTCATCCCCAGTATTACCTACCCTCAGCAATGGCAACTCCATCACTTTAATTTCTCAGGTCAAAACCAATAGTCACTTTTGACTCCTGTCTTCCCCACACACCGTAAAATACTGTTGGGTCCTTCAAAACGTATTCAGAATGTGATTATTTATCAACACAGTTTTTGCTACTTCCCTAGTCCTAGCTTCATTCATTCCTCATCAGGTCTCTGTTGCCACTCCTGTCCCTTTAAGTCTATTTTCAAATATGCAGTGAGAATGATTAATCTCATTAACATATAAATGCAATTGTGATTCTCTTGTTTATAACTTTCTAGTGGGATATCACATTACAGAGTTAAATTCATAATTTTTGCAATAAATTAGAAGGCTTTCAAATGATTCTTTACCTTGTTATGTCTCTTTCCCCATGCTTTACTACTATTATATATACAATTCTTCTTCAGATCTACACTGGACACTTTAGTAAGCTATGTACACTCCATCGTGCTCTTGGGGCTCATTCTTCTGAAAACACTCTTCCCTCAGATTTCTGTATGGCTTGTGTCTCACCTTCTTCAAGTTACCTTCTCAGTGAAGACTTTCCTACTCTGGATTTAAAATTAAACCACCCCCCAAACATTTCCTATTCCACTTTCCTGTTCTACTTCTCTATGTAGCACTCATCATTACCTGATACACTGTGCAACTGGACTCTAAAATTGACAGTGTTGGTTTTCAATTTAATTTTATAACTTTAGATTTCATATGTGCTACATATTAAAGATGAATTTTAATTTAGATGAGATTAAAGATGCATTCCAAATTTCTCTTTTCCAAGATGTATAAACATTAAGAAATGTATAAGACTAGGCTACTGAATTAGTTTCCTAGGGCTGCCATAACAACATACCCCATAGTATGTGACCTAAACAACAGAAATTTCTTTTCTTACAGTTCTGTAGGCTAGAAGTCCAAGACTAAGGTGTCAGCAGAACTGGCTTCTTCTGGAGACTCTGGAAGAAGGATCTGTTCCAGGCTGCTCTCTGGCTTTTTGATACTATCTTCTCCCTGTGTCTTTATATCATCTTCTTTCTGTCCATGCCTATATCCAAATTGCCTCTTCTTATAAAGATAATAGTCATACTGAGTTAGGACAACAGTTACCTGCCTCATTTTAGCTCAATGTCCTCTGTTAAGATCTTGTCTCCAAATGTGGCCACATTCTGAGGTACAGGGAATTAGGACTTCAACATACAAATTTGAGATGGAAGGAAAGAAGGACACAGTTCAGCCCGTAACCATCACTAATTCATATTTGATATCATAAGTCTAAAATACAATTGACTCTGAATTAAGCTATGGATATTGTGAATGAGTGTCTATTGGCTGGAGAGAGGAGAGAAAGCAGGACAGGGTAGACTGATAAATAAAATGCACTAGGTTTGGATATTCACTCACCATTCAGGTCCTGGGACATTTTCACATTCACCGATAGCCTGTTCCAACATATAGAATATTGTTAAAACAGAATCTGTTAGTTCTCCAAAGGCTGCCTGACTTGTGACTTAGACCTAGAACAAACTTAGACTGCAATGCACGGAAGGCTAAAAGCCATTCAAATTGTACCTAGTCGTGTTTACGCTCTCATCTCTGCTGTTTTGTAAAAGAAATTAGCTGCAAAAATGCTGAATTGAAAATGTCATCCTGATTATTCATCTCTTGGGCCTTGGACTTTTTGATTTTGCCAGGCCACCAAAAGCTGAATAAATGCCTGAGAGCACACACAAAAAAATTGCTGTTGTATTTGTTTATCAACTGATTTTTTTTTTTTAAAGATTTTATTTATTTGACAGAGAGATACACAGCGAGAGAGGGAACACAAGCAGGGGGAGTGGGAGAGGGAGAAGCAGGCTTCCCGCAGAGCAGGGAGCCCGATGTGGGGCTCGATCCCAGGACCCTGGGATCATGACCTGAGCCGAAGGCAGACGCGTAACGACTGAGCCACCCAGGCGCCCCTCAACTGATTTTTTTAAAAGGCCACTTAGGAGACTTCAAATAGATTATTGTTGGGTTTTATTTTGCTTTGAATCCTAGATTCTCAACTACATACTATTCTTGGAAAAGAGTTTAATTCAAATGATTTATTTTTGTAAAAATTCAAGGAGAGAAGCTGGGATTTTTAAATATTATGTGTTTGTCAACAATTGATTTATTGGGCACTTCTGGAAATTAGACACCTACACTATAAGTAAATCGCAATCATTTCCAAGCCTGCCTGCTGGGGAATCTCTATTATGGAATTCAGGTCATGACAGGTTTGTAATGGCAAGTAGATGATAAATGATCTGGAGCTAATTTGCCCCACTCTTTTGCCTCTGACATTTCTTTTCATACTTTGGCTACCAGTTCAAAGAATTTAGATACAGAATTTTGGGGAGTCCTTCATTCTCACTCCCGAAAAATAAGAATGGCTGATTCCCTCAAAATCCCAGAACAGAAATCTTTTAGAACTTAAAGAGAAATAGGCAGATGATTATTGAAAACCCCCTCAGGAGCCAACACCAGGCACTCAAAAAAAGGTTTAGCAGTGCTGTTCACTGACTAAGAGCAGTGTGGCTATAGAAACAACTAACAATGGGTACAACATAGACAATAACCAATCAGGCCTGGGCACCTAGCAACCAATCACAATCGACTCTAATCATAAACAAGCAAGACAACCTTCTCAGTGCACACCAGCTATGAGGATTCTGGCACAAATGCTTCAAATATTCATCCTATGGTGTGACTTTGAGAAAGTCATTAAACTCTTTGCACTACTGTTGTATTTTGTTTTCTGTGTCCTATATCCTAAAAATACTACTACTTCATGGGATTGCTATAGGTTTACAATATAAATAGATAATTAAACAAGATAATATCTGTCAAAGTCTCAGCACACAAGCATGCGTAGAGTGCACATATGTGTTTGCAAATATGTACATTATGATGTAGGAAAGATGTTAGAGTTTGAAGTTGATGGCCAAGAAAGAATTCTTAAGACGTCTCTGGTCCAAAAAGGTGGTTTTATGAAAACGAGGGGACAGGACCCGTGGGCAGAAAGAGCAGCACTGGGGTCATAAAGAGTGGCCCATTATATACGTTCAAGTTGGGAGGGGGTTTGGGATAGTGTAAACCTCTAAGGAAGTTTGGAAGCAAGGTTTCCAGGACCTTGAGGGGGTTAGCTCTTGTTAGGAAAAGGTCATTTATTACTGTCTAACAAAACCTTAGTCATGAGACCCTTCAGATGTATATCAGTAGGTCACATGCTTGGGGGGTGGAAAGGAAAGAAGTTTCCAAAGGAATTTTTATACGTTAAAGTAGACTCACAGGATCCTGGGGGTTGGGCTAAGATTGCCTTTTGCCCTATTGACATCGAGGCAGCTTGTTGGGGTTAATGTAGAGCATGAAATCAACCATAATACCTGGCATGCTAAAATGTACCATGGAGGCCACTGGGGGGTGAGGGAAGGTTTTGTAGAAGGGCGTGGGCCTTTGGAATGCCGATGCCTGTGTGATCACTCTGCTGTAGGAATGCGATGGGGAGTTGCCTTCACCAAAGCTCTCTTAGCCCAAACAGCGCCCTGTGATCTAAGAGATGTGTGCATTGTACCTTAGGCTATGTTTAGTAGAACACACAGATTAGCATATCTTTTCTTTCCCCGTAAATCCTCTTAGTTTCAATAAGACCCCTTGTCACACATCACGTGCTTGAAAAATGGTGATAAGGATTTGTGATTATCCTGAAGGACCAAAAAAGTGGAAGCAAAGATGAGCAATGGGTCTTCATCTCTGAGCATTGATCCCCTTGCCTTTTCCTCTCTTTCGCGGCAAAGTTAGGAGTCATCTTTCATTCATCGGTACAGGGATTGCTGGCTATTCCCGGCAGCAGCTGAGTTCCTAGAAGAATGTCCCTCTGCCTGTTTCAAGGACTTGTCAGTGGGCTGTAGATAGTAAGGAAATTTAACTTTTCTTTTGCCTTTGTTTCCCACATCACATTAGAAGTTTCTTAAATGCTTTTTCATTTGATTTGGAGTTTATTATTTCATAAGGAATAATTGGGGTGACTAAAAATATGAGAGAAGGGGCAATTTTAAGTGATGTGAAGATATGGAGTATTTTCTCCTTTGAATAATTTTCCCAGACTTGAATAAATTTCCCAGTGCTAAATTGGTCAAGAAGAGCCAGGCACTATGAGGTATCACACAAGAAATAAAAATAAAAACCAGAATTCCATTATTATGACTTAGTATTTGATTGGTTTATAGAATAAATATTTTGAAAAGCTTTATCTAATAATGATAAAAATAACAATAGTAATATTAATAGCGAGCATGTATGTAGTTATTGAAGTGTTCTAGACATTGTTTTGAGTGATTGCTGTATATCAACTTTTTAGTTTTAACATAGTTATTATTATTGCTCCCATTTCATAGATAAGAAAACTGAGGAACAAAGGTCAAGGCTTTGTGACCAAGATCATATCCCTAGTAAGTGCAAGAGCTGGGTCTTGAATCCAAATAGTCTTGATTCCAGAGTCTATATTCTTGACAACTTCCCACTTTTCCCTTATGCATTTTGACATGCCGGAAACTTTGACAGGTTCTTTCATCTATCTTATAACATTAATGCTCTGATAGGACTCCTACCCCAATTTTGTATGATAAGCCTCATAGATGTTAAATGATTGAAAAGTCAAGCTCCAAGGAAGTGACAGATACAGTATTTTCACTTAGGACTTTAAATCCTGTGTTTCATGCAATACTTCTCAATATTACATTGAACATTTTATAATTTTTTTTACCTGTCACTAAGTTTAAGGTAATGAAAGTCTTCCATTTGCTTTACTCAAATTAATTCATTTGGCCATTTATGAGGCCATGAATGGAACCTGAAAGCAGGTCTGCTAGGTTTAACACCTGCAGCAAGGCACAAACAACAGAATGACTGGGATTGCAGCTGTAGGTTATGATTTATAGTCATTGAAATAGAATCACACTATTTAAGAGTTTGCCAGTTTTCATTTGTGTGGCATCCTGGATATTCCTGTAAAATATCTCAAACCACGGCTAATAAAAGATACTGATAATGGAGAACTCAAATGGAAGGTATAAATTGTCAAGAGGGGAACCACTACTGAGTCCACAGTTTTCTACTCTTAAGGTAAAACGTGTTCCCCCATAACGAGAAATGAACATGTGGGTGTCACTATAAAAGGCTGTGATTGATTTCCTGGGTGACTAGTAGCAATTGCCCTCTTCCTTTGGAATCACATCTCATATGTCACAACTCAAAGAACCTTAATGCCAGTTAATGTCTGCACCCAGGAAGAACAAGTAATGAATTCATGGATTGCCTTTCTATACTTCATTTAAGAAAGCTAATTGTTTAGGGACTAGATTCTCCTTGGCTCATTGGTTTAATAATACAGGAAACTCTTTTGGAATTTCACAAATCTTACATTTCACAGTAGGAAGCCAAACTCAGCCTAAATGAACAATTCTCCCTTAATTCGCACTTGTGATAAAAGCAGAGAGCCTTACTCCTTATTAAAATGTAAACAGATAACGAATGAATTTACGAACTATTCCTCCCTGCTGGGGCATTTAGCCTTTGGGTAGCCTTTAGTTCTAAACCATACATAAAGTAAATCCTCATTAATTTGAAGCAAAAGATCACATATTAAAACATTTTGTTCACCAAAATTGATATCTTAGCTTAGCAGACCCCCACCACAAGGATATCTTCAGATCACTTGTGAGAAATGTCACTGGTATTCTATTATTTTACTATTTTTTGCATTAATTAACATTGATTCAATATAGCCCTAGAATAATCACACAGTCACAGATTAGCTTTATGCAAATTCAGATAGGAGAAAAAATATTGAAGTAACAACTACTGTATCCAGAACTGTGTATAATCCTAGGTATATCCAGGAAAATATGTCTCATTTGTGAATGTCATGAGTTATGTGTTTGTAGAAATAAAACAGTTTGAAAACCACTGATTTAGTTGGTTAATATTTTAAGTTTGATTTAAAGAAAGTATTTATTCTCGCAGTCAAAAGTATATATAAGCAGAACAAAATAACAGATAAGTACCCAATCCTTGTCCTTTAAGATTTACATTGTAAGGTAAGTACTATTGTCACAAACTAGTAAGTGATGTAGTCACTGTGACAAAGTAAAAGCATAATGATAATATGCTTTAACTGTTAACAGTTGATAAAATTCCTGGAGTTTTTGCTGTATAGCCAATACTAATTTGGTGTCTTACATGCACGATCGTATTTCGTCCTCCCAAGCCCACGGGAGAAATTTTTAGAGAAGAAATATGAGGCTTAGACAGGTTAAGTAACTTATCCTAGTAGCCAAAAAATGGTGAAGGCAAGGTTTAAACCTAGGGTTTATTCAAAATCATGTGCGTATGCTTTTACCATATGCCACAGAAATATGTCAACAGCAACCGCAGATCAAATTTATGTCTGATTTTTAGTCAAGGTCAAAGATGCCTGAAGCTAGGGGAGGGAAGCTGGAAAGGGTTGAGAAGGATGCTGTTGCAGTTAAAATTCTATATGGCTCCCACTGACCTCCTACCCTTATATAAGCCACTTCCTTTGTGGGGGTGGGATCTGTGAATAGGATGGGATATTTCAATTCACATGGTGAAAGTGAAGGGATTTTTTAAATGTAATTAAGGACTCTAATCAGTGATTTCAAGTTAATCAAAAGAGACTTTTCAGGGTTTTGAAGGTGAGCCCTTCAGTAGAAAATGCATGCCTTCCTCAAACACAGAGGTGCTCTCTGGCTGGCCTTGAAGAAGTAAGCTGCCAGGTTGTAGGAGGGATTATGGAAGGGGTCACAGGGCATGGACCTAAAGGCTGTCTCCAACTGCAAAGAGTGGTCCCTGGTCTAGAGCTATCAAGTAAACAAAACATTGTGTTTCTAATCATTGTGGATGATTTCCTAGAGGAAGAATTCAGAAATCCACAGGGCATCATGCTCTGAAATATGGCAAATAGAAGGCAATTTATAAATGGGCATTTGGAGAATGCTACTTTACAAGTGACACTCTGATATAATGCCTAAGCACTATAATTTCCAAAGAGCATTAACAAAAGAAAGAAAAAAATAAATTTAATTATGTAGTAAGAAAATAGCGACGAGTTCATGTAAGAATGTAATTTCTCTCCTAGAAAGCCTGAGTAGAATACAGAGTGAGTGAATCTGTCAAGAAGTTTTGAAATCCAAGTTTAGGTATATTTAATATTTTGTTAGCTTTATTTGACATGACAAATGCACAGAGATCTCAATCAAGCTTTCATATTAAAAAAAACAACAACAACAACTCATTTTGACCAAGAATTTACATTTTAAAAGACTATTTCACCTCTAGGCTGAAATGCAAAATACCATCTCTTGCTTGTCTCCTCTTTGTTTCTGAAGCTTTATAATCTTTCCTTTTCTGATTTCTGGAGGCTCAATCAAGGTGCCCTGAGCAGCATCAAAACTTGAGATTTAATACAGATTGTGACATCTGTATTGGCATTAAAAGTGTAAAGGGAAGTAGGACATCACACCCAAGCCAGGATCATGGAAAATATACAGGAAGCCGAGTCATTAAATGAAGACAGTACATGATGATGTTATAGCCATAAAGTGAAATACGATTGATGAGGGAACAGAAAGCAAGCTGGGGACAAAGCAGGAGCTGACACCCCACAACACCCCTTCCCAGATGGGATATATGTGACATTCCTCATGCACTCCTGGCTGCCCTAAAGCTAAGGAAAGGGAAAACAAATAGTTAAACTTATAGGGATCAAAATCCTGCAAGACAGGAGTCTCCCTTAGTTTACAAATGTCTTCGCAATCTACAAGAACAAAGCATTTCTATCAATAACTTAGCTTCCAAAAGGAAATGTAGATACAACTAAATGTCCTTATAACCTGCAGCCCATTGACAGATACTTGAAGCGGGCAGAGTGTAATGTTCCTCCAGGAAGCTCCCAGCTATCTTAATGTTAATGCCTTTCTAGAAGGAAAAACAACCTTAACTTGAAGATAGCAAGGACTCCGGTTTCTTGTAGGTCCTCTTTAGCATATGAAATTTCTTTGGAAAACCTCCCTTTTCCTTACCTCCCCCAACCCCATAGTAAATAATCAGCCACCCTTCACAACCCCGGTGCGGGAGCTCTTTCTGCCCACGGGTCCCATCCCCGTGTTTTAATAAACCACCATTGTGCACCAAAGACGTCTCAAGAATTCCTTCTTGGTCCTCGGCTCTGGACCTCAACCCACCGAACCTCACCTTATATTCCAAACCCCCATCACTATGAAGCTATTATAAATTTCTTTTTTTTTTTTAAGATTTTATTTATTTATTTGACAGAGAGAGAGAGAGAGCACACAGGTAGGCAGAACAGCAGGCAGAGGGAGAGGGAGAAGCAGACTCCCCGCTGAGCAAGGAGCCTGATGTGGGGCTCGATCCCAGGACCCTGGGATCATGACCTGAGCTGAAGGCAGACGCTTAACGACTGAGCCACCCAGGCGCCCCTGAAGCTATCATAATTTCATTGTCAAAATACTTAATGACTTGAAAACATTAGCAGTGGTTAAAATGAAAAAAAAAAAAAAAGGATCTTAGTCTAAGGGCTATTTTGTTTAAAAAATTCAGACAGAAGACATGATAAGATAGACCATTGTGTTAGCAGCTCTTAGCTCCAGACAGAGGGATTATGTGTAATCTTACTTTAAATGGGCTTTTTCTTTTGCATTTATGCACTTTTATGTATTTATATTGTTCATTAGCATGCAAATTTAAGTGATTTTTATTATTTTTAGAATCAGAAAAAAAGTCGAGCTAGGGAAATTGAGCTTCATAGCAAAGCATTAGAATTTGAAATTATCTAGGTGGTCTATAAAAAGTGAACAAAATGCAATCATTGAATCCCTTCCAGCTTCCAGATGCCCTGATTCTAAGTTCACACAGGGACATGTGCAAAGACAGGAACATTCTCTGGCATTTAGCCAATGTCTATAGTTCACAATGTATCATAAATAAAACATTACTCACTTCCTTAACTATAAAAAGTGGCAGTCACATCAGATGATGAGCTTTATGGTATCTTCCAGCTGTAATACTCTGTAGTTCCATACTCTGTGACTCATTGGTGTAGAGTTCTTATAGATTTTCAGGCTCAGGTGGTATTTAGAAATTTCATTTTGTTTAAAAAAAAAACTGAAAACATGCAGCCTTAGAATCTATTATATTATGAGTGATCTGGGATGGCAGCAAAGAGACAGTCCATCCTGGGACTGACAAGGTCATAAGCACTGGGGCCAGACTGCCTGTGGTTTAATCATGTCACTGACATATATTAAGTGTGTGGCTGGAGACAAGTTACCTAACCTCTCTGTGCTTCAATTTTCTCATCGAGGGGTAAGTGCTGACCCCACAGAGCTGGAGTGATGATTAATTAATAGATGTAGAGGATTTAGAACAGTGTCTGGCAAATGTTCAATAAGTATTAGTTATTATTTTCCTCACCTGCTTAAGTTGGAAAAAAACGAGTAAAATGAAAAACAGCCCAAGGGGATTGGAGCAATTTATTCTACATTAGAAAAGAGTAAGCAGGGACATCTGAAACTTCTCAAAGCCACCTTATTAACTTACATGATTGCTTCTCCTCTAAAATCTGATATTTTACCTTTAGAAAGGATGGAGGAGGAATGATGTGGGCATATTGCTAAAGATGGCAAAATAACTCTGAGATTCTAGCTAGGGAAGGGAGGATTCTGCACATATCCTGTTTTGCCAATTTATTTTTTACCTTTCCTTCAAGGCCACACTCAAATGTCATTTTCTCTGTTAAGTTTTTCTGTTCATCAAAAACAGAAGAGCTCTCTAACTCATCTCTACTCATCCTTTGTGTCAGCATGCACATGGCACTCTTTATAGACTCTTATTTCATATGGAAGTGTAGCTGTTGCTTCTTCTCCAGTAAAATGTATTAATGATTTATTCAATGAACGTTTATGTAGTGCTATGTTCTAAGCTCTGCTCTAAGCACTTTGCAAATATGATCTCATTTAATCCCGTGGAAGATTACAAAATATAGCCATGATTCCTCCCATGTGTGTTTGCACACCTTTTTGTAATGTGACCTCGCCACACCTCCCAAGTCTCCTCTACAAGGCGTTGCCCTTGTGATTTGTTTTGACAGGGTAAAATGAGCAGAAGTGACATTTTGTGGGTTGTGAGTTGGGGCTGAAAGAAGTCTCTCAGCTTCTGTTCTTGCTTTCTTGCAGCCCTGAGATTGCCAGGTAGAGGGATCCACATCAGCCTCCTTGAGAGTAAGTAACCCTGTGGAGAGACAGGACAGCCAATGGCTACACCCTCCTGCCACATACCTGAGTGAAGTTCTTCCATCAGATATCCTCGATGAAATCACCAGGTGCCTATAGCTGCATGAATGACTCAAGCAAATGCAGCCAGAGAAATCACCCAGCTGATTCCAGCCACTAAGTTTAATTTGTTTTGCAGCAAGAGCTAACTGATATACTCCTCATACTATTACTATGAACTAGACACGATACTAGTCCAATTTTACAGATGAAGAAGCTGGATGAAGCAAGCTAAATAAATTGTTCAAGGTTACACAGCCAATGCAATCCCAGGTTTTAAACCTAGAATCTGTGGTCTTAACCATCACACTATTCTGACTTTTTTAAATTCGTATTACATTTTAGTCTCTTCAGTTATACGAACATTTATGAAGCTTTCTTGTCCTCATTAAAGTCCCCAGGTTCTAGTGACATTCTCATAAGTGTTAGCTTGTTTGAATCATCCAACTGTCTTGTGAGGTAAGCAGGCCAAATGCCAATATTTTCCAAGTGACAGGTTTGAGAGAAAGATCCTAGAGGTTAAGCGTAATGCCCAAAATTATACATAGGAAGAGAGTAGAGCCTAAAGTATATTTTCCTTTTTACTCACATTGCCCAAGGTGCCAAGTGCCAAGTTTTACCTCAAGGTACACACATTAAAGTATCTAGCATGTAATAAGTTTTCTGTAGATATTTATCATAAATAAATGCAATGGGCCATATCATTTAATCCTTGCTTAATTTATCTCTCCCCCTATTTTTTTGCAAATTAGGTCATTCATATTTCTTTCTTTTTTTTTTTTTTAAAGATTTTATTTATTTGACAGAGAGAGACAAAGTGAGAGAGGGAACACAAGCAAGGGAAGTGGGAGAGGGAGAAGCAGGCTTCCCGCGGAGCAGGGAGCCCGATGCGGGGCTCGATTCCAGGACCCTGGGATCATGACCTGAGCCGAAGGAAGACGCTTAACGACTGAGCCACCCAGGCGCCCCGGTCATTCATATTTCTTATTTATATTTCTTCATTGCAGATTTCACATGCCACAAAATATGACAAAGAAAAGGCCTCATAGCCCTCAGGAGTGATGACAATAAAGCAGTGATACCCAGAGAGAAATGAATCTCTCTTCTTGCTGTCTCTGACACGTTTCAATTCAGTACCTAGGGACTGCAGGTGACAATCACCTTAAAATGTGACTGCTTGTGAAAGGAGCAGAGAGGCTTGTAAAAGGCATATAGACAGAATGATAGGTCATACACTCAGGGACAACAGGACTTTGGCATAAATATATGGCAGAAAAAGGAGGTTATATAGTGGGCAATCACTCTATGAAATCAGATTTGACCTCTACAGAGCAAAGTTATGAGTTCTTCATTACGTTCCCATAAAAAGATATATATAGAGAGACATATAAACAGACATATAAACCGCTTGAATAACACATATGATAGCTATTTGATTTAATTTAAGAGAGGAAACTTTGCATTATATGTGAACCTCAAGTGCTGATAAAAGCCCAGACACTTTTGATTTATAATTAAATGAATAAATATTACAAATCTTTGGCACACTAAATATCAGGACTCCTGGCCTATTCAGATGCTAATGTCTCATTGAAGTCCTCTGTCCCTTGCCTTAGGAAAATAGGGCTTATGGGAGAGTCATTAATGCCAGCCCCAGGAGGCTGAACTTTAAGAACCAATGCAAACACCTACCAGGAAGGTAAGATTTATTTAAGCAGAGAGGATGTACTGAATGGAAAATATAAATATGCTGGTCTTCCTTCCTCTTCCCTTTCCCCCCACAGCTGTGTCTTTTGGGAAGATGGAGACAAGAAGATTTGTCGATTTAGCAAAGTGAGTTCACTGTCAAACTTGAGAAAAAGTAGGAAGCAAATTGATAGTATAACTATAATAGTTTAAAATATTTCTAGTGCAATAAGCCTTCACAATTCAGATGGAATCTGTGCCACTCTGGGTTGAACTTAATTTTAGAGGCTGCATATTACAATCAGTCGTGTGTTTATTTTCATTGGAATCTCTTTTATGCTAAGAAATCCAAGAATCTAAGGGTAGAAACTAGAAGGTGAGAATAGGAGAGAATCAGATACCATATTATTACAGAACATTGAACCACCATATCTAAGAAAATAAAGGATAAAGTTTGCACATTTTTATTATTTCTTTCTTGTCTTTTTCTTTTCTCCTGGTGCAAAGGGACCTTAATGATTGAAATATTTAAATTCTAGGATCTGGACTTAGAATTGGAATATATTCAATACTGATACAGTGAATAGAAATGAAGTACATATCACCTTATATTCAACTCTAGGTATGAAATTAATCTGGATCTAGAATAATGCTACTAATTCTAAAAGCAGTTTATCTTCTAACTTCCTGTCTTAATGATAGCTTCATTACTCAGAAAAAGGAGGAATTTGCTTCATATTTCAGAGATTTTGCATATTTACGCCTTTTCCCCTATGGTATTTAACTAATTTAAAAAAAGAGCACAAAGGGGCACCGGGTGGCTCAGTTGGTTAAGCCTCAGTTGTGATCTCGGAGTTGTGAGATCTAACCCCATGTCCATCTTGGTGCTCAGCAGGGTGTCTGCTTGAGATTTTCTCCCTCGCCCCCTATCCCTCCTCCTCGATGTTTTCTCTCTCTCAAATAAATTTTTTAAAAAGCACAAAAATGAAAATAAGGTTTAAAGAATTATATGAGCTTTGTTACCCCAAAATATGGCAAAGAAATTATTAAGTGTAGATATAAGCAGAACTTCTTGTTTCCTTCTACTTTCCTTTCCATCCCTCCAAAAAATGTCCTTAATCTAGATTCTGGTAAAAGTCTAGAGTAGGAACATTCTGTCTGGGAAAATTAAAGAAGACAATTTATTACTTAAAAAATCAGTAAAATATTGTCAAAACAAAAAATTGTACTGGACAAAATCAAACCAGCAAGGAAGATTTTATTCAAGGCTACTGCAATAGGGAAGAAAGGCCAGAATTCAATCTGAACCCAACTCTTCTGATATAAAGGACTGGAGAATATGAACATCTGGGCTGGGAAAGATTGTAGACTATGTGGGTTTAAGTGCTCTTACCCAAAAGAAAAGTAAACTAGGGAGGAGGTAGTTTTAGAGCTTGGAGCAAGGCTCCCCTGAAATTAGTCTCCTACCCTCCCATAGAAACTGGGAGCTAAAGGAGTATCTTCCTTGGTGATTACATTCCAAAGACTGTTTCCTGGTCCCTGAGAAAGACATTTCTGGGCTGTAAACTGGCTGGGGGCTTTTAAAAAAGATTTACATCTCAAAGAGGCAGGAGAAGGATTTACAATTTTAAGTGTTCTAAACTGAATGTTCTAGGAAAAGGGAAGTCAGAGGTCTACTCAGGAAAAAGCCTGTCTAAATTTAGTTAAGCTGAGGGGGATGTTAAAGCCTATCTTGGTCAATATCATAAACAAGAATTTTAAAATAGACTAGAGGACATTTTTAAAAATTTGTTAAACAAATGCTAATAATCCAAATAAAGAATAAAAAGGAGTTATTTGACATAAATGTGGCTGTTCACTGAGCTTTCTGAAGAACACAGATTTACAGTGAACATATGTATAAAAAACTTATAAGATAACCAAGACTGAACATTAAAAGGATAATATCATAAAATAATATCCAAGATATGAAAAGCAACAATGTGCCAGTGATTCATAGGGACTTGACTTGGCACTAATATTTTCAGCTATGAACAATTTTATAATAATAATAAGAAAACTCAAAATACATTTTATTTTTTTTTTAAGATTTATTTATTTATTTTAGAGAGAGAGAGAGTACATGTGTGAGCAGGGGAAGGAACAGAGGGAATGGGAGAGAGAGAATCTCAGACTCCCCACTGAGTGTGGCACCCATTGCAGAGCTCAAGATACATTTTTCAAAAAATAAGATAAATATTGTACTATTTTAGTAGAAAGAAGGCAGGCCCATCCAACCTTGGAGTTTTTAACCCAAGAGACTGATTTTAAAGTAGGAAATGCTAAAGCAAACATCATTAAAAGGAAATTAAGCCTCAATAAGAAAAATAATAGCAACAGTATCTAGACATTTAAAATAAATTTACATATTGAGGCCCAGGTCCCCAGAAGAGATCATAAAGCTCAACTGTTCAGCATTTCTGCAAGGCCCAGAATACTTGCAGAGGGAGTTGCAAAAGTTATTCCAACGACATGGTTGAGAAACCATGGAAAACAAGGAATATAGTGAAAGATTTTCAAGTTAAAGAGTACAAAAGGGAAAACTTTAAAATTTACCAAATGGTTCATCTACAGCCTTGACATTTATTTCAGGTGATATGTGGGAATGACTGCTGTGATTACCCACATATAAAAAGAATCAACTTTTTTTTTTAATTTAGGATTTATAATGGTTCCAAATATAAGACTAGTTTGAAAGGGAAGAGATGAGTTAAAGATACTGTGTGACTTCTCATAGAAAATACCTCTGTGGGGAGTATCTGGGTGGCTTAGTCAGTTGAACAACCAACTCTTGGTTTTGGCTAAGGTCATGATCTCATGGGTTGTTAAGACAGAACTCCACTTTGGGCTATGAGCTCAGTGGGCAGTCTGCTTGAAGATTCTCTCCCTCTGCCCCTCCCACGACTTGCATGTGTGCTCTCTCTCTCAAAGAAAGAAAAGGAGGAAGGGAGGAGGGAAGGAAGGAACAGAAGAGAAGGAAGGAGGGAAGGAGGGAGGGAGGAAGTACCTCTGTGAAAATCTTTTCATGTAAATAAGAAATATGCATGAAATACATAATATATATTGCATAATCTATGATTTAGCAAGACTTAGATTAAATAATCATTTTTGTGACTCTCAACAATATTAAAATATTTTAAACAAAATATCACATGTCTACTTTTACTTATAAAAACCCTCTGGTTTTACATGTAGAATAAAATAAAACAAACCACATCCAAATATTCGCTGTTATCTTCATATGACTGCTACATTTTATAACTCAAGCAAATCTTAGATAAGACTTACTATCAATGCGGGCGCCTGGGTGGCTCAGTTGGTTAAGTGACTGCCTTCGGCTCAGGTCATGATCCCGGAGTCCTGGGATGGAGTCCCGCATCGGGCTCCCTGCTCAGCGGGGGGTCTGCTTCTCCCTCTACCCTCTTCCCTCTTGTGCTCTCTGTCTCTCATTCTCTCTCTCTCAAATAAATAAATAAAATCTTTAAAAAAAAAAAAAAGACTTACTATCAATGCTTTATCTAATAATTTACGATTTCTCTCTCACATGCAGTAATCTAAGGATAATAATATTATTATAGGTGAAGATTGGATTGAGAGTCCCAATCTGTCTTTCTCCATTTTTTTAACCCATTTTAAAAAACAAACAATTACATCAACAACAAAACCTGGTCATTTCTCTTCCATTATCAAAATATATCCTCAGAAAAGATTCTGATATTAATAATTTACATTTGAGGGACACCTGAGTGGCTCAATCAGTTAAGCGTTTGCCTTCGGCTCAGGTCATGATCCCAGGATCCTGGTCTTGAGTCCCACATCAGGCTCCCTGCTTAGTGGAGAGCCTGCTTCCCCTCTGCCTGCCACTCCCCCTGCTTGTGCTCTCTCTCTCTCTCTCTGACAAATAAATAAATAAAATCTTAATAATTAATTAATTAATTTACATTTGAGTATAAATTAAATTTAATTTCTTGTCTCCTCCAAAGGTAATTGCATTTAAATGGTTGAATCACTTGCACTGTATCTTTTAGAGTTTTACTCTGTTCCCTAACAATATGGGGCAAGTTAGATATCACAACACGGATTCTTAAAGCATTAATTTATTTACTTGAATGATTATTACCTCAGTAGGCAATTCAGTAAGTCTGATGTTCCCAGAAATTCCAAAAACAGATTCCAAATAGTTCCACTGATCTAACCCTAGACCATCCTAGAATGAGCTTATTCTTTTATGACTAAAACAAAATCTTTCGATGTAGATTTTTCTGTTTTCTGTTGAATTAATTTATATATAAATTATATAAACATATATATATATTTCACCATAATATTCTTCACCTGTGTTTAGAGTCACTACAAGCATAGTAATGGGCCGGGTCTGCTCTTTCATTTGTTCAATTTACTACTTTCACCTGGGCTTACTTCACTCTCTGGACCACAAAAATGCAAGCATTCTGCTGTCTTCTTTTTATCCTATGATTTTCTATAAGGTTGTGGTGATCTATACATGCTCCCCTAAATTCACTGACTTAATACTTGCTATTTCTACTAGCTACACTTGATATACTGTGTTTATCCAAGTCAATAGATTTCTATTCTAAACAGACCTGCTAGAATGAATTTACTCTTTTGGTGTTAAAGGTATTTCAGACAACAAGAAACAGTAAGACATACATTCAGGACGAATAGGTCCTCCTGATGTCCTCAGAAAAGGATATTTGGGATATTTGCTTTGTGATATTTTGTTGTATGTTGATACGTGAGTATCCCCTGCTTTTCGAAAGTTTGCATTAAGCCACTTTACTCTTATGAAAGACTTACATTAGTACCTGTTTTCACTAGCCAAAAGCAATCCAAAGAGGATTTTCACTTTTACAAAAAAAGGTGAAAAGTGAAAAAAAAGCAGTCTGTGTTTGCTCTGCAGTCAGTGACACCTCTATGAGCTGTCAGAGAGGCAACACACCCTTGAGCAGCAAGAGGGGCCCAGCCAAGCTCCTTCCTTGGGAACCACACCTCAGCATCTCAGCGTCAAGCTGCAGTAGCTCTGAGCTGTGTCTGTGAGCATCCGTGCTTTATTTCCATCGATTTTGCGTCCATTAGTAAGATGTGTCCTAAGGTATCAGAAAAGCCTAAGGAGGTTTTTTGGGTCTGGGAACACTCGACAACTTTCCAGGTAAATTAATGATAATTGCTTCTTCATTTTATGCCATTTCAGTTTCCAAAAGGTTTCACAGAATGCTCTACTTGTGGATATCGGGGCAAACCTGTATAGATATTAGGCAAAGAAATCTGTGGTGTTTTCACAAGTCTATTCCCTCGCTCCTTCTTCTCTGCAGTTGTTTGAGGTGAGGCGTCGCCAGTTACTCACCAGATTACTGCCACAGCCTCTTAACTTGCCTCCCCATCTCCAGTATGACCTGTACTTTGTCTCTTCAGGCCTCTCCCACCATTTCTGCACTTACCTATGAAAAGTTTTTTTACTTTTTTACTCTACAGAATACACCACCATTCTCTCTCATGCTTTCTCGCCTTCTCCATCACAGCTCTTCCTCCTGAAACACTTGTCACCTCTTTTCTCTTCCTGGCTGACTCCTTATGGTTCACGGATGATCTCCGTAAGAAAGCTTCTATGCCCCTCTTGCCTTGCTGCTGGGCCATTCTTCTGTCACAGCCAACGAATGACTGTGTGTGAGCACTTGCCATCCAGGATAAGACACTCTGGTCTATTTCTATCACTCTTTCACCAAGCTATGAGTCTCTTGTAGTTAAGAGACTGTACACGCATGTTTCTGTACACACAATGTTTCTCAGGGTAAGTGCTCTTGACAACCGTTTCAGTGGAATGATTCTTCTTTACGCAAAATGTTCATTCATGGCCCCAACCAAATAAATCAAATGCCCATTAAGTGGGTGCTGTTATCCTTGATTAGAAACCATTATCCCCCAGCCCCAATATGTGGTATAAAGAAGGCAATTAATTGGGTGTTGAATAAGTTAAAGAATGGGTAAATGAGTGGATTAACAATGGATGAATGAATACCTTTTCCTTAGAAAGAATTAGAATTTTCTTGTTAGTTTCCAACAAATGCAAAAAAACTTGGTTCTTTTTTTCTCAGATATCTCCAGTCACTCTGAACCAATTAATTCTTCTTTTGGGTACTTTCTAAGTGACAACTTCTTAAAGGATGCTGATGATATTAACACAGATAATATCTTCATTATTTTAATTTCATAGACGATGGACTCTGAAAAACAAACAGGGTTCTAGAGGGGAGGAGGGTGAGAGGATGGGTTAGCCTGGTGGTGGGTATTGAGGAGGGCACATTCTGCATGGAGCACTGGGTGTTATGCACAAACAATGAATCATGGAACACTTCATCTAAAACTAATGATGTACTGTATGGTGATTAACATAACAATAAAAAATTTTAAAAAAGAAAATTCCTGACTGAAGGCTAAAGGTTAGACTCCTGGTGGGTTGAAACTGCAGTTAGGTTCAGTATTAAGTCTTGGTTGACTGACTTGGAGCTTTAACTTAAGTGATGCCATTTTGGGTCCATGGTTTTCTTTTTAACACGAGCCAGTAGAAAATTATTATTCTACCAGTCTCTCACCATAAAAATAAGCTTAGGCACTGCAGGTTATAAAGGAGAAAAATAATTTCTATCAGTGAAAGTTGTGAGTATATGATGGCTTCAATTTCTTCAAACTTAAAAAACCCATAAAAACTTATGCATTATCTAAGAAATTTATATATACACATACATCCACATACACTTGCCTTGGAAAGGCAAACCTTCTTTTTCTTTAATTGCATTAGAACACACACTAAAAAATACATTGAAAGTTCCAATAAAGAAACTCCCTAATAGATAATCTAGCAAAAGCATTATGTAAACAATCAGTATCATCCCTACTCTCCACCCATGAATTCTGTAAGCTCCCGCAATAATTTATTTTCTTCTATACCCAATGCCTTAGCCATACTTATTCAACTCTCTCATATTTTGGCACTGGCCTTCTCCCAAAACTCCACACCCATTGCTGGAACTCCAAGAATGGAAGTAGTTTACAAAGAAAGAACATGGATCATAGTTCGGAAAACTGGTTTCTGTCATTTGCTAACTAGCTGATCTTTGAGCAGGCTACTTAGCTTCTCTGAGTCTTTTCCCTCATCCTTAAAGTGAAGATAAAAGTAACTTCACCTTAGAAATCTAGAAAAGTTTTGTTACGTCCAAATAACTAATCTGTGCCTAACATATTAGATTGTCATAGAGAAGTTTTCAAGTTTGCTTTCTGTCTTTGAATATTTTAACAATTGAAAGCTGGACAATAGTTCATAATTAAGGTTGACTAAGTGACGTATTAGACCTGGATACCTACCTTCATATTTCTTTACCAGAAGAGAGAAAGAAAGTTCTATCTTATTGATTTCACAATTCTACGGGGGATTTCTGCTCTACTCTTCTGAACTTAATCCTACCTAACACAAAATATTTTATTTATAAGTACCTAGGCTCCATCTTTCTTAAAATTAGTTTATTATATTTAGCTCCAACCTTGATCATTCTTATGTATTCCTGATCACAGTTTTAAAAATTACCATCTACCAAGTTACCCAGTACAGGATTCCAGAGGTCATCCTGAATTTCTTCCTCTACTTAACATTTACTTCAATGTTCCACAAGAATCTAAAATTCAGTTGCTCAAAATTGAACTCTTCATCCTTGCCCCAAATCCTTTTCAAAATCTCCCCCACCTCTTTTTCCTGTTTTGGTCATCATTTACTCAGTCACCTCAGTCAGAAACTGACAATGATCCCAGCTAGGGCGCTTATTCTATTTTAATGCTTCATATGTAATCAGACCAAATCCAAATGCTTCTCCTTTCTCAGCTTCTAACATCTGTTCTTTTCCTTCTTATCTTACTGTTCCAGGCTTTCCCAATACCTCTCAACAGGACTCTCCCAATAGCCTCCACCAATCCAATCCTCACTGCGTTGTGTTGTCAGAGTGGTCTTCCTAAAATATGAATTCAGTCATATACTCAATTGCTCCCTATTATTTACAAGACAAAGTTCACACTTCTTTATATGATGCTTCAGATTGTGTTCTTTCCCTCCTTCCTAAAGATACCCCAGCTTTGAATCTCTTTCATCAAACCATACCACTTACTATCCATTTTGTTAACTTTTACAGATTTTAGAATTATTTTCTCTCATCTGTTGAATATTTAAGTTTTTGGCTCAAGGCGATTTTCCCGGCATAATGTCTGTCTCTGCTCTTGGCAATTTCAATATTCATGTGCATGACACTTCCAATATCCAGGCCCATCAGTTCTTAGCATATCAATTATACTTTTTTACAAGCTTTTTTTAGTGGTTGCCCTAGAGTTCATTATATACATTTACAACTAATTCAAATCCACTTTCGAATTATACTATACCAGTTCACGGGTAGTACACATACCTTACAATAGCAAAGTTTTCCTCATTCCTTCCTCCTGTCCTTTACATTATTGTTGTCACTCAAATCAATGTAATCATCAAATGCATTGTTGCTATTATTATTATTTTGAACAACCTATTATCAGTTAGTTCAGTTAAGAATAAGAAAAATAAGTTTTTATTTTACCTTCACTAATTCTTTCCCTAATACTCTTCCATTCCTTATGTAGATCTAAGCTTCTGACCTCTATCATTTTCCTTCTCTCTAAAGAACTTCTTTCAAGATTTCTTGCCAGACAGATAAACTGCCAACAAATTATCTGAATTTTTGTTTTTCTGGAAAAGTATTTCTCCTTCACTTATAAAGGATAATTTCACACGCTATAGAATTCTAGACAGGTGTTTTGTTTTGTTTTGTTTTTTTCTCTCAACACTTAAAAATTTCATTCCACTCCCTTCTCGTTTGCATGGTTTCTGAGAAATTGATATGATTCTTTTCTTTGCTCCTCTGACTTCTTTTAAGATTTTTTATTTTTCTTTGAGTTTTTGCAGTGTGAATACGATATACCTGGTTAGAGCTGCTTGTTTGTTTGTTTGATGTTCTCTAACCTTCCTGAGTCTGTGGTTTGGCATCTGACATGAGTAAACACTCTGCCATTATTGCTTCAAATATTTCTTCCGTTCTTTTTTTGCTCACTCTGGTATTTCTGTTACACATGTATAGCACCTTTTGGAGTGGTTCCACAGTTCTTAGGTATTTTTGTTCCATTTTGGCAGTCCTTTTTCCCTTTGCTTTTCAGTTTTGGAAATTTCTATTGATATATCCTCAAGTTCAGAGATTCTTTCCTCAAAAGTATTCGGTCTACTAATGAGTCAGTCCATCAAAGATACTATTGATTTCTGTTACAGTTTATTTTCTCTCTAGCATTTCCTTTTGAGTCTTTCTTAAAATTTCCATCTCTGCTTACATTACTCATCTGTGCTTGCATTTCGTCTCCTTTTTTCCATTAGAGCCCTTAGCATATTAATTATAGTTATTTTAACTTGTTAGTTTGATAATTCCAACACTCCTGCCATATCTGACTCTGGTTTTAATGTTTGCTCTGTCCCTTCAAACTGTGTTTTTTGCCAGTTTAGTATGCCTTGGAATTTTTTTGTTGAAAGCCAGAAATGACATACCAAGTAAAAAGAATTGCAATAAATAAGACTTTAGTAATGTGGTGAGGTGTTAAGGGGAGGGGAAGCATTCCTATGAATAAATCTCAGTCTTTTAGTAAGCCTGTGTCCTTGGATTGTAAACTTCACCTGTTTCTTAGATTTTTGTGTGCTGTCCCCCCTAATGTGGGACAAGATGGTTAGAGGGGGCTGGAGTTGGGTATTGCCCTTCTCCCAGGTCAGTTTGGCTCTGATAAAACCCCAGTAGGTCATACTCTTATTAAATAGGTTCTCTTGAAGACAGACCTGCTAAAGAACAGAATACTGTGGCTACTTTTCTTCTCTCCCTATTGGAAGTATGAGGGGATTTTTTTCTCCTGTCTTCACTGTGAGGATCTGGTAGAGTCCCAGAGGTAAAATTCACAGAAGTGTGGGTATTTTGCCCTAAGACTGGGTTCCACTGTTTTTGTTTTTTTTTTAACTCTCAGATTTGTCCGCACTGAGCTTCCACTAATTCATCAAGTACAGTTCCAGTTTTCCTACCCCAGGATTGGTTCCCTTGGAGATTTCCACTAGTGGGTCTGTGGTCTGGTACGTTATGCTTCTCTGTAGCTGCCTGCCTGTCTCTCCAATTTTGAAGGTAGCAATTTGCCCTGTGACCTCAACTCTGACTGATCAAAAAAAAAGGTTGTTGGTTTTTAGTTTGGTCACTTTTGAGGTGTTATTAATTTTTTTTTAAGATTTTTTATTTATTTATTTGAGAGAGAGAATGAGAGAGAGAGAGCACATGAGAGGGAGGAGGGTCAGAGGGAGAAGCGGACTCCCTGCAGAGCAGGGAGCCCGATGCGGGACGATCCCGGGACTCCAGGATCATGACCTGAGCCGAAGGCAGTCGCTCAACCAACTGAGCCACCCAGGCGCCCACTTCTGAGGTGTTATTAGAGTGGAATGACAACTTCTGAGCTCCTTCCATGCCAGGCCAGAAACCCCGCAATCAGTTCTTCGGTTTCTTCAATGACTTGTCTTCCACCTCATTTCAGCCAGTTACTTCCATAGCTTTTCTTAGACTTTTTCAATACCAGAGACTGGAAGCCTCCTAAAAATCTCGGTTTACACTATATCACTTCAGAGCATCACTTCTTTCCTTTCCAATTTCTTCTCTCAAATACACCAACTCCAAATACACCTTAACTTCAGCAGGACCTAAAATTAATTGACTACCTTTTTTCTCTGTCTCTCATCATTGATATATGCTCAATTTCTGGTTTAATACGTAGTCCATCCCTCTAGTGACTCTTTTCTCATTCACATGATATCCATGTCTTTTATTTCTCCAAGTTATCTGAAAAAATTCCAACCCTAATTAAATGTAATTCTTTGCATTCTCAATCCCTATACCGAAGCAGTTGAATGTTGTTGAAGAGAGCACTCTTCCATGCTGACTGGTCTTGCTTCTTCTTATGACCAGAGATTTCAAGTGGGTCTTTAATGCTACCCTGCATTATTCTATTTTTACTTGCTTTCTACACCCCAGTCTTGTAGACAAGTATTTCATAATTTTTTTCCTTTCTCTTCAAATTTCCAACTACCATTGCTTAATAGCTTCCAAATTGATATCTCCTGTCAGACTTCTACCTAGACTTGTATATGCAGGCACCTACTCCATATCTCCACTATGATGTCTATTATGTGTCTCAAATTTATCACAATCAAAACAGACTTCTTCCTCTTGTCCTCAAATATGCCATCCTCACATGTTCTCCATCTGTGTAAAGCTTCATGCTATCCTTTTAGCTGCTCCATTCAGAAATCCTGATCCAAATGTCCAAATTTATCATCTCTCTCCAAGATTATTGTAAAAGACTTTTAAGTAGCTCACCTGTTTCTGTCCTTCTATTCCCTACAATATACTCAACATGGAAGGCAACATGATCCATCTAAAATTTAACACTGAATATGTTACTCTTTTGCTGAAACCTTCAACAGCTCCCCCATTTCACTCAGAAAAACCAGTGTCTCCATACCCTATGTACAGTGTAATGCTATTAGGGCTCTAACCTCATTTGCTACCAGCTTTCCATTTTACATTTTGTTCTAGTCACTTTGGCCTCCTCACTCCTGACATGTTAGCATGTTCCTGCTTCAGGGTGTTTGCATTTGCTATTCCCCTTGACTAGAGCTCTCTTATCCTATCTCTCCAAATGACTTTTTCCTTAACTTTAAAAAATAATTTTAATAGACTCTTTTTTAGAGGAATTTTAGGTTCACATAAAAATTGAGTGGAGTGTACATAGAGTTCTCATATTTCTCCTCGCCCCACCCCCCACCTTGAGTTTCCCCTATTGCTAGCATCTTGCATTTAGTGTGGTACATTTGTACAATTGATAGATAATATTGATATAATATAATTAGCCAAAATCCATAGCCTGCATGTTTACATTAGGGTTTACTTTTTGTGCTGTAAATTCTCTGTTTTGAAAAATGTATGACATGAATCCATTTTATGGTATCAGACAGAAGAGTTTCACTGCCCTTGAAAATCCTTGTACTCCACTTATTCATCCCTTTCCTCTTTTGTCTGAGCTCCTGGCAACCTCTTCTCTTTTTACCATCTCCCTGGTCTTACTTTTTCCAGATGTCATATACTTAGAATCACACAGTGTGTATATAGACTTTCCAGATTTACTTGTTTTACTTACCAATATGCATTTAAGATTCCTTCATGTCTTCCAGGGGCTTGATAGCTCATTTCCTTTTATCAATAATATTTCATTGCATGGATGAACCACACCTTGTTTATATATTTGCCTATCGAAAGACATCTTGGCTGCTTCCAAGTTTTGGCAATTATGAACAAAAACATTTGTTTGCAGGCTTTTGTGTGGACATGTTTCCAACTCATTTGGATAATAACAAGGAGTGTGACTGCTAGGTTGTATGGTAAGAGTATGTTTAGTTTTCTAAGAAATAGTCAAATGGCCTTCCAAAGTTTTCAAAATCTTTATTCAAATGTCACTTTCTCAGTCAAAACTTGCCTAAGGATCCTATTTAAAATTGTAAGCTATCGTACCTCAGTCATGGCCTTGAAACTCTACCCATTGTCCTTGCTGCAAAGCACTCATCATTATGTAATATGTCATATATCTTACTTATTGAGGTGTCCCCTATGATCTTCCTCCACTTCCACTAGAATGTAAGATCCGTGAGAGTGGGGAATTTTTTCGTTGTTTTTCTTTAGAAGCCTAGAACACTGATGAGATCATAAAGTCCACTTAAAAATATTTGTTGGAACAGATGAATAAATTTAAGATTATATAATTGTTATGAACAGTGAAGGGTCTGAGATTTTACTCTACTTACAAGCTTACAGGTTAGTCTGTTATAGCTTCATGGGTCCTGGTAGAAGATATGAGACTTCTGGGTCATAGACAAAGGATTTTATTATTTGTGGCACAGCAAGCAGCATGAGCTTCATGTGCATAATAATTATATCTCTTGCTCCCCAAGTCCCATGGAACCAATACTGAGGTGGGTCCAGGTGGTTGTCGCATACGTGCATTTGTATCACACCTGAGAAAACACAAGATGACAGAAATCAATCTTTTAGATTGGGCTGGGAGCAAATTTGCCAAACCTTTGCAATGGAGAGAGATACTTTCTTTGTTATACTGGGCACTGAACAAAATTTACTTCTGCTCCAAGTCTGTTGGATAACATCCTTGAAAAGATAGTCTGCAACAAATACGTCAGTGCCTTTGTCTACAAGATGTGCTGACATACAAGAGACTTATAAGAATTGTTAACCAGTAATAATGATCCAGCTCATTTTTATTTTCCACACATTTTTCTACCCATCCCTGAAAGAGTATTCAGCATTCTAAGCTATTTGGAGATTTCCAAGTAAGTCATGCTACTTCTCTTCTCTCAGTATTTTTGCTTCCTTTCCTTGGATAAATTTTGGCATCCCATTCCACCTGATGTTCCCCAATTTCTACTTGGTAAGTATCTTCTCTTCTTTCAGGACTGAAGTGGAATATCACTTCCTCAAAAAAAATAATAATACTTCATAGCTTTTATTGAGACTCGGGTATTATAAATCAAAGCAAATGAATTCATTTTCAAAGTTTTGTGCTTAAAAAAAAAACCTCCTCTAAGTATCTTTGTAATGACCGCAGCACTTCGGTGCTTTCATTGAGCCCTACGCAGACATTTGTCAGAACACCTAAGTGTTACCAGTTTACAAGTACTTCTTAATGTCAAGTGGTCTTTCCCACTGGGTCTTGATATACTGGTGAGGCATATATATGGTGGAGATTTGCAAACTCATTATTACTAATAATTAAGTATGGGAATTTCCCTCTGCTTTATTTAAACTTTAACACTTTTAAGATAATTTTCACTTATACATGACACTTTCATACACTTTCATTTCATTTAAATTCAAATTAGAAAATGGTAATCTTCCCGAAGACGCAGTGTTTAGACTATCTAGACCCAACATTTTCCCAATTTCCTCCTATATCATTAAGATAACTGAAGAACAGTTCTGTTCTTTTTTTAATTTACTAAGTTATTTAAAAACCTATTCAGTCTTGAACTTGATAGTTTACTGTGCATGTGACACTAAATTTGCTACTAAACCAAAGATCCTTTTAGCACAGTATCAAATTGGCGCCAGCTGTATTATTCCACTCAAAATAATTCTTAAATTTCAGCTTAGAAAAGTAATAGAATGTCAGTTACAAAGTTATACTTTTTCCTATACTCTGCTAAAGAAGGAAAAAAATAAAACAAGAAAACAGTTATTTTTATAACTTTGGGTCAGAGCTTCTCTTAACTCACTGTGCCTGGAGAATGAAGCAATTGCGTTGCGTCTCATTGTTCAGTGTACTGAGACTACTGCAGTCTCTCTTGGGGTGAGCTAATAGCAGCCTTGCAGTTTTGTTTTTTTTTTAAGATTTTATTTATTTATTTGACAGAGAGAGACACAGCGAGAGAGGGAACACAAGCAGGGGCAGTGGGAGAGGGAGAAGCAGGCTTCCCCCCCGAGGAGGGAGCCCGATGTGGGGCTCGATCCCCGGACCCTGGGATCATGACCTGAGCCGAAGGCAGATGCTTAACGACTGAGCCACCCAGGCGCCCCATCCTTGCAGTTGTAATTCTCAGTTGCCTTCCTTTAATTCATTTGTTACAATATTGCTGGAATTTTTATGTGTTTAATATTTAATAATAGGAAAGCTTCTTTCAAATTCTCTTCAGACAGCTGTCTGTCTGCCTCTTCTACATAAAGTATATAATCATCGTGCATTTATTGGCTCATACCACCAAATGCATCCTGAAGATATCAAGTAAATAAGCCATCCTGTGAAAACAAAAGAAATATGCTCTGGAACTCCAAAAGCTTAAAAGGAAACCCAGGACTATTAAATGTAATGCTTAGTCTAGAATCAATTCACATGATACCTTAGGGCATACTCTCCCCTAAAAGCAGGAATAAATAAGTAATGTAAAATGAAGATAAGATTGTATAGCTTTCTTAAAAAATGATTATACCCATTTACTGTATGAATGAAAGTGTAACACGCATCTTAACATTGGTGGCAAAGTATTTAGGGGGTAAGTCACAAGATGTAAGTTCCTTTAGTTTGGAGGTTCATATCACAATTTATTTCATAATTCCAGAGCTAGCATCATCACTGCTATATAGTGGAGGTCCAATAACCATGAGTGAAGAGGCAATATAACAAAGTGGTGAAGCTTGCAGACGCAGGTTAAAATTCCAATAACGTAACCTACCAGTTGTGCGACCTTGGACCAATTAGGCAACTCTTCTGAACTTCAATATTTATACTTGTTGAGTGGAGACATCAACACATCCTTATTTTATCTTCACCATATTCATCATCACCACTAATATATTTTGAGATATTTGTCTGTCTTACTATGTGCCAAAGACTCTACTAAGCATTTTCTATATATCATCTCACATAACTCTCAGAGCGATACCATAAATTGTGTTTTATTGATGAGGAAACAGACCCAGCAAAGTTACATCATGTGCTTAACGTCACACAGCTAGAAAGAAGCAAAACCTCCATTGGAACTGATGTGTGTCTGAGTTCAAAGCCTGCCCATTCAAGCAAGCTATGAGATTAAATTTTAAAATGCATATTAGGCACAGACAATGTCATAGAGTAAGTGCTCTACTAGATGTGCCCAAGGTAAGTCCCTACACTCAGAATTTTATGGAGGTGGCAGGAAAAAGGAGGGAGCAGGAGAAAGCACTCAGAACTTGTTATTCCTCCATTTTCTTTAAGGACTCACACCATGAGTCACTCTCATATAGTTTTAAGAGCCCCCCAAACCACTGATGGGTCTGTGTAGGGGGGAAAGAAGAAAATAGACTTTACTAGAGGTAAGTACTGCTTAAGCGATTCAGTGCCCTGGAGGAGCCAGCGAACAGCAAAACAAACGACAAACAAACAAAAAAATGGGGCAGTAAACTTCTTAACCCTAAGTGATTTTTACTGGTCATTAGAATAGAATGCAATTGTCAGGAAGGCTGAATGCATTGTGAATTTGCGGTAAACAATGCATGGCTTCCCACTTGCTGATCTATTTTCCTTCACTGCTTCAATGTGTGGTTGCCACCCGAAGTCAGGCATTATGAGATGTATTTGCGTGCTCGGGCTGCCATGACAAAATCCCATAGACTAGGGGGCTTACACAGCAGAAATGTCTTTTCTCACAGTTCTGGAGGTGCAAGTCTAAGGTCAAGGTGCTGGCAGGGTTGGTTCTTCCAGAGGCTTCTCTCCTTGGCTTGGAGCTGGTCAGGATTCTTTCTGTATCTTCACATGGTTCTTCCTTCCGCCACTGCCCATGTCCTCATTGCTTCTTCGTATAAGGACATCAATCACGTTGGCTTAGGGTTGACAAAGATTCTCTCCCAACCAAACTCTACTTAAGTTCCCCTGAACCGTCTTCTCAACTAGGTTGTGACTCTGGGACTTCGGTGTTCATCTCTCCATTGTCCAGTTTTAACAAGAATAGTGCATCCTGCTAAAGCAGTTTAGCTAGAATCCCCCAATCTTGATACCTGGTTGCCCTGGATATCTGATGGGGTTCCTCATCCTCTGTCAGCCCCCAGGCGGTGTCTGGTCACCACTCCTGCACTCAGCAAGAATCCTGTCAGGTTGGTCTAGCCAGATTTCTCCTTTATTCCTGATGTTTCCTGTTGGTCATTTTCCATCCACTAACACCCACCCCCAACCCTAATGACATCATTTTAACTTAATTTTCCCTTTAAAGACCCTGCCAGTCGTATTCTGAGATACTGGGGGTTAGCACTTCAAGACATGAATTTGGGGGAGACACAATCTTGCCCATATTACAAGGCATTGGTGTACTGCATTGGGCCCTGATTTCAGAACTGGTACCAAAGGCTTATGTCAGGGGCTCCCTTCCTTCTCTTCTTCCTGGTTGCCTTTGATCTAGGATTTAGGCTAGCTCCCAAGGGATTCTCAGGGAGATAGCAGGATAGCAGGCAACAGTACTGGACTGTATTTCTGAACTGCTTTCTTTGCCTGGGAGCTCTTCATTTTTCAAATGTTCACAGATAAACAGTATGATTTATTCAAACCAATCGTTTGCCCTAGTTTATTAATTTCCTTTGTAGTGATGAAATTCTAGAAGTCCGTTGATCTAACGATAACATTTAGAGGCAAGAGAAAACCAGCGAAGTTACTATGGGGCTCAGTGAGGTGATCTATGCAGCACCAATGGGCATACACTCATTCCCTACAAATATCTGAAGGGACTAAGAGGGCAGAGGAAAACAGAGACTGTTTTCAACATTCTTCCTTTTGAGCCTTGACAGCCATCCCCACTGGCCCAGTGGGAACAGGCAACTCTGTGCTGTGGTTGTAACAGCTGGTTCTTGTGGCAGGCAGAGGGTTTGGGCAATTGCGTTTCCTCTCAACCCACACTCACTAATTCATAGAGGACCCAGGTGTCTGGGAGGCAGAATTCAAATTTCCATCCCTTTGCACACCAACCCTCATGGCAGACACAAAGCCTTTGCACATGCATGACCTCCTGTGTGAGCACCAGGAGGAGTCCATCTGGTTTTACAAATACTTTATTCCTGGCGAGTATATAGGCTTTTGCATTTGTGTGTGTATATTTAGCTTTCTTACACTTTCCAATGCTAAGACAGAATAACTGGGATTCTTTTTAATGGGAAAAAAAAAAATCTGTCCCGAAGCCAGGAGGATGAGTGCATTGTGTGTATTCAATAGCAAATAAACAGATTTGGCAAAGGGAAAGGATAGGTTGTTTTTTGGAAGTGCTCCTAAGGGCTCAGCTCTGGGCACAGTTTACAAATCAGTGATCTTGGAAGTGCTTCTGATAAAATAAATTAAAATCCCCAGTGAGTCTGGGTAAAGGTTTTCTCCCTTGTTTCTTGTCAGAGGCAACATCCAGAAAGAGAGCTGGGTTCCTCTTGGACTTGCTCTAGAGCTGTTTTGACAGATTTTGCTTTTATTCTTTGTATAGTCATTGTTCTTGCCTTAATTATTATTATTTTTTTCACCACTGTGGCTTGGTATTTCTTCCTGCAGCACAGAACACAAATTTGCAGAGAGAATGGTCCATTAATCACATTGATCCTAAGTCATTAGTAAGTGTTAATTACATAACAACCAAAAAACTTAAATGTATCCTATCACTAATCATAAAACCTCTGCTGCCCTTTCTCTGACCACTGAAACTTGCTTTGTTTCTGTCATTATACAGATAGATGTCTTATATTGTATTTGTGAAATAATTCAAGCTCTAAATCTTAGCTTCCACTGATATAAATGGTTTCTATTTCTCCTGTGGGCTATTTTCATTCATTATTTCCTTTTGCATTTCGCTATTAATATTATAGAGGTTACAGACAGCTATTCCCTGATAAAACAAATTTTAATTTTAATAGCAGAGGTTTCACTCTATTGGGAAAACTTAATCATTTAATTGTTTCAAATCAGGCAGGTCCTTCTTTTCAAAAACTCAAATTGTAGAATTGAAATGAATATTCATCTCTGCCTTCTTCTATGTTAACTTCCTGAGAAAAGTCCAATTAAATAATCATTTTGTTAAATATAAAGATATAACTGAAAATTACTAGTGGAAGCAGCCTTGAATCTGTAAATATAGATACGCACATTATACACACACACACACACACACACGAAATGCTGGGAGAATCATAAATGATGAAAGCAAATTTTATTCTTCATAAAAAGCATTTGAACGATCTGCATTTGTTTATGTTTCCCATGTGAAATGACTTTAAATACACTAATCATTCACTTCTGATACAAATTCAAAAAAAAAGGATTGGATATCATTCATTTCATTCATATCTGATTAAAGCATCTTTGATTTGATAAATTCAACATTTCATCTGTACCTTCCTTCTTCCCTCCTTCCTGTTTTCCCTATCTATTCTTCCTACCATTTATTTTCTGCTTATTTTTCCTTCACTTTTGACCTTTTCTTTTTTTCTACTCTTCTCATTCTTCTTTTCAAACTATTGTGTTTTACATTTATTTATTTTTTCATTTTACCATTCGCATTTCCTCTGTTGTATCGTCGTTTCTCAACAATTTCTTTTTTCCAGTACTTTCTACATTTTCCTGACATCCCCCCTCACTGCCATTTCTGTCTATCATCCTATAATATAAAATAATACTAAGGTTTTATTTACTCCAGCTTCACTGTAATGCATTATTACTGCCCTTTCTCTCTCTTTTGGCCCTTAAATAATTATTTTCGTACTGGATTTTACAATCCATTGCCTAGGGATATAAAATTCTGATAGGCAGGGATAGCGTCATTAGTAAAGTCTGTGTAATGTTCAGAATGTCTTGAGTGGAGAATAAATTTTGAAGGTTAGCAAGGGAACTCCCCATCCCACCACCAATCAGAGCAAAAGACAAATTTACCAAAAATATTTTTTTCTAGGCTTCATTTTATAATCCATATTCAGTTACACACCTTGGGACAAAGTCTTCTAAAATTCTTTTATTTTCAGACTTCTCTTTTCTCTGCTCCACGAACCATGTAATAACAAAACAAAAAGTACAGAAGGGCTTCTAACAACTCAGGCACCAGCTTTTCTGCAAAACAATGAAACCAATTTTATAAAAGAGGAAAGAAAAAAGGAAAGAAAGAGAAAGAGAATGGAGGAAGGGAGGGAGGAAAGGAGGAAGGGAAAAAGGAGGGAAGGAAGGAGAGAGAGGTTGAGAAGGAGGGAGAAAGGGAGAGAATTTGGTGTCTATAAGGTAATGAATTAAACTTTTTGCTAAGATTGAAATATTTATATCCAGAAACTTCTGAATCAGGGAAATAAGTCCTCTTTTTATGAATACACATGGTTATTAAATGTTCTCATTAGATAGATTGTGGCTATTAGGAACTAGATGAGGTCAAAATAATGGAATCTGCAGGAAGGCTAAGCCTTTATTTCTGGCATCTCTCTGAACAAGCACTTGAGTCTTCTCAGATATTTCAGATCTCTATAATGGTGTGAGGTTGAAAGTAGTAAGCTACCAAAGCACCTGTATTAAGTACTATTAAAACTCACCTCTGGCAGTGTGTCTTAACTGACAAAACCATGAGGAGTCAGGTACTTGCGACAATGAGGATTCAGAACACGCATGGAAGATAAGGGTCCTAAAAATTTCTAGTTATTAGAAGAACACAAAAGCCTACTTGATTAAAGTATAGCCTCGGGGCACCTGGGTGGCACAGTCGGTTAAGTGTCTGACCCTCGGTTTCTGCTCAGGTCATGATCTCAGGGTCCTGGGATTAAGCCCCTCATCTGCTCTGTGATGGGCACAGAGTCTGCTTGAGATTCTTTCTCTTCCTCTGCCCCTCCCCCTGCTCTGTCTCTTTAAAATAAATGGACAGATAAATAAATAAATAAATAAATAAATAAATAAATAAATAAATAAAGGGGCCCCTGGGTGGCTCAGTTGGTTAAGCGGCTGCCTTCAGCTCAGGTCATGGTCCCAGGGTCCTGGGATCAAGCCCTGAATCAGGCTCCTTGCTCAGTGGGGAGCCTGCTTCTCCCTTTGCCTAGTTATGCTCTCTCTCTCTCTCACTCTGTCTCTCAAATAAAGAAAATCTTTAAAATAAGTAAATAAATAAATAAATCTTTTTTTTAAAAAAAAAGCATAGCCTCTTATTTCTATCCTACATGTTATATGAAAATAAAGGTTTAGGCATATTTTCGTGGAAGATGGAAATCCCTTAAAAAAAAAAAAAAGGAAGGTCAAGAAAATCTAAATAAGAATCCTAAGAGGAAGTTTAGGTAGAAACTTTTTACTTATCAGCCCTAGGTTATTAAAGATTTTCTTGTCAAAGATGGTTATATATATATATTTTAATTGCATATACCAGCCAGAAACATTTAGAAATTCTTTGATATTTTATTACATAATCCAAATTTTCTAGCAAGATTTTTATTATAACAGGTAGGAGTCTTTTTCTTTTTTCCACTTTTCATATTTGCTAAATACAGTTTCAGGTATTAATAATTATGAATTAGTTTTTTAGATGGAAATGAGAATTTAGACTTGCTGATGAATTTTGGTAGTTTAAAATATGTATATGATCCAAAGGAGAGAAAACAGAAACAATTTAGAGAAACTATGTCATTGAAGAGGCTATTTAACATTGTGTTTCTAAAACAACTCATTGTTTGACTGGATTTTTCATGTTTTACCAGGGATTCTATGCCACCAATCAGCACCAGTACCACCAACCTTGGGGGGCTCATGATGATGGTTTGCTATCATCCCCCGATACAACCTTGATTCTTCTCATAAATTTTACCCTCCCCATAGTCACATCATATGAAAGTAACTCTAAGATCTATCAGCTGTAGCAGAAAAGAGCAGTACCAACAGTTTTAGGAATTTTTGCTAGACACTTTTTAAAGACCAAAAGATAATAGAGGTATAATGCTGATTTTAATGGGTAGTGGTACAGGGATTTTTTTTCTTATTTTATACATACAAAATAATGTCTAATAATCTTGGTGTCAACAGGGGTAGATGAAACCAAGCATGCAATGATAAATAGGATTTCATTTAAAATAACTCAGATACAAGAAAGTTGACAGGGCATGTGAGGTAGGAGGAAAGAGTTATTGACTCTGAGATGGAAACCACAGAAGAAGACAGATCAAAATAAAATTAAATGGAGAATCTTAGTGATATATAACATAGTTGTCTACATTTAATGTGTTTGTGCATAAATACTGGAGATAAAATGAAAGTGCTATGTAAATGTATAATGGTATTAAAACAACACTGTTTATATTGCTGAATCAATCTATATAGATATAGATATATATAATTTAGAAATGATAACACATCTGAAAATGAACATACAATTTTACAAAATATAGGTCATACAAAATCCATGCACTACAAATATAATATATATGTGTATTTTAGACATAGCTTACATCTTGGACATTATACTTTATCACTTATTTTATTTTCCTATACCCCTTGACCAGTTAAGGGCAGAATAGTTGGGATAGAAATAACGATATTTTCAAGACATCATTGTCTAAGTTAGGTAAATAAGCCTCCAGTTTCATAGAAATCATGCACACAGACTTATGCTTTTATTCTGTAATATATGAGAAAAATATAAAGTAAGCACCTTCTCCTACCCACCTATATCTTTGAAGACGAGATGGACAAAATGAAATTATCTGTTACTAACTAATAATTTAAACGTGTTCATTCTTCTTTTGTATATTATGCAAGAGATCATAACCCTTACTCACAGAGACACTGCCAAAATACTGAAGAAATTGAGAAATAAAGTAAATTGGAAATAAAATAAATAACAATTGAGAAATACTAATGGCCTAGGGAAAAAGAGTAGAGAAATGGAAATATACATACTGAGAGTTACTACGTTAAAGACAAGTTTTAATTAATACAGCAATGGACATGCAAATTAAAATGCTATGGACTATATTTGCCATCAGATTAGAAATAAAATTCAAACTATTAGCAATGTCAAATATGGATAAGCATCGAGGAAACAGATACAATTAAGCACAACTTTAGTCTCCATGGAGATTAATTTAGCTTGATATATTAAAATTGTAATTGGGTAAACCCATTGATCAGAAATCCCACATCAAAGAAGCTGTTCCAGAGAAATAAAATTTGAGAATATTGTTATATACACATAAGGAAGGAAGTTTTATTGTAACAATAAATATTAGTTTTATTTGTAACAATAAATCTGGAGGCAGACTAAATGTTCATCAGTAACTTATGATATACCTCGAATTATGGAATATGATACAGTCATTAAGAAGAACAATTAGTTCTTTATTTACTGATGTGGGGAGATATTCATTAAATTGCTAAAATAGAAAAGCAAATTGCAAACTATTGCATATATGTGATTTCAGCTTAGTGAAAGTAAAAGACATAAGCATGCATATGTATGCATTCATAGATATTTACATAAATATAAAAAGTGTGGGAAACTGTACACAAAATAGATAATAAATGTATATGAACTTGTTTAAATTTATTTAACCTTAGGTTTCTTCCAAATTCAAACGAATTTCTGCTACTGTGAGCCAAATCCATTAGTGGTAGTAATGTATAGTTGTTGCCTTTGCTTTTATTTTTCATTTCTTCTTAAAGATATTCATTTTCTGAGTTCCATCCTTCCCATTCTTCAATTCAATTTATTAACTGTTTTTAATATATAAAATATATATAAAAATATGCATACACACACAGACACACACACACATAGTTGGTGCTACATGGATACAGAGTTGATAAAGAAGCCAATTCTAGGATTTTAGAAACATTACATATCGGGAGAGGAATAAGCACATTCTACAACCACAATAAAGCATTCTGGATCTGTAATAATCATAGATGACAAACCAGATTCTGTGGGCATTTGCATTAGGGACAGGTTAGGTCTTTGTCAATCAGAAAGTGGGAGAAAAATTTGAGACAATTTTCAAGAAACAGTTATCTCTTCATGAGTGCAGAAGGAAAATTCCAGATGGTAAAATAGAGTAGGCAATGATACAGTTTGAAAACCTGGGGTTATTTGTGAAATGATGATCAATCCTGTTGGGCTACAGTGTAAGATATATAAAAAATGACAAATGTGGGAGCTGAAAAAGGATAAGGGGACATACTGGGGATATAAAGCTTCTGTGTCTTTCCAGACAGAGGACAACTTCAATCAGGAGGCAATGAAGAAGACACTAAAAGGGAAGAATATGTTTTGTCTTTATGCTGTGGCCATCCAAGTGATCATTCAACACTGATTGTCAATCTCAAAACCAGTAAAATGTCAGCTCTGTGATTCTTCTAGACTAATGGCAATATTATATGCACATAGAGAAAAATTAACATATAAAGCCAATAATGTAGAGATTAATACTACGGTTGTGGCTATTTGGACTTTAATTTCTCCAGTGTGTGCAAAACTGGAAGGAGAAAATTTCATAGATTTCCTGAGAAAAAAAGCAAGCGGTTTTACTTTATGAGTGATAATAAATGTCCTCAGATATACTCGGTGGCAAAATTACTAATTATCAGATTCCTAGAGATGAAACTGATCGTGCTGTAGAAATATACAGAAACCGTGTAAGTCTCTGAAATGGAGTAGCATACAGTTTGCTTGGGTGAAAATACTGAAAGAAAATAAAGAGAGATGTTGAAAGAAATGTTTAATAAATACACTTACTTAGAACGCATTATTTTAGGATTTTTTCCCCCAAATCAGAGAAGACTTGCTTGTCCTGATGAGGCTTTAAATTAGTTTTCAATAAAGCATGAATGGAAGGTTCACTTATTCAAGCAACAGATACCAGTTTGAAGAACCTTTCAGTGAATTCCCTTTATTTTCTATTTGCAGTAACATTACAAATATTACCTCTGTTTTTTTTTTTTTTTTTTTCAGACCTCTGGCAATGGGTTATCTTTTAAACAATTACACAAGCCCAAGCAAGGACAAAGGACATTGTTCTGTCACTGTTTTCCTTTATAGTGTCTTGCTTCCTTCCTTGATTTCCAAAATAACAATGATAAAGTCCAGGTACATCTTTTTCTTTATTATTTGGTGCACGAAGAAGGGGGATTCTTCTATTTGCCAACAGAGATATTACAGAATCACAAGCAAGCAAAATTGTCTCTTGACAGTGAAAGATGGAAACACTGGAGAAATATTATGCTTTGTTTTGTTCTTTTCACCCTGTTACAGATTATATAAATTGTTTCTTGGAAACGGAATGGCCTAGGCTGTGTAGTCACTTGGGCTCATAAAAATAGTTTGCTGACTCCTTGTGTTCACAGTGGAAGTAAACATTGTCTGAGGACAAATGTCCAAGAAGCTCCCTTAGCCTACCCAGCCTGTATTGTTTGAGGACCCTTTGGCAGAATGATCCAAGCTATAAATATATTCTAAAATGAAACAAGGGCAATGCAGGACAGGATTGTACTCAACCTTAAGATGATGAGTTAACTGAAAAAGCTATTAAATCTTCACTGGGTGAACTGGAGATTATACAGGAAAGGCTAAAAGTGGCTGAGAGCAAACTCTCCCATTGGGTCTGTTTTTTCTTTTTCTTTTTCTTTTTTTTACTTGAATGCAGACCTAACTTGGTATCATTGGGTGCAAGTGATAGGCACTCGTTTATTGGAAAAGTGATAGGGAGTTAAAATCAGACTGGCACCAGGAAACACTGTAGAATAGATCTAGTGCCCTTTAGGGGCATTTTGATTCCTATTTCTCCATTTCAGGCTTCAACTGCCATAACCCATGTCCAACACTCTAAATGCCCCCTTCCTTTGAGAAAGAAAATTGACCCAGGTCATTCACACCTTACTGTAAACTGTTTAATTCCCTTTACCTACTCTAGAATTATTTATACATTTAAAGAAAAAAGAACAACTAATAAAGTAAAAGAAATGAGAACAAATTTCTAGTGTTAAAATTCCAGATAGCGGTATCAGAATAGGTGGTTATAGATATATTATGTCAATGTGGTCCTTCTTATGCCTCTCAAACAATGCCATCGGAAAAAAAAAAAGTACTTGCATTCACAGTTGACGGATTCAGGGTTCATTGTGTGCTTATGGCAAAGAGAACAAAATGATAACTATATAAAGACTTTTATGGTATTTGATTAACAAACATAAAGAAAAAATATAGCAAATTAAGCATACCTTTCAATATATATCAGAAGGCCCACAAATATTCAACTGACCATCCTTGCCTATCTACATAGATCTCTATAAGTAGCTGAAATTTTAAGTATTAAAGCTGAAGTAAGATTCTCACTCATGAGAAAGTGTGTCAATTAGATTCTATCATACTAGCTAAGACAGAAGCATAGATTCTTAAGACTTCTTTAAACCAAACAAAAATATAGCGACAACATCTAAAATCAAAGGGGCACTTAAATTAGCTCAGTTAATTAACACCTCAAATTCATCAGAGATGCAAAATAATGAAACATGGCCATAATGCACGTACCAGAATTCTTATTTATCTACACACGACCATTTATATAGTAAGACTTCGTTTTATTTAGTTTTGATAATCTGAAGAAAAATTTAATGAAAATTAAATAGCTATGGTTGTCTGGGAATAAAACTCGAAGTCATACTTGAGAGCTAGCCAAATCAGCACAAAGGACAGCAGATTAATTGGCACTGCTATTCAAGCAGCTTGTCCGTGATGTGAGTGTGGTCAGGAAGACAGGACAGTGAGATTCTGCCGAACAGCTTCCATTGGTTGCTTTTTGCACCAGATGATGTTAGTCCAACATCATCAAGCTTGGTGATGGTATCTCATGTATGGAGAGCTAGGAATAAAGAAAAAAGTGTGGTCAGATGGACTAAAGGTGACCATGAATAATGTAGCAAAGTCAACCAGAGGAGGAAAACCGAAGGCATGGAAAAACTCCTTTATGCAACTACCTCCCGGTGGCATTAACCCATGCTTCTGTAGGATCAAAGGCATGCATGCCTGCCTTTAGCCTGTGATTTAAAGAATTGCTAGCCAAAGCAAATGCAAAAGCTTCCAGCAAGAAAGATACAAAGTTCTGGCAATAAAACAAAACGCAGGTCTCTATCCACACCCTGACATCCCATATCTAAACCCTGCCGCTTTTGAAATATATCCAATGGTTTGATTTAATTGATCTAAATCCAGTGAAACACTCCAGTGGGCCTCATCTCCCCAAATAATAGAAGGTTATTTGTATAGGGCCATTTAGAATTACTTTTTCAACAAAGAGTGATTTAAATGAAAAGATTCAAAGTCAATCCATAATTATTTAGGTTATTTCCTAAATGGGAGCTCAGAAAGCATGGACTCAGGCCAGGACATTGTACAGTCATTTAACTTAATTTAGAGTAATTGTTTTTTTGTTATTATCAAAAATATATGAATGTTGCCAGTAAATTCAAATAATGAAAAGTATGTTTACTAACCTTGGAACACTTGAGGTACCGGACATGCATTTTTCTGGCCCTGGAGATACATGATATAAATGATATATGTGTTATAGATATAGCAGCTAGACAGTGCTGGGTCAGCTTGCGGGTGGTCTTCACAGGAGGGGAAGGAGATGTTCTGATATTCACATAACACGTGATAAAAAGAGATATTGGCATTATAGTTGCAAAGCTAGCCTCTAAATGGGTTTATACAGGCTAATGGGATTTCTGCAGATGTTTGAGGTGACAAATAGATGAAACAGTCAACAGGCTGTGACTTAGAATGTATAATGGGGTATTAAACTTTCCATTCCCAATGTCTGTTTAAGAATAGTTTATTCCCCATCTGTATACTCCTATCTTCCTCTAGGTGCATAATTATTGGTGCCAACCTACTTGAACTTACTTTCTGCTAATAATAATGCTATCTTTATTTGTAGTTTATAAAGTACTATGTATTATCTGCTAGATATAGTGGATCTCCACTATACAGCCAAGGAAGAGCTAATTTCAAAAGGCTAAGTGACTTGCCAGTAGGTAGTGAATAACTGGACTGGAATTCCATTTGCATCCGCTGCTCTTTTTACTTAGTTTTAATTCCCATTGACAGTTAAGTTACAATGGTCATAAAAAGCTTATAAAAAACAGAGGCATTGTTATCAAATGTGCAGAGATATCCTAAGAAAAGAATATATTCCTAATAGCTCTGAGGCTTTCCAATTACTTCACTTTTCTCCATACCCAGTGTTTGCCACCCTGCTTGTTTTTTTTTTTTTCAAATTTTTATTTAAATTCTAGCTAGTTAACATATAGTGTAATATTGGTTTCAGGAGTTGTTTCTTGTGTTGTTAATTTAGCCATTCTGACAGGTATGAGGTGGTATCTCATCCTGGTTTTGACTTGTAATTCCCTGATGATGAGGGATGTTGAGCATCTTTTCATGTGTCTGTTGGCCATCTGGATGTCTTCTTTAGAAGAATGTCTATTAATGTCTTCTGACCATTTCTTAAGTGAATTATTTGTTTCTTGGGTGTTGAGTTTGATAAGTTCTATATAGATTTTAGATACTAACCCTTTATCAGATATGTCATTTGCAAATATCTTCTCCCAGTCCTCAGGTTGCCTTTTAATTTTGTTGATTGTTTTCTTTGCTATGCAGAAAACTTTATCTTGATGAAGTTCCAATAGTTTATTTTTGTTTTTATTTCCCTTGCCTCTGGCAACCTGTCTAGTAAGAAGCAGCTTTGTCTGAAGTCAAAGAGGTTGCTGTCTGTATTCTCCTAGGATTTTGATGGTTTCCTTTCTCACATTTAGGTCTTTCATCCATTTTGAATTTAGTTTTCTGTATGGTGTAAGAGTGGTCCAGTTTGATTCTTTTGCCTGTTATTGTCCTGTTTTCCCAACACCACTTGTTGAAGAGATGATCTTTTTTCCTTTGGATGTTCTTTCCTGTTTTATTGAAGATTAGTTGACTCTACCATTGTGGGTCCATTTCTGAATTTCTGAGTTCTCTATTCAGTTCCGTTGATCTATGTGTCTGCTTTTTCGTGCCAGTGCCATACTCTCTTGATGATTACAGCTTTGTAATAGAGCTGGAAGTCTGGAATCATGCTGCCTCCAGCTTTGGTCTTCTTTTTCAGGATTGCCTTGGCTATTTGGGGTCTTTCGTGGTTCCACATGAATTTTAGGATTATTTTTTCTAGTTCTGAAAATGCTGGTGGTATTTTGATAGGGATTGCATTGAATGTGTAGATTGCTTTGGGTAGTATAGACATTTTAGCAATGTTTGTTCTTCTAACCTATGAGCATGGAAGTTTTCCATTTCTTTGTGACCTCTTCAATTTCTTTCATAAGTGTTCTATAGTTTTCAGAGCACAGATCTTTTACCTCTTTGGTTAGGTTTATGCTTAGGTGTCTTATTGTTTTTGGTGCAATGGTAAATGGGATTGATTCCTTCATTTCTTGTTCTGCTGCTTCATTATTGGTGTATAGATGTGCAACAGATTTCTGTATATTAATTTTATATCCTGTAACTTTGCTGAATTCATGTATTAGTTCTAGCAATTTTTGAGTGGAGTCTTTAGGGCTTTCTACATAGAGTATCATGTCATCTGCAAATAGTGAAAGTTTGACTTTTTCCTTTCTGATTAGGATACCTTTTATTTATTTATTTGTTATTGTCTGATTGCTGAGGCTAAGACTTCCAGTTCTGCCCTAAATAGTAATGGTGAGAGTGGACATCCCTGTCTTGTTCCTGACCATAGAGGAAAAGTTCTCAGTTTCTCCCCATTGAGGATGATATTAGCTGTGGGTCTTTCATATATGGCTTTTATGATGTTGAGATATGTTCCATCTGTATTTACTTCATTGAGAGTTTTTATCAAGAATGGAGGTTGTATTTTGTCAAATGTTTTTTTTCTGCATCATTGAGAGGATCATATCACCCTGTTTAAAGAGATAATTTCCCCTCTGGATTATTATGAAAGAAGTCCATCTGGTCATATACAAATTCTTACCTTCCTTCCTCTATAAACACAGTGATAGTTTAACATCTTCACATACTCTCCAATTTCCAAACTTTCATTGGCTTCGCATTGCCCATAGGAAAAATGTGCAGTCTTTGATATGGCTCAAAACGCTCAGGTCTCCACCGACTACTACAGCTTCATTTTCCTACACTCCATCCTCTGGATTTATCTTATTCCTTCAAGCCTTTCTGTTGAATTTGAGAGTATTATTCTCTCTACAAAAGCATTGTGTCATCCCCTTCACTTCCTCTCTAGATAAATCCAACTAATTCTTCAGATACAAGCCAGATATCTTCTGGGAGACCTCCCTTTTTCATTTAAGATCCACATGATCTCCTGTGGCTTCTGTGCTTCTATTTTGTTAGCTTTCTTTACACCAGCGTTATTTATTGTTGTAAAACTCTGTGAGGCCACCACATCTTTCTTACCCATTGACATTTAATTTGATAATCAAATAAAAAACAAAAACAAAAATAAAATAAGTAAATTTATAATAAATGAATGAATGTGTAAATAAAATGGTGGGTACAGATATGAATTAAAAAAAAAAATAATGGTTCTCTAGCCAGAGTTCCAATTAGCTTTTTTTTTTTTTTAACCACCCAGTAAAAAAACAAATATTTCAAAAACTAGTATGACAAGTGCATAATGATAACCTGTGGGGTATTTCTTACATTAATAATTCTTTATGGAATGACTATTTCAAATATAAGAATTAATATTTTGCAAATAGAGAACAGACAAACAGACACAGTGATGGATGTAGTGAAAAGGCACATTTATCAGTATAGGAAACTCTGATTATTCAAAATAAAAATTTCCACTATGTCCTTAACTTTGTTACACATGCATCTGTTTCAATATAGACATGGACGACAGCATGTCTAAATTTCCAGTTCACTGGAAATGTGAACTGGAAATTTCGTATTAATTTGAACGCAGGTCCTATCTGCTCTCCATCTGTAGGTGATTTCCACTATCAAATGGGGAAATTTCAGAAGCTCTGCTTTAAAAATAAATTAGTAAAATAATTTCAGTTTTTTCAGTTAAACATTAAAAGCATTAAATGACTTAATGAAACTTTATTTTGTTTTTTTCTTTTTAATTCTAGGAATAATGACCTAAATTTTTTGTTGAGATAATAATAAATATTGTTTATTTAGGATTGCAGTGATGATTGTTAAAAGCAAGATTGCTGAATATAAAATAATGTATTTATGGCACACTTCATTTTTTCATGTCCCCAGGTGGCAAGAAATAGATTTCTCAGTGACGATTTATTTATTATTAGAAAGATTTTAGTCTGGGGGCCTGGGTGGCTCAGTCGGTTAAGCACCGGACTCTTGGTTTTGACTCAGGTCATGATCTCAGGATCCTGAGATAGAGCCCCACATCATGCATGAGATTCTTTCCCTCTCTCACTCCTCCCCTCCCCACCCAGCTCTCCACCCCCTACTCACTCTCTCTCTTTCTCTCTCTAAAATAAAAAATAAATAAATAAATAAATAAATAAATAAATAAATAAATAAAATCTTTTTAAAAAGAAAAGAAAGATTCCAGTTTGATATTGGATTGATTTAATTAAGTGTGTTTTGTGTATAAGTATATTCAGAATTATATTCTGCAATATTGTTAACACAGACCACTAGAGGTTCTACGTGATTATAAATGGCTGCCTTGTCCTCACACATGTGTACTGTCTTAGTTCAGACAGGAAAATGTCTGAGGGTGTTGAAGTCATGAAGGAGAAGTGAGAAGGCAGCCTATGAAATATGCTAATGATTTAATTCGATTGAGAGTTTATTACTGTGATATCAAAAATGTTTTGTTTGGATTTCAAATTGAAAAGAACTATTTAAAAATAAGTTTCTAAGAGGCCATTATGCTCTCTTGTTCCAGGCCAGTCCCTGCATAACATTCCCCAACGCTTTGAACCTGCACTTCCGCCTGCGAGTGGTGGTTGTGTTTCCTTAATAGAACTTTCCATGTTAAATAATTACTCCACTGACAAGTGTTTTGAGAAAGGTGACTATTCTAAATAGCAAACTTTTACTGCAGTCTGATCTAATCGTGACTAAGATACGCGCTCTTTTGAAGTGATTGGATTGATTACTTAGTGTGGCAGCTTCCAGCTTGGCCTCTATCACGCGGGCACCTGATTTCCAGGTACTGAAGGAGGTGATTATTCTGCCATTTAGAAGGCAGAAAACTCTAGAACAATGAAAGCAGTTATGAAAAATGGATTTTTTACTGATCACTATCAGTTTTTGTCCAGGAAAAGAAATGCAGATATAACAGTCAGTGTTTTTATTATCATTAGATCAGAACTGCCAGTATTTCAGTTATGAGAAATACAGCTTTCAACATATCACATATTCTTTGATTTATGTTATTCCACCGCACTCTTATTTTGCATGGTGCGTAATTCATCATAGGATTATAATACAATCTCAGAGTGATAAAATCTAGAAGCAAAAATATAACTAAAGAGGAAAATGATTGTTCCTGTGGTTTCTGTTCGGCAGGAGTCGAATTATGTTGAATTTGAATTAGGGCGTCTGAGAAGACAGTGAAGGGAATGGCTTGACCCTGTAAGATTCTATATAATATCAGTGGATAAGCACAGATTTTCTGTGCATAGAAAGTGTACACTTTCCTATTTGTGAAAAAATTTTCTCAGAGAGGACAAACATTAAGATGATGTTAAGTTTCAAAACACTGATAGAGCAGGAATGGATAAGAACCTCTAAAAAATCCTTTCCTTCAAAAAAGCAATAAGAAAATTGGCAAAAGTGGTAAAAATCAACTTTTTTAGAACTTTGGAAATTAACCAAAACTTGCAACAATTTAGGGAGTGTTTATTCAAGATTTTACTGAATCTCAGTGGTAAAAGTGAATTTTCCCGCATTTCAACCTGATCGATGCCCAGACCTCTCTCTCCTCTATGCTGGCCTTGAAAACCAACAGCCGACAATCCAAATGAAAACCAGAAGTCTAGCATATTTTGGAGGGAATGAGATGGGGCTGGAATTCCTCCAAAGTACAATTCCTTTGGTTTCCTGGAAAATCTCACTGGCAAGACTTGTTTTTATTCGACCTGACTCAGACTTCTTCTAGTTTGAACGGTCTTTTCTTGATGGTGTTGTTGAAAATCATCAGTGGCCATCGTTTATCATCACAGTCACCTCTGGCAGTAACAGTTGGGGTAAACGACAAACTGACTAAAATAACTAAAAAGGAGAGCTAGGGAATGATATGTCCAGAGGGGACCTTGAAAAGCTCCAAAATAAAATAAAATAAAATAGTAAATTAATTAATTAATTAATTAATTTAAAAAATGAAAGAATAAAGCTCCAACTTATTTCTGGGAATCTACAAGTCCACATGAATTTGTAGGGTTGTGTGCAATAGGGCCGTATGTATGCCTAGGAGGGACCTGAGAATGTCCTAAACTCTCACCACTGGCTGAGTTTCAGGCTCTGTGAAAGCAGTAAGTGAAAGCCAAAATGGAGTAATAATCTGTTTGAGTGTTGAAGGCGTGAATTAGAATGCACAGAAAGCCTCTTGGTAAAAACTAGAAGACTTATTGGTTTAAACATTAAAAAAAAACAAAAAACAAAAAAAAGCTTGCAAATCTTTTATCTGATAAGGATCTAGTATCTAAAATACATTAAACACTTTTAAAACTTAACAACAATGGGCGCCTGGGTGGCTCAGTTGGTTAAGCGACTGCCTTCGGCTCAGGTCATGATCCTGGAGTCCCTGGATCGAGTCCCGCATCGGGCTCCCTGCTCTGCAGGGAGTCTGCTTCTCCCTCTGACCCTCCCCCCTCTCATGTGCTTTCTCTCATTCTCTCTGTCTCAAATAAATAAATAAAATCTTAAAAAAAAAAAAAACAACAAAAAGATAAACAATACAATTTAAAAGTGAGCAAAGAACTTGAATAAGCCTTTTCAAAAAGAAAAAAAAGATATACAGATGGCAAATAAGCTCATAAAAAGGTGCTCACCATCATTAATCACTAGGGAAATGCAAATCATAAAATCACAACAAAGTACCACTTCACACCTACTAGGATGGCTATAATCAAGACAGACAATAACAAATGTTGTTGAAGATGTTAAGATTGGAGCCCCCACAGGCTGCTTGTAGGAATGTAAAATGTTGCAGCCACTGTGAAAAAGTTGGGTAGTTCCTCAAAGAGTTAAATATAAAGTCACCATATGATCCAGTAATTCCACTCCTGAGTATATCCCCCAAAGAATTGAATACATATGTTTTCTCAATGAAGTGTACACAAATCTTCCTAGCAGCATCATTTATAATATCTAAAGAGTGGAAACAACCCAAATGTCTATCAACTGATGAATGAATAAATAAAAAGTCCCATATCCACACAATAAAATATGATTCAGCCTTGAAAATAAATGAAGTACTGATTCGTGATACAATATCCATAAACCTTGAAAACATTATGCTAAACGAAAGGAGCTCCATACAAAAGGCCACATATATGGAATCATATATATGAAATGTCCAGAATAGGCAAACCCAGAGAGACTAAAAGTAGGTTAGTGATTGCCAAGGGGCCGGTGGGGGAAAAAGGGCATTGGGAAATGACTGCTAATGGGTGTGGACTTTCTTTATGGGGTGATAAAAATGCTCTTGAATTAGATAGCGGTGATGGTTTTGCAATGTTGTGAATATACTAATGACCACTGAGTTGTATACTTTTAAGAGTGTGAATTTTATGGTAAGTGAATTATATCTTAAAAAAAAACTAATAACATTTTTCTACTAAAAAAGAGAGAGAAGAAATTCATTTTGATGTCAATTTTTATGTACATTGAAAATAATCAGATAATGAAATATCATAATATTAAGAAAAACTTAGGAGAAATGTTATCTTTGGAACAAGAGCACCCCCAAAAAAATTCTTTAGCAGGATCTCTAAGTGCATTTAGATAATTCCGTTTTACTACACGGATATAGATAGATTTAAATCTTAGATAGAGCAAATATTTACATGGATAAGCATCTAAAATGTCAGCGTTGATTTGTGTCAGTTTATTTTTTAAAATTACCTGAGCACACAGAAGATCTCTATGAAGTTTAGCTATGCTTTTGAAACCTCTGTAAAATAGCACATTTTCTCAAAAGTTTGTATCGCAAATTAATTTTACTAACAAACAAGGAGCAGCTAAAATGATAAAAAATAGATATGCTTTGGTTTCCTGAATCAGAAAGTTGATGAATAGTTAATGGGAGGCCATAACTCAGGAGTCTTAAGGTTGCAGCCTGAGTAAAAAATTAGCATCCTATAGCTGAACAAGCTGACATTTGAGATCATTCATCTGTCTTCAAGTTTCACCTTACAAATTCATGCTACTTCGTTTACTTTCTCATTCATTCACTCATTCATTAATGTATTTATTTGTTCACTTATATTACTTAATTTGGATATTTGATATTTAATTAATCATAAGCATTTATTAAGTACCTAATTGTGCAAAATACCACTTAAAGATAATAAATACAAAAATAGCAGAGATTTTAACTCTCCTTTCAGGTAATTGTAGAATGAGTCTAAGACAACATGTGAAAATATTTGGAGGTATAACAATCACGTATCTCCAAAAAAAAAGTTCAAGTAAGAAAATATCTTCATGGCAAGAAGGTCTTTTTATAGGTAGTTGAAAAGGTTTTTGACCAATGCCAAACATTGTTTCAAGTGCCTTACATATATTAAATCTTCACAACAACTCTTAGGATAGGCTCCATTATCATCCCCATGTTACATACAGCTACTATGTGGTAGAGATAGGATTTGAACCCAAGCAATGTTTGCTATAATGCGTTTATCTGGACTTTGATGGGGTTATTGACTTGGTATGAAAAACCTTAGAGGAGAAAGGGAATTCCAGATTTGGAGAATAGAAAGAGCAGAAACAATCAAACAAACAGGAAGAGTATATGTCTGACTAGACCTGAGGCTGATAGGAATTAGGGACTGGGATGGTGAAATAAACAAAGTGTGGCCAATGGAGAGAGAACTGGGAATCAGAGACTGGGCATTTTGGATTTAATCTGGAGGCAGACAGGGAGCCACTGAGAGTTTTGAGTGAGGGAGTAGAATTATGAAGGATAATCTTGCCTGGTATGGGTTATTCACTTGATAGGACATGGGGAGAGCACTCAGAGATTGATTAATCAATCACACAATGATGTCAGGATTATGGAAGCCAAACCCTTAGTGAAGAAAGTTGGAATAAGTAGATTCAAATGATTTTGGCACTTCTGAATTCTCTTTAAAACCTAAAATCACCAATTAAAACAATCCCTCTCTGGGACCACAGTCTTCATTCCTTCTGGTTTGCATATACAACTAGTCTTTCTGAGATCATACCTTGATTTCTTGAGATTTCCTGTCTAGTATTCACTCCATTACCCACCCTACCCCCAATCTATTGCTTTCTCTTTTATTCACTTAATTTTTAAAAATCCAGTTGAATTTGTAAGGTCTATCTTTTTACTAGCATAGATCCAGAGACTTCTCAGATTCAGCTCTAATGTTTTTGGTAAGAGTACGTTATAGCTGGTGCTATAAGTTTCCATTGCTTCTAATCAAGAGGCACTAATGCTTGGGGTCTCTCTACACATGAGGTTAAGATTAGGCAGTGGGATCAGATACTAGCAACCAGATCCATCCATTGTACAGTTTCCCATTATCTTTTCATGTAATAATTTTAGCAGCCGTAGATAACTACCATTTAGGTCCATTATTTCACTAGAGTTTGAGAAATGGCCATATTTTATTTTTATTTCTTAGTCTGCCATGTTTTCAAAAGTGGGAAAATATGGTAGGAAAGGGCTGTGTACTATGTTTCTTGCATTCTCAATCTCTGTTTATTTTGTTTCACCAAGTAGGTGAGGACTGAGCTGGCAAACTACCTTTAGTTTGGGGAGGCAGAAGAGAACATTCACACGAGTTAATGAATTTTGTCCCTGTCATAATACATACTATATTGGTGGACACAAAGGAAGAAGTGGCAAATTTCACTTGATAGCTCATAGTCAGAAATAGCTGGAAAAAAAGGACGTGTGTGTGCATGTGTGTGTGTGCATTTGTACATGGTGATAAAACTGAAGAAAGAGAACAGCCAGAAAATGGGGTCTTCATTAGTTATATAAGGTAGTGTGTAAGTTTTTTCCGCATAGGCAGTAAGATGAAGGGTTTTAAGAAGAGAATATGAAAGATTTGTGTGGCAGGAAGATCACATTTCTAGCAGTGTAAAGGATGGACCAGAAGGAAAAAGGTTGAAGGCAGACCAGTGTAGTCCTTATTACTGAAGCTGAAGTGGAACACGATGAAGGAGTGAACTTGTAGCTGCCATGGAAAATCCTTTTATATGACTCTAGTTTAGTACTTGTTAAACTATACCATAATTCCTAGTTTGTCTTCTGTGTTGAACTGCCACGGATATCAAGCATCAGTGATGGGACCAATTTGCCCCAGGTGCAGGCAATAAAAGTAGATAATTGTAAAATGCCAATAAAACCAACTATCAATTAATCTGCTTTTTATTCTCACCAGGCATATATGATTCTAAACAATGTTAGGTTAAAATAATCCTCCCCAGAAAAAAATAGTTTGTTGGTCTGAGCTCTAATTCACTTGTTTCTTTTCATTTGTTTTAATTAGTTTCCATTCAGTCTCTTAACAGCATTTTATTTATTTATTTTAAAGATTTTATTTTTTTATTTACTTATTTGAGAGAGAGAGTGAGAGAGCACAGGCAGTGGGTGGGGGGAGCAAAGGGAGAGGGAGAAACAGACTCCCTGCTGAGCAGGGAGCCCGATGCGGGGCTCGATCTCAGGACCCTGAGACCCTGAGATCATGACCTAAGCCGAAGGCAGACACTTAACGACTGAGCCACCCGGGTGCCCCTCTTAATGGCATTTTAAAGAAAACAATTTGCTTCTACCATAACTCCCTGCTGCTGTAATTAGAGACTGCAGGACATGGGGCTAAATAGACTGGTGGGTATAAGAATTTAGTTATGAGGATATAATCTTGAATATGAAAATTATTATTAAAATAGTCTTCATTAATATATTCTTCAACATAAGAAGGATTTATTCATTAAAAAACTGTATTCAAAAATATATTCAATGATATTTTTGTGTTATAAATTTTCTGTATTTTCACCTACTGCAGTCTTCTTACATATTGAAGACTTGTTTCTTTCCTTGTAGAGTCTCCTTTGCAACATCCTAATATGTACAAATCCAAATTCCCCTTCTTTCACGTCCCAGCTCAAATTCTACTTCTGCTATAAAGCTGTCTCTTTCCTCTAAATCTATGTGGCAATATTTGTGCTTTTATTATAGCCCACACCACTGCCTACACTTTATCACAGTGATTGTGTACACATCGTATGGTTGAAATTAAATCTATATGCTCTTAGGCATTTTTATTATTGCTTATTTACTGCTGTATCTTCAATACATCTGGTAAAGTGCCTTGCCCATAGTAGGCACTCTAGAAATAGGCACAGATTGCTTTGAATTCATTTATATAGAAAATGTACATGACTTTTAAGATTCTTTCAACACTGCAGGTGTGGGATTCTTTTAGTCTATGTATGTTATGCTTCAAAGTGAATGTTTTTAGGACTAAATAATGGAGAAGGAGAACACTTTTGAAGAAAATAGATTTGATGTTTAAGGGCTTTATAGGAAACTCTTCCAAATTGCATCCTTTTAAAATGAACATAACTATTCTTTCATAATATTTGCTTAACTAACCTAAACTAAAAAACACCAATACACATGGTCACAGATTATGCTTACTATATGCTAAACAAAAGGTAAACCCTGTGGGGGAGAAGTGATTTTAACACCTAGTGACTGAATCTCTAGCAGGGGATGCTAAAATCACATCCATCCAAATTGGAATAAACTGGAATATTTTTAACATACTCATTTGAATAATCTCTCTGGGAGACATTAGCAGTGAGGACCAGTGAGTGGGATTTGGCCTGAAAACATTGTAAAATAGCTTTTAGCAGGTAGTGAGGCAGGAATAGAATCTGTCAAGGACTGCTGTAGAGATTCTTACATTGAAAAGTGTATTTATTCATTTGCCAAAATTATTAATACCTACTGTGTGCTAAAAGCCGTGTACTCATTGTTTCTCCTCACTCAAAGAAAATTAAGATCTTAACCTATATGAAAACTCTTTCAAACTATACAAATTTTCAATCTATATACAAATGTATATAGTTATTCCTTTATATTATAAAACTTTATATGCACATCAAGTCAGCAGGATATTTTTTAAAAAGTCTGAGATGTCTGAAAATGGAATGATTTTTAATTCTTCCCTGAGGAATTAAAGAAAGCATTGTAGAGTAAGTGCCATTTGAATTGAAACATGTAATATGGGTAAGATTTCAAATGTGAATGAAGTTTGTATGTGTGTATGAGTGTGAGGGGGGCAATTTTTAGTCTTAGCAAATCACTAGTAACTGCTGTGCAGAGTTTGCTTCTAGATGTGAATCTGGAAAAGATCGATTGGATCCACAGTAGATTATGAATGGTCAGAAACTCTTTGTTGTTCCTCTCATGAAGAGGTTGTGTATATTTTCATATCCCTTGAATTTGAGAAGACTTGCTTTGATGAAGAGAATAAAGGGGAAGTGATATTGGATGAGTTTCAAGCCCGGCCTCCAATCTCCAACCTCTGGCCTCACACTCTTGAGACCCTACCACCATGTGAATAAATTTGAGCTAGACTACTGGAGAGAATATGTAGAGAACTGAGGCACACTAACTGAAGCTTGTCAGTGGCCAAAAATGGAGTGAGGTCATTATAAATTATTTAGCAACTGACAATTACCAGTAAATTATCTAGGTGAGTAAGCGCAGGTGAGATCGGTGGAAGAACAGCGGAGTGGATCTTAGCCAAATTGCCAATCCTTAGAATTGTGAGTTGATAAATGGTTATTGTTTTTAAGCCAATAAGTTTTAGAAGTGCTTTGTTGCCCAAGGAAGGTAAACTGATATGAAACCACTTTATTGAGGGCCTATAACGTGATACCTGAGTGTTTGGATTTTATTCTTCAAAAAGTGGGGGCTCTGATATACCAGCAATGAACAAGTGGAATCTGAAATTAAAAACACACTACAGGGTGCCTGGGTGGCTCAGTCGTTGGGTGTCTGCCTTCGGCTCAGGTCATGGTCCCAGGGTTCTGGGATCGAGCCCCACATTGGGCTCCCTGCTCGGCGGGGAGCCTGCTTCTCCCTCTCCCACTGCTTGTATTCCCTCTCTCGCTGTCTCTCTCTCTGTCAAATAAATAAATAAAATCTTTAAAAAAAAACCAAAAAACACACACACTACAATTTACATTAACACTACCAAAATTAAATGCTTAAGTATAAATCTAACAAAATTGGTACAAAATCTATATAAGAAAGACTACAAAACTCTGATGAATTAAATAAAATAAGAACTAAATAAATAGAGAGATAGTCCATGTTTGTGGATAGAAGACTCAATATTTCCAAGATGTCATTCTTCCCAACTTGATCTACAGATTCAATACAATCCCAATCAAAATTCTAGAGAGTTTTTTTTTTTTTTTTTGGTGGATATCAACAAACTGTTTCTAAAGTTTATATTGAGAGTCAAAAGACTCAATAGCCAACACAATCTTGGAGAAGAACAAAGAAGACTGACACTATCTAACTTCAAGACTTACTATAAAGCTACATTAATCAAGACAATGTGGTATTGGTGAAAACATAGACAAATAGATCAATGGAATAAAATAGAGACCTCCCAAATAGACCTATATAAATATAGTCAACTGATCTTTGATAAAAGAGTAAAGGCAATACAATGGAGCAAATGGTTCTGAAACAACTGAGCATCCACATGCAAAAATGAATCTGGTCACAGACCTTACACCCTTCACAAAAAATTAACTCAAAATGAATCACAGACCAAAAAGCAATGGATCTCAAACCTAAATGTAGAATGAAAAACTACAAATCTCCTAGATTGGAGATAACATAGAAGAAAATCTGATAACCTTGGGTATGGTAATGACTAGATACATCTGGTAATGGTAGATACATCACCAAATACAATATCCATGAAAGAAATAATTAATAAGCTGGACTTCAAATTTTTTAAAAATCAAAAACTTCTGGAGAGCCTTGGTGGTTCAGATGGTTAAGTGTCTGCCTTCCTGCTCAGGTCATGATCCCAGCGTCCTGGGATTGAGTCCCGCATCATGTTCCCCACTCAGTGGGGAGTCTGCTTCTCTTCCCTCTGCCCCTCCACCTACTCATGCTCTCTCTGTCTCTCTCTCTTTCTCAAATGAAAAAAAAAATCTTTAAAAAAATTAAAAACTTCTATTCTGCAAAAGACAATGTCAAGAGAATGATCGAACAAGCCACAGACTAGGAGAAATAATTGCAAAATAAATATCTGATAAAGGACTGTTATCCAAAATATACAAAGGATTCTTAAAATTCAACAATAAAAAACAAACAACCCAATTAAAAACAGCCAATAACCCTAACAGACATCTCACCTTCTAAAGAAGTTATACAGATGGCAAAAAAGCATATGAGAAGATGTTTCACATTACATGTCATCAGGGAAATGCAAATTAAAACAACGAGATACTACTACAAACCTATTAGAATTGCCCAAATCTGAAACACTAGCAATACCAAATGCTGCTGAGGATATGAAAGAATAGGAACTCTTATTCACTGCTGATAGAAATGCAAAATGGTACAGCTTCTTTGGAAGACCATTTGATGGATCCTTACAAAACCAACTATACTCTTACTATATGATCCAGCAATCACACTCCTTGGCATCTATCCAAAGGGTTGAAAAGTTATGTCCCCACAAAAACCTATACATGGATGTTTACAGCAGCTTATTCATAGTTGCCATAACTTGGAAGTGACCATGTTGCCTTTTAGTAAGGTGAATGGATAAACTGCGGGACATCTAGACAATGGAATATAATTCAGCACTAAAAATAAATGAGCTAGTAAGCCATGAAAAGACATGGAGGAAACTTGAATATATACTACTAACTTAAAGAAGCTAATCTGAAAAGTCTATGTACTATATGATTCTGACTATATAACCTTCTGGAAAAGGCAAAACAATGTAGATAGTAAAAAGATCAGATGTGTCAATGTAGGATCATCGATTGTAACAAATGTACCTGTCTGATGGGGGATGTTGGTAGTGGAGGAGGCTAGGAGCGTGTGGGGCAGGGGGAACATGGGCAATCTCTGTACCTTCCTCTCGTTTTGCTGTGAACTAAAACCACTCTAACAAAGTCTAAAAAATTGGGAAGCCTGGGGTGCCTGGGTGGCTCAGCCAGTTAAGCGTTTGAGTCCTGATTTTGGCTCAGGGTCCTGGGCTCCATGCTCAGTGGGGAGTCTGCTTGAGATCTTCTCACTCCCTCTCCCATTGCCCCTCATCCCATTTGCTCTCTCTCTGCCGCTCTCTCAAATAAATAAATAAGTAAATAAATCTTTATTTAAAAAGTGGGGAGCCTTATTACTATGTAATGCAGTTGTGTCCATTTACCTTCAAACTGAAATCGCATAGCAGTTACTATCTAAAAGTTTTCAGTTTTGCTAAGTTGCTAGGCTGTCCCTTTCCTGGCTAGAGAGAGCAAGATTTTTTTTTTTTTTTTTTTTTTTTTGGTGTTTGTTTGCATCTGTTACTTCTTCTGGGTTACCGGGTACTTCTTCAGTTCCAAGACTGGGGTTTATGAGGTAAAAAGAAAACCCAGGAAACTCATTACCATGTTGTTCTTTGGGGCCCAATATCCCTACCTAGCTTTACTTCTTCTCTCAGCCTTTCAGGACTCTTAAGCGTTTTTATATATAATGTCTAGGGTTTTTAGTTATATTTAGTGAGAGGAATAAGGAAAAATACGTCTAGTCTACTTTTCCAAAATTGAGTATCTCACAATTAACTTTATTTCCTGTTCTCATTTTAGTACTCAATATGTTTCTATTTAAAATAGCAACAATAAGACATCAGGTCACAAGTTGAGTGTCTACCGTGTAGCAAACAAAGGTACACCATGTGAACTCCATAAATATTCAAAAAGTGTATATGTTTGTTCCAAAATGCATTTACTCTCCATAAATACTCAACTTCAGCATCAGCTTCCAGCGCTTTCGGCTTTTGGTGATTCTCCAGATTTTATCTCCTGATTCTTTGGAAAAGGAGATTTATACACCAGTTTTAGCCCAACTCATCTTTAAATCTGGAGTCTCCTTTTGTTTAGGAAGAGCCCCCATTCCAGGTGCCTTCCTTGATACCCTTGTAACCCCAAATGGGGCCAGCCAGATTCTAGCCTCTGGTGAAAGCATAATGGTTTGGGAGAATCAGACCATAAGTTTCTTCCCAAGGGCAACAGTTGGTAATTCATATTTCTTGAATGTATTGTTTTTCGTTTTTTTGTTTTTTTGTTTTAAAGATTTTATTTATTCATTTGAGACACAGAGATACACAGAGAGAGAGAGCATGAGCAGGGAGAGAGGCAGAGGGAGAGGGAGAAGCAGGCTCCCCGCTGAGCCAGGAGCCCGATGTGGGGCTTGATTCCAGGACCCTGGGATCATGACCTGAGCCGAAGGCAGACGCTTAACCATCTGAGCCACCCAGGCTCCCCTTGAATGTATTGTTAACCTTTGAGCCAAACACTTGGTGTATGGTAAGTGTTCGATAAGCTATTATTGAAATGGGTTCTGATTTACTAAGGATAGACACTCCTTCTTTTGTGACTTAGAGATATAAAGATCTGAAATAGTCCACATGTACTAAATTCTTGCCATTGCAATTCTATTTGAAGTTCTATGTTGGGAAAGAACAGACTAGGGTGCAAAGTGTTTTTTAGATCTCTTCCTTGCCCTTCACTGCTGGGCTTTGTATCACAAGGGAATCACCTCTATAAATTACATTTCCCAGGCTCCTTTACCAACTGGTTTCCATTCATGTTGGAACAATGGAGAACATTGGTGGGATACTGGGAACCTAAGATAATGCACTCCCCTCCCCTTTCTTTTTGTTTTGCAAGGCATCGTGGAAGTGACAGACTCTCTAGTGGCTACAGTTCTCACTGGACAGCTTGTTCCTCGTATTCTAAGTTCTCCATCTGTTAGCCTTGGTTCCTGGATTCTAGTAAGACCGCCACTTCCCCTTTTCCCTCGATCTCCAGGAGTGGTAGTGATGCTTTTCTTCAATTACCTCATTTAAGTCTTCTCTATATTAATATTACCCCCGATTATCCCTAAGATCACACAGGTCATAAATGGTAGAGGTGGGATTTGAACTGTGACAACCCAAACACCAACTGTATTCATTTAACCAGCATGTTACAGCTACATCAGGCCATGGCGAGACTCCCAACCTTCCCAAAAGGAAATGCAGAATTTGAGAGTAGCTCTTTCCCTAAAGCCTGATAGGTAATTCAAGGCCAATCACATATCTGGGTTTTCTTTAATAGTCCACTATAGATGGTATTTTGTATAATAGTAGATTGCAAAATCTAAGAATACCTAAAAAGGTATGTAGATTAAAACATTTTTGAAATAACAATGCTTATCTCCCTATATTATTAAATAAATGATACCACAAGTACTCCTCAACTTCTGTTTTAACCCACCCCAGAGATTGAGCTCTATAATTCCTGAAGATACTTTTACCTTCTTTTTCATCCTCTTCATTAGTGAAATTTCATGATATTATGTATTTTTTCCATAGAGATGGTGAGGCAAAAACTGTGTAGCCTATGGTAAGAAAGCTTGTTTCCATACATGCAACCACGAAGAAATCTCTTGTCATTCAGGTTAACCTCTCAGCTTGCTATTGACATTTTTGTCTCTTAATTTGTAGGAGGTAACTTCCCAATTGTCTTTGGAGAGGCTTTCAATCTGGCTGTCAGCTAAAATAAAAGTTTAGTGCATTCTCAGATGAAGTCTTTTACTCTTGTGGGTTAAGGATTTATTAATCAATCCCACGGCTATCTGGATTGGACTCTATACCCATTTTGAATTATGTTAAAACTCTAACTTGTCAACGTTTACAGTTGAACATATCATGCTCCAGCTTGGCATTTTAAGGGAACATGGAAGACAGTGTGACAATTGAGTATTTTCAAAGAGAGTCAACAGGAATCAAGGAATTCTAATACATTTTCCTTTTTTTTTAATAAATACATAAAGCTCTTTACCATTTTCCTCAATTATTTTGATTAACAGGATAATAGGATCTTTCAGATCATTATACCAATTTTCACAGCCTGATGTAAGGACTCATTTAACAGAAATAATCATGACTTGCATTAATATATGAATGTCAGTGCCAGAACACAACAGCATAAGGCATATTTACACCATCTTAACATACAGAACACCATACACATACACAAAAATATCACAGATCCAGAACAAATAAAATCAATCTCCTAGACAGTTTACATTTATAGGCTTCGCCTGAAACATTTTTTTTTTTTTGCTTTATTTTTTTGTAATTTTTTTTCTTTCCAAGCAACAAACAGATCTTCCCTATGTCTTGTGATTTATTTGTTACATTGTGTTCATGCAAAAATAATAACTTGTTTTATTGCATTAACATTTAAACAGGTTTGGATTTGGGTCCCAAAACCATCATCTAACATTTTAATTGATGTTGCTTCATCCATACTGTCATTTTCGTTGGAGAGATACGATGACTTGTTTTTGGTGAGTTACAAAATGACAAACATATCCAGTTGACCACAGTTCAAAAATCAAGATTCGAAGCTTCTTGATCATGCACATTTTACTTTCATTCTTGCAGAACGGTTTGAATCAGATATGCCATTTTGAATAAACACTTATTATTTTTTGTTTTTCAAAATCATATTTCTAAAAACAACAGCAACAACAACAACAAAAAAGAATGAAGGAAAATACCGTCCCACATCCACTGTTCACAAAAAGGGAGAGCGGCAAGGATCACACTGACCATCGTCAGGATATAGCCAGGTGGTGACACTGCAGTAAACGTCGAATGTCATCGAAATACCGCAGGAGCGTGACGATTACTATAAGCCATACTTCTGCAACAGTTCAGACTGCCACTGGCGTTTGCGCTCTGGAAAATAATCTGGAATGTGGATTTTTTTAAAATCCTGAATACACTTCTTCATTTCTTCTTCCACACTTAGCTTCTCACAGGCTTTCTTTTTGGATAGATTGGTTTCCCGGGACTTGCTGATGAGCGTCTGAAAGAGTTCGCTGTTTCTGCGTTTGTCTGGTGGGGGCATCCAGTGCGCAGGTGCTTTTTTGGGAGGGCGATCCAGTGTTAAGGTGTTGGGTTGGTGCGCTGCGGCCTGCTGGGCACCGGGCGGCTTGTCCTGGGGAGTGCTCGCCTCCGAGTGGCTGTCGCAGCTGGAGGTGGAGAGCTCGTTACAGGAAGTCCCACTTTCACTCCCTCTATCTGTGACTTTGCCGTGTTTCCTATCTTCATGTTCTTGTTTAGGCGACGCTATTTTCTGAGGTGGTCCTAAAGAGAAGAGGAAAGAAAAGAAAAAAAAAAAGTAGAAGAATTAAATAAGAAGTGGGAAGGTCAAATTCAATAAGTTTTATTATTTATTTATTTATTTATTTATTTATTTATTTTTAAAGATTTTATTTATTTATTTGAGAGAGAGAGCAAGCACATGAGAGGGGGGAGGGTCACAGGGAGAAGCAGACCCCCCGCCGAGCAGGGAGCCCGACGCGGGACTCGATCCCGGGACTCCGGGATCGTGACCTGAGCCGAAGGCAGTCGCTTAACCGACTGAGCCACCCAGGCGCCCCTCATCATATTTTTTTAAAGATTTATCTATTTATTTGACAGAGAGAGCGAGCGAGAGGGGGAACACAAGCAGGGGGAGTGGGAGAGGGAGAAGCAGGCTTCCCGCCGAGCAGGGAGCCCGATGCGGGGCTCGATCCCAGGACCCTGGGGTCATGACCTGAGCCGAAGGCAGTCGCTTAACCAACTGAGCCACCCAGGTGCCCCAAGCTTTATATTTTTAAAATTTTTTTAAACCAAGAATATTTATCTTCAAAAAATTGCTGTTTGTTGCATTTGAGGAACTAAATATGACACCTAGCCTTATTAATGCACACTGAAACATGCAGCATGCTGATTAATTATTTATACAATCAAGTTTAGGGGGTTTTCTTAATGAGCATTTCTGCCATCATAAATCATCAATAACTTCATGCTGAAAAGAAGATTTTTGTTATTTTAGTTACTAGTTCCTGAAATCTAAAAAAGATATCGTATGTAAATATCTTGTTAGTTCCATAACTGTTTCATGAGACACTTAGTTCATTTTTGTTCTAGTTATTGGGCTAGGAGTCCTTTGTGTATATATTTGCCATTATAAAAGCAGAAAGTATCATTGCTCTATTTTACAAAGTAGTAGTATTCTTCAGGCTCATAGGCACAATAGCCTCATTTATGTTTCCAAGTGGGAGACTGGTTTAAATCTTATCCTCAGTCTCTTAATCTTGTTTCCTGTCTATTTCCTTGAAGAGAATTATGAAAGTGAGGTAAGATATATATGTGCCTAATATTATGGTGAGAAAATATAGTTGAAATATAGTACTTTCTTAAAATACAAGGTTTACCATTTGAGGTAAATTACCTAGGAGGACAGTTTTCCCAGAAAGTGATAGTTTGCCAAGATAATTATTTCAAATACACAAACAGTTTACTTCCAAGAGGGGGCATATTTTATTCTTCTTGACTCTGCTGTGGGATTAGGACCTCCATTTAACATTTATTGAATGCCACCAGATACCCAGAACTATAATAAAACCTTGATTAACTAAAGCCCAACCATTGAGAAGTATGTTACTCAAATCTTACTTTTTTCCTGTAGTCAACTTTTATAAACTGGTTATATAAATCAGAATGGGGAGTGGGGAAAGGCATCAGTAATTTTAAGCAATTGCCCAGAAGATTCTATTGTGTAGCCAGAGTTGAGAACAATTGGTCTAACCCATAGGGTCTCAACTTTGGCCACATAAGGAATTACCTGGAAAGCTTAGCTTATTGATGCCTTGGTCTTAACTCTAGACACTCTACTTTAATGAGATGCCATCAGGCCATCAGGCCATCTAATAGAACTAGGTGATTTCAATCTGTAGCCAAGATTATGAACCTTTCTTCAGTCTAATATATAGTAAATGAATTAATAACCAATATGAATACTTTATACTACTCAGAAAAGTGGGGAAACAAATCAACGTGTATGACTCTGACTAATAGACCCATGCTGGTGTTAACCATGTTTCTTCAGTGTTACTTGCAGGATCAGTGTTTCAAGGGCATCAGATTTGAGTGGTAATAATATTGAAAAGGAAATGGGTTTAAAGTCCTAGTGATCTGGAATCAAATTCTAGCTCTCTGGCAAACAGTCTAGTGGCCTTGAGCAAGATACATAGCTCCTCTAAGCCTCAATTTTCTCATCTGTAAAATGGGGTAATAGTACTTTCCTCATAGGTTGAGATCAAATGAAATACCATACTAAAGGGTCTAATACAATAAATCTCAACAATCAGCATGTATCACTGTGACTTTTTCTAATGGGCAGATGTTCAGGGCCACCTCCGGAGATTTTAGGTTTGCTGAAGGGTTTGTATGTATGTGTTTACGTGGAGCTCAGGGTGGTGGAGGAAGTGTAGCATCTATTTATCTAATTATCTTTCTGGGTGAGTGTGACCTCAAGCTAGCATGAGGACTGCCAGGCTACTCCAAGATAGGATATAAATAAATGCTTTTTACCTTTTCTGTCTGTCTCCTGCCTTACTTTGACCAGAAATCCCTACAGAAGAGTCAATGATTTTCATTCCCAATAATGACTAAAAGATTAACTGCAAATACCTGGGAAAACCAATTTATATCTTAGGATAATTGAGTGATGAGAAACCATTTTTCTGTTAATAGGCAGGGGAATAGAGCATTTGGTAGAATACCAAGGCAGTAAGGTAACATCAGAGTGGAAAACAGTATAGAAAAAGGTATTAGGTATCACCAGAGCAAATGTTTCATTCTGATATGCTAGGGAGGGTACAGAGTTATATAAAGTCCATGTGTTAGCTAAATAAATTACATATGATTATTGTGCCTAATGGCAGATGGATGCAGAAACTCCATAATACAATAGAATGCAACATATGTGTGTTGGAAATGAATTGCTATTAAGTATAAGACAGAACATCCAGGAAGACTTCTGTGAAGAAGGCATTAATCAGTTTAGCCAATGGAGTTGTATTGAGTATCACTATGAGCCAGGCACTGTGGTAGGACCTAGAGGAGGCTCATAGTAAGTGCTCAGGTGAAGCGCACAGGCTATTTTATGGTATTTTATACACTGAGTGTTTAAAATGCATGAACACTTTAGAATGTCTCCCACTATAGACTTTAAATTCTGAAAAAAAAAAAAAACAAACGTGGGAACCTGAATTTATTATGATCTTAAGAACTTCTTCTCCTTCTTCTTCTTCTTCTTTTTTAAGAACTTAGAATAGGTACAGATATTAACCAGAAACAGCAAATATACACTTTTATTTTTCACTCCTTCTATTTCATAAACTATCTTTAAGCAAGCTGGGCTCCCATCAGCAGACCAAACAGGTTCAGATGTTTCTATTATGACTTAAAGGAAAAGTTTTAACTTTACTTAGTCCACACTTTTGAATGTACAGAATATTATGACAGTTTTCTGTATAAATCACTGGGAGGAACAAATAGTCTCCTTTTGATTAATGTTAGATTTTTGGTAATGCCTAACATATTATGTATTATTATTGCTATTTGATTAAGCATACTTTAAATAATTACTGATAACTTAGTGGATTCAAACTGGGGCTAAGATACAACAATAAAATAATTTATGGGATTTTATGACATGAAATTTAAGAAAAATAAATAAAATTCAGAGGAAATTATGATTTACTCTAGTTGCTTAGTTTCCTTGAGAATGCTTGCTAATTGTAGGCTTCCAGGGATAATTTAAAACTCTAATTTTATATTATTCCATTCAATGAACCAAAGCCACATGAAATGCCCTAAGCACAAGATGAAAAATTATTTAAATAGCACTAAATCCAAGTCCTGCATATATGGGAACAGCATGCATGTCAGAAACTTCTCTGTGTCTCTTCAACTGTGATAGAATAAAATATATATCTAAATGATCTTCCTAAAAGCATCTTGCCTCCTGAGTTAGAGCACCAATCAGACTGAGTTTAAGAAAAGAAAACAAAATGTAATTTGGTGGTCTTACCAGCTGGGCTTTCTTCCATCACATAAATAAGCTCACTGGTAATTATTAGAATAAGCAACAAGTCAATGAATAAGCAAATCTGTTACTTATTTAAGACTTAACTTTTAAAAGGAGTTAATTATTTAAAAATATCCAATACATACGTATACCTAGAAACTTTCCTAAAAGTATTTGGACGATTAAATCTTTTCATTTGGCTATTTGCCATTAAATACATTAGGATTTTCATCTAGGAGTTGATCGTCTTTCAGGGGGAATGACAGCCTTACCTTGGAGACTTGCAAGCCAGCTAACTAGCTCATGCCTCTGCACAAGTACTATTTTTTTAAGGAACAGTCAGTAGACAACATGTGCACGCGCATGAGCACACACACACACTATACTCATTTATTATGCTCACATTTTTTTTCAGTGTGGGAATGGCCTTGGAAGATCTGGGTTTGAGCTTGGTTAAGTCACTCTAACAAAGTGCTTTGAGGTCGTCATGGAATCTCTCTAAAATTTGGTCTTTGTCCGTTAAAATGTTGGGGTTGGTCCCTAAATTCATTTATGTTATGAAGTTCAGTAATTCTAAATTATATAATGAATAGGAAGGGATTTTCCAGGCAGTAAAATTCTAATCAGATATTAAATATAAAACATTAATGAGTGACCATTAATAAAGATTACCTCTTAGAATGTGGAAACAAATTCAATTTCCTTTAAAGTACTTCGCAGAATTACAGGGTTCAAGGATAACTTTCTCTAAGTTTACTGATAGGAAGTGTAGTTTAGAAGACATTATCAGTTTACATTTGTTTCATTAAATCTGTTCCTGTCATGGAAACACAAACAAAGAGAATAACATTTAAGGAGACACAGTGCAGACTGGCCGGGCTCACATCCTAGTTCGACAGTTTACTAGGTGTGTTTTCCTTAGCTGACTTTCTTTGTGCCTCTGTTTCCACATAATTGTGGTAAGGATTAAAGGAGCTAACACATGTTAAGCACTTAGGTGGTGCCTGGCATGTGTAAATCCTCACAATGTTAATTATTATTACTCAGTATAAATATCCCATGTGATTTGGCCATCGGTAGTATGGCCAATTTGTTTATTTGAATTTTGAGACAACTAATGGAGGAACCAAATATTTCCACTCTAACTCTGTCTCTACACGTGGTACCTACGAACACATGGCTTCCAGGTGTCTCTTAGCTTCTTTAGGCCTCAGTTTTTTATCTAGTAAAAATGAAATAAGAATAGAAATACCTAGTCATAAGGCTATACTAAGAAAGGAGAGAACATATGTCAAAGCAATTTGCCATGAAGTTCTCTCTGATAGATTTGAGAGGCTATGAAGTATTAAATTTTCATGTCCTAAAAGGAACTTATTTGAGAAAATAAAGCACAAAAGCTCTCCTTTAAGATATTACAATGTGTGAGTTAAAGGCAATAGTAAAAACATTACATTAAACAGAATAAAACAAAATGAAAGTATCACAATGGGCCAAAATTGTAAAATTGGGCAAAACAGGGCTTTCGATGAATTCCATTGAGTTTTATTACACAGGTACAAAACGGAGGAAATTATAGCTTCTCTGAGTCATTTGGGTGGCTAGTGTAGTACAGAAATTAAGCCTTAATATTTTCATCTTTAGAAAAGACAGGTGACTTCTGGGTAGTTCTGGGTGTAAACATGTTGAAGAATTCCATATTTTTTCTTGGAATACACAGGCATTTCCAAATGTAGTCTACGTGTACAACTGCACACCTGAAAAAAACTTTTATTTTAATCTCTTTACCTGCGTAGTGATGATAAAAAAGACTGAATATGTAAAATATATCTGCAACAGGCACAGTTCCCAGAAGGGAAATTACCCTTTAATAGTACTAAATTCATTGGTGTGTGAATGGTTATGTCCTACTTGAACAGAATTAACCAAACCATCTTAAATATTAGCACCACATGTCTCTAGGTATTAAACAGTTGAGTCAAAAGGGAAAAAAAAAAAAAAACACCTCTATTTTGATTTTCTAAACATTTGTTGAGCACCTACTGTGTACCAGGCATAGTGGTAGTTCCAAGAGGAAGGACACACACACACACACACACACACACACGTACATCAGGCTCAGGGTGACAGTAATGCACCTGTAACTAAAGTTTGAATAGGCAGGAAGGAGGGAGCAGGGATCAATTGTGATTGGAGTGAACTAAGGAATGGGCATTATTTTTAATTCATCAGTTAAATTCTCACACTAAATTAAAACTTAAAGTCCATACAGGAGGTGAGTTCATATTAGAGTAAAAGGCTATTTGAATAAATAAAGATTAACTTTTATATGAGAAAAATTACACTCATTTCTTCATGTTTTCTAGTCTCTACTATCATTACTTAACCATTTTTATGAATGAAGGGAAATAAAAAAGAAAATAAAAGAAGTGTAATTTGGAAAGATAAACATGCTGTGGTACTCCTTTTTCCATCCTGACATGATTAGTCACTAGTCCACTCTTTTGACCCACCCTGTATTTGCTAACTTCTGATTGTACTTATTTATTTACAGTGTGTCTCCCAGTCCCAAACTTAAATGCCTTGAAGGTAGAAACTGCCTTTCTAGCCTATCATGAAGTCTTAATCAGAGTAATTGCTTGACCAAATTAATAAAATGATCTTTACTTCTCTGAATATCTATAGTATCTACTACTTATTACATCATTCATTACTGAATGAACATTCACTACCTTTTATGCTACTAAATATTCACCAAGATGACCACAGAGAGGTAAGAAAGCTCCCATCATCCCCACATAAATATTTGTCCCAAAGTCACACATCTGCTGTCCTATCTTACGTAAGGTGGTTATGGTTTCCATGAGGGCAGTGACCGTGTCTTGTTTCCTTGGGTCACTCAGTTCAGGAGCTGATTTGTTCTGTCACTTCGTACTAATAAAGTGAATAAGCAAATGTAATGTAGCATTAGGAAAAAATGTGAGAGAAAATATATGTTTAATTGAACATATATTTGAGGAGGTTTTCAAAAGTAATCTTATCCTTCCATTTCATGTATCTGTGTCTTCCTAGTAGTTATTTCTGTAGTGGAATTCCAAGGTCACCTTTGGCTACCCAATGGACTAATTTTTTATTTCCAATTACTTCCAGGTCTTGTTAATTCTACTCTTACAGTGGCTCTTAAGTCAATCCCTTCATTTCTGTTCCCATTTCCACCACTTCTAACAGGTTTCTCATTACCCCTTACTGTGTCTCTTAACCAGCTCTCTGACTTCGCTTTAGTTCCACTTCAAACTATTTTTGCAATGTTGCTAAATAAATATTCCTGAAGTCTAATTCCATCAAGTGTCTCACTTGTACAAAAACCTTCTAAATAGTTCATTCTGCACACAGGATGAAACTTGAATACCATATTTTGGCATTGAGGATTGTCCTCAGTGTGACCCAAATGATTATCCCAGCCCATCTTGTAGTGCTCTCGATACAGCAGCCAAAATATACGTGTTGCCTCTGGTAAATGCCTTGCTTAACTCATGCCTATTTTCCTCCCCACGGACTCTATTCCTTCCACCCTTCAGAGCCTGTGCCAAATGGTGTTTTCAGCATAAAACCTTCCATTCTCACATTTGGTTATAATTTCTTGCTCCTACTCTCTTAATGACCCATAGCAGTTTGTTTGAATCTATCTCAAAGTAAGGAGCCTATTTGGTCTTAAATAATAGTCATTTCCGTACTACTTTTAACTTTCATCTCTGTGTTCTGCTCCACAACGCATACACACAGATACACATCCAAACTTTTAGTCACTGTGGAACGGAGATTCTTTCTTTTGTAGCTTTGCATTTCCTGAAGCACCTCCCGCATGACTGGGCTCATACTAATTCAGTAACTCATTGTTAAATTAAATGAAATTAGTCTTACCTACAAAAGAATGGCTAAGCATATAGAGAATTGTTTTATTCCCAAAGAACATCTTTTTGTTTTGTTTTCTTTTAATTAAAAAAAGATAAACCCGGGCGCCTGGGTGGCTCAGTTGGTTAAGCGACTGCCTTCGGCTCAGGTCATAATCCTGGAGTCCTGGGATCGAGTCCCGCATCGGGCTCCCTGCTCGGCAGGGAGTCTGCTTCTCCCTTTGACCCTCCCCCCTCTCATGTGCTCTCTCTCATTCTCTCTCTCTCAAATAAATAAATAGAATCTTTAAAAAAATAAAAAAAAATAAAAAAAGATAAACCCAAGTATAATTAAGCTTACAAGGTGTAACAAAAACAAGTGAAGAAGAAGATGAGCCTTTGGCAGTGAGCTATAAGAAGAGGCTTACAGTCTCTCTAGTTACTCTAAATATTTGGGAAGGCCCCTATATTATTCCTTTTAAGTTATTAAAGAGAAATAAAAAGTATTTGGGAACCATAAATAATGAGGAAAACCCATTTTCTTTGCTCTGCCAAAGAATTCTACATCACTTACGTGATTGTACGGGATTGTTGCACCTAAATATTTCTAGTAGGAAAGGTATCAGGTGTTCACTTGTCCTTTTAGAAGCCCGATCACATGCAAAATGGTTACAGATACCTTGTCTGAGCGCTACATTTAAAACCGCCCTCCACATTTCACTCATGGGAGCTAGGATTCTGTGGCACATTCAGCATTTTTGTGTTTAAAAAAATAAATAAACCCCCCCTCAAAGAAAAAAACTCCATTAAGATGCCCAGGCTCATTTTGGAATTTGGAATTAAGACCTGTGTAATCCTGGGTTCCCACTTCTGAATCTACCATCCCTTATTATTGATGTTGTTAACAAGTTTTTCCACGTACCTAGGTGGTCACCTTCTAATGACCTCCCTTTTCAAGGGACATTCTGTATAAGACGGATAATTGATCTGCTTTTCAAATTTGTGACCACAAGTCGACTCTTGCTTGTTTCATGTCCACAGACTGTGGATCATAACTCCTGCATGGAGCTTGGCAAGGGTTAATGAGACATTGTATCTACAACACATCTGATGGCCCTGGGAGGGGAAAGGAAGGCGCTTTGTAAATACAGGCTGGGGCTACACTTGTGATGTGCTGTGTATAACAGATTTATGTGAACATAAAACCATGCTGGTTGTAAATTATCGTTGCTATTATAAATACGAAACAGCTGTCTCAGGCTTGAGAAAAATCTTTTGATGACAAGAGGGGAAGAAGAGGTTGTGACAAGGCAAAAAGAAAAAGAAAAGAGGGTAATACTCTTGGATTCCAGAAGCAGCAGAAATGGCAGGCAGAAAGTCACAGTTGAGGGGATTTTTATTTGTCAGATCTCTTCAGATCTTGAGTGCTTTCCTGCCAGTAAGTACTTTCAAGTACTTTTAACAATGGTCAGCGAGATGTAACGTTTTGTAGCTGCCATACTATTTAATGTGAGTGCCACCTCTTTTTACTTTGAGATTCATAAAAGTGTGCCTATTATGGAAGCCGCTCAGTGCAGAATCAGTAACGTGAATGGAAAATGGAAGCATAGATGCTCACAGCCGTTTAATGTGAAGTTGTGCGACAGTTAAAAAAAAAAAAAAGCTCCGCCTTTGGAAATAACAAAACTGTGCTTCAGTGTTCTGACACCCACTAGCTATGTGTAGCTAGGGGTGTCATCAAGACTCTTTTCCCATTCTGCTTAAGAGGGATTAAAAATATGGTGCGTCCCTCCTAGCGTTGCTTTAAGTAAAGATACGTGTGAGGATGAGTTCTACAGGAGGCTGAAAGAGCAGCCCCAGAAAATATATCCGTTCTTAATATCTGGAATCTGTAAAGTGTCACTTTGTATGATAAAGTCTTTGCAGATGTGATTAAGGATAGTGAGATGGTGAAATTAGTCTGGATTATCCAGTTAGACCTTAAGTCAGTCACAGGTATCCGTACACAGGGGAGTTGGAAGGACATCTGATACACACAGAGGACAAGGCAGCAGTGAGACCATGGAGTCAGGGGATTGAAATCGAGGCGGCCAGAAGTGAAGGAATACCAGCAGCCACAGGAAAGAAGCTGGGAGAGACAGACAACGCATTTTCCCCTAGAATGTGTGGAGGCAGCTTGCTCCTGCTGACACCTTGATTTCTGCCCAAAGTGATTTCGAACTTCAGACCTCTAGAACCCTGAGACAGTAAGTTTTGTTGTTTTAAGCCACCAAGCGGGCGGTAATTGGTTATAGCAGCCTCTGGAAACTAATACAAGTCTGTTTAGTCTCATGTCTGGCCCTCAGTAGATGTTAAGTTATGGCATTTCTGTAAGAGAATATATTATCCTTAACAACCAGATGTTATTGGATCTGAATTACAGGATCTTAGTTTCTCTATTAAAATACAATCTCTTGCAGTCTCTGCCAGACTGTCATCCTATTTCTCTTCCAACTAATAGCCCATAGGATTTTAGAAAACAGTTATCATCTCTAGTCTGTTTTCCCCAATTATATAAATTAACCATTATTTGCAATAATGAGGTTTATAGTCTCCTAATGTCACATCCCAATACACTCTACACAGTAACATTCCCACAAAATTCTCTTTTCTATCTCTTTCTACACACATGCATACTCACACCTCCCTACCCTCATACACATATGACATACATATATATACATATCATATATACACATATACATGTGTGTGCATGTGTGTGTGTATAATGTAATCATAGAACTGTCTCTCATCTGTAACTGATTCCACACACATCTAGCAACTGATCATTCCATGAAATTCTAGCACCACAAGTTTACTGCCTTCTGGACATTTCCTAAACTTCAAATACCATATGCCCAAAAAAGAGCTCATTATTCTCTCCCTGTAAACCAGTTCCTCCTGCTATGTTTTCTATTTTTCTTTTTTATAAAAGCACCACAATATTCATAATCAGCCAGGTTTGCAGTCTTAGAGTCTTCTTCATTATTTCTATTCCTATCCCCCTATTGATTCCCTGCTCGTGTGACAGCAGCCTAATCTCGTTGGGCCTACTTTGATAATGTCTCAGTCACCTCTCATTTCAGTCTTCTCCCCACAGTTATGATCCTCATTAACTTGTATTGAATCTACTGTAATCACATTCTAACCTCTTCCTGAATCTATTGAAATGACATTCTAGAGATCTATTCATCTCTAATATCTACTTCCTGCTATCTATACTAAAATCCCAGCTACCTAACACTGAAATATAGCTCTTATTATAGTACTTGTTCTCAGAAAAAAGCAAAGGCTTTCAGCAACATATTCAATCTACTAGACCCACAAACAAGACTTTCTATGGTGTGGTCCCAATTTAAACTCCAAAACTCATTTTCTATTACTCTCATTTTCTATTCAAGCCAAACTGGAGATATTGATATTATCCTAAATATCACATGTATTCAATGCCTCACCTATGTAAATTATAGGTTGATTTTTCTCTTATAGCATACTTAAATAAATGGAATAAATTCTTTATTGGCCATGTGTGTATGTGTATCTGAGAATATGCTTGGTGTTCCTATCTTTCTTATGTAACAGATCCTAAACGCCAGGCTACAGGAGTGGATTTATAACCTAGACTGGGCCTGTCATAATACCTTACTAACCCAGCCCCATAATCTAAGGCAAGGATGAGGGTTGGGAGACAACTAATCGGGGTAGTTTAATAACAGGAAATCCCTGGAATACTAAACTACTGATGAGGGGAGAGAAAAAGAAGGCCTTTACACGTCTGGCCAAAAAGCTCTCAGATGTGACGGCAAGAACTAAGTCCCCCAGTCCCAATTATAGTAGAAGAGAATAAGAACAGAAAGGGAGTTTGGGTGTTTGACTCCGTAATCCCTCCGGCCAGCTCCACCTGTTAGATGAGTATTTTAGGCCAGATAAAATATTAAACTTATCAGAAAAAATCATTTTTATACACCTGTTTAGATATTTTATTAGATGCATATAACCTTGAAATGTAACCAAAACCTCTCTTCTGAAGCAAGTTAGTGACATGTTGATTGTATTGTCATTGGAGAACTCAACACTTAATGCTAAATGCATAAAGTTAAATTCTTAATGCACATATTAAGTTATTGATCAGAAAATCTGGAGAAATTTATATTAAGCAGAAAAAAATATAATCAGTGTGTATTTATGAGCCATCATTATAACAACAATATATACAATTTAAGGAATCTCAGGGATTTACTTTTACTCTTCTTAACAGGTCCATGGGCCCCCATCCCTGCCTTAGAGCCTGTGACCAGAGTGGGTAAAATACTATTATTGTCTTACACTAAGTTCTCATCCATTCCTGTGTCCTGGGGGAAAAGATCTGTTTCAAGAAGTAAAACAGGGTACAAGGTAAACACAGACACACAGACACACACACACACACACACACACACAAAGCCAATATATCTAGTTTATTATGGAAGTATAGTCAAATGCAGAAACCAAGTTGTACTGTAGTAAAATAAGTGTTTCACACCATCCCATAGCAACCTGTCACTGTGTGTCATCTTTTCCCGTGTAGCCATTAGTTAAAGGAGAGAATGAGCTTAGAGAAACAAACTTAGTAATGCAGCCAGGACAGTTTCTCTTAGTTCATAGTTTCTCAAGTGAGTACAAGAGTACATTCACATTAAACATTTATTGAACACTTACTATGGGCCAGGCGTCATGCTAAATGCATTTACATAGCATCTCATTTACATCTCACAATAACTTTATTTTTATTTTGTTTTATTTTAATGTTTTATTTATTTATTCATGAAAGTCAGAGAGAGAGAGAGAGGCAGAGGCAGAGGGAGAAGCAGGCTCCCCGTCTAGCAGGGAGCCCGATGTGGGACTCGATCCCAGAACCCTGGGATCATGACCCGAGCCGAAGGCAGACGCCCAACCATCTGAGCCACCCAGGCGCCCCTCACAATAACTTTATAAAGTAAGGGCCTATCATGCCTATTTTGCTCATGAGGAAACCAAGGCTTAGGAGGTTATGTGATTTGACAGGTCAAATTTGGAAGTGGCAGAGACAGGATTCAGAAGTTCATCTGCCAGACTTCAGAGCTTATACTGAGTTCAGCTCTGAGATACACTGTTTCAAAAACCTGAAAGTGGTGCTTAAATCAGCTTCCCTGAAATCTTAAACTAGAGCTAGAACTACTCATATGAGCTTCAAGTCTTCTTAATCTGATAGGATTGAAGTGTGATGCACAGCTATAAAAAAATTGGGATAAAAGTGCCAAACTGCGGGCACGTGGGTGGCTCAGTCGTTAAGCGTCTCCCTTCAGCTCAGGTCATGATCCCAGGGTCCTGGGATCGAGCCCCGCATTGGGCTCCCTGCTCTGCGGGAAGCCTGCTTCTCCCTCTCCCACTCCCCCTGCTTGTGTTCCCTCTCTCGCTGTGTCTCTCTCTGTCAAATAAATAAATAAAATCTTAAAAAAAAAAAAAAGTGTCAAACTGTACCTAAGTGTTAGAATTCCTTTAGATCATTTACAATATAGTATTATTTTATATTATGTCTGGCTATCTTGATGAGAAATAAGTTAAAAAGGCTAAATGTATGAAAACGTGGCATGTGACTTCTAACTCAGTTCCTTGTGACCATTATTGGGACAAAAGCACTTTAACCAGGCAAACTCTATTTATCAAACTTAAGATTTTCCTACTTTGAAACAAATGTTTATGTTGTCATATCCTCTGAAAAGCATATTTTTGTGAATTTAGACCAATTAAAAATTTTACATTAATTAGATAAACACAGGTCAAGAAGCAAATATGGTTTAAAGAAAAAATATATATTTAAGATGTGAATTCCACTATAAAATTTCCACAGTGGAAATAACTAGGAAAACTGACAAACAGATGTAGAATTATAGCAGAGAAAAACCAGAGAGGATGAGGGAATTATCTTAAGACTCATGACCTGTCAGATATCATAGTTTCCAAAATATCAGAATTATATTTGTACAATAAGGCACCCTTAAAACTGAACCTTTCAGTGATGTGCACCTCTTGAAACATTTTCACTTAAGGCCAGAAATTTCTGCTAAGAGCTCTCAGAGCCTAATTAAATAATGAATAGATTCTGTCACGATTGAGACACCTTGAACTTCTCATGTCACTTAATATTGCACTTAGTCTAAGCCTAATATTTCAATAGCAGCAGTAACATCAACCTCCCTCTCTGACATTAAAGCCTTACAGATTAAAAGTAAAAGGTTGTGAAATGGTGTTAATGAAATCATTGCCACAGAAAAAGATGTACTGGTAATACCTTTGGTGTGGATCCGTCAAAATAGCTATAAAAAGGAAGAATTTGCACTGGGAATACTCTTGAAAAACCATGTTTAATTACAAGATGTGTTAAGAGTTATTCGTTGAAAGCTTGAAGATAGAATTTTTTTTTAATACATGAAGCATTAGTAATAGAGTATGCTCCCAGTAGGATGCATTACAGAACTCTCCACGAAGCTCTGAGAACACAGGATTCACAGAAATGAATATCTGTTTTGACTTCATGTAGTTCAGTGAAAAGTAATCTGGGGTGGTCACTATTTGCTCACTTACTTAAACAAATTATGTAAAGTCTGAATGAAAATTCAACCATATGCATTCTTTTTAGGGCAAATTTTCCATAACAAGGAACTAAACTAGGGCTACATTTACTCAATTATAAGAAATGTACACAAAGATCACTAATTAATTGGGAATTATGACTTACATTATGATTGATTTTTTTTATTTTTTATTTTTTTTATTCTTATGTTAATCCCCATACATTACATCATTAGTTTTAGATGAAGTGTTCCATGATTCATTGTTTGTGCATAACACCCAGTGCTCCATGCAGAATGTGCCCTCCTCAATACCCACCACCAGGCTAACCCATCCTCCCACCCCCCTCCCCTCTAGAACCCTCAGTTTGTTTTTCAGAGTCCATCGTCTCTCATGGTTCGTCTACCCCTCCGATTTCCCCTGCTTCATTCTTCCCCTCCCGCTACCTTCTTCTTCTTCTCCACCAGGCTAACCCATCCTCCCACCCCCATCCCCTCTAGAACCCTGTTTGTTTTTCAGAGTCCATCATCTCTCATGGTTCGTCTACCCCTCCGATTTCCCCCGCTTCATTCTTCCCCTCCCGCTACCTTCTTCTCTTCTTTTTTTTTCTTTTTTTACATTATGATGATTTTAATACAACTGTGACTATATATCAGCATCAAAGAAGTACAAAAAGAATGTTTAACCAATGATTAAAGATTCACAACTCCTTTGCTTGAACGGCTCTATTTGTCTTTAGTGTGCTCTGAACTATTTTACAAGTAGAACTGCGAGATCAAGGTCAAAGATTATTCAGAAGACTGAGAATATTCTGAGTGTGTAGATCAAAGAGCAATTGAGAATTATTAATGTTTGTTTTTATTGCATTTGTTCTATTATCCTTTTTTGTTTATAATAGCAAAAATATACATATAACTAGAATAAAACTTTATAATCAAAATCCTTAGCATTATGTGTCAAAATTCATATAAACCTAAGCATTTAATGAACAACAAAAAGGTGGTTTTATAACTCAATTTTTGGTAATATAAATTTTATTAAAAATATTACCTTTTAGCACAGGGCATTCTATAAAACTCAAAGTAATTATAGGGAAAAATGAATTAAACCCATTTCACTTTTATTAGTATATGTATTTACTGAAAATCATCAGGGAAGATGGCATCATGACAGATGTCATAGAGACTAAGAACATATTCTACCTTCATGTAGTAATAGTGTAGAAGGGACAGAAAAAGAAATGGAGGAGATTGAATCAAAATGGCAGGCCATTTTTTTTTTTTAATTGTTCAATCTCTTACAAAACCTTTTAATATGTTATGGCCAGGAAATGGGGGAGAGAGCGAGAACAAATGAACTAAATCCTTGACAGTGCTAATAAACAAGAAAACCTTCATGAACAGAACAGAAAATAACTGGGTGACAGAAAGCAGATGAGATCAGTCTAAAGAAGAACAGAGAAAACATTAGCTTGACACACTCACAGGAAAAAATAAAGTATAATTTAGTAGAACTCAAGTCCAGAGTAAACTAATTAAAAGAAATGGAAGGACTTCTGGGTCAGTTATCAGAAGACCGGGGCCTTGTTTATATGGCTGGGCTGGTCCATTTCACCAAGTAGAAGGCAGAAGAAGCACTGACCCTAGGACAAAAATCCAACTGTTCTCTAAAGAGAATCAACTTTTCTGGGGATAATGCCTTCAAGGGATGAAGGAGAAGGGCTTTAAAGTAATTCCCATGTCTGGTATAGGTGAGGGGGTGGATGGATGGGTCTGTAAAGGGAAAGGTGATCTACCCAGTAAAAGACAAACAAACAAAAATCTCTCCTTGATTTGACTGAAAGTAAGAGGTGGGTATTGTGCATATGTAGTTGGGATGGCCTCAGTCTATATACCAGTTAAATAACAAAGCATTCTAAAATAAGGTCATCCAGTCAACAATACTACCCTCTTTCCCCAGTAAGGCAGAGCCTAGGCACTACAATAGTCTGTTGGAGAAAGACACTTGAAAATCTGCTGGGCTGAGCCTGTGACATCTACTCATACTATGCAACCTAGCCACTCATTCATTAATATAACACAAAACAAAACAAGAATTAGACATTTTACATAAATAAGAGCATTAAAGAGAGGGACTTGGATAAACAAAAATATTTTTGCCTGGAACAAATAGAAATGGATCAGAGAATAGAAGAAAATTTTAAAAAGTCTATTTTTAAATCCCACATCAGGCTCCTTGCTCAGCAGGGAACCTGCTTCTTCCTCTGCCTGCCACTCCCTCTGCTTGTGCTCTCTCTCTGACAAATAAATAAGTAAAATCCTTAAAAAAAAAGAATCTTCAGAGAGAAATGAGAGGATATTAAGTCTTTTAAGAGTTGACAACTATGAAAATATATTTTTTTGGGGGAAACTAAATATTTTTTTTTAAAGATTTTATTTATTTATTTGAGAGAGAGAGAATGAGAGACAGAGAGCATGAGAGGGAGGAGGGTCAGAGGGAGAAGCAGACTCCCTGCCGAGCAGGGAGCCCGATGCGGGACTCGATCCCGGGACTCCAGGATCATGACCTGAGCCGAAGGCAGTCGCTTAACCCACTGAGCCACCCAGGCGCCCCGAAACTAAATATTTTATTATAAAAGTAGAACATGACAAAATGAACACATAGAAGAACTTGGCTAAAAATAAAATTAATAGTCTGGAATAAAATGTCATGATTTCTTAGAATTTGTAGCAAAATGATACATAGAGTATAAGATAAGAATCAATCCAGGGCGCCTGAGTGGCTCAGCTGATTAAGCATCTGACTCTTGATTTTGGCTCAGGTCATGATGTCAGGGTCATGAAATCAAGCACCGAGTGAGGCTCTGTCCTAGGCTTGGAGCCTACTTAAGATTCTCTCTCTCTCCTTCTCTCTATATCCCTTTCTGGACACCCCCACCTCCCCCCCACACACCCTCTCTCTCTCTTTCTAAAAAAAGAAAAGAAAAGATAAGCATCAATCCAGCATGTCCATATCTAAATAATAGGGATTCCTTAAAAAAAGATCAGAGTGAAAGCAGTGGCAGTAATAACAAAATAAATTATAGAAGAAAAATGTCCCTTGTCTATAAGTATAGTTTTCGGATTGAAAGTGTCACTGAGTTTTAAGCAATGTAAAAAAAAAAAGGTCACACCTTTATAAATGCATCTCAGTGAATTTTCAGAATTTCAAGGTAAAGGAGAATTCTAAAAACTTCCAGGAGAAAATAAAGCATCCTATAGACAAAAGATTAAGAAAAAGTTTCAGCTTGACAATTTCACTGACTACTCTTGATTTCTAGAAGATCATGAATCAATACCTTTGAAGGTCTTAGAAAAAAAAATAAGTTTGAACTTAGAGACTCATCCTCAGTTATTTTAGCATTCAAATGTACAAATTATCTGTGGAGACACTCAAACATTTTACTACCCAAAGAGCCTCATTGAAAGAATTTGTCAAGGTTGTACTCCAGCAAAAATGAATATCAACTTATTAATTTGTTGATTCATACATTTAATATTTGTTGAGACTCAATACATGGATGACATCTTGCTAGACAATGGTAGAAATATGTAAAATGTACAATGATGTTTAATTTGTCTAATGATGATAGACATTCATTTAAAAATCACACAAAGTAATGCAAAGTTGTAACTGCAATAAGAGTGGTATTAACAGATATTATAATAGCATATTTTAGGAAGTTACGTTTTACAAAATGTAAAGGAAGGGCTTTGCTCAGGAAGGAATTGTGAAGGTAAAGAAATTATATAAGGTACTGGATGACCAGGGGAGGGAGGAGCAAGAGATATGAGCATGAGCAAAGTTCCATTTGCAAGGAAGCATGAAAAATCATAAAAACTGAATAAAGGCAGCACATCTATGCAACATGGCCGAAGTTGGCCCACAGAGGTTGTAGACAATTCACGTTCTTATAAGGCACCATGAAGAAATTTAGCATTTGTCCGATGAACAAAGGGAGAACAGCAGAAAAATTTAAGCCAGAGAGAAAGTTGGGAACAAAATCAAATGTTTTGGGGCGCCTGGGTGGCTCAGTTGGTTAAGCGACTGCCTTCGGCTCAGGTCATGATCCTGGAGTCCCGGGATCATCCCGCATCGGGCTCCCTGCTCGGCGGGGAGCCTGCTTCTGCCTCTGACCCTCCCCCCTCTCATGTGCTCTCTCTTTCTCATTCTCTCTGTCTCAAATAAATAAATAAAATCTTTAAAAAAAAAAAATCAAATGTGTATTTTGTAACTACCACCCTGAAATGGAATGGCTTGGGAGGGGACTGTAGGCAGTCAGGGCAGCAACAACTAAAAGCCTTTCCCTTTTTTCTAGGTGAGAGATGAAAACAAATTACAGTAAAACATTAGTGGTGGTGGTGGGGATGATGATGGAGAGAGGTGAAAATAGTATAGAATTTTAGAATGCACAAATGAATAGAATCTAGTGATGAATTGGTGGTGGGTAAGAAGAGAGAGCTGTGAGGGAGGTGGATGTATCATGAGGGCACTTAGGTTTCTGGCCTTCATAATAGATTGGATGGTCTGCCATATTGAGGTGGTAGATACTGGTGGAGAACTAAGTGTAGAAAAAAACCATGAGTTCATTTGTGGTTGAAACTATTAGAAATAGTTTAACATACCCACATAGAAATTCAGGCATGCTTTTGAACATATACTTCTTTGTATCTCAAAAAATAAGTCCCCTGAGTCCAAGAAAGTGGGCAAAGAACATAAGAAAAATTGTTGAAAAAAGAAACCACTAAGACATAATATAGATATGGTTATGTTAAACAATCTAGAACCAAGATCCAAATGATTACAACGGGGAATATGAGGGGTTGAAAGGAATTAATAGTATACTAGGATATTGGGGAGAAGAATAGATCCTGATTAATTCTCTACATTAATTCTACATATTGTTGGAAAATACGTGAAGCATGTGTTAAAAATTTTAAACTACTAAAAGAATAAAAATACAAAGCATGCTTGGAAAAAATTGAAGTAAAAAATGAAATGGAACAAAATAAGTGACCAATAAAACATAATATAAATTATCAAGACAAAAACATCAAGTAAAAAAAGTAGTAAGTTGAAAATATGAGGATATATTTTTAAGATTTTATTTATTTATTTGACAGAGAAAGACACAGCGAGAGAGGGAACACAAACGGGGAGTGGGAGAGGGAGAAGCAGACTCCCTGCCGAGCAGGGAGCCCAATGCGGGACTCGATCCTGGGACTCCAGGATCATGACCTGAGCCGAAGGCAGTCGCTTAACCAACTGAGCCACCCAGGCACCCTAAAATATGAGGATATTTTTTAATAGATGACTTATGTGAGGTAAAATCCCTAAATGCGAGAGGTAAAAATAATAACTTGATCATTTTCCCTATTGAATATTTTAAATATTCAATGTGTGGATATTTTAAATATTCAAAATATGTTTAATATTTGAGTAGCTTCTAACTAGCTTTTTGGTTAAAAACAGGACATATTTTAATACTAGCCATTTTGACTGGTGTGAATTGATATCTCACTGTGGTTTTGATTTGTATTGTCCTGATGATTAGTGATATTGAGCATCTTTTTATGTGTCTGTTGGCCATCTATATGTTTTCTTTGGACCTCGGCCCATTTTTAATTGGATTAATATATTTTTTTGTGTTGAGTTATATAAGTTCTTTATATATTGTGAATATTAACCCCTTATCAAATATATCATTAGCAAATATCTTCTCCCATTAAGTAGATATATTACCTCACACCAGTCAGAATGACTAGTATCAAACAGTATTACTACTGTTCAACTTTTTTCCTTAAGAGTATAGTCAATACAATAAGTAATAAAAATAAATAGAAATATTGAAAGGGACAAAATAAGTGTCATTATTTTAGGTGATATGATCTAGAACAATTGAAAAACTCTTTAAGAGAGTTTCATAAGGAGGCTAGGTAGAAGATCAACATAGAAAAATCAACTGCTTTCTTCTATATCTGCAGTGTTAATTAAATAAATATATATATAATTGTTCAATTAACTGTGGATAAATTGATAATTTTTTGTCTCACACTGAACAAGAGGTATATGAAGAAAAGTATGAAACTTTGGGATGATTTGATTTTACTGAGAGACCTGGAGAAATGGAATAAATGGAGGGAAAAAGTATGTTCCCTGTAAGAATAATACTGCAAAGATCTAATTATCCCCAAATAACCATGTAACCAAGCTAAAACCACATAGGCTGATGGAAAACAAAATGGCACATGTATTAATGATAAAACCATTGGAAGACATGAGATGAGGTGTGAGGGACAATCTTGTTACCACTGCGTTGCAGAATTAAACTAACCATGTCATAGGCAGAATTGGACAATCATAGGTAGCTCCACCACACCATACCACATACACACACAGACACACACACTTCTCAGGAAGGCCCTCTCTAAAATTCGTGGCATAGAGAAGCAAAGCAAATGCATCTTTCCTGGAGGTATTCCGGTTCCAAATTAAAGATGGTAAAAAGCTGAATGGAAGCACACCAATCTGATAAGACTAGTTTCTCTGGGTAGAAGAGCCTGGGTATGGGGCCAGTGAAGAGGGGCTTTCCTCATCCACTTTATTATTATTTTTTAAAATTTGCTGTTTTCATTTCTTGGTGACTACAAGAACATGGGGGAGAGACATGATAAGAGACTTGGCTTTAGGGGCTCCTGGGTGGCTCAGTCATTAAGCATCTGACTTCGGCTCAGGTCATGATCCTAGGGGTCCTGGGATTGAGCCCCGCATCGGGCTCCCTGCTCATTGGGGAGCCTGCCTCTCCCTCTCCCTCTGTCGCTCCCCCTGCTTGTGCTTGCTCTCTCTCCCTCTCTCTCTCTGTGTCAAAAAAAACACAAAAAACAAAAAAAAAAACTTAAAAAAAAAAAAAGAGAGAGACTTGGCTTTAAGTCTCAGTTCTGCCAGAGACCAGCGGGGACTTTTGAGAAGGGATTCCACCAATTTGGACCCCAACTTCAATTCAGAAAACAATTTCAAGAGAACCACCAGGTGATCCCTTTCTGCTCTGAATTTTGCAAACATCCCAGCTGAAGGATATGGAGATTTGGGATCCAGTGTTTCCTACTGGCAAGATCTAGCTAGTATCCATCCCCTTGACTGAAAACAGCCTCCAGCCAGAAGCCCACAGCATGTGTACCCAATTTTTACAGCTCCTGGTGATCAAGATGAAACTCTTCTATATTAAATAACCAGGTCATTGCCGCCTCTGTCTAGGGCTTATTGAAAGGGAATGAGAGATATCTATCCAGTGACCTAAACACTGCACCAGGGCAGTCCTTAGTCGAACCTGCTGACTGCTCTTTTGTTCTGGGCACCAGAGCAAGGTCATCTCATCTAAACTCACATGAATTTTTGTTCATCTCCAGTTAGACTGAAAGCTTCTAATTGAGAAGGAACTATGTCTGGAAGAGTTGCCAGAAGCCCAGGATTAGTGACTTCTTGGCTGGAGGTCACCTTAGGGGAGGTATGTAAACATCTCCCTACAATCAGTTTTCCCACCTATGAAGGGTTGTTGTCAGGTTACATGAGACGTGTAACACAGGTACAGAATCTTCATATAGTAGGCTTTCATGATTATTTTAGGAGTTAGAAGATACAAATATTAATAATCACTCAAAATGAACTTTTACTATTAGTTCTTTTCTAACAGGCCCTTTTCTAACAGTTGTACTTAGAACAACTTTGTGAAATAGTGTATTTGTGCCCAAGGATCAGATGAGAAACCTGATACTGGAGATAGCAGAGGGCTTGATTCTAATACTTGTGTTGTCACTTCCCAGCTGTGTAACCTCCAACAAGCTGCTTGAACTCACCATCCCTTGTATTCCTTAGATGTAAAACAGAGATTAAAATGTATCTTTCACAAAACGTTTGCCTTGTACTCAGTAAATACTCAATAAATACTTTTTAACTAAATAACTGATTCTTTAAATGCAATGCAAATGGAAAAGTATGAATGCTCTATCACATTACGCAATCTCTTTCATGTTTTTTTGTTTGTTAGAGAGACAGCAGGAGCAGGGGGACGGGGGGAAGGGGCAGTGGGAGAGGGAGAAGCAGACTCCCCACTGAGTGTGGAACTGGACACGGGGCTCAATCCCAGGACCCTGAGATCATGACCTGAGCCAAAGTCAGATGCTTAACCAACTGAGCCACCCAGGGGCCCCTCTCTTTCATGCTTTTGATCAACACCATCTTCTCAGTGAGTTTGACTCTAACCACCGTATTTTAAGTCATAATCTACCTCCACTTCTGTCCTCCTGATTCCCATCCTGAGTGGAAAGTCCTCATGGCATCCTTCCCCTCTGTCCTATGTTATTAGAATACAAAATTGTTTTCCCACCAAATGTGTGTGTCAACATGTGAACTGAATGTTTTTAAACAAACATTTATCTCCTTAATTCCTTGGGGGGGTGGTAAAAACCCGCGGGTACATGTCACCCATGTCAACAGCTACGCAAGCAGCAAACATAATATATTAAAAACTCCTTTGTAGCGGATAAAAACAGTGTTCTCTACAGGAAGCCTAGGATAATGCTGAAAGATGAAATTGCTTTGCCTGAGGAGTTTTATTAGGTGCTCCAAAGCACGGGGGAGGCTTGCTGCTGAGTTGCTACCAGAATAAACACGGGCGGAGGAAGCAGGGATGAGAATCAGAGGTACAAGACCAGGCTGAGATGATCACACTTGACCTATTGGGTGACATCCGAACTTCTCGTGGAGTTCAAGAGACAAGTATTAAAGAAGTCGCAGGAAGCTGGGACAGGCTAAGAAATCTCGTATCCATTACTGTGTTTTTACTTTTTGAGGGTAAGCAGTGAACATTGCCTTTATGGAGAGGTTCCATGCTTAGAAAAGACAATTTCTTTTCTTAGAAAAGAAAATTTCTCAATTACCTCAGCAATGAGCTCTGTCCTATTCATTTCTTTTCTCTGTGGAAACAGTTTCTGATCACTACGGTAATTGTAATATAGTAATTGCATTCAGTGTTTAGCCAAAGGCGCTATTGGTAATTATTTTTACAACGGTTTTCTGGAGTCGATACCGCTTGGTGTCATCTCTCAAGTTTGCTCCTGTGTACCCTGGCACAGTGAAGAGCCAGCTAGCAGGGAGGTAATTACCTGGGAGCTCAGCCACAAGGACCTTCGGAGAACCACACCACCTCCAGAATGCATCCTAATGAGTAGCCTCTGAATCGCACCTCCACCTCTTATCACTACTTCCATAAAATGAGGCATTTCCTAATGAGGGTCATCACATCAGGCCACAGGTTGGAATTGCAAAGTACGTGGCAAACTGCTAAATAACCTGAAATAAGAAGCTTGGTATGCTCCGAAAGTACTGTGTATGCAAATTTTTCCTCTTAAAGAGAAAGATCTTGTCTAGGAGGGGAATAATTGAGCTACAGTTATTGAAGCCCTGTGCCTCTTAACTCTCACTGATATATTGCCCTGACCCCCTTCCATTCGTTCGTCCTCATAAAACTCAACTGGAAATTCCCCCACTTACAAATACCGCAACTACTGAATGAGGCGAAGGCTGCATCACTGTATTGGAATTCGAAAGAAGACTAGGGAGGATTTGTTTATTTCTACGGCGCTTGTCAGTTCTGACTTGAGAGCTGATGTCAAGACAGAGAAAAGTTGAAAGTTGAAGATCCGTCTTTAATCCACAGTCTAAATCTCTAGCAATATGGGGATGATGCTATTTGTTTACTAAGAGACATTTAATTTCCTGGCATGTGGATTTTATTTGAGGATTCGTTATTTTAGAAATGGCATGCACTTTCTGTTTAAGTATCCTAATAGGAAAATTAAAGCAAAAAGAATAAAAATGTGTTTTTTCTGGAATCTTGGATTTTTACCCCCTCACAAGCAACAAATTTAATGATATGTTAAAACAGGTTTTTTTCTAAGGGTTTTTTATTATGCATACACAGCAGGGCTGGCTTTAAAATGGCTTTTCTTGCAATGAGAAACAGAGGAAAGAGATGTGAGAGAGCAGAGAATTTAATAGAAGAATATGAAATTCAGAATTCCTATTCAAAGGCAAGACACCCACTAGGGAATGTCGGGTTCAAATATGACTTTCATCTTTTTGAGTTCACTCTTTAAGTCAGTAAAATAAAAAGTAAACATTTTATTTTATAGACTTTAGAAAAGGGGTCTCCTTTCTCCTCCTTTCACTATATATAAAATAAAAGCATAAGACTGTGAATGAAAAACAAAAACCAAAAATGAATGTATGAGCAGAGGCGCACTGAAGAGCCTGGACAGACGGAGAGTGAATACGTAAAGTATGTAAAGTGGGCTGGCTACAGATCCTAGAGAGACCCACGGAGACCCACGGAGACTGGGGAGTTCTAGCTAAGGAACTCCAAGACGTGAAAGCTGCTGAGAGTTCTAGAACGGAGGAATGGGATAATAAAAAGCAGAGTTAAAACAGAGAGACCAGAAGGCAAATTAACCTCTCTGAACTCAGTCTGAGATCTCTCTATTTGAACGCCCAGCATATATTTTTTCTCGGCACTGTGTAAATATTGCAACAGTGAATCAGATAGCACTTATCTCTCTTACGCCTTCCCTTCACAGTTCTTTCCCCGGAAGTGTTTTCCCCCTGCCTATGTAACATTAACGTGTCATCCGTGAGTCTGAATCTTTTAAGAGTTTTGGGAATGGGGCGCGGCTATTCAATGGGTATAAAGTTTCAGTTATGTAAGGTGAATAAATTCTAGGGACCCACTGTATAACATGTCATTATAGCCAATAATCTATACTGTTCACTTAAAAATGTGTGAAGGTTAAGTCTCGTGTCATCTGTTCTTACCACAATTAAAATAAAAAAGAGAGTTTTAGGAAGTCAGAGGATCGCAGTGAGGAGCTTTCCCATTTCTCTCTCTGGGTGTATCTGTGAATATTTACCCCTTAATAGTCATAGTCCTTTTTTTTTAAGGTTTTTTTTTTTATTATGTTATGTTAGTCACCATACAGTACATCATTAGCTTTTGATGTCGTCCTTTTGTTTTGAAAGCAAGATGATAATCTGGAAAATGTTTTTACCAAATAACCAAGAAAGAAGTCTTATCAAATGAGGATATATGTGTAAGTGATTAGGAGATAATAAAGCGATTTGTTGTAAAAATGAGTAGTTCTTCCTCGCTGCTACTTCATTGTTACCGTCTGCTTCAAAGAGCACCTCCCCATTACTTGTTTTGATAATCACACAGGAAAATAATCTTACTAAAAAATCTGCACAAGATTTCAGTTAAGTCTGATTAATGCGTGGAAGAAGGGAATAAATCAGTTTTTGTAGGAATATGGAGATGGGGCACACCTCCTTCTCTGATGGAGGGGACCACTCTTTCCTGTTTTAAGATGTGCTCGGAGGCTGGGGCTTGCAGCCAGATGTTAAACAGGTGAGGTCCTAGGAGAGTTTTCACTTCAACTTAAAGGCAGAAGTAGGAAAGCTTGCTCTCTGGAGGTGAACAGGGAGTCACTGTCACCATCAATGGGAGTAACAGAATGAGGCATGCAGGCAAGTTGGGACTGTAGCGGGGACGAAGCTCACCAGTAATCTAGAAGCAGAAATGTATTCATTACGAATTTGTCTTATGTTGGTAAACAATGTTATATTTGACAAAGAGACTTCTCCTTACATTAACTCTGTATATCCTTAAAGTATCTTTAAAATGCCATTATAATACAGGGAATATTATTAGGCTCATTTTGTTTACTTAAAATTTATTATATACTATTTTGTACATACAAAAACACATGCAACATTTGTGTTATGTGATGAAATATAATACAGCAAATAACTGTGATCACACCACCAGACTTCAAAAGTAAAACAACCAGCATCCTTTTTAAAAAATTTTAAAGAAGATTTTATTTATTTATTTGACACAGAAAGAGAGCACACGCAGGGAGAGCTGCAGGCAGAGGGAGAGGGAGAAGCAGGCTCCCTGCCAGGCAGGGAGAGCCCAACATGGGGCTCGATCCCAGGACCCTGGGATCATGACCTGAGCCGAAGGCAGACACTTAATGACTGAGCCACCGAGGCGCCCAGACGACCAGCGTCCTTAATAAAACCCATGCCTTCTCACTTTGTCATTCCTCTGAGGATCCACTAAAGACAGCTATTACCCTTAATTTTTTTATTAATTTACCTTGTTTTTAGAAATAGTTTTAGAACACATGAACACACACACATACACGCACATTTGCTTTGGTTTTCTTATATTTGAGTTTTCTGAAAATGTTGTCATAGTTTATTAATCTTTTTCAATTTAACATTCTGTCTTCTGGTACACTCATGTACAAATTCTGTAGAGTATATTATGAGCAGAAACGGTTTAACTTTGTAAGATAATGCCACATATTTTCACATTTTCTTTGTTTGCTAATTCTTTTTTGTCTATTTGGTTTCTATAGAATTAAAAGTGGAAATAAAAATTTCCCATAATCTGTAAAAGTCCCCATGTTATTTATATATTTTATACTATTTATCATAGCCATTTTATTATTTTTTGTTGTATTTTATTATTATAGTTTTACAGTATTTATATATTCCTGATAAATTCAAATTTTTATGATTTTATAGTGTTCCTGTTTTTCCTTAATATATTCGTGGGCTTAAAATTCATTTGTCATTCCAATTACATGACATTCTTAAAATGACAAAATTACGGAAATAGAACAGGTTGATGGTTGTCAGGGGTTAGAGACGGGGGCTTAGGGTGTGGCTACATCAAAAGATAGCATGAGGGATATTGGTGGTGAAGAAACAGTTCCGTATCTTGACTGTGGTGGTGGTTACACAAATCTACACACGTAGCAAAACTGCATAGAAATAAATACACACACGAAAATGGGTGCACATAAAACCAGTAAGATCTGAATAAGGTCAATGAGTTGTATCAATGTTAATTTCTCAGTTGTGATACTGAACTGCAATTATTAAAAATGTTATCACTGGGAGAAACAGAGTGAAGAGTACACAGGAGCCCTCTGTACTATTCTTGCAAATGCATGTGAATTTACAATGATTTTAAAATAAAATGTTTAATTTTTTTTTAAATACAATAATTTTTTTATTAGACTTTACCTGGTATTTGTTTTTTTCCATTATTTTCCTTTCAAATTTTATATTTCTTATGTTTTAAATATGACTTTTGTAAATAGTGTTTAGTTAGATTTTCATTTTTAATCTTATCTGAAAATCTATGAATTTTAGCTGGAAATTTCAGTCCATTTATATTTATGTGAATTACTAACATCTTACTTTTTAATTTTTATTTTCTTTCACTCTCCTTTTCATCCGCTATTCCTTTTTGTTTCTTTTTTTATTGACTGAAAATTTTAATTATATTTTTATTCTGGCTTCATATTTTTCCTTCAAATAATATGAGATTTATAAACTGTTTTTATTCTTTTTAGTGGGTATAAAAATTTACCACAGATACATAACATCTTTAGACTTCAAACCCAAGCTTAATAAATGTTTTGGCCACCCTCTTGAACAAAACAAGAGAGTAGAAATTTCAACTCTACCACCCTCTCTACTTATATGCTATTGTTGGCCAGGACTGACTTCTGTTTTATTTTTAATTTTTTTTGTAATTCCATAATGAAGACATTATCATTATGATGTTTAACTATATATTTTATAGAGGTTAATTAATTTTTATACTCTTAAGCTTTTCTGCTATAGTGATTTTCTTTCTCTTTTTGAAATATTTCTTTTATAAATTATTTTCCTGCAGAGAGAACTTGGGTTTCCTTCTACTTGGGTCTAGGTTGTCACAAAATTAGTACTCTTTCCTTTACTAGCCCTAGACTAATGCAGAATATCAGCTTGGCTTCCCTGTCTTGTGCTAACACAGCCTAGCTTTCCTGTCTGACTTTGGCTATTTCAGTTCCCTTGTTGGTGTCTGCACCCATAACGGGCTTGGCTACATTCGGCTTATAGACCCTATCCAAATTCTCTTCCCTATCTTCTCCTGCTCCTCCTCTTCCTTCTTTTTTTGAGCATTGGGGATTTCCTTGGAAGTTCAAGAGTCCTTAAATTATCATTTATGATAATTCATCAATGATCTACTTGTAGAAAGATTACTCTTTAGAATATATAGTCGGTTTTACTGCTATAAAAAAACAAAAACAATTAAGTCCTTTAACTAGCCCATCTTACAGATAAGAAAACTAAAAGAAAGATTATGCAATTTTTCTAAAGCAATACAGGTAAAAGGTGGCAAAAATGGCGTTATAACATGATGTTTAGCTCTAATCCAATATTTCTTCCATCTATTGCAATACTACAATGGACTCTCATGGATGAACTCCATTATTATCAGCTCGTTTGAACTCGAAGTGTAGCATAAAATGAACTATCCAACCCATCATCATTTAGTTTATACTCATTTGTATGGTTCATTTATTTTTAATGAGTATCAATTTTATCTCCTTAGACTGTAAAATCCCTGAGGTTAGGCAATGGTATTGCCCTTATCCCTTTATCTTTTGAATATCTGAGTGAATTCTAAGCACCAACACTTGCTCAGTAATTGTTTATGACTCAATATGATCCATGTGAACCCCTTAGCTCCTACCTTCTTTACCCTGTCTCTCCTCTCTTTCTGCTTGGGACAGTGTCTGAAGTATACAAAAATGCAGTCTTCTCCATATCAAAGGTCTTCTCAATTCTGCTTAAAAGGGAAATCATGTACTTTAATGACCCATACACATAGTAATATGAGCAATGCTATACAGCTTAATATTTACTAGTATAAAATTAAATCTAAGGTAAACTATCTATCAAAGAAAGTAATGTAACATCATAACCCAGAAAGAAAATAGTTTTATTTTTAAGATTTTTTCAATTAAAAAATATTAACAAGTGGTAATTCATTTTAAACAAAATTTATATAAAATAATAGAATTCTTTACTTATTTAAATTTAAATAATATTTTAAAATAGTTTATAATTTTTATATGGAAACATTTTTGTCAATTTTAATCGAAAGCTAAAGACATTTAAATTTCATGTTTATATATTCTGATTATGTATTTAATTAGGAGATCAATAAGTTAAATCCTTAATTCAGATTCTTAGAGAAGTAACAGAAAATGCTGCATAGACTTTTAGCCAGGGACTGTTTTGAGGATCTGGTTATCTTCCCAATTTGTAATGCTTCATTAAACTTATACAGAGATTTAATGAATCCAGAATTATATAATACAAAAGGGGCTTTTGGTAACTAGTGGGCCACTATTAATCTGTCTAGTTCTCCTGAAAGGAAAGAACCCACAACTGTGAAAAGAGCAGCGTATCTGCCCAAACTGATATCTCTTTCTTAGAGTACAAAATCAGAAACAGGTCCCCTGGGCAGTGTCATGTCTATTCTCAGCTTAAAAAAATACCCAAAGGCTGATAATATGGTGAAATGCAGAAAGAAGCAACTGCTAACATTCACTTAGCCAAAAGGCGTTTTCAATTTTTAGACAGAGAGACTTTGAATAAAAGATAGTGCAGAACAGGAAATCAGTGTTTGTGAAAACTACCTCTGCTACCCAAATTTTTCTGAGTGGCAATTCTAAACTAGAGTTGATGACAATATAAAGAATTCACCACGTTATAAAGATTATCAGTAGATACATTTTGGAATTTCACAATTTAGTTTTCTCATCATTATTAACGAAAGTGACTTTTTAATTCATAGATATCAGGTGCAATCACCCACAGATCATTTCCCTAAGAATCTCTAAGACTCCCAGAAAATAAATGAAACAGTCTAATGAAATGACAGCCTATAGGGATTATGATTCCTGACCCCAAAATAGGGATGGACTAGGGAAACAAAGGGACAATTAAATTCATCTACAGGAAAATTTTATCAGCTAGAAGAGAAATACTTGTGGAAGCAACAACAAAACTACAAAAACCAGTAGCACCAACATGGAAGTGTGTAAGAGCCATTCAAACTAGTCTCCAAAGGTAAGAAACATTAAGCGCCGTGTAACATCTGTATTAGGTTTTTGTCGCTGAGTCAAAGGCTTTCCCAAGATTCCTTTCTTAAGCCCCATCTTCCACTCTTTCTGCGTCAGTGTAGCTGAGCGAAACAAGAGTTAGAGACACAAGAAAAAGTGAGATTCTGAGTTGAATAATGATGACATTTTCTTTGCTTCATAAAACTGTAACCAGAGCCCTATGGTCATTGACTTTCATAACACCAGACTCATGTTTTCCTAAACGTACCTACACAAGCAATTTCATTCTCCTCTATTCACAGTGCTGTGGTTCACGGTTTTGTATTGTAGGAAATGGCCCCATGCTTTCTTGGCTCACCCACCATCATCCAACCATGAGCCCAACACAGGTTCTTTTCAGCTACTTCAAGAAGTATTAAAAAGGAACCAAATCATAAAATACACTTAGTGAATAAGGCTTTAATAATACGGATTTCAATTTATTTCTGATTTTATCCCCAATCCATGATTTTAGTAATTACTTTATCCGGACAAATTTTTTAAATGTTGCAAGTCAAATTTTCATCATTTTAAGCAAATAGAAATGTCAACATGAAGCAAAGAACCCACAAATACTAACTTTTAGTTTATGTTATGGGTTGAATTATGTACCCCCAGAATGATATGTTCAAGTCCTAACTCCTAGTACCTTGGATGTGATCTTATATGCAAAAAAGGATTTTTGCCAAGTTAAGATGTGGTCATATTAGATTACGGTGATTCTTAATCTGATGACCAGTGTTCTTATAGGATTGGGGAATTTGGGCACAAAAACACAGAGAAGAATGTCATATGAACATGAAGGCAGAGGCTGGAATTCTATAGCTACAATTCAAGGAATGCCAAGGATTGAAGGCCACCACCTTCAAGTTAGGATGAAGCAAGGAAGTTTCTACCCAGAGTCTCAGAGAGAGCATGGCCTTTTGATTTTAGACAACTAGCCTTCAGAACAATGAAAGAATACATTTCTGTTGTTTTAAGCTACCCAAAGTTATGATAGCCATAGGAAATTAATCAGTTTATTATTATTATTATTATTATTTAAGATTTTATTTATTTATTTGACAGAGAGAGACACAGTGAGAGAGGAGCACAGGCAGGGGGAGTGGAGGGGGGAGAGGCAGGCTTCCCGCCGAGCGGGGAGCCCGATGCGGGGCTCGATCCCAGAACGCTGGGATCATGACCTGAGCCGAAGGCAGGTGCTCAACGACTGAGCCACCCAGGTGCCCCTTAATCACTTTATTATGAAATATTTGTCACGGTAGTGACTTTTGCACATAATTTTTGGTCACCATATCTGTATAGAGATACAGTTTATAATCATGTTCCAAACAGTGACCTCTATCAGTGAGAATAAAGGTAGGATGATTTAAACATTTTGCCAAAGGCAAATTATCTATAAGATTCAGACCAAAATCATGTGTAATTTATAAATATGAGGTTAATGACTTTTGTCCTGTAAGTAAAAACTATTTGAGCGTTTATGTAGCCAGAATTGAATAGTAGAAAAGATACAAGAGGTATAAACAATTACAAGACTTGGTTTCTGCATATGCTGAAGGAAAGCATAAAGTTTTTACTTATACAAATCAAAGCAGCACCTCGGGTACACAAAATGTTGCCATCAATCATTCCACTGGCTTTACTACCCATTTATTGATATTGGGCCTTGAACCTTGCCTTTGGATTCAAGATGAGTTCAGAATTTTATCCAATACTAATCTAAGTTAAAGGATAAATTTTAAATAGCTTATCACATAGCTTTTGTAGTAGTTTGAAAGAATGCAGGAAGCTAGAAATAAAATGCTTCTTGTCTGTTGTATCTAAATCTCTAAGCTGTACAATGGGTTTCCTTGTGGGATTGGGCATTCCCAGTGAAGTCTGATAACATAATAGAGCCTACATCTGGTATAACGCTAGATAGGGGAATGCTTGCATTTGAGGTGCTGGTAGAGAATGAGGCCATGCCATCAAAGTGATGGATCTAAATTAATACTATCCTAGGGAAACTGGTATTAAGAGACTGCATGCTCTCATAAATTCAATCAATAGTATGAACCATGACAAGAGTTATAAAACAGCATGCTCATTCCTTTTAAAAAGTAATGGTGTGTGGGGGGATGATGGGTATTAAAGAGGGCATGTACTGAATGGAGCACTCGGTGTTATACACAAACAATGACTCATGGAACACTACATCAAACACTAATGATGTAATGTATGGTGATTAACATAACACAATAAAAAAAAAAAAAGATGCCAAGAAATCATGGGGATATTGACCAGTGTAATTCAGTCTCACAGCAGCAGTTTATAAATCTGATACTTTAAGAAAAAAAAAAAAAGTAATGGTGGAATGGCAAGGCAGAGGAGGTTAGAAGAACTTTAATGGAGAGTCAGGTCCCTCCCTTTATACAGCTTAATCCCCAAATGGTAGTGTTTCAAAAACTTGGCTACCAGGTAGGGGCTATAGAACAAAAGGGATGCTTGGGGGTTTCTTTGGAGGTGGAGCATAAAGGTATTCCTCACAGGTTGTAAATAATCAATGATGGTGAAATATTCATTAGTTTTTTTTTCTGCAAGAGGGAGTAGGTACAAGTAGGTCTGAGAAGGTTACACCTAATGTCTAACATCTAGGATGTAGTAGCAGGAAAACGGGCACTGATGCAAAGATACATAAGAAATATCCTTGAAGAGTCTCCTCACTAGGTGTCTAGTGAGTCTAGACACTAGTTTGACTAGTGAAAAAGTGTGGTGAAAGAAAACAGCACACTCTACCCTTGATCATGCCTCAAACACCATTCAATGCCCCTGTCACATTTCTTTAATAAAGATGTGATTATCAAAATGAAGTTTGTAGTACTAGACATTCTGCTCCTGCTACCCACTGAGGAGCAGTTTGATTTGTACTCCTCTGTAGATTTCCACTCCTCTGTAGATTTCCCTCCACAAGGGGATGTGCCTTCTTACACTAAGTTCTTTGGGGCATCTTAACACTGACTAAAGAGGAGAATGATAGCTACCTGGAGCTGGGATCAAAGTTGGAAAGATTCAGGAGTATTTGGGGTGAAGGATTCACTGCTCTGGTAGGAAAATGAACAGAAGATGCAAAAAGAAAATTAAAGTTGGGTTCTATATCTTCCTTCACAGTGTTTGGGAAATTACTTTTGGTTGAAGGCTTTTGACCACATTACCATTCTGATCCTAGACCATGAGCATCTTGGTTTTTTGCTTGTCATATTTTGGGAGACATGTGATGGATTTTGGATCAATAGCCAACACACGCACACACACGCACACACACACACACAGCCCTGAATAAACAGAATAAATCCACCATCCTGATGTGAGTCAGCAATGCATGCCATCATCACTGCATAATGCTGGACCTAAAGTGCAAAATGGGGGAAATACCAGCTGGAATTCCATGATTGTCCATGATTGATATGCTACTAACGTACCAAAGGGCTCTATGGGAGTTTTCAATTTATCGTCTCACAGCTCCAAATTCACCCTTCGTACCTTCTCTGTTAAAATAGACTGGCCTATTTAAGCATTTTGAGTGTTTCTCCTTTACAATGGATATGATGTTAAGAACCGGCAGCAGAGGGTGATGGTGGAACATGGCAGGAGGAATGGAGAAGCTCTTGTTTGAATGCGCTCTGTTTTGCTTTTTCTTCCGTCTGCTGCATGGTCCACCAGGTGTATGTGTGTGCATGTGTGCATTTATGTGTGTGTGAAGGGACATCCAGGACTTCCCTGTCTTAGCCATGTGCCCAAAGAGGCAGCCCCTTGGAGATCTCACAGACCTGGCTAGGTTGGCCGATGACACTGCTAACGCCCTCTTAACACAAACAATGCCTGACTCAGGACTCACGACCAGACTGGTGCCCCAACTTCCTCTGCATGCCCACCCACCAGCTTCTGCTCATCAGTGCCACAGAGGATTGTTTTCTGAGCAACTTCTTCATCTGCAGATTGCACTTTTACCTTCTTCAAAGAGGTCTGATACCAGATGTGGGGAGCATATTAGTTTCCTAGAGCTATTATCACAAAATACCACAATCTGGTTGGCTTAAAACAACAGAAGCTTCTTATCTCACAATTCAAGAGGCTTAGATGTTTAAAATCAAGGTGCTGGTAATTCCATATTCCCTCTGAAACCTGTAGGGGAATCCTTCCTTGCCTCTTCCTAATTCCTGGTGGTTTGCCAGTAATCTTTGACATACTTTGGCTTACGGTGGCTTCACTCCAATCTATGCCTTCATTGTCTCATGGCATTCTTGTCTGTCTCTATTTTCACATGGTTATCTTCTTAGAAGGACACTAGCTACGCTGGATTAGAGGCCCATCCCACTCCAATACAACTTCTTCTTAATTTAGCTAATTACATCTGCAATAACTATTCCAAATGATGTCACACATTCTGAGGTACTGGGGATTAGGACTTCAACATGTAGGTGGACACAGTTTGACCCATAATAAGAAGGAAAGCCTTCTTCCAAGTGTGGCCTTCCTTAGATACCCTCCCTTAGCCTTAGGGAGTTACCTATTGGAGTTATTATTACATTTTCATACTTATTCTTCCATCATAGTTTAATAAATCTTAATATTAAACTTCCCTGTTTAAATTGATTTGTGGTTTCTTTTTTTAAAAATATTTTATTTATTTGACAGAGAGAGACACAGCGAGAGAGGGAACACAAGCAGGGGGAGTGGGAGGGAGAAGCGGGCTTCCCGCTGAGCAGGCAGCCCGATGCAGGGCTCGATCCCAGGACCCTGGGATCATGACCCGAGCCGAAGGCAGATGCCTAACGACTGAGCCACCCAGGCGCCCCGTGATTTGTGGTTTCTGATTCCTAACTGAACCCAGGCTAATAGAGACTGGAGAGCATACTAAAATTGAAACAATTTTTGGAGACTTCAATTTTGAACTGGATATACTTATTGGAGGATGAGATTTATGTTTCATCAGTAAGGAATTTTTCAAAAATCCCTAGTGAAATTACTGGATTTTTAAATGAAGACTCAATATAAGCCCATTTCTTAATAAGCTAGAATCTTTAATTAAGGGTCAGAGAGATAACATGCTAGAAACACTTAACTGTAACTATGGGACTAGAAAATAAGCAGGGCTTAGAACACAAGATAAAAGCATTTTCTAGGAGTAATTGTTAAATCTATCTCAAGGTATTTTTTTCAGATTGGCAAAAATTGTCCGTGAGTTGGAACACAGAAAAAAATGAATAGACATAGAGTTGAGAGTTGCCGTTATCTGAGTTGCTAGAAGGGTTCATCCTAAAAGTTGTAAGTGAAATTTCTGGGCAGAACTGCTCCATCGGTCTCTATCACGTGCATGTCAGGGGAGAAAGTCCTGGATTCACATACCAGACCCCTAACCTTGGATCTGTGAAACCTACTCTAGGCTTTCCTTCAGGCCTTCCAGTCTTCAGGATTCTACAGCAACTTAAAAGAGGTTACCCTTTATGTGAGTGTGGAAGCTGATGGGACAGCGCAGGCAGCCTACTGCATCTGTTTGCAGGGTTGAGCCTAAAGTGCTTTAGAATCATGAAGATTGGAAGTCATGAAGGAAAGCTGAATGTGGATGACAGCAATGGCAAAATGGAACCTACAGGGACAAATTAAAAACAACTACAAGGACTACTAAAACTGGCTGTGTCTTTCAAGAGCTCTAACCCTGATCTTGGGGGTAAAAGCTACCCACTTCTCCACAGCCGCACATATCTGCCTGGGACATATCTGGGAGCAGATAAGGTTAGAGCTCTGGCCAGAGCTGGGGGGAACCGTGGGTTGGGATGCTGCCACAGCCCAAAACGTCAGATGCTATAGGTCCTCATGCTCTGCATCATCATTCAGAGAGTTAAAAAAAAAAATGTGGTTGCTGCTTCACTTCCACTTTCCAAATTTCATACAAATTCTATTTTGGGCCCAATGCTAACTGGTAACTACACAGAGGGGGAAATTCTGGGAATTCTGGTTCAGCAGACCAATCACAAAGCCACTACACATGCCTAACATGCAAACAGAGGCAGAAATAGCCAAAAGGAAAGAAGGGAAAGCAAAAATACCTGGAAGCAAAAAAGAGCTTCAGACTTTTTAGGAAATGACAGCAACAGTGACTGGCTGCTATTTGGTAGCGTGGAGAGTGGCCTTAATACTAGGTTGGAGATGTGGGCAAGGGACTAGCTATAGATGTACTTGTAGGTCATGATGTGGACTATGGGTTTATGGATTGGTGTAGAGATTGAAAGGAGGGTATCGATATCGGAAAGAGGGATGTTCTGCAGTAATCCATATGAGGAATGATGGTGGAGAGAAATTGATGGATTTTTATCAATTTAATTCAGGGGTAGGATCTACAGGACATTTTCTCCCAAGCTGCATTCCTCTAAAGAAGGGGACAAGGATGGCTCATAGGGTTTCTGTTTCTGGTGACTGGATAAATGGCAAACACGTTGATGAAGATGGAAAACACTGCAAGATTAGATTTTGGGGTGAAGGAGGAAGGAAAATCAAATGTGACATTTATACTTGCTAATCTTGCTAATTTTGAGATGTCGTTGGGACATTCAGGTATGGAAGGGTTAAATAACTTGTTCAAAGTCATGAGTATTTCTAATAAAGGCATTAGTATTTGACATTAACTGAAGCTTAATAGGTACTCTGAAGCACTTTGGGTCTTTGTTTGTTTTTGCTTACCCTACATATTCAATAACTCAAAATTTATCCTATTCAGTGAATATTTCACTGGGTACTTTGTATGTTCTCAATATAAAGAGGAATACAATTGACCCTTTACTTCACAAAGCTCCTAGGCTAGTAGTAGCAGAAAAAGAGGTATGCTGCTTACAGAGTCAACACTGAAAGTGCTATACATTAGCTCTGCAAGTTGTTTGATTGACTTCTCTTTGTGTTCCATGCCTTTCCTCCTTTGTCCTTCCACCCCATTCCTCATAGTTGAAGCCTTGTCACTCTTCAATCTAGACCCCAGGTAGACAAACGAAAGCCCAGTGGCTTTTCCACTGTTTTTGTAAATAAAGTTTTATTGGAACACAGCAATGCCTATTCCTTTCTGTATGGCTTATGACTACTTTCACATTACAAAGGCAGAGTTGAGTACCTGCAACCCAGACTATGGCCTACAAGCCTGAAATACTTATTATCTGGCTCTTAGCAGACATTTGCAGATCCCTGATTAAGACTAAAGTATTGTAGTATCCTTTTATGTTTCCTCTCTCTCCTCAATCCAATCTTTCTTAAACATCACTGCTAGATTAATATCTCAAAGGTTGCTATAATCCTTTCTTTAATAAGACATGGTACACTTAAATAGATGTGAAAAAAATATTCTAAAAATGCCTTTGAATATAAAACACCCACATCCAATTTCTCCACAGCTCTCTACTACCTTATGAATTAAGTATAAAAACCCAATCTAGCATTTGAAAGCCTCAATTATATGATAAAAGCCTAACTGGTTAGGCTTATCTCCAATTACACCTCAGTAGAGGTGCTTCAGCCAAATTGGTCTCTTTCCTTTGTGATTTCTCCTCTCTGGGTCTTTACTCCTATACCATCCCCTGTACCAGAAAGCCCTTCTTTCCTCCACTCTCTTTGCAGTTTCAATGATATCCACCTGCATTTATGAGGATAATGTTAGCTCTTAAAACAGATAAACTCTTCAATTCTAGTGATAACACAACAAAATGTAGTGATGAGTGAAAAGCCCTTGCATTGGATTTCATTTTGAATACGTTGTTCAGGAAATTATTTTTAGAAGCAAAGGACCCAGAATTTTTTCTATCCCTGTAATACCAAGATTGATATTTGAATGACGTGGGAGGAAATGGACTCAGTGAATGTTTCCTGAGAGACAATATCCCTGAGGTGAGGGTGAGATTCATAGATGGTCCCTACTACAAATTCATGATAATCTTAGAATGCATGTGGCTATACAATTCTAGAAACTAACTGTTACGGGTTGACTTGTACTCCCCCTCCCTTAGAGCGAAAAGAGAGATATGTTGAAGTCCTAACTACCAGTACTTCAGGATATGAAGTATTCTTATTTGGAAATAAGGTCTTTACAGAGATAATCAAATTATAATGAGGTCATTAGAGCAGATTCTATTCCAATATGACTGGTGTCATTATAAAAAGCAGAAAGTTAGTCACAAAGATAAACTTGCACAGAAGAAAGATGATGTGAAGACACAGAAGGAGGATGTCATGTGAAGATAAAGTAGAGACTGAAGTAACACGGCCACAAGCCAGAGAACATCTGGAGCTCATAGAAACTGGAAGAGGCAAGGAAGGGTCTTTTCCTTAGAGGTTCAGAGGGAGCATGGAGTTACTGACATTTTGGTTTTGGACTTCATGCCTCCAGAAATGTGAGACAATAAATTTTTCTGCTCTTTGCATGTCTGGATTTTCTCTTTCTTGTTTATTCTCACGGCCACTTCCTCAGAGAGGTCTTTTCTTGCCAATAGACCTAAAGCACCACTATTGCCCACTGTTACCCCATCGTAATGTAGTTGAGCATATTTATTGCCTGTGTCCCACCTTAAAATAGAATCTAACTTAGGGCAGGGTATTAGCCTCACTCATTGATTGCCTTAGTCCCTCTGGGCATAGCATAGAGACTCATATCTTACAAGGCCTCAATAAACAATTGATGAATGAACTGTTCCTTTTGCTTGATATAAAATAGAAAAGTGAGATAAATCCTCAAATATTTTCAAACTTCTTACCGTATTTTGGATTTAAAACACATAGATTCTGAAGCCAAACTTACTTGGCTCAAATGCCAGCCTTGTCATTTCACAGCTCTGAATTAGGGCAAAGTGAATAACCTCCTTGTTATTCAATTGCCACCATCTGCTAATTGGAGCTAATATCTATACCTTTGGCACTGGAACATTACCCTGATGGAATGAACTGTACATAAAGTATTTAGAAGCACCAGCACATGGTAAATGCTATATAAATATTTGCTATTATTATTTTATTATTATTGTTACTACTAGAGATATACAAGGTATAGTATTATTTGCCATAATTGATAAAAAAGAGATTAAGGCTATTTTCTCTGCCCACAAGGACTTTACTATACAGCTAGGGAGACTATAGAAGTTAAGTTATTTATTTACCAATTTAAAGTAGATGAGGTAATACAAATACTAAGATATAATATTGGGGTAATTATGATGAAAATGAATATAATTAACACGATTATGCATCATACAGTTACGCCAATGAGTGGCACTGCTTAGGACTGACTTCACCATTTCTTGTCATCTGGATTACAAAGTTGTGTTGCAAGAAGCATTATTTACATGGGACTTCATTAGAGTCTATAAATTAATTCCTCCTGAAGTATTTCTGAAAAAAGTTCTGATGCGAATGATACGAAGAGACACAGTAAATAGCAGAAAGCTATGGCAGGATACAGGGTATCTAGGGGCCGCTTGGCAGGCACCCAAAATTTAGCATGAAAATGTTGCTTATACTCTTGAGTGTTCTTTCTCTTGGGGGAATTCTTGAGCCAAACTTCCAGTTCAGGTTTGCCATTAAAATCTCTTCATATTCAAAACTTGTCTTCAGGATTTAGACATCTTATTAGAACATAGCATTTTCAATAGCTACCAATTGGGAATACCCAGACTCTCAAGCATAATGGATGGAAAAGAGAGGGGTTTCTGAACCCATCTGGCCATCTGTGCTAAGCAGTTCCAAGCAAACACTCTGGAAAAATTGATTTTGCTTGCAAATTTATAAATTTGGTCCTAAATTCTCTGTGTTTGTTTAGTATTCCTCCACTGGGCAGCAGAGATGCTAAGTCATAATGACAAACTCAGATATGCACATTTAGTTGATTATGTTGGATTCCAAACACCTGAGCTAAGAGTTGGTCGCTATTCAATAATCCCAGTTATCCTCCAGCAGCCATGTAACTTTTTTCATATGTAGGATAGGAAAAGATCATATATCTCATCTGATTTCTCCCCACACAGGCTCTATCTCTGCTTTTCAGGTCTTTCTATAATTGCTTCGATCAATGGCCTAACACATTAAATAGATACTTAAGGAAAATCAATTCAAACTGAGGGTTCTAGAGGGGAGGGGTGTGGGTGGATGGGTTAGCCTGGTGATGGGTATTAAAGAGGGCACGTTCTGCATGGAACACTGGGTGTTATACGCAAACAATGAATCATGGAACACTACATCAAAAACTAATGATGTAATGTATGGTGATTAACATAATAATAAAAAATTCAAAACACTATAATTAGCAGACACTGTAAACCTGGAGATTTTGATGCAAAACACTCAACTCCAGGAAAGGGTTTATCTGTAATAAAATGTGTATAAATTCACCTGTGACATTTACCAGTACTGACTTGGTTGATGCTTAAGTCTTGGTTTTTAGTTCATTTTTTTGAGATACTACATGGCCTTTACCTCATTTTTTCAAACAATGATTATGAAGTTATATTTGACCAAAATGAAATGTTATCTTTGAATATGTAATTTAAATATTTTCAGCATTATCTCAGAAGCATTAAAAACCCAATTCTGCACCCTATTGATAAAATTATTTTAATGTTCTTCATGTATAAGAAAGGGATGCTAAAACATTTAACTGTATGTGTTTTTAGTTTCAACTTCTTATAGAAAATTTTTATCTGGGATGAATCAATCTCTTCCCTTCCCCTCCCCTCTTCCCCTTTCTCCTCCTTTCCTCTCCTCTTCCTTCCTTCCCCTTCCCCCCCCCTTCCTTTCCCTTCCCTTCCCCTCTCTTCGTCTGACTCTGACTCTTTTTATTTTCCTATGCCTGTCTGATGGAATAGCAAGTTGTTACCAGGCTGATTCTAGGCCGTGACTCCAGAAATGAAATCAGAATGGTTGCTCTCAAAGTCAAGGGCCAAAATAGAAACCTCTTCAATATCCTCAGGTGTGTGCAAAATGAAGTAAAAAGTTTGAAATTGGATAATATTGTCACTATCACTAGTTCGCAAGCTTTTGTGTCTATCAGAATTATCTGAGGAGAGGGTGTACTGGTTAAAACCCAAATTTCTAGGCCCCCACCATAGAAATTCTGATTCAATACATCTGAACTGAGACCTATTTTTTTAAAAACATCCAGTTGAGTCTTCAGTGATCACTTCAGTGTTAAGTGATCCAGAAACGACATTTTCAGAAACAACCATTTCTAGACTAAAGGCTCCTTCACCTTGCTCAAACATTCCTTCTTATTTTTCTTACTGATTAACTTCTCAAGATCTTGCTTTATTTTTCCCAAGGCCCAAGTCTCACCTCTCCGTTATTAATGATTGGAGTGGTCAGGGGAGCTGTCAAAAATTTCAGCAGCAGAACAGACTCAAACCACTCTCCACCCCGTTTGCTCCACCATGTCACCTGCCCCATCATAGATCCAGTCCACCTCCCATGGAGTCTGACTGACTGGTAGGGCTGTAAGAGTCGTTAACACACCTCAGTTGTCCCCGTAGCTGCATAGCCAGAGAATGAAGTGACCATAACATTCCACTCACTTTACGGGAAAAAAAAAAAAAAAAAAAAAAAAGGAATTCAGCAGTGTTTATCCTTCTATAAGAAGCAACTTTGTATTAGTTTCGCCCTCCAAAATATGACAAAGTACATAGATAGAGCTATCACAGTGATAGTTTACTAAACATAAAAAAACCCCAAAAATTTAGGATAATGGTTTCCTTTGGGAAAAGGGCACTCCAGCTCTGGCTGGTGTGTTTTATTTCTAAAGTTGGCATATAGGTTTATTCCACTATTATTTGTTCTATTTGACTTAGTTATTTATTTAAATAAGATGGTATCATATATTTATGTTGAAACATGGAAGCCAATGATAAGCAAGGAAATAGGTAGAACCTGGTTGCCTCTGAGGAGCTAAACTGGGAGTGGAAAAGTGGAGGACAGTACAGGGAGCTCTTGTTACAAATCTTCTAGTACTACTTGACCTTTTTAAACTATATGGTACACTGTTAAATAAGTGCAAAACCTAAATTAAAAATTTAAAGGACACTAGCTTAGCTAATGTTTTTGTTTGTCTGGTTTGGGTTTAGAATTTTTTGTTTTGTTGTTTTCTAGAAGCAAGCTAATTAATTTAGGTGCTCACCTTAAGGAACTTTTTCTAGAGAGAAAGTCAAAAAAAGAAGGGTGTGTTTTCCTTTCTATTCACTTTAGTTGTTATCTTTACACAATTATGATCTAGGTTCTTTATTTTACGAGTTTTTTGTTTGCCTAAATATTTTCTGTCTTTTCAGTATCTTCCAAAGCCTCAAGACGTTTTTTTAAAGATCAATTCTTATACCATTCTTTTTTATCTTTCATTTCAATTCAGAGTGTTTCTGTTTCTGTGAATCTAATAATCACAAATATAATCTGTTCTTTTTCAAGCAGCTTCCCAATTCATCTCAATGCTGAGTGGTGTTCCCGTTGCCCTGGGTTTGTTTACCATTCAGCAATCTGTACAGCATTTGAATCTGTCAATCCCTGATTTCATTAAGATTAAACTTGCTTTATGTCACAAATCCAGTTGCCCCCAGGTTTAGATACAATGAACTGAAGGATAGAAACCAGGTTACTGTCATATGGAAATGTCAGGTGTACTATGCTGATTTATCCTTGTTTTGTTTTTCATATAAATTCTATATCTTGGGGGGGATATCAAGGGTTATCAACATTTAGATTAAGAATACAATTTACCACAAGACTTCTATTTCCTAAAAAGGAAAAACACAGTTCATATAGTCCCTAAGAGTTTTAAGTATTTTTGCTAAGAATCATGGTTTCTTTAAAATTGTGTATTATTGATAGAAGCACACTGTAGAGCATTTCTATAGAGTCAGTCTGTAAATACAGTAATTTCAAATATTTTCCCATTCATTTATATATTATTTCCTATTAGCTGCATGACTGTAGGAAAATTGTTTAATTTCTCTGTGCCTCAATTTTCTCTCATATAAAATAAGACTTAAACTACTATCAAGACAATAAGACTAAATGGCTTAATAATAAAGCTAACATTTATGCAAAGCACTTAACATGTGTCAGGAACTATTTTAAGCCTCTTGTGTACAAGCATCACTTAATCCTCAAAAGAACCCATGAAAGAGTCACTCTTATCAACATCTGAATTTTATAGATTAAGCGAGTGATTCTGCACAATTGAGATATGGTAGTGTCTATGACTGGTGACAGACATGGTTTCTATTCTCAGGGAGCTTAGAATAGAACATAGAAAATAAAATCAAGTGTGAGTTCTGTTTGGGCATGAGCACACTGGAGGTGGCAAAGAGGCAACAGGAGGTTCCAATCTACTCTAGAGGGTGAAGGAAACCCTTAGGGCAGAGCTGGCCCCATTTGATCAAGTAGTAGAAGCTAAGCTCCATGACAGTTCTGAAGATGACAAGGATGGGCTCAGCAGGTGTCCTTTGGTAGATGGTATCAAAGGAAAGAGCTGAAGAGAAGGAAGCCTTTTTAGGATGAATGGAAGAAAACTGAAGCTACTTTTTCTCTAGTACTATTTGTGTCAACTGGATGGACAAAGTTAGAAGAGAGGAGTCCAGTCCCAGGCAAGGGCAGCCAGCAGGGTGTGACTAGCCTGCATGGCATCTCTCTGCTTTGACTCTCAGAGAGACAGTGCAGAACACAAAGTCACTCCTTTTGCCTACCCTCCCTATCTCCTTTTAGTCAATGAACATATAAGAGACCACATATGACAGGCCCTGCTAGGAAATAGCAGGGAGCATTACAGATACAGTCTGTGCCCAGGGGGCCTTTACATTTTTATGTGAACTGAACAAAATAAAGTCTTCACTACTGAAATTATCACTCTTGTTCAGGGAAAAATATTTTAAAAATTAATATTCTAGAAAAGACAGATTCAGGCTCAATTCTGATTGGTGTTTCCTTTAATGACAGGATTAGCAGATGAGTTTCATCCAGAGCAACGGCATAAAGAATAAAGAGTATGTGAAGAATTGTGAAGCAGACAGTGATGTTTGCTTGCTTTCCAACTCTTATAACAAATCAAGATCATAAAGTCATTAAATCAAAACTTGAATTGATTGACCACTGTTGAGCAATAATAATAATAATATGCTAGTAATAATAATAGAAAAATGACTGAGTCCTTAAAATTTGTCAGGCAGTGAGTGTGCTGTTTTCTATACACAGTATTTCACTCAAACCTTAAAACCTTTTGTACATGAGAAAACTGAGACTTAGAAAAGCTAAATAACCAGTCTAAGGCCACTTTAAGAGGCAAAACTGAAGTTTAAATCCTTGTCATTATTTATAAAGGGATATAGATATAGATAGATAGATAGATAGATAGATAGATAGATAGATAGATGATAGACAGAATGGACCAAATAGCTTTCAGTCGACCAATAAAATTCTTATTTTATTTTTTATTTATTTATTTTAAGATTTTATTTATTTATTTGAGAGAGAGAGAATGAGAGACAGCATGAGAGGGAGGAGGGTCAGAGGGAGAAGCAGACTCCCCGCCGAGCAGGGAGCCCGATGAGGGACTCGATGCGGGACTCAATCCCGGGAACCAGGATCATGACCTGAGCCAAAGGCAGTTGCTTAACCAACTGAGCCACCCAGGCGCCCCCTTAGAGGTTCAACTTTGAACAGCCAACTTGGACCGTGAGATGAAAGCTGTGAGTTGAGCTTGGAGGAACAAGCTAGAAGGAGGCTGGGTCCCTGATGCTCGCGTTGCTGCCACCACCGGCCCTGGAGCATCTATCTCTGGGTTTGGTCTGTGCAGAACAGAGACATGGATAACTATCTTGCCCATCCCAATATTGTTTCAGGGTTTTCTGTCATAAACAATTTTTTTTTTAAAGATTTCATTTATTTATTTGAGAGAGTGAGAGAGAGCATGAGAGGGGAGAAGGTCAGAGGGAAAAGCAGACTCCCCAAGGAGCCGGGAGCCCGATGTGGGACTCGATCCTGGGACTCCAGGATCATGACCTGAGTCAAAGGCAGTCGCCCAACCAACTGAGCCACGCAGGCGCCCTAAAATTCTTATTTTAGTATTTTATTTGTGATTACATCATTTTAATGAGTACGCCGAATGTAATAAACAATATCATACATCTTTCAGTTGTGTTGCATACCTCTGTATTTACCCAAAGAGGTTGATGAATCAATTCTTTTCAAAATATGCCATAAGTATTCTAGGTTTTGATTTTATACACAGTTCATCCTTATTACAATGACTTCCTGTATCAATCAAGGTCATTGCAGGAAACAGGGCACTCAAGGTGTTGATGCAGTAGAAGTTAATGAAGGGATGATTGACAAAGGTTGAGTGGGGATAAAGGGAACCCAATGGGAAATGCTGAAGCACTATAGGGCTAGCAAAAGAGGGGAGTCTTCACTGTCTCCAAGATTTGGAGGGCAAGAGGGGAGTATAGCTACCCCTGTTTGGAGAATGCCTGCAACTGAGTGGAGAGCTGCCCAGCAGGGGCTCTGGCCCCAGGTCCAGGAACACAGCTTACTGCCCACCTGCAGCTAGGGGAATCAATACCCTGACCTCATTATTCTCCAGTTCTCCTGATATCCTGCAGTGCCTCCCACTGCCAGACCCCTGTGGGAAACTGGAGTGCAAGTGACCACAATGCAGTATAGAAAGGTCAGCCTCCTGGAGTTTGAAGGGTAAGGTTTAAGTAGGAGTCCAAGTTGGTTCCAGGGTTGCTGGCCACTCAGTGGACAGTGGGTGTAGTACTCACTTTAAAAAGGAACTGAGAAGAAAAGGATGAGGAGTTCATTTTGAAATCTAGTGTATTACTTTAAAATGAGTTCCATTTTGGAAGAAGTGTTTATTTCTTCCCATCTCTTTTAGGGTTTTTAATAATTGTGAGTTGATAGTATTTAATTCTTGCATTTGTAAACATGTAATTTTTAAGCTATATATACAAAAATAATTTTTAAAAAGAAATTACTTCTCTCCACCTGGGATACTGTGTTTAAATTTGCCTGATGGAAAGGAATGAAATCTTGCCATTTGCAACGACGTGGATGGAACTGGAGGGTATTATGCTGAGCGGAATAAGTCAATCAGAGAAAGACATGTATCATATGATCTCACTGATATGAGGAATTCTTAATCTCAGGAAACAAACTGAGGGTTGCTGGAGTAGTGGGGTGTGGGAGGGATGGGGTGGCTGGGTGATAGACATTGGGGAGGGTATGTGCTATGGTAAGGTTGTGAATTGTATAAGACTGTTGAATCTCAGACCTGTACCTCTGAAACAAATAATACATTATATATTATAAAAAAAAAAAAAGAAGATAGTAGGAAGGGAAAAATGAAGTGGGAGGAAATCGGAGGGGGAAATGAACCATGAGAGACTATGGACTCTGAGAAACAAACTGGGGGTTCTAGAGGGGAGGGGGGCAGCAGGATGGGTTAGCCTGGTGATGGGTATTAAAGAGGGCACGTATTGAATGGAGCACTGAGTGTTATATGCAAACAATGAATCATGGAACACTACATCAAAAACTAATGATGTAATATATGGTGATTAACATAACATGATAAAATAAAAAAAAAAATTGCCAGATGGGTACACATTGATACACGTTGATATATTTGTATGGCTGCAGAGAGGACAAAAAGAAAGGGCCAGATCTTTTGGAAGATACTGAAGAAACAAAATAAAACAAACAAAAAGAAAGAAAATATAGAAATAGCTAGGAAGGAGGGTGAACATTTATCCACTTTGCCTCTTGCTTCTACAATGGGGAAGGAAGCTCCACTATACTCCTTAGAGGAATAATGTGGCAGGCATCGGTTAAGTATTAACAATCATTCACAGGACTGGTGCTACTTAACAATTCACTGTCTCATCTATTGGTTCCCTATACTGGGTGGTGTGGGTGACGGTGTGGGTGACTCTTTTATGCTTCTCTTCATACCTTCTCATTCCTCCTCAAGGAAGAAAGAGTGACATCTAATAGATGAATGGTTCTAAAGAGTCTTCTCTCTCTTTCTTCCCATTTTTCTCTCAAGATACACAAGATTTCTTCTTTGGGTTAAGCATATAGAGCAAGTTGCTATTTGGGAGACAGAAGTGAGTTTGATGGAGGTGGAGTGGCCCATAGTTCTGAATGAGCAAAATTAATTCAGGGGACGGAATCAGGAAGACCAATTATGACCTAGACATAAACTGTACTACCCTACTCAGATTTATCAGTAATAAAACAAACATTTTGATCTCCATTTGTCTAACTTACATATCATTTCAATTGGTTTGCAACTTAGAAGAAGAAGAAAGGAATGACCTTTATTACTCTACTCTGTAAAGAAGCCCAGCAAGAACTACCTGTAAGAATAAAAGAGAGATTCTTTGTTTAGCCTGGAGCATATGCTCATTTTGCAGGACCTCTAATCTGCCTGTTTGGAGTAGGAACATCGTAGAAGCAGGATGACTCATTAAATAAATCTCAGGTGTTAGAGGGGAGAAACACTGCTAAGAGATTATGCAGAAAGCAATGAAACAGCTGAGGTCCAAATTTCACAGTTTTCAGTCATATGTACATAACACCCAGATCTACTTCTGTCACCACTCCCTCTACAAGCATTCAATTCAAAACATCAATAAACAAAACAATACAAAACCCCTCCAATATCTTCCTTTGTTCTCAGAATGAAGTCTGAATCTCTGACAAGATCAGAGCTCTGGACTTTTCTCCCACTCAGGATTCATCTTGTACCACAGCCTTCCCCACTTTTTATGTTCTTCATTTCTCAAACCTAACATTCTCCCTCCTGCCACAGGGCCTTTGTATATGCTGTTTATTCTATTTGGAATGTTCTCCTCACCCACCCTTCTCCTAGTTAACTGCTACTCATGATTACTACTTCACCTTAAGCTTCCTTTCCTCAAAGAAGCTTACTTGACCCTTTAGCTTAGGTTATTCTTACTGTTATATGCTTCTTACTTTCTCCCCACACCCACCAAGACTTATTCCAGTTGTGGTGTTTCATTTACCAATGGGATTCTTTGACTAATGACTATTTTAACCCAGAATGCAGCTTCTTGAAGGTATTTACAATACAGTTTATGCTTATTATTTATAATAGAGTTTAGTATTGTTTTGATAATTATCTGCTGAAATAATAAAAGAAGGAATGCAAATTAATAAAAAAGGTCACTCATATGTTAATATACCATGTGTATATATGCAGAAATATGGGTTAAATAGATCTTATGGGTTTTAGGATATAAGATTTCAGTGTATCTCAAGACCATATTTCATACAGAAAAGTAAATTGTTTTCTACATTAGATTTTCATAGTATATTTTCTGTTTCTCAAAAAAAAGTTCATTTTATTTTAGTGGCCATAGTTAAAAAAAGAAAAATCATCTCTGCCTGGTTACAGTGGTACAATGAAGTTATTTCTTTACTGTTCACATGCTTATCCCATTTTTAAAATCTATATAATTCGTGTATATGGCAGCACTATTACATATTATCTTAACTATCTAAGACACTCCAGTGAATTTTCTAACATTATAAATTAGCTCTAAAATAAATGTTGCATATTCAACAGTCTTATATTAGGTTTGATTTATAAAAGAAAAATCATAAGATGCTGTGAAGCAGAATAGGGGAAGCAGATTGCTTTGGGGGGGAAAATAGATTACTTGGGTTCTAGTTAATTCCATAAATTGCTAGTCATGTGCAGGGGTAAATTTAAACAACCTGAACATCTGTGTGAATGAGGGAAAGGCTGTCTACTCTGTCTTTACATAAAATAATATGGTCTCATCTCTTGGTAAAATCCAAAGCACAATTCAAATTTAAGATAATCACAGGCTATCCTTAAGCTGTAGCTATTCTGATGCTGTGGCTGACTCTGAAGCTACATCATACTCTTCCCAAACCAAGAAGTGGTGAAGTTAAGAACACAGTGTGTAGGGCCAAACGTCTGGTCTCAAATTTCAGCTTCCACACTTGCTGCTTGTATGACCTCAGGCAAATTACTTAGCCTCTCTGTGCCTCTGATTCCTCGGTAGCAATGTGAAGGCAATAATATCATGTATCGCATAGTGTTATCATGCAGGTGAAATGAGGTAGCAAATGGAAAATCTGAGGAACCGTGCCCACCACAGAGTAGGCATCGGTTAAGTATTAACAATCATTCACAGGACTGGTGCTATTTAACAATTCACTGTCTCATCTATTGGTTCCATATACTGGGTGGTGTGGGTGATGGCAGTTTATTAATCTGTTCACCATGTGATTTTGCAGCCTTCTGTCCATTTAACACTTCAGAGATATTTTTAAAAGGAGAGTATCACTTTAACAATTGGAAATTGACTGTCTTTCTGTTTCACTTTTACTCGGTCTTCTTCCCCAGTGAGCTGTGTGCCTGGTTCTTCTGATTACCTTACACGTTCATCTCTCAGGCTAGTCCTCCACATTGTCCAAAGTAATTTGGCTTCTAACCTTGCTACCTAGTTTCTCTTGTTCTTGAGGGTACTTCGCTTTGACATTTGGTAAGCGCTCTTCTCCATTTCATGTCAACTGCCTCCCCGTATGGATTTAGTCATAAAGCAATTGGAGATGCAGCCAAACGCCAACTCCTTTAGAAATGACTAGAACTTTGCATAGTGCCATTTATCCTGACCCCAATGCCAGTCACCATATGTGAAGTAAATTCACTTTGATTCCCATTTAAATCCATTTGCAGAACTGCCTGAGACACTAACAGATGACTCACTGAAATTGAGATGTAACTTTTGCCTTCTTGGCAGCCACAAACGGTGTCCCTCCACCAAAACAGCAATCAAGTGAGTTCTGCATGATTTGCTTTTAAGAGACCCATGGTCTTCATTGTTCACATTTGTTTTATCCTCTAGATGCTGACTACTCCTTTCCTATTCCCTTACTTTGTAGTGATTAAAGAGAAATTTGAGTCAGTGATTGCCAGAGGTAGGTTGGGCAGCCCCCCCCCACTTTTCATCACCGTCTTGTATTGCTCCCGGCATATTTTTAATATATGTCTTTAACTTCACCCATGAATCAGAAATATTATCAGCTGCAGGATTTTATTCTTGTTTGTGTTCATGAATGACTCCATCATCTTTCCAAGGGCTATGACAGGAATCAAGTATCTCCAGGAGCCCAGAGAGAGACAAATCCCCACAGCAACTTTACAACTCTTTAAGGCTGACATTATCACAATTCTAGAGATCAGCTAGCCATGGTCAAAATAAGGTATTTAGAAATGTGCAGTCTATACAGCCTTTGAGGCTGTTGTTCAAATGTAGTGAAATCAGCAGAAATTTCTGTTATTTTACATAACGAACCTGTCAGAAGGCAATCAGAGGAAGACATGTAACAAGATCTTCACTCTTGCTTCCCTTCTCCATGATCTCGGTCAGAACCACAGTCTTTCAGATTCAAAATCCTGTCGTCCCCAACATACCAACTCTTTCCCTCCTCCATTGCAAAGGGTTGGCCTGCCTTCTTTTTGCTAACCATGAAATGCCTAATATGCATTTCCTTTACTTCAGGTAGAGTAGGTTCCAAGCACTGATTATGAATTTTACATACATTTTCTCTTTTATCCAGGAAAAAAAAAACTAGATTGTGTTTCTGATACCGGTATACTTCATAACAGGTTGAAAATCCGTAGGGCTATCAATGATGGAAAAAGAGACTTATCTTGTGAATGTTGTATCAGAATTCTGAAAGAAAATTAGGAGGTTGTATTTAGTACAGCAATAGACTATATATATGTATATATACACATACACATATATGTCTATTAATTAAATACACACTCACACACTCATTTAGTCCTTACCAAAACCTCTATGATTATCTCCATTTCAGAAAATGAAACCATAGCATAGAACAATTAAGTAACTTCCAAAGGTCAAACAGCTAAATACATGATAGAGTCAGGTTTTGGACCCAGGTGGTCTGTCTCCAGAAGGAATTAAAGAAATACTTAAGGAGTACATACTATATGCACTGGGTGGTTACAAAATAAATATTTATTTATGTAATCTTTTCTGTTTAAAAAACTCCACCTATAGAAATCAAATAAATAATACTATATAAGTATTGAATGCTCAGTTCAATGAAGTCAGAGGTGCTAGCCACCAAGTGACTTACCCCCTTGAACGGCAGGAGGCAGAGTTGATCAGATGTCTGGTAAAACATAACCAAACTTCTGAAAGCATAAGCCCAGAGAGTCCAACCCACATAAAGTAACCTTGTTCCAAACACTGTTTCTGAGTTATACAAAAGACAGGGCAAAAAATACCTGCCTGCAATGAAAGCATAATGCTGGACTGGGCCCCTCACTTCAACCTTTACGATCATATAGGTAGGCTTCTACTCAAGGGGCCATCATTGTCATTCTCTGGATTAGTCTGTGCCTTGACTCCATCCCATGCTGCCTTTCACATTCACTTCAGCTGCCTACTTCTATACCACTGACTCCTCTGTGTGCAGCGAATGTAGAATACAAGGCTTTTTTTTCCTTGTGAAGCAAAACTTACCTATATTTAATAATTTGGCTTTTTAAAAAATGAGAATTCAGGTCAGTAATTCAAGACTTCTGTATCCTGACAGTGAGATGTGTTTCTCTCCGTGGAGGTAAAAGGGGAAAGTAGGGGCTTTGTACGACATTGCTCACAGCACATTTCCCAAACCTAGATTCTGGCTGCTTTGCATCCCCACCCCTCCTCTCTCTAAGCAGAGAGGGAGCACTGATGATATCAGCATGTCTGTTAAGGAGAAGTAGTACAAAAAGCTCAGGAGGAATTGAAAGACATCTAACCAGAAGGGCCTGCAGCTCAAAGTGCCCCTTATGTTAAGATTTTAGTCTCAGTAGGGACATGAGAACAAATAATTAGAAAGGAAAATACTACCGTTGTGTCAGCATCGGGAAAATTTTTCTATGTGTATTTCAATTACCTATTCAGTTAAATATGCATGGCTTCATGTGCACTAGGGAAGTGTCTAGGGAAGCCCTCAGGCCTTGAGAGAATGTTTCAATTTTTAAATAAGACCTCAAAAAGTCCTTGGTTAATGTTTTTTGATGGGTTTATCTGAAGTGACTTTTTAATCATTTTAATTTTTAAAAATATTTTAAGTTTTCCACACATTTTAATCTTCACTGTTGTCAATCAAAAGAAATTTCTGGCACATATTTTACATTTATTTTTAAACTTTTCATTGAAGTATCAAATTCAGAAAAGTATACATAGATAAAGTGATGGATTTTTACAAACTGAACACCCTCTTATAACCTTCAACCAGACTAAGGAACAGATATTAACAGCATCCAAACACGCTTCCTTTGCTCCCACATAGGCTCTATGCTGCCCCCAGGCGTAACCACTGTTCAACTTTCTATAACCAGAGTATTTTTAATTCTTAAAATTTATGTACATTAGATCATACAGCATTTACTTTTGTGTGTCAAGCCTTTATCTGTCAATACCGTTTGTGACGTTATTTATATTATTTCATGTATTTATAGATGGTTCATTCTCATTGCTACATAGTATCCCATTTTGTGAATATTCTACAATTTATTCATTTGACTGTTGGTAGGCCATTGGTTTCTAGCTTTCAGTATTACAAAGAGTGTTGTTATGAATATTCTAGGAACTCTTTTAATGAATGCATTTTCTGTTAAGGATATACTGAAGAAAGAAATAGTTGTTTCATGAAGTGTATTTTGTATTGCTCCTGTAACAAACCTTAAAACAATGCAAAACTATTTTCTACATTTTGGGAGGTAAATGCCCAAAACAGAGGTATTGCTGGTTCCTTGAGGGAAGAATGGAATGGCTGGGGATTAAAAGGGTTTTCTTTTTCTTTTTAAGATTATTTATTTATTTATTTATTTATTTATTTATTTATTTATCAGAGACACAGAGAGAGAGAGCACAAGCATGGGGAGCAGTAGGGAGAGGGAGAAGCAGGCTCCCCACTGAGCAAGCAGCCCAAAGCAGGACTTGATCCCAGGACCCTGAGATCATGACCTGAGCCAAAGGCAGACGCTTGACCGACTGAGCCGCCCAGGGACCCTGGGATCATGACTGGAACTGAAGGTAGATGCTTAACCGACTGAGTCACCCAGGCACCCCAAAAGGGTTTTCTGCCTCTGGAATTTCAGTAGGTTTTAGCACCCACAGCAAAACAGAAGCAATGGCACAGATCCTGCTTGAGTTGAGGGTCGGGGCCACAGATTCTTCATTATCCAAGAAAGGCTGCAAATAGTCCAAGGGTGATTTGATAAAAAAGTTGTTTGCCATCACTGGTAAGATGCTATTATATTTTTGTGCCTGGGCTCTGGGTCTAAAAAAAAAAAAATCTCTGTGCACTCACTGGTTTTAAGTCTAGAATTTTATTCCTCAACAAGTAAATTATTTCTGAAGTGGTTAAACTCCCCAGCACACTGGCAGAAATAAGTACAAAATTGATTAGGGAGGATATTCTTGCATAAAGAAATAAGGATGCACAAATATGAGCTCAAAACAATTATGCCACCAGCCATGACAGAGCAAATGGTATCAGACTTTCCCTCCTACCATTACAACTACAAAACTGGGCAAGATTTAACAAAACTGTCTTCAGTTATTGGACAACAGGCAGAGAGGCTGAGATTCTGGAAATAGGAGAAATACATGAAGTGAGCTTCTTATTAACCCAGGCCCTCTAAATGTTCTTACCACAGTGCAGAGAAGTTGGCAGACCTGTGGAGCACAGGTGATGTAGATCAGAATTCGGGGCTGCTGAAGTGTCTGAAATTTGCAGAAAAGAACTGGAGAAGAGAAACTGCATTGGGAGGAATTACAAGTCTATGTTTGTGGGGGCACCTGGGTGGCTCAGTTGGTTAAGCATTCAACTCTTGATCTCAGCTCAGGTCTTGATCTCAGGGTTGTGAGTTCAAGCCTTGCACTGAGCTCCACCCTGGGCATGGAGCCTACTAGAAGAAAGAAAAGAAAGAAAAGAAAAGAAAGAAAAGAAAAGAAAGAAAGAAAGAAAGAAAGAAAGAAAGAAAGAAAGAAAGAAAGAAAGAAAGAAAGAAAGAAAGAAAGAAAGAGAGAGAAGAAAGAAAGAAAGAAAGAAAGAAAGAAAGAAAGAAAGAAAGAAAAAAGAAAGATAGAAAGAAAGGAAAAAATCTGTGTTGGTGTTCACTACAGACCCTTGGCCAAGCAAGGTCTGGGCTGTGTGTCTGCAGGATAAGTCGGTGTAAGATCAGGCAATGACTGAATTTTGCAGGCTGAGAACTGGATGCAGGTATCAGAGGTTGAGCAGCACAAGGGATCATTGGCATCTTGATCCTAAGACCCTCTTTTCCTACCAGGACCTGCATTTATTTTTTTTTCCTCTAAGACTATTACTTATTTTGGAAATATTTTTTTCTGGGAGAGACTGGGAATTAGAAACAATTTTATATTTGCAAGTCCTGGGTCGGAAATATTTCCTCTAAATTCTGCTTATTAACCGAACAACTTGTTATTTATATCATCTACCTGTCTCCATGCCTTAGCACATACAGCTAAAGGAAACCAGTCAGTACTGTGCATGGAAATCTTCCAAGCCAAATCCACAAATTCATTAGGTATATTTTCCATTCCTTATATTACTGTAGGTGACAGTGTTGCCACATTTTCTATCAATGCATAAGAGAGGTTGTCTTTTTTACTTCCTGCAATAAGATCTCACTGTCCTTACACTATGCACCAACTGTTTCCTCAAAGTCCTCCTAGCTTCTGCCCACTACCAACGGCACATATTTTAGGGTTCAGTCATAATTAAACCCCACTTGCAGGACCAATTTCTGTTTTGGTTACTTATTGCTATATAACAAAAACTCCAAAACTCAATGGCAAAAGACAAAACTAATCATGAATCTCTGATTTGACCAAGTAGTTTTTCCACGAATCTCACTTGGGGTCACTCATGTGGCTACAATCAGAGGCCAGATAGAGCTAAAAGAGCCAGGATGGCTTCAATCATTTGTATGCCTGGAGAATTAGAAAGAACAAACAAACAAACAAAAAAGGCTCATACCTCTTCCTATATCCATGTAGGCTCACCTTGAGGGTAGCTTCTTTATATGGCATCTGGATACCAGAGTCAAAAGATAAGGGAGAAAAAGTAGAAGCTGTGAGCCCTTTGAAAAGCTAGATCTAGAACTGGCATGGCATCACTCCTGCCTGTTCTTTGGATTCTATTTGGTAAAACTAACCCCGACCTAAAGCAGAGGACAAATGTTCTACCATAAATGATGTACTGACAATAATTTATAGCCACTTCTATTTTTTTAATTAAATTTTTTAAAGCCACTTCTAATCCACCAGACACAGACTTTTTCAAAATGACAATGTCTTAAAAGTCATGAAAGAAAAAATTAAAAATATGAGTAGCCCCTATCTATTAAAAAATTGAATTTGTAATTAAAAAAACCTTCCCATGAAGAAAACCCCAGACCTAGATGGTTCCACTGGTAAATTTTACGAAATAAGAAATAAAGAAGGTCAACAAAACCATAACTCATTCTTTGAAAAGACTAATGAACTATAAAACCTCTAGCAACATTGAACAAGAACAAAGGAGAAAAGTCATTCATTTCAGAATATGAGAATATTACAAATAACAAAAGCATTTAATGCTTTATTATGCATAACTTTATTCCAATGTTTGAAACTTTGACATCTGATTCAAGAAAAAAAATGGAATATCTGAAACAATTTTTAGCCACTGAATGCACAAGATCAATACATTAAAAGCTATCCTCAAATACAAAACGAAACCCGAGGTTGAGGAGGTTTTGAAGGTTAGGTTAATGATAAATCTTCAAATTGTCACTCCCTATAATATGCAGGCTATGCCAAAAAAACAGGGGAAAGCACCTTTTTTTCAATCTGTGAGACTGCTATATAACGCAATAAAAATTTTAAGCATCTCTTATGAAAAGAAAACCATAAGCCATGTCACATGTGGCTGTAGATGTCAAAATATTAAATAAAACATTAGCAACATCAATTCAGAAGCATACTTTTAAAAACACATGGGACAGGGTAGAATTCATTTCAGTAAAGCAAGAGTGGCTTAATATGACAAAAATCTATTATTGAAATACTGCACAGTAAATAATAAAGGGAAGTAAACTCTCAGCACATGCAGCAAAGCATTTGAAAAGTTCTACACCTAATTATGATTTTTTAAACAATTTTTTAAAGATTTTATTTATTTATTTGAGAGACAGAGAGAGAGAAAGAACACAAGTAGGGGGAGCAGCAGGGACGCCGATGTGGGGCCCGATCCCAGGAACCTGGGATCATGACCTGAACCGAAGACAGCTGCTTAACTGACTGAGCCACCCAGGTGCCCCCCAATTATGATTTTTTTTAAAAAATGGTATACCTAGGAATAAACCTAACCAAAGAGGTGAAAGACCTGTACTCTGAAAACTATAAAACACTGATGAAGAAAACTGAAGATGACACAAAGAAATGGAAAGACATTCTATACTCATGGACTGGAGGAATAAACATTGTTAAAATGTCTATAGTACCCAAAGCAATCTACACATTTAATGCAAACCCTATCAAAATACCACCAGCATTTTTCATGAAGCTACAACAATCCTAAAATTTGTATGGAACCACAAAAGATCCTGAATGGCCAAAGCACCCTTGACAAAGAAAAGCAAAGGCATCACAATTCCGGACTTCAAGATATACTACAAAGCTATAGTAATCAAAACAGTATGGCACTGGCACAAAAATAGACCCATAGATCAGTAGAACATAATAAAACGTCCAGAAATGAACCCACAACTATATGGTCAATTAATCTTTGACAAATCAGGAAAGAATATCCAATGGGAAAAAGGTTGTCTCTTCAACAAATGGTGTTGGAAAAATTGGACAGCAACATGCAGAAGGATGAAACTGGACCACTTTCTCACACCATACACAAAAATAAATTCAAAATGGATGAAAGACCTAAATGTGAGATCTGAAACTATAAAAATCCTAGAAGAGAACACAAGCAGTAACTTCTTTGACATTAGCTGTAGCAACTTCTTACTAGACACATCTCTGAGGCAAGGGAAACAAAAACCAAAACAAACTATTGGAACTTCATCAAAATAAAAAGCTTCTGCACAGTGAAAGAAACAATCAACAGAACTAAAAGGCAACCTGAGGAATGGGAGAAGATATTTTCAAGTGACATATCTGATAAAGGGTTAGTATTCAAAATATATAAAGAACTTATCAAACTCAACACTCAAAAAACAAATAATACAACAAAAAAAGGCATAAGACATAACTAGACATGAATTTTTCCAAAGAAACATATAGATGGCCAACAGACACATGAAAAAATGCTCAACATCACTCATTATCAGGGAAATACAAATCAATACTACAATGAGATATCACCTCACACCCATCAGAATGACTAAAAATCAACAACAGGAAACAGATGTGGCGAGGATGTGGAGAAAGAGTAACGCTCTTGCACTGTTGGTGGGAATGCAAAATGGTGCAGCCACTCTGGAAAACAGTATGGAGCTTCCTCAGAAAGTTAAAAATAGAACTACCCTATGATCCAGCAGTTGTACTACTAGGTATTTTCCCAAAGAATATAAAAATACTAATTTGAAGACATACATACACCCTGATGTTTATAGCAGCATTATCTACAGTAGCCAAATTATGGAAACAGCCCAAGTGTCCATCAACTGATGAATGGATAAAGATATGGTATATACATACAATGGAATATTACTCAACCATAAAAAAGAATGAAATCTTGCCATTTGCAATGACATGGATGGAGCTAAAGAGTATTAGGCTAAGTGAAATCAGTCAAAGAAAGACAAATACCATATGATTTCACTCATATGTGGAATTTAAGAAACAAAAGAAATGAGCAAAGGGAAAAAAAGGGAGAGGGGCAAACCAAGAATCTTAACTACAGAAAACAAACTGATGGTTACCAGAGGGGAGGTGGGTGGAGAAAGGGGCTAAATAGGTAAAGGGGATTCAGGAGGGCACTTGTTGTGATAAGCACTAGGTGTTGTATGGAAGTGCTGAATCACTCTATTGTACACTTGAAACTAATATTACCCTATATGTTAACTAACTGGAATTTAAATAAAAACTTTAAAAAAATCTTAGTAAATTAGGAATAGAAAAGGATGTCTTTAACTCCACTAAAGATTTTCTTCCAAAACTTATGAGATGTATCATTCTTAATGAGGGTATGTTAAAGATACTTTATTTTAAAGGAGCAACAAAATAAGGAAGCCTACTATCATAAGAATCTATAGCTTTCATAAATGCCAGCAATAAATAATTAGAAAATCTAACTTTAAAAGAGTTATTTACAATAACAACAAAAAATAAGGTGCATAAGAATAAATATAACCCACGTTATATGGAACTTTTATGGAAAACATATTAAATCTCAAAGAAAGACAAAAAGACACAAAGGATTGAGAGATTTACCATATTTATGTTAGTAAAGACTCAGTAAAATAAAAATGTCAGTTCTCCCTAAATTAATCAATGTATTCAGATTATCCCTAATCCACCAGTTGGCCTTTGTTTTTTGTTGTTGTTTTCTTTTGTTTTGTTTTTTGCATTTGTCAAACTGATCCTAAAATTTACATGGAAAGCTGAAGAGATGAATATACTCAAGAGTTAATATTCTGATGATGTGGGAGAAAACTCACCCGACTAGATGATAAGACTTATTAAAAAGATATTGCAGTTATAATATTTTGATAACCGTGAAGAGATAAATATCTCAGTGGAAAGGAATTAAGAGCCCCTGAATAACTTTACATGTAGGAAAAATGGTAAATGTTGCAGGTGACATTACAATTCAGTGGAGCAAAGGATGGATTTTTTTCCATAAATAATACTGGTAAAACTGGCTATCCATATGGAAGAAAAAGAAAGACATATAAAGAAGAAATCATAAAGAAATATCTTTATGATCTTGAAATAGGAAAGAATTTCTTTTTTAAAAAAACATTTTATTTATTTATTTGAGAGAGAGAGAAAGCATGAGCATGAGCTGGGGGGAAGGGCAGAGGGAGAGGGAGAAGCAGGCACCCCACTGAGCAGGGAGCCCAATACAGGGCTCAATCCCAGGACCCGGAGATAATGACCTGAGCCAAAGGCAGAAGCTTAACTGACTGAGCCACCCAGGCACCCCAGGAAGGAATTTCTTAAATCAGAATTTAAACCATGAAGGAACAAAAATAAAGTGTGATAGGGGCACCTGGGTGGCTCAGTCGTTAAGCGTCTGCCTTCGGCTCAGGTCATGATCCCAGGGTCCTGGGATCGAGTCCCTCATCGGGCTCCCTGCTCCACGGGAAGCCTGCTTCTCCCTCTCCCACTCCCCCTGCTTGTGTTCCTTCTCTCGCTGTGTCTCTCTCTGTCAAATAAATAAATAAAACCTTTAAAAATAAATAAAGTGTGATAAATTTGCATACATGAAATTTTTTTAAAAACTCAAAATGACAAAAAAAAAAGAAAGAAAGAAAGAAAGAAAAGCCAAGCTTTTGACTTGGAGAAAAACGTTTATATCCCATATAAACTAAATAGTATTCACTTTTCAGACTATATAAAGAAACCTCTGCAAACCAATAAAAATAAGCACAATTAAATAATAATGAGCCAATGAGACAAGCATATTTCCAGGCAGTTCACAAGAGGAAATCTAAAGTTTAGTAAACACATTAAATGGTCATCAACCTCACTCGCATTCAGAGAAAAGCAAAGTCAAACAAGAGAAAGAATTATTAGCTTCATGGGTAAAGAACATAGACTATGTATGTAAGTGATGAATCACTGAATTATACTCCAGAAACCAATAATATACTGTATGTTCACTAACTAGAATTTAAATTAAAAAAAAAATAAAGTTAAAACAAACAAAATAAATTAAAAAAAAAGAACATGGACTATGAAATCAAACCACCTGGGTTCAATTTCTGGTTTTATCGCTGACTAGTCAAATGACCCTGGGAAAATTACTTTACATCTTTGAGGCTCTGATATCTCAGCCTCTGATATCTCAGCTGTAAAATGGAGATGAAAGTAATACCTCCTCATATGATTCCCGTGTGTTAGGACATAATAACCATTTAGATCCCGCTCAACATAAGCGCTTTACAAGTCAAAGCAATTACCATTAAAACAACAAGGGAATTTTATTTAACATTCATCAAATAGGCAAAATTTTAAGTCAGGTAACACTCAACATAATACATCAACATAGGAAAGACAGACACCGTCTTCAGAATAGTGGTTACTTCTGGAAGGGGTAAAAGGAAGAAGGGTCTGAGGACAGGACAGGAAGTATGGCTTTGGAGGTATCTGTGATATTTTCTTTACAGAGAAATAGAGAGGGAGAGCAGAAAAAGAAGGAGGAAGAAAGAGAGGAGGAGGAGAAGGGGAATTTGGAGCGAGACAGAGATGGAGGAAGAAAATAAGACAGAATATTAGTGTATATATATTATATATGTTATATATTATATATATAATTTCCATGTTGTTTATACAGGTACTATATATTTGAGTATAGATCAGGAGTTGGCAAACTACAACCTATGGACCAAATCCTGCAAATCATGTAAATAAAATCTTATTGTCATACATACAACATACATACATACATACAACATACATACATACATACAACTGCACTCATTTGTTTATATGTCATCTACGGCTGCTTTGCATTTTCAGGGCAGAGTTGAATAACTGTGACGGAGACCTTACAGCCCATAAAGTTTTTTGTGTTTTTTTTTTGGAGTATATGCCACACTTTATTTTTTTAATTTAAAATCAATTTAATTAACATGTTGTGTATTATTAGCTTCAGAGGTAGAATTTAGTGATTCATCAGTTGCATGTAACATTATGGCCTATAAATTTGAAGATATTTCTTATATGACCCTTTACAGAAAAAAAATGTCCATGCTTGGTATAAAGTACAATAAGTGTTTCCCATATTTTAAAAGTATTTTATATTTTTAAAAATATGTCTTAGAATGCAGTGACTTGTAAGGGAATTGATTTTTGGAGTGATTTTATTCAAAAGCCTTGTTAAAAGTAAGCCTTGTTAACTTCTAATTTATTTCAAAGGTGGAAGTCAAAAAGCCCAAATTAGTCATGAGGAAAAAGATTCATTAACCTATATTTCTTTGTTTATAATAATGAGGATATAGGCCTCTTACATTCTAATCCACGTCCCAAATAAAATTTAATGAAAGTCTTACTTTTCTCACTGCAGCTCTTAATACTCAGAATTGTCAAACCTCCTTCATCTATTCTATACCTTCTTCTGCAACTCAGTATTTGGGAGGCCAGAAAATCTTTCCATATTACATAATATTTATTTAGCTGCGACGTGAATATCAGGGAAAACAGTGAATTAGTGAGATAGGCTAATTACATCCTGAATGTAATATGGCTCACTAGAATTTTACTTTTGCTCACAAAACAGTCTGAGGCAGGTCCTCCAGGGGGATGGAGAAACTACTTCATGAAGTTTTGCAGGGACTCAGGCTAATGGTAGCTTGGTTATCAGCCATACATGGATTTAAGATCCCTTTCTGTGTCATTCATCATCCCAAAGAATACTGATGGGCATTCTTTGGAAGCTTTATGAAACAGGAGTAGATTATGGCACAGATGCCATTTGGTCCCATTTCTTTGGAGATACTTTGATTATATGGCCACACCTAAACTGCAAGTCCATTTGAGAATTGGTATCTGGCTGGGCAGACCTAAGCATAGCTATTACAGAGAAGGGGAACACACTATAGAGAGAGAGGAGACGTTACTGACAGGAAAGCAAAGTATTTTAAAAGAGTAAAAGAAAGAGTGAAGCAGGCCAGTTTTTTTTTTTTTTTGAGGGGGTTGGGTTAGTATTATGGGTGGAGCATAGGAAGAGATGACCCAGAAAAGTAATCAAGTCCCCTATCACTGAGGTTGCCATTAAAACACAGGCTGCCTGATTAAATTTGAATTTCTGATAAATAATAACTAATTTAAGTATGTCATATGCAATAATGGCATTTGTTAAATCTGGTAATGCTACATATCATGAAATTCTTTCATACCACGCCAGAAGTTTACATTCATTCTGGTAATGATGGGTCATTTATTTTTTATTTTTTATTTAAAAGAATGTTTTTTTAATGGTGGGTCATTTAAAGGTTTTTAATAGAGCATATGGAAGTTATGGTGATGTGAGTGTTACAGAAAGTCATGCTGGCAGCAGAAAGGAATATAGATTTAAAGAGGATAATACCAGAAACAGAAAAAAAAAGAGTAAAGGAATTATTGTATTTCTCCAAAATTCTGTTATCATTTGGAGATACACTTAAAGGTGGGATCGCTCCATATGATAGTCTGTTTTTAGTTTTTTGGGAAGCCTCCACGTTCACTGAAGCATTTTATGTTTCCTCCACCAGCCAAAAACGTAGCGTACCCATGAAACCTTTCCTAAGCCAAAATGGCATAAAGTGACATAATTACCATTTCCTAAAAGCAAAAGTCCTCTCTTCGGATTTCTTCCGGTTAGCAAAAACAGGTGCCTAATAGAGGTCATTTGTAAAAGCAAAGTGGCACAAAGTTCTTTGCAGTAGCAGGGGAAACCTGGATTCACAATAGCTAATAGTATACAGAAACAACCTAAATGTCCATTAACGGATGACTGAATAAAGAAATGTGGTTTATATATACAATAGAACATTATTCCGTCTTAAAAAAAAGAAGGAAATTCTGCCATAAGCAACAGCATAGGTGAACCTGGAAGATAGTATGTTATGGGAAATAAGCAAGGCTTAGAAAGACTAATGCTGCCTGATTCCACTTATACGAGGTACCTAAATAGTCACGCTCATAAAAACAGGCAGTAGAATGATGTCTTCTGGGTTTGGGGGCTGAGGGAAATGGGGAGCTGCTGTTGAACCAGTATAAAGTTTCAGTTATGCAAGATAAATAAGTTCCAGAGGTCTGTTGTAAAATATTGTGTTTATATTTAACAACGCTGAACTGTGCAACTAAAAATTTGTTAAGAAAAAAAAAATTGTTAAGAAGATAGATCTCATATTAAGTGTTCTTACAACAGCAAAATAAAATTTTGAAAAAATACTCAGCAGCTCAATAAAGAAATTATGGGGGGGGGGAACAAGAGAGAGAGAATAGTGACCATAACAGTGTTGGTAATAAAAAGAAAAAGAACAAGAATTAGGAAATAATTAGAAGCTGTAATTATCGAAGTGAGTGATTAGTTGAATGGCGGAGGCACGGATCACTAAAAATGCATCTAAGATTATATTTTCCCCATTTGTAGTCATTGACACCATCAGCAGATAAAGAATACAGAAAAAGAGCAGTTTTGAGGAAGTGAGGGGTAGAGGCATTAGGGGAGGTATAAGATGGTAAGTTTGGAACAGGTTGATTTCAGCGATTTGTAAGGCACTTAGATAATGATGACCAGTTGGCAGATACAGTTCTGTTTTGGAATTCCTTCAAGATAACTGGACTATGGACATAAATTGGAAATGGCCACTCTATAAACAATACTACAAATAAAAATTGTCAAGTTAAAAAAAAAAAAAAAAGCAAAGGGCCTACGACATAATCCTGTGGAAAGCATGAGTTAAGGACACAGAGAGCAAGAAGATCTAGCAATGATCAAAAGGGAACAGCAGAGAGTAGGACAAACAGGGGCAGAAGATGGCAAGGTCAAATACGTGCTCCACATTTCAAAGACCACAGGGAAATACAAGGACTGAGAAATTGCTGCTGGATTTGGGAACAGTCTTTATTGTTGGTTTTAGCAAGGGTATTTCCAGGGTGTGGACGTGAAGGTGGGGATGAAGTAAGATCCCTGGGAATGAAGGTGAGCTGAGGAATTAAAAGCATTAAAGATCGATGGCACTTTAAGGAAGATAAAACAGGAAAATTGAGCAAGAGAAAAAGGAATAGCTAGAAAGTAGCTAATGGACCCAAGCCAAGGAGGTTTATTTTCCTAATAGGGGAAACTTAAGCCCGCTTCTTCTCAAAAAAGAATGCTTTTGGATAAAGATGTTGAAGAAATTAGATATGATCAATGGAGCACATTCCTTGAAGAAAAACCATAAGTGGGGTGACTATCTTGAAATGCAAGGAGAGATACTTCATTGTGAAAGATGGAGAAAAAAATAGGATGAAATGCAGCTGAGTTTGGTTGTTTGAAGAATTGTATTTCATACCCAATGACTTCAAATTCCTTCCTAAGTATGAGACAGAATCATGTGCCAGGAAAGAAAGCATTTGAGTTTAGTTTACCTTGAGGATTTTTGCAAAAGTTTAGGTTGGATTTCTAATTAGGTTGAACCAATGGTATGTCAGGATAAATTAGAAGGATTTCCCATGTGACAGAAATAAGTACACTGTACAGATGTCTTCTTATATTGGAATCTGTTATAACTCTGAGTCAGCAATTTGGGGGGATAATCATCATATTATTCTTTTTAATACTGCCACTAACTAATAAGAAATTGTGGGGTTGTTTTTGTTGTTTGTTTATTTGTTTTTGGTTTTGTTTGCTTGATCTAGTGTTTACTATCTTTTCACTAAAAAAAATATGAAAAGCTAAAGTATTAAAAGCATATGTAAAAAGTATTGGGAGGATTATATAGGTTGTATATTATGCACTGAATCCTTAAGTTATTCAAATTGTTTCAAGCATTTTCTGACCTATTTGGAGGTATCTTAGTTTTAGAAAACCAATTCCAGAATGTTTTGTAAGAGTCAGCTGATTCTTCTGCAATCAGTCTTCTACTTGATTTATTGCTAGATAAGAAAATATACTAATTAAGTTAACTTTAGTGCTGGCATATGGTTATTGGAATATCGACATTTTAACACCAATTAGACTACACTCAATCTCATTTTCTTGATAGTCTCCTTTATCACTTTATTGAATTATGAGAATAATCTCATCTTTCTTTTCTACTTATATCTTTAAAATATTTTTTCTCCTAAAGAAAATTAAAGAAAAATTCACATACCACTAATACCTGCTATAAAAACATAACACAGACAAGAACGTACATGTATGTTAACCCAGATTCTATGTATAATGTTAACTAAGTGTCATTTTCTGAGTTTCCAAACATGAATAGATACATACATTTTGATAACTGCCAACCTTAGCCTCTTCTGAGTATTATTTTGAGCATGCCATATTCCACATTTTCAGTCCTACTGTAAGAATACGAATGTTTTTATATATTTTAAAACATTCTGAGGAGTATTCAATTCATTTCTAGTCTCCCTGCTCCCTTTTCTTCTGCATAAAACCAGCTGGCTATCCTATCCCCTATTCTCATTATCCTCACAAAACACTTCTTTGTGGATATGTTTTATAGAGTTTTGAGAGTCACAAATTCAAAAGTTTGCACTTTTTTTGGCCACTTTAAGGAATTGTGAGAGGAGAGGGAAATGTTAGGTATATTTATTTCACTCTAAGAAAAAAAAATGGATAAAATGCGCATTTTAAAAAAGTTTTCTGCAATCAAATTTCAGAATCACGAGAAAAGAAGATGAAAAATCAGCCTCTATAAATATCTTTGTGTCTGAATATGGAGATGAAGCCTAACGAAAAGGAAGGTTGAACCTGTTTAGAGCTCTGGGAGCAAGAGTATTGATAATAGAATGTGGACATTTTGCTTAAATTAATGTCTCCTGGTAATAGGGTTGTCAGACTGAGCAAATAGAAATGCAGGTTTCTCAGGCAAATTTGAATTCCAGATAATCACATTGAATGATTTATAGTACAAGTCCCTAGTATTTCATGGGTATCTTATAGTCTACCTAGTAACTCTCTCTGGGGATAGTCAGAATGTGGGGGATAACAGGGAAACGGAGAGAAGTCCATTACTGAAAGGCTGGGGGATTGGGTAGACTCTTTGGGAGCAAACCATATAGTAGGAAGGTGATCTACAGGAGGGTATTGTTGGACAAGAAGTGACAAGAAGGTACTCAGGAGGACGAAATGTGATCATGGACAAGAATGTTTCCACCACCAGCCATTCTCATCCTCTTCCTGTTCTTTTGTTGTCTAATGACAAGGCAGCTGTGTAGCTTTGGAAATAGATTTAGGTTTTAATCCTGGCAGTGCCACTTCTTATAAGTGGATGGTCCTTAGGTTCATTAATATCTCTGAGTCACATTTGTCCCAGCTTGTAAAATGAAAAGGTTATTGTGAAGACCAAATGATTTCTTAAAGCACCTGAATCAGAGTCTTGGCCACACCAAATAGAGGGCCACTTGTCTTGGTCTCACAATTATGAAGATTGTTTTCCTTAAAACCCAAACAGAATATTTAATACATTTCGCTGGATAATACCTCACTCTATTTTCATACTGGCTCAACTTCCTTTAATCTAAATTGATTGTGAGGATAGTCTTCAATACTTATGTTGACATTTGAGTCAAGTAGTTTAAAATGTCGGCTCTCTAGCTAGAATGCTTGGATTCCAATCGGGTTCCACCACTTAAAAACTGTGTAATCTTGGGCAAGTTACTTAACCTCCCTGTATTTCAGTTTCTTCATCTGTAAAATGGGAATAATAATGATACTTACAGTATAAAAGTGGTGTGAAATACCTGACACATAGTCAGCGCTCATAAATGTTAATTATTGTATCATTTATGTCCAGTAATTTCTAAGTATATGGTTTTCACAATTAATGACGTGAGTTAGGAAACTCTGGAGCAAAGCAGCCTTTTCAAAATTCCCAATACCAATACCAATTAAGCATCCAGCTAAAGATTCTGTTCTGGGTCTGAGATAGTGCCTCCAGGAGTTTTGTTTGCAAAGTTTTGTTTAGTTTTGTCTGACTGATTGATTGATTTACTTATTTTCAGAGTGATAATACATGATCTCCTACATGTAGCAGGTTAGGTAGAGAGATGGTAATTACAAGTACCTTTCCTTCATCATGATGAAATCAGGTATTCCTCAAATATCATTGGCAGGTTCCCACTATAAATCAAGTATAAACATATCATACTAACACTTCGAATCTGGAAAATAAAGCTTCTACTTCCCTTTTCAAACAGAAATAGACATAGGATTATAGAAACTGAGATTCAATGGAGCAGAAAGTAATTATAAGATTTATTTAGTTCATCCTCCTACATCCAAATACTTAAGCCATCCCAAAAAAAGTAACAGTCTACTTTAGTCTCTCAAACCTCTTGAAATGGAAATGTATTTTTCTTTGGCAATCTTTTCTAATTTCTTATAATCTGTATGATCAAATAATTCCAAGGCAAGTTCAGGAGTAAAAAATCGACCACCTTTCTGTTTCTAGTCCTTTTTCTATACATGATTTTTTTCTTCCATAGAAGCTGCCTGAATTACTTTTTTTTTAAATTTATTTATTTTTTAAATTTTATTCTTATGTTAATCCCCATACATTACGTCATTAGTTTTAGATGAAGTGTTCCATGATTCATTGTTTGTGCATAACACCCAGTGCTCCATGCAGAATGTGCCCTCCTCAATACCCACCACCAGGCTAACCCATCCTCCCACCCCCCTCCCCTCTAGAACCCTCAGTTTGTTTTTCAGAGTCTATCGTCTCTCATGGTTCGTCTACCCCTCCGATTTCCCCCGCTTCATTCTTCCCCTCCCGCTACCTTCTTCTTCTTCTTCTTTTTTTTTTTTCTTAACATATATTGCATCACGACTTTTGTGAAATGTTTGAAGCCATACTGCTAGACAATTTTGATAGGAGCAAAAAGTCTAGAGGTATATTGACTTTTTCATACTTTGTCTTACCGAAAAACACCCTTAGATATTTATTCCAATTGTAAACTGAACATTTTAATTATACGATTACAGGCTCAATTGCATATCTTAAGTACAAATTTGATAGGAAGACTCAATTTCTATATATACTTAAATTTTCCACAAGTTATTTAGGTATTAGGAAGTCAGCCAGGAAAGGACTAGAATGAATTACTAGCATTTGAAACACTGCAAAAGCTAACCTGGTTGTAAGCAAAAGGAGAAAACATCAAATAAAAATAAATATTTTGTTAAAATATAAAAACAATTATTAAACAAATAAGAGAAGTGGTTAATAGAAAGGTAAGTAGGATAACATTAGAAAATATCTGGAATGAAATAAAAAAGTAGGAGGGAGGGACGCCTGGATGGCTCACTACGTTAAGCATCTGCCTTCGCCTCAGGTCATGATCCCAGGGCTCTGGGATTGAGTCCCTCATTGGGCTCCTTGCTTGGCAGGAAGCCTGCTTCTCCCTCTGCCTGCCGCTCCCCCGTTCATGTTTTCTCTCTCTCTCTCTCACAAATAAATAAATAAAATCTTTAAAAAAATAAATAAAAAAGTAGGAGGGAAATGGAAGTGATAGCCATAATTTATTCAACATATGTGAACTGAGCACCTACTACGTTCTAGGTACTAGGGATTCAATATTGAGCAAAGGAGAAGTGTTCACCTTCATGGGACTGACCGCCAGACAGAAAGATCAGTAATAACAAAATAATAAATAAAGGTATATAAAACATAAAGTACTGATAAGTGCTTTGAAGGACAAAAATGAAACAGGTTAAAGGGATAGAGTGAGGATAGGTGACACTTAAGATCAGGTGATCAAGAAATGTTCTTTGAGGTGCTACCATTTTCCAGCAAGGGCTGGAATTAAGTGAGAGTTGAGCCATGCAAACATCTACACAAAAAGAGTATTCTAGCTCAAGAGAAAAGACTCTTGGGTTCCTGTCATCTGTTTAGAATTTTCGAAGAACACAACAGAAAGACCAGTGCGGCGGGAGCTAAGTAAGGAAGAAGCGTGATGGAAAATGCATGATGAGAGCCAACCATGGTCTGGATCATTTAGGTCATGACAGATAGGCCAAGCACTTAGGAAGGTTAGGAGCAGATTAGGGACATGATATATATTTTGTTTTAAAAAGAATCACTCTGATTGCTGTGTGATAAATAAATTTCAATGAAGTAAGACTGGAAGCAGTGAGAACAGTTAGAGCCTATTGAGTTAAAAGATGTAAGAGATGAAAGTGGTTTGGAGTAGGGTCTTGGTCATAGAGATTAGAAGTGGTAAGATTTGGGATTTATTTTGAAAGTATAGCTAGTAGAGTTTCTAATGGTTTGCATAGGAGAAATAAGGACAAGAGTGCAGAGGACTTGGGGAAGGTGTCAAAATATTTGAACTGGGCATCTGGTGAACTTATAGTGGTGTTCACTGAGTTGGGAATCACTGAAGGAGGAAGAGGTTTGGGAGCAAAAATCAAATGCTAAATTTGAAATGCCCATGAGATATCCAGTATATCCAGAAAAAATTCCAGTAAGTAGTTAAACATACAAGTCTAGATTTCAGTAGCAAGTTTTATTCTATAAATCAAAATTTAGCCATCATCAGAGTATAGAGGCTATTTAAAACCAGGAGAATGAATGAGGTCACCGAAGAAGATGATATAAATAGAGAAAAAAAGAGGTCTCAGAATTGAGTCCTGAGCTCTCAGGCATTCAACAATCTCACCATTGGCAAAATAAGCCAGTAACAGAGACTGAGAAGGAGTAATATTAAGATCGAAGAACAAGAAGAGTACAGTGTCCTAGAAACCAAGGGAAGAAAATACTTAAGAAGAAAGTGAACAGTTCTGTCAAATGCTTCTGAAAAAAAATAATCTATGAACAAGTGTCTACTGAGTTTGACAATGAGGAAGTCATTGGTGACTTTGACAAGATCTTGACTTAATTTTTAAGTGGAGTGATGGGGAACAAAGCTTTGTTATAGTGGGTTCAATAGAGAATGGGAGATGAGAAAGTAGAGATTTCAAAATATTTTTTCCTTAAGCAGAACAAATGGAGCCATTGCTGCCAAGGGGGATATAAGATCAAATATAAGATCAAGGTCAGTATCTATCTATGTATCTATGGATCTATGGATCTATGTATCTATCTATGATACAAAACAGAAGAGAAAGGATAACTGGTGATAAAGAAGAAAAGGGAAACAGCTGCATGAACAAAATCGCTGCAAAAGTAATAAGGGGTAGAATTCATATTAATTATAGAAAGACATTGCTCACTTCAGAAAAAAAATATACCTTCCTTCCTGCAAGTCACCAGTACCTTAAGGTAAAAAAAAAAATGCATTTATTCTTTAATTCTAAGGAGATATTTTGTTATTTTAGAGGTATTTTAATGAGAAAACCTCTAGAAAGTATGAATTAACGTTTATTAGAATCAATGTCTTTTGTCAATGTCTTATGGTCGACAAAAACAACTGATAGAGCCTTAAAAGAAAATGACTTCTGTAATGGTTACATTTCCTCCTTTAGGTTTTTAAAAAATATTAAGTAGGATGAGGGTTGCACACAGGTAGAATAATGAAGTGTGGACTGATCATTCATTCCCAGTTGAAAGTGTAACAGCTTGTTTGAAAATTAATATTCAATATTCTCAGAGGTGTCTTTCAAACTTCAAAGTGAGACTTTCTGATGTTGTAGTTTGTATGAAAACTTGAGCAGAGTAGAGTAGCTGATATGAAATTCAACATATGTTAAATTACCATAATAAGAGATCAGTTCAGGGCAAAGGGTTGCTTGCTATATGAGATTTTTGTGTAATTGTTTTCACTCTGCCCATGACAATTCTGAATTTCTCTCTGACATGTTCTTTCTTCTGCCAGTGCAGCAATGGAAAGCATATGGTAGTTTTTCTTTTTAGGTCTGTAGTTTTATAATCTTTGTCACATTTTAGGCATAACAAGTAAGTTGAAAATCTGCTTCTTTCCCCCATCAAACATGAACTTCTGGTTGAAAATCTAGGTAGACGAGGAAATGGAGTTGCTTTATTTTTCAAAGAATATAGGTATATGAACCATGACTAAGTCTCTGATTCTTTCAAAGAGAATAAATAGAACACCAAGGTTGTCATGACCTCAAATCAGTATTAATGGAATTGCCTGATGTTTGGGGCCTAAAAGTATTATTTCTTAATTGTTTGCAGTTGCTTCGAGCCTTTTAAATCCAGATATAAACACTGGGGATTGGTATTGTCTAAAGATGGATTACTCTACCATTAGTTTACCATTTTATTTTACTCTGATATTAGAAAACACTGAAAGTTGTAATAATAATAGAAGGAAAGAAAAAGGGAAGGGCAGAGAAAGGGAAGAGAAGGCAATAGCCAGTTTGGGGGAAAATGATTTAAAAATATTGAAAAGTGCTATGGTGAGCGCTGTGAATTGTGTAAGACTGTTGAATCACAGACCTGTACCTCTGAAACAAATAATACATTATATGTTAAAAAAAAAAAAAAAGAAGAAGATAGCAGGAAGGGAAAAATGAAGGGGGGAAATCGGAGGGGGAGAGGAACCATGAGAGACTATGGACTCTGAGAAACAAACTGAGGGTTCTAGAGGGGAGGGCAGTGGGAGGATGGGTTGGCCTGGTGATGGGTATTAAAGAGGGTACGTTCTGCATGGAGCCCTGGGTGTTATACGCAAACAATGAATCATGGAACACTACATCAAAAACTAATAATGTAATGTATGGTGATTAACATAACATAATAAAAGAATAAAGAAAAAAATATTGAAAAGTACTAGTCAACAGCCTTCAAATGGCACAAGAAGTTGAATCCACCACTAAGACAGGAAGTAGAATCATTTGTCTGTCAACACACTTACCAGTAACATCATAGATGGACTCGTTTCTATAGCAGAAACTGAGGGCATTCCAAAGAAGGCTGTTTTTGTCCCGAACAGTATGACATCACTTGGCATTTTTTTTCTTTTCTTTTCTTTTCTTTTTTAAAGATTTTTTAAATTTATTTGACAGAGAGATAGAGAGAGAGCACAAGTAGGCAGAGTGGCAGGCAGAGGGAGAGGGAGAAGCAGGCTCTCTGCTGAGCAGGGAGCCGGACGTGGGGCTTGATCCCAGGATCCCAGAATCATGACCTGAGCCGAAGGCAGACGCTTAACTGACTGAGCCACCCAGGCGCCCCCTGGCATTTCTTTTCTTTGCAGGGAACTGTCTGCAGTCTCTCCCACTCTTTCCAAGTGCCTGGGATATGCAGCCACATTTGACTGTGCCCCAAAGGCTTAATAATTCAGAGCAAATGACTTATCTTCTTTTGCCTAAATTTTCTTGTCTGTAAAATTGGGATATTATTAATTTCTACCTCAGAGAGTTATTATAGATATTAAACAAAGTAAAAATGGTAAGGTGCTTTAAATTGTATCTATCATATTTTAAATACTCAATGAATATTAGTTATCATTAATATTACCATTAGTCCTAAAATAATGAAGAAGAGACATTCCTTATTGCTCTTTTCAAAAGTGAGACTTACTCAAAGTTTGCCCTAGTATTTGAGCCAGAAATCAGTATGGTCCCCATTAGCCAGTATAAAATCTAAACTTCCTAAACTTAGGACTTCTATACGGCAGTGTTAAATTTTCTTATTTCCCTCATACAAGGGCACTTGTCAAGCCTCATCAGAATACCTGTATTAAAATATAAAGTCCTAGAAACAGTATTAGGCCTTTATTGGAGATTTTCACATACTTATGTCCTAGCACTTGGGTTTAACAGATGCTTTGGGTATATAAGTGGTGTATTACAAATAACGAGAAACGTCTGAAAGCACAAATTGTTTGTTGGCAACCACATTTTTATCAATAATTTTGTTTTATAAGAAATATATATATGTATACATATATGTATATATACAAACTCATATGTATACACACACACACACACTTACTTTGTTTCATATGATTTCCATGTCAAGATGAGAATTTTCTCTGCAAATCTGCACTACTTTTGAATAAGGAGAAGAGTTCTTCTTTTAAACCCACTTATTCTCAGAATATTATTCCTTTCTCCCCATATGCCTCTGTCAACCTTTTTATTCTTTCATTTCTACATTTTTTTAGACTTTAAGAATGCAAAAATAGCAAACCTACCTTTTGACTATATGTATTACAGAAAAAGAGCTAGAAAAAATGATGAGGGTTGTACACTCTACGCCCTCCACACATTATATAAAGGCATGAACTCAGGAGCCAAACTAAAGCTAAAATCCATAAAGAATAACAGTTATACAAGTGTCTACACTTATATTATTAATTAAAATCTTAATTTAGTAGAACCACTATTGCCTGTCAGAAGAAATAATATACTTCAAATTCCTTCCATTTGGAGTTCATCCTTATTCAATATTTACATAGAATTCTAATCTTCTAGAAGGAATATTCAATCTAATGAGTAAGTAATCAATCATGATAGGGATATAGGGAGTAGTACACCAGATAATTTGCTAAAAACTGTTTTATTGTGGGAGACAAAAGAGCATAATGATTTAAAGTCTATAGTTTTGGATTCCACTTTCTATGTTCAATTCCAATGCCACAGTTTACTGAGTGTGTGACCCTGTTAAGTCCTCTATCAAATGAAGATAATATGATTACCTACACCTCATGGGGCTGTTTTCAGTATGAAATGAGAAGACACACACTAAGTGCCTATACATAGTAATGATCCATCAGTAAATACCCATAATATTATTAACATGGATAAATGTTAGGCTGAACTATAAGCAACCACTTTTTTGCCAGTATCTGTCAAATATTGGAAATGTCATATATTTCAATCTAATGCATGTACATAGAGACCAAATCTCTAGAAGCTTTAAAAGAAACCCCAGAAAACTGAGCAAAAGAAACATTTTCCCCCACTGACCTTTTGAGAAAGATAAATGATTGTATGAAGACAATTCAAAATGAGAAACTTTATGAACTTGAACTCTAAGGACTGTAAATTATCATATATCATATCATATTATCAGATGTTTAAAGTATGTGTAGGATGAAGTGTATTACCATGTATTTATATTCTTTGAAAAATGATAATCTAAGGGCGCCTGGGTGGCTCAGTCATTAAGCATCTGCCTTCGGCTCAGGTCATGATCCCAGGGTCCTGGGATCCAGGCCCCATCGGGCTCCCTGCTCTGTGGGAAGCCTGCTTCTCCCTCTACCAATCCCTCTGCTTGTGTTCCTGCTTTAGCTAACTCTCTCTCTCTCTGTCAAATAAATAAACTGTATTAATGGTAATACAGGGTAAGGCATTGTGCATTTTGATTCATGCATTAATTCAACAGATCCATTTTCTTTTTTTTTTTAAGATTTTATTTATTTTTATTTGAGAGAGAGAATGAGAGAGAGAGAGCACATGAGAGGGGGGAGGGTCAGAGGGAGAAGCAGACCCCCTGCTGAGCAAGGAGCCTGATATGGGACTCGATCCCGGGACTCCAGGATCATGACCTGAGCCGAAGGCAGTCGCTTAACCAACTGAGCCACCCAGGCGCCCCTACAGATCCATTTTCTTGTCAGTTGTGCATCAGGCACTGGGGACACAATGATGAGTGAGATAGGCAGGGTCTCTGCTCTCAAGTAGGCACAGATCACTGGAACTGCTGGAATCTAGTTCTCATTGCAATACCACCAAAACAGAGCATCAAAAGTTCATCAAATACCAAAATTCAAATTCCTTTTCTCACTGTAAGCATTCAGGAGCGCCAGAGCTGTTGATATTTCTGAAAAGGAGAGAGTAAATTGTTCTTATGTAGAAGATTATCCCTCTTCATTTATGAGTCACATAACATATTAAGAACCACAAAACCTCTTATTTGACTTAAACAGTTAGATAACTAACAATAAAATTGGAAACTGGAAGAATAATAGGTGAATCACAAATCTGCTTAAAGAATTCTGAATGTTATATGACAGTTCATTTCTTCAATGGCTTCTTCCCTAAAGAGAAATGTTTCCCAATTTTAAGCAAATTAAGTGTTCATAAATATTCAAAAGGTGACATTCTTTTAATGTGGCATATATAATTCATGATTTTCTCCATGTTGCCATTATACAGATAAAAATAAGTACATTGAAAGGGTGCTAACTATCCATTTGAATCTTTTTTTTAAGATTTTATTTATTTATTTATTTGAGAGAGAGAGAGAGAGAAACAGCATGAGAGGGGATAGGGTCAGAGGGAGAAGCAGGCTCCCCGCTGAGCCGAGAGCCCGATGTGGGACTCCATCCCAGGACTCCGGGATCATGACCTGAGCTGAAGGCAGTCGCTTAACCAACTGAGCCACCCAGGCGCCCTATCCATTTGAATTTAAAAGCTCACTCTCCCAGTAGCAAATGAGTAGCCAAAAAAACCCATGTGTGTACATTTGTCATATGTATATTAACAGACCTCTACATAAATATTTTCTATGAGAAAACAACTAAGACATTTTCAATGTTAGCATCATAAAACCTTAATGAATTTTTCATAACTGAAAGAGTGCAGAGGTTTAGAATATGAATTAGAAATCTTTTGAAGAGTAGAAACTGTCTCTCAATCCAGTCATTGAACCATGTGGGGAAAGATGAAGATTTTAGGGAAAGGAGTCACCTTTCCTGAACTCAGAAAGCAGCTTCTAAACTAAATTGCCAGGGTACTGCACACACAGCCATTTCTTCATTTTTCCCACTGATAATTGAAGGATTCTCTTGTGAAAAATGTATTTTAAGAAATAACGTTGTTAAAAGCAAAAGATATACATAACAGGGAAAACACAACATTATCAGTTAAGCCAAATAATCTGGACATTTGTAAAATGATAAAAATGATCAATTATAAACCAAAAATACTATAATGACAATACATTTTATAATTATCTTGTCAAGATGAGCAGATGTTAAGTTGGATTCTCATAGCTATGTTTATCAAAAACCCCAATCAAGTCTCAGAAAAACATAGATTATTACTATCTAAAAACTTCTTTATCTTTGTATAAGTCTTTCTGCTGTCTGAAATCATGTAAATAGGCAATAACAGAAAAAGAAAGTCTTATCCAGCTTACTCTTCTAAATTGAAAAAGATCATAAAACCCTACTGGATCTATCCACCAGTGTCAAAACTCCCTGTACTCAAGTTTAATTCCAGAGATTGTTTCATTGCAATTGAATATTTGGCCAAATTTTAGAGATGTCAACAAAGATTTTATAATACCAGGTTTAGACAGAGATACCTCATAGGCTTAATAAATAATTTCAAGTACGTGTGACCCTCCTTGGAGTAATTTAAGGAGACTTCACCTTCCAGCCTCAAGAAAGTCTAAGAATCTAGTGTCATTCTCTTGAATGATGTCAAGTGTTTTTCAGAGACATCTCGTTCTTCTTTTTGTTTCCCCAAAGGTATTAAAATTAATTTACTATTTTCATTTTTCAATCTCCATTATCACTGTCTAAAGACTTCGAATATCCCCTTGAACCTCTATATCGTGAGGCTCCATGTCAGACAAATGCTAATTATAAGATTATAATGATGTTGCATCTTAGCGCTTGTGAGCTTGTCTTCTAATTCTCACCCTATTCTGCCATACTACATTATCAAATTGGACTGAACTTAATTATATCTGAATATCTGAACTTAATTACATTATGTTAATATTTATGTAGTCATTCCTTGGCCCATGTCAAGAATTTGGTTGAAAATTACTTGCTCATTCATGGTGAGAGCTTAAGGTCTGGACTAGGAGATATATCCCTAATAAATTTTATCCTACTTTCTAAAGTAGTCTCAAATTGGAATTACATTGACTGGGCAAGTTGCTATAAAGCAAAAATATCTACTCTTCTACCTTCAGAATGGAATAGAATCAATTCAGAGAGTGGGATGTGGTCCACCGCAGTCTCTTAATGCTTCTTTACCATTTGCACTGATTAAGGTGTTCTACAAATAGACAAAGTTGTGGAGTCATTTTTATTACCCCGAATGGCTTTTAGGAGGTGAAGTGATTTACTGAGAAAATATGTCTTAAAATGATAGCTTGAAATAAAAGTTAATATTGGAAGGTCTTGTTCAAACGATAAATCTATGTATGGGGCAGGATAAAGACCTTCTTCTACTCCTTAATTAAACTGAATACACAGATAGGGAAAGTATTCTTCAAAAAAGAACATGGGTATGAGACAGGGATCACCTGGAAAATGTAAGACTACATAGTTTCTAACTCCAGATGGAGTGGCTAGGGACAATAGGAAAGTAAAAGATGGGTTCTTAACATTACAAGTGGTGGGGTGTGAACTTATGTAATTTATCAGGTGTTATCTCTATTAGTAGATTTTTTTACTTTTTCCTTCTATTTTTTTCTTTCTCTTTTCCCTGTTCTTCTCTTTCCTTCTCTTCCCTTTCTTCCTTCCTTTTATTTTTTTATGTGAGAATTAAAAAAAAAAAAAAAAAAAGATGGTGTAAAGTACCCACAACAGGCAAAGTGGCTCGAAAACAGAAGAGATCAAGAGACTTTGGGAATTTCCAAACATTTAGCCGGGGGGGCTTTACTCATCCATAAACTACACAAATGAGGACACAACTTTACTTCAGGTTTATGCGTATAAACTAGAAGAAGTTAAAATGTGGTTTAACCAAAGTCAAGAATAGACTAAAACACACAATATGGTTTTCAAAGGTAAAAGCTTCAGCCTCTCTATCGCGTCCTTTACCAGCTTATGTCTTGTGCATCATGGTGGAACTAGCTGCTTGTATAGGTGGTAGCCAATGCTGGAGCAGGCATGCCCACGTGAGGGGTGGCACTCGGGCAGGTGTGAGTGCCAGACTGGGGCAGGGTGCTCCCAGCAAATGGTGCAGGAGCGTGAAGGGAGAAAAGAAAGACAGGAGCAATGCTATCCCCTAAAGCGACCAACAGAAAAGCACAGCAGCTTTTTATTAGCCATCAATTAATCAATTGCTATCAGTTACAAAAATATTTCTTAAAGGTCTGAATGAAAATGTAACTGAACTTGCCCAGGTACCCCCGGACATGATATCTTTTAATGACGTCCATATAGAAATTAATTCTGAGAATTCCTGGTTGTACGATTGGCCTCTGACCCATGTGGATTCAGCTATACGCATTTCTTTTAAAATAAGTTCTCAAGGATGCAGAATTGTTCAAACTTTCTTCGGACACATTTGGTGGCTTTACCCCAGTGGTAATATATATTCCTTAGTTTACACAGAAATTCAAATAAATAATAATGGCACAATAATTATAAAAATAAGGAAACCAAACTTGAGTTATTTGTATTTTATGTGACCACCCGGCTTTACAACTTTTTAAACTATGCAACAGAGAAATACAGGTGTCACATTTTTGTTTGGTAAGTGCACATTTTATTTCATACATTAGCTACTGAATTTAAAAAGTTTAAATTTACTGCTCTTTCCAGAAATTTAACTGTCTTAAAATTAAAGAGTGAATTGAGAAAAGGATTGTTTTGATTGTTATATGAATCTTACTGAAAATAATTTTGTTAGAGAATGAGATGTTAAAAAGGTGATCTACAGCGATGCTTTGGATCTAGGTATGCCATTGAAACAGAGTACTTGGGTCCAGATACCAGTCCAGCTCTTAACTGTTTTTGTGATTTTAGGCAAGAGGTTAAGTTTCTTTATCTATAATATGGGAATAAAAAAATCCTAACTTCCATAATTTGGCTATGTAAATAATGCTGTAATAAACATAGGGGTGAAATATCTTTACGAATTAGTGTTTTCATATTCTTTGGGTAAAGGCCCAGTAGCAGAATTATTGGATCATGTGGTAGTTCTATTTTTAATTTTTTGAGGAGGCTCCATACTGTTTTCCATAATGACTGTACCAATTTGGTACCAATTTGGTACCAATTTGTATTCCCACTGACAGTTCCCTTTTCTCCATATTCTTGCCAACACTTACTATTTCTTGCCTTTTTGATTCTAGCCATTTGACAGGTGTACAGTGATATCTCATTGTGGTTTTGATTTGCATTCCCCTGATGATTAGTGATGTTGGGCATCTTTTCATGTGTCTGTTGGCCATCTGTATGTCTTCTTTGGAAAATGTCTATTCAGGTCCTCTGTCCACTTTTAATTGGATTATTTGGGTTTGGGGGGTTTTGTGTGGTGTTCAGTTGTATACGTTCTTTATATATTTTGGACATTAGCCCCTTATTGGATATATCATTTGTAAATATCTTCCCCTATTCAGTATGTTGCCTTTTGTTTTGTTGATGGTTTCCTTAGCTGGGCAAAAAGCTTTTTATTTTGGTGTGGTCCCGATAGCTTCTTTTTGCCTTTGTTTCCTTTGCCCAAAGAAAACCTATTTAGAAAAATGCTGCCAAGGCCAATGTCAAAGAAATTACTGCCTATGTTTTCTTCTAGGAATTTTATGGTTTCACGTCTGCAATAGGACTTTGGACTAAGATATTCCTAACTCCAAAATCTGGGTTCTTACTACACCATTATATTCTTTTTTTTTTCCAAAGATTTTATTTATTTATTTGACAGAGAGAGACACAGCCAGAGAGGGAACACAAGCAAGGGGAGTGGGAGAGAGAGAAGCAGGCTTCCCGTGGAGCAGAGAGCCCGATGTGGGGCTCGATCCCAGGACCCCGGGATCATGACCTGAGCCGAAGGCAGACGCTTAACGACTGAGCCACCCAGGCGCCCCTACACCATTATATTCTTATACAAATTTTATTCAGTTCCTAAAAGAGCTTACTGTCTGGTAAAAACAAGAATTTATACAGAAAGGTAAACCCACAGTTATTTAAATATTCTCCTATTGCCTCTCCTTCTAGAAATCTCAAAGCCAAGGAATATGTTCAGTTGTAATAGCTCACTTTAACTTTAATTTCTGGAGACCTATTACCTTCTGTTTTTCATTACTTAGGGTTTCCAAGATCTTCTGTCTTTGAATGTTTGACTTATAGCAGTGTTTTTGCACAGAGATGTATATAAATTAAGACAAGTCCATTGGGGAAGTAATATGTGGGAATATTGGAGAAAAATCCAAACATATAATACTTACATGTATTAATCAATATTGAATGATTCACAAATGATGCTATACTCTGTATTAATTACAGAATATTCTGTATATGTTCTGTAACTATTCTGTATTCTCCTCTCATTATATCCACAGTCAGTGTCAGGGTTTCTTCCTTTCTCCTACATTTGTCTTTTACTAACCTCACTTTCTTTTCATTCCTATGATAGAAAAAGAAAGATAGCTGTGAAGTGCTTTTTATAGTAGAAATTTTTATTAAAAAGTCAGAATATTGGTAAGGTATAATAGTAATTAGTTTCATACTGAATACAAGGGCAATGGTGGAAAGTGAAGGGGCAGCATATTTATAGAGGTGATGGGGAAATAGTTTCGAAACTGTAGAGGAAACAGTCAATAGTCATTGGCTCTCTGGGCTCATCCTGGGAAGTCATCCAAACATACTTTAAAATTCTGTTGGAGGTGGAAAACCTATCACACCCACATTGATCAATAGCAGTCAGGTTGAAAAAATGAAAAAGGTCTGAAATCAGAAATGACGAGAGTAACAGTGACCTGTTTCAGAGCCAATCCAAGGCCACATCTTGTTCTCATCCTTTCTGACCTCTCAATCATGACTCAAAGAGTTGACCACTCTGTCTCCATTATTGTTTAGCTGTGGAGGGGACAGACTCCCCTCACTACCAAGAGCTTCTTCATGCCTTCCCAATGCTTTCTTTGTTGATAGGCTGCAGTTCACTGCCAGACTCTCTGCTCTCTATCCTTGTTCCTTGTACTCTTAAAGCAGAGAAGCTTCCCCTCTTAGAATCTGTCAGGGTAAGTACTGACTAGTGGAAAGAGCATGGCCTTTAGGATCAAACATTCCTGGGTTTTAGTTTTCATTACACACATCAGCTATGTGACCTAGGATGCACTGTCCACAACTTTAAGCCTCAGTTTTATCTGTAGAATGGAAATGGTCAAAGCATATTCATTTTCTAGTGCCACCATAACACATTTCCACATGAAACTTGTCTAATTCCTGGCCTACAGAATTTCTAGTGGTGAGGAATTGCTGAGGAAACAGATTTCTCTTAACTTTCTGAAGAACTAAGAAATTTCAAAGACACTGCTGAGATCAAAGCACACCTATAGTAGGAGTATATTTACCAGAGATAGCCATGACTTTTCTCCTGCAACGCAATGGTATAAGACAACCTTAGAGGTTTCTGTAAACAGGTGGGTGCCACAGGGCAATAGACAACTTATACTGCTAGCCATGGGGCATCTTTACATACAGCAGCTTAATAGAGGTTTAAAGCAATTGAAGTTATCTTCCCTTCTCCCCAAACACTCAACTTTTCTATCACTATCAAGAGTAGCATCCTTTCTTCAGATATCAAAGATGGCAATTACTAATCTTACTACTAAGAGTTAAGAAAACAAATGGGATGCTCCAGAGTGAGGATGGACCAAAACCTTCCTTGTATGCTTTCCCTCACAGCTACCCTGGGTGAGGGAAACTATCACAAGGAATCAAACTCTAGAAGGGGACAGATACATTTCATAATATGCAGCTGTCCTCCTAGCTGGCCAGAATAATACTGATAGTTCTCTTTTTGCACTCTCCGAAACTTTCTCTGTGCTACATACATTTCTTCCATTATGATCTCATAACATCTACCAAATCCACATGAAATTCTTGCCCCCAACTACTGAGATCGTGCCCTTGGTTTTCTTCTTGAATTCCTTTGGCTTACATACATCACATAAGTACTATCAGGTTTAAATTGCAATATCAAAGTAGTATGGTTGCAGTGTTTCATTAGGAGTAATGTGGAAAGTAAGATGGTATCTCTCCCCAAATAGGTAGCTTAGAGTATAGATGAATTTCTTCTCTTTCTCCAAGAAAACTGTCATTTTTGTAAGGATGAGAGTTCAGAGCTATGAAGTTCAAACTTACCTAATCCAACTATGGTGTTTTAAAAATGAGTAAATTGTTGGGGCATCTGGTGGTTCAGTGGGTTGAACATCCAACTCTTGATTTTGGCTCAGTTCATGAGCTCAGGGTCATGCGATGGAGCCTCAGGTAGAGATCTGCATGGTCCTCTGCACTCAGCAGGAAGTCTTCTTGGGATTCTCTCCCTCTTCCTCTACCCCCACCCCCCGCTCATGCGTTCTCTCTCTCGCTCTCTAAAATAAATAAATAATCTTTAAAAAAAATTAGTAAATTGAGGATAAGAGAAGTTAAGTAATTTGCCTAAAGTGTCACAGCTTAACTGTGACTAGGGAGGATTTGCACAAGGGGGGGTCCCATTTACTCTTATTTCCACTGTACTACATGACCCACCCCTTTCAAAATTCTGCTAACTTCAGTCAATTTGTGAAACTGTTTCCAGGTATCTGCACCCAAATGAACCAATGTTGATCATATCCCTATTCCTGGTTGTTGAATATTTATTGATTTCAACAGAGTTAAATTTATGGTTGTTCTTTCATATAGAATGCGTGCCAATGGTTTCCATTTTATAAAAAATACATGTTTTCCTACTTAGATTTAGAAGAAATATGTATCCTTCTCTCTTCCTTCTACATATTAAACTACGAATGATTCAAGTTGCAGAGATACCTGCTTCCAGCAACTTCTCTGGGGCACTACTCCAAAAAACTAATGTGTACAATCATTAAATACTGGGGTTTGACTGATAAGAATTTTCTGTATGTCTTCTTCTGTCTAATGATATTAAGACAAAGTTCCCAATTGGTACCTTTGGTGATTTACTGTTCCTGTTCCAATGGTAATGATGGAAAATGCTTTCCCACTATCATTTAATTAGGCCAAAATCCTAGTAGGAATTAGTCTTAAAAATGTACCAGCAGAGAAAGGATTGAAAGCAGCTATAAAGAACTTTGCACCAAGACTGGACAACTTCAATAGCACAGCACTGGTATTAAACACTATCAATAATGGGAGTAATCCTTTACCGTAAAAGAGTTAGAAGCAGACGTCCTTTGTTTTTTGAGGCTTGCCTTCCCTATCTATATAATGAAGGTGCTGGGCCAACACATTTGAAACATTCATCCCCAAAAGGATATTCTAAAAGAACATATCCCTGAGGATAAACAGCATGTGGACAAATTGTCTAAAAAGAATGAGAAGTAATTCTAAAACAGTGGAGTAAATCTGACTTGCTTAACTACATATGGCTTGTTATATACCAGAGCTTAATCCTTCTAAGTCCTCATGCACTTAGAAAAGTATCTAATCTCTTAACAAAATATCAAGCATATTTGGGACTACTCTCTTGCATTTCATACAGCAAATATGAACTCATCTGAATTACTTAGAAACAAGTACAAGGATATTTTGAGAGTATTTTATAGAACATGTTATGAAAAGTTGATTTTTTTTACTAGTCAATCATTTCAACATCTAAATTTCATAATTTAAGGTATTTTGACATTTGTTTATTTTATAGAAATGAAAGAATATCACATTACTTAAAGTTTTCCATTTAACATAAGATTAGAGAGATAACCATACATTATCCATAGGGGCGCCTGGGTGGCTCAGTCATTAAGCGTCTGCCTTTGACTCAGGTCATGGTCCCAGGGTCCTGGGATCGAGCCCCACATCGGGCTCCCTGCTCAGCGGGAAGCCTGCTTCTCCCATTCCAGCTATCCCTGCTTGTGTTCCCTCTCTCGCTATGTCTCTATCTGTCAAATAAATAAATAAAATCTTTAAAAAACATATTATCCATAGCTATATATTGGAATTGAGTTTGCAAAAACAATTTTGTTACTTTTTCTCATTTAGTACTTCTCTGAAATCCTTCCATTAAACAGAAGAGAAAATTGGGACTTCCTGTCAGTTAATGGGTTTGCTTTCTAATTCTCTGAAAAAAAAAAAAAAACCTGGAAAGAAAAGACTTCCAAAGATTTCCACACCATTTCATATCTACCCACTTATGAGTGACTGCGCCCACTTTCTCCGCCTTCCTGTGAATGCTCTGTCTAAAGCCATTCTCTCTACTGCTGTAGTAAATTGTATTCTCTCTCACATACTCAAATACCTTGCTCAAGCATTTGTCATCTCTCTTCCACATCATCAACTTTTGCCTTCTACATGTGTATTTCTATCAACACAAAAACAATATAAATATGATGCAGCTTTTTCCCCCTAAAATGAAACAACTACTTACTACTACTTACTCAATTTCCTATTCTATTTCTTTACCTTGTAGCAAAGTTCTTTGACAAAGATGTTTATATTTGCTGTCTCCAATTCCTCTCCTCCTAACTCACTCAAATTTTCACCTCCATCACTACACCCAAACTGCTCATCAAGATCAGCAAGAACGTACTTGTTGCCAAATCCAGTGGTCAATTCTCAGCCCTCATCTTATTTGGCTACTCAGTACCATTTGACATGGCTAATCTTTCTCATTTCTTGTTACATATTCTTCATTAGACTTTTTGAACACCACACTCTCCTGGTTTTCCTCCTACCTCCTTTCCAGTCTCCTCTGCAGATTTCTACTCTTTTTCTAAAACTTCAAATATTCTAGTGCTCCCCAGCTCAGTTCTTGGCCTCTTCTCATTTCTGTCCATTTTCATTCCCTTAGTAAATGTAGGATGTCTCATGACTTGAGGTACCAAGTACATTCCAACAACACAGAATTTTATCTCAGCCCAGACCTCTCTTTGCGACTCCAGGCTCATAATATCCAACTCCTAGACATTTCAAATTCAGCATCTCCAAAACTGAATTCCTGATCTTCTCTTCCAAATATACCCCAAACTTAACCCTTCCCATTTTAATTGATGTCAACTCTACCCTTCTAGTTGTTCAGGCCAAAAACCTTGGAATCCTCCTTAAATCCTCTTTCTGCCACAACACATCTGTTAGGGATTTCTGTCGGCTCTATCTTCAAAATGCATCCATCATTGAATACTTCTCATCATATCCTATACCGCCACCTTGTTTCTCACTTATAATAATGCAATAGTCTCGTAACAGATAAAAAGTCCAGAGTGGTTGGGCATTTGGATGAAGAAACAGGGTAGATATCAGAAAGAAAGGTCAGAGATAAATTCTTGTAGAGCTTTTTAAGTAAATATAGAAATCCTGGATTTTATGTTACTGTGATAGGAAACTTGGAATATTTTAAATAGGAAAGTGAAATATTCTGATCTATGTTTTAAGAAAGAGAACTGCTCCTGGAAGGAGGATGAATGGTATAGGAGCAAGGCTAAAAGCAGAGGTATCACAGAAGAAGCATTTCAGTAGACCAGGGAGACATGATGATGAGAGTAGAGATGGAAAGAAGAGGGCAGATTCAAGAATGGGGTAGAGACCACAAGGCATGTTGATGGACTGGCTCAGGGAAAGTGAGGGAAAGAGAAATTAATGTAACCACCAGGTTCTTAGCTTAAGCAACCTGGTAGATGGTAATATTTACTGAGTCAGGAAATATTCTCTTAGTATTGTTTTATGGCATCTTCAAACATATAACCCAAAGACTATTTACTCTCACTTAAGTATTCTATAGACTTAAACTATATAAATTGCATAAGTTCAATAAAAATTGAGATTTTAAAACTTATTTCATATACCTAACAATGCTTTCTCTGCTTTAAAATTAATTCCTTAACCACATATTGGTCATACTGATAAACTGTATCCTATAAGGTTAGAATAATTGAGTGGTGTCTATAATGTTTAATATTTCTAAAATACTTGGCTACCATATGTGCTAACAATTCCAGGGAAAGGAAACTCACCTATCCCAGTGACTCTAGCACTGAACTCAACTTTTAAACTTATCTAATCATTAAGACACTTTTCCTTATATTGAGCCAAAATCTACCTCTTGGGGTATTTATCTAATAGTCCTGATTCTGCCATCTGTGGTAAATAAATAGCATCTAATCTAAGATGAACAATATTTGTCACTTTCGGCACCACTTTTCATTCTTCTGCTAAGAGCACACATTGCTAATTGATCAATGTGCCCTTTCCTGCGGATCCAGCACTGGCTTCAGAATCACTCTCAGCACAGTATTCTTGGCAGTCACTACAAATCAATAGCAGATAAACTTAATCCTTCTAAATAAAAAATGTTTATCAAGTGCTTATTATGTTTCTGTACTCAAGCAATTCACAGTCTAGATTTGTATGCAGACGATTATAAAACAAACTCATAAATACTACTTTAAAAGGAAGTACAGAATACTATGGAGGCAAGAAAAAGGGCACTTGGCCCAGATTAAATAGGATAAGAGCTGCCTTCTTGTTATTGCCCTTTAGTTGGATAAATATTATGTGTCTCTTGTTTTCCTTCTGCAGGCCAAATGTCCTTGGTATCTTCAAGCCCATGTGCTAAAAGAAAATGTTAAAGCATATCAGGAAGATATTTCTAATCCTTTTTTATGTAAAAGGTACTTTTGACTTGCACATAATTAACATTAGGAGATAGTTGAGAAATGACTGTACAGTTCTAGTGTGAAAGTATAAATCAAAAATTGTATACTCAGCCAAGTGTTCCTTCATCTATAATCAACAGAGAGACTCAGGCAACTATGCAAGGGATTAGGCAATTTAGCTCATGGAAGCTTTTTTTTTTTAAACACACAGACATACAAACTGACAATGAAATCTAGCCAACCAAGAGATTAATCAGAATAATTCAATAAATGTAAAATAGTGATAAGTCAGAAATACCTAATGGTGAGTACTGAATCTGTTTAAACATATAAAAATTAAGCAAGTGTGGGTTTTGTAAGGTGATAATTTCCTCTTCTCTCCTATCAGGGAGTCTGTGGATACTTTGCATAGTTGAAACAGTCAAAAACATATTAATGTCAAGTACCAAGTATATTATTGTAATAATATATTAATAATAAACTAATGATGTAATGTATGGTGATTAACATACCATAATAAAATAAAATTAAAAATAATATATTAATATAACATGGTAATATTAATATTATATGGGGCAATACACCTCAGTAGTTATCTCTCATAATATATTAATGTAATTCCTTGCCATAAGCAATCATAGGCTAAAATAAAAAGAAAAATTAAAGTCAGACTACAAAGTTGGGTATAATTATTCTTAGATAAAATAAGACAGATCCCACCTATCCATCATTAAAATACAATTAGATTATGATGTGTATTTTTCTTTAGTGACTAGTTATCAGAATTAGGTATATCGGGAGAGAAAATCCAAGAAGTATCAAGTAAGATTTAGTCTTTATTAATAATTCTTCAACCTGAAAGGGCCTACATTTTCCTATTACAGAAATTTTTATGGGATTCGATTTTGTCTTAGAAATACCAGTGATTTGCCAACAAAATTTTTTTTTAAATTGTAATTTTTAATTCTAAAGTGGTTCAACTGATTTTTTTGCAATGTGTTTACATAGGGACTATGGAAAGTATTTTTCTGCATCTTCTATGGTTGAAGTCCTATTCAAGCCTCCTTGTAAACAAATTTATAATTATTAAGATACTATAAAATCATTGTAGTTTATTAAGAGATATTGATAAAGTACCCCAGAGAAAATATAAATAAATTTTCAGCTAGTTAAAAAAAACAAAAACAGAGTCTGAACAGATGGCAATCTTATCTAAGCATAGAATTACTATGAAAACTAACACCTCTGTATTTTTATTTGATTTTTCCATATAATTTTCTTTTGAAAATTATTTTAAGAACATTTTTTCTTCATTGATGAGCTTTCCTCATTCAGCCAAAGTTATCAAATATAACCAAGAAATATAATATACCAAGAAAATAATTTACCAAATTAACTGACCTCAAATTATTTTCAAAAGAAATGTTCAGATTGCCCAAATTAAAACCAGATTAATTTATCCCCCATACTTATTGGACCATATTAACCTTAACGGCTGCCAAGATTCTGAACTTGATTTATTTTATGTGTGGGCAAACAATCATAAGTATCTATAGATTCAAGTGTGGATATTAGCACACAGAGAACATAAAGAAATCTGATTGATATAAGAAAATGTCAGAAAAAAGCAAATGATATTTATTACTTCATATGCTAGGTTTCCAGGCTTTGATTTTTTTTTTTTTTTGAGGAAACTGTGGTAGGTTGGTTGATAGTATTTTAATCAATTGTTTGATGACAGAAAGAAAAGAAAAAGACCTAAGAACCCTTTAACACTGCCCCGAAATGGAATACACTGTTAAAAATATCAGAGAGAGCCACTAAAAATTCTTTCAGCATTTTGGGGTTAAACAACAGGATCTAGGATGAAAACATTGTCAAACACCTTATGGAAAGCCAACCAAACAGAATTCCTTTATTAGAAATGTGAAAAGAATTACTGCATTGAGAATGAGATAAGTCCATGTGTTCATTTTGTTCAACAATCTTCAACATTTTGTTTTATTAACTTATCAACATAAAAATTTTAACATGGTTACTAATAAGAATTTAAATTAATACAATGACATGCATTTTTGCTTAAAAATTGACAAGGGATAGGGCGCCTGGGTGGCTCAGCTGGTTAAGCGACTGCCTTCGGCTCAGGTCATGATCCTGGAGTCCCAGGATCGAGTCCCGCATCGGCTCCCCGTTTAGTGTGGAGTCTGATTCTCCCCCCTCTCATCTCTCTCTCTCTCTCTCATTCTCTCTCTCAAATAAATAAATAAAATCTTTAAAAAAATTTGACAAGGGATAATGCTCATGGCTGGCCATAGTTTAGTGAAGCTGATTTTCAGAAAAATTATGATGTAAATGATATCATGTGATTGTGGAGATAAATCACAGAAATGATTTGACATATGTAAGTTCCATATAAATATAGAGGTGGGAAAATAAACAATCACATAACTCCTTAACAACATCCCTCCACCTAGTACATTTGGGTCCCTGCAGTCCTGTGGGAATATAGGAAAGAAGGAAGCCAGTCTGACACTTAGAAGCTTAGATTTTATATATCTCACTTGCCCACTGGTACCTATGAGTCATCAAAGCACTGGCAAGATCATGATACAGGAACACATTCTGACTAAGGCTCTTATAAATCAAAACCAGATTTTCTCATTGTAATAAGAAAATATTTTCTTAAAAGAAAATCTATTCTTTTCTCATGGCATTTAGTTCAAATTCATTTCCTTACAGCACCATAGAAACTGATGAGATTATCTGGTTTTGATTTCTAAAAGAATGGGCTCAATGTGATATAGAGCACCTATTCATGAATACTGATAGTTTCCTGATGGGGCCTGATTTCCTTGACAATGTGTCCCTGAGGTTTTACCTGGGTTCTCACCAAACACCATCACCAATAGAACGGAAGGACACTGATTCCCCATAACATCCTATATATTAATTTGTGCACAAGTTTTTGAACTTACTTTTTTTTTTTTTTAAGTTGGACTTGCTTCCCTAACTTAATCTTATGCCAGGTCCAATACACAGAACAGATGAAAGTGGAGCTGGTTTGTTAAAAGCAGAATGAGAAACCAGAACCCTTCATGTTTAAGGCTCCACTTTTCTCTGGCAAAATCCTGAAACATGTCCACTGAGTCTTAATGCCAAGGCAACTCAGTGAAAACACCACAGAACTAGGGAAAGGGGAGACAAAATGTTCTAGGACAAGAGGGGATAAAAGGCTATCCAAGACAGAAAAACTAGGCCATACACATGTTCTCTAATGGGGCCTTCTAGAACTAAGATGCTGGCAATCTTAGCTTTGGCCTGGGTTCAACAGCTCTTTTATATGAGGCCCAGGAAAGCCCTCCTGTCAGGTCTTTTGAACTCATTCTCATTTAATTGACAGTTTCTGGGAAAGGGAAGGAAAGCAAAGGGAAAATTTAAATTTTTTAAATGTTGCAAATAAGTATGTATTTTATTTGTAGCTGGGTATATTTACACTCTTTAGATTTTCATATAAGCATTACCTTTCCTTTATTTTGATGTGTAATTATTAATATTGGTGATTCACCAATTATTAATTCAATTTTAACAGTTTTTATTTTTAAAAATATTTAGCCCAGTCCTTTAGTGGATAACTTTAAAATTGTGTAAATCCCCAGATAATTGAAACTAACCTACCCACTCCCGCCCTTAACTGCCTGGCCATCAATAATGATTTTCCTTAGTTTGATTCCCAACTCTTATCCACATGGGTTAATTAGCTATTTGTGAACAGGATTAGGGATTAAAAAATCATCAATAATGCTATTATAATAAGTTTCAATCTTTATATTAATGACTTATGGGACATCAGAATTTATAAATCAGTTCTATTTGTTAAAAAAAGAATATCTCAGATACCAATATAATCTGTATATGATTTTGTTGACCTTTAACATGTTCACAAAATTATAATCACACTGTGATGGATCATATCACATAAGCCCTACTAATATTTTTTTCCCTGAATTCTCATAAAGGCATCAGAAAGCTGGGTTTTTGCTTCTTTTTTCAATCTTTAGTTTCTATGATTTTCTGAAAATTAAAAAAAATATTTCCTACAGTGATAAGCTAAAATTAAAGGAAACAAATTACCTCTAAAAATTTCAAGAAGAATGAGAACCCAGTTTTTTTTTTTTTTAAGATTTTATTTATTTATTTGACAGAGAGACAGCGAGAGAGGGAACACAAGCAGGGGGAGTGGGAGAGGGAGAAGCAGGCCTCCCACCGAGCAGTGAGCCTGATGCAGGGCTCGATCCCAGGACCCTGGGATCATGACCTGAGCTGAAGGCAGACGCTTAATGACTGAGCCACCCAGGCGCCCCGAGAACCCAAAGATTATTCTATCTGCAGGGTCACCCAGTCCAAGGTGTGTGAAACATAATCTGAAATAGTCCATTAGGTAGTGGAAAATGGCCCCTTTCCATTTTCTTTTACACCAGTAAGACATACTACTTTAGGTTCTCCAAATTAACACTACACATCTTAAAGAGTATATTTAATGCTACTGAAGCAGTGTACTTTCACAAATATTCTTGGCATTTCTATGTGCTAAGCACTGGGTTGATATAAAAGCCCAAATAAAGCATTCAATAATTCAACTGAAACACTAACACATGTAAAGCATGTTACCAATGTGAAGTCCTAAGTTGAAATATAATTCAAAATAATACAGGAAAACCTAAAGCATTTCACAAATAAGTATAATTCAGTAAACAAAACAAATTAAATTAAAATGGCCTAATAGTAATATTTCCAACAAAATTATAAAAATAATTTGGCCATTTAAAATTTCAATTTACATTGCAAATGGTTATATTTTTATTGCTTTTGTGCCTTTTTTTTTTACATAACATGATTCCTTCCTTCTTTCTTTTTTTTTTTTTTTAAAGATTTTATTTATTTTTCAACAGAGAGAGAGACAGCGAGAGACGGAACACAAGCAGGGGGAATGGGAGAAGGAGAAGCAGGCTTCCCGCTGAGCAGGGAGACCAATGTGGGACTTGATCCCAGGACCCTGGGATCATGACCTGAGCTGAAGGCAGATGCTTAACTGACTGAGCCACCCAGGCACCCATGATTCCTTATTTCTAAGATGCACATTTTTTGTATTTAAATAGATGTCTTCATTTAATATCGTATTCTTCTTTTTTTCCTCTCATAAACTATTAATTAAACAGCAACTTAGGATCAGGAAGATATAGTATATATGTATGGTTTCTTCTTTTAAGGCAAACACTAATTTACCATTACCTTGTACTTTAACACATCTTTAAAAAATAATGTCCCCTATTAGGATGACCAAAATCTGGAACACTGACAACACCAAATGCTGGTGAGGATGCAGAGCAACAGGAACTCTCATTCATTGCTGGCAGGAGTGAAAATTAGTAGAACCACTTTGGAAGACAGTTTGGTGGTTCCTTACAAAATTAAACATACTCTTAACCATATCATCCAACAATCACACTCTTGGAATTTAGTCAGTGGAGTTGAAAACTTAGGTCCACAAGAAACCTTTTATTTGGCACTAAAAGAAATAAGCTACCAAGTTGTGAAAACACATTAAGGAACTTTAAATGCATATTTATAAGTGAGAGAAGCCATCTGAAAAAGCTATGTACTATATGATTCTAATTATACGACTTTGTGGAATAAGTTAAACTATGGAGACAGTAAAAAAGATCAGTGGTTGCCGGAGGTTTGGGAGGGAGGGGTGAAGAGGTAGAGCACAGAGGATTTTTAGGGCAGTGGAAATATTCTGTCTGATACCACCATGAAGGTAACATGCCATTATCCATTTTTCCAAACCTAAAGAATGTACAACAGTAAGACTGAACCATAATGTAAAGTATCGACTCTGGGTGATAAGGATGTGTCAAGATTGGTTCATTTGTAACAGATCGCTGCTCTATGGGGGATGTTGATAGTGGGGGAGGCTTTGCATGTATCGGGGTGGGAGTTAATGGTAAATCTCTATACTTTCCCCTCAATTTTGCTGTGAATCTAAAACTGCTCTCAAAACACAACTTTTTAATTAAAAAATATAATGCTCCCCATATGGCTATCATAGAAGCATCTTGAATAAAGATTGTGTTTTTTTAATAATATTTAAGAAGAATACCATACCTGCCTCTCCCCAGAAAGAGCTTTCCAAGATCCTCAGGAAGAATATGGCATATCTTGGACTCTTTATAATCCAAGAGAAAATGTTTATTTTCTAGACGTAAACAATCCTCCATGGTAAATTTAAGACGTCCATGGAACACAACACTTGTGCAATGCCTTTCTAACACTTCCAAGTACTTCCACACGACGAGTATCTATGGTTCTCCATGGAATTTCACCTCTGGTAATTAGAGGTCTGTCGTAGCTTTAAAAGTAGACAGTGGACCCAACAGCCTTTTATTGTACATACAACAATTGGTGTATCCATATCTGAGCCTGCACTAGACTAAACTTGGTGGAGTCAATAACCGTCTAATTTATCTCTTTCCTTTCACAAGGAACACAGTGTTTGGTACAGAGTATGTCAGTATTCAAGAAAACACAAATGGAAGTTGTAATGGAAAATGTACACAAGAAGATGTGCATACAAGAATATATACAAAAAGATGCTGCATAAATAATTAAAGGATGCTGGACCCTAAGTTTCTCTTTCTCTTTCTGTGCTCAGAAGAGAATTCACAGTAGTCCTTCCAGGTCCACTGACACTGAAGACCCCCCTTCGTCTCCCACAACTAGTCCATCAGGGCTTCCTTGGTTTGGGAATTAGAAGATGACATGTTTCAGTTATACATATCACACCAAATGGATCCGGATTCCTGCAGGAAATGGCAGTCTCTACTTTTCCTCACAGAATGCTGACACACTAATGAGCTGCCCTCTTCTTTTTTTTTTTTTTTTGTAAGATAAAATTAACTAAAATGAATTAGGGGGAGGGGAGGGAAAATATCATCACCACCACTGGCTTTCCCTACATTTTTTTGTTTTAGCAGCAATAAGTATAAATATGTATTAAAATCACCTCAGGGGAAGAGCTAACAGGTCCACAGAAACAATAGGAAATAGCTCCTTGCGGGACTTTCCTGTAACTTGCTTCCTGAGAATCATCCTGACAGTCACAGTGTGAAACAAACTCCCTCAACTGACTGAACTTTTATTAAAGTATTGAGAATAGCTATCAGTTTAGAGTTCATACCCACTCGGTCTGTATCCAAGTGACAAAATGCCACCTTCTTAAAGACAGGTGACACCATTTCCGGTTTGGATAATCCTCATTAGATTCAAAAGAACAGAACGACAGCACAGAAGTTAAATATGAAATAAATATTAATTAAATGACAGCAAATGAAGTAACGAGTGAATGAAACCTTTTGAAAAGGCCATTTATCTCCTGTAAATAGACAGACTGCAAAGGTGAAAACATGATAAAATACATACAGTTGCAAACAAATTAATTTCAAGTTTTCAACGGCAATAAAATCTACTTATTACTCCAAGCCTCTTTGAAAATTGCCATGCCGCTAGGTTGGAAACATAAACATCACTGTAATTTATTTTAATGTAGATTAGCTAAGTATCATTTTTTTTTCCCATTACAGAAGTGAATACATGCTGTGGAAGCTTAAAAGATTTAAAAAGTGTGACAGAGAATATTAAAAAGCTAAATATCTGCATCACCTAAAGATATGCACTGCTAAAATCCTTATCTAACAGTGGAACAGATGTTTGCAAGGATCTTCTCAGTCTCATCTTCAAAGAAACACTCTTCCTATTTCTCTTTAAAAAGTGGTTATGTTATCATGCTTTACTGTCTACAAGTTCTTCTTCCATGTAGCAGCATTTTCAAATAATGAAACTCCAGAATATTTCCACTAAAAGTTTAAAGTAAGACAGCAAACTATTGTGTGCTCCTTTCTTCTTGCATAAAAATTTACTGGGTAATTAAAGGAAAAGCTGACTCTAATCTATTTTTAATATGTAATGGAAATTCAGAATTGTCTAAAATGACCTATGGAGGTATAGAGTAACACATTGTTTTAGATTATAATTAAGTTTTCCTACTTATGTGTAAATTAGAAGAGATTATAGTCCTCCAAAGGTCTGGTACTTATTAGAAGCACAGTTTCTGTTTCTGCTTTCTAATCATGATTTTTATTGTAGAAATATAAGATAATAGTAAATGTAGAGCACCTTTCAAACTAAATCTAATTCCAAACATGATATCAGAAAAAAGCTTATATTCATATTATACATATTATATGAGAAAATTATTCTCCGTATTGCCATCCTCTCTTTTGTTTAAGATTCTATTTATTTATTTGACAGACAGAGAGAGAGAGACAGCAAGAGAGGGAATACAAGCGGGAGGGGGGGTGGGAGAGGGAGAAGCAGACTCCTCGCAGAGCAGGGAGCCCGATGCGGGGCTCGATCCCAGGACCCTGGGACCATGACCTGAACCGAAGGCAGTCGCTTAATGACTGAGCCATCCAGGCGCCCCACCATCTCTTTTTAAATGAAAACTTATTTGAGGTATTTTAGTAAAAGATTGCAGAAAAGAATAATCAATTTTGGAATCCAAATGAAACAAGAGAAAATGCTATCATATGTAATAATTAACAACAACAACAACAACAAAAAACACAAAACCAACCCTAACTACTTTTATGGTATGTTTTTTAAATGCTCAGTTGATTAAACATATGGTTTATTCAATTAAATATTCATATTAACATAACTAGAACAAACACATAAAAAACAGAACAGAGTGTATATATATATATATATATATATATATATTGCAATCTACAAGAAAGAAAAAAAATTAATTAAAAAAAAAACAATGCTATGCGGCGCCTGCTTGGCTCAGTTGGTTGAGCATCCAACTCTTGGTTTTGGCTCAGATTGTGATCTCAGGATTGTGAGATCAAGGCCCATGTCAGTCTCCATGCTCAGCTGGGAGTCTGCTTCTTTCCCTCTCCCTCTGCTCCCCCCCTCCAGCCTGGCTCACACACACTCTCTCTCTCAAATAAATAAATAAATCTTTTAAAAAAATCAATGCTAGAGGAGCAAAAAAAAAAAAAAAAGCACACATATAATTAACAAAATATGTGATAGAAATAAATCTATTTAAAATACCAAGCTATTATAAATGGAATACACTTTTAAGGTAAAAGATGAAGATTATAATTTGGAATAGTCAAATCTGGCTATTTACCGATTATTAAAAAAAATCCTAAATTTAATGACTCAAACACAGAAAATAAAAGGATATTTAAAAAAAACAAAATAGACATGTAAAAACCAAGAAGGTGCAGCTATATTAATATTCAATTTTAATGGAAAAGGCATTATCAGAGATAAAGAGACTCACTTCATGAAGATTGAACAGTTAAATTCACCAGTGTATTATTTCCAAATTTCTATGCACACAGTATCAAAATATATTTTTAAAAAATTGACAAAGGAATAAGGAAAAACAGACAAACCTATTGTCACACTAGATGATTTTATATTTCCCTGAATTAATAATTGATCAAGCAGAAACAATTCAACAAGTCAGTAATGCTGTAAAAGATCTGAATAATACAATTAACATGACTGACTTAATATATGTGTGTATGTTTATAACTCTTTATCCCAAAGTGGAAAATGTGGATGTTTTCAAGTTTTTTATTTTGTTTTGTTTTTTTAATTTTTATTTATTTGTCAGAGAGAGAGATAGCACAAGCAGGGAGAGTGGCAGGCAGAGGGAGAAGCAGGCTCCCTGCTGAGCAAGGAGCCCGATGTGGGACTTGATCCCAGGACCCTGGGATCATGACCTGAGCCGAAGGCAGATGCTTAACCCACTGAGCCACCCAGGTGTCCCTGGATGTTTTCAAGTTTTTCAAGCACGTTGGACATTTATAAAACCTGGCCTTTACCTTTATCATAAACCAAGTTTCAAAAAATTTCAGATTTGCTATTACAATATTCTGATCATATTTTCTGACCCCGAAGCAATTCAACTGGTGATTAATAACAAGAATAATTTCTTGAAATGTTTAGAAAATACTTAAAGAGGAATAATAATATTGCATATCAAAATAGCATTTAGAGGGAAATCCATTCAATGAAATGCTTATATTAGAAAAGAGGAAAGGCTAAAAATTAATAAGCTATGTATTTAACTTACACAGTAGTAGATAAAGAATACAAGACTAGGGCGCCTGGGTGGCTCAGTTGGTTAAGTGACTGCCTTCGGCTCAGGTCACGATCCCAGGGTCCTGGGATCGAGTCCCACACCGGGCTCCCGGCTCAGCAGGAAGCCTGCTTCTCCCTCTCCCACTCCCCCTGCTTGTGTTCCTGCTCTCACTGTCTCTGTCTCTGTCAAATAAAAAAAAAAAAAAAAAAAAAAAGAATACAAGACTAAACTCAAAGGGGGGAAGAAAAAGAATAAACCCAAAGAAAGTAGAAGGAATGAAATAATAAATATAAAACCAAAAACTCATAAAAAGAAAATGAAGATAAAATAGATAGGAAAATAATGTCAGTTTAAAAGAGAAAAAGGAAGTAATAGTTGTTAGGTCTCTAATATGCGACAACCTCTATGCTATTTGTTTCTTTGTATGATACTATTATTTAATGTTTAGATCAGTCAAGCATTATATCCTCACTAGCCTGTTAAATAACCATGCTAAGGTCAGATTGTTAGTAAGGTGGATATTAAAATACATATCTCCCCAGGTCCAAAGACTTTGTTTTTTTCTAATATACTTTAAATTTCTTCACATGTCTTTATCAAGAATTCTTAATTCGGGCACCTGGGTGGCTCAGTTGGTTGAGCGACTGCCTTCGGCTCAGGTCATGATCCTGGAGTCCCGGGATCGAGTCCCGCATCGGGCTCCCTGCTCGGCGGGGAGTCTGCTTCTCCCTCTGACCCTCCCCCCTCTCATGCTCTCTCTATCTCATTGTCTCTCAAATGAATAAATAAAATCTTTAAAAAAAAAAGAATTCTTAATTCATGCTTTGCCAACTGCATAGATCATATGACCAAAATAAATATTAAAAAAAAAAAAATTGGTTTTCACATATTGAAATAGGAAGTCCCAACTTATAAAGTTATCCATATCCCTATTATTCAAAGTATAATTCATGGACTGCTATTTCCTTCAGGCTTGGTAAAAATGCAAACTCTCAGCCCCACCCTGAACGCATGCATCAGAAACTGCATTTTAACAAGATGATCAGGTAATTCATTGGTGTATTAAAGTTTAAGAAGTTGCTATAAATAACTCATTATTCATCTAATATCACATCTACATAAAGAATCATGTGGAATACTCACCTCGAATGGTCAAGGCATACAACGTTGGGGGACAATAATATATTAGAGAGTAGAGTCAAGATTCCCAAAGATCTTGGTAGGCTAGAACCTGGCTAAAGACCAATAAACACATACCTTTTTAAAAATGGCCTACTATCTGCTATATGGTACTAGCTTTTGTTCTTTCACAAGAAGTCAATGAAGTAATGGTTGCTAACCTTATTTTACAGATGACAAAAAATGAAGGGCAAAGAATATAAGAAAAATAGGTTGAGGGGCTCCTGGGGGCCGAGTTGATTAAGCATCTGGTCATGATCCCAGGGTGCTGGGATCGAGCTCAACATCTGGTTCCCTGCTCAGCGGGGAGTGTGCTTCTCCCTCTCCATCTGCCCTTCTCCCCGTTTGTGCTCTCTCTCTCTCAAAATAAATAAATAAAATCTTTAAAAAAAAAAGAGAAATGTTGATAATTCAGGCCCGTTTGACTCAAAAAACCTTGTGTTCTCCCCTGTGATGTACCTTGTATTTTCAATTAAAAAAATCATATCCATATACTGAAGACAAAGGTGGATGGTAATTCGTGTAAAAAACAAAAAACAAAAAACAACCTGAGAATTGTAATAGAAAATAAATGTAACCTAAGTATGCAGTGTAATGTTAACACTTACAATCATATATGCACCCTTAAAATTGCCATGTCCATACTTTGGCAGGATCACCAATTAGGCTGTACCTTCAACACTACCTTAGTTCCAGAACTATGTATTAAACAGGTGCATCAACTCAATACATTTGGCTACATGAAGCAAAAACCCTAACAAAAATTCTTAAACAAGTCAGTGAATTCTTTTTCTCTCACATCAAGACCAATTTAGAGACAAGCAATTCAAAGATGGTATGCCAGTTCTACAAGGTCAGAGATCTACTATCCTTTGATCTTTCTGTTCAGCCATTCTTAGTAAGTGCTTGTTGTCTCATTAACACACAATGACTGATCCACCTCATGCTTGTGAATTACAGCCAGAAGGAAGAAGGGTAAAAAGAAAAGGTCCATCCATGTGAGTCAATCCCCTTGTAAAGGCATTTTCATGGAAAATATATGCAACACTTCCTGCTTAAATGTGATTGACCAGAAATTAGTAAATGGCCATCTCAGGGAGCTAAGAAATGTGAATTTTTATTGGATTTATCGCCAATAAAACTGACCTGTTATAAAAATGAAAGTAAATATGAATAAACAACTAGCATTCTCTGTCACAGACAGTTAAAAAAGAAGGACGGGATAGAAAAGCAGAGAAAAAAGCCTTTAATTAACAAATTAAGATTATCTTCAGTAGAAGACAAAGTCCAGAATGGCCATGATGTCTGAAAAACCAAAAGCTCTGAAGAATAGTTAAAGGTACCAGGGACATTTCAACTTGAGAAAGTAACTTGACAGCATCTTCAAATAAATGATGAATTATTTAACCATAGTAGCTATGAACAAAAATAGTAATTAAGAGTCATAAAGGAATAGAATTGGGCTCAATATAAGGAACAATATTTTATTAAGTGTTATCCAATCAAAAAGCCAGCAAAGCCAGTTAAGAAGTCCCCACCCCTAAAGAATTTCACCAGAGTGAATGGTAGGAATATTGTAGAGCTATTTGTCTCAGAGGAAGATCAGATTAGGACAAAGCGAAGAGGTCTTCCAAGCCCATGTTTAGGTTCTAGTAATGATAACTGCATACTTTCTCTGTGTATCATACTCTGAATTAATCAAACTTACAGAGGTAGAATTAGCTTGCTCATCTATATCTGTTTTGTGTAAAACTGGTGTGTTATGAGAAATGACAAAACACCCTCACATTGTAGTCATCTAATATTTGTTTATGTATCATTATTTTCAAGAGTGATATTATTTTTAGAAAATAGCACAGCATTAGATGCACATGTTTTCAATAAAAGTTGAAAATACTGCCTATTATGATGTCAGATTACAAACACGATGTGAACCTTTATTTAAAAAAAATAATAGAATATTGGGTTTAACACAAGATTACTTCCACTGTAATTTATTTTCCAATTAATTGCATAATCAAATTTCAAACCCCAAGAGAAAACACTCTGAATCAAGCTGCATATCAGCCAATGGTTTTCATTATATCAACTGACATGATGAGCAAAGTAGAAATTATCATGAAATAGGCCAGTGTACATTTTTTTTCAAAATGCGTAGTCTTATAGCTTATAAATCTATGTACTGAAATAAAATCTCTAGTCAAAAATCCATAAAATTAAAATAGTGTAGTTCAGTGTAAAATATTTTAGAGACCCAGACAGAAGACAGATTCATTAATTATAAAAAGGCTAATATCACTTCTTTAAGCAACTTACAAACATGGAAATATGGCCCACTATTACAGACACTATTGCTTAACTCCATATCCTAAAATATATTCCATCTATTTTTCATATATTAGCTTACTATTATATGTAAATACACCATTTTCCTATTATATGCAGGTGATCCTTTATATATATTTTGGTGATCCACATTCATAAGTTAAATAAAATCTTCCATGGGTCAAGATGAAAAAAGAGAAGGTTTAAATATATGTGATACCTCATAGATGGATATGGCAACAAAACTTTCCAACTGATGTATTAGTATAGTATAATCAATCATTCCATCAATCAATCAGGTGTTCATTAAATCTGTAGAGATTTAGTAGAGATTAAATTACAGTAAACCTTCTTTTTTCCTAAAAAGGTAGAACCTCTTTCACATTCAGACACTCATTAAGAAGATTATTTAAATCTCATTTTCCTGGTTTAATAGATTGTATACTAATCATAAATCAGCAGAGTCATATAGAAATAGGAGAGAAGGAAGTAAGGAAAAACAATGTCAAATTATTTTTTTAAGATTTTATTTATTTTTTCCTTGAGAGAGCATGTGCGGATGAGGGGAGGAGTAGAGAGGGAGGAAGAGAATCTTTAGCAGACTCAGTGCTGAGCTCAGAGCCCTCTGTGAGGCTAGATCTCAGGACCTGGAGATCATGACCTCAGCTGAAACCAAGAGTCCCATCCCCAACCAACTGACGCACCCAGGCACACCAACAATGTACAATTTGATCCATTCTTTGTCAGGATCTACATAATATAGTATCATAGAATTCAATCTGCATATATTTTAGCTTGATTTTATGGATGCATCTTTTAAATAAGGTTGTAATATTTACAAGGATAAATATACTACTAAATGAGAGTAAATATGCTTACATTTATGTACATATTTAATGTTTTAGGGTTTTCTCTTACAAAGTTAAAGATAAAAATAATCAAAGAGATCACAAACTAAAAATAAATATACTAATCAACAAAAACAAAAAATGCAGACTAACAAAGACATTCACTAAGACACTAAAACAATTTTAAATGAAATAAAAAGAAATAAATGTTGAATTACTGTCATGTACCTTTCACAGTACAGTTACAAATTAGAAATTCCAGGAATTTGCCCCCAAATAGAAACTTATAACTAGTTTGAGCAGGAGCAGCAATTACTGATATACAGCATCTAAAGGACATAATTGTATTGAAGAATGATCTTGAACAAATACAGTTCAGACAAATAATGTACATAACCTTGACTCATCTTTGATAAACCAAACCAAAGAATTTTACATCTAATATTTAAAAGCAGGTATTTGAACTCCTAAATTAATTTCAATTTCAAACCTACCTTGGTTACAATAACTTAAAAATAATATTTCACAGAATTTAAAGTCACCTTGGAAGATGCAGGCATCCCCTGCTTTCTGAAAGTTCTTGTGACACCACTTTGCTTTTACAAAAGACCTACATTAGTACAGTAATGGGTATTTATATAAAAGTGAAAGTCCTTTCCAGGTTTCTTTTGGTTATCGAAAACAGACACTTGGGATGCCTGGGTGGCTCAGTCGGTTAAGCGTCTGCCTTGGGCTCAGGTCATGATCCCAGGGTCCTCGGATCTAGTCCCGCATTGGGCTCCCTGCTCAGTGGGGAGCCTGCTTCTCCCTCTCCCTCTGTTCTTCTTCCCTGCTTGTGCTTTCATTCTCTCTCTATCTCAAATAAATATAATCGTAAAAAAAAAAAGAAGAAAACAGATACTTATGTAGGTCTTTTGGAAAACTGAAATGGCTTAACATGAACTTTTGGGAAGCAGGGAAAACCCTTCCCTTTATGACATTTCAGTTTATGAAAGGTTTCATAGGAATTCTCTACTTTTGGATAGTGGGGAAAATCTGTATAAACCTACAAATCACATTGTTCTGAGCATGGACAATATACTGGAAATCCAGTATAATCTTTCAGCTATATCTAATTCTCTTACTCATAAAATATTAAGCAACTCATGCTACTGGACTGTATAACTGGGATAAAATGGAGCTAATTATGACTTTCAAAAAGTTAGGTAAGTTTCACAAGACCCATAATCTTCTTTTCCCATTCTCAACATCTGATATTTCAAAATAGAGTTATCCAATAACCACATCTATTAAAATGATAGCAATGTGAAGAATAGTTGCCTAACAGAATACTGAATCTTTGGAGGCAATCCAAATAAGATTTGTATCATTTTGAGACTTCTAAACCCTTGGAGAGAGCCTTCAAAAAGAAAAAGAGAAAAAAAATTGTATATTCTTTAAAAGCATAGGGCCTGGTATTACTAAATTAGATCCAATTGAGAAGAAATAAAATCTTTTTTGTTTATATGTACCACTTAGAAACACTTGACGTTTTAGAGATCAATTTGAAACTTAGTTATATGTAGCCCGATGAAATAGATTGATAGTATAGATGCTGCTTGTGTAATGGAGACTTTGTGAATAATCTGGCTTTGAATATAAAAGCATCCTTAGTACATAATTTCTAGACCAAGAGACACTAAGTGCACTGAAGTGTTGTTGAATTCAATAATTTTTAGTGCTATAATAAAAAAGGCAACTTAGTGTTTTATGAAATAATCAAAATATTTAAAATGAGAATAAAAATACAAATCTTTTATACATATTCAGCAAAATAAGACCTAATGTTTCCGGATATGCTCTAAAACCATTAATATTGCTGGTTAATTACTTTCAGAGGAAAAAACCAAACTACTTCTTCACTATCATATGCTTTATATTTTACCATAGAAAATTTAAACTCTCAATGTTTAAATTAGTTGCACAATAAGGAACGGTGATCCCGAAACAATTAGTTACTGTCAGTGCACAGACACATTGTAGATGTGATTAAGACACATTTCAGTTATAAATCCTATTTTAATTTCTGAAAACCTTTCAGTTTTTTTTTAGGGGGGAGGGGTAAAGGGAGAGAGAGAGAGAGAGAGAATCTTAAGCAGGCTCCACACCCAGCACAGAGCCGGACGCAGGGCTTGATCTCACAACCCTGAGATCATGACTTGAGCCAAAATCATAAAAGTTGGATGCTTTACCAACTGAGCCAAATCTTTCAGTTTGGTCAGTCTTGATATTGTAGGGAATTTGTTTTATTTTGCTTGCATGTGCATATTTGTGTAATTATAAAAAGTCAACTAGAAAAGATTAGCACGGATAAGCTCATTTCCTCCCCAGTGCCTGGAATGTTAAGCACAGATCACGTCATCAGTTTTCCCAAGCAGAGTGGTTCTGTACTCATCTTTCACACACTTCCACACCTCCCATTTCTCATTCCCTTGTATTATCTTCATATAGATCTAAATTTCAGGCTTGGTGAATCCTCTTAAAGTAAATAATTTCCTAGGATCTCTCCTTTAAAGACACAGTTAGGCCCTCAAATTCTTCCATAAATAACATTCCCACCAATCTCTTAGAATCAGAGACATGAACAGCCTCTCTTTCTAATAACTTCTTTCTCCCATCATTTGTCTCTTCCAAAATTTTCAAAATTATTTTATATCCACAGTTTAAATGACAATAAAGACAATATCTGCAATAAGCTATCTCCATTACTTTTCTGTCTCATACAGTGTTGGTTTCAAACTCCAAATCATTTTCTGTGGTAATAAAAGGAGCTTCTTCTACCACAAAGGTAAATGATAATCTTCATGTCCAAATCGGTTAGATGAAAATGAAAATTGCTCATTCAACCCCCAATCATATTTAAATATAGAAAATAATGCTTTCCACTTTCACTTTATTATACTTTGAAATCCAAGAGTCTCCAACAGATACCACAGCATGTCCATTGCAATGTAAAAACACCCATCTCCTTTGCTGATCAGATCGAGAGCCTATTGTTACAAGGTTGGGACCCAAGTGAAAACATAGAACATTTAACATTGAACAAAACATGGCATTACCAAACAAATACAAAAGGAAGAGATAACAAATATGCTTTATAGCATGAAGCTCAGATACAAGTGATTCAGGATCTGCCAAACAGAAGGCCAAATTAATTTATTTGCATCTCTAAGACCCTAAAATTGAATTTTAAAAGTCAAGTGTTATATTTTTACTCCTCTTGGTTTCCTCGTAGTCATGTTCTAATCCTGTGTCATCAATCACAGAGGATACTTGGACAGAACTAAGTGAAGAAACTGAGAGGTGGGAACATAAACAGACCACCCTCTCATTTTTCCATAGACACAGATCAGAAGTAAAGAATCATCATCATCCTCTATGTGTTGCCCTCTCCATTCCAAACACACATTCTCTTTGAGTTTTAGGTGTCTTGATTTACAATTTTTAAAAAGATAAAATATGAGTATGAGGAGAAGTATGTTTTCAGATTTCAAAATAGTTCAATCTTGGAAAATGTTCTCCAAAGATTTTTCAAATGAACTAGATAGCTCTTTGGGAGCTCCTTCAGAGTGGAGGAAGTGTTTTAATTATCTTTGTTTCCCAAAACATATTTTGATGCTCAACAAGTGTTGGAAGTTCTAAGCCAGGTAACTCACTTGAATGGACTGTAAAATTGAACAGAATAGATTTCCTATTTGCATTTGCAAACAGAAAGGGCATTCAGGTCAGGACTTGAATCACTCAGGATCAATAATCTGTTATCTTTTTAGGTTACAATAAAGACATATGATTACTATTCATGTTATTTTTTTCTCCTTTCAACCATTCACTTGTTTTTCAATGCAATACTAAATGAAAATTATCCAAGGTATAAAACCTTAAAAAAATAGGAACAGAGAAGAAATAACTATTATATGGATATAGAAATAACTTCTAAATGCATTTTGATTCACCCAGGAAGTAAAGTTTAAGTTTTACGGAAATGTATAAAGAAACATTACGTATAGCCCACCCTCTGCTGCCTTTAAGACTGAAGTTTGATACACATCCTTCCACAACTGTCCTCATGCATAAATATGTGTGTTTCTACACACATACATTGTAAACTGATTATTTGTTTCCTTTATTTGCTGTTGGTATTTTAAAAATGCAATAATGTTAATAGAAAGACAGACAGGCTTGTTCAAGGAATGATCCACCAGGCAACGATCATTGCCCGGCAATGCACTAGCTGGGACCAGGATTTTCCTCCTCTCCCAACAAAGGGTGCTGTAGGATCTTAACTTTCCCCAAAGCCTCCAATTGGCAGGCAGTTCATACCCTCTGCACCCCATTACTAGCTCATATCCTGGTTCAGACTATTTTTCCAAATTCAGAGACTTTTCTCCTAATTTTAGGAGAAAAACTCCCATAAAATGAGAGCGCCAGGGTGGTGGGTCACTTTCTTTTCTTCTAACACAGTTCTCTGTGTACCAGCCCAAGCAAGCTTTCTGTGGAATTTCAAGAAAACTCCCTATGAACTCCAATCAGAGCAAGGTGGCACTTTACTAGTGTGTGCCCCCAAAACTCTGTGCATTGATGATATCAAATGTGGGGTGAGCACCACTACTTTGTGCATGTCAAAAGCATTAACTAAGCACACCAACAGAGGGAGTATTAGAGCAGAGCGTTAAAACAGGTCATAGTGAATGTAATGGTAATGCAGTCATGTGACCTGTGGTCTAGCGGTACCTGAAGCTGGTGGGTCATTTGGCCTTGGTAGGGCACCTATAATCTTAAATGAAATTGGTCTCTGATTTGGTACTTCTACTTTGAAGCACCAGTGGTTGCTGGGTCACAATAAACTCCTCAATGAACACAAGTTTTCCCTTGTTAGTTCTTAGAAATGAGTTGATTTGTAAAGTGATTCAACATTAATAAAACTGCCATTTGTTTGGTCCATCTATAACTCCGATTCTGTCTAAAAGAATGACATATTTTATTCATTATTGCACTTACCACAAAATTATTGCATGTCTAAAATTTACCCGGCACTGGTTTAAGTAAAAGAGATACAATATCCTTGTAAGAAACGCAGATAAATAAATACCTGTAAGACAAGGAAACAGGGACAGGCACAGGATGCTTTGGGAAGAATATCTAACTTCTGACTTGACGACGAAATCAGGATTTGGCCAAGGAAGGACTTGAGGAAAGAAATTTCAAATACAGAAAACATTTGCAAAGTACTGGGAAGTAGACTTACCAATGTTAGAGAAATAAATGTAGCTCCACCTTCATGAAAGAGAATACGAGAGGAAGGAGTCATGAGAAATAAGGCTGAAGAAATAAACCGGTGGCCAGATGATGAATGATCATATAAAATATGGTAAGCATTTTGCCTAAATAAAGTGGAGCTGTAGAAGAAAGGAAATTTGATAAACTCAAGAGATAACAGAAAATTGAATGGACAGGATTAGGGATTGATTGGATATGGCCAGTCATGAAGACGGAGGGTTAATGATGTCAACTCAAAGTGTACTATGGGCATCTGGTGGGATTGGAGGTCTCACTCATAAAGAAAGGCAAGTTAGACAATGTAGGTTACTTTAGGTCAGTGAGGGGAAACACAAAGAGATCATGAATTTTGTTTTGGAAATGTGAGTTCAAAATGCTTTGAGACATACAAGTAGATGCAGCTGGTTGTAGTTGAGTATTTTAGATTGGAATTCTAGAAGATATCTGGGTTGGTGATTTAGATGTGTAATAATCAGAATATAGCTGAAAGATGAAGCAGGCTGAGATAAAATGGACAGAAAATTAATAAGAAAAAAATGTAGTGTCATGGAAGCAAAGGAATAGCTTTTATTTTCTTGTATAAATGATATATGTTCCTCATAACCTGATCCAAGCAGTAAAATGTTCATTAAGTAAAAAAATGAATCCTGTTTCCTTCACCAATGCAATCTCAATCCTTGGAAGTCATTAATAACACTTTGGTGTGCATTACATCAGCCATTGTCTGTGTATATATAAATACACACATCTCTATGCATATTTATGCATATTTACACACTGGGGATCATATTCCATATTCTGCAACTTATTTGTTTTACTTATTAGATTGTGGATATATTTCACTGTGAGTACATAGGGATCGATGCTATACTTTTTAATGGCTGCATCATATTCCATTTTATGACTATAGCATGAGTAAATCATTTAAATTTATATTTAAATGCTTATTATAGAAATAATTCAAGGACATTGTGAAAAAAGTAATAAAAATAAAATTAAAAACTTAAAACCTTTTTTCTCTCTTCCAGAGAGAACCACTACTAGTCTTTCCACCTTTTGGGAACTCTGGAGGTTAAGTTTCTAAATATCACACTTAAAATTGTATTACATGATTCATCAACTTTATATCTGTTTTACTCCCCACCTATAAAAGATGAAATATTTAGGGAACTTATGAAACCTCTCATTTCCCTTGCTCCATATCCCAATCTTTGTTAGTTAATCATTTTAACTTCTCTAAGGTTTGCTTTATTTATATATTCATTTAAGAGATTGTAATCTATATTTCTTGAGTTAGTTATAACTTTTAATATTATCTAGTTTTCCTCTGGGTTAAAAAAATGGAAATTAAATACGTAGCCTCTGTCCATTGTTTCTTCCACTTCTCAAAAATTTTAGGTAGAAATTACAGTGGTATATTGTTAAGGCTTATGACTTTGGCATTCTCTTCTGTAAATATAAATGCTAAAGAGAATTTTCTTTATTTGTTTAGCTTAATACTAAAAATGTTTAAACATTGTAAAGAATGTAACTTATAAGATTATGTACACATTATGTGTTATAGAAATCAAAAAGTGGGATTGGACCCATAAAGATGAAAGATGATGTCATTTAAACTCTTGTTTCTAGCTTCCTTCTCATCTTCTTTACAAGACTATTTTCATATTCTATATTGTTCCCCTTTTGGGGTAGATGGGAGGGATTTCCTTTTATTTTCTGAAAAACATCTTCAAGTAATTTTTTTAATAAGTAAACATGCATAGTAAAGTTTATGAGTTTCTCTGTATATGAAAAAGTGTGTATTTTACCCTCACATTTGATTGATAACATACTAGATACAGAACTCTTAAGTTCAAAACATTTTTTCTCAGACTTAGGAAGGAATTGTTGTAGAGTCCAATGTTTCTGATGAAAAGTCTGATGTCTTTTTCAGTGCCGAGTCTTTGAAATCAACATAATTTAACATAATTACTTTGTTTAGTTTCTTTCTGAATGATTTTAGGATTTCCTCTTTAACTTTGATATTCTAAAATTTTACTGTTTTGGTTCTTTTCATCAATCTTACTCAGAAATTAAAAACTTTCTTTAACCCATATATTCAGAACATCAGAAAAGGCAAATCACTGTCTATTTTCTTTCTAACACTTCTTTTAGAAATGCACTGGACTTTCCTGATTTAGTTTTCGTGGACCTTAACTTTCACTTCTGTTTCTTTTTTGCCTGAATTCTTTCAGATTTCCTTGAATTCTCTTTCAGATAACTTGTTCTTGTTTGGGATAATTTCTTCTACTTGTACACCTGAACTATGTCCATTTTTACCATTCAGATTTGACCATCTTTTTATTTCCACATTTTAAAAAAAATTTTGTAACTGATGTTTCCAATAGATGCAATTTATACCAAGGACAATTAAAATTGTCTTTAAGATTTCTTTTGTTCTCTGAATGATGTCTAATCCTCCAGGGCTGGTTTTTCTTTTAGTTTACCTTGGTTCTTCTCTTTCATGATGTTGACTTTTCTCAGATGTCACATGGCCTGCTGTCCATTCGTAAATATAAATTAAGTACTAGGTTAGCTGCTAGACGTGGGTAAAATTTGTTTTCTCACCAGCTGTGTAAGACTATTCTAGGTGATCTCTTTCTTGAACTGGAAGACCAACTGCAATTTTTATATATATATTTGGACATGTTAACAGGTAATTGTCCCCTAGGTTGTACAGATAAGAAACAGGAAGTCAGACATCTACACTTGCCAGAGTAAGGAATAAGCAATTTGGCAATGGAGAAAATCCTTTCCCTACTAGATGAAATTATATATAGTTTTATTGCTCTCCTTGTTCTGGGTGTGGGGGAGTGGGGTTGATTTAGAGCAGGAGTTGACATACATAAAAATTTATCAGAACACAAGCCATGTTCATTTGTTTGTGGAGTGTCCATGGCTGCTTTCACCAAAGGCTCTCATAGCCTAAAATATTTACTATGTGGTCCTTTGTTAAAAACCTTTGCCAACTCCTGGTCTAGGGTACCGTTAAGCTCTGTAATACTTTTTTCTCATCCTCTAATACTCACTAGTACCTATGCTCAGGTAGAACCTTTTCTGTGTTTAGAGAAGAATTCTCAGTATTCATCATTGATGTCAAAAACCCCAGTTGCTACATACTTGGTTTACAACAGGAAAAGGGAAGGAGGGAAGAAAAGCATCTGTCTCAGGTATTCTAAAGGTGTTTACTTAATAAAGTACCTGGTTGATTCCCAATGGTCTTTGCATTTGTTGACTGTGTAGCTGGAGCATCCCTAGACCTCCTTGGGAAGTCCTGGCTTATTTCTGATGTCTGTGGTATATTTCATATAAATTATATGCTGTCTGCTTTTCATAAAGTTTCTGATCCATTACTGGCATAAATTATTTCTTTATAATCATTGTAACTATACCTTCTATTTTCATGAAATTTCTTATAAGTCCACGAAAAGTTTGGAAGTAAGCTAGATTCTTGTGCTCAAGCTGTCATCCAGTACGTGGAACTCCAAAAGAAAAGAAACTGTTCAAGAAGGCATAATCAATATTGCTAAATACTGAAGACTTCAAGTGAGATGTAGGTGGGAAGGTGGCTCTAGATATAGAAACAAGGGTGGCATTGGTCACCTTGGAGATAGTAGGTTAAGTGGACAAAGAGGGCGGAGAGCAGTAGCTTGGGGAATGATGGAGATTTGAAGAAATAGATACAGTGAACATATACAACTTTCTAGTGAAAGAGAGGAGAGAAATAGGCTGGTATGTAGCTGGGAATGTGTGATTAAATAGTAGACCTTGGTTTGCTTGTTTATTGTTGTTGCTTTTCCTTTTGAAGATAGAAGTGAATATATCAACCTTTAAATCCAGTGGCTGAAACTTTGAGAAGACAGAAAGACATTTTAGTTGAAGAAAGAGAGAGCAAAGGAAAAAGAATAATTTATGAAATGCATTCTTGAAGAGGCAGAAAAAAAACAGAATCCTGCACACAGATAGAAGAATACATTTTAGATAAGATGGTAGATAGGAGGAGAAGAGCAAAGGATGGGTGTGGATACAATCAGAAATTAAACAGCAGAAGGTCATAACAGTTTCATCCTATCACTTTTTTTCTATGCAAGGTACCAGCTGACCATGTATGTTGGGTGTTCACTAGCCTGGGACATTCAGAGGGTTGGAATATATTGCAACCTCTTCCATAAATGATAGGAGAGATGATTTGGATACATTGAGTATTGAGGAAGTACTGAGGATCCAAACGAAGGTAGGAATCATTCTTCCATAGTGACACAAGCTTCAGTCTGGAATTTTCTATAACAGCTTTCCACAGTATCAATGAGGGTGCAGAAGCACATAGCTGGATTTATGGAGACTTGGGGTTTTGCCCAGTGAAGAACTGGGAGATTAGCAAGAGACTGAATGAAATTTGACCATGATATTTAAGATGACTATGAAGGAAGTAAAAGTACAAGGTAACTGATAGGAAGAAAGTGTAGAGGTTAGGAACTGTCTGATAAAAAATACAAGATTGTGTAAAAACATGGAGTGAGAGAGTTGCAGGAAAAGAAGCAGTGATTAGAAAGTAAAATGTTTAAAATAATAGATAATAAGCATTTCTATGCCATGATCCATCCCTCCTGCTGTTGTGGAAATGAATTACCTAATTAAATTCTCACATTGAAAAATTATTATTCAATTCCTCTCAGAGTCTCAGAATGGTAACTTGAAAAGGTTAGACAAAGCCAAAAAGTGATAGATCTGAAATCTGAAAAGTGTAGATGTTTCTACGGTGAATCCTATGTTTTTCAGGATCTGCTTATGTCCCAATAGAATTTCCAGTGAGAGGGGGATAAACAGAGAATAACAGTTCTATGTCCTATTCCCATGAAGCATCAAATCCTGGAACACATTACTCTTATCACCTCCCACACTTCTTAGTCATCCCTTCAGACACAATTTCACATAAAGAAAATGACCCTATTGTGGAAAAGTTTGAGAACCCCAGATCTGGATAGAATTTTTAATTGCAACTAATTTTTTTCAAGGACTTTTAGAAAGGGGTATTTCAGATTTTCTTCAGTAGAAATCTCACTCTAGGTTCTGGTACTGCCTTAAATTACAAGAATACATGTTATGATTCAGATATATGGTTATACCTAGTCGCTGGTACTTTTTTCCTGTAAATATTGTGAAATAAGGCTTCATACACTTTGGTGGTGTAGAGAGAATCACTGAAAAATAGACCTCATCCAATAAAGCATTTTTATTTCGGAAGAATAATTACAGCCTTAGAGCACTCTGCTAGAATTCATTTTCAGGAAAGGTTTTGAAATTGAAAGACTGGGATGCACAAAGGTAAAGCCATAGTTGTGTAAGAGAAAGTGGAGACAATCTTAATGAATTAATAATAAATTCCCATGCAAGGGTGACTGGAAGAGGAAAATGAAACAAGTGTGAGGTTTATTCCTAATTCTGCAAAAGCCTAGCAAACCTCCTCCATCCACTCTGTTTGAGACTTTTAAGAAGTCAAGCAAAAGGGCAAGATTAGAGTGACAGCAGACGTCTGGTGGCGAAACCAGGAGGCCTCACAAAATGGCATTCCCAGGTGGATTTGACATGCTATTCTACACCCCTCGAAGCTGCTCCTTGCTAAGCTCACGCTCCGTTTATTCCATTTTTGTTCCAAAAGTGCATCTGTTCACCCTAGGTAAATGCTTTCTACCTTGCTTTGCCTATGAGTTCACTCTGTTTATTTCCTTCAGGTATTTATTATAATGCCAGTTTTTACTTATACTTGTTTATTCTCACTTTCCCCATCCCCTCTCTAAATCCTTACCGTACGGGCAATTAGATCAGGAACAGTGCTGGTTAATGTACCAGTGTCTGCCAAGAACTTTACACACAGTACGCACTTGATTATTACTTGTTGACTTAATTACTTTGCCATCCTCAACTTTATGACAACAGTTTTTCAAAGGCTGATTATAAGACTTAGTTTGTCACTTAGGATTGTATTTGGGTGTAGGCAACACAGACTCTACAGTGGCTTATCCAAAGGAGATGGTTGCTTGTTTTTTCATATAACAAAATGTTCAGAGGTAAGTCGTTTAGGAGAGGTGTGACAACTCCACATTAGCACTGTCCTGAGAGCCTCTGATTTTTCTGTTTTTTTTCAGCCTCAGTATCCTGCAAGAGAGGCTGGAAAATGTAGTTTTTGTTTGCTTATTTGGTTCAACTGGGAATATCACAAAACTATCAGGGTTCTGTTAGTAAGAAGTCTGGGCAGAGAATTCGCAGTCTCTGGGCAGAGAATTCGCAGACACACATAATCTGTATCATTCTGGCAGACCTAATCAGCCGGGTAGACTGTTCTACACAGGAAACAAATTCTTTATCAGAAGAAGGAGAGAACTGAGTTAGAGCAAAGAGAGATAGCTAAATGATATAAATATATAATAGCAGGATAAGACGGCCTGACATGTGCATACCCACTTTAGGGATGGCCTTTCCAATGAGATAGGAATATTAAAGATTTGTTCAAAAAGGCATCTTTTTCCTCAGACTATATTTATATTGACACAGTCAACTCAGTTCTGGGACCCTCTCTTTTCTATACTTCATTTCTCACTTCTTTCTGGTGGGCGTATTCTTTCTTTGGATATTTTACTACATTCAATTAGATTGTTTAGTTTTGCAATTCAGGAAGCCAATCTTTCTCTTTAAGACAACTTTGCAGATCTCTACTATGTGTTGACTTCACAGTTTAGTTCCCAGAAAGCAATTTCATTTCCACTTTCTCCCCAGGTTCTCCCAGGACATTTCAGCATAGTCATAAAATACTGACAAAGAATGTCTGTAATAGACCATACCTTGTTCGCAATCTTAAAATTGACTAATAAATATTCATTGTAAAATATCTTTCAAAGTTTGTTTGATTAGCTTTTCCCTCAGTTGTACCTTAGGCTTGGTAATTGTTCCTAATAGTATTTTAGGAATAAAAATCCTCTTGCTAATGTCCCAATATTGATATTGGCTTTCCCTTGGAGACTTGTGGTAAATGTATTATTTTCTTAACCTATGACTTTTTAAAACTTCTGAATGTTGACATCCCTGAACTTCATTTTCTTCATCTGGGGATGTATCTGCCAAGAGATATCATACACCATCGTTTTAAATATTACATGACACAGGAATGAGAAAAAGTAAAGTGGAAAGAATCATCTTGGTTAAGGCAAGTATTTCTAAGTGTTAACTTGAAATTTCTATAATTTTGGGCAAAAGAACTTCCAAAACAATTTCTGTTTGAATATACCCAATGCAGATATCTAGCCACAGCTGCTTCTTGGGAGGGTTGGCAGAAGTTTGGATTTGTAAACTAGATGCTTCACATGTATGCAAGGCCCCTGAAAAAACAGGAGGAATACTAGGTAAAGAGAAAGAGGTAAAAACAGCATGCTGGGGGCTGAGGGCCAGCCCTCCTCACACTGCCAAATTCTAGAATAGAAACCTGAGGAATCGAAGAATTCTAAGTTTAAAATTGGCCTTCTAGATTGTTATGAAAATATCTTGGTCAAGGTATGAAAAAACCTGTTTTACTTAATAATTTGCTAATTTGATGTATAATTTTTTTATTTTATTTTTTAAAAGATTTTATTTATTTATTTGACAGAGAGAGACACAGCGAGAGAGGGGACACGAGCAGGGGGAGTGGGAGAGGGAGAAGCAGGCTTCCCACTGAGCAGGGAGCCCGATGTGGGGCTCGATCCCAAGACCCTGGGACCATGACCTGAGCTGAAGGCAGACCCTTAATGACTGAGCCACCCAGGCGCCCCTGATGTATAATTTTAACTAGTTATACATATTCTTGCCCCAGGCTTGCAAATGTTAGCAGCAGGCTTGCTTAGTCTTACTCTCTCCATATGTAGAAAATACTTATATATAGCTTTACAGAAGGAAGTGTATCCTCATCTCCTTAATTCATGGGGGATATAATTAACCCAGTGTTATAAAGCATAATAAATCCAAAACAGAGCAGGAAGAAACATGTACAGATATAAGATATGCCTTTCATCTGCTTCAAAAAGTGGTGAGGTGGGAAAAATCCAGACTCAGTGCATAACTCCTCAAAATAGAATTTCTGAATATAAAGGGAAAACAAATATGAACAAGGCAGCCATTGTGCAAACAGCCAGATTCAAGATGTGCTCAAAAACATCCAGTTTGAAATGCATATCCTCGTATGCCTTTGCTTTTCCTGTTATGTTCACAACTTTGTACTATTTTGGTTTTTTGTTTGTTTCATTCATTAAATAAATTGAGCATCTTCTACAGCCTTCTGTACATTTTAACATTCAACACTTCATATTCCGGGTCATTTTTACCTTCACGAACAATAGCATAGCACCAATTACACTTATAATTAAACATGACTCTGTGTGTGTGTGTGTGTATTTTAGTATCCGTCTATACCATCTGGATTATTTTTTTCTAAAAACGAGGATTCTATTTTGTACCATATGCCTTTAATCCCTATGGATTTATAATATGACTAAAACAGTCTGATAGAGTGAAAGTGATTACTGAAAGCCCTCAGTATGAAAAAACCTCAGGTCTATTCTCATATATTTTACTTACCGGCAGGGTTTGGGGCCTGAATTACCAAGATAATTGTTTCACTCTCTATTACATTTGTCTTAACAGTTTAAAGCTTAAGCACCATTTTATCTTCCACATTTTAGCTCATCTTTTTTCTTTTCTTTGCTGTAAATAGGTTGTGTCTTTCTTCCTCTGCTTTATGCCTTAGTTGTTTGTCTAGTTAGCTCTTTCTCCTTTCTTGTTATTTACTATGTATGGCCATGACCGATACTCCTGTCTTTCTAATATTTGAACATTTGAAAGCAAGCTGTTTTCCAGAAAGATTCCCATGCATGAGTAACAGGTATTCTGACGGTGAAATTAACCACCTCGTATTCTTCATTCCTTTATTCTTCCAAATGAGAAAACTAATCTTGTTATGTAAGAAGTCATTACTTCATCTACTCATCAGCTGTTTCTGACATGCTCCAGTTGGCTCTCAGTTTGGAAATAAAATTACACAAGGATGAAAATGAAGCCTGTTTCAGAACATTTTCAAGGAAGATTTGTTCCTCTAATAGGCTCTTTGCCGAAAGATATGGTTTTTAATTTGTGCAAAAATAAAAATGCAGTTCAAACAAGTGAAGCATAAAAAGTCAGGGGTCAAAAGACTTTCTTATTTCTATAGCAAGAAAGTTCTAACTCTGTATGAAGTGACACCTCAAACACAATTTTTGCTATGATTTACCTCTCACAGTTCAGACAATTCATCTGAAAACAGCTTAAAATTAAGTCAGGTTTTGATATGTCAGTTTTCCAGGCATGTTAATCTCAGGATCCAATTTTTTATCCAAGTAAGAATGAAGCATGTTAACTTCTGCCTCACTATCTCTATTTTCTTTCAATTATCGGTCTTTGTCTTACATTTTCTGGCAAATGAAATACTTCCTAATTAATACATGAGGTAATAAAGAATGTTTGCATGATATTCTCCACCATAGCTCTGGTTGCAAGAGCTTTTATAAATATTGGAACTGAGAGCAAACCCTAAGGATACAGTGAAATAAACAAGGCTCAGAGAAAACACAAGAATTTGAAATAAAGTTACTTTATTATTATTATTATTATTATTATTATATTATTATTATTATTATTTAAATGCTTACAGAAGGTAGGAATAAAGAATCTATAGTCTCTGGAGATAAACTTTCTGTGGTCATGTATCAATATTACAATTGCCTAGCTCTTAAGCTGTGTCATCTTGAGCAAGTTACTCAACATATCTAGGCCTTGATAACCTCATCTGTTGACCAGGGGTGGTGAGGGGGAACGTGAAAATCAAATAGAGTTGTTTTGAAGATTTAATGAAGCATTAGAAAGAGTTGTCGTTTACTGAGACTTGCTTTGCATCAGACACTGTTCTAAGCAATTTATCCTGCCCCAAATGGGTAACTTCAAGTAGTGTTAAGATACTAATTTACAAAGCACATTGGGAATGTATACACTCCTTCAGGCATACGTCTTTTGTAAGTAAAGTAATGCCACTATTTCACATCAAGTACATATTTAATTTTTTGTTAATATTTAGCTGACCTATAAATATAGATCTAAAACCTTGTGTTCATTTTCAAATAGGAACACATAATAATCAGATTTATCGGTTATAGAATGCAGTTTGCATGAAGCATCAACATAAAAACAAACCACTGTAGCTGCTAAATTTGTTGACAACAATGGCAACTATGTTGTAACTGAAAGGATCTTTCCTAACACCTACTGAATACTTTGTTGTGAGTCCAGCAAATACATTTAACTAGGGAAAGGTCTTTGCCCAACTGAGAACTGCGTGACCACTTTGTTGAAATACACTCTTTAGCAATCCTCATGATTGGCTCTACCCTACATGTGTCTTCTGGTTTATGGCAATTTTCACTCCATATAGGGAGGGCATCCATAAAATATACAGATATTATTGCAGATGGTAAGTACTCAAAAATAATTTTAGATGATTTTACAGTAAGAATACAAAACTATTAACTATTCTGAACTAGGCAAAGACCATGAAAGTTAAGCTGCTAAATAATCAGTGCCATCCAGAGAATTACTTCTAAGCTTTAGCAAATAATAGATGTGGCTGAACTCAGCTAGAGAAAGTGGTTCCAGCTTTTATTGGGTCATATCTTAACTACCCACAAGTTACTTTCGAAAATTCATTAATCTTTAGTGAGCTCTGAGATTTACTTCACTATTGACTGTCAGTAAAGACTGGGTTTGTCTATCAATCCCAGGCAGCTAAGAAGAGTATAGAGAAAAAGAGAACTGGGTTCTGGTCCCTGTTCTATAGCCATTTAGATAATATATTGTGTAAGTCACTCATCTTCCCATGGCTTTTGTTTTTCTATCTACATGTTGGCACTAAAACATCTCTTTTAAGATCTTACTAAATTTGGGGGTCATGGGCAGGAAACAGAGTGTTCCTTTTAGAACACAACATCAGAGAAGTAAATACTACCTCAGGGGCTTGTACAAATTAATGGGTTTCAACAGTGTTAAGGATAAATTCATTATCTTTTTTTTAAGATAGCAAACAATCTCACCATGTTTTTCTTCTAAAATCTGTTCTATTGGGGTGCCTGGGTGGCTCAGTCGGTTAAGCTTCTTCCTTCAGCTCAGGTCATGATCTCAGGGTCCTGGGATCTAGTACCCCCCCCAAGTTGGGCTCCCTGCTCAGCAGGGAGTCTGCTTCTCCCTCTCCCTCTGCCACACCCTCTGTCCTCTCCCCCCACCCACTATGCACTCTCTTTCATGCTCTCTCTCTCTCATAAACAAAATCTTTAAATAAAATCTGTTCTATTTAAAATGTGGAGGTATCAAAAGATGATCATTCACAAAACAATTATATTTCTGGCAAAGATGAAGTTTCTTAGGCAGGATCCTGAAAATTTTGAGGGGCCAAAAAAAAAAAAAAACCTCCTGTCTCATTTTGCATGTTTCTTTAAAAGTTTATTACTTTTGCTCCTAATTCTTTTTAGAGGGCCTCTCTGTAAGCACTCCTTTCAACGACATCAAGGGTGGGTGGCGCTGGGCTGAATCAAGCCTCTCATGTACTCCTCCTGGCTTGACCAGCTCTTGCCCTGTGACCAAATTAGTCATTCAACCTGTCTACTCTAAGTCGCCTCACCTGCAGCAAAGGAGCAAGTGGAAAAGATGCCTTGCTTCTGGAAGTGAACCAGCAACAGCTATCAACAGGACCTTGCAGAAATGCAGATTCTCAGACCACAGCCCAGATTTGTTGAACCAGAACTGACATTTTAATAAAATCCTCAAATGATTCCTATATACATTAAACTTGGAAAAATGTTAAAAGAATGAGGTTTAACAACTAGGAAAACAGTTTGTAAACTGTAAAGCTCTACACAGATGCAACACACCCATGATTCTCATGTTCTTAATTTTAATCAGAGGTGCAATTAAGCCTTAGCTTTCTCTGTGCAATCAGATTTTAAAAAATGAGCACCCAACACAAACTTTTGTACTAGATTATAAGCAATCAACACAAATTTGTTGAATGAAAAACAAAAGTGAGATGAGAATGTAGAGCACCTGTTCTAAATGTAATATTAATAATAGTCTATCAACATGATCTTCTTATGCAAAGAACTGAAATCACTACTTTTTGTTTCTCAATGTCATAATGCGTATATGGGTAGGTGGTAAGAGCTAGTGAAAGAGGAAGGTAGATTTTAAAATATAATTCAAATCAATAATATGTTCTGTACAGGTCATAGATATAAGGGAACTTTCATGGAGTATATACACTAAATCTGGAAATTACTTTAAATAATCCAAATAAATAGCCTTCTGTGTATCTTGGAAAAAGTTTTTCCACATAACATGTAAATGTCCATCCTAAATTTGACCTCATAGATCTCAGCTTATAGAAGGCAACAGTGAGTACAACTCTTGACTCTTCATTTAAGACCATGGCAGCTTTCACCTATTGGAATTTCCCAAGAATGCCACGATAATTATCACATGAAATTTCATGGCTCAGTACCTCACAATCTGGCCACAGCATCTATTTTTAAAAGCCCCAACAGGGCGCCTAGGTGGCTCAGTCAGTTAAGCGTCTGCCTTCAGCTCAGGTCATGATCCCAGGGTCCTGGGATACAGCCCTGCTCAGTGGGGAGCCTGCTTCTCCCTCTCTTTCTGCCCCACCCCCTGCTTATGCACTCTCTCTCTCTCATGCTCTCTCTTTCTTTCTCAAATAAAAAGAAAAAAAAAGAGAAACAATTCAGGAAAAAAAATGTACATGAGCCTGTCAGCTTTTTCTATTTTCACTCTACTTTTTAATGTAACTAAAAGCCTCACCTTTCAGATTAGATGTGTCTGAAACACAGTGGTTAGGTGGATCTCTGTGTGAGTCCTTTGGCCATCAGGAATATGCTATTAGAACTTCCTGTAAGATGTACAAATGTGGGTCATGCCTCAGACGGATAGTTCACTTACAAAAATTACACCCACACTGTCAATTAACTTGCAACCTCAGGCCAAAGCTTTCCTCACTTTTCCGTAACACTGTCACTCGATCATTCTCATGTTTTATTTAATTCTTCCTTTCTCAAATGCATCAATTTCTCTTCTTACTTTATGAATTTTTAGAAAGTTTGTATCTTTGGGATTGAGTTTCACATACCATTTTTGTGCTTTGTTATTCATGGAAGTTATCATTATCCCAAGACGTTACCTGTTTTGCAGAGGCTCCAGCCCATCTTTGTAGTAGCTTTTAGGATAAAAACGAAGTTGTTAATTGTGGTATGCAGTTATGGAGAAAAACCTGGAAAATCTAAAATCAGAGACAACTAGCTATAAATCAGAGTCTGACACTTCCTGGAGACATGAACTTGAGTAAAATTGCCTTTCTTTGAGCCTCAGTGAGTAAGGCTATATATTAGGTTTGAAAATGGCTACCAGAAAGGTTGCCATGAAAATTAGATGAGGTTATATATTCAAGACATATGGTACACAGTACAAGTAGGACTCAATCTATGCTGGAGTTAGCTGTGACGATAATGATGACAGTGATGTTGAAGACAATGTGTCCATGATGCTGACTCAGAGTTTCAATCACTTTCTCATTTGAGCCACAGAAGGGAGGGCTTTGGCACAAATGTATTCTCAGAGCATGGAGGAGGCATGCCACACTGTGACACGTCCCCCAACCCCATTCTCATCACATGTCATTAAGGCCTAAGAGATGCTCCTCTTAAGATGAGAAAACTTTTACTTTTCGTGGACTACACATGCCAAACAGTTTTCATTAAGGAAGAAATTGTTCCATAATCCCAGATACTTTGTAAACTAAGAAGGCATGATAGCTTCACATGACTTCTAAAGAAAGTCCGTGAAAAAATAAAATATAGGGGCGCCTGGGTGGCTCAGTCGATTAAGCGTCTGTCTGCCTTTGGCTCAGGTCATGATCCCAGGATCCTGGGATCGAGCCCTGCATCGGGCTCCTTGCTCAGCTGAGAGCCTGCTTCTTCCTCTCCTTCCGTCTGCAGCTACCCCTGCTTGTGCTCTCTCTCTCTATATATGTGTCAATAAATAAAACATTTTTTTAAAGATTTTATTTATTTACTTGAGACAGAGAGAATGAGAGAGAGAGAGCACACGAGAGGGAGGAGGGTCAGAGGGAGAAGCAGACTCCGTGCTGAGCAGGGAGCCCGATGCGAGACTCGATCCAGGGACTCCAGGATCATGACCTGAGCCGAAGGCAGTCGCTTAACCAACTGAGCCACCCAGGCGCCCAATAAATAAAACATTTTTAAAAAATAAAACTAAAATAAAATATATAAGAAAATTACATTTTTGAAGCAATCTGCTTCTTCTCAGTTAGGCAGATTTTGAAGCAAAAAATAGCTCTAATTGTTGGACTCTAAGTACATATTCTGAATTTTACAGCCTCTAATAATGCAAGTTAAAGAAAATGAGGACAAGAGTATTAATTACATACAGACACACCCAGTGTTGAGGATATTTTAATTCAATGATGATAGGAGTAAAAGTGCCTACACACTTTAACAATCATAGTATTGTAAAATTATTTTCTTTCAGAAAAATATATAAACTCAAGATAATATTCTTTATTCTATTATAAAGCATTGAGAAAATGATTTGCTATCAATAAGAGAAAACAGATCATGATAAGGTCTTGATGATGGGATAATTATATTGTTTTTGACATAATGAACGTGACACAAAGTGAATTCAAATCAATCTGCAAGAGGGGTAGAGTTCAGGAGTAGAGCATTTGACTGCAAATCAGTCTGCAAGAAAAACTGCCATTTTTGAGTAGAAAATTCACTGCTAATATTTCTTGATTTTGGGGGTAGCAATTTACAGAAATTCTATGTCATATGTGTATATATGACATACAAGACAGATATGTATATGACATACTATATATATGTGTATATAATATGTATATATATATATGGGGAGAGAATGCATGCAATCCTACAAGAGTCCATGCAAATAAGTAACATTCTGAGACCAATTTTTCAAAAACCTGAAATAAGGGACACATGGTTAGAAATTATTACACAGTTATTCCACAGAAACTAATAGATACCCTCAATTAAAACACAGAAGAGGGGCACCTGAGTGGCTCAGTCGTTAAGCGTCTCCCTTCGGCTCAGGTCATGATCCCAGGGTCCGGGGATCGAGCCCCGCATCGGGCTCCCTGCCCCCAGCGGGAAGCCTGCTTCTCCCTCTCCCACTCCCCCTGCTTGTGTTCCCTCTCTCGCGCTCTCTCTCTCTCTGTCAAATAGATAAATAGAATCTTAAAAAACAAAACAAAACAAAAAACACAGAACAAATTTCTCTCAGATCATCACCTTTTACCAGACATAAAGTTTAATGCAATATGCTAAAAGAAATACTCTAAGGAGTCAGAAGACCTAAATTTCACTGATCATTCAATTATTTTCTGGCTACAGAATCCTGAGTAAGTCACCCATCCTCTAAATTTCAGTGTTCTGAATTACCATGAAGGAACTAGACTTGCTCAGCCAGTGTTTTTCTAACTGATCTTCTTAGCAGTTGGCTTTTCCTTTCCAATCACGATCTATACAGAATTTCAGTATGTGTCCAACAGATGACAGTGGAGCTGGTCTGTTAGAATGAAGATGAGAGAAACATGGCCCAGGATCTTCAGGCATGGCTGTCCCACACCGCTCTCATACAAATGTCTTAAATGTTGTTTGAAATCAAGTATTCCACTTCTAAAAAGTGTTAATCCCCAGTCTATAAATTTCAGTCTCTCAGCACAGAAGAGAATGGAATATTATTCAACATTTTTATTCCCAGTAGAATCATACAGCGTAAGTGCTCAATAAATGGTTATTGACTTGAATGCCTTCATTTGCAATTCTACCTTACATTTATGTGCCATTTCACTTTTTACAAAGCACTTTCAGTTTCTCACATCATCTCACTTGCTTTTACCATTAATGAAACAGGCAAGACAAGTATAAATGAAAGAGGAGTAGGTTCTCACTGTATTAGTCTTTCTCTTTAAAAAAAAAAATCTCAATAGTTTCAGAGGTACAGATCTGTACCAAACAATACATTATATATTAAAAAAAAAAGAAGATAGTAGGAAGGGAGAAATGAAGGAGGGGAAATCGGTGGGGAAGATGAACCATGAGAGACTACGGACTCTGAGAAACAAACTGAGGGTTCTAGAGGGGAGGGGGGTGGCAGGATGGGTTAGCCTGGTGATGGGTGTTAAAGAGGGCACGTAGTGAATGGAGCACGGGGTGTTATTCGCAAACAATGAATCATGGAACACTACATCAAAAACTAATGATGTAATGTATGGTAATTAACATAAACAAATCTCAATAGTTATGAAAAGACAAATGCATCATACTAATTTCGTCATGAATGATTCTATTTTTATAGCACCAGTTATCACACATGTTCCACATTCATGTCACTCTTTCAAAAATGCCTTTTGTTTTATATGATCCAGCAGGGATTCTCAACTGCGGCACTATTGACATTTAAGGTTGGATAATCCTTCGTAGTGGTATACGGTGCCCTGTGAACTATAGGATGTTTACCACCATCCCTGGCCTTTACTCCCTACATTGTTTTGCACTTTCCCAGTTGGGACAAGCAAAAATATCTCAGACATTGTCAAATGTCCCCTGGGAGGGGAGGGCCAAATCACCCCCCAATTGAGAACTACTTGGTAAACCAACACTGAGGCCAAAGGCAGTGACCAATTCATTTCAATATGCCTGCTATATTCTCAATGATTAGCACAATTATCCAGACTGAACAGAAAGCAATGCCATTCGTTTTTTTGTTTTTAAATGGCCCAAACAACCAACTCAATTTGGAGCTTTCTCATTTTAACCATAAGGAAACAATGGAATGAATACCTCAAAGAATATACAGGTACTTTATTAGACCTTGGGAAAAACTATATCTCTTTATTGATATTGGAAATAAATATAAAAAAAAACCTAATACAGAGACTGGAAAAGATGTGAGGCCAATAACCAATATTACTGTCTCAAATTACATAGAATAGCAGATTATATAGAGAATATTACGTGCTTGTATAAGTCACCAAAAAACCCCGTAAGATTTTTATTGGATATGTTCTGGACAAAATCCTGGCTACTTAAAGAAAGAAATCAATACTTCCCAAGTACTATGTTTTACCCACATCTTCTAGGTGATTCACAGTTGGCTAGGGCAGAGATGAGCATATGGGCAGATATAATTAAGGTCAAGCTTTCCATGATTACTTTAGTAACAGTAGCTGATAGTCCTTCAAGGAATGTCCTGATGACTGCTCCTAACTGACCCCATCACACATCTTCAAACATTTAATAAGTGATCATTGTATCTAGTAATATGTAAGAGATTAGAAACTAAAGAAAAGATGATTCAGCAACTGAGCTAACAATGTGATATACTAAAGAGAATGAGGTTGAAAATATGGACATGGAGACTCTTTTGGCAGAAGAAGTTCAAAAATGAAAGGCAAAAACATAAGGCAAATCCAAATGTAAAAAGGAGTAATGGCTATCTTACTAGTTGCCAAGGAAATTAAGGAAAGGAGGGTCGATCATTTTATATACTTAGAAATTAATACTCATAGAATGATATAATATGCATAACCCTTCAAACACTAAAAAGGTATCATTAAAGGTATAAAGATTTTTGGAAATATAAGAAACTGTAGATATCACTACCAACTTATTATCAATTAAGAAGATAGAAATTAGGACAGAATTTACAGACTAGAATTAATAAAGTTAACAGCTATAGTATATTGAACTTAGCACTCTTCAAAGAGATATATTTTTCATTCCAGTAAACCACTGAAGAGTTTTTAGAAGTCACTGGATACATTGGGTGTCTACTATGTGGCAGGCACTCTTTTAGTAATTGGGACACAGCAAAGAACAAAAGATGAAATCCCCTTCATCATGCAGCACACATTTCATTGTAGTAAGCCACCAAAAAACCCTCAAAAAATTCCAAAGCAGAAATTATGCAGGATACATCTTCTAATCACAACATGACATGGGAACAAATTAAATTGGGCATATGCAAACGAAGTCCTCACCAGTTTATTATTATCATTGTCATTATTATTACTATTATTAAGTGTTCACACCAACTTTACTCGGTAATACTACTTCTGAGAGTTTATTCTAAGAAATAACTAGAGGTAGGCATACAGATTTATTTACAAGGGTATTTATCGAGGTATTAGTTAATTACATAAGTCTCATAAGGATTGAATTATAATTAATGGAAGTTTTTAAAGACAACCGTATGATGCAATATACAACCACTTAAAATACAGGTTTGAGGAGAATTCATAGTAATGTCAGAAAATCCTTTAACATAATAACAACAAAAAATTCAGGATATAAACTAATATATGATCACAAAGGAATAAAACATCAAATTGACAGTCATAAATATTACAGGCTGAGGACAGAAACAAGGGAGGATTACAAGTTCATAAAATAAATATGCCTTGGAAATTTTGAAATACTTTGCTCAACTGTTTACCATCAAAGTGAAATCCAAACATACAATTGCAGATTATCTGGAATACATCCAAAATCAGAATGACATACATAAACATATTTTAATGTTAATACCTAATAGGCAAATTCATAAATGATTACAATTTCATCAGACAAGAGACAAAAACATAAAATGGTTTTAGATAGAAATTAAAAGTAGTCAAATAGACAACTAGATATTTTTGATTCTGGCAAAACATATTTTTATTTTTTTTCCCCAAAATATCTTTTTTTAATGAGGTAGGTAGAAAGCACAAATAAAGTTAGGATTAAAAACTTACATATAGCATGTATTAAAAATATTTGAAAATTATGATGCTGTATACCAGTCTATGCTAACAAAATTGATCATCTTTGGAATTGGAAAATTATTTTTAAGTGGAATTCTTAACAAAAACAAATAAAAATCCTGAAAACCATGAAAAAGATATTCAGTCTAGGAGATACTTTAATGATGAGAAAGAATTTTTTTGTAAAAATGGCAGTTTTTATTAGTGAATTGAGAATTATTAGTGAATATAGTATGCTTTCAAGGAACAGATAATATCTGTTATAGGTACAGTATAGATGTAGATATAATAAAAATTATAATTATCTGGAGAATGCAAAAGAAGGAAAGCATCCTCTGATTCAATGAAAGAAGTACAACCTCAAGGAATCTCTGACCATAACAGAAAAAATAAAGTATACAAGTATAAAAGAAAGTTTTAAATTTTTGAATAAAGTATTAGCAAATCTAATTTAATAGAATATTAAAACACTAATCAAAAGTACCTAATAAAAAATGAAATCTTGCCATTTGCAATGACGTGGATGGAACTAGAGGGTATTATGCGAAGCGAAATAAGTCAGAGAAAGACAATTACCATATGATCTCACTGATATGTGGAATTTGAGAAACAAGGCAGAGGATCATAGGGGAAGAGAGGAAAAAAATGAAACAAGATGAAATCAGAGAGGGAGAAAAACCATAAGAGACTCTTAATCTCAGGAAACAAACTGAGGGTTGCTGGAGTGGAGGGGGGTGAGAAGGATGGGGTGGCTGGGTGATGGATATTGGGGAGGGTTTGTGCTATGGTGAGTGCTGTTAATTGTGTAAGACTGATGAATCACAGACCTGTGCCCCTGAAACAAATAATGCTTTATATGTTAATAAAAATGAAAAAAGTTTTTAAAGTGTACTTAATAAAGATTCATCTCAGAAATATGAAATCCCTTAATGTTAGAATTACTAATAAAATAATGTATCTTACCATAAATAGGACAAATTAGCAAAAAGAACATCATGGAATCAAAATTTAATTTGGTAAATTTTAATACCACCCAATTAAAAAATCAGGAATAAAGAGTATTCCCTTAAGTCATGAAGCATGTCATTCTCAAATAGATAGGATTTTTTTTTTAAGATTTTATTTATTTATTTGACAGAGAGAGTGAGCACAAGTAAGGGGAGTGGCAGAGGGAGAAGCAGGCTCCCCGCTGAGCAGGGAGTCCAATGCTGGACTCCACCCTGGGGCCCCAGGACCATGACCTGAGCCGAAGGCAGACGCTTAACGACTGAGCCACCCAAGCGTCCCTGGATAGCATTTTTTTTTATGTCTCCACTGAAGGCACCCAAATCAAAAAAAACAAAAATTGCTGCTATCTTTGGTCTATAAAATAACAAAAAACATGAAACATAAATAGGAGCTATAATTATAAGAGAAAGTATGACTATTTGCAAAGTATCAGCTGAAAAACTAAAGATAAAAATCCCATTCAAATGGCTAAGAAGAAGATAAAAATGCAAAAATCACTAACTTTTCTCTGTAACAGTAACAGAAAATATATAAACAGCCATAATATCATGAAATTAAAATATTCCAAACAATAAATGTGTGACACCTATTGGGAGAAAACTACATACCTTTATTGGGAGATATAAAAAGAATTGATGAGCACTTTGTTAAAAAAAAAAGAATAAAATTATATGTCAATTTTGGGCGCCTGGGTGGTTCAGTTGGTTAAGCGACTGCCTTCGGCTCAGGTCATGATCCTGGAGTCCCTGGATCGAGTCCCGCATCGGGCTCCCTGCTCGGCAGGGAGTCTGCTTCTCCCTCTCCCACTCCCCCTGCTTGTGTCCCCTCTCTCGCTGTGTCTTTCTCTATCAAATAAATAAATAAAATCTTTAAAAAAAAAAATTATATGTCAATTTTGTATATCAAAAGAAATGTAGAATAAAATAAAACTGCTCTATAATAAATCTATATTCAGAGAACCCTTTTATGTTTAAAAATGATTGAAGAAATGATAAATTAAAACAAATAAAGTTAAAATGACCAATGGGAAAATATTTAGAATAAATATGTCAAAAAAGGAATTAATCCAGGAAAGAACCTCAAGGGATACATTATAAAAGAAGAAATGCACATAGGTAGTAAATACCTCCAAAATGTTCAATCTAACTAATAATTAATTACAAAGTAAAACAAATTATAATTGACCTATTATAGAGCTAATCAGGGATTTTCCTAAAGTATAGATTTTGAATTGGACATTTTAGAGGAAGGAAATGGTAGGGAAGATGGTGAGGAACATAATTTGTATTTATAACAGAAAAATATCTCTTATATTTTAATTTATAAAAATATAAGTCTTATATTTTTATATAAGTCCCTTATATATACTCACAAGAGAACAGAATAGAGCAAGGGCTAGTTGAGGCCTTTTTTGAACAGGAGAGCATATTCTGAATTTAAAAGAGAAAACGTAGGATTTCTTTTTCTATTTTTCACCCATCTTGCATGGCAGGGAAATTTAGATTTTGGAGAAAAGAAAAAAAACAGTCAAAATCATGACGGTATAATTTAACAGATAAATCTATGGTTTATGCTGGCTGACAATGAGGCTGACATTAAGCATCATTGACTTTATCTCCAAAATGGAGATATTACCTGCCCAATTTACCTACTAGAGTCATATGAAAACCAAATATGACACAGAAATTTATAGTTAGCAAAGTGATTATTACTTATGATACAGCTGACTTCTTTAAAAACTGCAAAAGGCACTTTTTAAAAAGTCAAAACATATAATTCATGCCTTATTTATTGAGGAAAAAAGAAATACAATATTGTTAATACATAACAAGAAATTTGGGTATTTGTGTTGGATGTATAGCCAAAAGATCCCTAAACTTGAAAAATAAATTTTAAAATGGGAACTAAGGATTATTCCACGGTTTTCAGAAACACTAACATTTTAATGGTAAGAAAAAAGACTGTTTTAAAAGTACCATTATATCTGGGGCACCTGGGTGGCTCAGTTGATTGGGCGTCTGCCTTTGGCTCAGGTCATAATCCCAGGGTCCTGGGTTCGAGTCCCATATCAGGCTCCCTGCTCAGGGGGGAGCCTGCTCCTCCCTCTGCCCCTCCCCCCTGCTCATGCTTTTGCTTGCTTTCTCTCTCTCTCTCAAATGAATAAATAAAAAAATCTTAAAAAAAAAAAGTACCATTAATATAAAACAGGGTAACAACTGGATCAATTCAAAAATTGTGTGTGTGTGTGTGATCATTTGCTCAAAATTTACAAAAAGGAAAAGAATGATTAAGTAGCTAAAACAAGAACACAGAAAGAATCAAATGCTTTGGCATCCCTTATATATATTTTGTTCCTTTCTTTAGTTCATCCCAAATTTGGTCTTTTCTCTCCCCACCTATTACTACACAGCAACAACTGCTTAGCCAACCTCTGATATAACAAAGAGCAGAAAATTATTGGTTCCTGTCTAATAGGACATAGGGTATTGGATAGCATTTGAGGTTGTAATGGATTTAAAAAGGCAAAACCTGACATCTTTGAGGTGTTATGTCCTATACGAACTAAAAGAATATCCCTGAGAAATTCTTAGAATCTGTGGTAAGCAGAATAACGCTTACCCCACACCCACCAAAAAAATAAAAGGGCCCTAGACCTAACCCTTAGAACCTGTGAATATGTTACCTTCAGTGACAAAGAACTTTACAGATGTGATTAAGTTTAAGGACCTGAAGATGCAGAGATTAGTCTGGATTATCAGGGTGGGCCCAATCTAATCAAACCAGTTCTGAAAATGAAAGACAGTAGACAAAGAGTGGCTTAGAGAGATGCAACATTGAGAACACTCAATCCACTGTTGCTGGCTTTAAATACCAAGGAAGGGGGCTACATGCCAAGGAATGCAGGTGGCCTCTAGCTGGGAATTGGTCCTCAGTGTACAGCCAGCAAGGAACTTAATTCTGCCACAAACCCAATGAGCAGGAAACTGATTATCCCTTAGCGCCTCCAGAAAGGAATGCAGGTCTGTTGACATCTTGATTTCAGATCTGCGAAACCCCTACTAGGCCTCTGATCCATGCAATCCATACATGTTGTTCAAGCCACTAAATTTGTGGTAATTTGTTATGGAAACAATAAAAAACTCATATAGAGAAAATGTTAGAAGTCATTTGGTAGAACAAATGACAGTCATAAAATTCTCATGTTCTGTCAAATATAATTAGATCATTAACTGATTATAAAGTATTTATACTAATTATTTAGAGTGTCATTAAATAATATGATCTAAAAAGTATAATTAAAACTAATACTACTAACAACTAATATACATAGAATGTCAGGTGTTATCCTAAATACTTGACTAACATTATCTTATTTAACTTTCAGGAAACCCTTTTGGTAGATTTTATTTTTATCCCTATCTTACAGATAAACAAGTTGAGACTTAGATAAAGTAAGTTGCCCAAGGTCATCCAACTAGTAAAAGGTAGAGATGAAACTCAAACCCTAATCTCCGGGGCAGCTGGGTGGCTCAGTCAGTTAAGCGTCTGCCTTCGACTCAGGTCATGATCTCGGAGTCCTGGGATTGAGTGCCGCATCGGGTTCCCTGCTCGGCACAGAGCCTCCTCCCTCTCTTCCCCACTCATGCTCTCTCTCACTATCTCTGTCTCTCAAATAAATAGATAAAATCTTAAAAAAAAAAAAACCACCCTGATCTCTGACAACACCCTTGTGATTATAACACTGTGATAAGTTTTATATATTGCCCATTAATATAGTTAGCAAATTTGCCTTTGTGTTATTTGCTCATTTGCGTAATTTGAAGGCTCCATGGTCCAGTTGTTTTACTGGATCTCTCCAAACACTGAGAACCAGGACTTTCATAGAATAATTAATGACCTGTAAAGTTTATAAAACATAATGACGTATGAATTCTTAAAGTTTTGTTATAAAACACTTCAAACATTGACATTTACAAATAGGAATGAAATAATATAAATAAGAAGTCAAATTTAAAAGAAATATCCTGCAATTTCTTATTAAAATATTTCCTGACAGCTGCTCTATTTTTCCAAGCACTGTGGATATAGCACAAGTATTTATTCACGAGAAGTAAAAATTTATGTTCACACAAAGTATCTACATGAATATCTGTAATCTATTCTTTCATAAACACCAAAAGTAGGTAACAACCCTAATGTACCAAAGAATGGCTAAAGAAACTCTGGCACATCCATACAATGAAATAGTACTTGCAATAAAAAGTAATGAGCTATCAATACATGCAACAATATGAATGACTATCAAATGCATTTTTCAAGTGAAAGAGTTGGACCCAAAAGGCTGTATACTATCTGATTCCATTTACGTCAGATTCTGAAAAAGACAAAAATATAGGGATAGAAAACAGATGAATGGTTGGGTGTGGGAAAACTGGCTGACTATACAGGGTATTAATAGGACATTCTATTATATTGATTATGGTGGTGGACATAATTCTACTCATTTTTTAAAAATCTATATAACTGTAAAGCAAAAAATAAATTTCACTATGTAAGTTAAAAATAAATAACCAATAGGATAAATATTACAGAATATTTAAAGCTACTCAGGAGGGGCGCCTGGGTGGCCAAGTCACTTAAGCATCTGCCTTCAGCTCATATCCCACATCAGGCTCCCTGCTTCTTCCTCTCCTCTCCGCTCATGCTCTCTATCGTTATCTTTGTCTCTCTCTCCCAAATAATAAAATCTTAAAAAGTAAATAAATAAATAAAAAATAAAGCTACTCAGGAAATAGAAAGGTAGAAGGGACAAAAAAACAAAGACCATTGGCACAAATAGAAAAAAATTAGCAAAATAGGCTGATAATCAACCATATCAATAATTAAACTAATAAATTTATTAACACTCTTAATTAAAAAAGGATCAATTATTGGGGCCCCTGGGTGGCTCAGTCAGTTAAGCGTCTGCCTTCGGCTCAGGTCATGTTCCCAGGGTCCTGGGATGGAGTCCGGCATCAGGTTCCCTGCTCAGCGGGGAGTCTGCTTCTTCCTCTCCTCCCCACCTGTGCTCTCTCTCACTATCTCTGTCTCTCTCTCTCAAATAAATAAATAAAAAGAACCAATTATTAAAGTGGATTTGAAAAGCAGGAATTGAGTACACGTTAGCTTTTTAACAAGATTTATTATTTATTTATGAGAGAGAGCGTGCCAGTGAGCATGGGTGGGGAGGGGGAAGGCAGAGGGAGAGGAGAGAGAACCCTCAAACAGATTCCCCGCTGAGCACGGAGCCCAAGGCAGGGGTCTATCATAGGACCCTGAGCTCATGACCAGAGCCAAAATCCACAGTCCACTGCTTAACCCACTGAGCCTCCCAGGTGCCCCCAATACAGGCTATCTTTAAGAGTTATATTTATATGTTAAATATAAACAAACAGATGGTTTAAAAGTAGACAGATAGCAAAAGATACTACTTGACAACACCAATCCTTAGAAAATTGTAGTGGTTAATATCAAAATGACCTCTGGTTAAGGAGTACTATCAAAAATAAACAGAGAAATGGGCGCCTGGGTGGCTCAGTTGGTTAAGCGACAGCCTTCAGCTCAGGTCATGATCCCAGGGTCCTGGGACCAAGCCCCAAATTGGGCTCCCTACTCAACGAGGAGCCTGCTTCTCCCTCTCCCTCTGCCTCTCCCCCTGCTTGTGCTCTCTTGTTCTCTGTCAAATAAATAAATAAATCTTAAAAAAATAAAGAGATGATTCAAACAACAGAAGGATCAATTTATCAGGAAGACATAACAATTCCAAATGTATATGTACCTAATAGTGGAACTTCAAAATAAATAAGACAAAATGACACAGCTAAAGTGAGAAATGGACAGTTCTACAATTACATTTCAGAGAACTGCCGATACTTGGAAATTAATCAATTGTTTCATAATCAACTGACAAAATATTTGTACAAAATATAAAAACATTATTCAAATGAATAATTAAAAGATAACTCCTCCCACCAAATGGAAAAACAATTTGAAAAGACATTTCAAAATAAAAAAAACACAAATGGTCAATAAGCATATAAAGGGTGTCCAATAGCATTAGTTATCTGGGAAAAACAAAATAAGCCAAAAGATACCACCAAAACCTCACTAAACTAGCTAAATTTAAAGACTGACAGCACCAAAACAATGGCTGCGTAAAAGCAAACAGACGCGAATGACCCAGCTTTTTCTTGGTGCTAATCAGTGGCAAGTAAAGCCAGAATGCATTCCTGGAGACAGCAAGAGCTACTGGTCATTGGAGACCTTCCAGCCTCCATCTTCAAATATGAGCGTGGAATGGCAGTTTTATGGAGAAATTCCTCTGTTTGCCACTATTAATTCCCCATTGTTTAATTCAGTATTCCTGAGGTGTTTTTTTTTTTCAACTAAAAATGCTTAGTTAGCACTAAAACCCAGTAAATCATTAATAAGTGTTTTATGTCACAATTTCTGTATACATCCTTAGTAGAATTAATGAGAAAATTATATAAAAAACATATCAGCATTATCAACATTCTGACATTTATGATCAATAAAAGAATTTTACATAAAACTTTTCAGTTATAAGATTTAAAAATTAGTTTTAAATATAACTTAATATTATATGTAAAACCAGAATCATGCTAATGGTAATGCAGGCAGCCATATGCTTCTCCTGGTACCATTAAAGAAATAATTAGATCAATACTTTTATGCAAAAAATAAGTGCCATTATTATCCCCGTAGGGCATAATCTTGGCCTTTCACTTGAAATAAGTCGGCAAGTTTCCTTCATGATAAATAATGTAATATTAATATCACAGTCGGAGAACTGTTCTCTGAATACACCCAGCAGGTACAGGAATGATAGCCCAGTTTTACTTGGAAATATACTATTCCTTCCTAATTAGTATGTCTAGCTTCAAATAACATAGAAAGACAGAGTTAAGAATATAATTAAAATGATTGTATGACATAAAAATGAGCACACAGCTTTTCATGGTAAAGTCTGTAGGTCAGTGGTGAAAATCCCTAACGAAAATGACACAGTTAATTGGCCTAAATACTAGATAAGTAAAGCCATTAGTCAAAACCCTATTTTTCTAACTTCCCCTTTCTTAACACAGTTTTAAATCACTGCAATAATGCAGATGGCATATGTAACACCAATCTGAAAGTCACACTCTAGAAAATATGGGTGTAAACCGAGTTAAGGAGATAACTATGTTTAGTTCCATTTGCTTCAACCAGACTAGCCAGAATCACAGAACAAACGCAAACTAAATGTGTATGTGCATCTTCAAAGTTTCTATTCTTGTGATCAATGGTATTCATTCTAATAATGAATATCTGTATAACTTAACTACAGTTGGTTAGGATTCTTATACTAATTCCTCATCAAAATTACTTATAAGAAAAAATATACCTACTGCTTCAGAGGGGAGGTGATATTTCCTCAGGATTTTAACATCATTAAGTTCTAAACCCAAGATTCTAGATTAGTGACTCCTCTCAGGCCCTGTTGCTTGCAACCCCTTATGCTCACATTAAGAATAGTTATATTTCAGAATCCAAAAAAAAAAAAAAAATAGGTAACACGACCTTTTGGCTGTGTTCACTCTCCTTGTCAGCTTGGCAGCATTTATGATATTGATTCCCTCCTCCTCAATGAAACTCTTCTCTCTGCTGGCACCCTTGAGCCTCCTTTTTTTTTTTCCTAACTTTTTCTCTCTTTCTTAGATTCCACTTCTTTGGATATACTGTCAGTTCTAGAAACTGCACATTTAGAAACTGCATTTCTGACTGAGACTACAGAAGAACTTAAGTGATGCTAAAGTCATCTTATCATCATCATCATCACCTTCATCATCATCCAGGAGCAGCTCTAGCATCTGTCTTCACTTTTTTATTTCCCCACATTAACTATTGTAGAATGAACATTTTTGAGATAGAGGTAGGAGCACATGAGATTTGTTGGGGATAATATCTGTAAAAGATAAAAGGGGAAGAAACGCTGGGTAAGGAAAGACTTCGGATTGTGATATAGATGTGGAAAATGTTAAGAAAAAGATCTGGGGGGCGCCTGGGAGGCTCAGTTGGTTAAGCGTCTGCGTTTGGCTCAGGTCATGATCCCAGGGTCCTGGGATTGAGCCCCGCATCAGGCTCCCCACTTAGTGGGGAGCCTGCTCCCCCCTCCCTCTGCCTGCAACTCCCCCTGCTTGTGCTCTCTCTGTCAAATAAATAAATTCTTAAAAAAAAAAGGATTTGGGTGGAGGAAATAAGCAGGACTGGGCAGAGAAAGCCTCCAAACACAGTAAAGATCTGACAAAGTCTTGGCTAACCCAGTGGAAAGCTTTAGAGCAAGGACTTCCTATTATAGCAGTCCCACATTGTTTAGAAATGGCCAGGCTCTAGAACACCTGACATGCTCAGCCACTGATAGAGAGCTGCCCAGGAAAAGCATGACCCTGGTTCAAAAGCCAATGTGGATCCTGAAAGCACTAACAGTAGGAACTGTCCAGCAACTGTACAACTTGCCGCTGACCAGTAGGCTCTTTCTGGAAGGTACGGCTGAGTGGCACAACCCCATGGCAGCCATCCATCCTCTCAATACCTTCCACTTCCATGACTACATTTGACTTCCCCTTGGTGTGTTCCATCCTGACTTCTCCGTAACACTCAGTTCTAGACTCAGCCATTGAATTAATTTTCCAAAGCACAATTCTGATTGTACCAATGCCTATTCAAAAGTCTTCAATATTGTTTAATATTATTACATATTTGTTATTTAATAAATGAAGTTGAAATTCTTTAACTCAGCATTGAAGGCCCACCAAAATACGAGCCCAGTCATTCTTTATAGATTTGTCTAAGAGACAGTAAGGTGCCGTAGAAAAGACACTTCAGAGCCAGAGAGACAGGCTTAAAATGCTGATTCTATCCACCACTTGCTAGGTATGTAACATTATTTTCACCTTTATTTCGTCATTAGTAAAATGAAAATATCTGAGGTACATTTTGCAAGTTTATTGAGATAATTGTAGGACACAAAAAACATTTAATGCATTTTGATTTCCTTTTACTATTCTTTCTCCTCTGCGTGCATCCCAGTCAGATCCTTTACCATACCTTGAATATGTCTCATTCTTTGCTGCCTATGCCTTACCTCTAACCCTGTTTTAAGCTCTTTCTCTACAACATATCATTTCCCCAAGACCTTTTCATCTATTCAAATCCTACCCATCATCTGAAGTCTTACAGTCTAACCCCTTCTGATCTCCCCAGGTAGATGTTGCTCCATCATTTAGACAAAAACAAAAACAAAATGAAACAAACCAATTGGTTAACACTCATGGGAAGTCGCATGTTCCTTTTTTTCTGCACCTATTTATTTTCATTTATTCCTACAGTAAATGGATCATAAGGTTAAGGTCGGTATATGTACATATTTATATATAAACATAATACCAAACCTTCTAGCATGGCATTTGCAATAGTAAATCCTCATTAAATATTTCAATGTAACATCATCTGGTGATATGCAAGCTAACAACTTCATGAGATTATTTAGTGATGTTCTAAAGATACCTGTTTATGCATGATGGCTCCACAAAAGATACATATTTGGTAAAAATGAATAAAATATGTTTAGAAAATTTTTGATAGCCACTAATCTATGAAATGCCATCCATGTAAAACAGCATTAAATGAATCAGGAAAACCAGCCCATCCTTTCCGTCATTTATTTAACCAAAATTGATTTTCTGCCCTAATCAGCCAAAGTCCTTGAAAGAGCTGTCAATACCTACTTTCTTCCTCATCTCTCCTAGCCTCCTCCTATTCAATGCAATCAGACTTCTGTCCCCTCTACTTGAATACAACCATTCTCACATGCACCAATGAATTCCACGCTGGCTACCTGGAACATTCGAAGGGTACATTTTGATTCACTCAGTATCACAATTTCATTCAGATCTCTGTCCAAATATAGCTCCTCAGCTTCCCCAAACCTCTACCTATTCCTTTAATGTGCTCTGTCCTCACATACATATAATTTTACCTGACATAGTTAACTATCGACTTTTTAAATTGGTCAATTTTTAAAATCTCCTTCCCTATAATGGAAGTTTAATAAGGACATAGACTTCATCCTACTTGCTGTTTCATTCTCAGCACTTAGAATGGCTCTGTCAGTAAATAACTGTGGCATGCATGAATAAATGATGTTCTGAAGATAACATTAGGGGTTAGATGATCCAATATTTTCACCACAGGACTGAAATTAGTTCAATTTTTGGTTATTAAAAACAGGACTTTTGTGCATTAAAAGTATCCAAACAAACCCATTTAGTTAGTAAACAAAACCAAGTTAGACATCCATATGGTTTTGGCCATTGCTTCAGAAAAAATAATGGAGGCTTGCTGCAAAATTATCTTTGTTACTGACTTTGAAATTGTGTGCACATGAACCATAAGCTTCCCAAGAGGTCTGGGGATCTCAGCAGGAACCCTAAAACTCTGTGGAGATTTCTGAAATGAATAAATCACTGAGTTCTGAGTTTGAAGAGCTTCAGGCTCACACCCCCTCCCACTTGCCTTTTGTCGTTGTTAATTTTATATATTGAAATTCCACACAATATTTCCTTTGGATGGGAAGATTTAAAAAATGAGGTTCTGTTATTTTAACAACATAAAAATCCAGGAAATATCATTAATTTAAAGTATCAATATGTTCTCATAGGACAAAGAGTTCATAAGATTTTTGAAACATGAATCTGACCTTCCAGTAACTTTACATTATCTCCCTGCTTAGAACACTACTGAGTACAGAGGGATGGCATCAATTATAGCTATTAGATTGAGCTGAAAAGAATCATTTATTCTTTCTTCAACATTTTAGTTTCACTTTATTAAGTCAACATTCAAACTCCATTAAATGTCCATTCATCTTTGCATATATAGCCAAGTCTAAAAAAGTAAGGAAATATGAAATAGTCTATTTTTTTGTTTTTGTAATAAATAGTAGAAAGGAAGAAACCGGCCTGGGAATCTAGTGGACCTCTTGCCTGGTCACCACTAGGAACACAAGCATTCTCATCCCATTCCATGATTCTTGAAGATTTTGCTCACTTACCTTAGATCAATCACCACCTTGGATACAGCCTAGTATGCATTAAATGAAGCCAGCTTACCTAAATGAAAGCCTTTTTAGCTCTGCTGAACTGACTTTATTCAGCTTACAGTGGCATCGCCATATTTATCAATGACCTGTTTGAACTCTACTACCTCTGAAGCACTGACATGCCCACTTGTGATTAAGTTTGTGATATATGTGATGATGGTTAGGAAAAGGCACAGCTCCCTTGATTGACAGGGACAGGAAACTCACTTTTAAATAAAGAGACTAGAAAGGCATCAGATTTTGTGTGTATGTATATGTATATATGAGATATATGATATATAGAGGAGACATATGATATACATGATACATATGTATCTATACATATATATGAATTAAGTATCTTCTAAAATCTTTTGCCCAATTGGGTGGTTTTCTTACTATTTGGTTGTAACATCTCTTTATATATTTTTTATATAGTTCCTTGTCAGATATATATTTTGTAAATATTTCCTCCCAAATAATAGCTTGCCTTTTCATTTTTGTAAGTGTCTTTTGAAAGGCAAAATCTCTGACTTTGCTTAAGTCAATTTTTAAAATTTTTACTTTTTTTACACTTCATGGTTTTTGTATGCTACAAGTAATCTTTGCCGAATCCAATGCCACTAAGATTTTTCTAAAATTATTCTTCTAGAAGTTTATATTTTCACTATTATATTTAGATCTATGATCCACTTAGAATGAAATTTTATATAATGTATGAAGTAAGGTTTGGGATTTTTTTTTTCATATGACTATCCAGTTTTTTCAGGCACCATTTTTTAATTACCTTTCTCCACTGAATTGCCTTCTCTACTTTGCACAGGTTCTATTTCTGGATTCTCTATTTACTTCCAATAATATTTATGTCAACATTTACACCAATACCACCTGTTCTTGATTCCTGTGACTTTACAATAAGTCTTGAAATCAAGTAATTTAAGTCCTTCAATTTTTCTTCTTTTTTCAAAATTGGCTTGGTTATTACAGGTACTTGATAATTCCATATAAATTTTACAATCAGCTTGTCAATTTTTATAAAAAAGCCTGATGAGATTTTGACTGGGATTGCTCTGAATCTAACAATGTCATTAAGAACTCACATCTTAATATTGAGCTGTCCAAACAATGAACATAGTATAGCTTCCCATTCTGCTAGGTCTTATATAATTTCTCTTATCAATTATTTTTAGTTTTCATTGCTCACATCTTGCATGTATTTTGTTCTGTATATGCCTAAGTACCTCATGTGTCTTATTACATATAAAAAGCATCATTTTGGGGCGCCTGGGTGGCTCAGTTGGTTAAGCGACTGCCTTCGGCTCAGGTCATGATCCTGGAGTCCCCGAACTGAGTCCCACATAGGGCTCCCTGCTCAGCGGGGGGTCTGCTTCTCCCTCTGACCCTCCTCCTCTCGTGCTCTCTCTCATTCTCTCTCTCGCAAAAAAAAAAAAAGCATCATTTTAAGTATATTGACCTTTTTAGATTTAATGTAATTATCAATAGTTTAGGCTTAAAAATCATCTTGCTTTTTATTTTCTGTCTCATGTTACTTCTTTTATCTTTTTAAAAAAAAATTTGTTGATTAATTGAACATTATTCCATTTTATTTCTTTTTTTAAGATTTATTTCAGAGACAGAGAGAGAACGAGAGCAAGTGGAGGGAGGGGCAGAAGGAGAAGGAGAGAATCCTTGAGCAGACTCCTCCCCATTGAACGCAGAGCCTGATGTGGGGTTCAATCCCAGGCCCCTGAGATCATGACCTGAGCCGAAATCAAGAGCCAGCCACCCAACTGACTGAACCACCCAGGCAACCTCCATCTTATTTTTATCATTTGCCTATTAATTGCACCTATTCTGGGTATTTTTATGGTTGCTCTATGGTTTATAATATGCATATACATCTTTTACTTACAATAACCATACTTTCAAATAACACTATATTATTTTATATATAATGGAAAAACTTTATAAAAGGATGCTATCACATCTTTGACTGCTACATGTATTACATATGTTATTATCTTATTCTAAATAGTCAACTATATTTTTTAATTACAAAATGGGAAAATACTCTATTTATATATACCCACATATTTGTCAGTGTCAGCAATCTTAGTTTTCTAACATTCATACATAACTCCCAATCTTATTACCACTAACCTACTGCTTTATTTGGTCGGTTTTTTTGTTTTTGTTTTTTTGTAGTAAATATAACATGTCTCTCTCCCTCCAATCTCTTTTGTTAAACAAACTATACTATACATTTTTTCTACGATTTTCTATGATAAAATTTTAATCATATCAGCTTCCAGGCTTAATCTTTTTGATTTTTGCAATTTCTAAATTAAGTAAAAACTTCTTAGATTGACCTAGGGGGCTTCCCATTCCCTGTCCCTAACCTAACGTTTCCAGATAGTTTGATCCTATTCCTTCCTGCTTACTTTTCATACCAGTGAAACTGGATGACTCTTTCCTAAATATGACATGGAATCCCATCTGTGAACAATGGTTCTCTCCATCTGAAACAGCCTTTTCTAGAGCCTTGCCTTCTCCATTTGTCAAAATCACATCTTTAAGGTCCATCTCAGATACTACATGCTTCATGAAGCCTAAAGAAGATAGATGTAAATTCCTTCTTCTGAGCCATTATAATACACTCTTATTTTATTAACTTACTAAGCACTCCATGTGTGCCACTTAGTTTTCTTTTTTAAGATTTTATTTATTTGACAAAGAGAGACAGAGAGCACAAGCATGGGGAGCAGCAGAGGGAGAGAGAGAAGCAGGCTTCCCACTGAGCAGGGAGCCTGATGCGGGGCTTGATCCCAGGACCCTAGGATCATGACCTGAGCCGAAGGCAGACACTTAACCAACTGAGCCACCCAGGTGACCCTGCCACTTACTTTTCTAAGTCTGCCAATTATTTCATCCAAGCCTCATAAAGTCCTGCTGAGTGAGTACTGTAATTATCTTTATCTTACAAATGGGATGATAAATAAGTTGTCTACATTTGTACTACTTATGCTATGTTACTTTACTCAGCACATCCTTACACATTATCATAGATATAAACTGCACAAGGGCAACGGCTTTGCAATATATTTAGTAAAGACCTTGAATACAGCAGGCATGATACAATAAGTATTTGTTCCTGCTCTGGAAGGCAGAAAGAGTAAGAAATAATAGTCATGAAATGCTATTCTCTTCTAAAAGTTGATATGATTTGGGGAAAATGAATAAAAGCACAAGAACTACGAAGTTGGCAGTAAATAATAGAATGGTTTTAGCTGCCTTGATACTTTATGTTGAGTAATTGTTTTATTAAAACTAAAAATTGGAATAGAAAACTTTATGAAAATTGAGTCAACTGAGAAAAATTCAATGACTAACAGTTATCATGGAAATTCCATTTCCACATAAGTTTAAATTTACCCCTTTATCCAATAAAACATTATTTTTAAAATTACAATTTATTGTTGAGAAAAATCTTAAAACGTAAGATTTTTATATCTTTTAAAACAGGGAATACCAAAATATTATTTATCCTTTCTCTTGATAATCCATTCATTAGAAATATGGATTTCTAAATTATGCAGTTATAAGGTCATGCCTTCAGGAGTTAGCAAGATCAATGAGGACATTTGCTTTATTGCTGGACATGCTGCTTCTTGTGTCTTCTTCCTCATTAAGAATCATGACACATTGTTTCCATTTTTAGTAACGCTAATCCATGCTGTTAATAGTTTGTGATGTAAAATTCACTAAATTAGGCAATATAACTTCATACATGATTTTAAAAATATTTCCTGCCACTATGGGTGGTTCTAATCCTATTATAATCCTCTATGGGCTCTGCAGTATGTTTTCCAGTAAGAAATTGTTTTCATTTTTTTCTTAGTGAATTTGTTTTAACTGCTAGAGCTATTAGAATGTGACTTCTACACAAATAAAGTATTTACATAACTAGGAAAATTTACTATCCAGTGTCTCAGTGAAAATTATTTGGTCTATGTATTGAGGGCATGGACACAACCAAGAAACCCAGATTAGCATACATCTCTGTTCGATAATATCAATTTCCAACTAAGAATGTTATTTATTCACTTTTGCATTCCATATGGTACAATGTAGTTACTTAAAATATTCAATAAATGAACAAAGCTACTGGAAGAGTTAAATATAATCATTAAAGAAAATTCATAAAAGTATAGAAAATAATATAATTTACAATAAAGGTTAAAAAATTAAAAATCTGAGTATAATCATCAACAATAATTTGTAAAGTAATCACTATCTAAACTTGGAAAATAATTACACAAACACACGAATGCACACATTTAACACTATATATATGTAGATACACTATACATAACTTCTTCATCCCATATTGACTTTGCTTCATGGTTGAGTAGTACACAACATTTTTACTCTGAATTTTTCCTAGTTTTCAGATTTTGACTACAGCTTAAGAGTGTCTAACTTTGCACCAAAAGTCTTTTTTACTACCTTTCACTTAACTTTAATCTTTTACCTACTTTACATAAAATTTATTAAGATCCTAAAGATTACAAGCAGTTTGCTCTGAGTTAAGAATGATGGATGTATTCTCACTTCTTAATTTTCTTTGCATCATTTTTTTCTTTTTTTGCAAAATAAAAAAGGAAGGAAAGACTAAGCATTATTAGCTGACAATTATGACAGTAATTGCTCCTTTCTCTTAACAGGTTCTTAAATCCCCATCCCTTTCCCTATCCCCATCAGGGACCTAGGTCCTAGGTAAGGTAGTATCAAGTGAAAGGAACAGAATTTATGTGATCCATATTTCATTTCTGACTCAGCCTGCTCTTTATGTAAGAGGCCTTGTCTATATGAGGAGATTAATGACCATGATGGCTATGATACAAAATTGTCGTAAGACTCAGTAATTCCACATTTAGAACAACATGTTGAAAACTCTGAACAGTATAAAATTAATAAATATCATTTTTGTAGAAAATCCTCCATTGTAAGATGTCATACCATTTTCCACAAAACTAAATTTAAGGGCAGGTATTGAAAATAAGACATTTAAAGCAAAAACAAAAACAAAATCTTTGAAACAAAGATAAAAATATACTTAACAGTCACATTACATTAATTAATATCTCTTTCTCTACTGCACCATTTTGTACCCCTTTTAAAGATGAGCAAACTGAAAAACAGGTTAAATAATTGGACAAATGTTACCCTAGCAAAGTGGTAGAACACAGGCAGCCTGACTCCAGAGGCTGCTCTGGATTGGATCTTTGTTCTTTCTTTGTCAGTCTACCCTTTTCTCCTTCTCTTCCCTCTCCTCCATCATTACCAAATCATTGCCACAGACAAAGAGGAATGAATATTTGAATGCATGAAGAATGAACGAATGCAGCTTTCTTCTCTTGATTAAGATTAATCCAAGGCACAGATCATTTCATAAAATAACTACATTAGCTCTTCATACAAAAGACCAAACAGCTGAAGTGTATTACAAGAATATTTCAGAGGATTCCCCTCCTAAAGCCCCAACAGGATGGAACAAAGAATATTAAGTTAAAGTCCTTGAGAATCTGTTCAAAGGAGTCACCAGAATTGGATATATCTTTCAGAGGATGTGAATAGGAGCACTATATATAATGGCCACCATTCTGTAATTAACCTAAAATTGAAGGACAAAAATGTAATTAACTTCTGCATATATCTTTAAGTAGATATTTTATTTTATACATTGTACCTTTTACTTGAATAAATGCTACCCTCTGGTATCATCCAAATAAAAGGAAATATCAAAGTTAAGGAATAATTATATCTGGCATAATAACCAAGACCCTCTCTAAACATAAATATTCTTTAATTGGATGTTCTGGATTTATTCTGTTCTATTTGTTTGTTTATTTTCTATTTCATAATATAGTCAAAAAATAACATATGAAAGAAAAGAAACACTGCCAGAAATGTTTTTCTATGATAACCTTGAATGTTATTAAGATATCTAAATATAGAAGATGAAACTGAGTTGGAAATTTCTACCAAATCCATACAGGAAGGACTTCACAAGGTCAGGGTTGTTTTTTTCCCCCCTCTCTTGAAGCTACACACTTCTTGTAATTTAATATGAGCATAAACATGTTGCTTAAAATATCAAGGTGGGTCACTGCTTAATTAGCAATTTAAAAATTATTTCAATCAAAGCCATTACATTATAAAGGATATGCAGCAGAGAAACTGAAGGTAGTAGAAAGTATACCTAATTTAGGGGCGCTTGGGTGGTTCAGCTGGTTAAGCAACTGCCTTCGGCTCAGGTCATGATCCTGGAGTCCCGGGATCGAGTCCCGCATCGGGCTCCCTGCTCAGCGAGGAGCCTGCTTCTCCCTCTGACCCTCCCCCCTCTCCTGTACTCTCTCTCATTCTCGCTCTCTCAAATAAATAAATAAATCTTTAAAAAAAAAAAAAGAAAGTATACTAATTTAGGAGCTAGCTAATGGAATTCTAGTCCCAGAACCGCTACCAAGTGATAGCACTTTCTTCTATAAAGTTTTTTTTCTTCTTTATTGAAATAAAGTGATTGTTTCAGATGATCTCTTAGGTGCCATAACATATTAGATTGAGTTATTGTATTTTTTTCTTATTTGAAAAGATTCTTTTTCTTTTTCTATCAGAAATGCAGTGACCTCTGTTCCTCCAAAGCTCTCCTTTGATTCAACATATTCTTGATTTTTTAGAGAAAGGTAAGGAGGACTTCCAAGACTAAAACCTTCATGCTATATAACCTGTGAATTTTATCACCAAGAGCTTCTCATTTCTGAAGTATACAATTTGTTTTCTGATTGCTTGACCTTCTTATTTGTTTTCCATTGCTTTCAAGTTATTATACAATTTTCTTAGTTCTGAATTCCATGTGAAAGGGAGAAGCACTTAAACTTCTACCATATTCCCCCACATAATGCAATCCAATAGTGCTGGAAACAAAGAGATATTAAAATATAATTCATTTTTAATTATTATGTTCAGCTAGCCAACATATAGTACATCATTAAACCTGCTTGTATTAGCGAGCAATTCATTATGTTAACTGAAGAGGTTGAAGAGGCAGACTGCAAAGGGTTGATTCCTCACTTACCACATACCTGCTGAGTGACCTCTTCATCTCTTTGTGCTTCAGTGTCCTTATCCATAGTGACAAAAAACCTACCTTATCAGATATTTTGAAGATTAAATGGATTAGTGCATGCAAAGATCTTAGGAAATTGCCTGCCACACAGTAAGCACCCCATAATATATATTAACAATTATTATATTGCTTTTTTTTCTATTTGATACCTATTTAAAAAAGAAATATCATCAATGAGAGAAATAGAGAATAACAGTTTATATTCTTGGGGTAAAAAAGGCTACTATAGTTGTGCCGGGTGGTTCAGTGGTTCAGCATTGGACTCCTGGTTTCAGCTCAGGTCTTCCAGCTCAGGTCTTCAGATCCAGCTGCCTGGGGCTCTGTGCTCATCAGGGAACATGCTTCTCTCCCTTTTCCTCTGCCTCTGCCTCACCCCCAGCTCCTGCTCTCTCTCCCTCTCTCTCTCAAATAAATAAATCTTTAAAAAGAAATGGCTGCCATAAACATGACAGAAAACCATATACTATAAAAGACTGACAGATTAAAAATAGAAAAAAAGTCAGTTGCAAAATATATTTCCACAAACTATTGTTAAAGAACAAACACTACACTGGAATAAGATATTTGCATCATACATAATAGACAAAAAATAACAACCCTAATTTTAAAAGTGTTCCAATAAGAAATCAATAATAATAAAAGAATCCAATTAAAAATAAGGAAAGGCTGGACATTTTCTTATACCATACACAAAAATAAACTCAAAATGAATGAAAGACTTAAATGTGAAACAGGAATCCATCAAAATCCTAGAGAAGAACACAGGCAGCAACCTCTTCAACCTCAGCCACAGAAACTTCTTGGTAGACGGGTTTCCAAAGGCAAGGGAAACAAAAGCAAAAATGAACTATTGGGACTTCATCAAGATAAAAAGCTTTTGCACAGCAAAGGAAACAATCAACAAAACCAAAAGACAACCTACAGAATGGGAGAAGATATTTGCAAATGTCTTATCAGATAAAGGGCTAGTATCCAAGATCCATAAAGAACTTATCAAACTCAACACCCAAAGAACAAGTAATTCAGTCAAGAAATGGGCAGAAGACATGAACAGACATTTCTCCAAAGAAGACATACAAATGGCCAACAGACACATGAAAAAATGCTTAACGTCACTTGGCATCAGGGATATAAAAAAAACACAATGAAATACCACCTCACACCAGTCAGAATGGCTAAAATTAACAAGTCAGGAAACAAATGTTGGTGCCTCAGGATGCAGAGAAAGGGGAACCCTCTTTATACTGTTGATGGGAAATGCAAGCTGGTGGAACCACTCTGGAAAACAGTATGGAGGTTCCTCAGAAAGTTAAAAATAGAGCTACCCTACGACCCAGCAATTGCACCACTAGGTATTTATCCAAAAGATACAAACATAGTGATCTGAAGAGGCACCACACCCTGATGTTTATAGCAGCAATGTCCACAATAGCCAAACTATGGAAAGAGCCCAGATGTCCATTGATAGATGAATAGATAAAGATGTGGTAAATATATATATTTAATGGAATATTACTCAGCCATCAAAAAAAAAAAAAGAAATCTTACCATTTGCCATGACATGGACGGAACTAGAGGGTATCATGCTAAGCGAAATAAGTCAATCAGAGAAAGACAATTATATGATCTCACTCATATGTGAAATTTAAGAAAAAAACAGAGGATCTTAGGAGAAAGGAGGGAAAAATAAAATAAGACGAAATCAGAGAGTGAGACAAACCATAAGAAACTCTTAACAATAGGAAACAAACTGAGGATTGCTGGAGGGGGAGTGGGTAGGGGGATGGGGTAACTGGGTGCTGGACATTAAGGAGGGCACATGACGTGATGAGCACTGGGTGTTATAAGCAACAGATGAATAGTTGAACTCTACCTCTGAAACTAATGATACACCATATGTTAATTAATTGAATTTGAATATGATAAAATTTTGAAAATAACTAAATAAAAATAAAAATGAGAAAAGGATATCCATAGGAAAAGATACTCAAATGGTCCCAAACTACAACGTCCTTAACTGAAAAATTAAAATGAGATATCATTTTTTGACTATCAATCTGCCCAAATTAAAAGTATTGTGATTATTATTCATTGTTGGAGAGAATGTGAAAAAACTAATGCTCCAAAGTACCATACCTGGTGTGAATGGAAAGCACAATGTCATTAGAGAACAATTTGGGTTTGTACGTCAATGACTGAAATCACATACTCTGAACCCAGTATTTCCAGTTCAAGGAAATCTATTAGAGAAATATTCACATCCACTTGCAAAGAAATTCTTTGCAACATTATTTGTTATAAATAATCAAAAGACTTACATACTCATTAGAAGAGGAATGGCTAAATTAATTTTTAGAACACCCAAGCTATGGAACAATGAGCAGTTATTTTTTTAAAAGGATAACTCCATAAATACAAATATACATTATTGTTTTAAAAACACATTACTGAGTAGTTATATATTATAATCATTTTCTTAAAAATTATACAAATTAGGGGGAAATATTAAGAAATATATCTCAATGACACAATCATGAACTTACATTAATTTTTTTCTTCATCCTATTGCTGTGTTAAGTCTTCTCAGTAAGAACCTCTTTCTTAATTAGAAGAGTTGATAATATTTGCTATTAATTATTTTCATGGGAACTATATTACATGCATGTGACCTTGAAATGACACTTCTTTTATTCGTTAAAGAGGTGATGCATGTACTAACACAGGCACTTTCAAGATCGTTCAATGCAGTGATTTTACAAATTAAAGTAATGCTATCTTTGTCTGTTATTTTATTAAAAGGAGAATTATGATTACCAGTTCCACTATCTAGAAATTTTTAACAATACAGACATGTAACATTTTAATGACAAAATTATGTTTCTTTTTTATTGAGTCAGTGTCCCAAACAAAAATGCCATATGTGTATATAAATAGTACCAATAGGTATTCATATTGAGGTTTCATGTAAAAGCTCAGTATTAGCTGAAGCATGATTCAGAATGTCAAGCAAACCTATTCAGTACTGTCCTGAATTTAGGTAATAAAATCAAATCGCACAAATGTCATACAAGTGTTTCTATGAAAACATTAGGCAATTCTATTTTCTCTTTTAAAGATGTCTTATATATACTTAAAATACTTATCTTAACAACTGAAAATATATGGCACAGTAAGAAAGGGAGAAAAACACTTAATGAGGACATGATGGCTGTATTCAAACACCTGCAGTGTTTTTATGTGAAGAAAGAGTAGACAGACACACATTCTCTTGCTCCAGAAAGCTGAACTTAGATATGTGGAAATTGTATAGAGAAAGAATTACTTTAGTGGTATAAGACACTTCTAAACTTTCACTTTTTATTTCATATAATTTTATACTACCTGCATAAATTTTTTAAAAGAAACATCGATTATAAAAAAGAAACATCAATTATTTTTAAAAATTTTTAAATTACATTCAGAAAAAGGATAGATCAAAAATAAGTAGAGTCACTGAGTCTTAAAGAATTGATAGGGAAAGTGATTTTAGCACTGTCCAATAATGGAGAAGATTGTTTCAAAGAGTACCATTCTTTATCCCAGGAAGCTTTCAATGGATACTACACAATAAATTCCAGAGATATATAGGCCAAGTTCCTTCATTAGGTAGGGATTGAACTAAAAGATCTCAGAAGTCTCTTTAAAGCACAGTAGACTACCATGTCACTGTAACATTTAGTCCTGCATATATATAAACATTACTCCAAGCCTAAAACATCTGGAAACACCTACACAGCAAGTTACTCATTTTGTGGGTAACATGCTTGAATTTGGAGCATTTCTAGAATGGAAAAAGGGTTAAATACCAACCAACTGAACTTCATTGCTCTGTAATAATAATGATGATGATGATGATGATGATAAATAAAATGTTATATGTCCATATCTAAGGACATATAACTAAGTTATAAGGTACATTTCTCTTAGTTTGCTTAATAATACAAATTTCTAAAGAAAAAATTTAAATAGTTATACCAAGACTTGACTTCCTAATTCTCTAATCTTATGCTTCACTAAATCTTTTTGTTATCAATTTCATGTTTTGACGGATTAAAATCAATAGGGGATAATAGTGGAATATAGATAGAGAAAGAGAGAAAAGAAGGAGGAGGAGAGAGGAGGGGGTGGAGGAGAGGGAGAGTGAGGAAGAGGAGGTGGAGAGGGAGCTGGGAGAGGGAGGAAGGGAGGAGGGGGAGAAGGTAGAGAATAACAACAATCATGATTCAGAAATCCTATTACAGTATATAACTATACTTTGTAAAACATTTACTAATAAACTTCAGAAAGAACTGCCTGATGGACAACAAACTGTCATCTATTATCTTCCTCTGAAGAGAAGTGACTATTTGTTGGTTTTGTTCTCAGCATTCAAACCTTCTTCTTAAAAGCACCCAATTATCTTTTGAGGAATTATATTCTGCTTTTTCTTTCCCAATGTGTGTAGCATTAGTGGAAAGATAATTCTCAGAAACTGCTCCCTACACTAAATAACCCCAAAGACCAAATTTCCCTTCTTACATAAAGAGAATCAGGAAGTGACCTAAGCTTGGTAAAGCAAATGCTCTGTGCCATGAATATTGCAACCCAGGAGAAGATACAAGCATAAGCAAGAACAGGTGTAGGAAAACTGTCACAAGGGCATCATGCTTTCAAACTTTAGTTCACGCTCTAAGGACTTTGAGGCAGCTTTGGTTCTCACTTGTTTTCAAAACAGATCTCCAGAAACCCAGAAACCTGTGATTTCACCTACATTCTTCTTGTAAATTCTCCTTTGTATAACTTAGCCAAAATTAGTTTGTTGCTGGAAGCTAAAATCCATAGATTATCGGGGGTCAGTGACAAGTATGTAATTAAAGTACTGAATTTAGATACACAGTGAGAATTACTAACCTTGATATAAAATAATTTTACAAAGATTTACAAAGATGTGAGATAAATAGTTTTATAAGAGTGCTAGATAAATGTTTGTAAAGCATGCTATTTACAATAGTAGGAAAACCAATAAAATACTAGGATTAAATCATAAAAAATGTGCAAGACCTCTTCACAGAAAAACAACATTACATTGAGTGAAAATAAAGAGGATCTAAAAAACTAGAGAGAGAGATCACATTCATGGATTTGAGGTCTCAACATTTTAAGACATTAATTCTCCCCAATTTACTCTAGTGATTGAATGAATCCAAGTAAAAATCACAACTTTGTGAAGTATGTGTGTGTAATTTGACAAGTTGATACTAACAGGTGGAAATGCAAAGAGCCAAGAATAGCTAAGACACTACTATGGAAGAACAAGGCAAAAAGACTTGCTGTACGGGATATCAGGAGTTATTACAAAAACACAATTAAGACAATTGGCACAAGGACAAACAAGTGAACAAATGGAATGAAATAAAGAGTTCATTACCAGATGCATGCATATACAGACAATTGATTTTTATCACTTCATATCATTTTATACAGTGGGGAATGGACAGTCTCTTTCAATAAATGATTCTAGGACAATTTAAAATCCACAATGGAATAAAATGAAATTAGACATCTATCTCACATAATACATAAAAATCAATTCCGGGTAAAGTATAGAGCAAATGTAAAAGGCAAAACAATAAAGCTTCTAGAACATAATATAGGAAAGTATATGATAGGGCAGAAAAAGATTTCATAAATAGGACACAATAAGCAATACCCATGAAGAAAAAGACTGTTAAATTGGATCACATAAAGATTAATTCTTTATGGGGGCGCCTGGGTGGCTCAGTTGGTTAAGCGACTGCCTTCGGCTCAGGTCATGATCCTGGAGTCCCTGGATCGAGTCCCGCATCGGGCTCCCTGCTTGGCGGGGAGTCTGCTTCTCCCTCTGACCCTCCCCCCTCTCATGTGCTCTCTCTCATTCTCTCTCTCTCAAATAAATAAATAAAATCTTAAAAAAAAAAAAAAGATTAATTCTTTATGTTCCCAGCAGATAGCATGAAGAGAGTAAAAACGTAAGCCACACACTGAGAGAAAATATTTGCAACAAATAGAACCAACACAGGATTTTTATACGTGTGGGTGTGTGTATCAATCATAATCAACGGGGGGGAGGGGAAGATAACCCAGTAGAAAAATATGGCAAGAGATTTAAACAAATATTTCCCAGATGGCCAAATGGAACTCAACCTAATTAGTCAGATATGCAAATTAAAAATACACTGCGATACCAGAGCACACTAATCAGAGTGGCTAGACTTTCAAAACCTGACAAATACCATGGTTGGTAGGGAGATGAAGTAATGGGGAAAATATCAAATGGCTGGAGGGAGCGCACGGTTCTACCACTCTGGAAAGTTTGGCGTTATCTACTAAAGCTAAAGACACATGTACCTAGCAGTTCCACGTCTAAGTGTATACACCCAAGAGACATGAAGATCAAAACTAGAGACAACTTAAATGTCCATGAACAGAATAGATTTAAAAATTGAGAAGTAGCCAAATGATAAATACTTTTAAAGCAATGAAAGGGAGCAAAGTACAGCTACACACATGGCTCAATATCACAAGCATTATGCTGACTGTAGGAGGCTAGGATGCATATGGCATGATTCCATTTCTTCAAAAAATGGCCAACTAAACATGGTTAGGGATACACCCTTAAGAGTTAAAATTATAGGGTGCCTGGGTGGCTCAGTTGGTTAAGCAACTGCCTTCGGCTCAGGTCATGATCCTGGAGTCCTGGGATCGAGTCCCTCATCAGGCTTCCTGCTCGGCGGGGAGTCTGCTTCTCCCTCTGACCCTCCCTCTCTCATGCTCTCTCTCATTCTCTCTCTCTCTCTCCAATAAATAAATAAAATCTTTTTTAAAAAAAGTTAAAATTATAAAGAAGGAAATTAATAACATTAAATTGGTAACCTTAAGGTCAACATAAAAATTAACTTGGGAGGCTACGGCACAGATGGTGTTTAAGAGCGTAAAGATCTATTTGCTGTCCTGAATGTGGAGGCCCAGGTATTGGCTTTGCAGTAGCATATAACTTTGCTTTAGAGACTTTTCTGAATATATGTCGTACCAATAAAAATTTGAAATAAAAAGTAAATCAGAAATTTTACTCTCCAAATAATAGTTTTTAAATCAGAAAGCCCCACATGTATTAATAGAATAGTACTGTAAAAACTTCTGTTACATAATTTTTTTTCTTATGATTTCATTTTTTCTCTTGCCTAGATTCATTTATTTAGCAAGATTTTAATACACTGTTCCTTCTTCTACTAACTGGCTTTCCCTAACATATCAAATTGTATGATTTTCTTACCCTATTGATATTTTATTGAAGTTAATGGCAGGCAAAAGCTTGTAATAGGAATAAAATGAATTACATTTTCAATACATCACTTACAAAATGTATTGATCATCCATGTCATCAGTTATTTGCAGACTGGACAGTAAGCAAACCTCAGAGGCCGGGCAGGAAATGAAGTATATAGGAAATACTAGTGGAATGGCTTCTATATGTATATTTTCTTGTATTGAAGTAATATAAAATTCAAAACACTCTAATTAATTCATTTTATGCAAACATCATTGATTTTTCAGAGTTATTTAACTCTGCTATTTTGGCCTTGCTGTTTGTGAGGCTTAATTCAAAGTTTAAACCCATGTAGAACAGTTATATTTTCTCTAGGCTTAGGCAAAATCTCTAATGACCATTCTGAATAAATTCAACATTGATCAGATTGAGATCAGATAAGACCAGACTGAGACCAGACAAGACATTTATTTTTAAAAATCTGCATGTAGTTTTCCCCTAAATATTTTGAGGCAATACAGCTTAACAAAACCATACGTTTTTATTCTGCCTTTATGTATTATAGAGTGAATAGATATATACATGTGCCTTTTTAAAAAAATAAGGAATAATGAATTATTTCATCAGGGTTAAAAGCACAGCTGATTATTACTATCAAAGGTACATACACACATCTCTCAAGAGCAAAAGTATTTAGCCTTACAATAAAGGGAACTGGAAAAATTTCAGTGAATTTTTCCAGTAGATAGAAGCTTACAATAATCCAACACCAAATGTTTTATATTTTAATAAAACATTTTATTCATAAAAAAGGGATTTACGGAACATATAAATTATAAATGTAATATAATGAAAAAGTAGATTATCCAGATTGCTTCATACCCACTATCCAAATTCTCTAAGAAACTATAAAATGTTTATTTGTTTTATGTATACTCAAAGAAAGGATAAAACAAATCAAGAACCTGCTCCCTGTTACGATTTGCACACTAACTGTGTATGGCTTGCTTTCTGTCAGTGCCATCTCAGATCCTAGAGTCACCTTTCTTGGACAATTTCATAAAATTCTTAAAGAAAACTTAGATGCAGTCAAAGAAAAAATAGAATTGAAGCTGCCAGAAGGAAAACAACAGCTATACTAAGGGATGGGTTTAATTATCCTTCTATCTGCTGGATGTCTTGAGAGGTGGACCAATGAACAAGTCTTTTCTTTTTTTGTTTCAAGTTTTTATCTAAATTCTAGTTAGTTAACATAGTGTCATATTGGTTTCAGGAGTAGAATTTAGTGATTCATCACTTACATACAACACCCAGTGCTCATCACAAGTGTTTTCTTTTCTTCTTCTTCTTCTTCTTCTTTTTTTTTTTTTTTTTTTTTTAGAGAAAGAGAGGTGTGGGGTGGAGGGGCAAAGGGAGAGGGAGAGAGAGAAGACTCCAGGTCTTCCACTCAAGCAGACTCCATGCCCAATGCAGAGCCCAACGCTCTCACCACCCTGAGATCGTGACCTGAGGTGAAATCAAGAGTTGGACATTCAACCAAATGAGCCACCCAGGCACCCCAACAAGTGTTTCCTTTATTAAATGAATTGAGTGTTCTTTTTCAAACAGCCAGGAGTATCACGGGAAGAGAATGGAAAGGCAAACCTTATATTTAATTAATTTGTTAAAAACTAACCAAAGTGAAAACAGAGAAATCCTTGAGGAAAACTTTTAGGAAAGCAATCATAAAAATTTAGTATTTAAAGGTTTTTAAATGTTTTTTTAAAGATTAACAGTTAATATAAATGCACAGGTAATAGTTTTTAAACTTCACACTGATGGGCATTAAATATCTCTTAAAGATGCAATCCAGGGAAGATCCTCCTATTTGGGGCCCTTTTGTGCATTTATATTTCATTTACTTACGGGTATATTTCTTTTCATATGGCATTTTTCCATTTAATTCCCAATATTTCTTCTTCAGTTTCCTCAAATGCTCTTTTCTCTTCCTCTCCCCTTCTATCAAAGTGTGTTATCTTCTCTTCATTCTCTATCTATTGCAAAGCAGGATTTTCCTGAGCAGCATCAGTGAAAGTCATCATAAATGCCTTACGCTTACCTAATCTCAAGCAAGGTGAGTTTTTTTTTCTTCCTTGGTGTTATTCATTCCAAGTTTTTCAATGACAGAATTCATTTGTCACCACAATAGCTCTAGGGTTCATTTACCACATTCATTTGTGAAAATCCTTATTTTATAAGGGAGGCTATGAAATCATCTTCCCTTGGGATAAATAAGACTAGAAAAGTTGTCTTCCTGTCAGAAATGGTTTAAGTAAACTTGCTGAAAATATGGAAAATGTATTAGACAGGTTAAGAAGTCTTCCTTAGTCTTATGGTGTCTAATGAGATATTATGCATTATTTGAGGCACGGTTTAACATAATCTCTGAACAAAAGGACATTCATTCATTAATACAATAGAGTCTTAAGTATTTGGAAGGTTTGGGGTCAAAAATAACCTAGATATTTTAAAAGATGAAGTATTAACTAACAATGCCTCAGATTTTTTTTTTCCTTAATGGGAATAGATTTGTCAAACTCTGATACATTAAGGAACATTTCTGCTGTTAGTCAATTTGAGCTAATTTTCTAGATGATAATAATAATAATAATAATAATAATAATAATACCCAAAGTGATATCACTCTGAAATGGTCTAACAAGTATTCTTGAGCCACAAAATTACCTCAAAATTTGACAATTTTTTAATGATTTAACATGGAAAAATTCTCTAAGAGGTAATCCTGAAATAATAGGACAATGATGAATATTAAAAATGTAAATGATACCTTCATTCACCAAATAGTTATTGAAAACTTTTTTTTTTCTTTATGTCTGATATTGGTCTCAGTGCTGTAAGGATGCATGGGTATAACGTTGGCTTTGCAGTTGAGTACCTTATAACCTCTCAGAAAAGATCTCTACAGGGGCACCTGGGTTGCGCAGTAAGTTAAGAATATGACTCTTGGTTTTGGCTCAGGTCCTGATCTCAGGCTCAGGAGATCGAGCCCTGCATCAGGCTTTGCTCTCAAAGCAAAGTCTGCTTAAGATTCTCTCACCCTCGGGGCACCTGTGTGGCTCAGTTGGTTAAGCGTCTGCCTTTGGCTCAGGTCATGATCCCAGGGTCCTGGGATCAAGCCCTGCATTGGGCTCCCTGCTCAGCGGGAAGCCTGCTTCTCGCTCTCCCACTCCCCCTGCTTGTGTTCCTCTCTTGCTGTCTCTCTCTCTGTCAAATAAATAAATAAAATCTTTAAAATAAAAAAATCTCTCACCCTCTCCCTTTGCCACTTCCCCCACACTCATGCCCCCTCTCTCTCAAATAAATAAATCTTTAAAAAAATTAAAAACTAGTAGTGCAATTGCTGGGTTATAGGGTACTAGGTATTTACCCCAAAGATACAAATGTAATGATCTGAAGGGGCACCTACACCCCAATGTTTATAGCAGCAATGCCCACAATAGCCAAACTATGGAAAGAGCCCAGATGTCCAGCAACAGATGAATGGATAAAGAAGAGGTGGTATGTATACTTAATAGAATACCACTCAGCCATCAAAAAAATGAAATCTTGCCATTTGCCATGACATGGATGAACTAGAGGGTATTATGCTAAGCGAAATAAATCTATCAGAGAAAGACAATTACATGTGATCTCACTCATGTGGAATTTAAGATACAAAACAGAGGATCATAGGGGAAGGGAGAGAAAAAGAAAACAAGACAAAATCAGAGAGGGAGACAAATCATAAGAGACAATCATAGGAAACAAACTGAGGGTTGCTGGAGGGGAGAAGGGTGGGGGGACAGGGTAACTGGATGATGGCTACCCTCCTTAGGGCACGTGATGTAATGAGCACTGGGTATTATATAAGGACTGATGAAACACTGAACTCTGCCTCTGAAACTAATAATATACTATATGTTAATTAATTGAATTTAAATTAAAAAAATAAAAATAAAAAAATTTTTAAAAGATCTCTACACAAGTAACTATTATTCAAAGCAGTCATTATTAAGTGTCACAAGAAAACAAACATCAGTGCCCTACAAATATCAGGAAGAAAAAAGGCCATTTTAGGCTGGCTACATTTAATCAGGAATTTAGAGATGTCATTTCAGGTCACTTTAATGAATTGGAGAGTTCCGTCTGGGTGTTGGCTAAAATTTTGGCCACATGCAGGTGAGTTAATGTAAGTGTTGAAAGCTTATCTGAGCACAAATTTTGGTTGATTTCATATGTCAAGATAAGAATTCTGGATTGTGATGAGAAGTATTAAGGGAACAAGCCCTTTTCATTTAATCATAATGCCAACTTTTATGAGAGTGCTGACAATACTCTATAGTTAAGGACAGTAAGCCTTAGAGATTAGAGTGTGTGTCCAAAAGCGCAGGGAGAATAAGTAGCACTTATTCCAAAATCCATACTCTTTCTACACCACAATGCAGAACAATTACTACAATAATAGGAGCAGAGTAATGTTTGTGGAAGATCAAACAGTGTGTAGAATGTGGGGCAAAACAGTACAAGAAAAGACTTTAGTCAGAGACATCAAGAAATAAGTCCAGGTTGAAGCGGAAACCTGCAATGGTTGTCACAGGAAAATAATGGGAAAGAAATATTTCAAAGGACACTCCAAAGAATCTACACAACTTCTTTGCTGTGTCATAAAGGGAATACTCTGATAACTTCAAGTGGCTATTTCTTTCCACATTAAAGGTAAAATAAAAAAAAAATTAAAACTTTAACCCAGTTAAGACCAAAAACATTTTAAGAAATAGCAGACATTTAAATACTAAGAAAAAGCTCAGCAATTCTAAAAGTAATTCTCTAAATACCAAAAGTGTTCTAAGATGTACTTATAATATTTAAGCCATCTGCTTTACTCTTTTTATTGTTGTTGTCTCTATGATTTGGGTTAAAATAACCTGGTAAAGTTAAGCAAAAGTAAGCATGGTGCTATATGGATTAAAGTATTTCTTGAAATCAGTATTTTCAATTCGTTTATGCCAAAAAGGAGTTTGTATGCAAGATGGTAATTTAACCAAGAAGCTAGAGGAATTAAAAATACACTTCTTTTCCAAATCAACTGAAAACATCATTAATCCTAAGTATTTCCTTGATGCCTATCACCATGGTATCAAATCACAAACCTATTAGAAGAGAAGCATTAAAAGGAACTGAAACTCCTGTCTTTTTATTCCATTGTAAGTCATATCAAAGCTAGGAACTAAAAGAAATACTTCCAAATTATTTATTCTAAGGTTAAAGGGGGACATTTAAAAACATATCTTTGATGTATTCCTGCACATTTTAATATTGAGACTACATCCAGTTTCCAAGGGTATGGATCAGGAGCTAGGGCATCTAACTGAAAACTCTCTCCCTCCAGCATCAGTGAATGAAGTTCACTGCAAGCTAACAAAGACAAAGATCACAGACTTGAGTAAAAAGAGAAGCTGTAAGAAGAACCAGGGCAGACAGGGGAGATGTTAAGAAACATAATTTTTTCTCTAGGCACAGCTATAATTTTACACCAACTTTTGAATAGTCCTTTGTGTGTTTCTAAATAACACACCAGTTCTATTAAAATTGTACATTATGGAAGTGTTTCTGCTAGTGATCTCATCCTAAATTAAAGACTCTTAGAGTAAATATGTCACTTTTTTTTGGCTTTCAAGTAAGCCACTCAGAAGTAGCAAAATATTCATGTCTACATCTAAATCTGTAGTCTTAGTATTAATAACACAGAGGTGTTTTAGGGTTCCAAGCATGGACAAGACATTTGTGGTGTTTGAACAACTGGAAACCCACATACAAAAAAAGTCAATAAAACCACAATCCTTACAACTTTCACAAAAATAACTCCAAAATGGATCAAATTTGATTTCATTAAAATTAAAAACTTCTGCTCAGTGAAAGACACTATTAAGAGAATGAAAAGACAATCCATGGAAAAAATTTGCAAAACACATATCTGATAAAAGACTGTACCCAAAATACAGCTCCTAAAACTCACTGATATAAAGATAAAAAATCCAATTTAAAAATGGTGAAAAGATTTTAATAGACACCACATTGAAGAAGATATAGAGATGGAAAAAAAGCATAGCAGATGAAAATTTGTTCAACATATGTCATTGGAAAATTGCAGATTGAAACAATGTGGTAACACTCACACCTATTAGAATGGTTAAAATCGTAAACACTTGAGTATCAAATGCTGGTGAGGGTGTGGAGCATAGGAACTCTCATTTATTGGTGGTGGGAAAACAAAATGGTATGGCCGCTTTGGAAAACAATCTGACAGCTTCTTACAAAGCTAAACATAGTTTTTCCATATAATGCAGCAATTACAATTTATCCACATGAGTTGAAAACTTACAACCACACAAAAACCTGCACAGAAACGTTTATAGCAACTTTATTCATAATCTCCCCAAATTATGGAAACAACCAAGATGTCTTTCAATAAGTGAATGGATAAACAAACTGTGGTTTGGAATATTATTCAGCGATAAGAAAAAAATAAGTTATCAAGGCACACAAAGACATGGAGGAAGGGACGCCTGGGTGGCTCAGTCGGTTAAGCGTCTGCCTTCAGCTCAGGTCATGATCCCAGGGTCCTGGAATCGAGTCCCGCATCGGGCTCCCTGCTCCGCGGGGAGCCTGCTTCTCCCTCTGCCTCTGCCTCTCTCTCTCTATCTCTCATGAATAAATAAATGAAATCTTAAAAAAAAAAAAAGACATGGAGGAAACTTAAATGTATATTGTTAAGTGAAAGAAGCCAATCTGAAAAGGCTATCTAATATATGGATTTCAACTATGTGACATTCTGAAAAGGGCAAAACAATAAAGACAGAAAAAATATCAATCCCGGCCTCCAGAGGTTCAGGCAAGGAGTGAGGGTAGGGGTAGAGATGTATAAGCAGAGCAGAGAGGATTTTTTGAGTGGTAATACTAATTCTGTATGAACCTATAATGGTAGATATGTGACGTTATACACTTTCCAAACCTATAGACTGTACAACGCAAAGAGTGAATGTTAATATAAGTTATGAACAATACTGAATAATAATGTATCAATATTGGTTCATCAATTATAACAGATGTACCATACTAATGCAAGAATAGTAGGGGCAATGCTGTTGAGAGGGTGGTGAGCATATGGGAACTCCTATCTTCTGCACAATTTTTCTGTAAGCCTAGAAATGTTCTAAAAAATGAAGTCTATTAATGTTTTAAAGATTACATAAAAAAATTTGTGAATTGTTTAGTCTGAGAAAAATAGGGTTTTGCATAACAGCATCAAGGAAAATGTGTCTTTTAAATGTTGATTGCATCGGGTTCCACTGAAATTCCTGTACTGTCCCTGAATAAAAAAGTTGACTCCAAAATCTACACAGAAAGGATATATTATATTAACCACAGATGTACTTTAAAGATATTTAATTATTTTAAATGAATTCCTAAAAGCAAAATGAATACACCAAAATGTGATACAGAGCTGTCGAGAAAAATGACATCAATTAAAAATTTAAAAAGCAAATGAAAACAGAAAAAAAAATCATCTGTGACCTATCAGAAAGGCAAAAAATAATAATCAGACGAAAAATGTATCTATCTAGCCTTGACAAAGATGTGATAAAATGGAAATCATCTCCAAAACTGGTAAAACTTAAATTGTTTCAAGCTTTTAGGAGGACAGATACTTCATAAACACATTGAAATTTTAACAAATGGTTGCCAGAGGCAAGAGGGGCAAGGGATAGCAAACTGGGTAAAGGGCAGAGAGAGATACAGGATCCCAGCTGTGGAATGAATAAGTCAGTAGACTAAAAGGTACAATGCAAGGAATATAGTCAATGACATAATAGCATTGTATGGTGACAGATGGTAAGCCACACTTGTGGTGAGCACAGCATAACTTATAAACTTGTCAGATCACTAGGTTGTACACCTGAAACTAACGTAACAGTACGTATTAACTATACTCAAATAAAAAAAATTAAAATATATAAAAATATAAATAAATAAATGTGTATACCAAGTGAGCCAGTAATTTCATCTAGACATTTATCCTAAAAAAGATAATCAGACAAGGATAAAAAGATGTATGTACAAAAATATTCTGCATGTATGCAAATGTGTGTGTTTCATTGTGTGTGTGTGGAAAGAGAGAGCTGGGAGTGAATCTTTGCTTTTATTTTTACATCTTACTTAAGAATGTGGAACTAGGAAAAAATAATTAAAACAAATAAGCAAGCAAGCAAACAAACAAAACCAAACCAGAGAGGCTTACTTATAAGACCTCCAGGAGGGAAGACTTACCCTTCCCTACCCATGAGGGAAGGCTTACATATGGATTAGCCTACCTTACTGACTCATAATTATCATCATAGTAAATGTGTTATCCATAATTCATTGTAACCAGATTTGGACTTAAAAACAATCATTACCAGTTTCTGAAACCCTGCTTAACCTTCTTAACCTTTCTGCTTAAGGAACCCAGTCTTCCCCTTACTGCCCTTCTGTCATTTGTAAAGTCCTCCAAAGCCCTAAACTAAAGGCAGGTATACATACACTCCCCTCCTGGTCTTTCGGCTCTTTTCACCCCCACAGCCTGAGTGGTCTTTTTAGAAGAGGAATTTCATATTATATGTGTTCTATCCTGCTCCCTGAACCACCCACTTAAAAAACCTTTAATGAATTCCTATTGCTCTCAAGATAAAGATCAGACATTTTAAGACCCAGCCTGAGTGGCTGTTACCTACCCACTCCAGCCTCACAGTGAGCCATGTTCTCTACACTCCAGGCCTCCCTGTCTTCCTTCCTTTAGCCCCTCAGACTTGCTGGGCTCCCTTCTGCCATAGGCTCTTAGGCTGCTGCTTCTTCCTTTTCCTACTCCCCTTGTTAACTCCTGCTTTTCTTCCACATGCCATTTCAGTCAAGTCCTCAGTGAAGCCCATCTTGACTTCCCAGACCAGGTGAAATCCCTCATTAAGAAACCACATAGCATCATCATGTACCTCTTTTGATGCTCTTATCACAACTGCAATAGATGATATATTTGATTAATACCTCTCTCCTCTACTTCACAGCAAGCCCCAAGAGTAGAGGGAACATGTCTGTTTTTGCTTACTATTGCTTTGCCAGCACATAGCCTGATACCCAGAAGGAACTCAACAAATAACTCACTGAATGAATAAATGAATGAATGAATGAATCAATCAACCAATCAATCAATCTCAAAGTTAACAAAGTTCTTAAAGGCTCGTCCTTCATTACCGGATCCAGTTTAGCACATCAGGCTTCAATGTTTACACTGTACATTAAATTTACAAGGAATCACGTATGCGCAGACTATCACTGACCTTACAAAGAAGTATTTTTTTTTTTTAAAGATTTTTTTTAATTTATTCATTTGACAGAGATACAGAGAGAGAGAGCATGAGCTGGGGAGAGGGAAGGAGGGAGAAGGAGAAGCAGGCTCCCTGAGGAGCCAGGAGGCCAATGTGGGGCTCAATTCCAGGACCCTAGGATCATTACCTGAGCTGAAGGCTGATGCTTAACCATTTGAGCCACCCAGGCGCCTCACAAAGAAGTATTTTTTTAAAAAAGTATTTTTATATATGAGGAAAATGAGAGTAAAAGATATTTTCCCTCAACAGTCAACCTTTTAGGGGACCTCGGCATACTTGAAATTAGAATTAATGTCACTATCCATTCAACTAACTATATTGGCATTATTGAAAATCTCTGAGCCCCCACAGAAAAAAAATGATGGCAGTGTTTCTTTTCTACTGAGTGTAAGTCTGATGATCCAGCCAGATGATCTTTTAAATATCTCTCCAGCTACTGGATGTACAAAACATAGCCAGTGGCATCAGAGAAAACCATCACCTATCCAAAGATATTCATGATTTTATTCAATCTTTAAAGCTATCACTGTAGGTTACTATCTGAAACCGTGATAGGGACCCCCACAAAATGAACTGACAAAGTAGGGGGAGAAAATATTTTTCTTTAGAAAATTTGGTGGTTGCTTTATCAAGACGGCATTGAGCTGAAATCCTCTGATATGAGCAGTCATGCCCAATCTTTGAGATTAAGGATAAAACCAGGATTTCACACACACCGCATAGAGCTTCCTGAACAGTTTCATCAGCGTCTGGTTTATATTTTTCGTAAAAGCAAATCAGATGCTGCAGGAGCTATACTCCGGAATTCAGCCAATGACTGCTGAAACTCAGTGACACTAAGCTAACGGGAGGGTGCCCAAGGACAAAATTAGTTTGGTGAGATTACGTTAAGGACCACATTGAACGCATGAAGAACTCCTTTAAATACAGATAGAAAAGGCTATGCCTTAGATCCTTTGACTTCTGGAATTTGTAGGAGGAAGACAAACGCGGATTTTGGCACCCAGAACGGGAACAGGTTTTTTGAAGGGAAAAGATGTTATGTAAACTGTAAGGTAAAGAGGTGAGCCCAGAAACAACCAACAACAAATCCTGTTAGACTCATCTTTACCCCTCAGTATCTTCAAAAGCACTTGCTCCAGAGTAAGCAACGTAAACCAGAGTTATGATTCAATATGAAGGGCAATGATATCTGGGGAAAGGATCAAAGTTTTCATAATCATTATGAAAACACACTTTCTAGAAATCTTACCTGGCACATTTCAGTATCTGGCCTGGGCTGCTTCTAACTTGATTTTACACTTGACTGGACTTCAGTGAGTCATCAGCTTAGACACAGCTCAGCTCCTTCTGTCCTTTTTTTGCAAAGTTCCATGCAAGCTGATGGTCCAGGTTTTCTATGCCAGCGACTCTACTCAAGTAGTAGCTGAATATACACCAGTGTAAGGAAGACACAGAATGAAAATATTCCTTTCTGGTTATAGAAGAAAAGTTAGAGTGCTTATGGACATAAAAGAGCTCTAAGCTGGAACAGAACTGCATTAAAGAGGGAGAAATACTCCCTTAGCATAGCCTGCAGGAATTGATTGGAGAGGGATTATTTATTTAAGCTTCTTTAAGGTTATCTGTATATCTAATTAGGTCATGTTTGGTCTTCTAGAAAACAATTCCCAAAGGAAATTTTTTTTTGCCTTGTATATAATAGGAAAGCTGTGCATAATATTTAGCTCAATCTATATTCCATAGTTCAAAACCAGATTAAGAGTATGTTTAGGAAAAAATAACCATTCCAATATGCTAGCAGGATTTACACATTTTATATGAAAAAGTTGGCAAAGTGTAGAGCACTTAAACATGAAGTCTTTTGAGTTTTGCTGAACTAAGCTGATAATCACTTTTTTTTTAGTAAATCGGGTAAGAGGTGATGAAACCTGAGCACAATTGCTTTTACTGGCAGTTCTTTACCGAGTCCTTGCAGGGTTTTTTGTACCATACCTGTTGCCTGGAATATCCCCAGAATTTACACACATTCTCAAGACGTTTTCTGGGTTAAAATTTACTCAGATATTTCAGAATGGTGAAGAAACTACAAGTTGGATGAGAACAAGTGTCTCTGACACTGTAGTTCTTTCTGTTTCTGCATCTCAGATAGCAAGACTGGGTTATTTTTCCACCTACAGAGTTTACACAAGGAAATATTCTCCTTTTACAAAAGGTTCCTGGGCATCCATTAGTGTTCCCCTACTTTTCTTTTGAACCTTGCTTTCTCACAGAGAGTACACGGGGTCACTTTCTGAACTCAAATTTTTAGTGTCATTGAAAGGATACAATAATTTGAAAATATATAGTTAAGAAGTACCAATTCATTTGAATTGGGTACTCTCACATCTTTGAGATTATAAATGGTCTCCAACTTTCAAGATGGAAATATGGCCAAAATGCATCCAGAATCAAACTCATATCCAGCAATTCTACATCTAGAAATGTATTTTACCAGAATAATTAGAAATGGGCTCAAAACTTTGCATGGTATTATTCTTTAGAGCATAAGTTAAAAATTGGAAAAAATGTAAATCAATCTAAAGACACTGACCTAGCAGGTTGGCTAAATAATATGTAACATTAGGATTCTATTCAGCTGCAAATAACCCGTAATCTGACTAATGGAGGCTTGAAAAAAATAAGAGTTCATTTTTCTCACAAACTAAGTCTACTGGTAAGTAGTAGCTGGCACTGCTTTAGGTGCTCACATCTCAGCAGGATCCCAGGATTTTTCTGTATTTCTGCTCTGACATCCTCAGAATGTTGCTTGTATTCTCATAGTTAAACGAAGGCAGACACAGCTCAGGCATCATATATTCTTTTTTTTTTTTAAAGATTTTATTTATTTATTTGACAGAGAGAGACACAGCGAGAGAAGGAACACAAGCAGGGGGAGTGGTTGAGGGAGAAGCAGGCTTCCCGCGGAGCAGGGAGCCCGATGCGGGGCTCGATCCCAGGACCCTGAGATCATGACCTGAGCCGAAGGCAGACGTTTAATGACTGAGCCACCCAGGCGTCCCTCATATATTCTTTTAGAAGGGGATATGTTCAAAAATCTCAATACATCCATCCCCTTCATCAAAAAAGCAAAAACTTCCCAGAAATCCAGTAGAAGACTTCTACAGAAATCCCACAGGCCATAACTGGGTTATATTGCCAACCCTCACTGAAAGAGAAGTGTGAAAAGCGTATTTCTTTTCCAGCCTCAATTCCTGGAAGTAGAGAGAGGAAATAGAGATGAATGCTAAGTTAGCCAACCAACAGTATTGGCCACATAAATTACATCTTTAAAATAAATTCACGAAAGCAGGGGTTTTATCTGTTGGCTTTTATATCCCTGAGGTACAGTATACTACTGCTTGGCACATAGAAACGTTCAATGAGTGATTGATAAATGAATGGAATATAGGCAGTCATTAAAACTATATTGTCAAAAAACTATTAAGAGCACTGGAGATTGTTCACAACAAAATATTAAATTAAGAAAGCAGAATACAACCTATATATTCTGTGATCCCAGTCCTGAAACATACACATACAAGCAGATTTGGAAATAAATTCCAGATTGTTAAAAGTGATTCTCTTTAGTTAGCATTACTGTGAACTGTAATCCTGCTGTGCTTTAGAATCTACATTGTAAAATGGGTAACATCCCAAGTTCGTTATGATCATGAAATAAGTATGAAATATGAAATAAGCACCTCGCTTATCTGAAACAAGTATCTCAGTTATCCAAAAGAATCTGCTTTCTTCCCTTCCCTCTTCTTTGACCAGTTTTTTGGCCAGTTTTAAAATGTTGCTTTAGCTTTGCGTTTCTGCTCCAGAGAACTTAGGCAGCTGTAAAAGTTACTGTAAAAGTTACATTCTGCTGGTTCTGTATTTGAGGCCAATCTTGGCCTAGAAGTGGTTAAAAAAGGGGGAGGAGAAATATTGGTGAATATTGGTGACAAGCCTTGTATTTCTAGGGAACCATGCATTTGCTTTTTCTAGCTGAAATAGCACTATTCCCCACTAGATAATATTTTAGTGGTATTAGGTGATTCAGATTTTAATAAGCAGTGTGTCATGTAATCCATTAGACTGAATATAATACAGTCCCTGCTCTGAAGGGGCTCATAGTCCGGGGAAAGAAAACAGATGTACTAAGAATTATAGGAACATGAGGCAGATGCAAATGCTATACTGAGGGTATGTGCCCCAGTGTGGAGGAAGGTTACAGGATCTACCTAGGGGCAGGAGGAATCAAGGTGTTTTTAGGGAGGAGGTAATACAGGAGCAGATTCATATTACAGAAACAAGTGGACTCTGAAGGGGAGGGGAGGGAGGTAAAGCATTCAAGGAAAGTAAAGAGAACATCTTTGGAAGGATTATTCATTTCTATGGAAAAAAAGCCAGAGGCATTTTTTTTTCTTCATTCACTTTACTCACAAACTCACTTCAAAATCCAGTGAGTTTCTGATTAACCATCCTTTACTGTGTTGGAAAGAAAAGGTCTTAAGGCCAATAACAGGATGCCTTTCCAGGCACAGACTTGTGTCTTAATTTATGTTTCTTAAAACCACGTCACATTTCAGAGACATTGTTTCAATTCTTTTAAAAACCTGGGACATTATTACAAGTTGCATGTTTGGTGCAGAGAAATTATCTACATTATCTTTCATTACAGCACAACTATAATTAAAATCCCAGTTGTATCAATGTTTTTTGGAAATCCAGGAAAGGTTTGAGCAGTTCATGTACAATACAGAAGACACTTTTCTGTTCAATAATACAGAATGAAACATCTGTTGCAAATACCATTTCTTTTATATAAGATAAATATGAAATATTTACATCTACTAAATGTAAATATCTAAGTCTATTTCTACCCTTTTGTCATATCTTAAATGTTTTCTGTAACTCCCTACAGACCAATGTTCAAGTGTGGAGAAAAAATGGCGGCCAACGGAAGGACCTTTGGAAGAAAAAACAAATAAATGAGGCAGATTCCCCATATGACTTACGAGAGAAAGAAATGGTGTATTCTTTCTGCTCATGAATGTACCATATAATGCACTAAGTCAGGAATTTGTGACCTGAAACCCTAATAGTCTAAGCAACTTTATGCCTAACTTACCCTCTAGATGTGGTCTTTGTTCAAGGAAAACCTGGCTTAGTAAACATTATGGAGTCCCATTAAAATCGTAGCATATTGGGTAAAACCCACATCTTCCTTATAACTTAACCAGATTATCACATTCACTAGCCTGAATTGTTTTTCTTTTACGTTTTCCTTTACATTTCAAAATTGGAGAGTTAAATATTACATAAGCTATTTCCATGTAAGCAGAATATGTGAGACAATAGAGGAGACAGAAACATGGTCAGTGGGGATAGACAGAAGCAATGGGACAGCTCCCCATCTCAATATCCTTAAGTAAACATATGCGAACAGAGAAGTGTATACTGGGAGAATGAGGTAAGAAACAGGGAACGCAGAAGTCCAGGAAGTGGTGGTGATGTCTGAGGCAGGAAAAAAATGCCAGGCAATTCGAAGCAAAATTGATAGGGATAGAAATCAAGAACATTATAAGTGAAGGAAGCATTCAAAGTGAAATAAGAAAATATGGGGCGCTGGGGACAGCGGGTAAAATAGTAGTCAATGCATCAGGAAAGAAGTGCAACATAAAGGAATTGGGAGAACATTGTAAAATTTTTCTCTGCGTTCTTGAGTTTCCAATAGGTGATTTCAAAGACTCCATGGGGTTCTACAGTAGCCAAAGGCTAATAATTCCAGGACCTGCATGTCTAGATCCCATGTTCTCTTGAGCACACCTGCATTGCAGCTGTCTACAGGAAACCTCCTATCACTAAACCCAACTGACAGCAGGGAAGAGAGTGCTTTGAAACAATTCAAGATGAGCTTTCTGGTGCACAGAACAGGGTGGAGAGCCTATTGGGAGGGCAGAACAAAGGGTGGCCCTCATGCATGACTTCTCAGTCACGACAGCCCATAAACTGCTCAGCAAAATCATACTGGTTTCCTACTATTAGAAGATTATACTTAGGGGCGCCTGGGTGGCTCAGCTGGTTAAGCGGCTGCCTTTGGCTCAGGTCATGATCCCAGGGTCCTGGGATCGAGCCCCGCATCGGGGTCCCTGGTCAGCAGAGAGCCTGCTTCTCCCTTTCCCTCTGCCTGCCACTCTGCCTACTTGTGTTCTCTATCTCTCTGTCAAATAAATAAATAAATAATATCCTTAAAAAAAAAAGATTATACTTAATCCCAAGAATCTCCTTTCTACACATGATGAAACATCCTCTGCCTTCATGATTCAGGAAGTATTAGAGTGAATATTTTGCATCTTTCTACCTCCACTTCTTACTCTTTTTCTTCTCTGTCGTCCTAACCCCACCTCAGAAAGGAGTGATTATGTGATTGGAGAGATTATGTGATTATGTGTTTAGAGAGCTTGCTGCCACCGGTGAGGAATACTGTTCCTCAGAAAGAAGACTTAGGTTCACCGCCCACAACCCCTCACACACTGCCTGATGATGTATCAGAGGATCAGGGCCAGATTTCTTCACCCTTCTCCGACCCATGCAGAAGGCACACAGGATCAGACCTGAATCCTTCATTCCTGAGCCAATCCTGGAGCCCTCCTCTAGTATCATGTGGAGCTCTCTGGACCATCTGCTCATGAGTGCATGAAGATGTGCAGTGCTCCATATAGGTGGATTGTAAACATATTCAGAGCTTCTCCCTACAAAGAGTCCTGAGGCTGAGATTTAGCAAAAAGGTGGTAGGGCCCCAATTCCCACCTCAGCTTCAAGACATAGTCATACTCTCAACACACTTTCACAAGGGAGGCATGCACTTTGGGCCTATGGGGTCTTCATTTATAAAGCTTATTTTTCTTAGCCTAAATACCTACGCATCTAGTGTGGATGTGTGCTATCAGTTGGGACCAACAGGAGGAAGAAAACTAAGTGATTTTCATTTCACACTATCAACGTATGTAAGAAACACAAAGAATGCTCTCCCTCACTAATATTGGCTATAAGCAAGGCATGGGAATACAGATGTAAATAAAATGTCCTTTCCACCAAGCAGCTCACATTCAAGTTAGGGATAGAAGAGCTATATCAGGACTAAAAGAAGCAAAGGGACCACCAATAGGGAAATGGTTAATTGTGACCAGAGAAGGTTGGAGATAACTTTTGATCTCAGTCTTGAAGAATATGTGTCAGGCTCCTAGGTGAAAGAATAAGAAAGGGCACTCTTGGCAGAGGAGGTAATACAAGCAAAAGTAACAAGTAGCATGGAAGATTGAGAAATCTGTGCTTAACCTGTTATGTCTGGAGCACTCAGAATAAGTGAAAAACAGCAGGAAATGATCTTGAAGAAAAGACCTGACACTAACATTTTCAGGACCTAGAGTAAAAATATAAAAGAAGCTTTCATATTGTATGTCTAAATATTTGAAATACATAAATCAAGCTGACCTACTATTAAATAAAATATGCTCTAGCCTTCTACATTTACAAATAGTCCTAACGACCTGGAGGCCACATTGAAATTTAGAATTCTTATATTCCTTGAGATTTCACACCAGGGCATTGGTAGCGTGTGAAGAGGCAGCCTACCTTCTCTGGACAGTCTCACCTCTCTTCCCACCCTGGCCGTGTGTGTGTGTGTGTGTGTATGTGTGAATGTGTGTATATATACATACATTATCAGTGAATGAACAAGATATTAAGATAACCTTCACATTTTCTTGATTAAAAATGGTTTTTAACTAATTATCAATTACTGCAATGAACAATATAATGATATAATGATTATATTTTACTAATAAGGCAATCACAAAGAAATACTCATATAAATATCTGGGACTCATTAGTTTCCTATTGGTTGCTGTTACAAATTTCCTATGGCTACAAATTATCACACACTTGGTGGCTTAAAATAACACAGGTGTTTTATCTAAAATCAAAGTGTCGGCAGGGCTGGTTTTTTCCATTCTCTAGGGGAGAATGCATTTGCTTGTCTTCTCTAACTACAAGAGGCTGCCTGCATTCCTCATTCCTTAGCTTGTGGCCCCTTCCTTCCATCTGCAAAGCCAGCAGCATAGCATCTTCCAATCTCTCTGACTCTGAACCTTTTGTCTCTTATAAAACCTGTGATTACATTGTGCTCACCCAGATAATCCAAGATAACCTCCCCATCTCAATATCCTTAAATTAACATATGCAAAGTCCCTTTAAAATAACATCACAATGGATAAATTGGTTAAGAATCAAAATCCCATGCTCCTCATATTTTATTGTAAAATATCCTCTGTGAGATAGCACATTGCAAAGGATATCAGCTTTTTAATTTGACTGAAACACCATATTAATCTAGGTAATGGGATTGTGTATTGTTGCTATGTAAAATTACATTAATTTTTGTATTACTAATTTTTTTAATCTTAATCAATTCTACTGCAAGACCATTATACACACAATAATCTAGCAATTACACAGAACCTGATGTGTATTTTTAATAAAAGTATGCTCAAAGTCTAAAATTTTTATTAGCTCACTTTGTAATCCACTGATATACTAGGTATTTCCTTTGCAATTAAATAAAACCTATTATAATATTTCATATTTCTCTTGTATATCAGTGGTAAGTTTAGCATTGTCTGATAAAAGAACAAAGTCCCTGGTAGATAGCATGTTTCCTAGCATATACTATTTTGTTTCCTAAAGTGTCATACTTGAATACACACTTTATCAATAATTGTGACACTCAGGAACAGCCCCAGACAATCTGAAGTAAATAACTCACCTTTTCCCTATTATTGTGCTATCATGGGACACATCATGCACACCATCCTGAACCTTCCTCACAGCATTTCCATTCTCTAATGTTCAGCAACAGCATTATCAAATTAAGCTACACTAGGTTCTAGTCTTCCAGCTCACTTCTACGACTCAGTTAAACATACCTATCCACCCAAGATAGAAGTAAACCAATTACATACTACAAATCAAATGCTGAATGAGCACACGTTAAAAATTGATATTTTGCCGAAGCAAATATTTTAATTACATAATGAACTTATGAGATACAAGAATAACTCTGAGATTTTATTAAACAGTTTAATTATTAATATAATTTTATTATTAAAATTTCTGATATTCAAATTTTAAAAGATCAACATTATTAGTGAAGGACAATTTCTTAGCATAGAGAGTTAGTTACCACATTGCTCCTGTGGTCACCCAATTTCACATCTACAATCCTACATGCTCATTTTTCAGTGAAAAAAAAAAAAGATATTTAGGGCATACCTCAACTTTCTGTATCGTTTGTTCTTCTCTTCATACCTTTTTATAGTTCCTACACTGTGTGTATTGAAGAGGATTCTTCATGAATCTTTTATATGATTTTGAAGGTTACTTTGCTTGTGAATTTGTTGAAGTGCAAAGTTGATAGTCTTTGTCATTCTTGCTTAAAAGATGTGAAGACTTTCAATGTGAACATTTCACTTGTTTAATTCTTAAAAATTAGAATTATGAAGTCATGTAACTATATTCTGCTTTCTCTTATTAAAATTATATAAAAATATTAGTGGGTTCAAAAAGAATATGTTCTTCCTAAGCTATCTATTTAGTACAGTCACTCTTAATAGATCCATTAGATTTCGACGTATTTCCAAATTTATTTGGAAATTTTTGATAAATATTTTTCTTAATAAGAATATTCACAATTATTCCTCGTAGCATTTTACACTAACATACACTTTTATTTCAATATATAAATCACATGAGATTTTTCACTCTGTTAACCTCTAAAATTTTTATCTATTTTTATTTTTTTTTTTAAGATTTATTTATTTATTTGTGAGAGAGCACGCACAAGCATGGGGGGCAGTGGGAGGAGCAGAGGGAGACGGAGAGAGAAACTCAAGCAACTCCGCGCTGAGCATGAGCCCCATGCAGGGCTTGATCTCAGGATCCTGAGATCATGACCTGAGCAGAAACCAAGAGTCAGGGCGCTTAACCGACAGCACCACCCAGGCACCCCTTAAAACTTTTTAAATCATAAAAATATGTTCAGATTTTCAGAATCAATACAAATGGCATATTCTGTTAGAGTATTATTGTTACAGTGATTAGACGTGCCATCACATGATGGCAAATCCACATGATCTCACATGAGTTCAATGACACAGAGATGGCATTCAGCAAATCAGTCTTCTAAACCCTGAGCCTGGAGCTAAAGCCAACAACCGGTGTTGTCTAAATCTAAAGGCCTATGCCAAACCTCCATATAAGCCAAAAAAAAGACACTTACAGTCTTGCCAATTGTGAAAATTTCAGAAACTTTGACACGTTGAGAACAAATTTTTGGTCAAGCAGCCCTTTGCCTTACCTCAACCCACACAGATCTTATTATTTACACGAGTGCTTATTCCATTAACTCAACAGCATTGGACCTATAGGTTTTACTGTCCCTTAAACTTAAATATAAACCTCTTCCTTATTTTAAGTCGTGTTGAGAAAAGACATTAAGGTTTGTGGAAGGAGAGATAGTTAGTCCTTTGAGTGGGCTGATTATGTGACCCTCTCCTACCCCAGAAGTGTTATAGCAGCCTCCCATAGTAATATGCATGGCCTTCTGCAAAAACAAGGCATTAAACCACATAAAACCACACTGAGCTCAAAGCAGGTAACATGAGCACACACAGTTTTGCTATTACATGCATGGTCTAAACAGATAAAGCATTCCCTGTAGGGGCTTTTGATGACAACTCTAAACCAGGCCAAAGTCTCAAAAAGAAAAACAAAAACCTTAAATATATATTAAATAACATATTTGTTGACCATGTCTTCCAAATCCTAAAAAAAGAAAACACAACTGAACTTGTGGGTTGATATTTTAATTATCATTACATAGTTTCAGCTATCATTGAATCGGATTACCCATAACATCAAAGTCAACCTTAGTTAAATTAAATGGTTTGGGTGTGCTTGGAGAAGACTTTGAATTGCTCCAAACCACCTTGGTTTTCCCTGACAATATTCGTGACCAGCCAAAAGTTCAAGGCTGATTCACTCAGATAAAGAACCAAAAAAAAGATGCTTGGTAAGTATTTTTAATCATGCTGATAGTGACAAACTTCTGGAGCTAAGAATAGCCAGGTGAAATAATCCCAAATGGAGGATACAACTTCCCCTCCAGGCTAAATGAGAAGTGTAAAAATGGTGAGATTTGGCTTACAGGCAGAGAATGGTCTCAATTCATCATAATTTCTTCCTTGAACATTGCAATATAAAGTTTATTATAAACTATAGCTCTGTACAGCTGAAAAACATCTATTTTTACCAAATGCCAAAAATAACATCAAATGATATTCATGAGATAAACCTAAATATATCAAATTGTCAGAACAGATAAGGACAGAAAAGCACTTTCTTCCCAGCCTACAACACAAGAATACTGATCAGTGCTAAGTCATAGCTGGGCAAAGTGCTGACACTGAATCCCCATTCCTGCTGGAAACAGGCCACAAAATGTGGGAAAAGATGCAATATTGTGATGATAGCAGAGTTGTACTCTTTCCATATTTAAGCATTGATTGTAGTGAGCACAATTCTGTGGCCTTAGATAAACACAGTATTTTTAGAAGCATTATAACTGCAAACTACAGCTTTGCTGGCTCTTCAAAGTAGGATCAGGCTTCAGTAAGGGAGACCTGATAGGGACAGGAACAAAGGTTATCCTATTTTCCTAAAATTATAAAGAAAATAAAAAGAAGAACCTAGATTTGGTTTTGCAAATACTATGTTCCTTAGAAAATTACCATCAAAAAATTTTCCTAAAACTGTATTAGTTATTCATACACCAGTGGGGTTTAAAGCTAGGTAATCAAAAAATTAGAAATCAAAATTACACCAATAATGTTAGTAAATGTACTATATATTCAAAATAGCAGCTACTAAAGGTCACTCTGAAAAAATATATGAAAAAGGGACCTATCTACCTACCCAATATTATAAATACTAAACTCAATTTTTTAAAAACCCAGTCATAAAATTCAAATGAACATTGAAAAAAATCTAGTGTGCAAGAACAATGGAGTTTCTTCATGGTAACTGTCAGAATATTAAAGTATCCTATGTATTATTAATATAAAAGTAAGTGGTATTTAGTAATCCTGCACTAATTATATATTAATTACTTTGAATTTGATAATCTATGTAATATGGTTTCAGTCAATGAGAATACAGAGTTCAAGAGAACATAATATTTCCCAACCCTTCTGTATGTTTGTTTATTGTCACTAGTTCACTTTCTCTTAAGTCATTAGAAAATATCAAAAGGAATATTTATTTCAAAATATGGACCATTCACTCTAAAATATAATTATGGGTAGAAAGCTAAAATGAATCAGAAGAACAAATACCATCTACTACTTGTCCCATAGCATGGCAAAGACTAGGAGTTTTCACATGAATCATTTCATTTAGTTAAGGATAAGTGCTACTATGCAGAGGAGAAGGTAAAGTAACTAGCAAATCTGGAGACAATGAAGATGCAGGTAAAGAAACAGAGGTTCAGAAAGATCAACTAAGTAGCCAAAGCTCATAATTCATACAAGTGGGATTTGAATACTTGTCTTCTCTGAGCTTCCAAACTCCATGATCCCAACATAAAAATCATAATATGTCTCAAAGAAAACTGAATCTCAGCAAAAAGGAATCCTTTGGTCATTGTGAAAGTACTCCAGGAGAAAGCCAATGTTTGGGCAATATGTATTCCCATATTATCACATTTAATATCACAAAAACCCCAAGATGTAGTCATTATTATTCATATTTTAGATTTAATTCCTCAAGATCAAATTCTGATTTCAAACTTAAGTCCGTGTGACCACATAAAACCACACTGAGCTCAAAGCAGGTAACATGAGCACACACAGTTTTGCTATTACATGCATGGTCTAAACAGATAAAGCATTCCCTGTAGGGGCTTTTGATGACAACTCTAAACCAGGCCAAAGTCTCAAAAAGAAAAACAAAAACCTTAGTTTGATTCAGTGAAGAAACAGATAAAGCATCAATTGGGCAAGAGTTTACCCGAAAGTAAAGGAAAAACTTAGAGTGACAAACACTTTTTCACATTAACAACGCATTTAGGTTCTGAGATAGACTTGGCCCAGTGACTCAACAATATTAGGACTTAAAACTGTGAATATCTAGGTTTTTCCCTTCATGCATACTCCTTCGTGTTCTCAACATGGATGTTCAGGTTTCAGGCATCATAGTGTACTCGGGGCAAGAATGAGGACAAATGGATAATGTCTCCCCCTGGTTTTCCCCTTTTAATGAAAAGTAAATCATCTTATACACACTCCTAGCAGACTTCCTCCTATGTCCATAGCCAAAACCCTGTGAACTTTCCAACCCTACCAGCAAGAAACATGGGGAAAGAAACTGTTCATCTCTCCAGACTTTACAGAAAAGACAGAAATGAAAGAAGGAGGAGGTGAAGGGGTGTTGTGTGATCCAATTACAATGTTTGCCTCAAGAACTACAAGGAAGGAATTTTTTAATGCTTCCAGTTAAAACAGATACTTGCAATTTTGTTTATCCTCAAAATCAGGTCACAAAAATCTAAAACAACTTCAGCAACTTTTTCATGGATCTGCTTTATAACATGAAACTTCTGAAGAAACAAACAAACACAAAAATGATTTGATTAATGCCTAAGGGAAAAAAAATCAAGCCAGTCTTTGCCTAACCAATTAGGAAAACATCAGTGGCAGAGTCCACGACTTGCAATGCTCAGTATCTTTTCTCCACTTCTTTACTAAGAGAATCACCTTCCTTAGCATCCAGGAATGGCCTCATGACACATTTCAAGCCCATAAAATGGAAAATGGAAATTGTTGGAAGGAGTTTTAAGAAAGCTCCTCAAAAGAAAGAAACCAACTAAGCTGGCATGTTCCATTGTGCCCTCTGTCTTTTCCTTACAGCTTGAAATGCAAACCTGGTGGCTGAACTCTGGCAGCCAATTTGCAATTATGAGAAGTATCACATTCTCAAGAGAGAGGCTGAGAAAGCATAGGGGAGTCTGGTTTCTGGGGATACAACTGGGCCTCAATAACATTCCTAGGCTGCCTCCATCTAGCCTTTCACATGAATACAAAATAACCCCTTAATTTCTTTTTTTTTGTTTTTTTTTGTTTTTGTTTTTTGTTTTGTTTTTAAAAGATTTTATTTATTTATTTGAGACAGAGAGAATGAGAGAGACATAGAGCACATGAGAGGGGGGAGGGTCAGAGGGAGAAGCAGGCTCCCCGCTGAGCAGGGAGCCCAATGTGGGACTCGATCCCGGGACTCCAGGATCATGACCTGAGCCGAAGGCAGTCGCTTAACCAACTGAGCCACCCAGGCGCCCAACCCCTTAATTTCATTAAGCTGTCGCTTCTCAGGTTCTATTAGCTAGATTATGAATTCTGATTAACTGGACATAAAATAAAGACATCATGACAAACATGAATGAATTAATTTCTATAAAAACGAGGACCACAGAAACATTAAGAAACAGTCGCCTCTTTTATACATCACACACCAATTAGTAAAACCATTTTTATTGATTTATAAGTACATTGACCATTAGTAGCAAATATTAAGCCCCTTTCTCTATTTAAATATATACATTAATAAGATGTGCACATATATTTATGCACATTCATATATTTAAAGATAAAAAATGTGTGTCACCCACTCATACATATACATATAAACATATATACATATACACAGGACAATAATCAGCTGGTAAATAGGAGTTTATGTTCATGGCTCGAAACAAAATTAAGGAGTCAAGTCTTACATAAAGAGGTCCAACTCTGGACACAGAGTTGATGAAGGGGATACTTGAAGGTATTCTGCTGTCATCATCATGACAGATGAGAATGTCAGATGCATAATATTGGTAATTGTATTTTCCGAGTGGTTACATTTGAATAACTTTTTTTTTTTTAAAGATTTTATTTATTTATTTGAGACAGAGAGAATGAGAGAGAGAGAGCACATGAGAGGGGGGAAGGTCAGAGGCAGAAGCAGGCTCCCTGCCGAGCAGGGAGCCAGATGCGGGACTCGATCCCGGGACTCCAGGATCATGACCTGAGCCGAAGGCAGTCGCTTAACCAACTGAGCCACCCAGGCGCCCCTGAATAACTTTTTTATTATTCTTCTTGAATGTTTCTGTATTGCTTATCTATTTTTTTTAAACAATGGGCTTATTATCTTTTTCTTACAAAAGGAACCAAATCATTCTTTAGAAGAAAGACATTCGGATTTATTATTGTTAATGTGTTAAAACCAAAATATACTGGTAAATGTTCTTACTTTGTGAGAACACATTATAAGAATTTTGAACTGTCCTTTAACATACAATTTATTGCAATTACAGTATCTCACAAATGGGACTAATTTGTTTGTTGGTTAAAAGCAGTTGTAGTGTAACAAATTACAGTTAAATCTACATTTTAAAAGAGACTAAATTTCCCTTTGCTTAGATGTATTTTTTAATACAAAGGATTCATTTTACAGCCATGTTCCTACAGTAAAATCATTGACAGAAAGCTAAAATTCATGGATTCAGAGGCTGAAACTCAAAAATGTATTTCATTTTATAGGAGTCCTAAGAAAATCTTTAAAATGATGTTTGTCAGGTAAACGACAAACTTATACAATTCTATGCCCTTAGAGGTCAAAGTCTTTTATTTATTTTCCTTATTCCCTGAAGTTTATTCCTTGGAAGTAAGTTTAAAAAGTCAACTATTGACATCCATTAAATCAAGGATGCAAGAAAATGGTGCCAGGATATCTGTGTTAATGTGCCCTCCTTAACACTTGCTACCTTTGGTCCTGAAAGGATTACACTATCCATGTCACTTCTCACAAGAAATTAAAAAAAAAAAAGGAAAACTGAAGCATAAACATCAAAGATGAAGTACAAAGAGAAGTGACTTATCCTAAGTCACACAGTGACAACTGATTTATTCATCAAGCATCCACTGTGCATCAACTATATTCTAGCTGTTGTGGACACAGAGTTGATGAAGGGGATACTTGAAGGTATTCTGCTTAGAGCAGCCTTTTAACTCTATCATCTTAGGTCATTTAAGTCTATCACAGAATTAAAGATCCAGAACGAACTCAAGAGGACATCTAGTACAAGCTCATTTTATAGCTGATTTCACTGGGCAGCAAGACAGCAGACCTACTACATATAAAGTAATCAGTTGAACTGATACCTGAGGAAAGACCAGAACGTGTGAAGGGCCAGATCCATGCTTCGTAATCACATGTGGTTCTCACCGAGGGAAGGCCAGAATGATGGGAGTATACTGATGCCAAAGAAGAGAAGTAGGAGTTGAGGTCGGAAAGTAAGCCAGAGCTAGTTCATGAGGACTCCGGGGGATGGAGAAAGGATTTAATTTTAAGTCGATAAACAAATGAGAAAAGACAAAACCTTCCAGAATGCCTTCACCCATTTGGTACAGAGGAGAAGGTAAAGTAATTAGCAAGTCTGGACACAATGAAGATAACCAAGACAGAACTATATGACAGAAGCCAAGGAAGAGAGTTTCAGGTGGGGAAGGGGAGCTGATCAATACTGCCAAACATTACAGGTCATTCCAGAAGCCAGACTGTGGAGGAGTAAAAAATAATTGACTAGTGAAAGAATTCAGGCAACTGGATTTTGCAAGTGATGGAAATAAGAGAAACATCAGTGAAGAGAAACCACTCAGATAGAATACTGAAAAAAAAAAAAATTCTTGTTGGGATATGGAAATTTTAGTTTAGATGCAAGTAGAGGTGAAAGAGCCAGTGGAACAGGGAGAGACTGAGGATGTAAGCAGATTGCAAAGGGGGCAGAAAGGAATGGGATCAGAATAAGAGGTGGAAGAGTGGCCCTGAGCAAAGGTTCAAGAGAAGAGATCAATGGTCATTTTTAAAGGAGAGAAAGAGTTAGCCCATTTCACAAGGGATGGTCCCCCAGAAGGATAAAAGACAACCAACAAAGCATTGAGTGCCTGGCCTGGGGACTTGAGGAGAAAGCAAAATTGGTAGAACATATTACATTAAATATCACAAGTTCCCTCACAAAATGAAAAAGAGCAATCAAGTCCTAATAAGGATCTAACTAAGGTTGGATAGCATGAATCACACAACAGAAGAAAAAGGCCTAAGTGTAAGTAAGGGGTATGTTTATCTTCCTCCAACTGTGAATGGGATAAATCTTTTACAGAACACATACACTAAATGGTATTGAAAATAAATATATTCTTTGTAGATAAGCCAGCTAATCACATTTTTAGATGTTCTCTAAAACAACTTTGAATTTCACTCTATCATTTCTTTCATCCAACACTTTTTTTCTGTGATACAAAGAGACCTCATGCTAGTTAGAAACTAGACAATTTACTATTACTACCAACTCTACTCATCATAGTACATTTCAAATTATGTGACTGATATTTTAATTGCCTATTTCTATGTAAATAAATCTGCATTATTTTATTCCTAGAAGAAGACAGGTTTAAATTTTCTTAATTATATTTAATTTCTGATAAGTTTCTATAAAGTTCCTTCAAATCCTAAAATAATGTCCTGTACTGCCTACCACATAACAACTGCTGAATGTTTGAATCGGACATAAAACACTTAAAAATATTTTAAAGCATGGAGTTCCATTTACTTTCTCGTTGCTTCAATCAGATAGTGATGTCAGGTCAGATTCATATTCCTGTCTCCTAGTTTCCATCTCTTCTAGCAGGTTGTTACCATGCTCACACTGGAGAAGGAAAAAAAAAGACATCAAAAGCAGTTCTTTTAGCACCTTCAGTTCTGCCAGCTCAACCAGTCTCATGGGAATTCACTATATGGCTACTTTATTTTAGTTCAATGAATAAATTTCATGATTTTGTTTTGATCATGAGTTTCTTAAGATACAGTTTGGCATGATGTGTAAATGCTATAGGCTTATGGTGCTGAGTGCTTTCAAACAAGACTACATCTCCTACTTCCAGTATTTTTCCTCTAATCACCATCTCAGAAGCACGAATGCTTTAGAATTCTCTGGAGCGACTGGAGTTCTTTTTCATCCTTGCTTGTTTTTAGTGTGTTTAGACAGTGTGCAACTTCTTGCAGCCATCACTGATTCACTCTCAAAGAGAAAACAGCAGGATAAGCCAGCGGCCGGGCACATGGACTGTGAAGTAAAAATACCTGGGTTTAAGTCAACTTTGTATGAGTTACTTTACATCTTTGAGCCTTGGTCTCCTCATCTATAAAATGGAAATGGAAATAATGCTCAGAGTTGTTGTAAAGATTAAATGAGTTAATATATGCAGGATGTTTCACACTGGACAGAGGACATACTAAATCCCAAATATGTGGCAGCAATCACTATTCTATTTAGGCATCTCTTCTTATTGCCCTGCCTGCACTGCTCCACCAAGAAACTGAAAATTCTATTTTTTTTACATTGCCAAGAGTAACACAGCTCTCCCCAAATAAGTTTATATAAGGGGCCATGAAGTTCTACAAACAGAAATATATGATGAAACATAAAGTAGTCCAGCAAAGATTCCCTTAGTTATTTCACTACGCTTTTAAAAAATTCTAAGTTATAGAATGAATCTATATTCTAGAGCAAAATTTGAATCCACAAAGGTAAAATAAACCTGGCATTTGAATGACTACATATACAGCAAAGAGATATGTAGCTAGAGAACAGCAACGGAATAAAGGATAACTCGGTTACATTTTTTAACTTTTTAGATTTTAGTTATGCTGCCATTTGATTTTTCATTTCTGTATCTGGATTTAAACCTGTCAACTTCAAATGCTTATTTTCCCTTTTAAGCACAGGCTTTAGCTCAACAGAGTAATGTAAACAATAATCTACTAATGCAAATATTCCAAGACCCTATTTCCTCTTGGCATTAGAGTCTCCGAAATAGTATCAGTATTTAATTACTATTTAATTGAAATTAATTGTCATATGACATTTAAATATAGTAGAAAGAACAAAAATGCATAAATCCATGCTTTGAAAAATAAAGAGAAAAAGGAAACTGCATAGAGAAAGAGACCTAGGGCAGTGTCCCCATTAACCACTGTGTGAATTTAGGCAAACCTCTGGAGTCTGAGAAGCCAACTTACCCAGTAGTGAATAAAGCTTAAGCTTCAAGGCTCCTTCCTCGGCCTGAGGAGGGGCCCTAGCAATTGTATTTACATTTAAATGTTCATAAAACTTGCAAAAGATATTTCAACTGAAACTGAATGTAATTGCCATCTTTTCCCATGGTGATTTCTGTCACACCTCCCCTTGTGTCAATTGGCACTAGTGTTTGTGAGCACTTCAGGAATCTGGCTAAGGGGAAGTTGAATTAGGCATACATGGAGTCAGATATATTGAAATGATTTTCAATAGCTTCCATTCTATTAGCCATCCCAGTGTACAAATGGCTTCCAAGAACACTCCTACTGCTCACTGGGACAATTTATTCAGCTCTGCAACACAAAGACAGAGACTAAATGTGATGATATAAATGAGTCCTTCAGCACCGAGCACTCAAAGTGTGTGGTCACTAAAGGAGAAACAAGATTGGAAATGAAAGGAGCTAGAAGCTAATCTGTGGGATTTTTTTTTTCCATTTATCAAACATTTCAATGTATAATTGAAAATGGGAAATATACCAACACCGTTCAAACTCACGACATCTCTTGTCAAGATACTCAACAATGCAGCATATGTAACTATGAACGCTTGAGGGGGGTTGGAGTTGAACAAAACAGAATTTATCACAATTACTCTGTTTACTGGCCATAAAGTCAGCACGTCTGTATGTAAAGACGTGGTTTATGCATCCCAATAATGAAAAAATAAATTTCGATCAATCATACAAGAAGAAAAGCTGAATTACCTTTGTATTTTTTTCTCTATAAAAAAATACTGCAAAATCATTTTAATAGGGAGAAGGTCGAGGAACTGCATTTGTTTGCTAGAGCTACCATAACAAAATATTGCAGACTGGGGGGCTTACACAACAGAAATGTATTTCCTCACAGTTCTGGAGGCTGGATGTCCAAACTCAAGGTGTCAGCAGGTTTGTTTTCTCCTCAGGCCTCTCTCCTTGGCTTGCAGATGGCAACCTTCTCACTGTTTCCTCACATGGTCTTCCTTTGTGAGCATACATCCCTGGTGTCCCTTTGTGTGTTTTTCTTCTTCTTCTTCTTCTTATAAGGAGACCAGTCAGACTGGATTAGGGTCTACCCTAAAGGCCTTCTTTTAATTTAATTACCTCTTAAAGGCCCTATCTTCATTCTGAGATACTTGGGATGAGAATCTCAACATGTGAATTTTGGGGGAACACAATCCAGCCCATAACAGACACTACGAGTATGTAGCCATAAAATGTAGTGGAAAAAAGTAACCTTTGTAGAAGTATGTCATTTTTATGGACTTTGAAATGTTTTTGCTATTTGTCACCTTTTTTAAATGTGCAAGTTGTTGTAATTTATTTTCTCATGTGTGAGAGAAATTCATTTTTGTATTCACCTAGTTTTGTATTCACAATTTATTTTGTATTCTTTCAGGAGAGCTGCCTGCCCCTGACACTGCATCGGATTCAGTCCCTACAAAACTAAGATCCACCTCCATCTCAGTTTCGATGTCTTCATAGAGTGTCAGGATTCAATTGACTAATCTCTAAAATAGAAATCATTTTATTGACATTGAAAAAGATGTCATGTCCATTTTAATATAAGATACCTACATTTTCAAAAGACATGGTCATCTCTGAAAAGTCATAGATTGAGATTCTTTCCTTAGAAGACCAAAAAATAAAAGGTTATTTTTTCTCCTAATATTCAACTGTCCTTAAGTCCAAACATTAAATTCCTTGCTGTGTTCTCATTACATTATATTTCATGTCTTGTTACTATTTCTCTCTATAAAGGTCATAAGTACAAAATTTTTAGATTACCAATGAGAAAATTTTGCCTAGTGACACAAACAAGATCTACATGGGCCTGACATTGCCAAGAAGACAAATAAGTATGACATTTTATCTTTCTGTATTATAATCTATGCATCATTCTTTAATGGGGCACTAATTGTATAAACCCTGTATAGAGTTTCTCCTAGAACATCAGCATGTCCTTGAATATGATCCAAATTTTGTCTCCCGCCTAAGAAGATAGAATCCAGAAGAGGAAATAAGCTGAATGACCTCAAGAGCTGTCCAGTTTGACAGACACCCAGGGGACTAATGAGATGAAGTAATTGGGTATCTAATTTATAAAATCCTCATGTTTTGCATTTCAAGATATCTCCTAACTCACACTCATTCAACATTCTATCATTTTACATTTAATTTCATGTTTGAAGTCACATAAAAGTAATGAAGCTTCAATCAATCTCACTTTCAACATTCCCTGAAATGTTGAGAAGAATTTAGGTCAGACTTTCAGCCGCTAAATGCCTCTCTTGTTTCATAATAATCACAGTTCACCTTCATTCAGCAATGTTTGAAGTAAAATATTTTGGGTTTCTTAGGACAAAGCTGCTTTGAAAAGCCTAAAAAAATTACAGGTCAAAGTAGATAACTGCAGTTTTATTTTTCTAAATTTATATTTCATGAGGCTTCTTAATTTAGATCTGGATTTCGACCTCCTGAGATCTAATATTCATGACCAAATATACCAGCTTTTGGCCCAACCAAAACAACAATAGAAAAAGGATTTAAAACACCCACACATGGTCCTAGGTTAAAACAACAAAATCACTTGCAAAATGAGCTCTTCTTTAGGGTCAAAGATCTGATCAGCCAGGTCTTTATAATCACAGAAGAGTAGAAGGAGTGGCCACGGCTACTTAGAGTCATTCTTCTTCTTTTCTTCTGTTTTCTTCTCAGGATCTTTACTCAAATAGCCCTACTTACCAAGAAGAAGGTGTTATCCAGTTTTATCCTAATGCAAGAAAAAAACTAGAAAGTTTCTTAAGGGCAGACAAGGTTAATGTGGTGATCAACTGATCAATCATCACTCTAGATATGAGTATTTTGAAGGACTTGCCCTGTTTCCTCCAGAGAACAAGCAATAAGACAGTTTTTCTCATCCCAAAGCATGTCTTTATGCTCTGAGCCATTCTCATAACAAAGATTGGTTGGAGAGAACTGGACAAGAGTAGAAGAAAGGGGTGGCCATGCTAGAAGACTGACATGTTATTTTGGCAGCCCTGCTTTCTTTGAGATTAACACTTCTATTTTGCATTTCTTTGTAAAATTACAGCTAATGAAAAAAAAATGTATCATGTCTCCTTTAGATTGAGACATTTCTGCTTTCTTCATAGTACCCTGGACTCCTCTTCCACTTCCCACACTGGAACAGCATCCAAAGATAAGGAGATGAATATACAGTGAATATCAGTTCTCAAGTTTAGGTAAAAAAAGGGACAAGTTTTTGGTAGTCAGTGCAGTACTCAAAGTATATAATGGATAGCTTTCATGAGTTAAATACAGCTGGGATATTCAACTTCAAAGCATAATTTTATGCATCGAAAGATATGGCTCTGCTCTTAAGTCAAACAGAATCTATAAAATATCAAATCTAAGAAAAGGATGTAGGAGCATAAATATCTAAAGGAATGACAACTTTAACCAAAAAAAAAAGTTGAAGTACAATTTTTGAAAAAAAATATTTATGATTCCAGTGAAGGAGATCCCATCTGTGCTTCTTGTCACATTATTTTTATTCTTAAATTTACATATTGTATTTACAAATGTTTCTGTTCTCAGGTTAATTTTAAGAGCTCAAGTTGGGTATTTAAATGTTTGAATTAAGCATAACAACTAAATAAATATAAGAACACAAATCTTGGATGTTAAATGTATATATATGACTATCTAATTTTTCTCCTTAATCGTCAGCAAACACTTGAGTTCAGTTCCATTTGTCTTAAATAGCCCACTAGACATATCCATTTCATATTCCAATCATCATCCCATAATTTTCTAAATGTATTACTTTTTCTTCCTCAAAAAAGTACTGCTTTGCATTGTCCTTACTTCAATCAATATTATCACAATCCTTCCAATTATTTAAAACTTAAATTTCAGCATCTTCATTCTCTCATTCAACTCTTTCATTCCCAAACAAGTTCAAAAGATACTGCCTTCAAAAAATCTCCTAGGGGCGCCTGGGTGGCTCAGTCGTTGAGCGTCTGCCTTCAGCTCAGGTCATGATTCCAGGTCCTGGGATCGAGCCCCGCATAGGGCTCCCTGCTCCGCGGGAAGCCTGCTTCTCCCTTTCCCACTCCCCCTGCTTGTGTTTCCTCTCTCGCTGTGTCTCTCTCTCTGTCAAATAAATAAATAAAATCTTAAAAAAAAAAAATCTCCTAATTTATTAACTTAGTCTAGGTTCTCATCATTCTCCTCTCAGTTGCTATGACAAACTCCTTATTCATTTTAATGCTTCAAAGACTATCTTTTCAATTACCCTGGTATAGTCACCACATTATTTTTTTTTTTAATTCAACACTTTCATCATGACATTCCATCAGCCTGGAATCAAATCCTTCAATAATTCTTCATCACCTACTGAAACAAGTTTAAACTTTCCAGTCTGTTATTGAGGATAACACTACCTAAATTTCTCTCCTATCAAACCCTACCATTATAATCAGAATATGCTCCTCAAGTCCTACAAATAACCCTAGGTCTCTGACTTGCTGATTTTCTATCCCACACACCACTCTCCGCACAAAGGATATTCTCCTACTCACGGCCCACTGAATCCTCATGCTTCAGAAGCTAATCTGGTCTCACCTCTTCTCTGATTTTTTTTTTCCCCTTATGTCATCAGAAGTAGTACAGCAGAGTAGGAAACACATACGCTGAGGTTTCAGGCAACTCTGAGATCAAATCCCAGCCCTGTCATCCATCCACTGTGAAAGGCAAGTTAAGTCCTTGAACCTTAGCTTCGTTATCTGCAAGACAGGCCAAAATAATACGGCCAACGAAAGATTAAATGAAACACTATATGAAAAGTACTAGCATAGACTAGTGATTTTACTTGGCAGTCTATTAAATACTAATCCATACTTCTAAGTATAATCATAAAATAGTTGTTAAAATTATAACCTTGACTCACTACATGATCCCTAAGTATTAAACAAAAAGGAAATCTCTCTCATACTTTTAGTGTTGCCCATACATTCTATGTTCTATGAATCCTTTGAAAATCAATAATATATACTTGGTATATACGTTACATTTAACTATAATTCTTTACTAACAACAACAAAAAATAATCCCCTCAAATGACATATACACAAACAGAAAGACAGGGTTTAATATAGTTAACAGTTGAGAAATTAGTATGATTTTTCAATCAGAAAGACCTGAATGGAAAATTTCTAATCATCCTTTCAGCGTTATGATTCTTCTAAGTAAAATGACTGACAAAGAATAAAGTGAGATTTTTATATATCCAAGGGGGACCCCCAAGCAATGTCTGCAGCTCTTCCAAGACAGAACTATCATCTGGTATAAAGCTGTACTGGAAGAGCAGTTCGCATCCCCTAATGGGCAGGAAGACAAGCTTCTGACTAGAGTAGTTTAGCTGTAAAAGGCACGGTTGTAGCCAGGTCAGCACCCATTTGGAGAAATTATGAGGAATTGATGGGGAAAGAGGGGCATTCAGAGACCAAGAAATAATGGTGAAGTGACAGCTTGGGAACTATCCTTAGCTTACACAAAAATAATCATTTTAAGGGACCTACAGGAACATTTCACCAACTGGATAGAAGTCACTGAGCTAGCAATTTCAACCATGTAGAAAAATATGCTCAAGAATCTGCAGCATATCTTGATGAGAACTGAGTAGTATATGGAACTATTGAATCGCTACGTTGTACACCTGAAACTAATATAACACTGTTATGTTAACTACACTGGAATTAAAATTTTAAAAAGTTATAAAATATTAACAACTATACTAAAAAATATTAACACATGTGGTATGCTGTGAGAGTCTAATGTTGAATTTTCAGAAATTTTGTAAGCCAGTTAAGCAAAATCATTATTAAACATTAAATTATATAAACTTACAATTAAATAAATTATTTTAAAAACAAAAAAGCAAAAAAGAATCTGCAGGGAGAAAAAAGCTTTCGGCAATCTTACTATTTTAGAAACAACGGAATAACCTTCATTACCAGTTTTCTAGTTTGTAGTATATTTTAAAACAGCAAGTGGTTAGAATAAATGATAGAATAAAGTGCCTGAGAAACCGAGAAAAAACCAAAACTGTCAGCTGAATGCCTGACATAAAAGACAATAGGAAAAAACTCACAAGAATCCAAAGCATAGGATTCTGGGGCTTTCATTGCAAGCTCCTTCAGCCTTATATGTATATTTCAATTGCTCCTGGGGCATCACTTTATTAATAGCACAATAAAATGACTAGTATTCTTAATGAGAAACCTTAATTTTAACCATTCTCCAAAAATCTCTTTCTAAAATGTGCTGCACAATTCCCTCTTATTACACATATTACACCAACTCTAATATAGCCTTTTTTTCTTTACGTTTCCTGAGACATTGCAATGAAACAGGTAAAATACGTAAACACTTTGAGAATAAAAAGTAAGATCTCTTTACTCTGTAAATTATATAGAAATTGTGTTCAAGCTAATAAGTACGGCCTTCTGTTTGTTGGAGCTCAGCACCACTCAGGATTAATGTCTAGTGACAAATATTGACTAAATAGAATACTAATCACAATAATGATAAACATGCATTGATTGAGCTCTTTCCATGGCTGAACACTAGGTCATGCTCTTTGCCTGTTTCATCTTATTTAATAGTCTCAATAATTTTTATGATATAACTACAATTATTATTCTCATTTTACAGTTGAGAAAACCAAAGCATACAAAGGTTAAGTCATCTGCCCACGTTCATAATGAAAAGGGAAAATGGCATATATGCTGTGATCCACAAATGTGGCATCTTCCAAGATGGCTGTACAAAGTAACAAGTGTTACATGATAGTTTCTGACATCAAACATGTTTAGGGAACTTAAGGTGGGTTCAACAGACTTTACCCAGGACTTCCAAGTGACTTTAACATCCCAAGGGTCACTAGGTCTCCAAGAACAGTGATTAAAATGTAGAATAATATTTAGTATATCCCACAATCATTTGATAACACATTCCATTTTTCTTAGAGCACCCTAAAAAGAGTATTTCTTGGAAGAAATTTGGAGAAACACTTACTTATAAAAAGTACAAAATGGGCGCCTGGGTGGCTCAGTTGGTTAAGCGACTGCCTTCAGCTCGGGTCATGATCCCAGGGTCCTGGGATCGAGTCCCACATCGGGCTCCCAGCTCAGCAGGAAGCCTGCTTCTCCCTCTCCCACTCCCCCTGCTTGTGTTCCTGCTCTCACTATCTCTATCTCTGTCAAATAAATAAATAAAATCTTTAAAAAAAAAAGTACAATAATTATTTTCATATAATCATTAGTTGTGACATCCTTGGTACAAAGCTAAGAACCTAATGTCAAAAAACACAATTTACAAAAATCTATGTTCTTCCAAATGTGGTACACATGGTGTTATGGGTTGAATTGTGTCCCCCAAATAAGATACATTGCAATTCTAACCCCTAGGACTTCAGAATACTAATTTGTTTGGCAACAGGGTTGTTACCAATGTAATTAGATAAGATGAAGTCATAGTGGAGTAGGGTACACTCTTATTCTGATATGACTAGTATCCTTATAAGAAGAGGACAGGAAGAATGTCATGTGAAGACACACAGACACACAGGAGAAATGCCATGTGATGACCCAGGCAGAGATTAAAGTACTGCCATTGCAAGCCAAGGAAAGCCACGGGCTGACAACCAGAATCAGATAGGAAAAGGCAAGGAAAGAGTCTACTCAAGAGCCTCAGAGAGGGAGAACGGCACTCCAGGTACCTTGATTTCGGACTTCCCCAGAAATCTAAGAGAACAAATTTCTGTTGTTTTAAGCTACCCAATCTGTGGTACTTTGTTACAACAGCCTAGGAAACTAACATTCATGAGTTACCATAGACAAAATTTTGATACTTTGAACATGGGACAAAATCTAGAATATTTGGAGTAAAGTATCTAGAACACCTAGAAACTCAATTTTCTTACCTGGAAAATGGGGCTACCAGCTCATACCTTACAAAATTATGATAGTGACTAACTGGGATATGGGAAGCAAGCAAGACATTCCTACATTAGCTACTTCATTCTATCAATATTATCTCTCCAGCCACCAGCCTTGAGTTACCTCATAAAGCTCCAAAGTTATTTTAGTGAAGAAAGAATAGATATTATAAATAGGTTCCCAACTTATATATAATTTCTCAGACACAGTATCCATAAAATGTTATGCATTAGCTTAATGGCCCAGAAGAGTTAGTACAACTTCTAAAAGCAATACATCTACTAGAAGACAGTATGGAGCCATATATCTTTGAAAATTAGCCTTCTGTGAAAGGGATTCCTACAAAATCTGTTTCTTTGATTAACTTGGTAGGCAGACCTTGGCCTAAGATTACAAATTTTAAGAGTATTTAATTGGATAAAATAGTCTTCAAGTATATAATGGAATGCAAAAGAATGCACTTACTATCTTGACATTCAAAATACAATTTAAAATTAATGTTATTTTTCTAGCCATATTTTCAATTAGCTAAATTATCTAATATGATGTAAAGCTGTTTGTCTAAGACTTCATGTAGATAATTTTTACTTATTCAAAGGGCTTGTCCAAAGCACATACACACACAAAAAAATACTTCTTTTCTTTCTTCTGAGCCCTTTCTCCCAGTTTTCTTACCTTGTCATGATCATGCTTCCCTGCTATTGCAATTTATTCATGAGTACAGGACCTATAAAATGAATAGATAATGCAATAAAATATTGCCTACATGCCATCTAGAAGTCACTCCTGGGTCAAAGATGCTCATTCTGCCTTTATATTTTGCTGTTTAATACAGTATCCTATAATAACAGTACCTATTATATCTCATCAGGTCAATGCAAACACATTGGAACACCCTCAAAAAGGAAGATTTATTGTATAATTTACCTAAATAGACAGTGAAAAGCATGAGTACATCTAAATGAGGAGTCAGATTGAAGTACTTGCTAAAATTTAAGAAACTCAGATATGTGCTACAGTAATAAGTAATGAATTAGCATCCTTAGAAAATGAGCAATTCCATGCAAGTGAATTCCCCAGGTAAATGAAACTTGCAACTTTAAAAGGTAAACTTTAGAAAAGAAATTCTCATTCCTACAGATGGAAATCTTTGAAATATATGACCTCATCTTCTGATTTCTAGTTGGTAAGTAAAAGAAGTACTTGAACTTCAATATAACATTAACCTATAAGGTTATAACCATATAAGGAATAAGATGAGTTATTACAGAAATCTGCCTAAAGGACTAGATTTCTCCCAAATCAATGCTTACAGAGCAGTCTGGAAATCTAATTATAGCATTGTTAAATGTGAAAAATGTCATTATGCAATCAGTAGTATTGCCTCGCCCACAGAAAGACTAGGTAGTTGTGGTAGACAGAATAATGCTTCTGGCAAAACATCCACCCTCTGATCCCCAGAACTTGTGAACATGTTACCTGACACACAAAAGAGATTGTACAAATGTGATTAAGTTAAGAATCTTGATGGGGAGATGGGTGAGGTAGATAACCAAGCATTATCAAGGCAGGCCCAGTGCAATAACAAGGATCATTATAAGTGAAAGAAAGTGGCCAGGGAATCGGACAGAGAGACAGAGAGGCAAAAACAGAGAAAGAGACAGACTGGTTTGCAATGTTACTCCGCTGGCTTTGAAGATGGGAGGGGACCAGGAACCAAGGAATACAGGCAGCTTCTAGAAGCTGGAAAAGCCAGGAAACAGATTGTCTCCTAGAGCCTTCAGAAGAAAACACAGCCCTGACAACACCTAGACTGCAGCCCAGTGAGATCTATTCAGACTTCTGACCTCTAGAACTGTGAGATGTACATTGTTTTAAGCCTCTAAGTTTGAGGTAATTTGTTAGAGCTGTAATAGGAAGCTAGTATGGTGGTCTTCATAGAATACTGAAAAAAAGAACAGTGAAAAAGAGCAAAAGATTGGGAAGATTTTTTACTCAGGATGACCAAAGTAAAGAGACCCTGAAGTACGCTAGTTATTAAAAAGGTGTACTCTTCTTGGTCGGGAGGTCTTGGGCTTTTAAGAAACTTGAATAAAAAATTCCACAAGACAATGTAATTACCTCTGATTTGCTTCTGTGCTCACTGTGCAAAAAGCTAATGACTGAATTCTCTAGGATATAAAATAGGAGAAAAAAGTGCTCTGGCTGGTGAATTGTAATTACAAATAGCATTGTCTCCACTATCAATGAGCCCAAAGTAGGAGATATCCCCTGATCCTGATGAGTCCATTTTAAAAGACACTGACAAACTGAGTGTCTGGCCTGTCACGGTTGAGGATTAGATGGATGGCCACTCTTTCTGAAGTCTCAGGGCCCTGTCATGATCCCTTTGTAACACCTTTATTTCACTCCCTTTCATTTCGACACTTCCTTGAATAGATACATTGTAAATTGTTTAAAATATTTTAAAACTGATTCAGGGGCATTATCACAGTAACATAAAGATAGCAAATATATTTTTAGGGCTTGTTAGGTACCAGGCACTATACTGTTAACTTTAACAATCATAAATGTCTTTTAGTCTTCAAAATAATTTCTGAGGCATCGCACAGGTGAAGAAATGATACTTAGAGCAGTTAAGTAACTTATCTAAGATCACACAATTAATAGTGAGCCAGAAATTGAATCCCCATCTGTCTGAACTACAAAGCCCCAAGCTCTGAACAATGATTATTATAATACAGTGATGTTGTTGGGGGTCACTTCTGGTTTTTCACTCACACAGCAAATTGACCCTGAGAGCTAGATTTCTGAAATTCATTTATGGTGTCTTTAATCAGTTTTTCCAATCTTGTTATCAGAATTTAACTTATAGCTCCCACAGAAATTAGGAAACAAAGCTTATTAAAAAGTATGTCCAAATTAGAGTTCATAGACTATTACTCTCTAGGAGAGCACTTTACATCAGCCTTGAAAATCATTTAAAAATAAAATAATATCATCTATCCTAGTAAATTAGTTACTCAGAAGAATTTGTCGCATTTATTTGTAATCATTGGTTGTGTGTTTTTCTGGTTAAATTATAAACTACTTGACAGAAAGAACCATGTATTACTTGGGTTTGTATCCCTGTCCAAGGCAAATCCTTAAGAAAAATCTCTTCCAAGAGACCTGAAAAAAAACACCAACAGCACCACTGGATAAAAGTCTCCTTTTTGTGGGAAGCTGGTGACATTAGCAGACTATATAAACTGTATCTATTGTGCTAAACAAGCTGCCTTAAGGTCTGTGTGTCTTTTTCCAAAACTAGAGACTGCATATTGCAATAAGAAAGAACACTGGGGCACCTGGGTGGCTCAGTCGGTTAAGCATCTGTCTTCAGCTCAGTCATGATCCCAGGGTCCTGGGATCAAATTCAGTATTGGGCTCCCTGCTCAGTGGGGAGCCTGCTTCTCCCTCTGCCTGCCATTCCCCTTGCCTGTCCTCTCTCTCTCTCTTTCTGACAAATAAATAAATAAATTCTTAAAAAAAAGAAAAAAGAAAAAAAGAAAGAAAACACCAAATAGTCTCTATATTCCTAGAAATTGCTTGCTCTTATGTTTAAAAAGAGATAAATTTTCTCTGAAGTGTCGCAGGTGAGTTAAAAAAATTATGTTTGAATGTCATCGAAAGACCCATAATTTCTACCCTCAGAAAAAGGAGTCAAAGCCTATCCCCTTATAAAAAGAGCCCCTAAGCCTATAAAGTATTTAACTTGTCTGCAAGGTAAGACATCATCACTTTTTAATCTCAGTCATTAAAAGAATAATGATAAACTGGAGCCTGGACCTATTGGAACAACTGAATAATTTCACCCTTAGACAGAGGACCAGAAGAAGTTCTAATCAATTAACTTATGAATATTGCTTAAACTATTTGATCAGAAAATAAATGAATAGTAAAACCATTTTGTCTAGTCTGCGTCTCTTGATATCCTGAGATTTCTGTCTCATTGTGATTTTAAAAATTAAAGCACACTGTTTTCCAGAAAGGCCCATCACCCTGACTTGAGCAAATTCCAGACCTATCCAGAAATGATGGTTATTAGCTTTCAATACACATGTGATTTATTAAATGAGTGAACAAATAAATGAATGATGGAAATGTAAATTGATAAAGTATATGACATTAGAGAAAAGAAAATCAATCTGAAGTTGGCTTTGTAAAGGCTGTGTTTAACTTATCTTTAAAATTCAATTTGCTTAAATGAATATAAACCACTAGACCCAAGAATAGGAAAAGCTGATTACAAATGTTAATTAAAATATTTAATTTTGCTGGCCATGATGAGCTACATGAAAAAATATTATTCACACCCAGATAATTCTCAGAGAACTGCCAGACAAGAAAGAAGTTTAATTTTGTGGCAAATTTAGTTAAACATGCTCTTTGCCTATTCAGCCATGCCTATTTAGTATAGTTTTGAATACATGTTATGAGATAAGTCATAATAGAAAAGCAAAATAAGTATGCAATTGTTAAGTATCTGTTTTCTAATCAAGAAGTTAAAATTAGTCTTATAACAGGCTTCCAGTTACGGAAAAAATAAGTCACAGGGATAAAAATACAGCATAGGAAATGTAGTCAATGGTGTTGTAACAACATTACATGGTGACAAATGTCAGTTACACCTGTGGTGTGCACAGCATAACATATAGACTTGTTGAATCCCCATGTTGTACACCTGCAATTAACGTTAACTTTGTGTGTCAACTCTACTTCAGTAAAAAAAATAAATAAAAAAGAACATACACAAGGGGCGCCTGGGTGGCTCAGTCGGTTAAGCCGCTGCCTTCGGCTCAGGTCATGATCCCGGGGTCCTGGGATCGAGCCCCACGTCGGGCTCCTGGCTCAGCGGGGAGTCTGCTTCTCCCTCTCCCTCTGCCTGCCACTCTGCCTACTTGTGCTGTCTCTCTATCTCTCTGTCAAATAAATAAATAAAATCTTTAAAAAAAAAAAAAAGAACAAACACACACAAAACTAATCTTATTACTAGAAAATAATGTCAATGACACTAATTGGGTTCACCTAACAAAACTGATTTAAGTCAGTGTGGTGTTCCAGGCACTGTGGAGGCTCTGGGTTTACAAAAAGTAAGGTATGTCCCACTCCTCAGTAAACTCAGAGTCTAGCAGAGCAGACAGGTTCAAACATACCTCGCCTAAACACACTCTGATGAATGCTATGATAGAGATCCTTTCCAATGACTGTGTGAGGACCATTAAGGAGTCACAGATTCTGCCTCATCATTGGAGGAAACCAGGTATGTCTCCACAGAGCAGACCACCTAAGCATCTGGCTTTAAAGGATGGCAAAGCAAAGAGGGGACATTACATGAACAGAAGGCAGCATGAGCAAGCAGAACAGTGAAACTAAATGGCAGCACTACAGAGGGTGAATAGATAGATATGGCTAGAACACAGGATTGGTAAAGGGCAGTAACTGGAAACAGGGCAAAAACTAAGCAAGAGCCAATGGTGGAACAGTTGAAATCTCTTCTGTGACAATAAAATGTGAACTGGAATACCATTCATTCATACATCTTTCTGACCAACTAGAACTTTTCACAGAGGTTTTAACATTTCTTGTTCTGTAATCTTATGGGTAAGCAAGGGGCCAGGCAATGTCAACAGTCATGACGGAAGCCAGAAAGGATCAGAGGGTTATTTTTGGAATCTATGGGAGAGGATTAAAGCTGTGGGTGAAAATAATGGAAAAGACACGAAAGAATCAAAACAGACCTTGCTGAACAACTGCAAGTGTATTACAGTGCTCAAGGCATGGTCCTTGGAATTAGACGTGACTTTGTTAGAATTCCAGCTCCCCACCTAGTAGTGTGAAACTTTGTGCAAATCATATTTAACCTCTTGGAACCTCAGTCTCCTCATCTGTTAAATGGTAAAAACAAATTTTTACTGTGTATTTCCTAAGATTAATTAAGATAATACACAGCACATGAACACACAGAAGATGATCCTAAAAGAGTCGCTATTCCTACTGTAATTTTGGATGTATACCCAGTTTCTTCACATGACAACCACCTTGCATATATCCCAATGTGGCTGTACTTAATAAAACTCAAATTATTTTATTATTCTTACTTTCAAATATTCTAATGAAATACATTCAAATACCCTTAACTAATCAAAAAATTGAATCAAGAATTCAAGGAAAATGATGGCAATTGTGGAAACATAATTTTAAATATTCTGAGTATCTATATAAAAACATAGAGTTAGTACATAGCAAAACTAAGAACCTATGGACAAAATTTACCAAAACTAGGTAACAAGATATTTTGCAAAGCCCCAAAGTAAAAGTGGGTGAGTTCAAAGCACTAACAGCCATATGACCTTCCTGGTTTCATCACTTTATGGAAAAAACAAAGGGAAACAATGAAGCCACTGAGAACAAAAGAACTCCAAAGTAGCCACTAGGTACTCACTGAAAAGTGCCACGGGCCAGTTATAAGAGCCATCACTGAATGGATGGCTTCTCCCCACTCCAATAGTGTCTCAAGATAAGGGCTGATAGAGCTAGAACAGTTTAATGGATGTGGCTTTTTTTTTTTAAGATTTTATTTATTCATTTGAGAGATAGAGAGAGCCAGCTCACAAGAGCAGAGGGGAGGCTCAGAGGGAGAGGAAGAAGCAGACTCCTCCCCACTGAGCAGGGAGCCCCATGCAGGGTTCAATCCCAGAACCTCAAAATCATGACCTGAACCAAAGGCAGATGCTTAACTGACTGAGCCACCCAGGCACCCCTAATGCATGTGGCTTCTAAAAAGGGACCTTCCAAGCTGTCTTTTTGATACTGAGGAAAAATTGTTCATAATGGAATCAAAACACAGCAGAATAGAGGCAAAAGGGAGAAAGGAATAAGAAAGCCCAAGAAAAAAGTAGCCTTTGGGAACCACGCCAAGAAATCTCAGAAAACAAGGCACCATATTATTTCAATGCTACACAAAAACTACCCACTATTGGGAAATCTACCAAATTACTCAGGTTCTTTAACAGATAAATCATAAGAGGGAGAAGAGGGAGGGGAAGAGGAATGAAGACTTTTGAGTATCACTTGGAGATACAGAGTTGAAAGAGCTTCTCTCCCAACCTTAAACAAAATGTGATGCGTATCTTAGTCCATCGGGCTGCTATAACATAACACCATAGATTTGGCAGCTTATAAACATCAGAAATTTATTTCTCACAGTTGTAGAAGCTGGGAAATGCAAGATCAAGGCACCGGCAGATTCAGTGACTCGTGAGGAGGATCCACTTACTGGCTCAGAGGCAGCCATCTTTCACCTTGTCTTCACATGGGTGAAAGGTGTGAGGGAGCTCTCTGACACTAATCCCATCCAGGAGGGCTCCACTGCCATGACCTAATCACCTCCCAAAGACCTCACCTCAAAATACCATTACATCAGACATTAGGATTTAATATATAAATTTTGAGGGGACACAAATATTCAGTCTACAGCAGTGAACAAACAGCAACTTGACAACTTGAACTTACTGAAGTCCTAGGTCACAGGGTAAGCAACTGACCCAAAATCTCAGGAGAGTCAGGTGCCTACAGGAAGAGGTGAGCAGTGACTTAATTAACCAGGATACATCTGGACAATAGGAAGACGAGATAAAGGGTCAACAAACTTTTTCTTCATAGGGCCAGATAGTAAATGGCTTTCACCTTTGGAGGCCATACAGACTGGGTCATAACCACTCATCTATGTCAAAAACAGTCATAGCTAATAGGTAAATGAATGAGCATGGACGTGTCCCAATAATTTATTCACAAAAAACACAGAGCAGGCCATTGTTTGCCACCCCTGAGCTAGATGATGGATCAGTTGCTGGAGACTGAGTGTTCACTGGCAAGAGAGAGTAAAGTTCCTGAGAGCTGTAAACATAGACAGAATTCACATCCTCTTCCAGGCTTCTCCCCCAGGCACTCAGAGAAAAGATCAGGAAAATCCTGAGGAAGTCTCCCTCGTGGAATAAAATAATAATTCCTAACAGAGCAATTCAGATAGTATTATTCGAGTTACAGGGAAGGATTATAAGAATGTCAGGAAGCTAATTAAAACCTGTCAGAAAATGAAGTCTCTAAAGGAACTACAATTAAACATTTAAAATAGAGTAGGGTTCATGGTCTTCAGTCCTTAGGATGGCACCTGTCCAGAAACAAAAATAAGCTGCTTTTTAGAAGGGGGGTAGGAGGGGAAAAAAACGACTGACAGTGAATTTCCAACAAAAAGGCAAGGGACTTGTAGAATCTCTTCATGAAGGTGTTTTTAAAATTATCGTTTTCTTTTTTCTTTTTTTGGTCATTTTATTATGTTTTGTTTGATTCAGATAACTGAGATAGCATAAGTGGGTTTCCCTGAAAGCAAAATGTTTCTTCATACCCTCTGGTTTTATGATATTTACTGATATATAGTATATGTTTCCTTCCAAGAAATAGAACAAATTTCTGAAGATAAGGCTTTGCAAAGAACCTACCCAAACAGTTCACAAAAGTCTCATCACAATATAAGCATGATAGGGGTATTGTATGACTCCCTATCACTTGCCTACCTTTTCTAATAGATAAAATGCTTGGAAATTTGGAAAAAAACATGCAACATCTGTTTCAGATGTTTCAATGTTTGATGCAACTACTATTGGGAGAAAGCCCAGAATCCTTATAGTATAGAAAAAAAAGTCACAATGGCCTGTTCATAATAATGTTTATGGTTTCCAATTTTAACTAGGGATCTCCTTTTTCTCTTTATTTAAACTATTCTGTGCTTAAGAGCAATTATATAATCTGAGCGTGAGCGTGCGCATTAAGTAACTGCTCCTAAAATATATGCCATTCATTCTTATTTTTTTTTAAAGATTTTATTTATTTATTTGAGACAGAGAGAATGAGAGACAGAGAGCATGAGAGGGAGGAGGGTTAGAGGGAGAAGCAGACTCCCTGCCGAGCAGGGAGCCCGATGCGGGACTCAATCCCGGGACTCCAGGATCATGACCTGAGCCGAAGGCAGTCGCTTAACCAACTGAGCCACCCAGGCGCCCCATTCATTCTTATTTTTGTTACTTAGAAATATGTTTCTAAACGTCTATGCTAAATGTAATTCACAGCATTCTTTAGCATTGAAATAGAAATCTCAAACTTGACATTCACATCCTTAACTTAGAACGTCACTCACTCCTCCTTAGTTTTTCTATCTACTTATTAGCCATTCGGTGGCTAATTGATTAGACCCCTCTCACCAAGGGAACAATAAAAAGTACTAAATTTAAATCTATCGAATTTTGTTATTAGAAAGTCTCTCAATTTAGGGCGCCTGGGTGGCTCAGTTGGTTAAGTGACTGCCTTCGGTTCAGGTCATGATCCTGGAGTCCCGGGATCGAGTCCCGCATCAGGCTCCCTGCTCGGCGGGGAGTCTGCTTCTCCCTCTGACCCTCCTCCCTCTCATGCTCTCTGTCTCTCATTCTCTCTGTCTCAAATAAATAAATAAAATCTTTAAAAAAAAAAAAAAAAAGAAAGTCTCTCAATTTAGAAATTAAAATATTTATAATATGAAAATATTTTTCTCCATTATTAATTGCTGGAGTGAATACCTTTGAGAAATATTTATTACTGTGATTTTCCATTTGGGTATGCAGGAGTAGGGGGAGGAGATAGAACCAACCCCCTAGCCAAGAAAGAACATATATTAGAATTCCTTGGAGAGTACATATTGTTTAAAGGAATTCTCTCCAAATTTGTATTGTGTGCTTTAAAAAAAAAGAAAACCATATCACATTTGAAGTAGAGCTAATAATTTTATTAATATATAAAAATTAAAACACAATACAACCCTGGATGCTTAGAACGCTGTTACATTGACAGAAATAGTAGAACTTGTAGAAGAAGGTGTTTTTAGGGTACAGTAGAATGAGACAGAAAGAAGAGGGTTTGGAGATGGGTCTGGCTAAGCTTCATCCCAACTGCCCTGCAGGTAGATGTTTTGACCCTGGATAGGAAGCTTAATCATGTTGAGTCTCAATTCTCACAGTAGTAGAATGAGAGGGACAATGTCCTCTTCATAGGGCAATTAGGAGATGATGAAATAATATAAAGGGCCTAAGACAGTACCAAGTACTTAGTTCATATCCAGCAAATATCCCTTTCCATGTTCTCAGCCCACGGTGGTAGTGACGGCTGGTGTTATTGCTGGGGCTGTTGGTTTTGGCTAAGAAAGAGACTGGCTTACGACTCTATTTTACCAACCATAAATTTGATGGCTTCAGTTTTCAGGTAAATGTTAACACTGATCTAAGTATGTGAATCTCAACTAGGGCGATTTTGCTCCCCAGAAGACATTTGGCAATATCTGGGGACATTTTTGGTTGTTACATTTAGACCAGGGAGACAAAGAGGCTGTGCTACTGGAATCTATTGGGTAGAGGCTAGGAATGCTACTAAACATCCCACAGCAAAGAATTATTGGACCCAAAATGTCAATAGCACTGAAGTTGAGAAGCCCTGACCTAAATTAATAAAGTTGATACATTCATATTGTTTCTTTGGTGAGTATTTTTTACACAAAGCAGGGTACATGCTTTTCTACTTTTTAGCAATTTTGAAAGTAAGCAATCACAACACTCTGAACACAAAATATTCCATTAGTAAAACAACTATGCTGTTAATTATTTTGTTAATAGTCAAGACATCAGTGAAAAAGAGCTTCTCTGCAGCTCATTAACTGACACAGCTGTGATTCCAGAGAATGTCTGCAAGTCTGTCTGCTTAATAAAAAGTGACCCAATTCCTCTGTTAATTTAAACTGGAAAAAGTTCTTGAGAATGGTCCACAAGAGACAATGAACTTCATCTCCCTTTAAAGGCAAACCCAGAATTCTAAAGACAAATGGAGAGTAAAAAGTTAGCTGAGAAAAAAAAGCACATAATATATGTACCATGAGATATTGTTTACTTGAATCATCAATGATGAAGAAATATAAGTATTTTTAATCCCATTGAGCTATGAACACAAGGTGAGCTGCTTAAAAACATAACGGAAGAGCGCTGTAATCAGCAGATCCATATCCCTTCTATACATTCTGATATTTTATCCTAAAGAGAAGTTTAATTCTTCTGCAGGTATTTAATGAAGCTTCTGAATGAGCCCTGTGACTTGATTTAATAGTAAGCCTTGTGACTTGATTTAACTTACATATTTTCAGGTGCTGATGGTAAAAACAATATATAAATAATATCATAATTTCATACTGAACTATACCTAATAAAGTTGTACTGAGTAGGTAATTTATATAGACACATTTATATAGGCTTTTATCAGACACTATCCATCATTAACCCAAACAAATAGGTTCTTGATCTTATGCAATGAACACTGTCTACTCTTCAGGTCCACAGAGACACTGTTAACTAATATGGGTTGGCGCATCTTTTCTAAAGACATATCTATGGCCTTAAGGGGACTCTCTTGGATCTCCCACCAACTCCCCCAACTGTTCCTCTGGTCCCCATCCAGTCTGGCCATGTACCTATGTCCGCCTCTCTGTACAGGAGCAGCTCCTGGAGTCTCACTTAATTGTTCTCACTCCCAGCCCAGCTTTCTCAGGGCTCTTTCTACTAAGTGACCCTGCTTTTCTACATTATTCACTAGACTCCTACATATACACACAATGTAAACAGCCATTCTCTCTTCTCTGTCAATTTTATCTCTGTGCTTATAAGCAAAAATTGTAGAGAAGCATGGGAAATGCAGAACAGAATAACATTTACAAAATGTTAAAGACCCCTAAATTCTGTTTAGAAAATACCAGCTGGGGTGCCTGGGTGGCTCAGTTGGTTAAGCGACTGCCTTCAGCTCAGGTCATGATCCTGGAGTCCCGGGATCGAGTCCCACGTTAGGCTCCCTGCTCAGCAGGGAGTCTGCTTCTCCCTCTGACCTTCCCCCTCTCATGTGCTCTCTCTCTCTCTCTCTCTCTCATTCTCGCTCTCTCAAATAAATAAATAAATAATCTTTAGAAAATATCAGCTGAAAGCAGTCCTGCTTGATATTATTGTATGAGGTTATCAGTTCATCCACCAAAAATAAGTTTAACATTTGCTTCCAACATTAACCCTGAAAAGCTAAACACACGTTTACATCATTTAAAATACCCCAAAAAGTCAACTCCAAAAGTTAACATGGAAATTATATACGGTTCTACTAATTTAATCATAAAGAATATCTACCAGTAATGTCGGTAATATTAAGAAACACTTCATTGTTATATAATTCCCATTATTAAGGACTGAATTGTGTCCCCCAAACTTAATATGATGAAGTCCTGACCTCCCATACCTCAGAATGTGACTATATTTAGAAACAGGATTTTTATAGTGGTAAAGTTTAATGAGATCATTAGGATAGGCCCGAATCTGACTGGTGTCCTTATTAAAAGAGAATATTAGGATACAGACGTACCAGAAGGACACAATCATCTGTGAGCCAAGAAGAGAGGCCTTAGAAGAAGCCAACCATACCAACACCTTGATCTTCTAGCCAGACTTCTAGCCTCCAGAACTGAAAATAAATTTCTATTGTTTAAACCACTCAGTCTGTGGTACTTTGTTATGGCAGCCCCAGCAAACCAATACTAAGATTTTGGGAAAAAAAAATTTAAAGGGAGAAAAGTTCCCACGATTCACAGTCTATTTCCACTATTAACTGTGATTTACTCATGTTAGTCTATCTGCATCCGAAAAGACAAAAGGTAATAGAGCAGGCTAAAGTTAGTCAGCCAGTCTTCCACTTCTCTTGACCCTAAATATCACATAACTATGCTGACATTAAATTAAGTCTGACAAAGCAGTTAGTTTTGCATTCATAAACAGAAGGACATATTTCATTTTGGCCTGGAAACAAAACGTTTTTTATTAATAAAAATGTAAGTACTAAGAGGCAGGAACTTAATCCTCAGGAGGACCTAGACTATATTCTGGTCACTGTCATTGCTTAATCAATAGCGGCTGCATGCTGAAAGAATCAATGAAGAGAAAATACTAGTGGCTTCCACTGACTCCTAACAAGATGGCAAACCAGCACAAGGTACTGCTTCTTACCTAAAAATCACCCTTAGGACAAAAGACAGAGATAATCATAGATCTAAGGAACCAATGTGAAAGCTATGAGAAAGCTGTTGTGGAATTATAATACCATGTGGCGGAGTGTGGGTAGGCACAGTACCTGAGGATTATTTTCAGAGAGACTCTGCTCTTGCCTCTCCTAAATGCTGCTTTGGAAGAGTCATTGTCTGTCCCACACCATTTGCCAGACAGGAATTAGCAGCAGCTGTTATCTATATCAAAGATATCTGATTCAAAAGCAATAAAAATCAGCAATCAATAAAAAGAAGAATTGAAAAAGGAAAACCAAGTAAAATACTACTAAATAACATACTTAAAAAGAAAAGAGAAATTATAAAAAAATTAAATGAAATAATGCATATCAACAAGTACAGGACACTTGCAAAGTTCCATTTAAATGGAAATTTATTTTAAGTGCATTCATCAAGAAAGAAGACGGGAGAAAATGAGCCAATCACCGAACTTGGACAGTGGGAAAAAGAACAGAGCAAATCCAGAGAAACAAGGAGGAAGAAAATAATAAAAACACTAACAAAAATCAATAAATAGAGAACAAACCACAAAAAAAAAAAAATGAGGAAAAAAAGGATTAAAAGCATAAAGGAGATTAGTAAGTAGAATCTAGCAATTCGTTTTGGGAAAGAGAGAGAAGGGAAAGGAATAAAGAAAGGGAGGGAAAGGGGAGGAAGAGAAGAGGGAGAGACGGAGGGGCAGAAGGGGAGAAGGAAGGGTGAAAGGGGAGAGAGAGGAAGGGAGGGGGCAGGGAGGAAAGGAGAAGGAGAGTGAGAGAGGGAGGAGGACAGGGAAAGTGGGAGGGAGGGAGGGAGAGAAGGAGGGAAGGAGAATATACAAATAAAAGACAGAAATAAAAAATATAGACACAAAAGAATATTAAAATAATAAAAGAATATTATGAGCACCCATACGCTACAAATTTGAAAATCTAGGCAAAACATATACTACTGGAAAGACACAAAATGTCAAATTAGTATGAAAGGAAATAGAAAACTTGAATGGATCAATAAGTATTAAAGAAATTTAAAGGGGCGCCTGGATGGCTCAGTCGTTAAGCATCTGCCTTAGGCTCAGGTCATGGTCCCAGGGTCCTGGGATCGAGCCCCGCATTGGGCTCCCTGCTCGGAGGGGGGGCAGGGAAGCCTGCTTCTCCCTCTCCCTCTCCCCCTGCTTGTGTTCCCTCTCTCGCGGTGTCTCTCTCTGTCAAATAAATAAACAAAATCTTTAAAAATAAATAAATTAATTAAATAAAGAAATTTAAAAAACAAAGTCTCTTCCTCCCCAAAATTCTCTGGCCTTGCTGATTTGTAGATGCATTCTACTGAACTATCAAGGAGCATATCAGTCTTACCTTTCAAGGAAAAGCAGAAAGAAAGCTGCCCCTTTTATAAGGCTAGTTGTAATCTTAATTCAAAAATTAGATAAACACAGTACAAAAAAGAATATTATAAGCCCATTCAATTACAAGTGTATGTGCAAATTCCAAAATAAAATATTAGCCAAATGAAAAGGTATTTAAAATAAAATTCAACATGATCAAGTAGGATTCACCCCAAAACTGTGAGGATATTTTAATACTAAAAAAGAAACTCCAATATAATTTATCATATCAATATACTAATAAAGAGAAAACATATAATTATTTCAAGAGATAAAGAAAAACAAATTGTAAAGAATTTAAACCTTATTTATGATTAAAAAAGAAATTCACTTCCTAGGAATAGAAGGAACAGGCTAAAGTTAGTGATGGTTATAAACTAACTACCTAAAGCAAACATGCTTTAACACTACATTTAAGGGAAAAACTTTGCACACATTCCTTTTAAAATTAAGATAGGCATTCATACAAAACTGTATATTAAATTTCAGGTGACTTACAGAATTGCAGGTTGACAAAGAAACTGTAAGACTATATATGTTCTAGATAGTACTATAAATCTTAGCAACTGTTATAAAAAAAAAGACAAAGATATAAAAGTAAAAAGACTAAAAGGGAAAGAATAAAACTGTCCTTTAGATAATATGATGGTCTACAACAGAAAGAAATGATAGGATTAGACAAACTATGAAAGCAAAAGAATTTGATCAAATACAAGATCAGTTTACAAAAACCATGAATGTTTTTCTACATTAGAAACTACCAAATAACCAGCTACAAAATATAATGAGAAATAAAATACCTTTCATAATAAAAGAAAACCTACAAAGTAGGAATCAACTTAAGGAAGAAAAGATAAAAGAACACTGGTCTGAATAAAACTAAGCAAATGGAACAAAACAGAGATGCAGAGACTCTCCAAAGCTTAAAAAATAACAATATACAAGTAAGGTCGTATCACAAATCAAGGTAATGAGTAAATTGTTAGCATAAATTAAGGTGGAAAGAATAAATTTCTCTACAGTAATAAAGGATAAATTTCTGTGTAGTGGATAGAAAAATAAATAAAATGCAATCCTGGGGCACCTGAGTGGCTCAGTCGATTGGGTGTCCAGTCTGACTCTTGGTTTGGCTCAGGTCATGCTCTTAGAGTTGTGAGATGGAGCCTCACATTGGGCTCCCCGCTCAGCACAGAGTCTGCTTGAGATTCCCTCTCCCTACCTCTCTTCTGCTCCCCCTCCTCTCTCCCCCTCCCTCACTCTCATAAATAAATGAATAAAATTAAAAAAAAAAAAAAAACTAATAGCCAAAGTCATGGTGAAAAAGAAAACCAAAGCGGGAGGCATAACAAATCTGGACTTACAAAGCTGTAATCATCAAGACAAGTATGATAACTGGCACAAAACCAGACACACAGATCAATGGAACAGAATAGAGAACCCAGAAATGAACCTCAACTCTATGGTCAACTAATTTTGACAAAGCAGGAAAGAATATCCAATGGAAAAAAGACAGTCTCTTCAACAAATGGTGTTGGGAAAATTGGACAGCAACATGCAGAAGAATGAAACTGGACCACTTTCTTACACCAGACACAAAAATGAACTCAAAATGCATGAAAGACCTAAATGTGAAACAAGAATCCATCAAAATCCTAGAGGAGAACACAGGCAGCAACCTCTTCAACCTTGGCCACAGCAACTTCTTGCTAGACACGTCTCCAGAGGCAAGGGAAACAAAGGCAAAAAATGAACTATTGGGACTTCATCAGAATAAAAAGCTTCTGCACAGTGAAGGAAACAGTCAAAAAAACTAAAAGGCAACCTGTGGAATGGGAGAAGATATTCGCAAATGACTTATCAGAGAAAGGACTAGTATCCAAAAACCTATAAAGAACTTACCCAACTCAACACCCAAAAAACAAATAATCCAGTTTCTTCCAAAGACATACAAATGGGTAACAAACACATGAAAAAATGCTCAACATCACTTGGCATCAGGGAAATACAAATCAAAACCACAATAAGATACCACCTCCGAGAAACAAACTGAGGAGGTGGAAGAATGGGTTAGCCCAGTGATGGGTATTAAGGAGGGCACGTATTGCATGGAGCACTGGGTGTTATACACAAACAATGAATCATGGAACACTACATCAAAAATTAATGATGTACTGTATGGTGACTAACATAACATAATAAAAATATAAAAAATAAATTAAAAAAGAATATATATTCATAAATTTAAAAAAAAAAGATACCACCTCACACCTGTCAGAATGGCTAAAATTAGCAACCCAGGGGGCGCCTGGGTGGCTCAGTCGTTAAGCGTCTGCCTTCGGCTCAGGTCATGATCCCAGGGTCCTGGGATCAAGCCCCGCCTCGGGCTCCCTGCTCTGCGGGAAGCCTGCTTCTCTCTCTCCCACTCCCCCTTCTCGTGTTCCCTCTCTCTTTGTCTCTCTCTCTGTCAAATAAATAAATAAAATCTTTAAAAAAATAAAAAAAAATAAAAAAATAAAATTAGCAACCCAGGAAACAACAGATGTTGGCGAGGATGCAGAGAAAAGGGAACCCTCTTACAATGCTGGTGAGAATGCAAGGTGGTGCAGCCACTCTGGAAAACAGTATGGAGGTTCCTCAAAAAGTTAAAAATAGAGTTACCCTACAACCCAGTGATTACACTACTATTTACCCAAAGGATACAAACATAACATTTGAAGGGGCACATGCACCCCAGTGTTTATACCAGCAATATCCACAACAGCCAAACTATGGAAAGAGATGTCCATTGACAGATGAATGGATAAAGATGATGTGTATAGATATAGATATAGATATAGATATAGATATAGATATAGATATAGATAGATAGATATACAATGGAGTATTACTCAGCCATCAAAAAGAATGAAATCTTACCATTTGCGACAATGTGGATGGAAATAGAGGGCATTAGGTATTATGTTAAGTGAAATAAGTCAGTCAGAGAAAGACAAATACCATGTAATTTCACTCATATGTGGAATTTAAGAAACAAAACAGATGAACATAGGGGAAGGGAAGGAAAAATAAGACAAAAACAGAAAGGGAGACAAACCATAAGAGACTCTTAATCATAGGAAACAAACTGAGGGTTGCTGGAGGGTGAGGGGTGGAGTGATGGGGTATCTGGGTGATGGACATTAAGGACAGCATTTGATGTAATGAGCACCGGGTGTTACATGCAATTGATGAATAACTAAATTCTACTAATAAGACAGTATATATTAACTAAATTGAACTTAAATTAAAAGCAAAAAAACCCTGCAATTCTACCTTTGAATACCACATACAAGAGTACTCCAGATACTTAAAAGACCTTAATATAAAAAGTGGAACTACTAAGTTAATAAAAGTAACATCTTGTACAAGGTTTCCCTTGTCATTTTTACATCCTGTGATAGTAGCAGAGCCTAATCCTTTCATTCAACAGCAAAATAGGCCTTGGAGCCTTGGGAATTGGCCTAGGTGATTAAGGAATCAAAAATCCGATAGATAAGGGCACATGAAACATAATGGAAATTAATTTGCACAAACAAGTTAAAAAGAAGTTCATTCTAAAAATGTTTAAATATAAATATAAAATGTGATAAAAATATATTTTGCATATAAGCATAACCTATTTGAAATAAGTTACAAATAGGAAATTTTCCAATGCTTATGCACAGCAAAGAACAAGTATCTTCAGGCTTACATTACTATCGGTGCAGTTTTATTTGTGGTAAGAGGCGACGGCCAACCGATTTGATTTTGACCACTAAATGCGTTAAAGGGAAAAGAGTAATGGCCTGTAGGTCAGGAGCCTAGGTTCAAGTCCTATTTTGGCTCTAGTCAGAATTATTACCCTCGCAAAGTCACTTAACCTCTCTGAGTTTCAGTTTCCTCATTCAAGAGTTAATCAAAATCTTGATTAATATTATCAAAATATTTTTGGATTATAGACCACTTGGAGACTCATGAAGAGTAGGCACCTTCTGCTCTCCTAAAAATGCTCAGATGATAATGCATAAATAATTGTGAATCAAATATCAGAAAATTCACAGACCTTTAAGAGGTCCCTGCGCCTCAGATGAAATATTTCTAAGCTAGCAAACAGCTACAATTCCTTTCAACTCTAAAAGAAAAACAAGAAGAGAAATATGTGAAGGAAGATTATTAGGTTTCTGGCGTAAGTATCAGAATGCATAAAACGGCCATTTACTGAAATTGAAATAGGTACCGGTAGGAGAGAAGGAGGGCGATTATGAATTTTGTTCAGAACTTGTTAACTTGAATATAATAAATCAGACATGTCACTCACATATTCACAACTCTGAATAGGAGTTTAGTTACCACTGGGTATGGCACTCAAGTCTGCTATGGATATAAATTTGGGAGCCATCAGTGAATAAGTGATCATTGCATTATGATGGATTAGATCTCTGAGTGACATGGGAATGGTAACAAAACTTAAGTAACTCTAATATTTAATTTCTAGGTAGAGAATGATGGAAACAAAAAGAAGAGACAACAAGATAAGCATACCGTTGTGTCCTAAAATTAAGAACCCTAACAGTGTGGGGCGCCTGGGTGGCTCAGTCGGTTAAAGGCCTGCCTTCGGCTCAGGTCATGATCCCAGAGTCCTGGGATCATGTCCCACATTGGGCTCCCTGCTCAGCAGAGAGTCTGCTTCTTCCTCAACCTCTGCCCCCGCCCCCAACTCGTGCTTGCTCTATCATGCTCTCACTGTCTTGCAAATAAATAAAATCTTTTAAAAAAAGAATCCTAAAAGTGTCCCTGATAAATGGAGGAACAGAAAAATCACCTTTTTCCTCTGGTCTGGCACTGGTCCAAGCTTTTTTACAAGGCTTGGATAGAGGATTACACCTTTGATTTTATCCCCTCAGTTAGGCGCAAGCTGAACAGCCATATGCACAGAAGCCAACAGGAGGAGGGTTTCAAGACAGAAGAGTCAACAATGGCAAATGCTGATAAGAGGTGGAAATAAATAAGGAAGGAAAGACAGCTACTGGATTTAATGGCATGGATGAAAAACACTGGGCTGTTTTAAAGAGGTGCTGAGGACAAAAAGCCAGATAGCTTGATGTGTGCTGAGATGTAAGTGTAAAGTGAAAAAATGGAAATGTTAACATCAAAATAGAGACCATTGTTTCAAAAAGGTCAGTTGATTAAGGTGGTAACTGGATAAAGATAAGTGATAACTTTCAAAAATTCAACTATGTAAGAGGATAGTTGGGTTAAAATAAGGAACTTTGAGGACATTTCATTATTGTTTTAATGGAAAGAACCCAGCAAGTTTGAAAGCTAATGGGAAGGATGCAGTTGAGAGAAAGAGAGGTTGAATGCCAAGAAATAAAAGTAATAATCATTAATGTAAGATTCCTAATACAATGGCAGTGATAGGACCCAGAGCATAGAGCTGAAGAACCATCCTCAGGCAGAAAGGACAGTTCCTCTCTTACTGTCATGGAAGAAAAGGCACATAAGTTGGATTCAGTTGTGGATAGGTTTGTACCATTGGCAGCGGGAAGATGAATTAATGTAATGGTTTCCATTTTTCTGTAAAGAAAGAGGGAAAGACATTTGCTGAGAGTGATGGACAGGAATAGGTGAGGTAAATGGAGGTTTGAAAAAAAAAGCTGCAATAAGAATACATTGTCAAGATGAGAAGAGTTTATCAGAAAAGCACAGGAGAATTGTCAGGCAGTGTTGGCTGTCTAATTAAGGCTAGTGTTCATGGATTTTTAATAGAGGTGATCTGTTCTATTATGTGGCTTTCTCCAGCATGTCCAAGTCTCTTGGTTATAACTGGGGAAATTTGCTAGCTGGGTCTAATCAAAGGCACAAGAGGGATTGGGGAAAGAAGAAAAAGGCAGAAGAACAAGAGTGTTCAGGTTATTTCCAGGAAAGTGATGGCAATTATAAAGCTGTAACCTAAATTAGATAATGAGGGCAGTGAACAAAGGAAGGCTGATGAATTGAAAGAAAGTGGCTATAACAGACAGCGATCACACAAGCTAGCAGGAGAAGATATTTTGAGCCATGAGATTTTGAATTAATAGTGTTGAAAGTGAAGCAACTATATATATATATATGGCATATGGTCTATCTTTGTTGTCTTGAGTTAGTGACCAGAAAAATATTTGAGCCAAAATTTGCCCCATCCCCAACCTTAGTGTCTCCCCTGGTAATCTATCTATCTAGAGTATTCATTGGCAATCCTCTGTCCATGAAAGCACATTCTGAAGAGAACAGAAGTACAAATTCTCATGGATATGACTATGCCAATGATGACCAACTTGATATAATAAATGACTCATCAGCCCTTCCTCTCATCTTCTATATGCCTGTGAGTTCTTCTAGGTAGTAGGCATGAATGAAAGTATTAGAGTCACCTTTGAATCTACCTCCCCACCTCCCTTGTACTCAATAAGCAGTCCAGAAGTCCTAATGATTAGTTCTTCACCATATTTCTCAGACTCTTCCCCTCTTTTCCATTTACATTGTCATCAGCTCAGTTCAAGCTAGGGCTATCTCATGCCTACACTCCTGCAATCATCACCTCTCAAAGGCTTTTCTGGCTATAATCTACTCCCTTCATGTCTTCCTTTGGCTCTGTATCTTTAATATCTACCTTTATCTTCAGGATAAAGATATTTGTTTTGTCTCCCCACTTGTAAGTTCACTGAAGTTAAGGATCGTATTTATGATATAGACATGTTGATATCCCTCATCAAAGAATCTAGCCTATAATGATTACTTGGTAAACACCAATGAATCTGACACATTTTCCTCTGATAACACTGTGATAACACCAGCTTTATCAAACACTTAGTAAAAAAAAAAAATCTGTAATTTAAGCTATCAAAGAATATTCTGGTCTTCTGTGCTCCAGTTTTGTCAGAATAGTTTTTGACAGATATAATCCTAGGTGACCAGAAATCTATGGCAGATTTCAGCCACTTCTCTAAGATGGCCTTTGGGATTTTCCTAACACAGCTGGATTCATGGCCTCAGCTTTTTATCAGACTGATGTTCCCTCTAAATCACTGTACTGATTCTACAAAGTTGTCTGTATTTTTTTTTTTTTTATTTAATCCATGACACTTGGACAGTTTTGGTCTTGATCAAAAAAAACCAAAATGGGTAGGAGCTGAAAGTTTGAATACATGTAGTCTTCAGAGTATTAGAGGATGGGCCACTCTAGGCAAACTTATGAAGTACATGGATTTGGTTTTCAAAAACAAAGTTCTGCTTTTACGCCATGTTCCTCTCATATCTTTCTCTCTATACCTAATTCAGATATAAAATGCTTTGATGTTCTTTCTTCCTTCCATCCTTATTAAAACAGCCTCTTTAAGACAGTATTCTCTCTCTCTGTATCTGTATCTATAATCCAATATGTAGAAATACATCATTTATTAGCTACCAATTTTTAATAATTATAATTTATCTTTAATTCTGAAAGAGTATAAGCTATAATTAAAAGACTTGAAAAAAACAAATACAAGTTACTTAAAGTCCTACAAGCTAGAAATAACTAAAGGCATTTCCTTCTAGCCTTTTTAATGCATGAACATTGACTTGCATCTTTTTCAATATAATTAACAGCATTCTATGCATACAGATCTCTGTCCTGTTTTTTCACTTAGTATTTCAGCAAGATCATAATTTTTCTTAGAACCCACTTGTTTATAATTAAACAGGTTGCTAAAAATTAATCTGGAAAGTGCTTAAAGAAGAATATTCTATAGCACCATCCCCTAGAGATTCTAATTCAGTAGGGAACAAATATTCAATTTTAGCCAACATCCCAAGTGATGCTACTACAAGTTATTTAGACTATCATAGCTTTATTGATGTTTTTACACATCCTGGAAGAAGCAATTGGTTCTATCAATTCCTCTTTCATCAGCATCCTTAACTAGCTCTGCTCTATTTTTCATAAGACCCACACTAAGCATCCACAAGGCTGGGTGAATCCCATTATCTACCCTCTCTACTTCTGTATCTACACCAGAGACTATCTCCCAGTCACACAATTTGTTACCACTACAAATTTACAATTTCCTTTAATTATTTCTAAAATCACTGATGAGCTACTAATTGGTAAATCTAACTGATGTTTTCAGTCTTAATCTATGGTCAACCCTCTGTACCATTTACACTGTTGTGCTTAAAACTTGTTTTTCCCATAGATTCTACAACCACTTCTCTCTTATGATATTTCCAATGTCCAACTGACCTTTCTCAGTATCATTTTCCAGGTTGCTCTTTATCTATCTTCAACAGCCTCAGCACATTCTCTGCCTCTCCAAACTTACTGATCATCTGATCTCCAGTACCAGTGTATGAGATATCTCCACCTGAAAATTACACAGATAACTCAAATTCAAAAGGTCTAAAACCGACCTCATCATATTCTCCTTAAGGAGAAGGGCAGGTCCTCACTGCTCCAGGATGCCTCATTTCATGTAAGGCCATCACCAACTCTGGAGTCATCCTCTATATCTCTTTCTCTCTCTCACCTACATCCATTAGGTCACAAAGTCTGAGCTGCTCCTGACACAGGATCAAAAAATCATTCAGACTCCCATGAAAGAGAGATTAGAGTATCAGGCTTAACTAATAATTTTGAAAATAGAGGCACAGATGAAACAAAGAGTGGTCTGGGACATCCCTTGTGCCTCCTCAGTCCCTTATTTCTGACATAAGATATTTACTCTCTGCCTCCAAATAATCAATGAAGAACTCAAAAAAGGTACCCAGAGAAATAAATAGCTTATGTAGGGGCCATGCCTTATAGATTCTTTACTTATTTACCATAAGTCATCCTTTAGCCAAGGTCATATGGCAAAGTCCTTCACTAGAGAAGATCTTTCTTCCTAGAAATATCATTTATCTATTCACTTGGAGAGCCAGTTAACAAGAAGATTAGACCAAGTCACCTGACTTCTTTGCTTTTTCCCAAGGCATCTTACTGGTAAAGGGAATAAATTAATCATAGGATGACTACCAGATACTTTAACTCTTTCCTCCCAAAGTTCAATTGATTCTATCACCTACACAGCACTAGAATTTATTCCTTACTCCCTATATTTTCTAGAGCACACCAGTTGATCTCTAGCCTGAACCTTTCCAACAACCACGAGCCAACCAAGTAACTTTGGTTTCCCCAATTCCATATGTTACTCCATATTTGATCACATCCCTTCAGGGTTTAAAACCCTTTGCCTGACATACAATGTACTGTATTATCTCTCCTACATTTCCAGATTTTCCCCCAACACATTCCCTGATTGGGACTACATCAAAATAAAAAAGCTTCCACACAGCAAAGAAAACAACAAAACTAAAAGACAATCTACTGAATGGGAAAAGATATTTGCGAATGACATGTCTGATAAAATGTTAGTATCCAAAATATATAAAGAACTTACACAACTCAAAACCAAAATAAGAAATAATCCAATTAAAAATGGGCAGAAGACATGACAGACATTTCTCCAAAGAAGACATACAGATAGCCAATGGTTACATGAAAAGATGCTCAACATCACTCATTATCAGGGAAATGCAAATCAAAACCACAATGAGATATCACCTCACACCTGTCAGAATGGCTAAAATCAACAACACAAGAAACAACAAGCGTTGGTGAAGATACGCAGAAAAAGAAGCTCTCATGTTAGTGGAAATGCAAACTGGTGCAGCTACTGTGGAAAACAATATGGAGGTTGTTCAAAAAATCAAAAATAGAACTACCATAAGATCCAGTTAATTCCACTACTGGGTATTTGTCCAAAGAAAACAAAAACACTAATTAAAAAAGTTATATGCATATGCACCCCTATGTTTATTGCAACATTATTTACAATAGCCAAATTATGAAAGCAACCCAAGTGTCCATCAATAGATGAATGGATAAGGAAGATGTGGTGTGTGTGTGTGTGTGTGTGTGTGCGCGCGCGCGTGTGTGTATTATTCAGCCATTAAAAAGTATAAAATCTTGTCATTTGAAACAACATGAATGGATCCAGAAAGTATTATGCTAAGTGAAAGAAGTCAAACAGAGAAACACAAATACCATATGATTTCACTCCTATGTATAATTCAAAAAACAAAAAAAAAAAGGAACAAAACAAAAAGAGACAAACCAAAAACCAGATTTGTCACTACAGAAAACAAACTGATAATTACCAGAGGGGAGGCGGGGGAGGTGGGTGGGGAAATAGGTGAAATAGGTAAAGGGAATTAAGAGTATATTTATCACGATGAGCACTAATATATAGAATTGTTGAATCACTATATTGTACATTTGGAAATAACAGAAGACTGTACTTAACCATACTAGAACTAAAATTAAAAAAAAGAGGGACACTTGGGTGGCTCAGTCGATTAAGTGGCTGGCTCTTGATTTTGGCTCAGGTCATGATCTCAGGGTTGGGAGATCTAGCCCATGAAGGGCTCGGTGCCCAGTGCTCAGCATGGAGCCTGCTTGTCCATCTCCCTCCCCTGCCGCCTCTCCCCCTACTCATGCCCCTGTGTACACGCATGGGTGTGCTCTCTCTCTCAAATAAATAAAATCTTTAAAAAAAAATTTAAAAAAGAAAGAAACAGTACTGTCAGACACACTGTGAGACTTCACTCCGCAGAGGGGAGAACATGTCTAATGTGAAATTATTCCCTTAACTCTGGACTAGCCGAAACATCCACATCAGGATTAACAGTAAATTTCTCTGGATAGTTAAAGGAACGTAGTAATTGCTATGATTCATGGGCTTTTGGAAGATTATTTATTACAGTGTATAGGCATTATTGTTGCCCGTAATTTCCCTACAACTGCCCTGTATCTTGCACCTCATGAATTTAAACTCACATTCCAATGCCAGGCAAAAGTTTTTCATCTGGCAAGTCGCTAGAGTAGAAGCCTCAGCTTGTATCTTGACTGTTATGGAGAATGCGTTAGTGCTTTAACCAGCTTCTTCCTCATATTTTAACTCAAAGAAACTTATATTTTGTTACTTCTGGTTCAATTTACATAGTGCAATTCAACCGACATGCTAAAAACACCTGACAAGTATTATCTCATTTATGCTTAGATCATTTTTCAGGTAAGAGATGGAGAAATAATCTCAAAGTATTTAAGTCATTTTCATTAAATCAATAAACTAGAAAGTGACAGAAGTTAGCCTCTGATTTTCTCTAATCTTCACCAGAATCCATATACACTTTAGCCTAACTACAGAGACAGTTGTCTAATGATTTAGCAGATTTTCATTTATCGAAGATTCTAACATGCATATTTTGAAACTACATACTTCCATAATTTAAATATTCCTCAAGTTCTCCAGTGTAATCTGAAGTCTTTCCTATGAGCTCAACCTAAAGTACATGTCTTCAGTTCTTCCTATGATTCCAAGATATGCATATCCTTAATAAATCCCATTCAGCTTAAACTAACTAGAATGCATTTGGTTTTATGTAGCTTAGAAATAGGTCTTATACTAGAGAATACAGTTCTTTGCTGCAATAACAAAACATAAATTATGGTACTGGTTTATTGTAGCAGGGAGGCAGTCAGGTGGTTGGTGCCAGGATAAAGATGCTACCAACAGGAAAGCTGACAACAACCATTATGTGATGATGACCATTTGGTCAAATTATGATCTGCTGTACCTAAGAACATAGACACATGCCAACTAAAGCTATAGCATGAGATAAAATGCTAGGACATTTCAGAATATTAGTATGTAGTGTTTGCTTCCTGCTTCTTTCAGCAAAGCCTTGTAAGAGAGACCCACCTAGGAAACCTTCCAGAAGAGACAGAAGAGAACCCATCTCTTCTAAAACAGGTGCTCTTTCCTCTCTTTGCCTGAAGTCCGAAAGAGAATTTGAAGGAGAGTCCTAGAATTTGGAAACTTACAGAGTTGACAAATCTAGCTATTTCCATACAGGAAACAGAAACAGTTAAAAGATGTGGCCACAAAAGGGCAGGGAATCTTCCAAGGACCTAAGGGGCTACGTCAAAAGAGCACTGAGCCTCTCGCTGGTCAAAGACTGAGCAGTTTGAGCATATAGCAGTAACAAATGTCATTGACAGAAATGCTTAAATACATAAAATATCCATGATTTCACAACTACACTTGAGAGACAGAGACAGAGAGAGAAAGGGAGGGAGGGAGGGGGAGAGATTGAGAAAAGAAGCAGCAAAGGAGGAGAAGAACGACAAGGATGAGGACAACAACAGGAAGAAATGAAAAAGGGAAGCCCCCCAAAGACCAAAACAATAGTAACGACTCCCTGAATATTATTGGAAGTTACTCAGGAACCAACTCCTTACTGTGGAAAATGACAACAAATAAGAAAGAATTATGCATTTTCCCTGCCTTTCCTCTATGAATTGTATTTTAAGTAGTTCTTGAGAGAAAGTTCTTCATTATAAAATTCCACCTGATAAATATGGAAGAAATGATAAAATAAGAAAATCACAATTTTGGCATCCCCTAATATAATAGCTGCATCAGGCAATGGTCATCAATATAAAATTATTAGATCAATGTTTCGTGGGCACTTACAATGAAGGGATCAGACTGACACATCTGCAGATTAATTACCATTAAAAATGGGACAACCTGACACTTGTGGAATGGTCACCTATGAACTAATATATTAATAGAGTTACACAGAATCACCTATGAATAGTCTTGCCAAAAAAAAAAAAAAGCTGAATCTAATCAAGGCTGAGTTAATGTTCATTTACAGAAAAGGTAGAGACAAAGGCACAATTTAAATGAGGTCACAAGAAAGCAAGCAACCATATCCAGAACACAAGGCATTAATAATTAGGCCACCAGACCCTATTTCCGTAAACAAATTGATGGCATTATACGTAAAGAAATAGAGACAGAGGCAGAAAAAGAGAGAGAGGATGAGCTATCCTATATTGGGACAGGCACATAACAGTCCCAAGTTCAAAAAAAAATAACTATTAAAAAATCTTTGAGACCATCTTGGAAATATGATTGTGGATTATACATCAGACTTTGACAAAAAATATTATTTGTCTTGTTAGAGTTGAAATTGGAAGAGTGGCTATATAAGGAAATATCCTCTTTTTTTGTTTTAGATACTAAAGTGTAGGAGTGAAATAACAATGGTTTGGGTTTTTTTTAAAATGCTTTAGCAAAAATAAAATCAGAGAGATGAAGTGATATTTTGATTATTGCTAAATCTAGATTATGAATATATGGGAATTTTTCTCAACAATTCTTTTTTTCATTATGTTTAAAATTTTCATAATATAAAAATTTATGTTAAGAAAACAATAGCAACGGGGCACCCGGGCGGCTCTGTCAGTTAAGCGTCTGCCTTTGGCTCAGGTCATGATCTCAGGGTCCTGGAATTGAGCCCCACGTCGGGCTCCCTGCTTCTCCCTTTCCCTCTGCTTCTCCCCCCTTCTTGTGCACACTCTCTCTCACCCTCTCTCTCTCTCAAATAAAATCTTTAAAAACAAAACAAAACAAGACAAAAACAAAAACAACAGCAACAACAAAAACAACTACAAAACTGCAGCTTTAGCAGGAGGTATAACTCTTTCACACATTATTTGAAATGATTGACTCAGAGAGGCCACAAAATAAAGTTTTCAAAATAAATAAATAAAGAGACTAAAAATGATTAGGACACTGATTTTGATGGATCTTAACTCACTTGTGAAACTGACCAAAAGTGCACTACAATTTTGAAGGAATTCTTTTGCCAAAGAAACTGCAAGACTGGCCATCAATAGCCGAGGCTCTTTAACCCTTAAAGCAGCCCGCATTTCTCTGACCTGCGAAGCAAAGAAGTGCACTTTGAAGTCTGCGTGGCTGCCAACAGGGTGTACTACCCAGTGCCTCCTTCAGATGTGGCCCCAGAAGACACCGAACAGAAAAGAGTCTAGCAGAAAGTGAAGAATGAGACCGTAAAGGACAATAGGCAAGGGGGTCTTATTCAATAGCAGAACCAGGTGCTACCAGATAGTCTTAAGAAATGTATTCTAAGGCCAGGAAAGAGAGTCTCTGCTGTCTGCATAGCGGGATTTGCTATAGACCTGGGATGCTGCGTGTTCCACATTCTCCCATTCTTGAAACAAAAGTTCTTACTGAAGCCATCCAAGTATCCTATTTGATATTGTTTATGGATGCACAGAGAGCAAATAACTTATATAGTCATATATTAATTCACAAGTGAGCATTCCACAAGAAATCACATTCAGATCTCATACAACATACTGCACATTGCCCAAAACAGAGGCAGGGCTGATGAGACTTGAGGTCTCCCCCTTGGGAGAAAGGCTAGTAAAATATTCATATGCAAACTTAATAATAATAAAAAACTTAATAATAAGTTTTTTCCATCTTAAATTATCTAGAGTGGAGTCTGCTACCTGTAACTAAAACCTCTGTAACACAGAGGGCATTTAAAAATCATTGTATTTTCAAACTTTTCCCGGATTTATTACAATATGAAGAGTCTGAAATGAATATATTACTTTGCTAGGGCTGCAGTAACAAAGTATCACAAACAGGATGGGTAAACAACAAAAATTTATTATCTCACAATTGTGGAAGCTAGAAGTCCAAGATCAAGGTGTTGGAAGGCTTGCTTCTCCCTGAAAGCCATGAGGAAGAATCTGTCCCATGGTTCTCTCCTACGTTCATGGTTTGTTGCCAGTCTATAGCACTCCTTGTCTTGTAGATTCATCAGCCTGATCTCCACCTTCATGTTCATATGGTGTTCTCTCAGGGTGCATGCACGTCTGTATTTCTTTGTCCAAAGTTTTTTTTTTTTTTTTAAGATTTTATTTATTTATTTGACAGAGAGAGAGAGACACGGCGAGAGAGAGAACACAAGCAGGGGGAGTGGGAGAGGGAGAAGCAGGCTTCCCATAGAGCAGGGAGCCCGATGCGAGACTCAATCCCGGAACCCTGGGATCATGACCTGAGCCGGAGGCAGACGCTTAACGACTGAGCCACCCAGGCGCCCCTGTCCACATGTTTTTCCTTTTAATAAGGACACCAGCTATACTGGATTATGGTCCATCCTAATGACCTCATTTTAACTTGATTACCTCTGTAAAGATCCTGTTTCCAAATAAGGTCATATATTCTGAGGTACTGGGGATTAGCATACCAATTTATCTTTTTGGGGAGACACAATAGAACCCATAAGATACTGCATACAATTTAATAAAAATTATAGCCATTATTGCCTAGTGTTTGTACTGAAACTGTGGAGTAAATTTGTTATTGTTATTTTGTTTTCGTTCGTTGGTTGGTTGTTGTTTGTTTTTTTAGTTTTACCAAATACTGAGTATTATTACGCTTCCCAGTATGAATGCTAAGTACCAAATTATAATTATGATAAATATGGCTTGATAGTAGTAGCTATAAAGCAGATAGCTTGAAATAACTGTTTACTTGACAATCCAAACATGCTAACACAAGAATTAAAAACTGAAATATTGTAATGGTCCTTTTATGACACAGAAATGCATCATTCCATAGAAGAAATGTAAATAATTATACTAAGCTACAGAATCTTCCATGCTGGACTTCCTAGCATATTTATCCATGATTCCATTTACCAGCAACATCAACAACTGTTAACAAGTTCCATACCTTCTTGTTACAAAACAAATACGTATCTTTTTATAACTGTCTGTGAATCACGCTAAATCAACACATCACAGGTCCACCTGACTGAAATAAAAAGAATACCAACTAACCACTTCAAATTCAAATTCAATCTAAACATGGAATACCTGTCAAAGGTGACTAGGAGAAGTCTTCATTTTAATTTGACTAGAGGATTTCTTCATGGAGAATAGGCAACATCTGTAAGAAATATAGCAACACCTGGTCTATTGAATAAACTTTTCATTTCTTCAAGTGGTAAAATTTCTCATAAGGATTCAGGTGTAATAGAGAAACCAAAAAAATTATAACACTCAAAATACTGAGTTTATCTCAAAATAGGCAAGTTCAACAAAAGGTCAAGATCAATAACAATATTGCATTTTTCTAAAACAAATGTCATTATTCAACCACAGGTCAGAGGGCAAACATTTTTAATTGCCCGCAGTGGCCATGGAGTTATACTGATGCTCCCCCAAAGAATTCTCATGTGTACACACACACACACACACACACACACACACTCCTGCCTAGACATTCATAATAAAAAATTAGTATGAGATATAAAAAACATATGATCGTCTCAGTAGGTGATACAGAAAAAAAACCTGACAAAATTCAACATCTGTTCATGATAAAAAAATCTCAACAAAGTGGGTTTAGAGGGAACTTATCTCAACATAATAAAGGCCATATATGAAAAACCAACAGCTAACACCATACTCAACGGTGGAAAACAGAGCTTTTCTTCTAAGATCAGGAAGAAGACAAGGATGTCCACCCCCATCACTTTTATTCAACATAGTACTGGAAGTCCTAGCTGCAGCAATCAAATAAGAAAAAGAAATAAAAGGCATCCAAATTGGTAAGAAAGAAGTAAAACTTTCACTATTTGCAGATGACATGATACTATATAAAGAAAACTCTAAAGCCTCCACCAAAAAAGTATGTGAATTAATAAATGAATTCAGTAAAGCTGCAGGATACAAAATTAATATACAGAAATCTGCTGCATTACTTACACTAATAACGAAGTAGCAGAAAGAGAAATTAAGAAAACAATCCCATTTACCATTACACCAAAAAAAGAATAAAATATCTAGGAATAAATTTAACCAAAGAGGGGAAAGACCTATACTCTGAAAACTATAAGACATTGATGAAAGAAATTGAAGACAACACGAACAAATGAAAGGATATACCAGGCTCATGGATTTGAAGAATTATATCATTAAAATATTCATACTACCCAAAACAATCTACAGATTCAATGCAATCCCTATTAAAATACCAATAGTATTTTTCATAGAACTAGAACAAATAATCCTAAAATTTGTGTGGAACCACAAAAGACCTTAAATAGCCAAAGCAATCTTGAGAAAGAAGAACAAAGCTCCCAGATTTCAAGATACATTACAAAAGTGTAGTAATCCAAACAGTATGGTCCTGGCACAAAAATAGACACATAGATCAATAGAAAAGGATAGAGAGGAAATGAACCCACACCTATACGGTCAATTAATCTATGACAAAAGAGGCAAGAATACACCATGAGGAAAACACAGTCTCCCCAACAAATGGTGTTGGGAAAACTGGACAGCCACATACAAAAGAATGAAACTGAATCACTTTCATACACCATACACAGAAATAAACTCAAAATGAATTAAAAACCTAAATGTGAGACCTGAAACCACAAAACTCCTAAAATGAAACACAGCCAACAATCTCTTGGACATCAGCCTTGGCAACATATTTATGGCTGTTTCCTCAGGCAAGGGAAACAAAAGCAAAAAGAAAAGGCACAGCATAAGGAATAGTCAATGATACTGTAATAGCAATGTAACAGGACAGATGGTAGCTATGCTTGTGGTGAATACAGCGTAATGTATAAACTTGTTAAATCACTAAGTTGTACACCTGAAACTAATGTAACATTGTGCATCAACTATACTAAAAATAAAATATAAAATAAAAATAAACTATTGGGACTACACTAAAAAAATGCCTAGCAAAGGAAAGCATCAAGAAAACAAAAAAGCAATCTAGTGAATGAGAGAAGATATCTGCAAATGATATATCCAATAAGGGGTTAATACCCAAAATACATTTTAAAAATTATACAACTGAACACCAAGAAAAATCTGATTAAAAAAATGGGCAAATGATCTGAATAGACATTTTTCCAAAGAGGACACACAGTTGGCCAACAGACACTTGAGAAGATGCTCAACATCACTAATCATCAGGGAAATGCAAGTCAAAACCACAAAGAGGTATCACTTCACACCTATCAGAATGGCTAGTACCAAAAAGACAAGAAATAGCAAGAGTTGGTGAGGATGTGGAGAAAAGGAAACACCTGTGCACTGTTGGTGGGAATGTAAATTGGTGTAAACACTGAAAAACAGAATGGAGGTTCCTCAAAAAATTAAAAATAGAAATACCATATGATCCAGTAATCCCACTACTGGATATTTACCCAAAGAAAACAAAAACACTAATTCAAAAAGACACACACACCCCTATATTTATTATAGCATTATTTACAAAAGCCACGATATGGAAGCAACCCGAGTCCATCAATAGATGATTGGATAAACAAGATATGGTAAGTACACAATAGACTATTTCTCAGCCATGAGAAAGAATGAGATCTTGCCATTTGCAACAACATGGATGGACCTAGAGGGTATTAAGCTAAGTGAATAAGTCAAACAGAGAAAGACAAATACTGTATGACTTCACTTTACATGTGGAATCTAAAAACAAAACAAATGAACAAACAAACAGAGCCTGAAATACAGAGAACAAACTGGTGGTTGCCAGAGGGGATGTAGGTGGGAGATGAGCAAAACAGATCAAAGAGATTAAGAGTTACAAACTCCCAGTTATAAAATAAAGAAGTCACCAAAATGAAAAGTACAGAACAGGGAATATAGTCAATAATATTGTAATAACATCATATGGTGACTACACTTATTGTGATAAGCATCTAGTAATGTATAGAATTATCAAATCAATATGTTGTACACCTGAAACCAATATGATATTGTATGTCAATTATACTTCAGTATTTTTTTACATGTTAAGAAAATGAAAAGAAAACACAGGAAGAAGCTCATTGATATGGTCATGGCAATGATATTTTGGATGTGATGCCCAAAGCACAAACAACAAAAGCAAAAATCAAGAAATGGGACTCCATCAAACTCAAAAGCTTCTGCACAACAACAACAAATAAAATGAAAAACCAACCTACAGAATGGGAGAAAATTTTTGCATATCTTATAAAAGGGGTTAATAACAAAAATACAAAAAGAACTCAGTTAACAAAAAACAAACAGAATAACTTAAAAATGGACAGAACGTTTTTCCAAAGAGGGCATCAAAATGGCCAACAGGCACATGAAAAATGCTCAACATCACAAATCATCAGAAATATGCAAATCAAAACCACAGTGAGATACTACCTCACATCTGTTAAACGGCTATCACCCAGAATACAAGAGACAACAGGTGTTGGCAAGAATGTGGTGAGAAAGGAGCCCTTATACCTTGTTGGTGGGAATGTGAATTGGTCCAACTACTAAGGATAACAATATGGAGGTTTCTCAAAGAATTAAAAATCTGCCATACAATCAGCAATTCTATTACCGGGTATATACCCAAAGGAAATGAAAACAGGATTTTGATGAGATATATCCATGCCCATGTTTATCACAGAATTACTCACAAGAGCAAAGAGATGGAAATGTCTGGAAATGTCCACCAATGGATACATAAATAAAAAAGATGTGGTACATACATACAGTATAGTATTATTTAGCCATGAGAAAGGAGAATGTACTACTCTTTGTGACAACATGGATGGACCTTGAGCATGTTATGCTAAGCAACATAAGTCAAACAAAAACAAGTACTGTATGATATCACTTATATGTGGAATCTTAAAAAGTTAAACCTGTAAAAAAATGGAGTAAAATGGTGATTACCAGGGGATTGTATGGGGGGGAGCACTAAGAGGATGATGTTTAAGGGTACAAAGTATAACCAGCAGTAAATAAGCCATAGAGATCTAAGGCACAGTATATTGAATACAGACAATAATATTGCACTATAATTATATGATGTGATAAATATCGCTACATGGGCAATCATATTACGATATATAAATGTATCAAAGTAACACACTATGCCCCTTAAACTTAAAAATACAGAAATCACTGGAATTATATGTATGAATCCTTACCCTCCACCCGCAGAGACATCCTAGATGCAGTTTTCACCAACCAGGAGAAAAGAGGTCAAAATATGGGAGAGTTACTTCTAAATGGCTGTGAGCATCTGCCTTAGATCTCTCTGCTTTCTTCAAAAACCTGAACTTTCAGTAACTAAAAAGCTTATATTCAAAATGTGTAGCAGAATTTCAATAGGAACTAATGAGTTGAAAGTTAACACAGTTCTCTCAAAATTGTAGAAATATGTATTTAAATCCAATTTCTAGCCTAAAATTTTTGGCCAGGTGCCCAAATTCTGAGCAATGTTTGAGCCCACCTGGCTCTGTGACAATTTGTTCTCTTGCACAAAATTGCTAAAAAATCAAAGCTAAATGCATTCACCAGAAATATAAATATGGAGTATGATTAAGAGGTGCTTTGCCTAAATACATGCCATAGTTTAGACAATAACCAGTGAATAACAATATTCTTAATTGTGTCAAAATTGACCAGTGACTAGCACCAAACCTAGAAAAGTACATTTTTCTCCTAAGCAATGAAGAACCAACTAGAATAAACTTATTTTAATAATATTTTGACATTGATTTTATACTTACTAGCTCAGTATTTCTTGTAAAATTTCACTAATGATGATGGGACCTTTTCAGAGCAATTTAAATAGGTATTTGCTATTGATTACCTCAAAAAGAAAAAGAGAAGAAATCTGGTGCTGAGAATTAATAATGTAGAGAAATGGGATTAGTTACATGATCTGAGGCCCTAACCTATATTGAGCATTTAATTTGTGCCTATTATTCTTCTAAGTGTTTTATATGGATTACTTCATTTAATCCTCATAACAAACCTATGAGTATTATTGGTTCCCTCACTTTCCCTTCAAGAGGGAGATTAAATTATTTTTCTAAGATAACAAAGCTAGATCCTAAGATTTCCTAAGATTGACAAAGCTTGTCAAGAATTTGTCAAGGAATCTGACCAAGAAGTACTGAACTATTCATAGTGTTCAAGGCTTTTACTTCTTCAGAGTGGAAGCCAGCAGATTCTGGGATTGTCTCCCCCTAAACACACTACTACTCTTCCTATTCTCCTCATACAGAAATTATAGCTGTCTAATTATACAAAATGACGAGAAAGAGCAATACATTCTGAATTCCATCTATGCTCAAGCTTTGGCTATTTTAACTTGTGAAAGAAATGGAAGTTACACAACTGAATGGTTAAATCACTCACTATTTTGGTGACAAAAAGTTGACACTATATTTTTTAAAATTTTTTATTGTTATGTTAATCCCCATACATTACATCATTAGTTTTAGATATAGTGTTCTATGATTCATTGTTTGTGCATAACACCCAGTGCTCCATGCAGAACGTGCCCTCCTCAATACCCATCACCAGGCTAACCCATCCTCCTACCCCCCTCCCCTCTAGAACCCTCAGTTTGTTTCTCAGAGTCCATCGTCTCTCATGGTTCGTCCATCCCTCCGATTTCCCCCCCTTCATTCTTCCCCTCCCACTATCTTCTTCTTTTTTTTTTCCTTAACATATATTGCATTATTTGTTTCAGAGGTACAGATCTGAAAATCAACAGTCTTGCACAATTCACAGCGCTTACCAGAGCACATAACCTCCCCAGTGTCTATCACCCAGCCACCCCATCCCTCCCACCCCCCCACCACTCCAGCAACCCTCAGTTTGTTTCCTGAGATTAAGAATTCCTCATATCAGTGAGGTCATATGATACACGTCTTTCTCTGTTTGACTTATTTCGCTCAGCATAATACCCTCCAGTTCCATCCACATCGTTGCAAATGGCTAGATCTCATTCCTTTTGATGGCTGCATAATATTCCATTGTATATATATATATATATATATATATACCACCTCTTCTTTATCCATTCATCTGTCGATGGACATCTTGGCTCTTTCCACAGTTTGGCTATTGTGGACATTGCTGCTATAAACATCGGGGTGCACGTACCCCTTCGGATCCCTACTTTTGTATCTTTGGGGTAAATACCCAGTAGTGCAATTGCTGGATCATATGGTAGCTCTATTTTCAACTTTTTGAGGAACCTCCATACAGTTTTCCAGAGCGGCTGCACCAGCTTGCATTCCCACCAACAGTGTAGGAGGGTTCCCCTTTCTCTGCATCCCCGCCAACATCTGTCGTTTCCTGACTTGTTAATTTTAGCCATTCTGACTGGTGTGAGGTGGTATCTCATTGAGGTTTTGATTTGGATTTCCCTGATGCCGAGCGATATTGAGCACTTTTTCATGTGTCTGTTGGCCATTTGGATGTCTTCTTTGGAAAAATGTCTGTTCATGTCTTCTGCCCATTTCTTGATTGGATTCTTTGTTCTTTGGGTGTTGAGTTTGATAAGTTCTTTATAGATTTTTAAGAACTTTGATAAGTTCTTTATAGCCCTTTATCTGATATGTCATTTGCAAATATCTTCTCCCATTCTGTCAGTTGTCTTTTGGTTTTGTTGACTGTTTCCTTTGCTGTGCAAAAGATTTTTATCTTGATAAAGTCCCAATAGTTCATTTTTGCCCTTGCTTCCCTTGCCTTTGGCGATGTTTCTAGGAAGAAGTTGCTTTGGCTGAGGTGGAAGAGGTTGCTGCCTGTGTTCTCCTTTAGGATGTTGATGGACTCCTGTCTCACACTGAGGTCTTTCAACCATTTTGAGTCTATTTTTGTGTGTGGTGTAAGGAAATGGTCCAGTTTCATTCTTCTGCATGTGGCTGTCCAATTATCCCAACACCATTTGTTGAAGAGACTCGACACTATATATTTTTTTTATTATTTCTTCTGTTGTATTTAGCTTACTTTTTCCCCCAATGTAAATAGATTTTAATGTGAGAATGGTTACAATATGGTGGAAATAGTCTTCTAAGTTAACTGCTGAACAAGCATTGAACTAAATTTGGTGAATAAACACTGAAATAATGAGCATCCTACCATCATCATGAAGTGTGTGCTGTTATTGCCAGCAAAGTTGATTTATTTTTATTAACTGTCTTGACACAAGGTTAATGAATATAAGTAAAATTGATATTGCAATACTGATCATAAAATAGCAACATCTGTTAAGTGTATTTTAAAGTAACTTTTAAAAACTAAGAGTTGAGGGCGCCTGGGTGGCTCAGTTGGTTGAGCGACTGCCTTCGGCTCAGGTCATGATCCTGGAGTCCGGGGATCGAGTCCCGCATCGGGCTCCCTGCTCGGCGGGGAGCCTGCTTCTCCCTCTGCCCTCTTCCCTCTCGTGCTCTCTGTCTCTCATTCTCTCTCTCTCAAATAAATAAAAAAAAAAAATCTTTAAAACTATGAGTTGAGATTGCAATATAGAATTAACCAGATCCTCACCTTTGTAAATACCTCCCAGTATAGTCAAATAATTCCTGACCTTATATTACACCTCAGTAGGGTCTGACTATGTCTGGAGGTAGCAGCCACTCTACATCTAAGATGTTTTGAAAGGCAAGTACTCAGCAATGTGATTGCAGGTAGGTTGCAGCACAGAGCATTTGCCCAACATTCTTCATATCATTTAAATATAAATAAATGTGTGTGGGGATCTGTGTGTATGTTTACAATGCTAACAAGTTCATTTATAACATTATTTTAATCTGCCTCTATTTTTGTTAACATTTTACTTATTTTTATTCTTTATAGGTGCCTGTGTAACAACTTCGCACGTCTTTACTCATGCCTCTTGCTAATACACTCATACCTAGTAACATAATTCATAATTACACAAAGTTCACTGAGATCACCATTTAAATGCAAGGCCTCTTTCATTCATATTTGTATGTCTTGTCCCATGGTGGTGTAGCCCGGTAATTGCTCAATAAGTTCTATTTAAATTGAAGTGATGGGGCACCTGGGTGGCTCAGTTGGTTAAGCGGCTGCCTTTGGCTCAGGTCATGATCCCAGACTCCTGGGATCAAGCCCTTGCAGGGTCTTGGGATCCAACCCTGCTCAGCGGGAAGCCTGCTTCTTCCACTTCCTTTGCCCCTCCTCCCTGCTTGTTCTTTCTCTCTCTTTCAGATAAATAAAAATCTTTAAAATAAATAAATAAATAAATTGAAGTGATACTAAATCTTAATTCAGTAACTACCTTAATGGAACCGCCAACATATCTAGTTCATTCATTAATTTGCACTCTTTTTCAAAAAACAAGTATTTGTTGAGTGTTTAATGTGTACTAGCCACTGCACTGGGAGCTGAGAACACAAAAGACTTGGTGTCAATTTTCAAGGAGAGGACTAATGCAGAAGATCAATATGAAATGAGATTGTCACATGATCCAGCAAAGCCACTTCTGGATACATAGCCAAAGGAAAGGAAAACAGGATCTCAAAGAGATATCTGTACTCCCATGTTTATTGCAGCACTATTCACACCAGCCAAGATACGGAATCAACCTAAGTGTCCGTCAATGGACGAACAGATACAAAAGGAAGGTGTGGTATATATCCAATGGAATATCATTTAGCCAAGAGAAAGAAAGAAATCCTGCCGTTTGTGACAACATGTACACACCCTGAGGCATTATGCTAAGTGAGATAAGTCAGATAGAGAAAGACAAATACCTTATGATACCAATTATACATGGAATCTAAGAAAAAGCTTGTAGAAACAGTACAGAATGGTGGTTACCAAGGGCTGACAGATGGGGGAAATGGGGAGATGTTGGTCAAAGGGTACAACTTCCAGTTACCAGATGATTAAGTTCTGGGAATCTAATGCACAGCATTGTGATTATAGTTAACAATAATGTACTATATACTTGAAGGTTGTTAAAGTAGATCTTACACATTCCGGCCACAAAAAAGAATGGTAATTATGGGATATTGAGGTATTGGCCAATGCTATAGGGGTAATCATATTGCAAGATATAAATGTATCAAATCAACATGTTGTATACTTTAAACTTACTAAATGTTGCATATCAATTATAGCTCAATAAAGTTAGGAAAAATGGGATCTATCAAGAAAGGAATAAAGAGAGAGAAAGGGAATTACATATTGTAGGAAATGCAGTATGGACTCTTCACCTAGGCAAGCGCAGAGACTAAATGCAAAAGGATTCTACAGCAAGGGTCACTCAGTGTTGCATGACTATGATACCCAGGAATACACTTAAACCCAATGGGTTAGGATACAACCTTGTAAATAATACAAGCTCAGCATAAAATACTTCATCTACTTTTGTTTTTGAAGGTGCAAAATACTGCTAGCCTTGTAGGATAATTAGATTTCATGAAATGCTCCCACACAAAAGTGAATGATGGGAAGTTTACAGCTGATAAGCACAAGACATGTATATCAAGTCAGCAGCTAGAGAGGTTCACCATTACCCTTAGAACTTGTAAAGCAGTTAATCTGTTGGGGTAACTTTGAAATCCTATGAATACAGTTGTTCTCATCTTTAGGCAACTCCTTTCAAAACCTCCGGTGGCACAGCCTCTCACTACTAAAAGAATAAACTCGACTGGAAAAGCCACCAGCATGTCTTGCAGGATAGTGGCTGCTACTAAATGCTGAGAGTTTACTCAAATACCCTGAAGTTAATTCAAACAAGGGTTTGAAAATGACACCTGTAAATAAATATAAATTGAAGGGTAATCTAAAATGCTACTTTCCAAATACTTCAAATACACATTTATATACAGTACATATAATATACAGATTATATATAGAGAGGGAGAGTCAATCTCAACACCCAGCTGGTATTTAATACTGTTTTGAACTTAATTATACCAAGTATATAATTTAATGTCATTAACCAATATCCAGAACCAACAGACTATATGTAATTAACAAAATTGATTTCAACTAAAATAGCCTCTTCATTATGCCACCTTCTAAGAAAAGAACATATAAACATATAAAATGAGTTCTGATACACAAAGTGAAAATGAATTTTCTATAGAAAAGGAGTATGCGACCACCTTAGCACTGTCTAAATTTAAGCCAGTTTATCAAACTTATATTACTTGTTCCCCCCAAAAAGTCCTGAATTGAGTCAAATGGTTTGTTTTCTTTAGTTTAAAAAACACTCATAAATATGGTAGCCTTATGCAATAAAAATTAACCCTTTTATCAAATAAAGACATAAAATATGTATTTACTATATTCTTATGGAAATTTCATGTAGAAATATTTGATTCATTCATACATAGTTCACACTACCTTTTTTTGCTTATAGAGCTAAGTTCTAAGTACTCAGTGGACATTGAAATATACTTGTCAAATTGCATGAAACAGGTATAGTTTTTATATGTTTAGGAGGAAGGGCTTTGAAGTAAGAACTATTCAAATTCCATCACAGCCCCATATAGGTCTATGACCCAGGGATGTTATTTAACCTTTTCAAATCATAGTTTCCTAACTGGAGTATCAGGGAACCAAGCTCAAGGAAGAAGTAAATAAGTAATGTGTATAAAGCACATCAAAAAATTAGGTATACAGTAAATGTTCTTTTTATTACACGTTCTGTATTTTGAAAAAAAAATCAACTTTTTTCTAAGCTTACAGGGAAAGTATTTAACATCAACATTTATTTATAATATTGTCTCTGGTAAAGGGCATGTATTATACTTTTATTATCTAAGATGTCAGTAAAAATGTTAATGTCATGCGGGAAATGTCAATAAGTATAATAAATGTACAAAACAAAACAAAGACAGCATACAAACCATTTGTATAGTACAACAACAATGCATAGAAAAAAGACTGGAAGAAAATAAATCAAGATTTTATTAGCAGTTACTGTTGGTGATTTTTTTAATTTTACTTTTCTTTTATAAAATTCTTTACCTCTGAACCAAATAATGCAATATAAGTTAAAAAAAAAAAAAGAAGAAGAAGAAGAAGATAGCAGGAGGGAAAGAATGAAGGGGGGGAAATCGGAGGGGGAGACGAACCATGAGAGACGATGGACTCTGAAAAACAAACTGAGGGTTCTAGAGGGGAGGGGGATGGGAGGATGGGTTAGCCTGGTGATGGGTATTAAAGAGGGCACATTCTGCATGGAGCACTGGGTGTTATGCACAAACAGTGAATCATGGAACACTACATCAAAAACTAATGATGTATGGTGATTAACATAACATAATAAAATAAATAAATAAAATAAAGGTATGCATCTAAATAGATAACTTTTTGAAGATGTTTGTTAGAAAGCTTTGAATACAACAGGGCTGCTAACATAGGACTAAATAGCTATTTGAATATTTTCAACTGAACTAGCTATCTTCAACCCAACACAGTCAAGTAAATCAAAACAGATTTGAAAGAGTAGATATAAGAATCCATTTTGACAAATCAGAATTCACAGCCCAGTTCAATAATAGCATTAATTCCTAGATCTGGTACTCTCATACATCACAACAAAAAAAAATGTACACCAAACTTAGAGTATATCAAGTGCATCCTGGAGAAATGTATACTTTCACACCAAATATTACTCAACCAACCTACGGAGTACAAAACTGGAAGCACTTGAAATAAGAGCAGTACTACCATTCTGTAAACACCTGATTGTGAGAAATAAAGGATATATATAATGTTTATTTTAACTATGGGTAGTCTACATATCACATGCCAAGCCTATAACTATTTATTGTCGATGTAGTACAATGCCAACATAAAATGCCTTGTCTTCTAGATACAGCTAAAAACAGCCACAAGCACACTTAACAGACACCCTCCACCCAAAAAACAAAAAGCACAGAAATCACTCTGCTTTCCTTCAAGAAAAGACAATCTTCAGTATTAAAAGAGTGATATGGAATGGTAATATCATTAGTATAGGTTGCAGAGTCTAAAAGACTTGGTAAAATAATGAGTTAACACTGAGAATAGATAAAAGTGTCCATCCAGCCAAATGAAGTTGGTATTAAATGTTTAATAGCCTGTATATAACCTTGAGCCTTGGAACCCAATGACCTGGATACCAGCACTTAAGGAGATAATGAATCTAGCTCAGTGTTTGTCAGAAAATATTACCAAACTTTCAAGTCCTAGTAGAGAGCATTAAAACACTTCTTGGCCCTGAATGAGAAAAGAGTTCTGTTGGAGTTGACCCAAAAAACTAACTGTAGTATGACCAGCAAACCTAGGTGACTTGAACTTGGCCTGAAAAATCCAAGTTCCAAGAAAGAACTTGTTATTAAATTGGTCATGTCAAACTTTTGAAAGTTTATTGTTATCACTGAATTGCAAAATAATTTTCTAATAAACTTTATAATTAAATCAACTCTACTTAGTATGTAACAAAGTTAAAATTTAATATTGACAAGAATAATAAACTTGGTATAATATGACTTATAATTGTAACCACTAACATTTGTTAAGCTTTTATTATATGTCAAGCACTGGTCTAAGGACTTTACATGTATTCTCAAATCCTATAAAACTGGTACTATAGGGACGCCTGGGTGGCTCAGTCAGTTAGACGTCTGCCTTCCACTCTAGTCATGGTCCCAGGATCCTGAGATAGAGTCTGGCATCGGGCTCCTTGCTCAGCGGGAAGCCTGCTTCTCCCTCTCCCTCTGCCCCTGCTTGCGTTCCCTCTCTCCCTGTGTCTCTCTCTGCCAAATAAATAAATAAAATCTTTAAAAAAAAAATTGGAACTATAATAACCCCCATTGTAATACAGGTAGAGGAATGGAGACTCAGAAAAAGTAAGTAATTTAAGTAAGATCACACATTTGGCAATGGCAGTGTCTGGGATTACCAAACCATTTGCCACTCTCTTCCCATCTACATAGAAATTCAGGGGCAAAGGGGGAGAGGGAGTAAGGAGCTGAAACTGATGTTCCAGTGTATAAACTACAATTCTATAGTTTTCAGAGCATCTTTATGCTGCTGATTTCACACATAGCCAGAATTTTAAAAGGGGTTAAAATGACTGATACATGTTATACACTAAAATAAATATTTGTTGAAAAAACTGTGTCAAAGGGGAAATAAAAAATAATACGACCTCCTTCTACCTCTAAAATATAGTGGGCAAACAAGTTCATTCACTAATTTTGTTTTTATGAATAACACTGAATAGTTTTCTTAAATAGAGACTGCTAGACAAAATAATTATACTCTGTATACTTATATCATTACTTAAGCTGAAGGGAATGGAAATATAAAAACTTTACAGTGTATTTTCATTCACCAATATTAAAAGAAATCCTGTGCAAAATAATCTGTGAAAATATGCTACAATCTATACAAAACATAAAATAAATGCATATACAATAGGATTCAAGATAAATTTTACATCACAAATAGGTTTTATATTACATTTGGTTAGTCAATGACTAAAATACCAGTTCAGGAGAACATTATTTAACCTGGGCTTGTGTATTTTCCCCCACAGAATAATCAATGAAGAAGGCTGTGGGTTGCTTAGATTTCTAGGACTTTTATGAATGAAGCTCAGAGCTCATTAGTTATGTGAGTACTCTGCACATAGTTATTTGTAATACAGATATTTTATTTTATTTAACACTTCTTCTGGCTCCAGAAGTTAAATATCCTAAATTCCAAATATCTCTCGAATTACCTTATTAGTTAAATTGCATGAGTTTCCCACTGCAATAAAGTATTTTAAGGACATGTTTTCAAAATTTAGAGACAACCTATGTTCTCTTTATAAACAAAATAAACATGTTCAAGTCCACAACTCCCTAGGGGAAAAAGAAAGGCCAACACTGTGAAAGATCGCAAAATGCAAGAATCTTAACCACTGAGCACTTATGCTCCTATCTTCTCTAACAAAAACCTCTAGCCAAAAGAGAGTCAAAAGTTCATCTCATCTTCTAAAATGCTTGGAAGTACACCCATGTTGGAATGACATAAATGTTTAAGAGCTAAAATGCTAATAAAGGTCCCATTGATAAAGGATAAGATGTAAACAGCGATGCTAAAAAATGTTTTAATTACTTAATACCTATTGAAGGGATCCCAATTTTATGTAAGCAATAAAATACCACCTTCCTTTAGGCTACTTTTCTATCAAACTTCTTTACTGTGCAGCAGATAATACCTTGATATAATGAAGACAATTAGATTTTTGTCTACCACTACAACATGCACTTTCTTTGCTTCTCTGTGAAATGGTTTTCACGGGAAATCCAGCACTATTAAAAAAGACAATCTAACACGAAGGCCTTGTGTGCTGTGTTGTGTCACCATATCTCCAAGGTTCCTAGAACATACAATGAGCACCTCCCCATCAAGCTTGCACCTGTGCAAAAAAAAGAGAAAAAAGTCCTTTCCACTTCTCCAGTCAAAATAAAGTGCAATAAATTGTCTAGTTCCCAGTGAGTGAATTACCAAAAGAAATAGATACAATTAAAGCTGGTCTATTTCTATCATAAGCTGTCAATGATATTCTCCCTAACTCTACAGGCAAGTTTTAAAGCTTCTTGTGTTTTGCCAAAGAACAAACGTTTGCCAAATGATGTTCCTGCTGCCATCCCAGCTGGCTTTTCATTTGTCCAAACAGCTCTCTGGTTGTGGCCCTCCTCGTTTGGTAAGCGTCACTGATTGCTGTGCTGAGCCCATCCTCCCAGCCCCAGTGATATTTGCTGTAGTCCTTGAACTTGATCCACAGAGCCCCCTCCGGAAGCGCACTACAAAAAGCACCATGCCAAATGCTTTCCGGATCCTCACCCTCATTCTCTCATTTCAGAGAACCACGGCATTTCATTCCCCCCTGGGAAAGTGGACTCAATCCCCCTTTTGCACTTGAGGTGCCCAGAAAGGAAACACAATCTCACTCACACACACGCACACGCACAACGTCCGTTCCTAATCTCCAACCTGACAGCAGAAGACATCCAAACTCCAGTTCCCTCCACCCTCCGCTGTTCAGAACACCCAGCAGTTAACTGACAACTGGCGTGGGGGAAATCTGAGGTTTCTGTGAGTCGGTGGACACCTCTTTCCCACCAGCTGCCCTCACGCCCCGGCCCCCTAGGCAGCTCAGGGGGCACGGTGGCCCTTTCTCTCCTTGCCCCCTTCCGAAAACACCCGTAATTTAAGCTCCTGCGCCAGACAGGCACCAACTGGAGATGATCCTGGCGTGCGCCGTAATGCCTCGATGCCGAACTGCCCTCTGTAGGGACACCTCTGAGACCCACATAAGTTAACCCCAGGAATTCCGCGGAAGCAGAGAGAAGGAAGAGGACCTACGCGCGCAGCTTCGGGCTCCCGTCTTACCCCGCCCTCGGCAGAAGGGAGCCCGGCGCCTCCAAGAGCAGGGCAGGGTGTGAGAGGGCAAAATCAATGAAGTTAAGAAAGAGGACTGGTTGGGAATCGCGTGCTCGCGAGTTGAAGAAGACGGGAATCGAAAGGGAGATCACAAGGGACGAAACCGTAAATTGCGTCTGCAGCGTGACGGGGCCGTGCAGGGAAAGCCCGTCGCACTTACTAGTTAACCAGCTCCCGCCCGGGACACCGGCCCCGTCTGGGGTCCAGCCGGGCTCAAACCCGCCGCGGGTCGGCGAAGGGGCGGGAGAAGGAGACGCGGAGACCGGGAACTTACGGAAGAAGATGTACTCGGTGTAGCTGCTCCAGATCTTGTCTTCGCGGTACTGGTTGACGTAGGCGGCGGTGCCCGAGGAGTTACACGCCACCATGTGGAAGCCAGCCTCGGACAGGCGATCGAAAGCCTGCTCCAAGTAGGTGAACTTGAGGTAGAAGCGGGACGTGTACTTCTCGGGCGGCCGGTCAGGGTCGCGGCTCTCGTTGAGCGTGTCCCCGAAGACCTCCTTGGCCAGCGCGATACGCCCGCACACCATGATGCGCGCCACACGCCGGAACTTGGCGTCCGCCTGGTTGTCTCGCACCGTGGTGTACGAGCCGCGGTAGCCGAGCGTGAGGAAGCCCGAGCGCTTGTCCGGCGCGCCGCCGCCGCCGCCGCCGCCGCCGTGCGCTCCCGGGCCCGAGGGCGCGGCTGCGGCCGCCCCACGCAGCAACAGCGCGTCGCTGCTGCCCTGGGAGACGTTGTCTTCCAGGTCGCTCTGGCAGCCCTCGTCGTTGAGTGAGTTCTGCTTGGTGACCTTGGGCGACAGCAGCTTGACCAGGTCGGTGAGCTGGAAGTACTCGGCCTCGCGCAGGAGCCGCTCCTTCTCGGGGAAGTGCTCCGGCAGCGCGAGCTGCTTGTCCCGCAGATAATCGAGCACGTACCTGAAGAGGAAGCCGTCCCGGTCGATGAAGAAGCGCGCCCGGCTGTCCCTGGGCAGCTCTCCTCGGCGTCGGGCGCCGCCCCGGGGGCTGGAGGGCGAGAACATGCTGGCCAGAGTGCTGTCCGGGACGCTGAGCAACGTCGAGTGCTTGGTCACATAGACCTGGCCGCCCACGTTGAGCTCCACCACCTCGGGGAAGGGCGAGGGCACACAGGGCCCCGGGGCGGCGGCCGCAGACGCGCCCGGCGAGCTGGACGAGGAGACCATCTCGCTAATGGGCAGGATGGTGCTGCCGCCACTGCCCGTGTCCTTCAAAGCCATGGTCCCCCCGCCGCCGGCCAAGTGACCCGGGAGAGCAGCACTTTCTCCTTCCACCCTCGGCGGCCCTCGGCCTTGGCGTGTGCCTGGTGCGCCCTCGGGCCGGGCGGCACGTTCCTTCGGCCGGGCGTCCCCGTTCAGGGCTCGGGGCAGCGGCGGCGGCGGCGGCGCCCGGGCTCCATCGGGGGAGCGAAGCGCGGGAGAAGAGCCCCGCGGGCGCCGCGGCGGCGGCAGGGGCGCGAGGAGGAGCGGCTGCTCCTTTGGGGTGACGGCGGGGAAGTGTGAGAGAGACTTGCGAGAGGCTGTTGGGCGGCCGCTCGGCTCCCCGCGGGCAGGGCGGGAGGAGGGGCCGGAGCCAAGAAAACTCGCCGCCCCGGCAGCTTGCGAGCGCGCAGCCCGCTCCGAGCGCGGACGGTGGCGCTAACTACTCCTCGCAGCCGGGGCGGCGGCACTGACGTCAAGCTCCGGACTGGGACCCGAGCCGCAGCTGTCACTTAAAGAGATAGGCGCCAGCCGCTGGCTGCGGGGCTCCGACGCTAGGGGGCGGGGCGGGGGCCGAGCTGGGAGGAGATGCTGCTTGGCAGCCCGCGGGGAGAGCGAGCAGGGAACCGAAAACACGGGGAGAAGGACAGCGTCTCTCCTTCATTCATTTCATTCTTTCCAGCCGTCCGTCCCTCCGTCCCTCCCTTCTTCCTTCTCTTCCGCCTTCCCTACCTTCCTTCCTTATTCTAATCCCTGTTCGCCCAGTAAAATTAATTTGGCTGGGGAGGAGAGGGGGTGTTTGTTTGGGGCGGGCGGGGCGAGGAGGTACGCTTGCATTAAGGTGGGAAGTGGGGCAGGGAGCAGTGGGCATCAGGGGGGAAGGTAGGAAAGTTTGGATTATAACAAAAATGCGAGGCTCCTAATCTGAAATTACTACAAATGTTGGCGTGCGAACAGTGATTGCAGACTACATGGCTGTGAATCTCTTGCGGCGCTTTTACCATAGTTTTTGAAGTGAAGGGAGAAATGCCCGAACCTCTATTGCAATCAGTTGTCATGATTGCATATTTAACTGCATGCGATACGCATAACTGAAGAATCTTTAAAATCTGATTTCGGTTCACAAAATTAACAAAGGATTGTACGTAACGTAACTGTTTTCTTCTCTCGTCTTTTCATTATTTGATTCATAGAAAATGCTTAATAAATGTTTATGGAGGAAAAGACGCAACCAGGGAGGAAACTTACTCCCTGTTCCTACTTTCCAATCCTGATCAGTGCCTTCATTAATCTCTCCATTTTCCTTTCAACTCCACTTCTAACCCCAAGAGCCAAGCCACAAGTGAAAATTATATGAATTTAAGCTCACTAATTTCCACCTGTACGTAGCACAGGTACAGTCTGCAAGATCATCATTATTTGTGATAAAGAGTTAGGATGGAGGCGCCTGCGTGGCCCAGTCCATTAAACACGGACTCTTTTGATTTTGGCTCAGATCATGATCTCTGGGTCATGTATCTCAGAGTCATGATCTCAGGGTGGTAAGATACAGGCCCAGCCCCAAGATGGCTGGCTCTGGGTGTGGAGGCTGCTTAAGATTCTCTGTCTCCCTTAAAAAAAAAAAAAAAAAAAAAAAAAGTTACCTAGGATAGCAGTGCAAATGAGAAATCTCCTTTCTAGTGGCTATCCACCTCCGGCATCCTTTTGTGTTCAAAAACATGAAGAATCATTGATTATAAAATACAAAAGTGAAAAGAGTATACTGTGACACAATGTAGTTTGTTTCTATGATTATAATAATATTACAGATGAACTTTATCCACTAATAGATAAAATAATGTATAGACTTTTTTTTTTAATTCTAAATGCCTACTTAGGATTCCTTCTCTGAATCCACCAAAAAAAAAAAAAAAAGTACTGGATTTGAGATAACAGTACTAACCTCAATTTTTTATAAATAATACATTATTCTTTGGAGAGTTATAAATAATATTTAATTAATTTATCCTTATAAGCGACATCCACAGAAAATGTTATGTCAGCTTTGAAGTTAGGTTACCTGAGTCTGAGAGAACCTAGTGGACCAATGAAGGAACACAACACATATCTTCTAAGACTGAGACTTAAAACTGGGTTTACAGTATGCATCTTCATGCAATCCTCTTATATGAGCCTATTGCCCTCCAAATTTATAAACTGATCAAATTAAGAAGGAGAATTAATTTTCACCTTATTCATTTAAAAGCTAACAGCGCAAAGTATTTGGAATTTAAAATAATAGTTCCTGGAAAATGAATTAATAGGAGCTTTATAACCTTTATAGATGAATAAATAATAATGCCTCAAACCACTACTAATGAAGTCCATTTATCATGAGGCAAATATCCCTAATGATAAGTATGGTACAGACCATAGAATCGCAATGAAGTGGACATAAAATACATATGCGTATGTATTTATGAATATGAGGTCGCCAATATTATCAGGTTAAAATCCATTTTAATTTTTTAATTACATAAAATACGCTTATAAGATAAATGGTCTAAAATTCATACTCTAAATGAATCATCTTAGAAATTTTTTTTTTAAGATTTTATTTATTTGAGAGAGAGAAAATGAGAGAGGGAGAGAGCACATGAGAGGGGGGAGGGTCAGAGGGAGAAGACTCCCTGCTGAGCAAGGAGCCCTATGCGGGACTCGAGCCAGAACTCAATCCCAGAACTCCAGGATCATGACCTGAGCTGAAAGCAGTCGCTTAACCAACTGAGCCACCCAAGTGCCCTCATCTTAGAAATTCTTAATGAATTGCATTGTGTGCTATACTGCTTCTTAAAATAATTCCTTCAGTGTTGATTGAACATTTCTCCTTCATCCCTTCCCTCCCCATATTCCTCTGACTCTCACTTCCTCCCATAACTAAACGCTCTAACAAAACTCCAAACCAAACAAACTGCAGGTCCAGAATGTCTTTCTGCTAGGAATGCCTTCCTTTCCTATCAGTTCCCTAATCCTTTCCCCCTGTTTATCTCTTCCCTGAGGTCTCAGCTTTAATAGCACTTTCTCTGGAAATCTTCGTCTTTTTATGGAAACAGGTGTTCCCTCAGCACTCTGTGCTCACACATGGGCAGGGTTTATCACACTGATGTGTCATTGTCTCTCATTAAATTGTAAGTATGGCATATAACCATATGCACTATTCTATCCCCAGCATGGTGCCCAGCCCATAAGAGATAGAAAATTTCTATTTGTTGAATGTTTACTGCATATAAATATGTTCATATCATGAATGGATGATGAAGTGTCAACTCTGTGCTAGACACCGGGCTACACAATGAGATTGCAGAGATAAGTAAGACTTGGTCCTTCAAAATTCTAATTAGGAAAAGTGAGAACAGAATCTGATCAAAACAAACTCAATCTAAAAAGGGAAAACTAAAAAGATATCTACACTATTGGAACAATCATTTTGATGAACTGAGCAATCAACACAAATACTATACAGGGATACCTCATTTTATCACACTTCACAGATTCTGCAGTTTTTAAAATTGAAGGTTAGTGGCAACCCTGCATTGAGCAAGTCTATTGACCCCATTTTTCCAAAAGCATTTACTCACTTCGTATCTCTGTGCCACATTTTCACAATTCTCACAAAATTTCAAGCTTTTTCATTATTTTTAGAATTGTTATGGTGATCTGTGATCAGTGATCTTTGATGTATTATTGTAATTGTTTTGGGGTGTCACAATCCATGTCCATATGAAGCAGGCAGCTATTCCTCCATCTCTCTCCCTCTCCTCCAGCCTCCCTATTTGCTGAGACACAACAATATTGAAATTAGGCCAGTTAATAAACCTACAATGGCCTCCAAGTGTTCACATGAAAGGAAGAGGCCCACTCTCTCACTTTAAATCCAAAGCTACAAATGATTAAGCTTAGTGAGGAAGGCATGTTGAAAGTTGAGATAGGCTAAAAACTAGGGCTCTTGTGCCAAACAGTTAGCAAGTTGTGAATGCAAAGGAAAAGTTCTTGAAGGAAATTAAAAGTGCTACTCCAGTGACCACATGAATCATAAGAAAGCAGAACAGCCTTATTGCTGATATGCATAAAGTTTGAGTGGTCCGGATAGAGGATCAAACCAGCCACAACATTCCCCTAAGCCAAAGCCTCATCCAGAGCAAGGCCCTAACTCTCTTAAATTCTATGAAGGCTGAGAGATGAGGAAGCTGCAGAAGAAAAGTTTGAAGCTAGCAGAGGCTGGTTCATGCAATTTAAGGAAAGAAGCCATTTTCATAACATCAAAGTGAAAGGTGAAGCCGCAGGCACTGAAGTAGAAGCTGCAGCAACTTATCCAGATGATCTAGCTAAGATAATTCAGAAAGTGTCTGTACTAAACAACAGATTTTCAATGGAGACAAAACAGCCTTACATTGGAAGATGCCATCTAGGAGTTTCATAGCTGGAGAGGAGAAGTCAATGCCTGACTTCAAAGCTTCCAAAGGCAGGATGACTCTTGTTAGCAGCTAACACAGCTGGTGACTTGAAGTTGAAGTCAATGCTCGTTTACCATTCTGAAAATCCTAGGGCCCTTAAGGGCCCTATAAGTTCTCTATAAGTGGAAAAACAACACCTGGTTGAGAGTATAACTGTTTACAACGTGGTTTACTGAATATTTTAAGCCTATGTTGAGACCTACTGTTCAGAAAAAGAGATCCCTTTCGTTATGATTGCTCATTGACAATGCACCTGGTCAGCCAAGAATTCTTATGGAGGTGTACAATGACATTATGTTATAGTCATGCCTGCTAACACAACATCTATTCTGCAGCCCATGGGTAAACTGTCATTTTGACTTTCAAGTCTTAATACTTAAGAAATACTTTTTGTAAGGCTATAGCTGACACAGAATAGTGATTCCTCTGATGGATCCAAGTAAAGTAAAATTGAAAATCTTCTGGAAAGAATTCAGGATTCTAGATACCATTAGGAACATTTGTGATTAATTTGAAGAGGTCAAAATATCAACATTAACAGGAATTTGAAGAAGTGGATGACTCACTTCTGGATGGATGGAAAGTCATCCATCACTCATGGATGACTTGTAGGGGTTTAAGACTTCAGTGGAGGAAGAAACTGATGTGATGGAAATAGTGAGAGAACTAGAATTAGAAGTGGAGCTTGAAGATGGGACTGATTTGCTGCAATCTCATCTTATAACTTGAACACATGAGGAGTTGCTCCTTGCTCCTTTTGAATTAGCAAAAAAAAAAAAAGCTGTTTCTTGAGATGAAATCTACTCCTGGTGAAGATGCTGTGAAGACTGTGAAAGTGGTAACAAAGAATTTATGATATCACGTAAACATAGTTAATAAAGCAGCAGCAGGGTTTGAGAAGATTGACTCCAATTCTGAAAGCCCTACTGTAGGTAAAATGCTATGAAAGAACATTCATTGCATGCTACGGAGAAATCGTTCATAAGAGGAAGTCAATGAATATGGCAAACTTCATTGTCTTATTTTAAGAAATTCCCACAGCCACCTTAACCTTCAGCAACCATCACCCTGATCATTCAGCAACCATCAACATGAAGGTAAGACCCATACCAGCAAAAAGACTATGACTCATTGAAAGCTTAGGTGATGGTTAGTATATTTTAGCAAGAAAGTATTTTTAATTAAGGGATATACACTGTGGGTTTTTTTTTTAGACATGATGCTCATGAGTGCTTAATAGACAACAGTATAGTGTAAACATAACTTTTACATGCACTGAAGCAAACAAAATTCATTTGACTCTCTTTATTGCAGTGGTCTGGAACAGAACCCACAATATCTCTGAAGTATGCCTGTAATCAAAACCATTTTGCTCTAAGCTACAAACATCAGTAGTGCTTCCTAGGCCAACTTGATCATAAAGATAGGTCCTTAAGATCTTCTGTTGCTGTGCAAAAATAAGATATCGAACTTCTCTGACTAGAAACTACGCTAGATCACTTCACATTTCTAGCACATTTTAAAATAACATAGTCAAAACTGTCTCTAAAAGCACAGCAAACTAACCAAAAAGGTTATATTGAGTCCAGATTAAATAATTTATAATTTAAAACAACAAATAAAATATTTCTCCACTAGGCTGAGAATTACTTAAAGGCAGGTATCTTCTTTGATAGAAGAAGAAGAACATAGAATAAAGTCAGGTCAAACTGGGTTAAAATCTAACTTTGTTTCTTGCTAGGTTTTTGATTTAAGCAAGTTACTTAACCCCTCTAAACTTCAGTTTTCTTGTGGATACAGTGGAAATTATAAAGATCACAGACTTCTCACTGTGATATTATGTCCAATCAGAGGCACATTCAAGTTTAATAAAGTTCACGAAATTTATTATGTCTGTTTTACACCATTGTTCTGAGGGATGACAGCAGAGCTACATCCTAACTAGACAGATCTGAGTTCCCAAGCAGATTATTATAATTATATATGATTTTAGCAGCTCCACTTTCCTTTCAATTGTTTCATCCCTAGGGCCTGAGGTAACATAGTCCTACCATCTTGAACATCCCCGCACCATCCCCAGCATGTCCTTTGCTGTCTATAGCCATTTTGTCCCTCTCTTGTTGCCCTTTATCATCCTAGACGCTGATATAATTTCATTGGTTTAATTTATTTTGGCCCTTTTCTTTCTTTAAAAACTTTGTTCAGTCATTTGACTGTGATCAAGACCTTGTATCCAAGGCCAATTGCGATTCTAGTTTTCAGGAACATTTCCTGGTATCTGTTTATCTTATTCAAGGCAGTTGAAAGTTTTACCAAACAAACAAAGAAACAAAATTCAATTATTTGTAGTTCTACGCAAAAAGTCTGAATTCTTTCCTGAACCAGGAGCTCTGCGGTTTTTAGAGCACTGGGCTATTACATAAAAAATATGTCAGCCACACATGTAATTTGAAATATTCTAGTAGCCACATTAAAACAGTAAAAGTGAAATAGGTGACATTATCTTAATAATGTCATTTATTTAGCCCAATATATCCAAAATATTATCATTTCAACATGTTGTTAATAAAAAAATTATTGATGGCATAATTTACGTGTTTCCAAACTAGGTTTTCCAAATATGGTATTTTGCACTTATAACACATCTCAGTTTGGGTATTTCATGTGCTCAGTGGCCAATGTGTGTTGCACAGCCCATCTCTGGAGCATTTGTGAGTCAATACCTACTTGTTTTGAGGATTAAGTAGGATAACATGTCTTTTAAATGATTTCCTTACAGGACTTGTAATGACAGGAGGCTGGAATTCCACTTGAGTGGAATCATTGACACGTGAAATAGGGACCAGGAAGCATCTCTCCAGCCAAAAAAAAAGGAAGAGTTCTAAAAAGAAGAAAAATAATAATATATACTCTATTTGTGGAAGAATTTGGGTTCCTCTTTCACACCTATCATACCCCTATATCATGAAATTGAAGCACATTTTTCTCACACACCACACTTGTAAAAAGGGAGCCAAGCCAAGGGCCAGTGGCCGTCTACAGGGTAAAAGCAAAAGGTTTGCTGCCAGAGCAGGGTCAACATTGGTAGGAACAAGACTGAATATAGGATGGGAAGGACCACCTTCAAATTCAACAATTGCAATAGAATCTGGGGAAAGTTGGAAAGCTGAGTATAGAAACTAGTTCACTCCAAAAATCTCATATAACAGTTGTCAGAATTTCAATGATGCTATGAAATGAAAAATTTTGGAAATGAGTTATTCAGAAAACTCAAAGTATTGATGCTTGATGCACATGTTATATAGCATATTTCTGCAATTTAAATAACAATTTGATAGAAGTTCTTATTCTATATTATAAATTTTACGGAAACACTATTAAAGGTTAGGGTGACACATGGTAAAACTCCATTAAGTTAAATACCCAAAGAAATTAATGAAAGTGTGTAAAGATTATGGTTCAATATATCTAGGCACTTAGTATAGTGTCTGGCACATAAAAAGTGATCAATAGATGTTTGTGAATAAAATCATTTATAAACCATTTTCAAATTAACGTGTATGATGTAAAGGTCATGTTTTCAGAGGTGGCTCTATAATTAATATATTGAATGTGTGTGGAATGCACATGTTGAGGGTAATTTAGCAACAGATGGTCTAGTATTTCATCTTGCCCAACTGGCTGTCTCACTGAAACATTGCTTGGCTCCCCAAAGCTTGGGGGAATAAAGAAAATAATTCTCCATAACCTTAGAACATTCTGGGTAGTAATTTTAGGCTGGAATTTGGGGATAATATTCTGATCCAGATGGATTCTAAACCTTTTCAGATAACATAACCCAGGAGTCTATAACTAGAGATATTATACCCATAATATAAATTTTATCAATTCTGTGCTGCAACTAAACAACAAAACGTCTCACTGATTGGAAGAAGATTCTAAAATATAAGCACGGTAATGTTAATTTCTGATAACTAGTCAGATTTTCCCTTGGAAATGCCCCAAAATTACAAACTTTCCTTAAATTTATTCTGACTAGTAACTATTTATTAACTGATGGGTTTGATTCCATTATCAAAAACCTAATCATAACTGTAATTCAACCATTTCCTATACCTTTTAACTTTTTGTCCTACTTAGTAGGTTTGTCAAAAGGATTATTTACATAGTGACTGGAAGGTGTTTGATCCTCCTCAAAGGAAGTTATGATGGATCCCAAATAGCATTATTATAAATATTATACGTCTCCTGTGATACTTGTCTCCACTGGGAACAAAGGGTGCGTTGGATCTATGAAATTAGTCCTTCAGTCTGAGGCTTGCAGCTTGTAAAATGTTTGATAACTATCTTAAATCTAAAAAGAGGTAATTAAAATTTTAAAATAAATGCTCCCACGTAATCTATTATTAAAAATTATAAATGTAGAGTATAGATGGGAATGCTGATAGTTTGATATAATAAAATATAGTATATATTTATTTACACATAAAATTGACTCTCCTGTCATTGGGATTTTTCAAAAGGATGACTGAACATTTGTCAAATGACTGTGGTCCTTGGTAAGGGTTAATTGTCTGAGCCTGGGACAGTACCTTCACTAAACTGTAAGGTCAGACTGAACCATATGAAATTTTGTAAAATTTTGTAAAAACTGTTGAAAGCTGGTAATGTTAGAGGAAAAGAAGGGAAGATAGTGGACTAGTAGGAGGACCCTAGGCTTGTCTTGTCCCTCAAGCATAGCTAGATAAATATCAAATCATTCTGAACACCCAAGAAACCTATCTGAGGACTGACAGAACAAACTGTACAAATAGAGGGAGAGAAGAGTCCACATCATGGAAAGTAGGAGGTGCAGAGACCTGGTTTGGGAGAGAAAAGGGTCATGGGTGTGCAGAGGGGAGGGAGCCCTGATCACAGAGAGAGGCCGGTACATGTATGAGGGAGAGAGAGAAGAGAGCACAGGGGATGGCCCAAGGAAAACACTTCCCCAAAGCCATTGACTGGGAGAATGAGAGGGGCTGATTTTTGTGAGTTTTTACAACCAGTCTTTGGGTCTCAAAGACTGGAGTTTTAGAGGTCCAGGGTATGGGTGGTATTGAACCTGGTGGGCACTGCAGAGCTCCTGTGGAGAAGGACAGGAAGAATCACAGCAAACTGACGATCCGCTGGGATGCACTGGGAGAGACAATTCTTCCTTCTTGGAGTGTATCTGGAAGAGAAGGCATTGCTTCTTAGGGGACAAAAGAGCCGGCAGATGCCATTGTCTTCCCCAGCCCCTTAAACATAGGGACAGAGACACCCGCTGAGGGCAGCTAACCTGGACATCTGCTTTTTGCTAGCTTTACTCCAAACTCCAAGCTCCAGTGTGTTGGTGGAACTACCCTTCTAGGATAAACCTGCACCTGTCCCAGTGTGGCGAGACCCTCTCCCAGAGGACCAGTGTGGGTCTGTGCCATACCAGGTCCCTAAAGTTTGGAATTTTAAAACTCAGCCACCTGCCTAAGGTAAAACACAGGTGCACTGCACTGCCAGGTGGGCAAAAGGCCAGGACACAGACTGGGTGAAGGCAGGGACCTGAGAGATGCCCGGGACACACTAGGGAAGACTGCTTTCCTGGGAGGGCTTCCTGGACAGCAGTGGGTGTAAAATCTCCTCTCTGGGGATAAGGGAGACAGCTGGTACCATTTTTCTCCCTGGTCCCTCAGCATAAACTAACTTCAGTAAGCAGCATAGTGCCAACACTGGAAGCCTAAACCTCTTACACCAAGCCCTGCTTCCCTGTGCTCGGCAGGCCCCTTTTTTACAAGGGCAAGTGTGATTGAGAGCCAGAACAACAGCAGGCCCCTCCCCCATAAGACCAGCATAAACCCCTGCACACACCAAGTCTGCTAATCATAGAGTGCTGCAAAGCTTCAACTCTAGCGGAAATAGCATCAGATCTCTTTTAACAAGCAGACCAGAGCACACTTAATTAAAACTTGCCACACTCTGGTCAAGGGCCAAACACTCCCTACTGCAGGCAAGAAGAAACTCTGCAGGGGACCAACCTGAGGGAAAGAACAGCCAAAACACAGTAGCAGAGTGCACACAGCATACACCAGAAACACTTCCTGAAACACCAGGCCCTGGACAGTATATGACCTCTTCTTAATAAAGCTGTTACTCTCAGGAGCAGAAAACATAACAGGCTTTCCTAACACACAAAAGAAGACAGAGACCTAGACAAAATGCCAAGATGGAGGAATTCATCCCAAAAGAAAGAACAACAGAAGGTCACAGCCAGGGATCTAATCAAAAATAGATATAAGTAATATGCCTGATTCAGGATTTAAAACAACAATCGTAACAGTACTAAGTGGGCTTAAGAAAACACCAGTGAGTCCCTTACTGCAGAGGTAAAAGACCTAAAAACTAGTCAGACTGAAATAAAAAATGCTATAACCGAGATGGAAAACTGACTGAATGTAATGACCACAAAGATGGAAGAAGCAGAGGAATGAACAAGTGATATAGAAGATAAAATTATGGAAAATAATGAAGCTGAAAAGAAGAGGGAAAGAAAAATATTGGATCATGAATGTAGACTTAGGGAACTCAGTAACTCTATAAAGCATAAAAACATTCATATCATAGGAGTCCCAGAAGAAGAAGAGAGGGAAAAAGGGACAGAAGTTTTATTTGAAGAAATTATAGCTGAAAACTTCCTTAATCTGGGGAAGGAAACAGATATCCAAATCAAGGAGGCACAGAGAACTCCCATCAAAATCAACAAAAGCAGGCCAACACCAAGACATATTGTAGTAAAATTTGCAAAATATAAAGAAAAGGAAAAAATCCTAAAGGCATCAAGGAAAAAGAAGTTCCTAGCTTACAAGGAAAAACAAATAAGGTTAGTAGTAGACTTTTCCACAGAAATGTGACAGGCCAGAAGAAAGTGGCAGGAAATATTCAACATTCTGAATGGGACAAATATGCAGCCAATATCCTGCAAGATTGTCATTTAGAATAGAAGGAGAGATAAAGAGTTTCCCAGACCAACAAAAACTAAAGGAGTCTGTGACCACTAAACCAGCCCTGCAAGAAATATTAAAGAGGATTCTTAGAGTGTGAAAGAAAGACTAAAGGCAACAAAGACTAGAAAGGAACAGAGAAAATCTCCAGAAACAATGACTTAGTAAGTATACAATGGCACTAAATTCATATCTATCAATAATTACTCTGAATGTAAATGAAATCAGTGCTTCAATCAAAAGACATAGGGGATCAACATAGATTAAAAAAAAAACAAAAACCTATCTATATGCTGCTTACAAGAGACTCATTCCAAACCTAAAGACACCTACAGATTGAAAGTGAGAGGATGGAGAACATTTATCATGCTAATGGATGTCGAAAGAAAGCTGGAGTAGCCATACTCATATCAAACTAGATTTTATTTTTTTAACTTTTAATTTTTTTCAAACTAGATTTTACTTATTTTTTTTAAGATTTTTATTTATTTATTCATGAGAGACAGAGAGAGAGAGGCAGAGGGAGAAGCAGGCTCCCAAGGAGCAGAGAGCCCAATGCAGGACTTGATCCCAGGACCCTGGGATCATGACCTGAGCCGAAGGCGACGCTTAACCATCTGAGCCACCCAGGCACCCCAAACTAGATTTTAAACCAAAGACTATAACAAGAGATGAAGAAGGGCACTATATCATAATAAAGGATCTACAATTGTAAAGATCTAACAATTGTAAATATTTATGTCCCCAACATGGGAGCATCCAAATATATAAAATGATTAATAACAAACATAAAGGATTGCATTGATAATAATACTAGGGACTTTAACACCCACTTACAGCAATGGACAAATCATTTAAGCAGAAGTTCAACTAGGAAACAATGTCTTTGAATGACACGGTGGACCAGATGGACTTAACAGATATATTCAGAACATTTCATCTTAAAGCAGCAGAATACACATTCTTTTTGAGTGCACATGGGACATTCTCCAGAAGAGATCACATACTAGATCACAAATCAGACCTCAACAAACACAAAAAGACTGAGATCATACCATGCATGTTCTCTGAACACAACGCTATGAAACTTAAAGTCAACCACAAGAAATAATTTGGAAAGACCACAAATACATGGAGGTTAAAGAACATCCTACCAAAGAATGAATGGGTTAACCAGGAAATTAAAGAAGAAATTAAAAAATACATGGAAACAAATGAAAATGAAAACATGACAGTCCAAAACTTTTGGGATGTGGCAAAAGCAGGCATAAGAGGCAAGTACACAGCAATGCAGGCCAACCTCAAGAAACAAGAAAAATCTCAAATACATAACCTAAACTTATACCCAAAGGAGCTAGAAAAAGGACAACAAATGAAGCCTAAAGCCAGCAGAAGAAGGGAAATAATAAAGATTAGAGCAGAAATAAATGATGTAGAATCACAAAAGAAACAATAGAACAGATCAATAAAACTAGGAGCTGGTTCTTTGAAAGAATTAGTAAAATTGATAAACTCATGGCCAACTTTTCAAAAAGAAAGGAGAAAGGAACCAAATAAACAAAATCACAAATGAGAGAGGAGAGATCACAACCAACACCACAGAAATACAAACAATTATAAGAGAGTATTATGAAAAATTATATACCAACAAATTGGGAAATCTGGAAGAAATAGATAAATTCCTAGAACCATATAAGCTATCAAAACTGAAACAGGAAGAAATAGAAAATTCGTATAGACCGATAATCAGCAAAGTAATTAAATCGGTAATCAAAAATCTCCCAACAAAATAAAATGCAGGACCCAGATGGCTTCCCAGGGGAATTCTACCAAATATTTAAAGAAGAGTTAATGCCTATTCTTCTCAAAATGTTCCAAAAAATAGAAATGGAAGGAAAACTTCCAAACTCATTCTATGAAGTCAACATTACCCTGATACCAAACAAAGACCCCACTAAAGAAGAGAATTACAGACCAATATCACTGATGAACACAGATGCAAAAATCCTCAACAAAATCCTAGCAAATTGAATCCAACAGTAGGTTAAAAGAATCATTCACCACGATCAAGTGGGATTTGTTCCTGGGCTGCAGTTTTGGTTCAATATTTGCAAATCAACCAACATGAAGCACCACATTACTAAAAGAAAAGATGAGAACCATATGATCTTCTCAATAGATGCAAAAAAAGTGCTTGGCACAGTACAGCATCCATTCTTGATAAAAACCCTCCACAAAGTAGGGATAGAGGGAACATAACTTGATAGCATAAAGACCTTGTAGGAAAGACCCACAGCTAATATCATCCTCAATGGGGAAAGACTGGCAGCTTTTCCTCTATGGTCAGGAACAAGACAAGGATGTCCACTCTCACCACTGTTATTTAACAGTACTAGTTATTTAATAGTACTAGAAGGCCTAGCCACAGCAAACAGACAACAAAAAGAAATAAAAGGCATCCAAATCAGCAAGGAAGAAGTCAAACTTTCAATATTTGCAGATGACATGATACTCTACATAGAAAACCTGAAATACTCCACCAAAATATTGCTAGAACCGATACATGAATTCAGTAAAGTCACAGAATACAAAATCAATACACAGGAATCTGTTACATTTCCATAGACCAATAATGAAGCAGCAGAAAGAGAAATCAAGGAATCGGTCCCATTTACAACTGCACCAAAACCCATAAGATACCTAGGAATAAACCTAACTAAAAAGGTAAAAGATCTGTACTCTGAAAACTATAGAACACTTATGAAGGAAATTGAAGAGGACACAAAGAAATGGAAAAACTTTCCAAGTTCATGGATTGGAAGAACAAATACTGTTAAAATATCTATACTACCCAAAGTATTCTACACATTTAATACAATCCCTATCAAAATACCACCAGCAGTATTCGCAGAGCTAGAGCAAACAATCCTAAAATTTGTATGGACCTACAAAAGACCCCAAATAGCCAAAGCAATCTTGAAAAAGCAAAGCAAAGCTGGAGGCATCACAGTTCCAGACTTCAAGCTGTATTACAAAGCTGTAATCATCAAGACAGCATGGTAATTGCACAAAAACAGACGCACAGATCAATGGAACAGAATAGAAAACCCAGAAATTGATTCACAGTTGTATGTTCAACTAATCTTCAACAGAACAGGGAAGAATATCCAATGGAAAAAAAGATTGTCTCTTCAACAAATGGTATAGGGAAAACTGAACAGCAACATGCAAAAGAATGAAACTGGACCGCTTTCTGACACCATACACAGAACTAAATTCAAAATTGTTGAAAGACCTAAATGTAAGACAGGAAATCATCAGAATCCTAGAGGAGAACACAGGCAGCAACCTCTTTGACCTCGGCCATAGCAACTTCTTACTAGACATGTCTCCAGAGACAAGGGAAACAAAAGCAATAATGAACTAGTGGGACTTCATCAAGATAAAAAGTTTCTGCACAGTGAAAGAAACAGTCAGCAAAACAAAAAGGCAGCCTTCAGAATGGGAGAAGATATTTGTGAATGACATATCGATAAAGGGTTAGTATCTAAAATCTATAAACAACTTATCAAACTCAACACCCAAAAAACAAATAATCCAGTTAAAAAATGGACAGAAGACACAAAGATGCTAACAGACCCATGAAAAGATGCTCAACATCATTCATCATCAGGGAAATACAAATCAAAACTATAATGTGATACCACCTGACACCTGTCAGAATGGCTAGAATTAACAACATAGGTAACAACAGATGTTGGCAAGGATGTGGAGAAAGGGGAACCCTCTTATACTGTTAGTGGGAAGGCAAACTGGTACAGCCATTCTGGAAAACAGTATGGAGGTTTCTCAAAAAGTTAAAAATTGAATGACCCTGTGATCCCCCAATTACACTGTTTTTATCCAAAGAATACAAAAATACTGATTGGAAGGGCCACATGTGCCCCAATGTTTATAGCAGCATTACAGACAATAGCCGAATTATGGAAAGAGCCCAAATGTCCATCAACTGATGAATGGATAAAGAAAATGTGGTCTAGATGTATATACAATGGAATACTACTCAGCCATCAAAAAGAATGAACTCTTTCCATTTGCAAGGATGTGGAAGGAGCTAGAGTGTATTATGCCAAGCAAAATAAGTCGGTCAGCGAAAGACAAATACCAAATGACCTCACTCATATATGGAATTTAAGAAATGAAACAGATGAACATAGGGGGGGAAAAAGAGAGAAAGAGGCAAACCATAAAACAGACTCTTAACTATAGAGAGCAAACTGAGGGTTGATGGAGGTGAGGTGGATGGTTTAAATGGGTGATGGGTATTAAGAGGGCCACTTGTGATGAGCACTGGGTGTTGTATGTAAGTGATGAATCACTAAATTCTACTCCTGAAACTAGTATTACACTATATATTTACTAACTAGAATTTAAATAAAAACTTGAAAAAAAAAAACAACAATAAAGCCATTTTGTCATAGGGAAGAAAAAGAAAATAGGCAATATTTTCTTAATAGTTTCAGTAACAAGGACAGACAATGAATCTAGCACCATATCAGTATACGCTTAAATATTTAGAAATGCGTAATTCATAACTTGAGTTTTAAACATGCATATGTAAGTGTGCGAAATATTTATGATTTTTCAAAAAGAAAAGTTCTGTCTACCACTTTACTCTTTTTTCCCCTCACTACTTAAATATAGTTTGTACAAAAAACAATTTGTTTCTATTTGGCTTGTGTGTATTCTGAATTTTCCTTCACATGTGTCTATTTTCTATCTCTACCCAGATAACAAATTCTTTGAAAACAAGGACTATTCTCCAGTTGTTTTATTTCCAATTCAGTGTTCTGCATACAGGAAGCTTAAAATGATGATGGGCCAATTGTTGATCTACAGCATGACTAATTAGCAGTGAGCAGGCATGTGTGGTACTATTTAATTTTTCTATGTATTACTAAATAGGAAAATATTGATATTTGTATATCTCCAGATTCTATTTTTAAACATACATCCATCAAATCAGACTTTTAAAACACAATTAAAACACGGCGCTTCAATCTGGGAGAGCATTCTAATATAAGGTATAAATCCAGCTAATGAAAACCCATCATAGTGCACTATGTTATTCAGGTTCGGTAAACAGCTTTTTAAAAATCTAGCCTTAAAGTAAATTGTATGTCATAAATTTTCATGCCAATGAATGTTAGGGTGTGTTGTGTTTTCTCCCATTGTAAGTAGAGTGGACCAGAGGTCCAAATAAGAAACAGAAACTCTGAGTTTTAATACCAGCCCTAAGAATAACACAGATTTATTAAGTGAACCAAAGCAAGTATCATTTCTGTTCACTTTCCTAGCTGGTCAAATGGACTTGTCCTAACATATTTGGGGAAGTACTGTTCTGATTATGCATTGCTACACAACAAACCACCCCAAATCTTAGGGGCTTAAACAACAATCATTTATCATTATCTTTACAGTTCTGGGCTCAACTAGGTGGTTCTTGCTCCAGTCTCTCGCAGGTTGTTATGAGATAGTCGCTTGGCTGCAATTATCTGGTGCCTGACGTATGAAGACACAAATATCTGAGGCTGCAATTATCTGGTGCCTGACGTATGAAGACACAAAAATCTGAGGGTTGGAAGAGATGAGGTTTTTTACTCTCTCTCTCTCTCTCTCTCTCTCTCTTTCCCTGTTGTCTGTGTATGTGGTCTTTTCAATGTGGTGACTCAGGGCGCCAAAGCTGCATGACCCAGGAAGTGTCAGTCAAGCAGAAGCTGAGTCATGTTTTATAACCTCACCTAGGAAGTCACAAAGTGTCACTTCTATCATATTCTATTTATCAAAGCAGCCACAAAGGCACTCCCAGTTTTAAGGGGAAGAAAGAGACTCTACTGCTTGAAGGAATCGTGGACACCTGCTGGAAGAACATGTAAGACCAAAAATACTGTTGTGGCCCTACCTGGAAATTTTACTCTATCACAAAAACTATAAAAATCAGGTATCATTACACCCTTTATAATATTTATGTAGAGAGAATACTGTAAATAGAGCCATATACCATTTTGCTGTGATACGCATTTTACAGGCTTTGCATACCTAATGATGTCATCTGCTAGTGATGTATGGGGACACATAAACGGGAAGAAGTATACACACATGTATAAGCAGCTAATACAATAGCCAGTTGTCTGAAATCTTAGGCCAGTATTTAAAGACGTGAAAGGATAGCCAAGTATGTCCTTCATTTTTAATAAAAATCTCCATTTTTTCTTCATATTGACCATTTGTTCTGCTCTCGTAAATTGCTTCAGCCAATTTGCCTTTGTTCTAGTTAATCCAGAACTCCCTTCTGCCTCATTCTTTCAACATCCCTTATTACATCTGCAAGTCTTCATTCTCCCTCAGTGAATCACCTCTTCTCATCTTTTAGATGCTGACCTTGTAAATGCAAATACATCTGTGAACGCTTAAAAATTTACTTGTTACCCAGTCTTTCAACAATTTTCTCGACTCTGATCACTATGTAATGGATACAGCTCTACTGTATAAATTTCAGTTTCTGTGTTCCAAAGTTCACTCTTCTCCCTACAAAAGTACTGGCTCTCTGTCTAGAAGCACTCATTACGCGAAATTTTCTCATTATTGTCCATGTTACTCTCATTTACTCCATCCTACTTCTGTTGCTTATTTACTCAAAGATTAGAAAGACAGTAAATATAATATGCCTTGGTACATGGCTATCCATGAAACCACAACTTTTGAATTTGTCTGCCCCATCTTAGGGACATTGATCAAATAAAAGGAAATCATTAGTTACCTTAGCCCAAATATCCAAAAAAGATGATATTTATGTTTTAGTTATACACATAGTTTGAATCAATTTTGAAGTAGCTTAAAAATCTAAGCGAATACCAAATTCATTTCAATAAAATTTGAGAATTTATTGAATATCAGTTACATACTCTGCTGAGTGCATTGCAGGTTATAAAAATGAATGGTACATATACCATTGCCCTTAAAAACTTACACATGGGAAAGGAGAATTAGAAAAGCCCACAAATAAACCAGAGATTGAATTACAGAGAGGAGTGAGGTTAATGTGGCAACAGAAGAATACACAAAGTGATATGAGGGTCAGCAGAAAGAGAGAGAGAGGGGCAGTACTTCTGGCTGAAGGATTAGAAAATGTTTCAAGAAGTAGGTAGTGGGTAGAATAAACAGGCTCTAAAATGGACAAAATTTTCATAGATTTGGGTGTCAGAGAGTAGTATTTCAAAGCTAAATTTTAGCATAAGCAAAAAAAAGAACTAGTTAGTCACCAGCACTGTCTCACTGATCTACCTATCTACTCATCTATTCAATATTCACCTACCAATCCTTGCCCTGACTTGTTTCAAAAAGATGGTTTGTAGAGAGCCTAGGATGCTATGAAATATAAGTAGATAAAAATCAGGATAGGGAAAATAGAGCATACAAGATTGAGACCAATAAGAAAATTAGAACATAATTATATATTTCATAGTATCCTAGGCTATTCAAGTTGACCCAAATCTGGCTTATATGGCATGTGAGATTCCTAGAAGAAGCAAAAGGTGATCAGTTACATGACTCAAATTATCCACAAGAAAAAAGAAATCATTAATGCTTTTGGGAAACTAAAATGATTTGCTAAATGTTTCTATATATTGGGAAGCTTGAGTATCTAATAATGGTCAGTATCACAAATAATATACCTGATATAAATGTAATAGTAGAGTAAGGGTGGTAGCAAATCTAATTACCCTGACTGAGAACTAAGGACCAAACATTAATGTTAACTTAGTTAAAACAATTCCATAGGGGATGTTGGTAATATTTTTGTTTTCCGAGATTGAAAATAGAGATTCAGTAATAGTAAGTCAGTCACCACCAAGAACACTCAGCAGGGAGTGGTCAGAGTATGAATTTGGATTTGAATCCAGTGTTTCTTCAGTGTGGGAGTAAAAGCTGATTGGTATAAAGGATAGAAGATTGGTCAAGAGAAAGTCTAGAGGCAGAAATCATCAGAGAGTTGGGCTGCAATGAGATTAATTGAGAATATATTATCAGGATGAAAATAAAGACCTTGGGGGCAGGAAAAGTGGAATGCCTGTAGGTTAAAAGGAAGCAGCCTGTGGAAAAGTGAAAATCTTAAAGAGAGACTGTTTAGTGGAACAAAGCCTAAAGACAAATGAGATCAAGAGAACAGGAAGGGTTCCTCGGCTTTGGCAGAGGCAGAACTAGTCTTCTCTGAACAGAACGCATAAAAGATATATTACCTAAATAGCCCATGAAATGGCCGAATCAGCCTCCCAGCAGGTTTGGGATCAAACTAGGGTTTGTTTAGATCTCTAGACCAAACTTCAGTAAAATGTTTTTTGTTTTTTGGGGGGGCGCCTGGGTGGCTCAGTTGGTTAAGTGGCTGCCTTTGGCTCAGGTCATGATCCCAGGGTCCTGGGATCAAGTCCCTCATCAGGCTCCCTGCTCAGCAGAGAGCCTGCTTTTCCCTCTCCCTCTGCCTGCCGCTCTGCCTACTTGTGCTCTCTCTCTGTCTCTCTGTCAAATAAATAAATAAAATCTTTTAAAAAACATGTTTTTTGTTTTTTGGTTTTTGGTTTTTTTTAGATTTATTTCTTTATTTGAGAGAGAGAGAGCACACACAAGCGGGAGGGGCACAGGGAGAAGGAGAGAGAATCCAAGCAGACTCCAGGCTAAGTGTAGAGCCTACTGTGGGGCTCGATCCCAGAACCCTGAGATCATGATCTGAGCTAAAACCAAGGGTCAGAGGCTTAACCTACTGTGCCATCCAGGTGTTCCCTTCAGTAAAATGTTTTATGTTGCCCTCTGGCCCCTAAAGGAACCAGCATTTGAGAGCAAAATAACAGGATAACAAGCAGCTGTCTTTGTTATTTTAGTCCATTCCCTACTTATGTAGAATTAATCATGTCTGGAAACATATATACTAATCTGGGAATCAGAATAGCTAAATTTCCTTATTAGCCATGGACTTGCCACCAACTTAAGATTGTATGACATTTTGAAAAATCAGTCCAGTTTCTGGATTATTCACTTTGGACTGCTTACTCACTCTATCGGAGCCTCCATATCAATATATAAAACATGAAATTTTAATATTTACTACTTGAATTTTATTAAGGATTAAATGTACCCAGGATTGTGCCCAGCATACCCTAAGCAATCAATAAATGCAAGTCTGTCCCTTCCTGTACCTTAAATCCTCATGTAGCCATATCTGACAGCTGGATAAGGATTCTTAACAGAAGAGCAGTAAATGCCTCCTAATCTGGCATTCCTTTGTTATATTGTTACCAATTCTTTCAATAAATATTTATGCAATGCTTTCTATGTGACAGGAACCCAAATCTCCTTAAAAACGATGCATAACCTCAGGTTTAGGCAGAATTACTTTGGCTGTTCTGTTTATCTTGGACCTTGAGTCTGTTCCTTGGTTCCAACTATTTTTTAGGTGGTTTGTCACTTTTCCTGTATTGGTATTTAAAATCCTGTATCTGAGTACAGATCTTGACTCCCTTAAACCAAGAGGCTTGTTTGTTTCCTGTCTCACATCATATTGTGTCTCACACTATTAGTTTGTTCTGATGCCTGATGGAGCCTGGCCAGGATTAATGAAATAACAAGCCAAATGTGCTTTAAACTTGGAGAAAATAACATGGGCAAGGTCAAACTGTAATTTATTTCTTTTACCAAAAAAAATAATAAAATTAATAATGTATATTCTGAATTAATTATTTCCTATTCAATCCTTCCAAATTAGAATTTGTCTCATTTAATCTCCTTTCTCAAAAAGTATCATAAGCATTGTGTCAGACAGGGTCTAGGCAGGAAACTGATAGTACACATTCTTGTTGTTTCACTGATAAGAGCTGGTGTGCATAGGGTTTAAGAAATGTAACAGAAGAAGTATTTGGACTAGTAAGAGAAGAAGGGTGATCGCCAGGCCTAAGTCTGAAAGGCAAAGGGAAGGAGCGGTTACTGGAACCTCAGAGATGCAGCTACATAGAGAGGGGCTGTGATTTTTGGTAGAGAAGCATCGTCCTGGAGCAACCCAGCAGGAAGGAATGGGGAAAAATAAACACTACAGTCTTATTCTCCTCCTTATTTTTTACTTTAGTTGACTTTCTATATTATTTTATTTTTTTTAATGCCAGTGAGTATCACTTGATTAAACCCAACCAAAAGCAAGAAAGCAAGGGAGCCCATTGTTTATTCCATATGGGTCTATATTCTAGAACACAGAGTAAACTATCAAAGAATAAAGAGTGGACTTGGAAGCGCAGATGGGAGCTATCTAGAGCAGACCAATAATCCAGTGATGGTGCTCCAATAGCAACATAAACAAAACGCTAAGGGAAGACAAGCCATGAAAAGAACTGTGGCCAGATTTTCATGGCAGGAAAGGCCAAGGTGGAAGACAAAAGGAAGATTTGGGGCAAAAAGTAATATTCCCAGCTGGGGGTTATTAAGGGAAAAAACAAGCATTTGGTGTCTTTAGAAGATTTTTAGTAACCCTAGAGAATTGGAAGGGAGCAAATGGAAATAATGAGGCCAAAATAGACTGAAATGCCAACTTAAGTAATTTTGTGTTCATTATATGAGTAGTGGGGACTTATCAGACTATTTGAGGCCAAAGAGTCCTATAATTAACCTACTGGTAAAAATAAGATGGAGGGAGGAAGCAGGAGGACATTTTGAGGCCATTTAAGAAATTTTTGAAATGATCCAGGCAAGCAGAAAGACTTGAATTAGATCTGTGGCAGAGAACTGAGTGGAAGAGACAGATTCAGAAAAACCTTTAGCAACAAAATCAACAATACTTAGTGATTCACTGGATGTAGGGGATGAGTTCGAGAAAAGATTTAATGATGGTTGGGTAGGTCGTGACCCCATAACTATAATACTTATTCCTGTGTACTATGTGCCAATAGCGTAAGCACTTTGCTTATATTAAACCATGTATCCTCACAATACACTTTTGAGATAGGTACACTATCATCTTTACCATTACTTAGAATTAAATTGAGGCATAGGGTGCCTGGGTGGCTCAGTTGTTTAAGCGACTGCCTTCAGCTCAGGTCATGATCCCAGGGTCCTGGGATCGAGTCCCGCATCGGGCTCCCTGCTCTGCAGGGAGCCTGCTTCTCCCTCTCCCACTCCCCCTGCTTGTGTTCCCTCTCTCACTGTGTCTCTCTCTGTCAAATAAATAAATAAAATCTTTAAAAAATAATAAAAAAATAAATAAATTGAGGGATAGAATAATTAGGTAAGTTCCCTAAACTCACACAGCTAACAAACTGTAGAGGTGAGTTTCAAAACCAAGCAGTCTGGCTGCAGAGTTACAACAATAATCACTTCCTTTTACTAACCCCAATTTCTAGCTCATTGAAAAATTGGTTCATTTATTTCTTTAATTTTGGGCTGTTGTTTATAAACAGAAGGATTCGTATAAAGTTGCAGAAGCCTGTAACTACTTCCTTTGTAAGTCACTGAAATTTCCTTTTTAACCTTTCTATGGATCAAACTCATGGCATCCAATCAGATGATTAGAATCTAAAGTGAAATGTGTGTTCTTAAATAACGGTCACTGAAAGAATTTTTCCCTTCATTGAGCTGTGGTACCTCATGTTGCCTTATTCTACCTTTTCCTGTTAGACATAGATTCTATCCTAGCACTGCCCAAAAGAAAGACAAGGCAAGCCAGAAAAGCAAGACAAGTATGTACTTCTAAATGTTCTAATTGACACAATAAACAAAGTAATGAGAAACAGGTTGGAAAGTTCAGGAACATTCCAGAAAACCATCCTCGCTTCTAACACCAACTGAAAGTCTGGGGGTCCTCAAAACCATCCTCACCTGTGACACCAACTGCAAGATCACCCTCATTTTTTGGTAATTTTTTAGAGGTTCTCATTGAACTCACTGAAAGCATTTATACTTGCGGTTAGGGTTTATTACAGTAAAGGACTACAGGTTAAAATCAGCCAAGGGAAGAGATACATGGGCAGAATCCTGGAAAGTTCTACACATGGAGCTTCCAGCTGTCCTCTCCCAAGGGTGTCATGGACAATTTTAACCTTCCCAGCGTCAATGTGTGGCAATATGCAGAGTATTGCCAACCGAGAAAGCTCATCTAAGACTTGATATCTAGAGATTTTAATGCAGCTCCATCCCATGGACATAGCTGGCTGCCCACATGGTTAACCTCAGTCTCCATACCCCCCAAGATTTAGCTGATACCATGTGACTCAAAGTCCTCATCATAAATCACATTGATAGTACCAAGACTATCAGGTAAACAAGACATTCTTATCAGGCAGGACATCACAGGGCAAAGGCCAGACCTCTCTTTGAACAAGGTTAAATTCTTTACACACAAGTGAAATGGATTTTAATAACATATTTAATTTAGCTCAGTATATCCAAAATATTATCATTTTAACATACAATCTATATAAAAATTATTGAGATATTTTACTTTTTTGCATACTAAGTCTTTGAAATCCTGTGTGTATTTTATGTTTACAACCAATCTCCATTTGGACTAGCCACATTTCAAGTATTTTATTTTATTTTTTTTAGCTACCTATGGCTAGTGGGTACTCTATTGGGCAGTGCAGCTCTATATTCTGCTTATCTTTGCTGAATCTAACAAAGCTTTATATAGTTTTTCTGTAGGCATAATTATCACTGTGTTCTAATATTTTTATCTATCATTAGAAATGTATTAAGGGGCGCCTGGATGGCTCAGTCGTTAAGCGTCTGCCTTCGGCTCAGGTCATGACCCCGGGGTCCTGGGATTGAGCCCCGCATCGGGCTTCCTGCTCGGAGGGAAGCCTGCTTCTCCCTCTCTCCCTCCCCCCTGCTTGTGTTCCCTTTCTCGCTGTGTCTCTCTCTGTCAAATAAATAAAATAAAATCTTTAAAAAAAAAAAAGAAATGTATTATTACAAAACTTTTCCTATCACACTTAAAATTGATGCTTATAATGTAATTTTTTTCCAAACACAAAACCAAAAGCAGTATCAGCAAAAAAAGCAGTATTTCCCATTTGAAATCCAAATTTATATTCCTTATCTATGAAGTCTTTGATTTCTTTTAGATTGGTTTCAACATGTTAAGGTGACACTCTCAATGGCTAATGACTGTGTTACTTCTAATTCAAGTTTCTACTTTCAGTGCACCTGGTTTTGACATAGCATTTAATGTCCCTTCTCTCTTTCAACGCCAATCCAGTACAATAAGGGTAAGACTTTAGAGAATTCTAAAATATTACTTTTTGTGCAAACTCTCCCCTTACTAAAAGGGATGTTTGGCATAATTTTTAATCTTAAAATGAAACTATTTCAAGAAGTTTACAAAAACCTCAAAAATATCTAGAACCTACTTAACTTATCACCCAAAACAATCAGGAAACACTATTAGCTATTAGAGAAAAAATTTTTTTCAGCATAGTTACAGTCCAACACTATAAAATTTACATTTAAAGATTTTATTTATTTATTTGAGAGAACGAGAATGAGAAAGAGAGCACATGAGAGGGGGGAGGGTCCGAGGGAGAAGCAGACCCCCTGCTGAGCAAGGAGCCCGATGCGGGACTCGATCCCGGGACTCCGGGATCATGACCTGAGCCGAAGGCAGTCGCTTAACCGACTGAGCCACCCAGGCGCCCCTATAAAATTTACATTTAAACTTCAGGGAAGAAAACCCACTTTATAGAATAGTATGTGCTATTTAGTATGGCTTATTTTCCTTGTATATAAACATATAAAAAAGACCATTCTAAAAGGTAGTTCTAATGGTGGCTTTTGAAATGCCAAGTCGTAAAGGTCAAAGTCAGCCTGCAAGTGCCTTAACATTACTTCCTGGATTCATTTCTCCATCTGTGGTGTGAGCTCCTATGGTGGAAGGGCACGTGGTGGGCTGGTAGTCAGTTGAAATGCGCTTAATGATTTTAAATTCACTCTTTCTTCATTAGAATTTTACAATATCCTTAGTCTTATATATTTCCCTCATTTTCTCCTTTCTTTTTTTTTAAAGATTTTATTTATTTATTTGAGAGAGAGAGAATGAGAGACAGAGAGCATGAGAGGGAAGAGGGTCAGAGGGAGAAGCAGACTCCCTGCCAAGCAGGGAGCCCGATGCGGGACTCGATCCCGGGACTCCAGGATCATGACCTGAGCCGAAGGCAGTCGCTTAACCAACTGAGCCACCCAGGCGCCCCGTCATTTTCTCCTTTCAAAGATCTTCAAATCATACTATCTTCTACCTTCCATAATGGGTACCTTTCCAACGCAAACACCATTGTATGTGAAGTTGTCTCTACATTTTCTGTTGCTGTTCATTGTGTGCTTTTTGTCTATGATCTTTGTCCTTGTTTTATGAACTACATTCATGAGATAGAAAGGTCTGATTCAGAGTATTCAGAAATTCTGGAATGAGACCATTCTTCTAAATTCTATTCATAGTATTTTTTCTTATTTTACCTAAATGTGGGAGGTGATTTTTATTTTTAGGGGGTGGGAGAAAATCATCTCGACATTAGCCTTTTTTTGCCTAGAAAATTGATGCTCCTTTTTTGGCCACATTTTCTGGTGTGTGTGTGTGTGTTTATCAAGTGATATTCCAAGAATTTTTTGTGACCTTTAAAAGCCCTTTCCTATTTTCCTAATAGTGGACACATCTGTTGCTTCTTTAGTTAGGACTCTTAATCCCTTTCTCCTCTTATGAGTTAAAAATATAGGATATATTTTTTTATAGGGCACCAAAAGAAGGATATAACTCTTCTCGTGGTGCTTTGCCCTTGTAACATTTATGAACAAATAATTAGTGCTGCTTGATATAGCTGGAACTCTGTCCTTTCCCACTAAAACAGAGTCATTTTTTTTTTTTCCTTTTTTAAATGTTACCTTAAGATCTCCTTCTCCTTTCAAGGCCATAAGTGATTCTTCCTTTAAAGTGTTATATGATTTATTGAATTGGAAATGTCACTTCAAAATAAACTGCATTTTATTGTAAATTAGTAACCTATCAAAAGCCCTTACCACCAACCCAGTCAATACCCTGACCACACATATATGAAGCAGAGCTAGATGAATTTACAACTAATGCATCTTGTCTCAGTCCGTTTGGGCTGCTATAGCAGAATCATAGACTGGGTGGCCTAAACAACAAAACATTTATTTCTTACAGTTCTAGAGGTTAGAAAGTTCAAGATCAATGTGCTGGCCAGATTCTGTGTCTGGTGGGGGCCTGCTTCTGATTGAGAGAGGTTCTTCTCTCTGTGTTCTCCGTGGCTGAATGGCTGAGAGAGCTCTCTGGGGCCTCTTTAATAAGAGCACCAATCCCACTCATGAGGGCTCCACTCTCATGACCCCCATCTCCTCCCAAAGGCCCAACTTCCCAATACCATCACATTGGGTGTTAGGATTTCAATATGTGCATTTGGGGGGGGGGACACAAACATGCAGGTCACAACACATCTCTAGTTACAAATATTTCTGGACATCTACAGAAAGGTAAAATTAGAAAGCTGTGTCTTTCTGAAAAACACACCTAATGTTATCATGGAATTCAAACAGACAAAAAGTGAATAAATAAAAAAGGATCATTTCATAACTACAAGATAGAGCCAAAATAAACATTTAAAATCAAAGCAAGAAAAGGAAGTCTGTGTTGCTGGCCATGGCGATGGCTTTGCTCTTAAATATCCCTGAGTCTACCCATAAGGATAAAAAAAGCTGCATTAGGTTGCCAGATAAAATGTAAGATATCTAGTTAAAACTTGAATACATCTTTAGCACAAGTATGTCTCAAACAGAACATGGGACATAATCATACTAAAAACTATATATTGTTCATCTAAAATTCAAATTTACTGGGCATCCTGAATTTTTATTTGCTAAATATGGCAACTTTTCTTTATTTGCTAAATCTGGAGACAAACACTATAGCTCTGTACAACCTGTTAGTATCAACATTTGTAACAGAGGGCAGTAATGATGCATCTTACAGGATTCAGGAAAAACCCTGAACCCCAGCAGGTGCTCCCTGGAAACAGCAGCAAGCCTTTGGGGAACAGAAACTAGGCAGGATCTCCACATTTTCCAAGTTGCCGATGAGTACTTGGGACCTGCAGTGAGGTCCAGGGGAGGTAGAGTAGGCTGGAGGAGCTCCCTTCAGGATGAAAGGAGAACCCCCTTGGAACAGAATCTAAAATTAGCTGAATAAAGACAGATGGTGCAAATGAAAATGAAGGTCCAGAAAGTTAAGAAGGGCCACAAGCTAGCATATCTTTAGTCCTCATGTTTGAACAGTTCACAAAGACAATAGAAGAGGGCTGTGAATTGTGTAAGACTGATGAATCACAGAACTGTACCTTCGAAACAAATAATACATTATGTATTCAAAAAAAAAAAAAAAAGAAGAAGATAGTAGAAAGGGAAAAATGAAGGAGGGGAATTGGAGAGGGAGACGAACCACGAGAGACGATAGACTCTGAAAAACAAACTGAGGGTTCTAGAGGGGAGGGGGGTGGGAGGATGGGTTAGCCTGGTGGTGGGTATTGAGGAGGGCACATTCTGCATGGAGCACTGGGTGTTGTGCACAAACAATGAATCATGGAACACTTCATCTAAAACTAATGATGTAATGTATGGGGATTAACATAAGAATAAAATTTTAAAAAAAAATACCTAAAACAATGGGGGTATGTCAAAGGGGCCCAGGAGCCAACCTTAAGAGCTTCTAATGGCTAAACCAGAACAATTTGAACAACAAAATAGTGTAGTATTATAAACTAGAGTATAAAATAAGTATTACATGAGTGCATGCTGATTTAAATAAATAACTGAAAAATAAATTAATGAAGAGAGGAAGACAAGTCTCCTGTGCAAAAGGCCCCCAAAGAACTTATTTAGAGACTGCCCCTTCAAGGAAATGGAATACAACACCTCCTAATCCTTAAGTGTGGGTTCTCAGAGTTGACTCTGAGTATAATATGAAAGGTGTGTGTTAGGGTTGAAAGTAGAAGACTAAATTACAGTGGAGAAACCTGATAAACACGGTGTCAGTAGGTAATCAAGGTTAACATCAAGAATGGTAAGTCATGTTGATAAAATCTATCCTTGATATGACATGATGAGAATGGCACTTTACTTCAATGGTTTTTTGTTTTAAACCCCATAATCCCGATTTAATCATGAGAAAAAGATTAGCCAAACCCATACTGAGGAATATTCCACAAAATAAATGACTAGTGCTCCCCAAAACTGTGAAGGTCATCCAAAACAGGGAAAGTTTCACAGTCTGTAGGATCCTAAGAAGACATGATGACTAAAGGTAATGTACTAACTATCCTGGATAGGATCCTGGAACAGAAAAGGAAAAAAAAAAAAAAGACAGTAGATAAAAACTAAGGAAATCTGAATAAAATATAAACTTTAGTTAATAATATTATATAAATATAGATTCATTAGTTGTAACAAGATACTCATGCTAATATGTTAACAACAGGGGGAATTGGCTGCAGGGTATATATAATCTCTTTGTACTATATTTACAATTTTTTGGTAAGTATAAAACTACTCCAAAATTAAAAGTTTTTTTTTTTAATGTCGCAAATATTTTCTCCTAGTCTGTTAACTGTCTATTAATTTTGTCTGTGGTAACTTCATTGAACAGAAATCTAGACATGACTGTTGCTTCAGTAAAAGTAATAGTCATGGAGGTAAAGCAAAGTAGACAGATTTGGGAAATAGTTTAGACAATGGTAAATGAGCTCTGAGGAGCAAAAGCAAACAAGATACTGGGATGGATTCTAAACTTTTTTACTTCAAGAACTGGGTGGTTAATCTCTAGAGGCTACATGGTCTTTATTGTGATTGTAAATAGTATCCTATTTTGTATTTCAGTTTCTAAATGTTAATTGCTCTTGTGAAGAAATACTACTGATTTTTACATATTGATCTTGCTGCAATGCCAATAGTTCTAATAGTTTGCTGATTATATGGGGTTTTCTTTGTAAATGATCAATTAATTACAAATACCGAGCATTTGTCTTCTTCCTTTTAATTCACATACGTGCTTGCTCCCTTTGTATTTAATTGGACAGAATCTCCAATACTATCTTAAAAGTAGTATATCAGAGTTTCACCTAATTCCTAATATTAAATCTTCTGAAATTTCTTTATTAAATATGACATTTGTTATTGGCTTGTATTTACTAATTTGTTTGTTTTGCTTTATATCGCAACTGGGGATGAGTGTCAATAGAGGTGAGGAGAGACAGATTTTATCTGATTAAGGAAGTTTCCTTTTATTTCTGCTTTTTGAAGAACTTTAAAAAAAATCTCAGATGTATTTTGAACATTATCAAAAGCTTTCTCTGTGCATATTTAGATGGTCATGTGATGTTCGCTCTGCATCCATTATTGTGATAAATTATATTATTATGTTACTGATGTTGACTGTCCTTGCATTCCTGAGATAAATCCTTTTTGATTCATGGTGTTTTTTAAAATATGCTGCTGAACCTTGTTGGCTAATTAATATTTAGAAATTTTTAATCTATGCTCAAAAGAGAAATTGGCTTATACATTAATTTTCTCGGTGTCTTCATCTAATTTTAATATTCTGCTGAATATTTTTTCATTTGTTCTTTCAATTTATTATATATTCTCCTCCCTGCTCTGTATCATGGAAGGTGACTGAATAGATTCCTTCAATGGGTTCCGTTGTCCTCTGACTTCTGGTGTGGCTGTCAATGATTTCCTGGCAGGGGATTCAAGGGCAGGATATGAGTGAAGTCTCGGTACTTAACACCCCAATTCCCTTTCTGTTAGATTGCAGTTTGATGCATTTTTCTACAAAAATCCCAGCTCCACTCTGGATTTTGTAAATAATACCCTTGAATCGCCCTTTTAGGCCAAAGAGTGATATTGGCTTCTTCTGTTTTAAGTCTGAGTGCAAAACTATTTTCTGTTGGTTTTCTTAAAGTCAGCCCATGCCAAAGTAGAGTCCCTTAATGAAAATCTCCTCAATTCCTCAGTGTGAATGTGCCAACGACTTCTGCTGGGACCCTGAATGACAGAGATATCAAAGTGACACATCAAAACATGAGTTGCACATCTTTTCTGCTATAAGAAGTTGTATAAAATATACACATATTCCTTGGGAATTTGGTGGAACTCATCCATAATATCCTCTTTTTAGGGGTAAAGATTTGGTAGTAGTTCTTAATACGTACAAATTTTCTGTTATAGTGTCTGTTTGGGGTATTATATTGTCAAAAATATTTATTTCCTTAGAATTTCAAATTGTTGGCATTTAGCAGTTCATAATTTCTTGGGTAACCTGTGGATATCTTTCACACCTGCAACTATTTCCCTTTTTTTTAATTAAAAATTAAATTGGAACACTTGTACATTGCTAATGGGAATATAACATGTTGCAGCCACTGTGGAAAACGGTTGGATGATTCCTCAATAAGTTAAAAGTACAATTACCATATAACCCAGCAACTCCATTCCTGGGTAAATACTCCAAAGAACTGAAAACAGGTGTTCAAGCAAAAACTTGTATAAAAATATTTATAGCAGGACAATTTCCAATAGCCAAAAGATGGAAATAACTCAAATGTCTACAAACTGGTGCATGGATAAACAGAATGTGATATATCCATACAATGGAATATTTTTCCACCATCAAAAGGAATGAAGTTCTGATACCTACTACAACATGGGTGAGCATTGAAACATTATGGTAAGTGAAAGAAGCCAGACGCAAAAGCCATATATGCTTCCATTAAATGAAATAACCAGAAGAGGCAAATCCATAGAAAGAGTACTGAAAGGGAAGAAAACAGTGACACTAATTGTTGAGGAGGATTGATCCATAGGTTGCTCTTAAGCATTTACTATCCTTCTCCCTCTTCTGCTCCCCAGGAGTCTCAATAATAATTCGGTGAGTAACCGACTGAGCCACCGAGGTGACTGAAGAGGCTGCCGTTTTGGGTTGCTTTTTTGTTGTTATTAATTCGTTTATAATCCACCTCATTCCAAAAATGACTTGAGTTGATAAATGCCTAAATCCAGAGCATTGATGTCTGTGCCCATCATTGCCAAAACTCCCTACATACATGTGGCTAATGCTTCAGAGAGCAATTTCACAGACAGATTTTAATAAAATAACTACTGTAGTTTATACTGTTCTTTTATTGGAGGAGGTTGACCTAGAACTCAGAACGGAAGTCCTAAAATGTCTGTGTTGGGAATATCTCCCTGTCCCTCCTAGTGGTATACTGGGAGGATTTTCATTCAAGAGCTACCAGCATATGATCCCTTGACCAGTGGCAGAAATGATGCTAGGTTGTGCCACAGGACTTTGTTCCAAGCCTGTCCTGCAGGGAGAAATTCTCCACCTCCCTACTGTCCTTGCAATATCTCAGAATACTTGTAAGCAAAGGAAAGTGGTGGCATTCAAAAGAAACCTTCTGGGATGCCTGGGTGGCTCAGTCAGTTAAGTGGCTGCCTTTGGCCTGGGTTAGGGTCCCAGGGTCCTGAGATGGAGTCCCACATCGGGCTCCTTGCTTGGCAGGGAGCCTGCTTCTCCCTCTCTCTCCCTCTGCTTGTGCGCTCTCTGTCAAATAAATAAAATCTTAAAAAAAAAAAAAGAAACCTTCTTTTTCTTTTCTTTTTTTTCTTCAATTTCAACTCAATTAGCCAACATCTAGTACATCGTTAGTTTCAAATGTAGAGGTCAGTTATTCATCAGTTGCATATAACACCCAGTGCTCATCACATCACATGCCCTCCTTAATGTCCATCACCCAGTTACCCCATCCCCCCACCCACCACCCCTCCAGCAACCCTCAGTTTGTTTCCTAAAGTTAAGAGTTTCTCATGGTTTGTCTCCATCTCTGATAACTTCCCATTTAGTTTTCCCTCCCTTCCCCTATGATCCTCTACACTGTTTTATATTCCATGTATGAGTGAAACCATATTAATTGTCTTTCTTTGACTGACTTATTTCACTTAGCATAATACCCTCCATATACATTGATATAAATGGTAAGATTTCATCCTTTCTGATGGCTGAGTAATATTCCATTGTGTGTGTGTGTGTGTGTGTGTGTATACCACATCTTCTTTATCCATTCATCTGTTGATGGACATCTGGGCTCTTTCCATAGTTTGGCTATTGTGGACACAGGCAGCAACCTCTTGGACCTCGGCTGCATCAAATTTTTGCTAAACATATTTCCAAAGTCAAGGGAAACAAAGGCAGAGGAAACCGTCTAACATGTATACGCATGGATAATCTAATTGAAATTTTTTCCTGAATCAAGAGGGGGATAAAACATCCTTCTGTGACTGCCTTTGAAACAAACAAAACAAACAAACAAACAAACAAACAACGATAGTAGGGTCTGGTAATCTTTGGGTGTGAGATATAGATAGATAGATAGATAGATGATAGATAGATAGATAGATAGATAGATAGATAGATAGATAGATAGATGATAGATAGATAGATAGATAGATAGATAGATAGATAGATAGATAGATAGATAGATTTGAAGATTTTATAAACAGAGAAAAAATGTGGTTTCTCCTATGGATATAGTAAATGAAAATTCTATGAAGATAAAGTGGGAAAAGCAAGCTGGTTAAAAAATGCCTATTTTAAAACAGAAACAAACTCATAAATACAGAAAATAAATTGGTGGCTACCACAGCAAAAGGGAGTTGAAGGGTAGGCAAAAGAGATAAAGGGGGTCATTGGTAGGGTGATGGATGGTAACTAGAATTTTGGGGGTGATCACCTTGTAGTGTATACAGATGTCGAATTATAATGTACCCTTGAAACATATAATAAAAAAGGTTGATTTAAAAATGAAATCAGATACCTCTGCTCAGAGAAATTCTCTGAATTAAGTAACATCTAAGATGAAACCATATTTTTTTAAAAGATTTTATTTATTTATTTGCGAGAGAGAGAATGAGAGAGAGCACATGAGAGTGGGGAGGGTCAGAGGGAGAAGCAGACTCCCTGCCGAGCAGGGAGCCCGATGCGGGACTCAATCCCGGGACTCCAGGATCATGACCTGAGCCGAAGGCAGTCGCTTAACCAACTGAGCCACCCAGGCGCCCCTAAGATGAAACCATATTACAAACATCAATAATACTACTAAATTGGGTTACATTTAAATCTAATGCTTTAAGAGAGATCCATTTGAATAAGGACATTATTTTTTTTAAATCTTCTATCTACCAAAAAGAAATCTCTATGTAATCTATGTATTATCCATGCCCAGGACCTAATAAAAGTATATTCAATGAGTGAATAAAGAGCTAATATTGGAGATAATTAACTTTATAGAAATTTCTTCAGAATGGGGAAACCTCCATTTGCCACTAATTTTCTATAATGCAGTTTTATTTGTTAAATCTTCAAAATGAGAAAAATTTTTCTTATACTACTGTGTCATTTTTAAAGAATATGAGAATGTCGTTATGTCATGATGACCAGATAATATATGAGGATAAAATGGCATTTCTTTGTTCAAGGCAACTAAAATTTTTTGACAAAAGGAAGATTTATTTGGCATTCTAGAAAATAATTTTATTAGGGGACTGAAAATTCAGGGAAAACTTGATAGAAAGAGAAATCTCCAATGGAGTTCCTATAAACCAAATTAAATTAGAACTCATTGACATTAAAATAAAGAAAAGTAAGCTCAATAATGGGAGGAGGTAAAACAAATATCTGGCCAAAATTAGAGAATTATTCATATGAAGCAAGAAAGTATGCTGTGGTCCTAACTATGACCTCGGAATGAAAAGTAGAATAACTAGTATACATGTAATAAGATATATAAATCACTGGTAAGCTGGAAAGAAAAATGGAAGAGTCTGATAATTTGTGAATAGAAAAAGGTTAGTAGTGATAAGGAAATTGACAAACTAAAAATTGTAATAATAATCATGTTAATTTCCTCAGCAATCATTTTTTGAAAACCTACCATGCGTTGATCTTAAGTGCTAGGAATACAAAACTGGACAGATGATTTGCACACCTCTAGGAGTTCACATTCTAGAGATAGAGAAGGATGTATATGAGAAAAAAATAAATACTAATACAAAAATAATATAATACAGTTTGATACATTTTTTTTTAAAGAGGCATGAATAAAGTGTTTTAACAGCATAAAGGTTGCGGGGAGGTGTTATTCTCCTGAGTTGTCAAAAGCCTCTCAGAGAGGTGGCAGTTCGGCAGGGTAGTGCTGAACTCTTGACGAGGGAAGCACTGGTCGGTCCCAGGTGATGGGAGATGACTGTGGGTGAGAGCATGGTAAACACAGGAAGAAGCAAATGCCAAGTGTTTTAAAGCCAGATTCTTACCACTCTGAGTTTGACATTAGTCATAGCTAGCCATCCGCTGACAAAGGACGTGCCTAAGAGTAACATCACTTTGCTTCTCTGTAATTTTATCCCCATCGTTCCTGTAGCATGGCATCTAAAGTTAAGCACTTTTGTGCATATCTTGGCATTGGCTGCAACATTTCCTTCTCCTCTGCTCCGAGTTAATTACAGACATGATTTGTCCGTTTCCTCTAATGCTTTACTAATTACCTCTTTCTAATTTCCACCACAGTGTGTGTGTGTGCGTGTGTGTGTGTGTGTGTACACGTGCTGATTGATTATTTTCTGGTCACTGAATTAACAAAGAAAGAGACCACGTTTGAAGTAGGCAAGATTTTTTGTATGCCACTTTGAAGGCCCCTTTCAGACTCTAAGGTATTCTTTCTTGGCCCCGGCATCCCCAGGTATAAAAATTCATTAATAAATTAGATTCAAAACATCTCTTCTCCCAAGTAGCATTTGCGTTCTAAAGGAGGTTAGAATAAAAATTCTTTATAATATGATTTTAGCATCTGTAGCAGATGAGAGAGAAAGATCCCTGGGGGGAGGGCAAGCCTTCATCGTATTCCATACTGTACCGTGTTCCTCCCCCATGTAATGCAAACACATATTTCTCCCCAAGGTAATGCAAACTTTGAATATAAAACTTTCTAAGTTATAATAAGCATTTTAATTCATTTAATTAGTCAATTTTAAAAAAGAATCCTTTTTTTTTAAGATTTTATTTGTTTATTTGTTAGAGAGGGTGAGAGAGAGAGAGCACAAGCAGGAGGGATGGCAGGCAGACGGAGAAGCAGGCTCCCCGATGAGCAAGGAGCCTGATGCAAGACTCGATCCCAGGACCCTGGATCATGACCTGAGCCAAAGGCAGATGCCTAACCAACTGAGCCACCCAGGCGTCCCTAAAAAAGAATCTTAAAACAGAATAATATCACATTATTTTTGTTAATAAAGAATCTTACAAAGCATTTTTACTTGCCTGGTTTTATTTAAGCCTTAAGATAGCCATTGGTGGTGTTTTCATTTTTATCCCCGTTTTAGAGATGGACCAAGTGAGGCTCAGTGAGGAATTAAGTGGATTGCTCCAAGTTATACACCTAGTAAGTGATAAATCCTGGGCTTCAGTTCAAGCATTGTGTGTCTCAGTTGACTTTTTTTTTTTTTTCACTACCTCTATGTTCCTTGCTCTGTTCTTTGCTACCCTACAAGTTTCTCATCCGAGAGTGCTCGGCCCACCCACAGAAATAATAATTCACTTTGTGTCAGCTCACAAAGATGCCTTCTTCATATCTCAAGTTATGAAAAACACAGCTCCAGAAGCTATCGTGGGTGATTATGGAGGTCAGAGTAGGGCAGAAGAAGGGTTAGTGCTCCAATTAAGCAGAGTCAACCCAAGGTAAAAGCAGGTTTTTGATAAAACAGGTCATTCGTCCTTCTACCTCCAGCTTTTCCTCCTCTAGCCCACCCACCTGCTGCACTCCAGTCCTGGGAAACTACAAGATAGCTGCCCTTGCTCTCTAACACCCAACCCAGCTTGGTCCTGCAGGGTCTTATGCTGCCTGCATCCCTTAAATTCTTATTCCCCAGATCAGGAAAGGGCTACCACTTAAACTCCACTTAGTGGTTTTTATTAGAAGAAAAGTGGGAAGGTTTTTACTCCTTCCAGTGAATTTCATTTGAATCTGGAAATAAAAAAAGAAGATTGTGGAATGAAAGCAATCAGGAGGGTGGAGGAACTTTGTCATTCCAAAATTATTGCACAAAAATAGCCACATATTCTGAAAATACATAGGGCTCCTCTAGCATTTCTGAATAGCTATTACTATTCTTATTATTTTGTTAAACAGAGCCTTATTGTTTTGTTCTGCTAGGTTTTGTTTATATTATAGAATCATGTGCTGCATAGAACATCTATAAAGAATGATGATTTAAGATGTAGATTAGTACTTTTATTTGGAAGTTTTAACAAATAAGGTTAATGACCAGGATATATATCATGACAGTAAAGTGTGTCAGCTGTGAAGACAGCCTGATTCAAATATCATATAGTCACCTGCTAACTGGGTGACAATCATACCTCAATGCCTCATCTGTAAAAAGGGGAAAAAAATACTTGGGGGAAAATGAAACTAAATAATGGCTGTAGACTATTAAGTCTTCAATAAAGACTGATTTTTTTTTTTAAATATTTTATTTATTTGACAGAGAGAGACACAGCGAGAGAGGAAACACAAGCAGGGGGAGTGGGAGAGGGAGAAGCAGGCTTCCTGCTGAGCAGGGAGCCTGATGCGGGGCTCGATCCCAGGACCCTGGGATCATGACCTGAGCTGAAGGCAGACGCTTAATGACTGAGCCATCCAGGCGCCCCAAGACTGATTATTATTGAAAGGCAATACACTTGATTCTCATTATTCATGATAGTTTTGTTCGTATACAGTAGCTGTGAACAACAGATTAGCAAACGCTGAACCATTGTTCCTAAGAAAGAGAGGGTTAGGTTCCTGTAAGACTTCGGTCACAACATTTTTGTCAACTGAACAATACAAAATCTTGTTTTATATGTGTTCTGTTTAAAGACATTTCAATTCATAGATATGATTGATTCATTAACATTGAGCTCATGGCCAATAGCACTATAACTCATACCTAAATGAAGCTGATCCAACACATGTATTTTGTCTGTAAGGCACAGCACAGCCTTCTTACCCTTTGGAACACTAGGCAGCATTTCAGCACCTCTGTTTGGATGCCATTTTAAACAGAGAAATCACCAACAAAAATTACAAGAATTCAAAAACCATGGCACTAAATAGATCATGAGAAGGATACCTACTTACAATATGAAAAAAGAAGGCAGAGCATCCGTCACCTTGTTGGACCTCAACTGGGAGTGTGCATGTGTGGTGACTCAAAGTTTTTGATCTATTGTACATGTCTGCAAATGACCACACAAGGGTGATAAGTATTGATGTGGGGGTTAGAAATAAATATTAACAAATAGAGGAGCTCAATATGAAATCCAAGAATAGTGAGGATGGACTATATAAGGTCGTAGCTAAGGGCTTGTGGTCTGTCATCAGTCTGGTCTCACTGCTCACCATCTATGTAGTCTTGGGAAAGTGATTTGTCTACTCTCAGTCTCAGTTCCCTCACCTGGGAAATAAAAACAGTATCTCTAAACTCTTGTACATGTGATGAGAATTAAATGAAAATCTGCATGTAAAGTGTTTACCTGACACATGACAAATCACCAAAAACATAAATTACTAATGCAAGGAAGACTAAACAAGGCAACAAGAATTAACTTTAACAGAAATAGAATTTTCTAACCTCTCTTAAAATGCTGGGGGTAAAAGGTTTGACTGAATAATTTACTACTTCCTCTTATGTCCTGTTTAAGAGCAGAACCAATTTTAGTGACAGATATAAAGGGTGTTATATTCTAATAGACAAATGATTTTGGTGAAGTATAAATCAATAATGTCCTTTTGAGGGTCCTAATGAAGTATATAGGTGCTAACTTTTAAATTGGGCCTTGTGATAGAATTTCAATTAATGCAAATGAAATAGAAAGTTGAACTATAAGTACTAATTTTATTTGCCTAGATTAAGCTGGAAAAATGAGATCAAGTCTCTAAGGATCCGATCTCAATGTTGAAAGATAAATGCACAGAAACAGTCACATGACTTAAATTTCATCTCTTTTGCTATGTTTTAAGTCATTCCTATTTTTTTAAGTTGGTCCTTTTTTAAAAAAAAACCTAGCTTCTGGGGCATCTGGGTGGCTCAGTCAGTTAAGCAAGCAGCTGCCTTCAGCTCAGGTCATGATCCCACGGTCCTGGGGTGGAGCCCCATGTCAGGCTCTCTGGTGGGGGGTGGGGGTGGAGCCTGCTTCTTCTCCCTCTGTCTGCCACTCTGCCTGGTTGTGCGCGCACTCTCTCTCTCTCTCTCTCTCTCTCTGTCAAATAAAGAAAAAAGAAAATCTTGAAAAAAAAAAAAAACCAAAAACCTAGCTTCTGCTAGAAATCCTAGTAAGGTATTTTCAAACTTTACCATCCAGCTGTGCAATGACAAAAGAGAAAAAGTGAAAAACAACATTAGTTATTAACCCAAAAATTCTGCTCAAAAACTAGTGCCTAACATTTCATTGAAAGAATATTTAAATTATGTCTCACTTTATTTCAATTAGGTATATTCAATATTCAAAATTTCACCAGTTAGTACAAAACAAAATAATGGATGATGAAATCAGAAAGAGAGCAAATGAGTGGGAGTTTTTTTCATGTGCTACTTTGTGATTACAAAATGCCTAGAGGTGAAATGACAAACATTTCAGGTTGTACATACGTCATCAAATTAAAAATGTCATCAAAATGAGCTAGAGAAAAATATACTCTATAGATGTGGTTCTCAACTATTTTTGGATTACTTTGAGAATCTAAAAAAAAATAAAAAAACTAAAATACCAAAGAATTTTCTCCCCAGAGAAAATGTATATATATATATATACATTTTAAATACACATATGTTTCTTTCTTTCTTTCTTTCTTTTTTACAATGTTAGTGGGTTTAAAGCTGTACTGGGGGTCCATGTACCTGGTGTTAATAACCCAAAGACGGAGAGAATGTCACTTTTAATAATTTCTCACAGATAAAGCTTTGAAAATAATTGAAAAATAATAATTTAAACTATTTTAGGGAAGCTAAAGTAGATGCTATACCTTTTTTGGAGTTTGCTTCCCCAATCCTCTTCCTCAGATATGAACTAAAACTGCTGCTTAGAAAAAAACAAAGCAGCTTCTAACATTTGTTTATCCTTTTTGTACTGAGAGAGCTTTGTGGATTTTCAGTAAATTAGTATAGACGCTGCTGGGACTTGCCTCGTGAAAAGTCTACACATCCCATTGATTTCAATAAGGAAGGAAAAAAAGGAGAACTGTGAGCACAACAAGTCTTAAGAGTAAGAAATAGGGGGCGCCTGGGTGACTCAGTCGTTGGGCGTCTGCCTTCGGCTCAGGTCATGATCCCAGGGTCCTGGGATCGAGCCCCGCATCGGGCTCCCTGCTCGGCGGGAAGCCTGCTTCTCCCTCTCCCGCTCCCCCTGCTTGTGTTCCTGCTCTCGCTATCTCTCTCTGTCAAATAAATAAACAAAATCTTTGAAAAAAAAAGAAAAAAAAAAAAGAGTAAGAAATAGGAAGGGCGCCTGGGTGGCTCAGTTGGTTAAGCGACTGCCTTTGGCTCAGGTCATGATCCTGGAGTCACTGGATCGAGTCCCACATCAGGCTCCCTCCTCGGGAGCGAGCTTGATTCTTCCTCTGACCCTCCCCCCTCTCATGTGCTCACTCTCTCTCTCTCTCATTCTGTCTCAAATAAATAAATAAAATCTTTAAAAAAAAAAAAGAGTAAGAAATAGGAAGACATCATTCCAATCTATGATGTTTAATGGGTACTATTTGAAGTAATTATTCACTTCCTCCACCAGCCTATGGCCTAAAGCAAAGTATTATCATCACTTGGGTCAACAAGTGTCCTATGTGGCCACAACCTCTATTCTTACATATTTCACAGTTCATTATGCTCCATAGACATACCGGGGGGGGATTCATCTCAATCACATTACAAAAACATTCAGACTGGAAGCAATTCACTTTTCAAAGATCCACTGGCCACATCATTTGGTTTTATAGAAATATACAGTTGTAGCTGATAATGCCATCTAACACACTATGATCCAGAGTTTCAATCTGACATCCTTTGGTGCTTATCTTTGGCATCAACCAGAAGCTACATCTGATGCCAAGCTTGGTCATGCAGAGAATGTAAATTTAAAGAGCCATTTTCATTTATAACAAACAGACCCAGCTGGGAACACAGCTGTTAAATGAGAAGGCAAAGCAAAATTTCCCGCTACCTGGAAGGGCCTAATTATAAAACCACCTAGGCAAGCTTTCAAAATTCGTAAATGAACTAGCCCACCCTCAACAAGGGTTTAACTTAGAAAGAGAAAAAAAAAAAAAAAAGTTAAATTATCTGAATCACGTTTTACAGAAGTGATCAGGAGTATTTTTATAAAGTCCAAAATCTATATATGTCTTAATTGAAGCTACTTTTGATTCTTAACATAGATTCCTGGCTTCTCTATATACAAAATTGAAATCTAAAGTTTGGAATCATCCAGACGAAAAAGAAATGTGAATTACAAATTTTTTGTACCTCTATTCCAATGTCCTTCACTAAGAAAAAACAAGAGAAGACCCGTAAATACAGTGTATGAAAACAAAATCTAGAAATTTAAAAATAATAACAAGGGTTTTCAATAGTCAAGGGAGATAAATTCATTTACATATAAAGTGTCTGTGGCATTCTCTAACATTTTAGCAAGTTATAACATAAAATTTCATTGTCACTGTGGTATGTTGCTCATGGTTGTATTTTTTTTAAATTGACCTTGGGAAATAAAGTGATATTTATTCTACATTATTTGAACCAACATCTTAGTTGATCAGTTTTATCTATTCATTGTGCATCAGAGACCTCCCATTACACCAACCTGGGACCCCACAGACTACAGAAAGGTCCTAAGGAGGGAGAACTTCATAGTATTTCATTCCCTTCACCCCTTGTCTCCTTTCATCTTACTTTCTAAAACACACCCAATATTCCTAAGATAGATGTATAAAATATATATAGCATCTGTCCAGTAGTTACTCTCTAACAGGTGATAAACTTCTAAAGGTTTCTACATCTTAGTCTCTGTGGGCAGTATTAGTACCTCGCTGGAAACTTGTAGGTGTTTCGCAGATACTACTTAGTTTGGCTTTGGACTCATTCCATTTTGTAATTTATCCAAGAAGACACATCCTGTTACTAACCCCTGGCAGCAATTATGTTGGCTGACCTTGAGAAGTCATAGTTTTTAAGAGCATAAGTCGAATTTGAGGCTTGAATTTTTAATTTATATTACTTCCCTTCTGCTTATCAAATACTTTAATTCTTTATGTGAAAAAAAGATTTCATATTATTACCAAACTCTCACAAAATGTTTTTTAATGGGAATGTACTTTATGTAATGTAATTTGGTCTGGACTTTATCTAACAAATATCCGAGAAAACAAGGTAATTTAAAGAAAAACATTATAGAAATCAAACTTGTTCAACCTTTTCTCCATGTGTATAGCATTTTGACACAGTCATAATTCTTCCCTTTTTCACTTTTCTGTATTTATATTTAGACTTGTCACCTTTCCAATTAAGGTCATATCTTGTGGTTAAATAACGCTTCCTGCTTTATAACAGTGATTGCTGTTCAAATACTTCCTCCAACAAAATAATGCTAGTATACTAGTAAAAGTAAAAAATAGATTTCCAAAAACCCCTAAAAGAATGAGCACAAATGTGGTGCTCTTCAAAGGAATTTCCTCAGGGACGTAATAAAGGAGTAACAGGAGGAAAATAAACAGCAGGGAACAATATTATTAATGGTTAGAATTTATAAAGTGTCTGGCACTACTCTAAACAATATCATATTAATTTTCCCATGCAATCCTCACAAGAATCTTACGAGGTGTGATTTTCCAGATAAGAAAATTGGCAATAAGATTGAATTTACCGGGCGCCTGGGTGGCTCAGTTGTTTAAGCGACTGCCTTCAGCTCAGGTCATGATCCCAGGGTCCTGGGATCGAGTCCCGCATCGGGCTCCCTGCTCTGCGGGGAGCCTGCTTCCTGCTTCTCCCTCTCCCACTCCCCCTGCTTGTGTTCCCTCTCTCGCTGTGTCTCTCTGTCAAATAAATAAATAAAATCTTTAAAAAAAAAAAGATTGAATTTACCTATTAAATATGCCTACTAAATTTGCTATTAGGCTTCTGGAATAATTTGTCCTAGAGTTCTTTGTAGTTGGGTTTTTGATATTGGCTCAGGAAGAAGAAACTCTAAAACAGGGGTTGTTAACCTCAGAATTTTCTGGTGAGGGATCCATGGTTGAACTCAATGTATTAATAAACCCAGTGGAATGTTGTCCAAAGTAGTCTGAGTGCATTCATGGATTTTTTTCACAATTATATCCATAAGTTTTATGAGATCCACAAAAAGATCCCAGAGTAATAAAACCACCAACAACTAAAAGCTTAAGAACCAGTGTTCTAAAGGGGGGACATAGTGAAGATAGTGGAGCGAGGACATTTGAAAGCTTCCCCTCCAATAAAAGTACTTTGATAACTGGAAAAAATTATCAGAATCAATTTTTTAGAATCCTGAAATTAAGCAAAAGCTTATAACAGTTCAGAGAATGGGAGCATTTAGTGGGGAAAGTTAGCTAAATCTCGGTAAGAATAGTGAGATTTGTGGCATCTTTTACTTGCCCTGCCTAGTCCCATCCCACCCCTAGTTCCCCTGTTATCACATCAGTCTTAAGAATATCATCCAGCATTCACAGAACCAGAGGGAGCAGAACACTGTTGGAATTCTTTCAAGACCTCATTCCCAAAAAGGAGTCCTTATTTGCCCCAAGTAGTGGTTCCCTGAAAGATCCCACTTGAAAAGTTTGCCTTTATGGACCTCAGCTGAACTTACCCTGTGCTAAAAGCTTCTTCCCAGAGGCCATTTGTTGGATATTTTAACATCACTACTGCCTGAGGCAACAGATAACAGTTGGAGCAAATAATATATTAACCAATAAGTTTAAAAGGAAAAGTTGAGAAAGGAGATGTCCACAGAGGCTTTGAAAAACTCCAACATATTCCTGGAAATTTAGAATGCTACATGCAAGTGTAGAGTTGTTCGTGTACTCAGAAAAAATCTGAGAAGTCCCTCAACTCTCACCTCTGATTGATCCTGAGGGTCTGCAAGCAGGAAATGAAGGCTAAGTCAGAGTTGTAAATTGAACAACTGAAATAGAAGACAGGTCCTAACATGCACACAGAACCTTCAGAAAGAAAAAAAGAGGAGATTTATTGGTTCCAGATATTTAAAGAAATCTCTGTCTAATCATTAGCTGATCCTAAGCTAACTGATTAGAGACTTCAGTGGCAACAAACAACAAAGATATGTAACTTACAGAATCAGTTTAGGAAAGTCACAACCACAACAGGAAGCAGCAAAAACAAACCCTGGGGAGGGGGGAGAATCTGATTTTCAGAGTTGTCAAATCATATCATTTTTTAAAAAATATTTTATTTACTTATTTGACAGAGAGAGAGAGCATAAGCATAAGCAGGGGGGAGCAGCAGGCAGAGGGAGAGGGAGAAGCAGGCTCCCTGCTCAGCAGGGAGCCCAATGCGGGGCTTGATCCCAGGACCCTGGGATCATGTCTGAGCTGAAGGCAGATTCACTTAACTGACTGAGCCACCCAGGCGCCCCAAATCATATCATTTAAAATGTCCAATTTTCAACAAAAAATTAGAAAACAAGCAAAGAAACAATCAAGTGGGGCCCATACACAGGACGAAAAAAAAAAACAATGAATAGAAACTCTGTGACAAAGTTAGACCTTGGAATTACTAGACAAAAGTTTTATTTTGTATATATATTATTTTATATATTTAATTATATATATATGTGTATATATATTTTATTGTATTTAGTGTAGTTGACACACAATGTTACATTAGTTTTAGGTGTACCACCTAGTAATATGGCAAGTTTATACATCATGCTATGTTTACCACAAGTGTAGCCACCTTCTGTCCCATTACATTGCTATTACAGTATCATTGACTGTATTCCTTATGCTCTGCTTTTTATTCCCACGACTTACTCATTCCAAAACTGGAGGCCTGTATCTCCCTCTCCCATTTTGCCCAACCCCCCACCTCCCTCCCCTCTGGTAACCATTAGTTTTTTTCTCTGTATTTATAGTTCTGATTTTGTTTTTATGTTTATTCATTTTCTTAGATTCCATTTATGAATGCAGTCATGGTATTTGGATAGGCAAAAGTTTTAAATGAGCTATTTTATTTTATTTTATTTTTTTAAAGACTTTATTTATTTATTTGAGAGAGAGAATGATATAGAGAGATCATGAGGGTCAGAGGGAGAAGCAGACTCCCTGCTCAGCAGGGAGCCCGATGCGGGACTCAAGCCCGGAACTCCAGGATCATGACCTGAGCCGAAGGCAGTCGCTTAACCAACTGAGCCACCCAGGTGCCCCTAAATGAGCTATTTTAAATACACCCAAAGACCTAAAGGAAATCTTGTCTAAAGAAATAAAGGGAAATATAATTGTTTATCATTCTAATATTTAATGAATAGAATTTTTTTTAGTTTAGATTCAATTAGCCAACATACAGTACATCATTAGTTTTTGATGTAGTGTTCAATGATTCAATAATCGCATATAACACTCAGTGCTATTCTAATGAATAGAATATTAATAAAGAGATAGGAATTATAAAAAGAAATCAAATAGAAATTCTGTAGTTGAAAAATACAATAACTTGAATGAAAAATTCACTATAGTGGGGGAACAGCAGATTCAATTAGATAGAAAAAGGAACCAGCAAACTTGAAGATAGGTCAGTTGATATTATCCAGTCTGAAGAACGTAAAGATAACAGAATGAAGAAAAATGAGCAGATCTTAAGAGACCTGCAGGATACTAACAAGTGAACCAAAAGAGAAATAATGGGAGTTACAGAGGAGAGGAGAGAGAAAAGGTATCAGAAAGAATATTTGAAGAAATAATGGCTAAAAGTGTTTCAAATTTGTTAAAAAATTAATCTATTAAAAGAGAAAAAGTTGGAGGACCAATGCCTCTTGACCTCAAGACTTACTATTAAGCTACAGTAATCAAGACAACAGGTATTAACAAAAAAATAGATGAATATCAATGGAACAAAAAGGGGAGCCCAGAAGTAGACCAACATAAATATATTGACTAATTTTTGACAAAAGAACAAAGGTAATATATTGGAGCAAAAATAGTGTTTTCAACAAATGCTGGAACAACTAGACATCCACATGCAAAAAAAAAAATTTGATGCAAAAAATTACGCTATTCACAAAAATTAACTCAAAATGGATCACCAACCTAAATGTAAAATGTAAAACTATAAAACTGCTAGAACATAACATAGGAGAAAACCTAGATAACCTTGGGTATGGTGAGGATGTTTTAGATACAACACCACAGATACAATCTATGAAAGAAATAATTAATAAGCTGGACATCATTAAAATTAAAAACTTCTGCTATCTGAAAGACAATGTCAATAAAATGAGAGGACAATTCATAGACAGGGAGGAAATATTTTCAAAACATATATGTGAGGGCACCTGGGTGCTCAGTCAGTTAAGTGTCTACCTTGGCTCAGGTCATGATCTCAGGGTCCTAGGATCCAGTCCCGCATCAGGCTCCCTGCTCAGCAGGGAGCCTACTTCTCCCTCTCCCTCTGCCTCTGCCCCCGACTAATGCACTCTCTCTCTCTCTCACATAAATAAATAGAATCTTTAAAAAAGTATATACATCTGATATAGGACTGTTAGCTAAAATATAGAAAGAACTCTTAAAACTCAGCAATAAGGAAACAAACAACCTGATTTGAAAATGAGTCAAAGATTTTTAACAGACACCTCACCATGAAGATATACAGATCACAAAAAAGCGTATGAAAAAAATGCTCCACAGTACATGCCATCAAAAAAATGCAAATTAAAACAATGAGATACCACTACACATCCAGTAGAATGGTCAAAGTCTGGAACACTGACAAAACCAAACGCTAGCAAGGATGTAAAGCAACAGGGACTCTCACTCATTGCTGGTAAGAACACAAAATGGTACAACCACTTCGGAAAACAGATTGGCAGTTTTCTTTCACAATTAAACATACTCTTACCATATGATCCAGCAATTGCACTCCTTGGTATTTATCCAAAGGTGTTGAAAACTTATGTCCACACAAAACACTGCACACAGATGTTCACCACATCTTTATTCATAATTACCAGAACTTAGTAGCAACCAAGATGTCCTTCAGTAGGTAAATTGAATGTCCACACAATTGAATGTTATTCAGCACTAAAAAGAAATTAGCTATCAATCCATGAAAAGAAACGTGTTAACTTAAATGCATATCACTAAGAGAAAGAAACCAATCTGAACACATACATATTGTATGTTTCCAACTCTATGACATTCTGGAAAAGGCAAAACTATGGAGACAGTAAAAAATCAGTGGTTTCCAGGAGTTGGAAGTTGAGAAGGGACAACAGGTGGCACACAGAGGAGTCTTAGGGCAGTGACAATACTCTGTAAGACACCATAATGTAGGTTACATGTCATTCTATATTCATTCAAATCCATAGAATATACAACACTGAAAGTGAACTGTAGTGTAAACTCTGGACTTTGGGTAATTATGATGTATCAATGTATGCTCATACATTTTAACAAAAATGACACTTTGATAGAGGATGTTGATAATAGGGGAGGCTATGCATGTGTGGGGGCAGGAAGAAAATGGGAAATCTCTATACCTCCCCTTAATTTTGCTGTAAACATAAAAATGCCCTAAAAAAAAACATGTTAATAAAAACAAACAAGCGACAACAGCAAAAACACTGGACTCAAACTTGGCATTAAATCCATCCAGAAATCCTGTTAATCATGTTAAAAAAATTAATCTACATGTCCAAGAAGTTCAAGAAAGTCCAAGCATGGTAAACTCAAAGAGATTCATACCTAAACACACCATAAAGAAATTTTTGAGAACCAAAGACAATTAAGAGAATTTAGAAAACAGTACGAGAGATGACTTACCAAGTACAAGGTATCCTAAATAAGATTAACAACTAATTTCTTTTTTTTTAAGGTTTTATTTATTTATTTGAGAGAGAGAGCATGAGCAGGGCAGAGAGAGAGAGGGAGAGGCAGACTCCCTTCTTCCCTCCCCATGTTAGGCTCCATCCCAGGATCCCAAGATCATGACCTGAGCCAAAGGCAAATGCTTACCCCACTGAACCAACCAGGTGCCCCAACAACTAATTTATTATCAGAAACTACGGAGGCCAGAAGATAGCATGATATATTCAAAGTGCTTGAAAGAAAAAAAAAAGTCAATCAAAGCAATCTTTCAAAAAGGAAAGAGAAATTAAGATACATCCAGATTTTTTTTTAATTGAGATAATTTGTTGTTATTTTATCTGCCTTACAAGAAATAATAAAGGGAGTCCTCCAAAATGAAATGAAAGGACACTAGACAGTAACTCACAGCCACATGAAGAAATAGAGAGTATCAATAAAGATAACTACATAGGTAATACAAAGACAAATATAAAAAAAGTATCACTGTATTTTTTTATTTTTGACCAATAGTATTTAAAATACAATTGCATAATGCAATCATTATAAATCTATGTTGATGGACACACAAAGTACAAAGACATAATTTAGAAAGAAAGAAAATAGCAGAAAAAAGGAGGTGATAAAATGAAGTTCCATAGGAGCAGAGTTTTTATATACTATTCATATTAAGTTGCTGTTAATCAGGACTTTATTATTATAATTAAAGTGGTTAATGGTAATTCTCAGGACCACCACTAAGAAAATAATGTTTTAAAAAATGTAGAAGAGGGGCACCTGGGGGCTCAGTCAGACTCTTGGTTTCAGCTCAGATCATGATCTCAGGGTCAGTTTTATATTCTGATCAAATCAGGTAATATATATGAAAGTACATCATAATGGAATGCCAAGGCTGTTTTCAACATTATTATTGTACGTACAGTTTGTTGGCATCAATGATGGGTCTTGTATATTATAGGTCTCCTTCAGTTTGAAATTTATAAATAAAATACAAAACAGGAGTTCAGGTCTTAAGAAACTTTTAATCTGACAAAGAAGTATCATTTTATTTTTGTTCATGGATGTGAATATTCAATTTTGCACTTTTACTAGCCCTTTATGCTTATTGAGATTGAGGAAGGACCATTGTTACTGTGATCTTCTTGTTGGAAACTAGAAATAGTTGATCCATATAAGGAATTATTTTGTGAAACACTTCTAAATTTTATAAATGGTGACATAAATAAACTCATATGTCTGGCTTCAATCAGACAGAGAGAGAAATCATTAAGACAAAAGAGTAGGTTAAGTTTAGAGGATAAAAGTTCAGGCAGAGAAAAAATAGTTTTGGATTAAAAGAAGCTACATTCTCAGTTGTTTCCATTCACTGTGTTCTCTGTTTAAGAAAACAAGGGGGAGAGAAGAAATAATAGGGAAAGGAAAAAATGTGCAGTTGACCTACAGAAATTTTTAGATTATGGGAAGATTAAGAACATAGTTATGGAACCGACCTCAACATGCTCAAAGGTGTCTGGAAAACAGGCTCCTGTGGCCACAAAATATCCGGGGTGGGGATTTTCTTATTTGGAACTGCTGCTAATTCTCCTATACTCCATAAGTCAGCCCATGCTGCTGACTGCCTGATTCCTACTATGGCTTCTACTACAGGGGAACCCAAATACGCTCCACATGTCTTGGCTCTTGCCATATAAGAACCCTAGGAAAGCCTAGAAGCAGTGCCAGAAAATTGATAGAGTGTTCAGGGACACTACTGTGATGCCCACAGCAAAGTGATTAAAGGTCGAGGTTGGGAGTCCAATCTGGCTCAAATCCCCATTTTGCTGCCGTTTAGTAGCTTGTGACCTTGGGCAATTTACTTAATCTAAGTCTCAGATTTTTCACCTGCAAAATATGGATAGGATCAACCTCATAGGGTTTTTGTAAGGGTTACATGATAATACACGCAAATTGCTTACCAAAAATCTCTGCTAATAATAAATGCTGAAAAATTGTTAGTAACTTTTACCGCCATTCTGACGAAAAAAGGCAATAAAAGCAAAATAGAGAAAACAGATGGTGGTAGCCCTCTTATTAATTATGGCTCATTCACTAATTTTTTTAAAAACTGCTTTCAGCTTTTCCAAAATGAAAATAAACAGAATTATGAAAATATGACTAGTTTCACTATGTAAGTCGATGCTGCTGTTTGAAAGGCTTCCAAACTATTTTTCAAGTTTATAAAGCTCTTGATCTCTCAGTAAAGTATTCATGTATTTGTTGGGGTTAGTTTCTGGAAGGACCTCTCATGTAGACTGCTAGCTGAATCTTGAATTTGCTGTCCTAGGGCTATATCGGTTGAGTCAGGCCCATAATGGAATCCTCTGCGCAGTTTTTTAGAATGCAAATTACACACAAACTGCTTGGGTTTGCCAGTATTAATACATCCCTGAGGTCACCAAGCACACACGTATGCTTAAAACTGTCAAAAGCTAATACTGGAATTTGGAGGGAAAGTGAGTAAGGCATTTTGCAGTGAAATGAATGTGAGAGATCCATTTGTGAATGTGCGATTTTGTTTGTTTGACTCCTACCTATAAACAAAGTCATGCTAGGATTAGAGGTGGCTCCGAATATATGCAGGAGCTGGAAGAGGACTGAGAACGTTTCTCAAGGGGATGTACCTGCCTCTTCTGTACTCCCTGAAGAATCAGTACCCAAGCTAAGGAGGAAAATTTTAACCCGACCTACTGAAGTTGTTAGATTACAGGACGATTAAGAATGTAGTTATAGAAATTACCTCTACATACCCAGAGAAATTTGGGAAACAGACTTCTGGGGCAGAAGTCATAAAATATGCACTGACTCAGCACTCATTAAGAAGCACTGTGAATTCTCCCACACTCCATAATAGTCAATGCCCCTGACTGCCTGGTATGCTAATGAGTTCTAGAGCCCATGATTCAGTGACTCCCAAAAGTATGGTCTTTGACCAGTAGCATATCACCTGGCAGCTTGTTGGAAATGTAAATTCTCAGGCCCCACCCTATAGCCACTGATTTGGAAACTATCTAAAAAACCCCCTAGGTGATTCTGATGTATCCTCAAGTTTGAGAACCACTGACATAACATAGAGTAACCATGTGGGCTATGGAGGGGTTATAGAGAATGACCAAGAAGACCTCCAGGTCGGGTTCCCAAGAACTCAGCAGCAAAATGTATAACAAAGAGGCAGGTTTTGCCATGGAATTTTATGGGAAAGTTAGGGAAAACTGTAGTTCAAACTGAGACCCTGGAGGCTCATGTGGAACCTTTTTGAGAGTAAACATGTTTGATTTCTTACGGGAGGAAGTCACTAGTTATGTTACTGATGCAAATTGATGTCTGTATTTGAGAAAACGTAAATGCTGGAAGAATTCTTGCAGAGGCTGTGCCTTTCTAGAAACAATAGAAAAGATTCTACACAGAAACCAAATCTAGGAAGGAAGCCAGAAAGTCAAGGGAATTCAAAGATGATGAATAGAAATTAAAACTGGCATCAAAAAGTTGGAAAACAGAACAATGTGATAAAAAGAGAAAAAGAAGAAAATAAATTTAGGACCATTTTAGCTAACTGGAAGTTATGACCTCTTCCCAGACAGCATTAATACAGAACTTCTGATGTCACATCTTGTACAACAATAAAGAAGATTCATATACACAATCAACTATAATAAATCTTTTGAATACAAGTGGAAGACGCGCAATGCTAAAAAGTATAAAACCGTCAAGATACGGTTGAAAATTTGAGATGCTACCTTCTGAATGTGACCAGAGACATATAGAAAGGCATTCTCAACCATTCTCTGCTTCTTTTAGTTTATGAAGGATTTCATAACTCAAGCACAATAAACATGAACTATATCCCTATTGATCTTGAAGTCTTTGATAGGGAAGAGAATATATGGGAGTTTTTTCTTTTCCTTTTTTAAAAATTTTATTTATTTGAGAGAGAAAGAGAAAGAGAATGAGCAGGGGAAGGGGTAGAGGGAGAAGGAGAAGGAGACTCCTCGCTGAACAGGGAGCCCGATGTGGAGCTCAATCCCAGGACCCTGGGATCGTGACCTGAGTGGAAGGCAGATGCTTTAACGACTGAGCCACCCAGGCGCCCCCTCTTCTTTTTAATTGAAGACTAAGTTTGGGAAGAGAATTTGGCAGAAGGCATGAAGGGAAAACAAAGAAGAACTTATCAAAAAAACAGTGTTTCTTTTTTTATTCTAATATAAGGAAATTAGATAATCAGTGAGGTTAAAGACTGAAAATAACATTTTCACCCAGGGCATCACAATATGGTCCAGTGGATTCAAAACAGAAAAAGAAGGAAAACTCTCAAATAAACTTCCAAATAAACAAACAGACTAAACACAAAACAAACCTTCTGTAATGAAAAATAGATGTGATTATAGAAAAAAAAAATAGCAGTAGTGACCAAAAATCCTTAAAAAAAGTAGGAAAGAGGAAAAAATAGAGCTTTGGGTGTCTTTATCTGTAATGAATTTTAATAAAAAGAAGTAACTCTGGTCCCACAAACATCACCAGTTCCTGGTGATGGGACACATGATTGCCAGGAAAATGGAAAGATATGCCTATTTAAAAGATGGATGCATAGTAAGATATAGAACTATTTGCTAAAGATATACTTATATCTTTATAAGTATAAAACTCCCAAAACCAACAGTATATGGGAGATTGAGAGCAGGTGGATGAGGGGAAAGGAAGGAGACATGGTATCGTCATGGTGTCACACGTAGCACTGTGTAGTCAATCACACTGAGTAGGATGGTCACCTGCCTAATAAAGAGAGCAAAACTGGAGCAGAAGTTATTAGTGGTTGGGGACTTCAATTATCTGGACATCTGCTAGATGATTCATTCAGCTAAGGCCATAACAGCTAATAAAATATTGCTAAAAATGTCACTTCAGAGAAGATAGAATCACATAGTCTTAAGTGCAAAAAAAAAAAAAAAGTTTTCATGAAAGTTCAATTCCCTCCTGTCAAATTTAAATATAGGAAAACCAAGGCCTGGAGAGGTTGCAGAGTTAATTATATATGAGACATGAGACAAATAAAATATACATCCCATATCATGAACTCACTCTTCAAATATTTGTGGAATTCCTTCTATATGCCAGACACTATTTTAGGCACTTAGAATACATTAGTGAAGAATTGGATAAAAATCTCTGCATTCAATGATCTTATATTTTAGATGGAGAAAACAGTAAATAACATAAAACGGAGGTGGACTATCTAATAAAGCACTGTGTAATCTGGTAGCCACTGGTCACATGTAGCTATTTAAATTTAAATTTAAATTAATTAAAAGTAGAGGCGCCTCAGTGGCTCAGTTGGTTAAGAGACATTCTCTTGATTTCAGTGCAGGTTGTGATCTCGGGGTCATGGGATTGAGCCCCATGTTGGGCTCTGTGTGCAGCAGGGAGTCTGCTGGAGATTCTCTCTCTGCCCCTCCCCCCCTCGTGCTCTCTCTCTAAATAAATAAATATATAATCTTAAAAAAATTAAAAGCAAAAAATCAGTTCCTTAGTCACACTAGCCACAATCTTCCAATAACCTAATCTCAGCAATTCAATAGCCACACATGGCTAGTGACTATCGCCTTAACAGAGCAAAACTAATATGATAAAGGTAATAAATGGAATAGAAAAACTATAACTCTATATTAGTTATCTGTTGCTATTTTACAAAGCACTTGAAAATGTAGCAGCTTAAAATGACTGACACTTACTCTCTCACACAGTTTCAGAAGGTCAGAAATCGGGAAGCAGCTTTCCTATAATTTGTCAGCCAGGGCTGTAGTCCACTGAATCTCACTCACATGGCTGGTGAAAGGCATTTTCATTACCTCTGCACGGAGTCTCTCCAAAGGACTGTTTATATGACATAGCAGCTGGCATCACAGAGCAAATGATCTAGGAGAGAGTCAGAGAGAGGGAGAGAGAGGGAGAGAGAGAGAGAAAACCCAAGACAGAAGCCACAAGCTTTCGATAACCTAATCTCAGCAATGATATCCCATCATTTCTGCCACATTCGTTTCAATAGAAGAGTCACCAAGTCCAGCCACACTCAAGGAAAAGGAGTCAAGCTCAAGCTCCCCGTCTTGAGAAGAGTTATATCATTAATTCTTTTTTTTTTTAAGATTTTGTTTATTTACTTGAGAGTGAGAGCATGAGCTGGGGGAGGGGGCAGGGAGAGGCAGAGGAAAAGGGAGAAGCAGGCTCCCCACCAAGCAGGGAGCCTGATGTGGGGCTTGAACCCAGGACCATGAGATCATGATCTGAGCCAAAATTAGAAGTCAGACGCTTAACAGACTGAGCCACCCAGGCATCCCTATCATTAATTCTTCTAATCCATGAGCATAGCTTATCTTTCCATTTGTTTCTGTCATCTTTAATTTATTTCATCAATGTCTTGTAGTTTCCAGACTATAGGTCTTTCACCTCTTTGGTTAAATTTATTCCTAGGTATTTTATTCTTTCTGGTACAATTGTAAATGGGATTGTTTTCTTAATTTCTCCTTCCACTACTTAGTTGATAGTGTATAGGAATGCTGTATATTAATTTTGTATCCTGCAAGTTCACTGAATTCATTTATTAGTTCTAATAGCTTTTTGAAGGAATCTTTATGGTTTTCTATATATAGTGCCATGTCATCTGCAAATAATTGTGGTTTAACATCTTCCTTACTAGTTTGGATGCCCTTTATTTCTTTTTCTTATCTGATTGCTGCAGCTAGGACTTCCAGTGTTATGTTGAGTAAAAATGGTGAGAGTGGACATCTGTGTCTTATTCCTGATATATCAGAAAAAATATTCAGTTCTTCTCCATTGAATATGGTGCTAGCTATGAATTTTTCGTATATGACCTTGATTACGTTCCCTCTAAACTCATTTTTTGACAGTTTTTATTGTGAACAGATGTTGGATTTTATCAAATGCTTTTTCTGCATTTATTGAGATGATTATATGATTTTTATCTTTTGTTTTATTGATATGATGTATCACATTGATTGATATACAAATATTGAACCATCCTTGCATTCCCAGAAAAAAAATCCCACTTCATCCTGGTAAATGCTCTTGTTAATGCATTATTGAGTGTGGTTAGCTAATATTTTGTTGAGGGTTTTTGTATCTATGTTCATCAGAAATATAGGCCTATAGTTTTCTTTGTGGGGGGATGTCATTGTCTGGTTTTGGTATCAGGGTAATGGAGGCAAGTACCCAGCCAATATTTTTGGTGAGGCCTTGAGTGTAGTAAAGAAAAATAAATCAAGTATCTTTAGCCTGAGATAGTAAATGTTTCATTCAGTCTTGTGAATTAGATGTATTTGCAGATCTATATCCCAGCTGATTTAGAGACACCAGTATACTTTTTCTAAACATGGATTTAGATTGTTCTCTACCAGAGAGTTATCTCAGGAGATAGCATTTTCTTAATGAAGTGCTTGCTCAGAGAAGATAGAGGGGAGCAAAGAAGTAGAGCAAGAGGGGTATGCCAGTCTCATTTTCCCTTCCCTTTATTCTGGAGCAAGGCTTGTGAAGAAGAAAAGGTCTTGATGCAGCAAAATCTGAATTAGAAAATAAACAAATAAATCATATAAATATATGCCCTAAGATAAGAGGCCAGGGTATATCCTTATGTATAGGAGTAGGGTTGTCCAGGAAGGAATGGATGTCTCCATTGTCACTTGTCCTTGAAAGAGATCAGTCTGGAGACACAGAATGCAGTAGGTTTTGGACTTGTGGAGGAAATCTTTCTTTTTTTTTTCTAAGATCAGGGTTTGGTTCAGCCCAAACTCCAAGCTGTGGAGATACCTGGAATAATCTTAGAGCAGCAGTGAGCTGACCACTAGAGGAGACAGAGGAGACAGAGATGGCTTACAAAGGAGTTCTTAGGCCTGAAGGCTCTAAGAAAAGAAACTTGGGGCACCTGGGTGGCTCTGTCAGTTGAGTGGCCAACTCTTGATTTCAGCTCAGGTCATAATCTCAGGGTCCTGGGATGAAGCCCTGCATCAGGCACCATACTCAGCAGGGAGTGTGCTTAAGGATTCTCTCTCTCCCTCTCCCTCTGCCCCTCCCCCTGCTCACCCACTCTCTCTGTCTAAAATAAATAAATAAATCCTTAAAAAAAAAAGAAAAGAAATTTCCAGTATTAATCAAAAGTTAGTCTCAGTGCATACATTCAATATGTCTAACTTTAAAGGTGAGGGGAGTCCTGTTTAAAAGATTAGCCTGTTCACAATGCATTTATTATAAATATTAACTGAGTGCCTACCATATTATAGGGCAAGCATTGCTTGAGGTGCAAGAGGCACAGCAATGAACAAAATAGGCAAAGGTTCTGTCCTTCCTGATGGAAAAGACAGAAAGTAATCAAATAAGCAAATTAACATATAAAATGATGGCTGATAGCAGTAAGTACTATGAAGAAAAGTAAAGTCAGGTAGGTCAAAGATAAAATAAATAAAGCTATGCTATCTTAGCTATGGTGGTATTAGTTGAGAAGAAATTTCAAGGAAGTGACTCAGTCATATGGATATCAGAAGGAAAAGTATTCCGGGCGCCTGGGTGGCTCAGTCGTTAAGCGTCTGCCTTCGGCTCAGGTCATGATCCCAGGATCCTGGGATCAAGTCCCACATCGGGCTCCCTCCTCGGGGGGAAGCTTGTTTCTCCCTCTCCCCCTCCTGCTGCTTGTGTTCCTGCTCTCGCTGTCTCTGTCTCTGTCAAATAAATAAATAAAATCTTAAAAAAAAAAAAAAAAGAAGGAAAAGTATTCCATGCAGAGTGAACAGCAACTGCAAAGTTCTAAGGAAGGTATACATGTAACATGTTCATAGAACATCAAGGAAGCCCAGGTGATTGATGCATAGGGAAAAGGAGCAGAGTAGTAGGAGAAAGGCTGGAGAGGATGCTGAGGGGCCAGATCACACAGGACCTTGTAGGCAGAAGTATGGACTTTGGAGTTTATTCTTTTTTTTTTTTTAAGATTTTTATTTATTCATTTGAGACAAAGAGATACAGAGAGAGAGAGAGAGAGAGAGCACAAGCTGGGGGAGCAGCAGAGGGAGAGGGAGAAGCAGGCTCCCCGCTCAGCAGGGAGCCCGATGCGGGGCTCGATCCCAGGACCCTGTGATCATGACCCGAGCCGAAAGCAGACGCTTAACGACTGAGCCACCCAGGTGCCCCTGGAGTTTATTCTTTGTGTGGAAGATGCCATTAGGAAGGTTCAGGGAGGGGGTAACAAGATCAGATGTGCACTGTAAAAGAACACTGAAGCTGCTGTATGGAGAATAGAATCTAAAAGGGCAAGCATCAAAGAAGAGAGACCAATTGGTCTTTAGATAATCACATCAGCAAAGTCTGTTTTGCACGTAAGGCAACATATTTACAGCCTCTGAAGATTAGCCTACCACAGAGGTCTCCGTTAACTACCAATTTAACAAAAGTCAATATTGTAATGCAGCTAGTGAAAAGATCATGTTCATGGAAATTAGTAATTCTGTTTTAAGGCCATAGATCTCTCATGTAACCACATTCTCTTTCTTAGAGCACAGCTCTAATATCAGATCAGCAAAAGCACCTTTACTTAATTTATCCTTCTTGTTTTTTACACTCCCCATTCAGGAATTTGGCCTTAGTTTCTAGATGGGCCTAGTCAAAACACAGATTCATAGTCCTGGGGCTACCCCTTCAACTGACTCTGCCCCATCTCCTTTGCCATGTAGGGTTGTTGGTCCCTGAGATCCCATGCTGTCAAGGACACACCATAAAAGATTATAAAGGATTGCCATTGTTCCTAAACCCTTAGAAGTTTTAGCTCTGTGGATTAGCCATCAAATCCAGAGTGTTTGGTCAGTTTCTCTTTTCCATTAAACTTCCATTCTACCAAAAAGAATGTCCACAATCTATATTCCTTACCTGTACCAACCTACCTTAGCATACCTGAATTTGCAGTGGATACATATATAGTTGAGACCTTCATTCACTAGAATCAATAGGAAGGGAACTGTTTTGAGGCTGCGCTTGGCAGGCAGATAGAATTTTGACAAGCATACAGGGCCAGGTTAAGGGGAAAGAAATCCAACTCCAAATGCAGAATCACAAAAGTTTGAGGCATATTTGGGGAATCGCAAAAAATTCACTTAGATGCAAACCTTATTCACATTTTCAGTGCTCTTGAGATAAAATTAGAAAATATCACATGTGTATCTTAGCTAACAGGCTGTGATTTTTGTTACTGTGGCTTTTTTTGTATTTATGGGCTTAACTCATCTGAAACACAAAGCTGTTAAAATTATTCTTTATGCAGAAAGAAGCATAATATCATTATTGTTGGAAAACTTACCTGCTGTGTTTATAATGCTCTTGTTGACTACCCCTGGGAAGTTCATTATGATGAATTGATTAAGTTTGTGAACTCATTGGTGCATAAATGAGAACCACTGCTGAATAAAGATATTCCCTACTTTCTTTCATAGGGAAGATTTCTTTCTTTCTTTCTTTTCTTTCTTTCTTTCTTTCTTTCTTTCTTTTCTTTCTTTCTTTCTTTCTTTCTTCTTTCTTTCTTTCTTTCTTTCTTCTTTCTTTCTTTCTTTCTTCTTTCTTTCTTTCTTTCTTTCTTTCTTTCTTTCTTTCTCTCTCTCTCTCTCTCTCTCTCTCTCTCTTTCTTTCTTTCTTTCTTTCTTTCTTTCTTTCTTTCTTTCTTTCTTTCTCTTTCTTTTTTCCACCTATGCGCTGGTAACCCATTCGTTAAGGAGAAGCCCATGACTTGTACACAGAAAACATATTTTTCTTACTTTCTCTTATACCCGATTTGAAGGCAGTTCCTTCTCTCAGGTAACTTCTCTAAATTAAAAAATAAATTAAATTAAAAGACGTCTAATTATACCTAGTAAATCATAGTTCTCAAACGAGCCTTTTAAAAGAGGTTTTTACAAGGTATCTGGTTTATTAACCCTGGTAATTAACATTGGTAATTGGTCATCTGTGATCCTTGTCATAGATTTAAAAGTATCTCTATCAAAAGTGGCAAACTGGAAGCCCATGGGCTTAACCATTGTTAAATTAATAAATAAGGTGGCCATTAGACCGAGGAGGATCTAATGTCATGGTGGCCTATGTAAGCAAACCGAAATCTAAGCCTGTGAATTCTTCAAGGTTATGAAATCAAAACGCTAAGGACAACCGATCACAAGCAGCCAACTAGACAGCTAGAGCCAATCAAATTACCTCTTTTTTTTTTTTTTTTTTTTTTGCTTCAGCGCTTTTTTCTATATAAATTTTTTCCCCGGCTCCTGTCTCTGAAGCATTCCTAACCACTTCCAGCTTCGCACTGCCTAATGGAATCGATGTTTGCTTAAATAAACTCTTAAAAATTTTAATATGCCTCAGTTTATCTTTTAACATCGCGGTGGCTGATATGTTTGATTTTGCCAATAAGTGTTTTATGATGTTTACATTTCACAAAATTATAAGTTATCTATTTTCTATTTGATAATAGGATTCAGCAATACACTAAGCTGGGACTCCTGCATGGCATCAGTTGCTTTAAACTATTGAGTTTATTGGAGCCCGAGGCTTCATGCTTTTCCTCACTATCTTCTGCCTGGCCCTCTCCACTCCTATATGCTTCCTTGCAGGTTCTGGGGGCATTTGAGTTTGCCCTATGATTACTTTGTCTGGTGTTTACTTTGGAGTTTGTTTAAAGCCATTTTTGTAATTTAAGCCAGTCAAATAAATGTCATATCCATCATATTGTGCAAGGAAAGAAGTACCCAGTCAAGGTAAATCCTTTACAGACCTCTCAAAAACTTATAAAGACTATTCCCACCCTACTCCTTACCCAGTGCTTAGCTTGAACCTTCTTCTCAGATTTCCCACACAGTGGTAAAGAAATATAAGAGGCAAGGTCTCAGAGGGTGTATGTTTATTTGCTAATATGTTGTTGTGTGAAAAGAGAGAACACATGTCATATTTCACTCAATTTCATACCACCACAGGGAAAGAGAAAAACATCCAATGAAAACCAATAGTTCATTGCTTTAAATTAAAAAGATAAAGAGAAAAGGAAAAAAAAGCACAAACAAAAACTCCAATCTTTCGATTCTTCCTTTTTTAAAAAAATTTATTCCGTTATTATAAAGACATGACTCTTCGGTGGGAATTGAGTAGACCTTAATAGTAGATCTTAATTTGCCTCTTGGCATTATAATATAATTAAGATTTATTGAACCCTATTTATATTATTTTCATCAGTAAAGCGAGGCTGTTAGTACCTAAGCCATAGCATTGATATGAAGCTCCAGGAAATGTATGCAAAAGCTGAGCACAGTGGAAGTGAATAATCGGCACCATGCTATTATAATTTGAGCTAAATAGCTGCACCTAACCTCTAACTTCTGGAGACAGAAACAGTTGCTAAGAACTTGATTTAGACACATTGCAGTGTTAAAGGAAGACTTCTGATTATTAACCCCAACCTTTCATGAACCCAGCCATCTGCTTTCTCTAAACTGGTGCTCACAAAGTGAGCACAGCTAGGAAAAAAAAAAAAAGGAATCATGTAACTGGGCAGATTTCACTATATATTTTGACAGCTGAATTTAAATAGGTATCGAACACTATCTGGTTACCACTATCCGGTAATCCTACCATTGTTTTCCCTTCAGTCTGTTCTGCAAAGATTAGTTCATTACCTTCTCACTTTTCAAATCCCAACCCCTTGCTTCCCCCTTGTTTACAGCTGATGGTCATGCCCTATGCTTCCCTGATAAAAGCCAATTAGTGTGCCAGAAGCTGCTCACATTGCCATCACTAAATCTATAGGGCACACGTCCTTTCCACCCTCCCTCTTGCTCCAGAGTAGGAAGTGTCATATCTCCCATCACAGGCTGATTTTGCCACGCTGCCTCCTCGTCCTGCATTTTCAAGGACCTTGATCCTTAGATATTCTCTCTACACTCTCATCATCGCTCTCCCTCTCATCGAGGTGTAACCTTTACAGACACAAACACACCTTTCATCTTAAACAACTTCCTCTTGACCCTGTATTTCTCTTTAGCTATCGCTTCTATCCTCTGTTCTCATCCCATTCCAAACCACACTCGTGCTGTGTTCACTCCTTACCGTCTCAGCCATTCTTTAACCCATTCCAATCTGCATTCTACCCCTCGTCACTGAAATAGCCTTTATTAACCTGCCAAAGATCTCTATTTGGCCTAATTCAAAAGTTAATTTTATGTCTGTTTCTCAAATTTAATATGCATATGAATCACCTGGGGATCTTTTAAAAATGCAGATTCAGATTCAGGATATCTGAAGTCATACCCAAGATTCTGCCCTGCATACGAGGTCCCAGGGGATGTTAATGCTTCTCATCTGTGGACCAATCTTTGAGCAACAAGTGCTTTCAGATCTTGTGTTTTTGTTTTTTCTTTTTGTATTTTTTTTCTTCCTCCTCAAAAATTCTTCTGTCTTATGCTTTGCATGTGGGGTCCTTCTTATTTTTCAGGTCTCAGTTCAAAATTGGCCTCCTCAAAAAGCCCTTACTGGACCACCCATCTAGTGTGGATGCTTGATATATTTCTCTAAATATATCAAGAAACAGACAGTTAAATGACTGATAGATAGATTTAAAAACAAAAGCATTTTATTCTTTTACTGTACAATTTCCATTTGTTTTCTTCTTTTTTGTTGACTTCTGCACTATACTACAAATTACAGAGAATGGGAACCATGTTGTCATTATTCACCACTCTACTCCAGTGTAAACCTAGGCATATAGCAAGAGTTTAGTAAACACTGAATTAATGAATACTGGTATTTCTACTAGATCATGTTCTTTGAGTTCAAACTGGAGTTTGAAACTCCTTAAAGTTTTGCTAATCTTGGTGTGTTTTTCCATGCAAACCCCCTGTTACATTACTTGTAATGTAACATGTAATACCATGTTTCTGGCTCCTATCTTCAAATATTTACCTCCCATAACTCTTTCTCCAGTCTCACTTTACACTTGGTGATGCTCTAAAGCCAAACCATAGCTAATCCCCTACTCTTCTTTGGAGATTTCCCAACTAATATAGCCCACTGTCTTCTTCCTGCCTGAGACTCATGGAAATTTAATATATAATACCTTGAACAGGTCACCTTTTTTCTGGTATTTATCATCACTCTCCTTAAATGTGTAGTAATTTCCTAGAGTTCAAGGACCAAATCATAATGGTGACAATTTACTAAATACCAACCATACATCGGTGCCTTACATAAAAAATGTATAACCTTCAGAAAAATTCTGGTAACTCTTACTGTGTCAATTTTAAAAATAAGGGAATTATGGCCTAAGATGTTACTTGCCCAAGGTCACCTGGCAAAAAGTGGATGAGTGTGAACACAAAACCAATGTTCTTTCCGCCATGATGCCTTTTCCTATCACCCCATGTCTCCTACATTGCAATCTCTAGCACCTAGCAAAACTCACTCACATTATAAGAATGCAAGAACCATAAGCAAAAATCCTGGCCCATATCCTCTCTGGAGCATGAATCAGAAGGAGCCTAAAATAACTAGAGATTCCCATAACCCATTTTATTTCCCAGAGATATCTATACTAAACAGTGCATGGCCTCAAGAACCCACTGATGTTATGTTTTCTAATCCTCCTATAATCTTTAGAGAGGGAAAGGAAACTTGTAATAGCTCTTTTGGAAAAACATATAGTGAAAGTACTCATAAGTTTTCTCATTTTGATGGCAGTTTTTGGAGAATATTTATTTTGATAAGATAGTAAAACCTTAGAGGAATTTAGGAATAAATATACAATAATCACTTTCCTCTCTTAGAATTTCATAACTTTTGCCTTTGGGAATAAAAAACACTCTAAAATCAGGGACATAATGAGAAAAAAATTATTCTCCTCAGATGAGCAGGGAATCAGTTTAGTCCCCAGAGTGGGGGTATGGTGCTGGAAACAGGGCTCATTGTGCTTTTTAATCCCTTCTGAGTGTTATAAGGCTTTATTCAGTGGGACAGCCAAACCCTCATACTTCTCAGCAAACTCTGATATTAAGCACACAGCTGGGAAGTGTATTCTATCCAGTCATAAAAAGGAGAACAGGCCTGTCTTAAAAGTCTACTATTAAGCATACCCTAGAAGAGACATGGGAGTTACCTGCTAAAATCATCCTGGATTGAGAGACCCAAAAATGAAAAAAATAAACTTGTGAAAACTTCAGAGTGATAAATCAGTACCCAGGCAGGTCCCCAAGCTGGAGGCTGTCTTAACAACTAGAAATAAGGAGACATCAATTCCTGGTAAATGGGCCTTCTTTCCCAGGGCAGCTACAGGAAAAACAGGGAGGGCCCTCAGACGGGACCACTCAGAGGACTCCATGTTTCTCTCAGATGTCATATTTGCTTCACAGGAGCAATTTACCCTGACATAAATAACTCCACAGTTAATACTCAAGGGACTTCAGTGTGTATCTCTGTTTTGTTTTTGGCGTTGTGTTTATTTTTCTCTCTTCCTGAAATCGCCCTGCCAATTTCCTTTGCTTAAATGACTCATAAAATGAAGCTGGGTTACTTAGTAGTGATGACCACCAATATCTCGGCCCATGTGGTGAAGAGTGACTTCTCCCATAGCAGACACTTTTATGTGGTAAGGAGACAGGATAATTGTCTTGAGATTCTTTCATTAAATAGTAGCAGAATACACACAAATAGATAACAAGTAAAACTGAATGTGCTCTGTGATGCCCCATGTGACAGTTTTATGTAAATGATGTAAAGGTCTCAGTGCTTGTTTCTCATTCTAGTTTTTCCTCCAAAACTCTGGCCAGATTTTTTTTTAATCTCCTTTCCTTTCTTCTGTTCAGTCTCCTAACAGAATCAATGTTTGGGTGGGCGGTGGGGGGGGGGGGGGGGGTGGAGTTTTTCAAAAGCCAGTAGCACCTAGAAACATAACAAACAATAATCCAGAAATGGAACCGTTTGTCCTTTACCAAATTTCCACTTACAATACCAAAAGGAGCAATATTAGGAACCAATTCTGAACAACTGGGTGTTTGTTTTAATGGGAGATTCTCGCAATTTCTTCATGCCATTAAGGGTATGAAAGTTCTATCACTGAGGTTTTATTGAAAATTATTGAAAAGACTCTGGGATGGAGAGGAGGAGATAAGGGGAGAGGGAGTAGGAAAGAAATGTGTTTAGCTGAGGAGGTAAATTTGTTGATCTTGCTACATCTAATGTCAGAGTGGTCAAATGGGAAGCTTGAATCTCCACACCGTTTTTCTCACCCTGATGCCATGACCCAGGTATCCTCAGGGCCTCTTCTCACTTCTTCCTGTTATACCATCAAGGATGCCTCAGGGCCCACTTTTCTTGTCTACACAAGCATGCTGTTTCTGACGAGGATGTGACTAACCCTAAACTTTGCTTAGAGAAACAAAGCACTAATCTGTAACTTGCTAAGATGTTTGCCAGGCACTTGAAGAATAAATCAGGAAATAATGTTTTTTATATGAAAAGTGTTCACTGGAATGACTGCATTTTTGGTAAAGACAACACTGGTTAGCTTAGTCATGAAAATGGCCAACAAGAGCATTCCATTTCCAATTCTATCTCCATGTATTAAACTTACACAGAAGTTTTATATCCTTTTGGACTCAAATGATTCATGAAGCACTTACCTCTAAATAAGAATCTGGTTCTGTGGAAGCAGAAATAATTACTCACTTTAGCTGACTCTAAATTCCAAACTGAAAAAAGGGTTCCATGGACATCTATGGTTTGAATTGCAAATGGTTGATGTTGATTTAATATCAGCTTTGGAGACTGACTCACTTTTGCTTTAATAAATATTGAGATTCTGGGTTTTAAAGAATCCGTGTCTTCCATTTTTGCTCAAAGTATTATTGAGTAAAGGCTTATAATAAGTCTCCTTTTGAATACATCAGTAGATTTATAACCCTGGACTCTACCTTTTTTTGATAGATGCTGTTTCCTATGATAGCTCAAATTACAACTTTTTACCACTTATTAAATTTTCAACCATTTAGGTGCACCTGGGTGACTCAGTCGGTTGAGCACCCGACTCGATTTCGGTTGAGGTCAGGATCTCAGTGTTGGGCTCTGTGCTGGGCATGGAGCCTGCTTAAGAATCTGTCTCTCTCCCTCTTCCTCTGCCCCTTCCCCCCCTCACACTCTCTCCCTTTCTTTCAAAAAGAAATTTCCAACCATTTAGCATAACTCCATGGATTCGTAAGTTGTTCAATTTATAACTTTCAATCGTTTATCACAGTTCTTTGAATATCATGACTAAAGAGTTTTAGCATTGATGGGGATCGAGAGAGAAGTGGAACATTTCATAGCTCATCTTAGTCATCATTTTGAGAACTTATTTTCATTAACGTGCAAAGTATCTAAGAGACTAGAACACTTAGAAAATATTGTAAAAATAATTCTTTGTTCCAGAGAGAAACACATGAAGCCCAAGCAGTTTGATTTTATAATGCCTCAGCTGACTAGGTAATTGCTTACAAATGTTCACCAGACATTTAAAATAAAGCTTTTGCAGGTAAGCTTAAGTTCTTTTTACTGAGTGGCTTGATAATGAGATTTCATCCCTGAAGAGCTTGGGCTGTGAATATTACATGTGTCAGCGAAGCAAGAGAAAGTACACTCATGTGCGGCTAGCGGGCTCAGCCCTTTGCAGTGTTCTGCATCTGTAAGAAGGTCACATCACAGCTGGAGAGGCCGAATCGGCACAGTTTTTCACAGGAATGACTAATGTCTTTTAAGAAGGAGTACTGTGTCCCTGAAATTAGCAGGCAGTGGTCTTAGATATTTGATACTTTCTTGTGTTTTTTTTTTTTTAAATATAATAAAAAAACAACTGCACAAACCCAGCAAGCAGAATGAATCATAGTGGAACTTCCTATTTCCTGATTGATTTTCCCTTCCCCTCCTCCCCCTCCACCTGGTCCAAACCACAGAACATAAAACAAATAGTACGTAGCAGCCATCATCATCAATTATAACATAGATGTCAACTGGTCATCTTACCATTTAGAATTTAAATATAATTATATTCAGTTTCTTACTCTGTATTCTGTCCTTTCAAAGATTTCGTGAGTTTGGCGGGGAACTTACATATTTACAGACATTTCTAGTTAAGAAGTCCAAGATCAGTGGAAACTTGAACCAGTTTATGTCTCATCCCCTCGGAGTCATTCACTTCTCTGTGTTCTGTGCCAGTCTAAAGGGGGAAATCACATCTTTTCCTTAATTTGTCCTCTAAAACACACTTAAACATATTTGCATGGTTAGCAGGTTTCAGAGGAAGTTTGGAACAAAGTAGAATGCATTATACAGTGAGGCAACAAATTTAAAATTTATCCATTCAACAAATATGTAATGGGTACGTACTCTGTACTAGCCACTGCTCTGTGGTCTGGGACTGTAGGATTAAATGAAACCAACATCTCTCCTCTTGTGGAACTTAAAGCCTTATGGGGAGAGAGACTATAAAAAAATACATACATATGTAATAAAACCAAACTGTATATACAGAAATAAAAATAAGGAGTGATGAGGAGGATGAGAGTGAGACGGGGTATAAGATTTTTTAATCAGGAGTAGAGTAGACCTTTCATCATATGGGCCTGGAAGGAAGGAAGAACAAAAGCACCAGTGCAAATCTCCTTAAGGCAAAAAATTGTTTGGTTTGTCCACGGAACCAGAAGGAGACCAGTGAGGCTGGAGGAAAGTGTCCAAGAGGGAGAAAGAAGTCAGATAGATAGATATCAACTCATGCTAGTTCAGAGTTCGGGGTTGGATATACAAGGAAATATTGTCTGTGGACAGAGACTTCTAACTTAATTTATTCTTTTCTTTGTTTTGTTTTTGTTTTTGTTTTTTGAGACTACTTTAGAATATAGGTATAGTCTATATTCTATGCCTTAGAATATAGTCTCGGGCATTTTCTGATAGTCACACTGCTGATGAATAGAATGTTCATCCTGCCTGCCAGACTGTTTTCTCTCTTCAGCATTCTGCATGTCTCCCTTACCTCCCAGAGTTCTTCCGTGGTGGGGTCCACTCAGGCTTTGGAGCAGGCCCTTCCAGTGCAGAAGCTGGCCAGGCTTCATTTGGCTCAACACCTGATCACACTGGCATTGGTCTTAAGAAAACGGAGCATGCTTTGGAGCACTTGGCTCAAGGGCACAACAAAAGGGCATCTTTTATCATGGTTACAACTACCCGACTCTATGTCGGCATCTTCCGAAAGCGGTGTTTTGTGTTGCCAGAGATAATTGTTCATGTTTGCTCTAGAGACCATGGGTCTGTGCACCAATATCACAATGATCCTGGGATGAAGCAATCAGAAATGGGCGGCTTTTTCTGAACCAAGGTTTGATGTCAGCCTCTCCCTCTGAGACAGAATGGAAAATAGTAATCGTGCCACAAGGACTTTTTCAATAAGAAGGGCAACTGTAAATTATTTTCAGTCTGTATTTTCAACTTTCTAAGCTGCTGTGAAAGCTTTTTTAAACTTGGAAAGGCATTTACTCAATGCATTTTGGGGGGCACATATGTGAAAGTACTGCTCTATATCCTAAAATTTAAAGTCACCTGAGTTTTGTTTTGTTTGTTTTCTGCCATAATGGACCATGTTATAATCTAGAGGGTCTCAAACAGCAGCTGGAAGAGAGGCAGAACGATCCTCATCAAACACGGCGGGGACCAAAAAAACCAGGTGAACTTGCAGAAGTGGGCAAACCATCAGGGAAGTTCCAAAGATTAGAAGTGGAAGGTACAGACTGGTGTTGATGGCTGAAACAATGGATGGGAAAAGGATAGAAGGTATGATGGAGAAGGTCATAGATAAATCCTGCTGGAAAATCTGTACAAGAGAAGGAATGTGATCAGAAAGTCTATGGTTAGCGTGTAAGACTCCTCTTAAAAAGACTTAAGGGGAGCCTGGGTGGCTCAGTCGGTTAGGTGTCTGACTCTTGGTTTCTGCTCAGGTTTTGATCTTGGCATCATCCCCACATGGGGCTCCACACTCGGTGCAGAGTCTGCTTGTCCCTCTCCCTTTGCTCCTCCTCCCGCTTGCTCTTTCTCTCTCAAATAAATCAATAAATAAAATCTTTTAAAAAAAGATGGAAAGACAAGTACAAACTTCAGTTCTAGAGGAATCTGAGCTAATGAACAGAGGATCAAGGTATAAGTTCTGGCAATATAAGAAGGTAAGTCTGGGGGCGCCTGGGTGGCTCAGTTGGTTAAGCGACTGCCTTCGGCTCAGGTCATGATCCTGGAGTCCTGGGATCGAGTCCCGCATCGGGCTCCCTGCTCAGCGGGGAGTCTGCTTCTCCCTCTCCCGCTCCCCCCTCTTGTGCTCTCTCACTCTCTCTCTCTCTCAAATAAATAAATAAATAAAATCTTAAAAAAAAAAAAAAAAGAAGGTAAGTCTGTTACTTCAACCGAGGTATGAACACATATGCCTGGCATTGTGCTGTGTTATAAAAAAATGTATGTATATAAGAATATCTAGTTTCTTCTCTTTTTTTAGTTCTAAGCTAGATTTGGAAGGTAGATTTTTTAAAATATTTATTATAGTAAGTGAAAATGTTAGGGTCAAAATTCCAAGGTCATTATGGGAATTGATAAGAAAACAATTATTTTTGTTAGGGAAACTCAGAAAATATTCCTGGCAAATGTTGAAGTTTTGTTTCTAAGGTCACATGGAAATTATCAAGAAAACATGTATCATAGGACCAATTTCTCTGGTTCCTCTGGTTAAAATAAACAACTATGAGTGGAATTGATAAAGACTTTTAAGTGTGGCTTGGGGAAAAAAATAACTTCTTCATAGTGGAAAGAGGACAGACTATAGCATCAGATAAACGTTGAGCAAGTTACAACCTGAGACTCGGAGATTTCTGTAATTGTAAATCACATAGTATAGAGTTCTACTGCATTCAGTAAATGTCATTGCCCACCTTACAAATCTTTAGGAAATGGGAGGATTAGATTTTCATCCTGTTATGGTATGTTGAGAATCTATTTGTGTAGATGTAGATATAGGGAAAATACTGTTCTCAAACTCTAAACATAGTTTCTGGAAAGCTTGGTAATATAATTCCTATTTAATTATAATAGCTACTAGTCCATGAATGACAAAGAAGTTTCTCAATTTATTACTTTAAGAAAACACACAAAATATTTTAAGTAAAGACTTTGGACTTTGCAGAGGAAAGGCACTTTACAAATCAATATGTGTATTAGTTTTGTTACTGTAATAGCTAAAAATTAATGTCTAGTCAAAAGTTTTATAGGAAGACCAAATGCAGAAAAGCTGGTCAATTGGTTTCCATAAAATTATGCTGGTTCTGTTTTATGTAACATTTTTCAAAGATATGTGGTAATATCCTAATGAGGAATAACTAAAAAATATTGGGAATCTTCTCCTTATAATCATTTTACAGATTAAATGGCTCCAATGGAAGAAATAAAAGTTCTCTTCAGGTGAAACACTTCAAAGAATCAATTACATGGGCCTACTCCCTATGAATAGCATGCTGCTCAGAAGTAAAACAAAGCCAAAATACAAAGAATGTACTAAGCTATCCATAATGAAGGGACGTTTCTTATGGTGGATGAGAAAGGAAGCCATTGAGAAAGACATTTTAATTGCTCCAAAAATATTTATTGAGCCTCTAATATCGGCCAGACAATTTGCTGAGTGGCAAGACGAAGGATGGCAAATTGTGTATTCCAAAAATGCTGCAACAATAGCTCTTATTCTACAGTCTTCTTAAAATGTGACTGCCATTCTTCTCATAGAGCTTTGGGGGTCTGTGTTCCCTCCCTTTGAATCTGGACAAGCTATGACTCTGGTGAAAATGAGGCTCTATAACTTCTGAGGTTAAGTCATAAATGGTGATACAATTCCCGCCTGAATCTCTCGGAAACCTTGCCAGTTTCAGGCATGAGTCATCTTAAAGTAGATCCTTGAGTGTAGCTTGAGTTGGGCCACCCCGATTAATACCACAGAGAACAGAAACACACTTTCCCTCTCAGAGACTGCTAATATTGTATATTTGTGTGCAAAATAAGTTAAAGAAAGTTGAAATTTATTCTAAAATAAATGATAATCCAAAGTAATCTTTTAATTAGCTAAGGATGTGGTTAGCGTTGCATTTTAGAAAGCTTAGGAACCAAAGGGGTGTGCAGACTCCTTAGGTAGTAACAATGAATGATTCAATCCTTCTCTATTTGCAGAGTTTCTCTGTCCTTTTATTTATTTATTTATTTTAAGATTCATTTATTCATTTGGGAGAGAGAGAGAGACTATGAGCAGGGGTAGGACAGAGGAGATAGAGCGAATCTCAAGCAGACTCCTCACTGAGCACAGAGCCTGAAGCAGAGCATAGTCTCATGACCCTGAGATCATAACCTGAGCCAAAATCAAGAGATGGGCGCTCAATCAACTGAGCTACCCAGGCGCCCCAGTTCTGCCTTTTAAATGCTCATACTAAAAACCTCAGAGGCATTCTTAACTCCCTTTATATACTCCATCCTATCTATTTGCAAGTTCTGTCCTATATCTCTTTAAAATATATCTAGAATCTGACCATTTTTAACTTCTGCATTGCTACCATCCTGGTCAAAAACGCCATCTCTCACATAAATTACTCAAAAACTTTCTAAAACATACCTCTGTTATTACATTTGCCCCACATACCTAAAAGTCTAGTCCCAATGCTGCAGTCAGAGTAAACTTTCAAAGCCAAAATCAGATCATCTCACACCTTTGCTCAAAACTGTGTAGGGGCTCTCCATTTCCCTCAGAGTAAAAGCCAATGTCAGTACAAGACCTAAAAGGCTGCACCTAATCAGGCTCCCTGTTTTCAGCCCGACTTTCTCTTCAACTCTTCTCCCTGTCTGTTCATGCCACACCAGGACACAATAATACACCAGGGGCCTTCCAGCCTCAGACTTTTGTCTTAGCTGTTGTTTCAGCCTGGAAGGCCTTTCCACAGACATCTAATTTCCTCAGCTCCTTCAAACCTTTGATCAAATCTCACCTACTTAAAACTGCAGTTAACAACCCCCCCACTTATCATCCCTTATAAACTTCTTTACATTGCTCTATCATTGTTCTTTTTCTCAAAGCCTATATCACCCTATAACATACCATTTAATTAATTAATTTGTTCGTTCATTCATTCATTCATTCATTATGTCTACTATAGTAGTCCCCTTTATCAGTGGGAGATATGTTTAAAAACCCCCAGTGGATGCCTGAAACCATGGATAGTACTGAACCCTGTATATGCTATGCTTTTCTTTTTTATTTTTAAGATTTTATTTATTTATTTGACACAGAGAGAAGATAGCTAGAGCAGGAACACAAGCAAGGGGAGGGGGAGAGGGAGAAGCAGGCTTCCCGCGGAGCAGGGAGCCCAGTGCAGGGCTCGATCCCAGGACCATGGGATCATGACCCGAGCCGAAGGCAGACGCTTAATGACTGAGCCACCCAGGTGCCCCTCAAGAGTTGGACTCTTAACCAACCGAGCCACCCAGGTGCCCCTATACTATGTTTTTCTTATATATTTACATATCTGTGATAAAGCTCAATTTATAAATAAGGCACAGTAAGAGATTTACAACAACAGCTAATAATAAAATAGAGCAATTATAACAATACACTGTAATAAAAGTTATGTGAATGTGGTCTCTCTCCCTCTCAAAATATGTTATTGTGCTGTCCTCACCCTCTTCTTGTGTTGAGAGATGATAAAATGCCCATGTAATAAGATGAAGTGAAGTGACTGACACACGCATTGTGACCTAGCATTAGGCTACCACTGACCTTCTGACAATATGTTAGAGGAGAATCATCTGCTTCTGAGCAATGGTTGACCAGAGAGAACTGAAGCCACAGAATGTGAAACCATAGATAAGCGGGGACTACTGTGGTCTTTTCTATGTCTTCACTTCTACCTGCCCACATTCTTGATAGAATGTAAGGAGGGATGATGAGGGTGAAAATCATTTGTTCACTGATATAAAAAATTACCTTGGGCGCCTGGGTGGCCCAGTTGGTTAAGCGACTGCCTTCCGCTTAGGTCATGATCCTGGAGTCCCGGGATCGAGTCCCGCATCGGGGGTCCCTGCTCAGCGGGGAGTCTGCTTCTCCCTCTGACCCTCCCGACCCTCCCCCCTCTCATGCTCTCTCTCTCTCAGTCTCTCTCTCAAATAAATAAATAAAATCTTTAAAAAAAAAATTACCTCAAGAGGTATCTGGTGCTTAGTAGGCATTAAATATTTGTTGACTGATGACTAGATGATAGGGGACAGAGGTGAAAGAGCTGTCCCTATTCTTTCACACATCTAATTCATCCTTTATAATTTAACACAACTATTGACATGCCCTTTTCTCTGCTGAAATTCTACCACTGGGTTGTTTGCATTCTCTTTTTTTTCTCTTCACTGTGACTGTCATTGGAATTTAATCAACTATCAAAGTCATCTTTGGCCAGACCAAATACCAGTTAGAACATTACAAATATTAATACTCATGCCATCCTAGGGAGGAAAATAGGAGTTGCCTACATAGTAATCAGACATTTAAGTGGCTTATTCAAGGTCACTTTTTCAATCAATATGGAAAATAACAAGTATCTTAAAGGGCAGGATTTAAATTTAATATATTTGGAGGAATTCATAGGATGATAAAGAGCACACTGAATGAAATTAAGTAGAAACAAGTGTTGGGTAGGACAAATCTGTGTGTGTGTGTGTATATATATACATATATATATATAGTCCTTCCCTTTGTTATACCACGGCTATGTTTGGATTCACCCATCCTATATCTGAATTCCACTCTTCTCTTCTGATACTGGGCTATAAGGAAAAACTCTCTCAGATTCCCTTCAGAATCACAGGATGGTTCATAGTCATCTCATATCTTAAATAATAATTCTTCTTTCATTTTATTGAGAATCTATTATATATGCATCACAAATGTACCAAGGCCCTGAGAATGTAGGAAGAAACAAAACATACATGATTTGTTTATTCATGGAAGTTAGAGTCTGGATCTTCCAATAATGAATGGAAGTGGCAGTACTTGACTAGAGTTCAGGTACTACATCTGCCAGTTCTCCTGGTATGTTTTACAGATGCCAAGATATTGTTCTGCCTCTTACCTAGTCTTGGCCTCTTAGGAAAGTAAAAGTAATTAGAGAAGATACAAGACGCTTTTGATTTCTTTCATCTGAGAAAATTGTATTGATATTATTTCTAGGATTTCTAGAATATTCAGCATATTTTTTCTTGAGCATTTGTTCTAGATACTGTTCTAAATATTAGAATCAGTGGTAAACAAGATATACATAGTTGCTGGCCCCATGATATTCCAATAAAATGGAAGTAGATATGTGGTCCTAAACCAGAATCAATGAAAGAAACTTCCACAAAATTATAAATCATATAAATCATGATGATTGAATATTTTCTCTACCTTTCTCCCATTTTTCATGGCCATGACAATCCACCAAAGATGGGGAGTCAGGAGCTGGAAAAATTAAGGGTGAGGTCTTTACTGGGGTTTCTCTGCTTTCCTGTTATCCATGGTTCGCTATACACCTAAGTTGTTATGGTCCTGTGTATTGTCAACTATCCCAAAATTTTCATTACCTGATATGTTAAATCTGGCATGTGCCTTTTCTAAAAAAGATTTATTTATTTATTTAGAAAGAGTGTACAAGCAGGGGGAGGGGCAGAGGAGAGAGAGGAGAGAGAATCTTAAGCAGACTTTGCACTGAGCACGGAGCCAGAAATGGGTCTCGATCTCAGGACCTGGAGATCATGATCTGGGTGAAACCAAGTGTCAGATGTTTAACCAACTGAGCCACGTAGGCACCGCTGAATTTGGCATGTGCTTTTAATGTTCAGTCTCTATAAGTAAAATACTAGCATTTATAGATACTATACACCTCAGAGAAAAGTCTATGTCTGTATCCCACAAGGGACACTAAGTAAAATAGTATGGGAAGGAATTCTAAGGCAAATAGCAGGACAACAAATTAAAGAAAAGGAATCATTTAAAAAATATAAGGTCATTTAAGGCTAAAACACCCTGATACCATATTCTGCTTCAAATTAAAACAGTGTTTCACAATTCTTTCTCTCCCCCATTCTATTCCCATGGGTACCTTCAGTAATTATATTCTGTTCCTCAAAAATATTAAAGTTGTGATATAGTTCTATATTCATAGGTATTGTATAGCTATAAAATGAAAATTAAAATTATAAGCTAAAGACAAACAAAGCCATAAAACCAATAAAATTAAAACATTAATGTTGGAGTTCTTTTGCTTCTAGTCAAAATAAAGTAAGAGGGAAAGGATTTAGCCTCCTGTTGGAAATATGACTCAAGTCATTGGAAATCAGACAATGAGGGAGAGTGATCTCTGAACAATGGGAACAAACACAATGAACTTTGAAACTGCCCAAGCTTGCCACCTAGAGAAAATTTCTAGGCTACAGTTTAGGGAAAGAGGAAGCCAGGCAGAGTCTGGACATCTTCCCAAGTTGAGGAGACAGAGCTGACAGTCTGGGTAGACCAAAGTGGACAGGAGTTTGGAAGAAAGCATACCAGACAGCAAAGAGCTCTTAAGGAAAGAACTCCTGAGATCCAGAGACAGTCTATTTCAAGTCTTAAGGTGAATTCTAATCAGCACAGGCATGTGAGGAAATTATCCAAGGCTGAGAAAAGAAATGCCCAAAGAATTAGAAGAAATAATCTCTGGAACACACACAGGAACTGAAATAGTGCCTGTTTCTATCAATTGTAATAAAAATTATATAATTCACAGGGTATCAGGTGGCATACTCAGAAGTCTTTTGCCAAGCTTCCTGTGGTCTGACACAAAAAGTTTTAAAGTAAGATGTAAAAAATCATGGAACACTACCTAAAAAACTAATGATGTAATGTATGGTGATTAACATAACATAATTTTAAAAAAGAAAAAAAAAGAATCAAACAATTCCCAAATAACTGTATCTCAGAGCAAACTCCAAAATTTCCCTAATAATATAAATGTATCCAGCACTCAACAGGTAAAATTTGCAGTGTCTGACATCCAATCAAAATGTATCAGGCATGGGAAGAGGACAATGAGACTATAAAGGAGAAAATGTATAAAAACCCAGAAATTCTATGAAAGATGGAATTCGTAGATAAGAATATTAAAAGTTAACTGTATTTCACGTTTAAGAAGAAATATTGGACATGTTTAGAAGAGATATCAAAGATATACAAAAGACTCAAATTGAACTTCTAGAGATGAAAACTACAATATTTGAGGGGCATCTGGGGGGCTCAGTCAGTTAAGCATCTGCCTTCAGCTCAGGTCATGATCCTGGGGTCCTGGGATCAAGTCCCGCATCCCTCTCCCTCAGCTACCCCCCCACTTGTGCTCTCTCTCTCTCTCTAATAAATAAATAAAATCTTAAAAAAAAAAAGAAAACTACAATATTGAAATTAGAAATACACTTGCTGGGGTGAATGAAGATTAGAAACTTTAGTGAACTTGAAAATAACAGTAGAAACTACCCAAATGAAACAGAGAGTAAAACATGTTTTAAAAAGAAGAAAGAATCAGTGAGCTATGGGATAATATCAAGCAACCTAATATATGAATGAATGTAATTGCCAAAGAGAGGAGAAAAATTGAATGAATAATGACTAAACATTTTCCAAATTTGATAAATATTATAAACTCACAGATCCAAGAAGCTCAATGAACCTCAAACAAAAGAAACATAATGAAAATTAGGCCAAGGCACATTATAATAAAACCACTTAACACCAACAATAAGGAGAAAAACCTTGAAAGCAGCCAGAGAAAATAGACACACAGAGGAAAATAAATTTCTTAAATTCTTTTGTTTTTATTTATTTTTATATTAAATTCCAGTTAGTTAACATATAGTTACATACACTCTGCCTTCTTGTTTCAGCTGTCCTGCTATAACCAAATGTCCTTTTTATAGTCTACTTAGTGTCACATTTTTTGCATTTTTGTGTTTTTGGTTGGTGATTTTGGCATTTAAAATGGCCCCCAAGCACAGTGCTCAAAAGCTGTGGAGTGTTCCTAAGAATAAGAACGTGGTGCCTTACCATGACAATGAGTGTGTTAGACAAACTTCACCTGGGCATGAGCTGGCTATGAGGTCATTGTTAATGAATCAGCAATATATATTCAATAAGGTATCTTTAAAAAGAAACACACATAAAACAAGTTTAAATATTGATTGGCTGGCAAATAAGTTATAGCCAGAGGCTCTGGGAGATAACTTTGTATTTCCCAAAGGAACAATAATTAGGTATTCATCAATTCAGTGATCATGGTGACTTTATATAACAACTATTGCATATATCAAGAATCACTGAAAAGCTCTTAATAACCCAATTAAATGACAGAGATTGTCAGACTGGATTTAAAAAAGCAAGACCCAACTAATTTGCCTAAAAGAAACTTACTTTAAATATAATGACACAGGTGGGTTTTAAAAAGAGATGGAAAAAGTTACACCATGATAATACTAATCAAAAGAAAGCTGATTTATATCAAAGAAAATTTCAGAGCAAGAATATTATGGGGGTAAAAAGATTAATTTCATGATGAAGATAAATAGATTAATTCTTTAAGAAGATGTAACAATTCTAAGCATTTCTGTACCTAACATCAGAACTTCTAAATATATGATGCAAAAACTAATATTACTGCAAAGAGAAATTCACAAATCCACAATTAGAGTTGAAGATTTCAACACACATCTTTCTGTAATTGATAAACAGGTAGGCAGAACATCAGTAACAACAGAGAAGATTTGAGCAGCACTTTTAACCACCTTGATCTAATTGACACTATAGAACACTCTGCCCAATAATAACAAAACATATTCTTTCTGAGAACATTTACTAAGATAGATCAGATACTAGAAAAAGGGAAATAGTGAAAATCAGTAAAATGGAGAACAAAGAAGAAATTGAGAAAAATCAATAAAACAAAAAAAAAATGGGGGATGATAATAAACTTGGAAAAATCTAGCTAGATTGATCAGGAAAAAAACTGGAAAGATATCAATTACCAATATCAAAAATGAGAAATGACATCCCTATTCTACAAATACTAAAGGATAGTAAGATAATATTCTGAACATTATGCCAATAAATTTAATTTATATGAAATTGAAAAATTCCTTCAAAGACACAAACTGCCAAAGCTCACTCAAAAAAAAAAAAAAAAAAAGAGAGAGATAATCAGAATAGCTCTATATGTATTAAAGGATTTGACTTTGTAGCTAAAAACTTTTCTACAAAGGAAATTCCAGGTCCAGATTTCCTCACCAGTGAATTTTTCTTTAAGGAAGAAATATCAGTTCTTCAGAAAATCTAGGAATTATTTTAAAGGATTTTTTAAAATTTTAAATTTGTGTTCAACATTATATTAAATGATTAAACATGATGATCAAGTAGGACTTGCCCCAGCATTACAAATTTGGTTCAATATTTGGAAAATCAATCAATGTAATTCACTGAGATGTCTTTGTCATATGTTAACTTGTCTAGGTTGAAATACAGTTGACCCTTGAACAACATGGGGATTGGGCACCAAGCACTCGGCAGTTAAAAATTCCCATATAATTTCTGACTCCCCCAAAACTTAAATACTAATAGTCTACTGTTGATCAAAAGCCTTGCCAATAACATAAGCAGTCAATTAACACATATTTCATATGTTATATGTTTTATATACTCTATTCTTACAATAAATAAGCCAGAGAAGAGAACATGTTATTCAGAAAAGCATAAGAAGAAAAAATACATTTACAGTTCTATATAAATATTTATTGAAAAACATGTGAGAACCACCTACTCTGCACCACCACCACGACCACCACCAATTGCCAACACAGGAACAGTGGCAGCAGTAGTCCTGGTCACAGCATGGCAATGTTCTGCAGCCTAGTGACCTCAGCTCAGCAGTGGTAGCTCTGTCCTGGAGGCATACTATAGCTGCCCCATCTACCTAGAAGTGTACCACCTGCCCATGGCCATCAGCAGCTACAGTTGCACATGAGTGAGCCAGCCTCTGGAGGCAGTGAGGCTAGGGCAACCTCTTGGGAAGGAGGAAAGGTAGGTGGAAGGGCTGCCAAGAGCACATGGCTCCCTGCAGCCCTGCCTTTTACTGGGCCATTACAGGCTACTGATGACCTAAGTGGGCCTCCCCAGGACTCAGAGGGCAGCAGACCCTCTCTGCCATTTACCTCTGATTTGGTCCCTGTGTTGCTCACTGGTCACCTGTTTATTTCTGAGAATTCCTATCCTTGTACGTTTTTGGCTAGAGTGGACCACAATAAGGGTTCTTGTGTGAAGATTACAAGGTAAAAAATTGAAGCAGTAAGCATTTTGTAGCTCAAACACAATGTTGCTTATCTGCACGCTCATCTCCCTGCTCTGGAGCAGCAGCTGGGACTGCAACTACTGCACCTATATCCAACCCTCCTTCAGCTCTTCTTACTCATGGGTCAGGTATGACTTCAGCTCCTGATGAAGGAAATCAACTCTTCCATCAAAGAACCCATGCGATCAAGGTTATTACAAAAAAATGCCATGAGTTTCAATATGTCCTCATGGCTTCCAAGTCATGTTTGTGGGTTGCATTTTGTCTTTGCTCCCCCAAGCTTACTAGACATCTACCTTTCCTTCCTAACTGCCTACCCTGTAGACATCAAACTTCAACATTAGACATAAAGACTTACAAAGACTGCTTAACCAGATATCCAAATTAATAAGGTAAAATTCCTATAATAAATCCCTTATAAAACTACATACTGATTATGCTTCTGATTGAACTCTGATGGATACATTTACCATACCAGAAGATCTAAAAAGAAAAAGATATATGATCATCTCAATAGAGAGAGAAAAGGAGTTTGACAAAATTGAACATCTTTTTCTGTCCAAAACTCTTAGCAAACTAGGAATAGAAGGAAACATCTTCAACATGATAAAGAGTATCTACAAAAACTCTACAGCTACTATTGTACTTAATGGTGAAAAGCTGAATATTTTCCCCTAAGATCAGGAACAAGGTAAAGACATCAACTCTTACCACTTCTATTCAACATTGTACTGAAGATTCCAACTAAGGAAGTAAAATTTAAAAAAATAACGATAACAAAAATATTAATAATAATAAAAGGCAAATAGATTGAAAAGAATCAAAACTTTCTTTATGCACAGATGATGCCATCATCTGTATAGAAAATATGATGGGATCTAAACAACGATCCTAGAACTAATAAGTGAATTTTGACAAGATGACATATATAAGATCAATGTACAACAATGAATTGTGTTTCTATATTCCATCAGTGAACAACTGAAAGTTAACCTAAAAAATAGACTATATTAGCATGAAAAGTATGCAAATCTTAAGGATGAATCTGACAAAATATGTGAAAGACATATATTTAAACCTATAAAATATTACTGAGTAAAACAGAAAACTAGAATAAATTGAGAGGTATCATATCCATGGATTGAAAAACTCAGTACTGTTAATTCTTCCCACAGATCTATAGATTTAATGCAATTGCAATAAAATCCTAATAAGTTTGTTGTAGAAATTGATAAACTACTTCTAAAATTTATATAAAAAAACAGAGGACCTAGAATAACCAAAACAACTTTGAAAAAGAAGAGCAAAGTTGGAGGACTTATGCTACCTAACTTCAAAACTTATTATAAAGCTACAGTAATCAAGAAAATGTGGTATTGGGTACAGAAATAAAGATAAATAGATAAATGCAATACAATAGAACATTCAGAAATAGACCCACACATTTATTATCAAAATGGTATAAAAGCAATTAAGTGAGAAAAGAGAGTCTCATCAACAAATGGTACTGAAACAATTGGATAGCCAGAGATAAGGTGAACTTTTATCATACCTTACACCATATAATGCAATACCTAGAACTAGAAAACTTCTTGAAGAAAGCAGGAGAAAATCTTTGTGTACTTTTTTAGATACAACACCAAAAGCATGATCCATAAAAGAAAAACTGGTACATTAGACTTTATATAAATTGAGAACTTCTATACTTCCAAAGACACTATTGAGAATGAAAATAAAAACACAGACTAAAAAAATATTTGTAAAATCACATTTCCGATGAGTGAATTGTATCCAAAATGTATTTTTTAAAACTTTCAAAAATCAAAATAAAGCTACAAAATCTGAATAGAAATTCAAAAAATTTTTAAATTTTTTAAAAGATTTTATTTATTTATTTGACACAGAGAGAGAAGGAGGGAGAGAGAGCACAAGCAGGGGGAGCAGCACAGGGAGAGGGAGAAGCAGACACCTCACTGAGCAGGGAGCCTGATGTGGGACTCGATCCCTACCCTGGGATCATGACCTGGGCTGAAGGCAGACCCTTAACCGACTGAGCCACCCAGGCGTCCCGAAATTCAAGATTTTATTTTATTTTATTTTATTTTATTTAAAGATTTTATTTATTTGAGAGAGAGAGAATGAGAGAGAGTGCATGAGAGGGGGGAGGGTCAGAGGGAGAAGCAGGCTCCTCGCTGAGCAGGGAGCCCGATGCGGAACTCGAGCCCGGGACTCCAGGATCATGACCTGAGCCGAAGGCAGTCGCTTAACCAACTGAGCCACCCAGGCGCCCAAGATTTTTTTTTTTTTTATTAACATATAATGTATTATTTGTTTCAGGGATATAGGCCTGTGATTCATTAGTCTTACACAACTCCGAAATTCAAGATTTTAAAGACACTTCAACAAAGAAGATATATGGATGACGATTAAGTACATGAAAAAATGCTCAACATCATTCATCATTAGGGAGCTATAAATTAAAACCACAGTAAATTACTATCCCACAAGTATTAGTATGGCTAAAATAAAAGTATCTGGCCATATCAAAGGTTGGCAGGATGTGGAGGAATTGAAACTCTCATATATTGCTAGTGGGAAAGTGAAATGATACAATGACTTCGAAAAATAGTTTGGTACTTTTGTAAAATGCAAAACATACATCTACTGCATGATCCCTCTATTGCCCCTAAGAAAAATGAATGCATATATCAATACAAAAACCTACATGCAAGTGTTCATAGCTGCTTTATTTTTAATAACCAAGCTATAGGTAATCCATATGTTTATCTACAGGTAAATCAATAAATAAATTGTGTTCTATCTATTCAATTGAAAGTACTTGACATTAAAACAGAATGAAGTATTGATAAATACAACAGAAATGATCCAAAATAATTATTCTGAGTGAAAGAAGCCAGGCTAAAAGAGTATCATTCCATTTATTAAACATCCTAGAAAATACAAACTAATCTGTAGACTGAAAGCAGAGTAGTGGCTGCCAGAGAATGGAGTGGTAGGGAGGAGAGGGGTGTATTAGGAAAGGTCATGAGGAAATTTTGGGGGTAATAAATACGTTCATATCTTGATTTTGCTGATTGTCCCATGGTTGTATTAATGTCAAACTTGTAAAATTGTTTAAGTATGTGCATTTTATTTGATGTCAATTACCCCTCAATGAAATAGTTTTAAAAATTAGTGGAATTTGCTTTTAATAATTGCATTTTTAACAGGATTTACTATATTGTGGAAATTGTTCTATATACTTCACATAGATTAATACAAGCCTTATGTCAACTCCAAGAAGTAGGACAATTATAACTCCTATTCTCAGGGTAATAAAACTGAGACACAGAGAAGTTAACTAAAATTTCCCAAAATCATGCTTCCAGTAGGTTACAGCTAAGATTGGATGCCAAGCTGTCTGGTTCCATAGTCCATGTACTTGTCCCCTATGGTTACAGCAATCTTTGGGAAGAATTGAGTTGCTATACTGAAATTAGGTCACCATGCCTAAAATAAAAAAGGTCCTGGTTTCTATTGCATTTTTTTTTCCTTGGGTTCAGCAGACCTGCACTACCATGTTCTTTGTGTTGGTTCAAATCTTCCACCATTTTCTTTGCTGAACTACTTGTTTATCTAATGCAGGATGACATCATTTTTGTTTTTTATTAAGTCAATTTGGCATTAAGTTCATGTTTTTTTTTTCCTAATTAGTACACAATTAGATTAGTAGTATATGGTACTTATGGAAATCATAAAAATAACAGCAATCACAAACACTGAAGTTGCCAGCATTATTTGATTATAAAATAGTCAGCCAGATGATCTAGAGGATGTTTACACTAATATTTTCTTACTATCATCAAACAGAAAACAATTTTAAGGGTGAGGACAGATAACTTGGGAGCCTTCAGAAGTATGTCTACCAACATCCAGACACCTATGAAACCCAGTTGGAGAAACATTGATCTAGAAAATGGAAAAGCTAAACAAGTTTGTTTTTAGTTCTTCACTCTGTAACTTGGTAGCGAAGTGCAGTTTTCCACAGTTCCAGTTAAATAATCACGTTTAAGCTTTCTATCTCATAACCATGGACCATTTAATTTCAGCTAAGGTTCAGTTTCTTCATCTATTACATTGAAATCATAGTATCTTGCTCCATAGATCTTTCCCTTTAAAACAGAATATACATATGAAATTGTTTTTCATATTTTTTTAAGGTTATGGCATAGTTGAAGAGAATTTCCTTTTATTTTTTTTAAGATTTTTTTTAAAGATTTTATTTATTTATTTGAGAGAGAGAGAATGAGAGACAGAGAGCATGAGAGGGAAGAGGGTCAGAGGGAGAAGCAGACCCCCTGCTGAGCAGGGAGCCCGATGCGGAACTCGATCCCGGGACTCCAGGATCATGACCTGAGCTGAAGGCAGTCGCTCAACCAACTGAGCCACCCAGGTGCCCAAGATTTTTTTAATTTATTTTTTTGAGACAGAGAGAGAGAGAGAACATGAGCAGGAGGAGAGGCAGAGGGAGAGGGAAAAGCAGACTCCCCGCTGAGCAGGGATCCCAACATTGGGCTCAACCCCAGGACCTGGAGATCATGACCTGAGCTGAAGGCAGATGCTTAACCATCTGAGCTACCCAGGCACCCTGAGAATTTCCTTTTTAAACCGACCTCACTTCCTATTTGTCTAATTTGTTGTGCGCCATGTATTGCCACCTCCACAATTTATTAGCTGCATAATCTTGGACAAGTTATTCATCCTCTCTCTACCTTGAATTCCTCACATGTAAAATGGGTATGATAAGAGACCTACTTCATGAGACCATTAGGAGAATTCAATGAGTTAAATCTTTGAAGCTGTTGGAACAGTGCCCAGCCATGGAAACACTCCGTAAGTGTTAGCCTCTAGGAGAGTGGAATATTTTGCAAGAACCTTTTTTTTTTTTTTTTTTTTAAGGAAGAAACATTTTCCCTTTCTCTTTGACAAGCTATGTCTTATCTTTCCTCTCCAAAATTTTGCATAAGAATAATCTTTCCCATAGTCTACTTCTTTAGCAACAGAAACCGGTAAAACACAAAATTGAAGAGGGATGTGGAATTTAATTTTTTTTCAAATCTAGAATTTTAAAAACAACCGATAGGCTATTGAAAGATTGCTTTTAGGATAAATAAAAAGAAATGTTCATGTCACATAAAGTTAGGCAAACTATAGACTTCAATAACCTAAACTGTAATATGGAGTAGGAAAAGATTTACATTTTTAGAAGTTTAAACAAATTGATCAGAATGTATTACTGTAGTTATAGGAAAGATTACAAGTTTGTAATTCTAAATTCTTGTATTCTCTAAATTTTTCCTTTTGTTTTAATCTCCATAAGCTAAATTTACATGTTTAAAATTTTTCTTCTTTTTTTTTTTTTCAGAGGCTAGTAATGGAAGTAGTAGAAGGAGGAAGGGTCTTTCCCCCTATTATTTAATATCTTTCTGAGTTTGGTTTCATTTTTCTCTAGGGTTGTCAAAGCATACTAAGAATTACAGGAAATGAATCATCATTGTTTGATAAAATGGTAACATCGGGGCTTTATTAACAATAAGGATACTAATGACATTATGTCAGTTTATAGTGAACACAGTACATGAAAACCCACAGTCATGTAGTCCTCACAACAATCTCATGATGTAAACATGTACTAAAAAGCACATATTTTGCAAGTGAAGCAACCAAGACTCAGTGATTTTAAATAACTTGCCCAAGATTGTTATAGAAGAGCATAGGTCAGCATGAATCTCTCAGTGCATTTCTGGAACACGTTCCCAAGTTTTTTATTTTGTTTCTAATCCCTTTCTTATGATCCCTGGCATTGTGTTGACTTTTTGGCCCTGAAAGCACATAGGGACACTTTCTGTAGGGCACTATCTGCATCCCTTCTAAAATGCTTCCTTTATCTACACCAGTAGCTTAGAATCCACCTTCCTATATATGTTAAGATCATTTTTATCCCCTTCAATCGACCAGTGTAGATCCTCTTGTGGTATAGTGTAGGACTTTAGTTTGGAACTTTACAAACTGAAAAAACCTAAAGTCACCTCCAAAATTGGAAGATTCACTGTTACTTCCCTATCATCAAATATTTCAGGGTTTATACTATGTCTTATATATCTTTGTTTTATTTTATTTTACAAATATTGATATAATGCTTACTAAGTGCTAAGTCATGTTCTAAAGGTTTTACAAATGTTAGTTTTTCAATCCTTATAAGCTAAGTACCATTATTAACTTCATTTTAGAGGTAGGGGATGGAATACACTTGCTAAGGGCACCAGGTTAGTAAATGGCAGAGTTTTGCACAGTAACAATTATAAACAAGAATTGCAACAGCACCATAAGTCCAACTGTTGAGATTCTACTGAGTAGACTGAAATTTAAACAGTCTCAGAGAACGTTACACTAAGTCTAGCAGCTCTAACACTGAAATCAAAAAATAACTATGACCAATATGGGTTATAAATGTCTGCATGGTAGATTAGAGGGAAGGGTAGGAATAGTTCAATGAAAAAGGAGGAGGAACTAGATTCATAATGTTACCTGGACTCCTGGCTAGGCTTGACGTGTGTATATACACACAATCTGTTAGCTAAATTTTATTGCCATCAAATAATTAAATATGGAGCATTTCCTTGAGAGAACTGATTTCTTAGCCATTAATCTTTTTGTAGTCTTAATGCCCAGAGTTAAAATAACTCCTTCAGGTATTGTTAGGGAGAATTTTGATCCATGAGGTAGATCTAAATCACATTTACAGACACCCTGAAAGGAAAGATAAAGTAACCCTCTAGTTTTTGTTTAAAATACATATTACTTTTAAACACCACCACCAAGAAAATGACTAAATTTATTTTTCACGGATAAGTTGTCCCTACCTACTCTTTCAAATCAACAATTTGTGTGAAACTATCTCAAAGTCTATTTAAAAAAACACAAACACACAATAATATTTAACCATTTAAGCACTTCATTTGTGCCAGGCCCTTTTCTAAGAGCTCTATATTATTGCCTCACTTAATTCCTATAAGAGCCCTATGAAGTAGATACCATTATTATTTCCATTTTACACTTAAAGGAATTAAAACAGAATTTACATAATCAGCCCAAGGTCATATGGCTAGTAAGTGGAGCAAATTTAGCCCCAAAAGTCTGACTTCAGAACTTACACTACTAACCATTAATGATAGAAATTGTTGTCAGAATATGATTATAGTTGAAGAATTTGGCATCCAGAAGCCTTATCCATATTCCTAATTTAGTTTTGCAAAAGTCCCCAGAAAATTAGTGAATATCACCCACACTCAGGAAACCAAAGTGTGATGTCTCCCAAATACTCAGAGAAAAGGAAGACTACCATATAAAACCTCCACTGATAACTGTTAACACAGTGCTACCTGAAATTGAATGTCTATAGAAATCATTTTAAAAGACTATTACCTTGTGGCTTATGATCACTGCCCAAGAAAAGGATAAGGTCTTCTGCTGGATTCTAAGAACCTAACAATAGACTAAGTTTTTGTCCAACAATTCCACATTATCAATTTTATGTGTTTTTAAGACTCTTTTTTTATGTGTCTTTTTTTTAAAAATTTTATTTTATTTTATTATGTTATGTTAGTCACCATATAATACATCATTAGTTTTTGATGTAGTGTTCCATGATTCACTGTTTTCGTATAACACCCAGTGCTCCATGCAGTAGGTACCCTACTTAATACCCATCACTGGGCTAACCCATATCACCACCCCCCTCCCCTCTAAAACCCTGTTTGTTTCTCGGAGTCCATAGTCTCTCATGGTTTGTCTCTCCCTCCGATTCCTACCCCCTTCATCTTTCCCTTCCTTCTCCTAATGTCCTCCCTGCTATTCCTAATGTTCCACAAATAAGTGAAACCATATGATAATTGACTTTCTCTGCTTGACTTATTTCACTTAGCATAATCTCCTCCAGTCCCATCCATGTTGATGTAAAAGTTGGGTATTCATCCTTTCTGATGGCTGAGTAATATTCCATTGTATATATGGGCCATATCTTCTTTATCCATTCATCTATTGAAGGGCATCTCGGCTATTGTGGACATTGCTGCTATGAACATTGGGGTGCATATTCTTTTCACTACATCTGTGTCTTTGGGGTAAATACCCAGTAGTGCAATTGCTGGGTCATAGGGTAGCTCTATTTTTAATTTTTTGAGGCACCTCCACACTGTTTTCCAAAGTGGCTGTACCAGCTTGCATTCCCACCAATAGTGTAAGAGGGTTCCCCTTTCTCCACAACCTCTCCAATATTTGTTGTGTCTTGCCTTGTCAATTTTTGCCATTCTAACTGGTGTAAGGTGGTATCTCAATGTGGTTTTGATTTGAATTTCCCTGATGGTTAATGATGAACATTTTTTCATGTGTCTGTTAGCCATTTGTATGTCTTCTTTTTCAAAGTGTCTGTTCATGTCATCTGCCCATTTTTTGACTTGATTATTTGTTTTTTGGGTGTTGAGTTTGAGAAGTTCTTTATAGATCTTGGAAATCAGCCCTTTGTCTATAGTGTCATTTGCAAATATCTTCTCCCATTCTGTGGGTTGCCTCTTTGCTTTACTGACTGTTTCCTTTGCTGTGCAGAAGCTTTTTATCTTGATTAAGTCCCAAAAGTTCACTTTTGCTTTTGTTTCACTTGCCTTTGGAGATGTATCTTGAAAGAAGTTGCTATGGCCGATGTCAAAGAGATTACTGCCCGTGTTCTCCTCTAGGATTTTGATGGATTCCTGTCTCACATTGAGGTCTTTCATCCATTTTGAGTTTATCTTTGTGTATGGTGTTAGAGAATGATTGAGTTTCATTTTTCTGTATTTAGCGGTCCAATTTTCCCAGCACCATTTATTGAAGATACTGTCTTTTTTTCCATTGCATATTTTTTCCTGCTTTGCTGAAGATTGTTTGACCATAGAGTTGAGGGTCCATATCTGGGCTCTCTATTCTGTTCCATTGGTCTATATGTCTGTTTTTTGCCAGTACCATGCTGTCTTGGTGATCACTGCTTTGTAATACAGCTTGAAATCGGGCAACATGATTCCCCAGCTTTGTTTTTCTTTGTCAACATTTCCTTGGTGATTCAGGATCTTTTCTGATTCCATACAAATTTTAGGACTGTTTGTTCCAGCACTTTGAAAAATGTCATTGGGGGTGCCTGGGTGGCTCAGTTGGTTAAGCGACTGCCTTCGGCTCAGGTCATGATCCTGGAGTCCCTGGATCGAGTCCCGCATCGGGCTCCCTGCTCGGCAGGGAGTCTGCTTCTCCCTCTGACCCTCCTCCCTCTCATGTGCTCTCTCTCTCATTCTCGCTCTCTCAAATAAATAAATAAATCTTTAAAAAAAAAAAGAAAAATGTCATTGGAATTTTGATTGGGATGGCGTTGAAGGTATAGATTGCTCTGGGCAGCATAGACATTTTAACAATGTTTATTCTTCCGATCCATGAGCATGGAATGTTTTTCCATCTTTTTTTGTGGTCTTCTTCAATTTCTTTCATGAGTGTTCTGTAGTTCCTAGAGTATAGATTCTTTACCCCTTTGGTTAGGTTTATTCCAAGGTATCTTATGGTTTTTGGTGCTATTGTAAATGGAATCATTTCTCTAATTTCTCTTTCTACAGTTGCATTGTTAGTGTATAAGAAAGCAACTGATTTCTGTGCATTGATTTTGTCTCCTGCCACATTACTGAATTGCAGGATGAGTTCTAGTAATTTGGAGGTGGAGTCTTTTGGATTTTCCATGTAAAGTATCAAGTCATCTGCGAAGAGAGAAAGTTTGAATTCTTCTTTGCCAATTTGAATAAGTTTCATTTCTTTTTGTTGTCTGATTGCTGTTGCTAGGACTTCTAGTACTACGTTGAACAATAGTGGTGAGAGTGGGCATCCTTGACGTGTTCCTGATCTTAAGGGAAAGGCTCTCATCTTTCCCCCGCCCCAGGATGATATTCACTGTGGGTTTTTCATAGATGGATTTTATGAACTTGAGGAATGTTCCCTCTATCCCTATACTCTGAAGAGTTTTAATCACAAAGGATGCTGTATTTTGTCAAATGTTTTTTCTGCATCAGTTGATGGATTCCCTGGGGAATTCTAACCAACATTCAAAGAAGAAATAATACCTATTCTCCTGAAGCTGTTTCAAAAAAATAGAAACAAAAGGAAAGCTTCCAGACTCATCCTATGGGGCCAGCATTACCTTAATCCCCAAACCAGGCAAAGACCCCTTCAAAAAGAATTTCAGACCAATATCCCTGATGAATATGGATTCCAAAATTCTCAACAAATTCCTAGCTAATAGGATCCAACAATACATCAAAAGGATCATCCACCCTGACCAAGTGGGATTTATCCCCAGGATGAAAGGGTGGTTCAACATTTGCAAATCAATCAGTGTGATAAAACACATTAATAAGAGGAGAGAGAAGAGCCATATGGTCCTCTCAATTGATGTTTTTAAGACTCTTAATGGAGGAACTAAGATTCTGATAATGTATTTATGTCCAGTTTGCAATTAGTTCTGAAATATCCTCTTTGCTTACCATAAATTTGATATTTTAACTCTCTGCTCCTTGGTCACATATTATATAAAATCCATAAAAATAAAAAATACAGTCAAAAATATTCTGTAGACTTATTGTCCCAGACACAGTCCTAAGCACTTCACATATTTTAGCTCTTTTAATCCATACAACAATCTTACTAAATAAGTATTGCTATTATCACTGTTTTATACATAAAGAAACTGTGACACTGAGAGGTTATCTTCAAGGTCACTTACTAATGCAAATGATAGAGACCAGATCTAAAGAAGATAGTTTGGCCAAAGAGACCATGTCCATAACCACTACTGTTACATGATCATGAGACTATCCATCTATTCTAAAACACCATTAGAATTGTTAGATCTAAGTGAAGGGGGAAAAAAGAGAGAGAGGGAAGCAACCCATAAGAGACTCTTAATGATAGAGAACAAACTGAGGGTTGATGGAGGGAGGTGAGTGGGAGATGGGCTAAATGGGTGATGGGTATTAAGGAGGGCATTTGTTTTGATGAACACTGGGTGTTATATGTAAGTGATGAATCACTAAATTCTATTCCCAAAACCAATATTATACTATATGTTAACTAACTAGGATTTAAATAAAAAATTGGAAGAAAAAATATAAAACACATTAGAGCCACAGAGCTATGTCCTCTCTTAGGGAACTCATCCCCACATATTAACTCATTCACTAAGCACTATTGCATTCCAGTTTTCTTAGTCACCATTCAAAGTCTGGAATTACAATGATAAGTCAGGGAATATTTTAAGGAGAAGAGGGAGGCATATCAATGACTAATTACAATAGGAGCCAATATATGCCAGCATAAAGTATATAGAAAGGGCTGCAGAAGAATAAATGTGACAATATTTGGTCCAGAAGCCCTCACTGGGGGGTGGAAAGTGAATATTTCAGAAGAAGACAATGGAGTGAACCCTCCCCAAAAAAGAGCCAATACCTTTACACTTAACTAAAAAGAAATAAAAAAAATAAAAAATTGATGATTTAATAACTAACAACCAATTATTGCTCAGTACTGGTACTTCATCACCTCTGAGGAAAAGAGTAAACAGCAAGAGAGACCTATATTTGGTAAAATGAAGACTTACTTGTCTAGAAGAGCTTCATAATTACTAAAATTGGCTACATCAGCATAGAAGTTGCAAAGATATATGAAGATTTTTAAATACAAAATTTGCATCACTTTTACCAGGCTCAATTCTCTCTCTGGTAGTAATTACTCCTTTTTAAAACTCTTTAAATTAAGGTGACTTGTTTCCATCTACAGAGCCCACATTTCATGACTTCTCTTTGAGAGAAGACTTTGCTTTTGTTCATTTGACCAGCAAATGTTATAATTTGCCCCTAAACATCTTTATATCTATTTCTCTCTTTTCTCACTGCTACTGTTCATTCAAGTTTTTATCAACCAAGGCTACTATTGACCCTGACAACAGTGAATTCCAACTCCCTGAAATGACATGCTGCTCTCTGCCCAGAGTCCTGACTATTCTCCCTGAATATAACATAAAATAAATTCAGAGAATAGCACCAGGAATTTCATAGAGAAAGATCCTTTACTGATTCTGTTTTCCATTTTGCATGTAATTTGCAGTAATTTTAACTGTGCAAAATTAGCATTTAATTACCATTCATTCTTTTGGGTTTCTTCTAGGGAGCCCCATTAATTAAGGTGAGAATTTAGATGAATCTGGTTCTGCTGAATAAGGGAAATTGACTTGGATCTTTATGTAAAGATTAAGCATTCAAAGAATTCTATTAATCAGCATTAATGTTTTCTCTATTCATATTTAGTTTTTGAGTGTTTAGTTTTATTGCCCTTACTAAACTTTCCTTTATATTTTAAATTTTTATTTAAATTTCAGTTACTTAACATACAGTGAAATATTAGTTTGAGGTGTACAATTTAGTAATCCAACACTTATACACAACACATGGTGCTCATCACAACAAGTGCACTCCTTCCTTCCTATCACCTATTTCACCCATCCCCCCACCCACCTTCCCTCTGGTAACCATTAATTTGTTCTCTATAGTTAAGAATCTGTTTCTTGGTTTGCCTCTCTCTCTCTCTTTCCCTCTTTTCCCCTTTACTTATTTGTTTTGTTTCTTAAATTCCACATGAGTGAAATCATATGGGTATTTGTCTTCCTCTGCTGACGTATTTCACTTAGCATAATACTCTCTAGCTCCATCCACATCATTGCAAATGGAAAGATTTCATTCTTTTTTTTTTAACTTCTTTTTTTTAAGATTTTATTTATTTATTTGACAGAGAAAGACACAGTGAGAGGGGGAACACAAGCAGGGGGAGTGGGAGAGGGAGAAGCAGGCTTCCCACGGAGCAGGGAGCCTGATGCGGGGCTCGATCCCAGGACCCTGGGATCATGACCTGAGCCTAAGGCAGACGCTTAATGACTGAGCCACCCAGGCACCCCTCATTCTTTTTTATGGCTAAGTATATACTGCATCTTCTTCATCCATGCAACTTCTTCCTAGATATGTCTCTGAGGAAATGGAAAGGAAAGCAAAAAACAAAACAAAACAAAAACAAACAGAACAACTATTGGGACTTCATCAAATTAAAAAGCTTCTGCACAGCAAGAGAAACAATCCACAAAACTAAAAAGCAACCTATCGAATGGGAGAAGATATTTGCAAATGATATATCTGATAAAGGATTAATATCCAAAATTCATAAAGAACCTATAAAACTCAACACACTAAAAATAAATAATCCAATTTAAAAATGGGCAGAAGACATGAATAGACATTTTCCAAAGAAGACATACAGATAGCCAATAGTTACATGAAAAGATGCTCAACATCACTCATTATCAGGGAAATGCGAATCAAAACCACAATGAGATATCACCTCACAACTGTCAGAATGGCTAAAATCAACAACACAAGAAACAGCAGGTATTGGTGAGAGTGAGGAGAAAGGGGAACCCTCTTACACTGGTTGGTGGGAATGCAAACTGGTGGAAAACACTCTGGAAAACACTATGGAGTTTCCTCAAAAAGTTAAAAATAGAACTACCCTATGATCCAGCAATTGCACTACTAGGTATTTACCCAAAGAATACAAAAATACTAATTCCAAGGGATGTATGCACTCCAATGTTTATAGCAGCATTATCTACAATAGCCAAATTATGGAAACAGCCCAAATGAAATGTCCATCAACCAAACTTTTGTTTACATTGCTCTCAACAAAGATTTAAATTGTGCATTGTTTCCTACCTGCTAATTTTCTTCTTTGGTGAGCATGGGAAAATAGAGCCAACTGTCAAAGTTGTCCCTGGGGCTAAAAAAGATGGTAAGTTGTAGAAAAATATCAAGTGTAATCTCTCTTTCTCTTCCCATGATACTACAGAAAAAGAATGTATTAAGATGTTAATGGAATGTATGAATGGAGCAGGAAAGTGAAGAATGAGAATGAGAAAAAGGGCATGGTAACCAAAAAGTTCAATTCTTAGTGCTTTATTATAGATATCAGTTCATATATATGCTTATACATTTATATTATACATATATATATTTATATAATGTTTTTCAGGTTCTTATTAAAACACTTGGAAGACTAATGACACATAATGCGTCTGCTCTCTAGACCACCTACGAACTAAATTTGGGAGCCTTATACATGTGGTATGGAATCAAATCTTCCATCAGTAAATATTTGAATGCTTAATCTCTGCCCAGTCCTATTCTGAATGCTCTTAAAAGAACATCAGAAATTTAATATATGACTCTACATTAAAAAAGAGTGTGTTAATAAAACTAAAACACATTTTTAAAAAGTAACAATGAACAGTACTCTGAATTAAAGGATATACGATCATTGTGAGAATTAAGAAATATAAAACTCAGATTATATAGAACAGTCTTTATGGAAGGAATGGTCTTGGAGCAGGTGTAATGTTTGCTCAAGCAGTCAGAAGATGGAAGAGTAAGTGGGAAGAAGGTAACAGTTAAGGCTGTGTACGAGTTTCATATGTTTTAGGCTTAAGACTAATAAAAAAAAAGGTTAACATTTATTTATTGAGTACCATGTACCAGGTGTTCTGCCTTTATTTCCTATTTGACACTTGTAACAAGATAAAGTAATCATATAGTGTAAGGATGGGATACTGATTATACTATGCTACACTAATCATGCCTTTCATATTTAAATATGCCAAACTTGACAAACTTTAATTTCCTTATCTGTGAATGGGGAAAATCATAAATACCATCTACTTCATTTGTGAGGTTTAAATAAGATAATATAAATTACTTTGAATAGTGTGCAATCTCTCACAACTAATGAATGGTGGAGCTGACAGCCTGATTTCTAGACAGAATTCTAACCCTACGCTATGGGTGAGAGAGGGGCAAAGAAAGATAGACAGGGTCCATATCCACTTAGGCAACATTTCTCAAAGTGGTCCTGCCTCCATTGTAATCAGTTTGATAACTTTCAAAAAAAAAATTCTCATTCCATTGTTGAAGATGAGAAACCCAAGCCATGGGTTTATCTTCTACTTTCCTCTCCTCTCTCTCTAAAATGAAAAGAAAGGGAGAAAAGAAACTTCTCTTTCTATAAGTAAGATCAAAATGAGGGAAGCTCTCAGTCAGTGAGAGATCTAAGCAGATTGATGGGAAAGAACAGCAGGCAGAGCCCTGCTACTGCTAACTGATTCTCATAAAGCTTGACGGAGGAACAGAAGGAAGAGCTTCCAGCGGGGTAGGTAGTCTGTCTTCCATGGAGCACTTCAAGCATTCCAGTTTTAATGGAGGCTTAGAATAAGTTGTGGTTTATTAGAAACAAGTATTATTTGAAAGTCTTTTTATGCAATAGTAGATCCCCTCTACTCCAATCCCCTACCCCAAAGCACCCCAAATTGTAAGAAGGTGCTTTCACTCCAAGCAACATAATTATTTTCTGAAGAAATTGAACAAATCAATTTGAGAGAACAAAGACAGTCTGTAAGAGCATTGGAGAGCTCCTGGGTATGTTGGGAAAGGGCAAGAGGGAGCTGAAATTTTGCCTTTTCCTTGCTTGTCAAATATTGTGATCCAGGCATGAAGGGCACTTACTGTAAAGGAGCACAATGGACCTACCCAGAGTCCTTTTCTATTTTTATTAGTCTACAGGGGACTCCTTTTTATGCTTTCTTTGTCCAGAAATGGTACCCTTTTCTATTCTGTCTACCCAGAGAGGATGGCTTTTTCAAGTTTCAACAATGATGCAGTGTAGGTGAGCACGTATGTGTTGGAATTGGCCAGCAGAGACCTCCATATGCGGGCATCTAAGGGCTCCCTATTACTTTCTTCTCTGTTCACACAAAATCAAGGCATGCCTTCAACTAACTCAAAGCACCATACACTTATCCAGACCTCCATGTCCAAGAGTAGCGGGCAACTGGAAGCCATTCTACCTCTGCATTGAGTGAATCGATGTCTAAGTGTCAGTTCTCGGTGGTCTTAGGCCAAATCCTGTTAGTCACCTATTTTTGTACAGCTTTCAAGCTAATAATTTTTAATGAATGAAAACAGTCCAAAGAAGATTAATATTCTGTGCATGTATAAATTACATGAAATTCAAATTTCAGTGTCCATAAATAAAATTTCAATGAAACATGGCCATGCTCATTCATTTAAGTGTATTGTTGGCTGCTTTGCACCACAACAGCAGAGTGGAGTTGTTACAATAGAAAGCATAAGGTCCAAGAAGCCTAAAATGTTTATTATCTGGCCCTTTACAGAAAAAGGTTTTCAATCCCTGATGTAAAGTATTGGTTAAAAGATTGTCCCTTTTCTTGAGAGTTAGAAGGGATGAGTTGGAGGGTTGACATGCCATTATAGACTCCAGACTTTCCTTAGCCTTCTTTTTTTTTTCAAACTTGCTTTTTTTAAATATTATTTTATTACGTTATGTTAGTCACCATACAATACATCATTAGTTTCTGATGTACTGATCCACAACCCATTGTTTTCGTTTAACACCCAGTGCTCTATGCAGTATGTGCCCTCTTGATACCCATCACCAGGCTAACCCATACCACCACCTCCATCCTCTCTAAAACCCTCAGTTTGTTTCTCAGAGTCCATAGTCTCTCATGGTTCATCTCCCCCTCCGATTCACCCCCTTCATTTTTCCCTTCCTTCTCCTAATCTTCCCTGCTACTCCTTATGTTCTACAAATAAGTGAAATATGATAATTGACTTCCTCTGCTTGACTTATTTCACTTAGCATAATCTCCTCCAGTCCCATCCATGTTGATGTAAAAGTTGGGTATTCATCCTTTCTGATGGCTGAGTAATATTCCATTGTATATATGGACCACATCTTCTTTATCCATTCATCTGTTGAAGGGCATCTCGGCTCTTTCCACAGTTTGGCTATTGCAGACATTGCTGTTATGAACATTGGGGTGCATATGGCCCTTCTTTCACTACCTCTGTGTCTTTGGGGTAAATACCCAGTAGTGCAATTTCTGGGTCATAGGGTAGCTCTATTTTTAATTTTTTGAAGCACCTCCACGCTGTTTTCCAAAGTGGCTGTACCAACTTGCATTCCCACCAACAGTGTAACAGGGTTCCCCTTTCTCCACAACCTCTCCAACATTTGTTGTTTCTTGCCCTGTCCATTTTTGCCATTCTAACTGGTGTAAGGTGGTATCTCAATGTGGTTTTGATTTGAATTTCCCTGATGGCTAATGATGATGAACATTTTTTCATGTGTCTGTTAGCCATTTGTATGTCTTCTTCAGAGAAGTGTCTGTTCATGTCTTCTGCCCATTTTTTGACAATCTGGATGAAATGGATGCCTTCCTGGAAACCTATAAACTGCCAAGACCGAAACAGGAAGAAATTGACAACCTGAATAGGCCAATAACCAGTAACGAGATTGAAGTAGTGATCAAAAATCTCCCAAAAAACAAAAGTCCAGGGCCTGATGGATTCCCTGGGGAATTCTACCAAACATTCAAAGAAGAAATAATACCTATTCTCCTAAAGCTGTTTCAAAAAATAGAGACAGAAGGAAAGCTTCCAGACTCATTCTATGAGGCCAGCATTACCTTAATCCCCAAACCAGGCAAAGATCCCATCAGAAAGGAGAATTTCAGACCAATATCCCTGATGAATATGGATTCCAAAATCCTCAACAAAATCCTAGCTAATAGAATCCAACAATACATTAAAAGGATCATCCACCACAACCAAGTGGGATTTATCCCCAGGATGAAAGGGTGGTTCAACATTCGCAAATCAATGTGATAGAACACATCAAACTTGCTTTCTTTTGGGCTAGTAGATGTCCAGGCTCTCTCTTTTACTTCACATTATCTATTCCACTCTTGATAAGAAGCTGGAAGTTGAATCAAATAAGCAAGATCCATGTCTACCCTCTTGTTGTTGAAGGGTACCAATGCATTGTGAAGATTTTGAAAAAGTCAGGCTGAATTTGGGCTATGTTTCGGGGAGCAGGGAGGTCAGGCCAAAGTTTCCACCCCTATATTTAGGACTTTAGAGTTTCAAGGCCAGAGTTCTCCACAAACAGCCCCGGAGGACCAATGCTCAGGAACTAGTTGCTGTCCTTTTATACAAATCTTTTACCATCCTGAACCGATGTGATAATATTTTACTCACATCTTTCCTCTGGAAACATGTTTAAATTGCACTTCAACCACTGCCTGATTCCAAGTTCCTACAGAGTAGCCTTGTAATAGCTCTTTTGCTTTAATACATGTGCCCATATGGTCTTTATAGGTCCAGGAAATCATGTTAGGTTCTAAAGTGGAGACAGGAGCTGAATCTGAATAGAGGAAAGAACCATTAGAGAAACCCTCAGAGATGATATGGGGTTACCCAAAGGACAATAGGTACTCCATTTTCAGTTCCTGACATGTTATTGGGCTGCCCTGAAATAAACACACAGAAATCGTTGCACTCTGGGAGCTAAGCAGAATTTTTGCAATGTTATATTGCTTTCATTTTATATCCCAGAAACACCTGAAATAATGTGAATTTTCATTTGGGAATTTAAGTGTTCTTTCAGTGTTTTGACATAAGCACATGAAGGAGCCAGAGGCACCCACAACACTGACGTTGAAATTCAAAGAAACAGAATGAAGAACAAACACAGGATTTGTCTGTGGATTTCTTACTCCAGAACTCCCCCAACCGTTGGCTCCTAGACTACTTAGAAATGATGTAAACTCAGAGGGCTCTTGGATTGGAAATAGAGGATTTAAGTGTACAAGGTCTGATTGGGAATCTGGTTATGCTTATGGTATAATTCTAAAACTAAATAAGAATTATTATTTGATTATCAAAATTTGTGCCAACTAACAATCATTGACTACAATGATATTCTTTTTTTTTTTTTAAGATTTTAATTATTTGACAGAGAGAGCACAAGCAGGGGGAACAATAGGAAGAAGAGGGAGAAGCAGTCCTCCCACAGAGCAGAGAGCTGACATGGGGCTAGATCCCAGGACCCTGAGATCATGACCTGAGCCAAAGGCAGACGCTTACCTGACTGAACCACCCACGCGTCCCATACAATGCTATTCTTTAAAAGGGCAGCAGTCTTACTGTTGGTAGGAATGCAAACTGGAGCAGCCACTGTGGAAAACAGTATGGAGGTTCCTCAAAAAGTTAAAAATAGAACTACCCTATGATCCAGCAATTGCACTACTAGGTAGTTACCCAAAGAATACAAAAATACTAATTCAAAGGGATACATGCACCATGATGTTTATAGCAGTGTTGTTTACAATAGCCAAATAATGGAAATAGTTCAAGTGTCCATTGATAGATGAATAGATAAAGATGTGTTACATATATATAATATGCATATTATATATAATATATATATGCATTATATATATTTAATGAAATATTATTCAGCCATAAAAAGGAATGAGATTTTGCCATTTGCAACAACATGGATGGAGCTAGAGAGTATTATGCTCAGTGAAATAGGTCAGTCAGAGAGGGACAAATACCATATGATTTCACTCATGTGGCATTTAACAAACAAATGATTAAAGGGGAAAAGAGAGAGAGGCAAACCAAGAAAGAGACTCTTAACTATAGAGACCACACTGATGGTTACCAGAGGGCAGGTGGGGGCGGGGGGGGAATGAGTGAAACAGGTGATGGGGATTAAGGAGTGCACTTGTGATGAGCAGAAGGTGATATATGGAAGTGTTAAATCAATTTATTTTACACCTGAAACTAATATTACACTGTATGTTAACTACCTGAAATTTAACTAAAAACTTAAAAAAAAAAAAGGGCAGCAATTTTATTCTTATTCAGACAAAGCACATCCTGAAGAAACATGAGGAAAATCTGCTTAGAATGGTTGGCATTTGTCTCCTGGACATTACTAGGAAGGCTGCCAGTTTACTTACCTTCAAAAAGACAAAGACAAACTCTCAAAAGCAAATTGGTTCTTGTAATGCATTGAGATTTATTACCTAAACTCCAGTAAAAAAGATAATATAAATACTCAGCAATGAATTCATGAAAAGATAATGTTGTGTCAAATCGAAGTTATTATAATTATAATCATGTACCATTAGGAAGACATTCACAGTGTTTCAGTCATGTACTGGCTCTAGACAAAATTTAACATCAATATAACATTGTGCTATACAATAATGATAATAGACATCCAATTCACTATTAGATGGATTCACAATTGTAATGAAGTAATTCCATGAACAATTAATAAAGCATATTGACTCTTGTGGCATATCAAATTCTATATATTTTACCCAAGAAATACTATTTTTTTATTATGTTATGTTAATACCCATACATTACATCATTAGTTTTTGTTGTAGTGTTCCATGATTCATTGTTTGCATATAACACCCAGTGCTCCATGCAGAATGTGCCCTCTTTAATACCCATCACCAGGCTAACACATCCTCCCACCCCCCTCCCCTCTAGAATCCTCAGTTTGTTTTTCAGAGTCCATAGTCTCTCATGGTTCATCTCCCGCTCCAATTTCTCCCCCTTCATTCTTCCCCCCCTGCTATCTTCTTCTTCTTCTTCTTTTTTTAAACATATAATGTATTATTTGCTTCAGAGGTACAGATCTGTGATTCATCAGTCTTGCACACTTCACAGTGCTCACCATAGTACATACCCTCCCCGAGAAATACTACTTTTAACTTAAAGTGGTAGGATGATATTTAGACTTTGTGGAATAAAAAACATACATTATTTTAGAACATGCTGTTGAAGTGGGCATTACTAAAACAGAATTTTATATTCATTATATATAACAACTAAAACTATACTGAGACATGCTTTAATATATATTATATTTAATCAAATATATATATTTGCTCAAAGTGCCATAATAAAACACCAGAGACTGGGTAGCTTAAACAACAGAAATTTCTTTTCTCATAGTCTGGAAGCTAAAAGTTTAAGACCACAATGCCAGCAGAGCTGGTTTCTGATGAAGGTGCCCTTCCTGGCCTGCAGAAAGCCACCTTCCCTGTTCCTCTCTACTTAGCTTTTCCTTTGCGTATGCATGCAAAGAAAGAAAGAGGTCTGTTGTCTCTTCCTCTTCCTATAAGATTATCAGTCCTATCAGACTAGGGCTCCACCCTTATGATCTCATTTAACTTTAATCACCTCCTTAAAGACCTTATCTCCAAATACAGTCACATTGAGGCTTACGGCTAGAACATGTAAAGTTTTGAGGCAATGCAATTCAGTCCATAACAAAATGTATAGACAGAAAGCACATTCCCCTTTTCACTCATTAAAAAAAAAAAAAAAAAAAATACATTACCGGGCGCCTGGGTGGCTCAGTTGGTTAAGCGACTGCCTTCGGCTCAGGTCATGATCCTGGAGTCCCGGGATCGAGTCCCGCATCGGGCTCCCTGCTCAGCAGGGAGTCTGCTTCTCCCTCTGACCTTCCTCCTTCTCATGCTCTCTGTCTCTCATTCTCTCTCTCTCAAATAAATAAATAAAATCTTAAAAAAAAAAAATTAAAAAAAAATACATTACCTTTTAAGCTTAGATATCCCCAGTTTATACCATTAATAAGCTAGCAGAGCTAAAGAAGTATGTTGATTCTTTCATGCCACAGGGGTCCTTTCAGGGCACTGTGAAAATAATAACCTAAAATGGTACCATTTAGTTGTGAGACCATTCACCAATATCTTCCTAATAGAAAGTAAGTTAATGTGCCCATCTGAACACACATTGTATTTTATGTAGATAATTTATTTCTGTGATACCCTTGCTTTAAAAAAATACGTTATAATGAATGGAATTAGACATCTTGGTTCTTATTCATTGAAAAAACCAACAAGCTTCTTTAATCTTTGATATTCTTATTATTTTTTTAAAGATTGACTTATTTATTTTTAAGAGAGAGAGAGCGTGCACGAGTGAGAGGGACAGAGGGAGAGGGAGAAAGAATCCCAAGCAGACTCTGCACCGAGTGTGGAGCCTGACTCTGGATTTGATCTCATGATCCTGAGATCATGACCTGAGCCGAAACCAAGAACGTTTAACCAACTGCATCACCCAGGCATCCCTTCTTATTATTTTTAAATTAAAAAAGACCCTCCACCAAAGTTCAATAGCAATAAGTAGCAACTCCTGAATCCAGTTCTGTAGAACTTTTTTCTCCTAATTCCTTACTACATAGGATAAGAGTGCTATATGATTTATGAGTCCAAGTAATGTTTGTTATTGCTGTTATTGTTTTTTTTATGAACTTCAGGCTGAAAGAAAGAAATGTTCTGAGTAATTCATGGTGGGATGATGTTTATTGCCTTTCATATTTTGGATTTGGAAAAGCACCTTTGGTCCATATGAAGAAAGAGCAAGTATCCACAATAGCTCAAGGGTGGGGAGAAGGATAACAGACGATTGGGGAAAGTGAAGCAAAGCAGTGTGAATTAGCACCTGCCTCCCTAGGATGTGTAAAGCAGCATAATGCAAGGTGCTATGGGTTATTAAATAATATAATATTAGTAGCCACTAGTCCTCAAGTGTCAACTATATGACAGCCAGTGTTAACAGGGGACTTTTGACCATCCTTTTCTCATTTAATCTTTATAACTCTATGCATAGCTATCAGAATTTTCTCTCTTTTAAAAGATGAGAAGTTCAGAGAGGTTAATTAGTTTCACAGTAAGTGTCCAGGTCAGCATTTAGACCTGGGACCACTTTCTATATCCATGTATGTTCTCTTTATGCCACAACTCCCACCCATATGCCTTCAGAAAAACAAAGTGTTTTATAATCTCAGTTTATAGAATACTTTATATTCTAAATAATACAAAAAGTAAGGCAAAGGGTATGTATCGTTCCAATTGGTGTGAATGGAAGGGAATCACAAGAATGTGGTGATAGTTACCACGCGCTATGAGAACACCTGGCCAACTCTGATTGCCTACACGTGTGACATGTGTATATGTGACCCTCTATCTTGAACCAGCTGCTCTTTTTGTTCTTCATGTTTTCCAACCATCTTGGAATTCTTATTTCTTTAACCTATCTAATTCCACCAATTCTTTAAGGAACAACTGAAGTCTAATTCTTAGGGAGTTTTGTCAAACATTTTAAGCAAATGATCTCATTGCATTTACAGTCTTTACCCAGCTCTTAGGTCTTGCTAAAAACAATATGAGATTTTCTTCTATTTTCTTGTCCAAACTATAAGCATTGTTGGTCCCTCTACAGCCAGCTTTGACACATAGCAAATGCTCAAAATTGGTTATTTGATTAATGAGTTGTCAGATCAAATATGTCTTTTAAATTATGTATGTGGTAACTGGTCCATTTGTTAGAGTAAGGAGTCAAAAGTACACATATATTCCTGTCAAATCAATATGTTCTGCATAAAACTAAACTCTGTTCCAACTCTGAGACTATTCCCAAACTCTAACAGCCATTTCAGACTAGAGAACATAGATGTCTCATTCACTCAAACAGAAATTCATTGAGTAACTTCTGTCTTGAATTTAGCATAAGAAACTCATGATACAGAGATAAATCAGTGAGTCCTCAATATCTATAAGGTACCTAATGTAAGTCATTCACTATACTTGGTATTAATGAAGGAACAGTCAACCAATCAAAATTATGTGTTCCCTTAACAGAACTTACATTCTAATAGGAAATGTATTTTCAATAATTACAATAAGATATGATGGCTGTTAATAGTTAGGTGGGATTGGCGGAGACACTTACTTCCTACTCCCAATATTTCCTTCCATGTGGACAGAACTCCAAGACAGACATAACTTCAGAAACTCCTGTCTCCTCACTCATCTGTCTCCTGAGGAGGAGGAGTAAATATTCTAACAGGTAAATTCAGGAAAAAATATTAGGTATGCATGGCCCTTAGTCCCTTCACTCTTCCTTAATTGCTCACCTACCTGAAAAGATCATGTACTCTCTTCTGCCATGTAATGGAAGGGCCCTGTGCTCCATCACTGCCAGTGACTAAAGTTCTGAAGTTCAGGTTAGAAAAGCCATAGAATGGCAAATATAAGCTGCATCCTCCAATATTAACTTTATTAATAATGGAGGAGGTAATTTTGTCTCCATCGGCCATAATCTTTTATGTAATTCTCATTTGACTCAAAACTCAAGAGGGGAGGAGAGAGTTATTTGTTGGATAGCTTGAACCCCAGATAATTATGACATAGGCAAAGCAACACATTTATGAGGGATTAAATATAATCTAGAGAGACAGGAAAGTTTGTCAAGACAGGTGATGCTTGGACACAAGTTGGTCAGTAAAAGAGAGAAGATGAGTCTGGAACAGGGCAGGCCCGTCCTCATTTCTAAATGGGCACTGTCTATGGCTCTTTTCACCTCCCTTTATTTATGGTGACATATTCTCTTTTTAGACATATTAATTCCATTTTTACTCTTCAAGATCATTAGAAATGTCAAAAGAGCTAGCGTTCTTCTTGGGTTATATCCTTACTTTTCTGTTAGAGGAAAGTTTTCAATAATCCACTTAAATTATTGCCTCTTTACACATTATTTTCCATGATTCATTAATAATATTAGCTATAATTATTGAGTGCTTACTGTCTGTCAGAGACCTTGCAAGAAACTTTATATACTTGATCTCATTTGATCCTTATAAAACTCTAAAAGAATGGTGTTACTATGCCTGTGTTCAGATGAGAACATTAAGGCATATGAAGCTTAGTAACTTGTCCCCAGGTCACATAGCTAGTGGGTGGCAGAGTCGGCATGAGATCTAACTGCATTATTTTAACTCCAGTGTCCATCCTAACAATCATAGTTCACGTCCTTCAACGCTAATGTTATTTCTAAATTTTTCATTACTTGTTGTAGCTGCTGACTATAACAAAACCATGTGAACAAACGTTTATGTCAGCAAGAAGAGAGGCGATGCAGAGCATCCAATCCATGCCACTGGCAATCCAACCAAACTATAAGACCCTTTGATGCAGAGTAAAATGTGTGGTCTTCATATACAGAACAATGTAGATTCACTCAAACCCAAACAGAATTAGCTTTAATAAAGTATCACATAATTTTGGAAATATATTTACCTATAGGTCAATGTACAATGTGATGCCTAAATCAATATGTTCCTTCCTGAGACTTTCTCATGAACAATTTTTGAACCACAGAGACACACATTTTGAATTAATTAAGTTCAATTCAACAACAATCTACTAAGCACTAACAATATGCAAAGCATTGTGCCAAGAACACTAGAGGATGCAAATTCTATCTTCAAGGCTGTCACAGTGCCTTATGATTCCTTATTGTCACTTTTATTCACAGAAGTAATTTTATTATTTTCTAAGTGAGCTTCCTGTTTTCCTTCTCCTATTTGTTTTGTTGCCCAATATAAATGAGAGATGGTTTCCTTCATAAACCATATTTTTATTGCTTTGCACCATAGCAAAGAAAAAACGATGGGTGAATAAGAGTTTTCTGTTTCTAACTAAAATTTTAAATAGCACCTAGAACACTGTCATCATAAAAAAAATAACTGATTGTGGTGTCGGTGCCAGCATTTATTGCCTTGTCACTTTATTTGACTGAAGGCATTACAGTGAATGAGAAGCTCTACCCATTCTAAATATCACAAACAGGCTGACAAATATCCGCCTACATTCTAAAGCCTTTCTGAGACATGTATAGCTATCTGCTTCAAATTAACCACACCCGTAGACAACTGATGCACCACCCCACTCCACAGGGGCAGAGAGTATAAAAGGAGAGGTCAGGAAGAATGAGAGCACACTTAAGAAAAACTATCCTAGCAGAAAGCAGGATTTTGTGAAAGGTGCCTCCACCTTTTTACAGAGGCAACTTATTATAAGTTTTTGGAATGCAGACTAGAAGTTTGCCCTCTATTTCTTAGGATGTCACATGATAGTCAAGTTATACACCCCATAGACATCAAATGAAAGCCACTTCTTACACTGATTGATTCTGCGTGTCCTTAACTATGGCCTCAATCTTCCACGTTTCAATCTATACTGATAAGATGTTAATTAAAGATGAAAATACAGCTCTTTTAAGGAAGGTATGCAGAGGATGAGAAATAGAAGAATTGAGAAACTCTTTTTACCAGCTCAGTGAGTCGAGATCAGAGAGAGAAAAATAAAGAATGGTGTTCTGAATCAGCTTGTCTTTCTGTAATTACAACAATCAGTTTCAAGAACTGTCTGGATATTAGAGTAGTAAAACTAAAATCAATCTAATTATCCATAGTGAACCTTCCTTCCATCAATTCCCATTACAGAGGAAACAAAATTGGCCATTACTTACCACTTCAATATTAATGCCGGCTGCAGCCCCACTGAGAGGTACTTAGATGCACACCCTTTGTTAGAAATCTGAAAGTAATTCCTTTGACTATTAGCACACGTATAGCAAGAGAAAAGAGATGGGGAGAAATTACTAATTCATTTTTTTTCTTTCAACAAATAAGCACTGGGCTTATCCCTGGGACTATAAACATGTATAAGATGTTATTTCTTCATTCAAGGAATTCAGAGTCTGGTTGGGGAGACAAACACATAAATCGATAATAATGAAACAATGTGATAAAAGCAATGATAGAGAGATTCACATAATGCTGAGAACCAGAAACTAGTCATGTCAGGATGTTTATAAAAGATATGGAGAAGGATATTAGTTGGGGAGACAGCTGAGCTTTTTTCTTGGGAGGAATTGGAGGGAGGAAAAGAACATTTCCTTTAGAAAGGCCTGAATTAAAAAATGGAAGTCAGAAATACTAGGAGGTCAGTAAGCAGCCACAAGCAATTTGCATTCTATAACATGATAAACCAGGCAGAGACTGTCAGACAAAGAAGCAATGAGGCAGTAAGGAATATTCTGTGTTTCATGTTAAAAGCAGAAATTTTGCCTAATAAGAAATGGAGGAGTCAAAATGTTCGCAAGTAACGGAGCTAGGCTGTAGGATCTGTGTGCTGGATCATTCTACTGCCCTTCCAGATCCATTCTCCACCTTCCTCAATTCTGTGCTCTGCCCTGGAGACAAACCAGTACAGACTACATCAAAGAGTTCTCATGCCTTCTGATTTCCAGGTGGGTTTGGCTAATAGGGACCCCAGGTCAGGAGATCAGAGAGGGAGTGGAATGGAGGACAGCGTATTTATCTGGTATGGTCTGAACATGCCTTGGTTTGGGGTGTCCCTTGATTAATAAAAGAGCACTACTTCTTTCAAATTAGGCCTCGCTACCCACTTAATTTTCCCATATACCAGTAACCACTTGCTCACCTCATCTCATGGAATCTAAGGTGATAACACTTTGGCCATATTACTACAACATCTGTTGTGGTTGTTCTTACACACAAACCCATGGAAACTGTCCCTTTGGGAATGAAGTTTCCTTGAATATCTTATTCTGAAAATGTCCTTTGTTTCCTACTGAGACCTGAGCTGATACACTTTGCATTTAGGTCAGCCAAACTGGAGGCTCTAAAGGATATGGCTGCCCAGCTGAGACACGGTGAAGGACTAAACTGTATTAATGAAAATTGAGTAAGAGAAGCAGGAAAAATGTTTGAGAAATACTTGGAGGTAAAATCTGTAGAATGTATTGATTGATTTGGTAGGGAGGGGAGTAAAAGACAGGGGGAAATCAGTTTCCGTATTTTCCAACGTTCAAATCTTTAATTTCAGTGACACAGTGGATGATGGTTCTACCTATGAAGACTGTAGATGAAGGAGCAGGTTTGTGGGGAAAGATGCTATGTTCACTTTTACAGGTGTTGACCTTGAGGTGCCTAGGTCTGCTAAATATATGAAAATAAATGGCCAGGACTAAAATAATACCTTTGAAAGTTGTCAACATACCAGTATGTGGTACATAAACCATGAGGCCAAGAACAGCGAGCTGGGAAAGAAACCCCAGAGAGGGCCACTATTAAAGGAAATTGTTCTCAAATTTTAATACTTGTTAAGTTCTAGTCAGTAAGCTTGTTAAAATGCACCATCCAGAGTCTCTAGTCTAATGACTGATTCAATAGGTACAGTGGTGGATTCAAAGATTGTGGGTTCTAAATACAAATCCTAAGTGATTCTGATTACATATTTTGCAGACCACACTTAAAGATACTCATTAGAGGAAGAAATGTTCATAAAAGAGAGAAAAGAAAGAAATAGCCCGAATATAGAGAGAAATTCTAAAACTCAACAATAAAAACAAACAACTCCATTCAAAAATTCCCCAAAGCATTTGGGGTGCCTGGGTGGCTCAGCCAGTTAAGGCTCTGACTCTTGATTTCAGCTCAGGTCATGATCTCAGGATTGTGGGATCGATCCCTGTGTCAGGCTCTGTGCTGGGCATGGAGCCTGCTTAAGAATCTCTCTTTCCCTCTGCACCTCTCCCACTCTAAAAAAAAAAGAAAAAAAATGGCCAAAGTATTTGAATAGACATTTCTCCAATGAAGATATACGAATGGCTGATTAGCACACAAAAGAATGCTCAGCATTGAAATGCAAATCAAAACCACAACAAGACACCACCTCACACACATTAAGATGGCTACTATCAGAAAACAGAAAATGACAAGTGTTGGCAAGGACATGGAGAAATTGGAACCCTTATGCATTGTTGGTGGGAATGTAAAGTGGCACAGTCACGAGGAAAATAATATGGTAGTTCTTTAAAAACTTAAAAATAAAGCTATTATATGATCCAGCAGCTTTATTCATAATGGCTAAAATGTGGATGCAATTCAAGTGTCAATTGACAGATGAATGGGTAAGAATATGGTGTATACATTAATATACAATAAAATATTATTCAGCCTTAAAATGGAAGGAAATTCTGACACATTACAACATGGATGAATCTCAAAAAGATTCTGCTAAGTGAAATAAGTCAGTCATGAAAAGACAAATGTTGTAAGATTCCACTTATAAGAGGTACTTAGGGTAGTCAAAATCATACAGAGAAAGTAGACAGTAGTTGCCAAGTGATGGGGGGGGTAGATGGAGAATTATTATTTAATGGGTATAGAGTTCAGTTTCGCAAAATGAAGACTCCTGGAGATGGATGGTGTTGATAGTTGCACAGTAATGCAACTTAATACCATTGAACTATCCACTTAAAAATGGTTAAGATGGGGGCACCTGTGCAGATCAGTTGGTTGAGCATCTGATGCTTGATCTCAGCTCAGGTCTTGATCTCAGGGCTCTATGCTGGCCATAGAGATTACTTAAAAAAAAAAAAAAAAAAAAGATTAAGATGGTAAACACTATGTTACAGGTATTTTATCAAAAAAAATAAATAAAAATTGAATTATAGAATAAAAATAAATACACCATTTTCTCCAAGAGGAAAAAAAGAGAGAGGGAAATGGTCAAAGTATGAAAACAAGGAGAACTTCAATCTGGAGAGAGCAAGCATCAATATCAAATGAAGTAGATGACCATATGCTACAAATGACTTATTTCACTAAGAAAATTACATTCTGAAAGGAAATGTTGTCTCTAAATTTCAATACTATTTCTGTATATCTTCCCAGTAAAATCTTGTGCCCTCATTTAAGTAAAAATACAATGTTAAATGTTGCTGATGTTCCCCCAAATTACATTTATTTACTAAAAAATTGCATCTCTGTTCTTTACAAGTGAGGTATTCACTGATTTTGATAATATGCAGAGAGGAAACATTTTCGCAATACAAAATAAAGCACCAAAACATAAAACAGGCTAAAGGTTACAGAATTACTGGCTGTCTGCCTTCTCCACAGGCCACATTCCCCCTGAGCAGAATATGAAAGTAACAAATAAATAACCATAACATCAAAACCTTAGGCCTGTTTTCCAGAGACATACCAGGTTGGCATTAGGCAGATGTGGTTTTAGACTGTTTGGTAGTCTCTTAATACCTTGGAACAGCAAGATTTCTTGAGAAACATCCTGAATTCCCACTTATTTCACTTTAAGCACCCTCTAAATCCACAAGTTATAGTTGCCATTTCTCAGAATCAATCTGAAGCATAGAGATGCAATGTATTATTGGGAACATTTAGTTCTTCCAGAGGCACTTAGCTTTCTGCATGCTCACAGATCCACTTCCTTTGGGCCTTCAAGTGATAATTACCCCTCCTGTATACAGCTTCATTTTTTCCAGTCCTCAAATATTTGAAAGTGACTACTTCTTAAAAATACATTTTGCTATTTTCAGAACAAGATAACATGTGCACAAGCAAATAGCAAGCCTTAATTTTTTAGGTGCAAGAAATGGTGAGGATTATCAAAAAAATGGCTATATTCCATTAATTTTATTTGGCTTTTAAGCTTCCAGGAAAGTGCAAATTTATCTCCCTAATTATGCTTATCCTGGACAAACCTGCATAAGTTAATGCTTCTGCAGATTTCTCTCCCTGGAAACAAATGGCACCTTCCTATAGCCACCACCATTTCCACTTCTTCACTACTCCTGAGGTTGCTTTCTCTCATTGTGTCCTTTACTCATTTCACATTGCCTAGTTTCATAATCTGTCCATTCTGACTGTACTTACTTAATCTCCCTTAAAGTTTGGACCATATCATTGTAAAGCTGTTCCCTAAAGAGCTTGGCCAGTTTAATATTATTTTCCACGACCATGTCAATCTTTCTTCCTATAGTAATTGCTATAAATAGCACATGTTGGTTGGACGCCCTGAGAATTTAAACTATATTTGAAATTTTATAGGCAGTACAGATAGTGGTAAAGTGGTCATGTGACATTTAAGCTGCGTTTTGGTAATTATCTGAACTCACTGGTTCTTGGTTTTTTCATCTGTAAAATAGCAATAATAGAGGACTTCCAGCTAGCTGCACAATTCTCTAAATTCAAATCTTTCTAGCCATCCTCCAAAACTATACAGATAAGCAAAAAAACTTCTTTCAACATAACAAATGTAAAATTAATTATAAATAAAAAAGAAATTAAACTATGGGGCACCTGGGTGGCTCAGTCATTAAGCATCTGCCTTCGGATCAGCTCCTGATCCTGGCATCCTGGGATCGAGCCCTGCATTGGGCTCCCTGATCTACAGTAAGCCTGCTTCTCCCTCTCCCACTCCCCCTGCTTGTGTTCCGTCTCTCGTTGTGTCTCTCTCTGTCAAACAAATTAATAAAATCTTTAAAAAAAGAAATTAAACTAAATTAAATTAATATCAATTCCTAGCATACCTATTTAGCAAGCCCCTGATGTAAGTCTTTGGAGAAAGGTAGGGAAACCTAGAAGAACTGTGCTAATTAGAGAACAAATGTTTGAGATAAAATCACTCGCAGAAAAAGAAAATCTTTCTTACATGCAAAAATACTGAAAAAGTCCTAGTACATCAGACCACTGACTATGGGTAAGGGCTTTAAAAGTGCACATAGGATTCAAGGAATCAGTCTGGGAAAGATGATAATTCTAGGGAGTTACAGGTAAAACTGAAGGGAGACATACTCTTTGAAGAATGTGTGATGATGGGTAAAAGAAGCAGGAGGGGAAATTTTTACAGTCCCTCAAAACAAAAGTAAAGCAAATATTTCAAAAGAAACAACTCTCTCATTGACAAAAAACAAACAAAACAAAAAAACATCTAGTAAAGAGACCACAATCTTTTAATTTGACAGAATGTGTTCTTGACTTACAATTGTATAAGCAACCCCAAACTACAACACCAGTCCAAGAAATATAGACATGCAAAACCTATTTATTATACAAAGCTAGTACTAAAAAGGATAATTTTTTTTACAATGGGAATTAAACATTTCTCTTAGTGAGCAACCCCCCCCCCCCAAAAAAAAGAAGTAGAAGAAAACTCTAAAACAACACTCTACATTGAAATAGTCTTAAAAAAGCAGCTGGGGATATCAAATTAAAACACACTGAATCATAAATTCAAAAATTAAAAATACAAACATATAAAAAGCAACAAGGAATGAAATGAGAAATGATTGAACACAGGAGAGAAATGGGAAACAAAGACAATATATCATAAAAATGATGAAATAATTGTAAGATGCTCAAAGAAGAACAAACTCAAAGAAAATTTAATATTAGCCATTGAATAAAAAGAAGAAGAGTTAAAAGGATAAAAATGATATAGGAAAATAAGATAAAAACAGAAGAGAAAGAGAAAAAAAGCAAGTAGACATCAAAGAAAATTCAACAGATATATAGATTGTCCAGTCAATAAATATATATTTATAGGGTGCCTGGGTGGCTTAGTTGGTTAAGCGACTGCCTTCGGCTCAGGTCATGAACCTGGAGTCCCAGGATCGAGTCCCGCATCGGGCTCCCTGCTCGGCAGGGAGTCTGCTTCTCCCTCTCCCACTCCCCGTTTGTGTTCCCTCTCTCACTGTGTCTTTCTCTGTCAAATAAATAAATAAAATCTTTAAAAATATATATATATTTATAATTATATCATATATATTAATTATAAAATATATATTAACTATGTTATATATCATTTATAATTTTTAGCTTCAGACAAACAAAACAACTAAGCAGAACTAGGATTTAAAAATATAATCCAGCAAGATGGCAGAGGAATAGGATATATAAATTTCGTCTGGTCCCAGGAATTCAGCTAGATAGGGATCAAACCATTCTGAACACCTATGAACTCAACAGGAGATCAAAGAAAAGAATAGCAGCAACTCTCTAAACAGAAAAGTGACCACTTTCTGGAAGGTAGGACATGCGGAAAAGCGAATCCGAGGTGATATTCAGGAAGATAGACGGTGGGGGAGGGGGCCTCCGCCGGCCGCTACCGGCAAGTGATAAGAGCAGCAGAGCACATAATCAGAACTTTTAGAAGTCAGCTCCGCTGAGGGACATCACTCCAGTGGCTAAGCAGGGGGTGGGACCCTTGCTGGGACAGTGTGGTCTCAGGTCCCTCGGGGTCACAGAAAGACCGGGGGTGCCTGAGTGCGGCAGAGCTCCCAGGTATCAGAGCGGGAAGCCGGCTGCAGAGACTGAGCCGAGGAGCAGGCTCTCAGCTGGGGGTTGCCATAAACCGTGATCCACAGCACAGTCGGACCACTGCTCCTCCAGCAGGGACCCAACAAGTGGCAGATCCAGGGGGACTCCCCTTCCTGCCCCGGGAGGAGTGGTGCGGGAGTGCACTGCAGGGATCTGCTGGGTTTGGAGACTCCACACCGAGTCGGGTGCCAGAGATAGAAACACTGGCTCACAGGCCAGGTGAACATGGAGTGCGGCCAGAGACCGGGGAGACGGGAGTGACTGACTGCTTTTCTCTGGAGGTTCACTGAGGAGCCAGGCCCCGAGTTCTCAGCTCCTCTGGGGCAGAGACTGGGAGGCCGCTGTTTTCACTCTCATCCTCCAAATCCGTACGGAAAGCTTGCAGGAAACAAAAGCTCCCGAGAGCAAACCCGAGCAGATGACTTAGCCCAGACCAGCAAGGGCGGGACAATTCCGCCTCCGGCAAAGACATTTGGGAACCATGGCAACAGGCCACTCCCCCAGAAGATCAGCAAGAACAGCCAGCCAAGACCAAGTTTACCGATCGATGAGAACGGCAGAATCCTGGCACTAGGGGAATACTGCACATAGAATTCAAGGCATTTTTCCCCATGATTTTTAGTCTTTCAAAGTTAATTTTTTTAATTTTCTTTATTTTTTTCTTTTTCTATTTTTTTTAATTTTTCTTTTTCCCTTTTTCAACCAACATCTTATCAATCCCTTTTTAAATTTTTTTTTATTTTTCATTTTTAGAGACATATTCTATCCCTTCATTGTAGTTAACCTTATTTTTTGTATATATATATAAGTTCTTCCCTCTTTAAAATTTTGGGATACAGTTTCTTCTAACAGACCAAAATATACCCTAAATCTCTAGTGTATGGCTTTGTTCTAGTCTCCTGCCTGATCACATTCTCTCTCTTTATACTTTTTTAATTTCTCTTCTTTTTTTTTCAACCAACTTCTTATCAATTCCTTTTATAAAATCTTTTATAATTTTCATCTTTACAGTCATATTCCATCTCTTCATCATATTTACCCTTATTTTTGTACACAATATAAGTTTTTCTTTCTTTAAAATTTTGGGAGGCAGTTTCCTCTAACAGATTAAAATATGCCCCAAATCTAGTGTGTGACACTTATCTATTCACCAGCCTGATCATATTTGATCATATTCTTTTTTCTTTCCCTGTCTTTCCACCCCCTCGGTTTTGGGGTTCTTCTGTTATGTTTAGTGTATATTTTTCTGGGGTCATTGCCACCCTGTTAGCATTTTGTTCTCTCATTCATCTATTCTCCTCTGGACAAAATAACAAGATGGAAAAACTCACCTCAAAAAAAAAAGAACAAGAGGCAGGACTGACTGCCAGGGACCTAATCAATACAGACATTAGTAAGATGTCAGAACTAGAGTTCAGAATGACGATTATAAAGATACTAGCTGGGATGGAAAAAAGCATGGAAGATACTAGAGAAACCCTTTCTGGACAAATAAAAGAACTAAAATATAACCAAATCAAAATAAATAAGGCTATTAATGAGGTGCAATCAAAAATGGAGGCTCTAACTGCTAGGATAAATGAGGCAGAAGAGAGAATTACTGATATAGAAGACCAAATGATGGAAAATAAAGAAGCTGAGAAAAGGAGAGATAGACAACTACTGGATCACGAGGGCAGAATTTGAGAGATAAGTGATACCATAAGATGAAACAATATTAGAATAATTGGGATCCCAGAAGAAGAAGAAAGAGAGAGAGGGGCAGAAGTTATATTGGAGCAAATTATAGCGAACTTCCCTAATATGGGGAAGGAAATAGGCATCAAAATCCAGGAGGCACAGAGAATCCCCCTCAAAATCAATAAAAATAGGTCAACACCCCGACATCTAATAGTAAAACTTACGAGTCTCATAGACAAAGAGAAAATCCTGAAAGCAGCTTGGGACAAGAGGTCTGTAACCTACAATGGTATAAACATTAGATTGGCAACAGACCTATCCACAGAGACCTGGCAGGCCAGAAAGGACTGGCATGACATATTCAGAGCACTAAATGAGAAAAATATGCAGCCAAGAATACTATATCCAGCTAGGCTGTCATTGAAAATAGAAGGAGAGATAAAAAGCTTCCAGGACAAACAAATCTAAAAAAATTTGCACACACCAAACCAGCCCTACAAGAAATCTTGAAAGGGGTCCTCTAAGCAAAGAGAGAGCCTAAAAGCAACATAGACCAGAAAGGAATAGAGACAATAATACAGTAACAGTCACCTTACAGGCAATACAATGGCACTAAATTCCTATCTTTCAATAGTTACCCTGAAGGTAAATGGGCTAAATGCCCCAATCAAAAGACACAGGCTATCAGATTGGATAAAAAAACAAGACCCATTGATATGCTGTCTGCAAGGGACTCATTTTAGACCCAAAGAAACCTCCAGACTGAAAGTGAAGGTGGAAAACCATTTACCATGCTAATGGATACCAAAAGAAAGCTGGGGTGGCAATCCTTATATCAGACAAATTCGATTTTAAACCAAAGACTGTAATAAGAGATGAGGAAGGACACTATATCATACTTAAAGTGTCTATCCAACAAGAAGATCTAACAATTGTAAATATCTATGCCCCAACACAGGAGCAGCCTATTATATAAGCCAATAACAAAATCAAAGAAGCACATCGACAACAATACAATAATAGTGGGGGAATTTAACACCTCCCTCACTGAAATGGACAGATCATCTAAGCAAAAGATCAACAAGGAAATAAAGGCTTTAAATTAAACACTGGACTGGATGGACTTCACAGATATATTCAGAACATTCCATCCCAAAGCAACAGAATACACATTTTTCTCTCATGCCTATGGAACATTCAACAGAATAGATCACAGCCTAGGTCACAAATCAGGTCTCAACCAGTACCAAAAGATTGGGATCATTCCCTGCATATTTTCAGACCACAATGCTTGGAAACTAGAACTCAGTCACAAGAGGAAAGTCGGAAAAAACTCAAATACATGGAAGCTAAAGAGCATCCTACTAAAGAATGAATGGGTCTACCAGGAAATTAAAAAAAAAAAATTAAAAATGCCTGGAAAGAAATGCAAATGAGAACAAACTGTTCAGGAATTCAGTAAAGTGGCAGGATATAAAACCAGTGCATAGAAATCAGTTGCATTTCTATATGCCAACAACAAGACAGAAGAAAGAGAAATTAAGGAGTGGATCCCATTTACAATTGCACCCAAAACCATAAGATACCTAGGAATAAATCAAAAAGTCAAAGAATCTGTACTCAGAAAACTATAAAATACTCATGAAAGAAATTGAGGAAGACACAAAGAAATGGAAAAATGTTCCATGCTCATGGATTGGAGGAACAAATATTGTGAAGATGTCAATGCTACCTAGAGCAATCTACACAATTAATGAAATCCCCATCAAAATACTATCAACTTTTTTCAAAGAAATGGAACAAATAATCCTAAAATTTGTATGGAACCAGAAAAGACCCCAAATAACCAGAGGAATCTTGGAAAACAAAAGCAAAGCTGGTGGCATCACAATTCCGGACTTCCAGCTCTATTACAAAGTTTATAATCATCAAGACAGCATGGTACTGGCACAAAAACAGACACATAGATTAATGGAACAGAATAGAGAGCCCAGAAATGGACCCCCACTCTATGGTCAACTAATCTTCGACAAAGCAGAAAGGAATGTCCAGTGGAAAAAAGATGGTCTCTTCAACAAATGGTGTTGGGAAAATTGAACAGCCACATGCAGAAGAATGAAACTGGACCATTTCCTTACACCACACACAAAAATAGACTCAAAATGGATGAAAGACTTAAATGTGAGATCAAATCCTAGAGGAAAACACAGGCAGACACCTCTTCGACCTCAGCTGCAGCAACTTCTTTCTAGAAACATTGCCAAAGGCAACAGAAGCAAGGGCAAAAAAAAAAAAAACAACTATTGGGACTTCATCAAGATAAAAAGCTTTTGCACAGCAAAGGAAACAGTTGATAATACCAAAAGACAACTGACAGAATGGGAGAAGATATTTGCAAATGTCATACCAGATAAAGGGCTAGTATCCAAAATCTATAAAGAACAAACTCAACAACCAAAGAACAAAGAATCCAATCAAGAAATGGGCAGAAGACATGAACAGACATTTTTCCAAAGAAGACATCCAAATGGCCAACAGACACATGAAAAAGTGCTCAACATCGCTCGGCATCAGGGAAATCCAAATCAAAACCTCAATGAGATACCACCTCACACCAGTCAGAATGGCTAAAGTTAACAAATCAGGAAACAGTAGATGTTGGCAAGGATGTGGAGAAAGGGGAACCCTCCTACACTGTTGGTGGGAATGCAAGCTGGTGCAGCCACTCTGGAAAACAGTAAGGGGGTTCCTCAAAAAGTTGAAAATAGAGCTACCGTATGGCCCAGCAATTGCACTACTGGGTATTTACCCCAACGATACAAATGTAGTGATCCAAAGGGGAACATGCACCCCAATGTTTATAACAGCAATGTCCACAATAGCCAAACTATGGAAAGAGCCAAGATGTCCACCAACAGATGAATGGATAAAGAAGATGTGGTATATATACATATATACAATTGAATATTATGCAGCCACCAAAAAAAAAAAAAAAATGAAATCTTGCCATTTGCAATGACCTGGATGGAACTAGAGGGTATTAAGTGAAATAAGTCAATCAGAAAAAGACAAGTATCATATGATCCCACTGTATGAGGAATTCTTAATCTCAGGAAACAAACTGAGAGTTGCTGGAGTGGTGGGGGGTGGGAGGGATGGGATGGCTGGGTGATAGACATTGGAGAGGGTATGTGCTATGGTGAGCGCTGTGAATTGTGTAAGACTGTTGAATCACAGACCTGTACTTCTGAAACCAATAATACATTATATGTTTTAAAAAAAAAGAAGATAGTAGGAAGGAGAAAATGAAGGGGGGAAATCAGAGGGAGAGATGAACCATGAGAGACTATGGACTCTGAGATGCAAACTGAGGGTTTTAGAGGGGAGGGGAGTGAAGGGATGGGTTAGTTCAGTGATGGGTATTAAGGAGGGCACACATGAATGGAGCACTGGGTGTTATACGCAAACAATGAATCATGGAACACTAAATCAAAACCTAATGATGTATAGTGACTAACCTAACATAACATAATAAAATAAAATTGAAAAAATAAAAAAAATAAAAATATAATCCAAGAAAATCTTCCAGAAAAAAAAAAAAAAAAAAAAGACCTCAATCTACATATTGAAAGGGTTTACCAAGTTGCCTGGAAAATTTACCTGCAACAGTCTCCTCAGTGATGTATACTATTAAAATATTAGAATTTAAAGATGAAAAAAATATTCTCAGTGCTCTGGCAATATTATCAAAGAATTTGCAAGGGAAGAAGAATTAGACTGGTGTTGGGAGGAAGAAATTCCTCTGCTATACAAGATTCTTCTAGCTGAACCTAGAATCAAATTGACACGAGACAAATGAACAGGAGAAAATCAAACTTAGTAGGTGCACATATGGGGAATCCCCACAGACATGAAACTCCAAAGACCGTGAGGCAACATGAAGCTTCTATGAGCTACAGAGAGGGACAGGGTCTGAGAATACAAAGGGGAGAAAACTCATTAGCAAGAAGGTGAAAGCAGATATTTAGAAAAACAAGTTTGCCCTATTATGTAGATCAATTCCTCAGGTAAAGAGAAGTCCCTGTTAATAGTTTTCCTCTATTACAGGCTCTTCTTTCCTATGTAAATTTAGGCAGGTGAGGGGAGGCAGAGAGATTTTCCTGCATCTGCTGGGTTTTGATTACTTCTAATTCAAAATAATCTTTATGCCAAAGTGATCCAACTTGGGGCAGCCTGCCCTGGGCCCTTACACTGGCAGCAGACTTTCAAAGCAACATTCAAAACAAAACAACAATGAAGCAGCATTTTCAAGAAAAGGTTAAAAAGTGTGAACCAAGTATTTTTATTCCCAGCTAAGCTGTCCTTCAAGTATCAAGACTATAGAGAACAGTTCTAAACATTCTGTCCCATGAGCTATTCAGACAAATAATACTGACCTTCATCTAACCGAGAAATAATTGGAGAAGTTTTGGCAAAAGGACTGGTGGTAAAAAAATTATATATTTAATTACAGATCTAAAATGAAAACAAAGATTGGAGACAAGATTGAAAAAATAATACATAAATGTTGTATGCTTTGAAAAAAATATTAGAACTAAGAAAATGGGAATAGAGGACAGGGGAAAAATAAATGTTGAACAAATTCATTGATTGTTGTATAGGCAACAGGTAGTTGTCACTAAAAACTGGCACTAAATACCAACAACCCAGATAGCAAATGGTCATACACAAAAACAAAGTAAAGGACATTAAAAAGTATAAATATAAAAGTATAAAGTGTAAGTATAAAAAGTATAAAAGTATAAAAGAAACACAGAAAACATATATATATATATATATATATATAAATTATATGACAGTTCAGTTCAAAAATATCAGTCATACCAATAAATAAGAGTAGAACTTAACCCACATAGTAAAAGAAAATATATCAATTTGCCTCACAATGTAATACTTAATTATATGTTGTGTATAAGAGATACACCTAAAACAAAGAGATTCAGAGGGTCTAAAAACAAAGTAAAAGTTAAAATTGTATTAGTCAGATGGAAACAATAAGTAAACTGGAGTTTCAATACCTATATCAAGTAAACCAAATCAAAATTCAAGCCAGAAAGAATTAAACCTGAAAAAGGACACTCTTTAATGCTAAAAGTCACAATTCACAATAAATATGTAACACTTACAAACATCTGTGTATCAAATAATCTAGCAATCAACTTTGTAAAGCAAAAACTACAAGAGACTGAGACATAGGAACCAGAACTTCTCCCAGGAGACTTTAACAGGTTACTTTCAGTAAGTAAAAAGACAGGCCAAGTAGACCAAAAATAATGGAAATTATGGACAATAATAACAATCAGTAAAGTAGATTTTATGAATGTACACTGAAATTTGCACTCTAATAGAAAAGAACACACCTTCATCTCAAATGCATAAGAAATACTCACAAAAATCAATCATATTAAAACAAAAAGGAAGCACTGGTAAATTTCATAAAATAGAATTGCTATAAGCAGCACTTTCTGAATACAATACAATAAAACTAGAAATTAATAATGAATGAATAAGTAAAGGGACATATGGAAAATTTTGTACACTGGGATGATTGACACAAAACGATATGAAGAAAGATGGTGGACTGTAGAAAACATTAACAAGAAAAGTGGCTATCAGATTTCAGTCATTTGGCAAATGATCCAAGCGGAATAAAAACTGAGGCAGGTGGCTTCTTAAAGTCTCTTCTTTGATGCTTTGAGAGGTTGTTTAAATAAAGTATGCATCTTGTAGGCTATTTACTTACTCAGAATGTATTCGAGTTGTTAAATTTCTTTTTTTAAAAAACAGGGCAAAATATGCAGAGCTGAATGGAAGACAGGGTGAGGAGTAATGAGGTAATACAAGATCTGGCTCCCTCAAAGAAAGAGCTGAACTTACTCTTGATAACCCTGCCTACAAGACAAAGTACCTTAAGAGAATGCAGTTAAGGATGATTGGCAAGCATTCTATTTAAGGATGGATCATATCTTATGTCCTGCAAACACCATCATGTTTAGAATGATGGCAATAGCATCTTTATCAAGATGAAACAGGAGAGATGGAGTAAATACAATTATAGTGAAGAGATACCATGTGTGTTTCCTTTTCAGGATTGTTAAATTGTTCTACACTGAAGAGAAAAAGTATCCTAAATCCAGCAGAAGGACGTTGAAAGACAGATGAATTTAGCCTCAGTATTCTCCTTTCCAGCTGTGTTAACTATATCCTTCTACTTGCACAGGAGATATTGTTTCCTTGAGACATGCCTTTCATGCACTCCTATCATAATTATTATAACTCTTCATATTTGTTTAGTGACCTACTCACAGCAATTTTTTTGATGATTTAAGGTTTTACTTACATATGCCCAGGAAGTAGATTCTTCCTCCCTTTCTCATCAGTTATCAAAAGTTTACAAGCCATCAGGAAAATTTCATACATCTGCTTCACAGTTTCTGCTAATAGAGTAATTGCCTAGCATGATTACCTTTGCTTCCAAAGAAAAGAAGGGCAGAAAACATTAGAACCAACTGGATCTATTCAAAGAAGCCAAAAATCAGTCACTAATCACTGAGCTCTGCTTCTGTACTGTCCCTAGTTCTGCCATGTACAGCTGTTCAGGTTGTTCTCTGTACATAGGTATCTTGACAAACAGGTTAAGTGGAGGCTGAAATCTAAGTCATGCTCCATTCCCCCAAGGTATGTGTTCCAGCATAGGGTTGCATTCCTTCAGAATTTCCACCTTTTTCAAATTCTAGATACCCTAGAGCTCACAACAGCTTTGCCTGTCTGTTTCTATCAGGACATAGATAGAAATAGTTACCTAATGCTAGGAAGTGAGCTAACTGATATGAGAAGAAAGGTCCCTGTGGAAAACTGCTAATGATAACCAAATATCCCCTTCTCCTTCTTCCTAAGAAAACCTGGATTTATTCATGATGACAAGATGTCCAGTTAAAAACATTCAGCTTCTCAGATTCCCTTGTAGCTAGGACTGTACCAGCTACACATTTGGGGGCATAAGACAGAAGCTGAGACTTTCTGGGAAAGTTGGTTCTTTCTGATATAACGGCCAACCCTTTCTGCTTCCTTTTTCTTTTTTTTCTTTTCCTTTTTCTTTTTGCTTGTAAAGCAGCTAGTACGCTGAGGATGTCTCAGCCATTTTGTGGTTAGATGACAATATGAAGAAAAACTCTTTCCACTAAGGAGAGCACACCAGGAAGATAAAAAGATCCAGAACATTAACGGCATCATGAAGACACTTGACAAATACAAACCTCCCACCTCCAGACTGTTTGTTTTGTGCAAAGAATAAACTTTGTTTTTTAAGATTTTATTTATTTGACAGAGAGAGAGAGCAAGAGAGCGAACACAAGCAAGGGCAGAGGGAGAGGGAGAAGCAGGCTTCCTGCTGAGCAGGGAGCCCGATGCAGGGCTAGATCCCAGGACTCTGGGATCATGACCTGAGCCGAAGGCAGACACTTAACAACTGAGCCACCCAGGCGCCCCAAGTATAAACATTTTTATCAAGCCACTGTAAACTGGCTACTGTCCTTTGCAGCAGAGAGCACTCCTAACTGCCATGCCAATCTGGCATCTTCCTTGGAAAAGATGTGTGAGAAAGTTTTTGCTAGTTTCATATCCAGAATATTTATTGCATATTATATTCATCCAGTTTAAAAGTTTCATCATTAATAACCAAGGAGAACCTACCTTACTGTTTCTACCTCATCAATAAATAATTTAAGTAGGTTTTAGTTAAACAGGACAGATATATTACTAAAGACAAATTACGACTTTTCCCAAAGTCTTGGTAAGATTCCAAGAATAGGGACATAGTTAATATTTGGCTGAGCTCTGCTTATGTTCTCTGTTTAGTATGCTTAAGGCATAGAATTTTTTAGCGGATCCTGGCACATGGTAAGTAAATATTGAATAATGATTACAATAGTGGCAATATATCAGCTGTTTTAAACAATTTCCAAAAGAACAGTTTACGGTATAGATAAAAATAGACTAAGTTACAAATCCTGACGTTCCATCTCCTAAAATGGGACATCTTGCTATCTTAGAGGCTAAAGTTACTTGCCCTTTGAAAACTGGAAGGTTTTACTAGCAGTTTACTCTCACAGTAGAGTTTACTGTAAGTCTACATCCTTATTTTCATGAAATAAGATTGTGAATATCATTCAAAAGGAGAGTTCTAGAGAGGAGATACAGACGCAACATGCTTGTGCCCTGAAGTCTGGTACTACATGTAAGAAGAGAAGTAATCACTTAGCAAACATGGTTTGTGCCTTATGTCCTCTTAAAGCATAAACTCCAGAGGACACCAGTTTTCGTCCTATATAACCTTAGACTCTAGAATGTTGCCATTCACCAAGGATTTTAACTTTTCCTCTCTAGTGTTTTCCAGGCATGATGGCACTGGAGAGGAAAAGGGAAGTAAGTCACAGTGTCTTTCTGGAAGTGTTAATGATCTTGTATTGGAAATATATCCATTTTTATGCTAAAGCAAAGAAAATCTAGTAATTGAAGTAGATAAAATTACTTTGCAATTGAAATAGATGAATAAAAACTGCTAGAAATAAAAAGGAAAACAGTAAAGTGTATTACTACTAGGATAATTTAAGACATGTCTTTCAGTAAAGTTTCATCATTTGATAAAGCAATCTTCTTTGATAAAGCAAGTAAGCAAAATAATCCAAGAAATAATAGAAATCTGAATGACAGATTGTTCAAATAGCTCTGTAGAGAAAAGTTCATATCACATAACAAATATACTTTAAAAATCACTTATAAAAAATTTCAAACACTAAAGCTGTATTAGGACACAAAGAAAACGTCAAGTAAGTCTCCAAGTAAAATGCAAACTACATTTTCTGATGACAGGGCAATTAATCTACACATAAAAAAGATATAAACATAAACAACCCAATGCAACCATTTGGAAATGTTAAGAAAAAATGTCTTTCCCTAAAATAATATTGCAACCAGGAAGAATATAAAACCTCACTTTTGGATTATTTAGAAAATGATTATAAAAAGAATATTAAATATCAAAACATGGACTGTGGCTAACATTATACCTATGGAAACATTTATAACTATAGAAAGTTTCATTAATAAAGAAGACAATAAAAATACATTAAACATTTGTGAGGTAGCATAAAATTATAGAATTTAAAAATATAATTCTCTCTTCTGTTAAATAAATTGTGGAATATTTTTACCCAGCTCTGATTATTGGAAATCAACTAAGGCAAAAATTTCTACCATGGTCTCACAAATACTTTCCAATGTTCCTGTGATGTATAAGGCTTCCTTTAAGCTGATGAGCAAAACAATATAAAACAAAAAGCTTAAAATATTTGGTTAATCAGTCAAACAAACTTCTCTGTAAGACTACATGTAACTACCTGATATAACAAAAGAAAAACTGTGTGTATGTGTGTGGTTGGGGAATATAATTTCCCCTTCATTCAATATAAAGAGATAAATCTTGTTTTCAAAATGTGTTACTAAATTCCTCACACATTTTATGTTTATACACACATATACACACCCCACATATTCCTTATCCATTCATTTATTGAAGGATACCTGGGCTACTTCCATAATTTGGCTATTGTAAATAATACTACAATAAACATAGGGGTGCAAATACCTTTTCAAATTAGCGCTTTTGTATTCTTTGGGTAAATATCCAATAGTGGAATTACTGGATCATCTGGTAGCTCTATTTTCAACTTCTTGAGGAACCTCCATACTGAGAACCTCCATACTGTACTCCATAGTAACAGCATAGAGTTACTGCACCAGTTTGCATTCCCACCAACAGTGCAAGAACTTGTTGTTTCTTGTGTTGTTTATTTTGCCATTCTGACAGGTGTGAGGTGATCTCTCATTGTGGTTTTGATTTGCATTTCCCTGATGATTAGTGATGTTGAGCATCTTTTCATGTGTCTGTTGGCCATCTGCATGTCCTCTTTGGAGAAATGTCTTTTCATGTCTTCTGCCCATTTTTAATTGGATTATTTGTTTTTTGGTTGAGTTTGTAAATTTTTTATATATTTTGGATATATAAAATATATGTAATTTGCAAATATCTTCTCCCATTCAGTTGGTTGTCTTAGTTTTGCCAATTGTTTCCTTTCTGTGCAGAAGCTTTTTATTTTGATGTTGTCCCAATAGTTTATTTTTGCTTATATTTCCCTTGCCTCGGGAAACATATCTAGAAAAATGTTGCTGTAGCCAATGTCAGAGAAATTACCTTGTGCTCTCTTCTAGGATTTTTATGGTTTTATGTCTCATACTTAGATCCTTATTTCATTTTTAGTTTATTTTTGTGTGTGGTGCAAGAAAGTGGTCCAGCTTCACTGTTTTACATGGGGCTGTCTAGTTTTCCCAACACCATTTGTTGAAGAGATTGTCTTTTTCCCTTTGTTCTTGCCTCTTTTGCCAAAGATTAATTGACCATATAATCATGGGGTTATTTTTTGGCTTTCAATTCTATTCCATTGATCTATGTGTCTATTTTTATGCCAGTACCATATGGTTTTGATAACTACAGCTTTGTGGTATATCTTGAAATCTGGAATTGTGATACCTCCAGTTTTGTTTTTCTTTCTCAAGATTGCTTTTGCTATTCAGGGTCTTTTGTGGTTCCATACAAAATTCTAGTGCTGTGAAAAATGTTCTTGGTATTTTGATAGGGAGGCATTAAATCTGTAGATTGCTTTGGGTAGTATAGACATTTTAACAATATTTGTTCTTCCAATCCATTAGCATGGAATCTCTTTCCATTTGTTTATGTCATCTTAAATTTCTTTCATCAAGGTTTTATATTTTTTGGAGTACAGGTCTTTCACCTCCTTGGTTAAGTTGATCCCTAGGCATTTTATTCTTTTTGGTGCAATTGTAAATGGGCTTATTTTCTTGATTTCTCTTTCTGCTATTTCATTATTAGTGTATAGAAATGCAATGGATTTCTATGTATTAATTTTGTATCCTATGACCTTACTGAATTCATTTATCAGTTCTAATAGTTTTTGGTGGAGACTTTTGGGTTTTCTACATATAGTATCATGTCATCTTCAAATAGTGAATGTTTTACTTCTTCCTTACCTAAACTCCTTAAATTTTAAAAATGACTACCATCTAGGGGCACCTGGGTGGCTCAGTGGGTTAAGTATCCAACTCTTAGTTTTGGCTCAGATCATGATCTCAGGGTCATGAGATGGAGCTCCATGTTGGGCTCCGGGCTCAGCAGGGAGTCTGCTTGAGATTCTCTCTCTCCCTCTCCTCCCCCACCCCAACTGCATGTGCTCTCTCTCTCTCAAATAAATAAATAAATCTTTTTTAAAAAAATGAATAGCATCATTTTCCTTTTGAAAAAGAGTTTAACTAGACTATTTTTAGAGAAAAGTGCTTCTGATACTCCCCAAATCCTAAATACAATATGGAATTTATTTATTTCTCATCCAAAAAAGAGAGAGAGAGAGAGAATAAACCTAAACAAGTATAAGAGAAATTCAAATGATAAAAGTGAATTAAGAAGTTAGAAAACTGAAAAGCAAGAGAAAATGATATAGTAGTTTTGGGGAAGAGGGCAAAAGATAAAACACTAGGTATACTAACTAGAAAACCAAAAGTACAAACTATGAAAGGGCCATGTGTAAATAACCATAGATGAAAAAAACTTGAATTTCTTGTCTGAGAATTCTTTTTAACGATTTATGGTTAAATGATTTTTTATCATTCATTTAATGATAAATTTTGAAATGTAGAAGTAGATTATTGCCTCAATTTATAGCATAATTGATCTAAGAATACGGTTGACAGAATTAGTAGCAAACAAAAATACAGGATGCAAAGTTAAATTTGAATTTCAAATAACAAACAATTTTTTATTGAAATATTTCCCATTTAATGTTTGGGACATATTTATACCAAAACATTATTCATTGTTTATCTGAAATTCAAATTCAATCAGACATTCTGTATTTTATTTGGCAACCCTACTTAAAAAGGCACAAATTAAATATGCCAAAATACACAAAAGACTTAGGAATGTGGGCAAATAGCTACCTTTGAAAATAGTGCTCAAAGAAGTCTTTCGAACCTTTCAAAAAATATTTATTTAGTATTTAAATAGTTCCTGATCATAGCCATGTTTCCTGTTAAAAATATCAGTAAAGGTGATATAACACCAATATTAAAATCCACAGGGATAATACAAACTAACATAAATTATTTAATTGTGTAAATATGCAAATTTTTAAAATAAACATTCATAAATAAATTACAGCATTATATTAAACAAATGAATCACAATGAACAGCTTTCCTTCATTCTATAACAGAAATATGATTCAAACTAGAAAATATACAAACATAATAACTGCTTCTGTCTTCAACATCACGGTCTAGTTTTTTCCTACACTATCCCAACAAATTTTAGTCTTTCTACCTCCATTCTTCCAAACTGCTAACAGAGTGAAACTGTATCTTGAAAGCACATATATTAACATTTCACACCCATTCCTAAATCAGTGTATATTGCTGGTAGAATGAATCCCAAAACTCTTTTATCAAGGACTTACAAAACTCTCACAAAACTGTATCTATAAATGTTACTTATTTTATCTTTCTATATGTACATATGTAAGATATATGTAAATTATAATTCATAACAATAAATAAAAACTTAAGAACCCACCACTTAAATGAATAGAACATCAGCAATAATCTGCTTTTTTTCCTAGCTCATTCCTCTACCTACTCACCCCAGCCAGGTAAGCACAACCCTGAGTCATGTAATTATAATTCTCTTGCTTTTTGGGGTTTTTAAAAAGGAGGGTATGTGCTATGGTGAGCTCTGTGAATTGTGTAAGACTGTTGAATCACAGACCTGTACCTCTGAAACAAATAATACATTATATGTTTAAAAAAAGAAGAAGATAAGAAGGGTAAAATGAAGAGGGGGAAATTGGAGGGGGAGACGAACCATGAGAGATGGTGGACTCTGAGAAACAAACTGAGGGTTCTAGAGGACAGGGGTTGGGGGATGGGTTAGCCTGGTGATGGGTATTAAAGAGGGCACGTTCTGCATGGAGCACTGGGTGTTATATGCAAACAATGAATCATGGAACACTACATCAAAAACTAATGATGTAATGTATGGTGATTAACATAATAAAATTTTTTAAAAAGTAAATGAATTCTTAAGTAATTGGTTTTGCCTGTTATTGAGATTTACGAGAGTGGTATCTTACTGCATAATTTTCCAAGACTAGCATTTTCTCTTAATTTTATTTTATTAGTATCAATATTGTCACATCTGTTTGTAACTGGGTTGATGTTTTGCCATTCTGGTGTGATGGATGGAGAGAGACCAAGGAAGTTGAGCATGTAAGCAGGAGTGTGATAATAATGATTGCCTATGGAATTTAAAGAAGATACTGATGATACAGAGGGTTCAAGATCATGGAAAAGGTGACTTTAACAATGACTTATAAGTCCTGGTGGAGATCAAAAGATTGTTGGAGTTAAACAACTAGTGAAAGTAGCTATAAAAATAGAAAGTGATACTTAGTCAATATATTTCAAATATTAGTAAATATGAAAAGATCAAGAGCGAAAAAAATATGAACTTATAACAAGATGCCAAAAAAGCCTGAGTTTTTAAATGCAGGGATAAAATATTTTCTTAAAAAGATCATAAAGGGGCGGAGCAAGATGGCCGAGGAGTAGGAGACCTGGATTTCGTCTCCTCTCAGGAATTCAGCTGGATAGGGATCAAACCATTCTGAACACCTACAAACCCAACAGGAGATCGAAGAAAAGAATAGCAACAACTCTCTCATCAGAAAAGCGACCACTTTCTGGAAGGTAGGACGTGCGGAGAAGTGAATCCGAGGCGATATTCGGGAGGATAGACGGCGGGGGAGGGGCCTCCGGCCGCCGCTTCTGGCAAGTGATAGAGCCGCGGAGCACAAAATCGGAACTTTTACAAGTCTGCTCCGCCGAGGGACGTCACTCTGGTGGCTAAGCGGGGGGTGGAACCCTCCGGGACAGTGTGGTCTCAGGACCCTCGGGGTCACAGAAAGACCGGGGGTGCCTGAGGGCGGCAGAGCTCCCAGGTAATGGAGCAGGGAGGCCGGCTGCAGAGGCGGAGCCCAGGCGCGGGCTCTCAGCTCGGGGTGGCCATAAACCGTGATCCGCGGCACAGTCAGGCCCCTGCTCCTCCAGCAGGGACCCAACAAGCGGCAGATCCGGGGAGACTCACCTTCCTCCCCCGGGAGGAGCCGCGCGGGAGTGCACCGCAGGGATCTGCTGGGTTTGGAGACTCCACCCGGGCTCGGGTGCCAGAGATAGAAACGCGCGGTCACAGGCCGGGCGAGCACGGAGTGCAGCCGGAGACCGGGGAGACGGGAGTGACTGACGGCTTTTCTCTGGGGGCTCACTGAGGAGCGGGGCCCTGAGTTCTCGGCTCCTCCGGGGCGGAGATTGGGAGGCCGCCATCTTCACTCTCCGCCTCCAAAGCTGTACGGAAAGCTCGCAGGGAACAAAAGCCCCGGAGAGCAAACCCGAGCAGATCACGTAGCCGGGAGGGGGCAAGGGCGGGGCAATTCCGCCTCCGGCAGAGACATTTGGAAACCACGGCAACAGGCCCCTCCCCAGAAGATCAGCGAGAACAGCCAGCCAAGACCAAGTTTACCGATCAATGAGAACGGCAGAACTCCAGTGCTACAGGAATACTGCACATAGAATTCATGGCTTTTTTACCATGATTCTTTAGTCTTTCAAAGTTTATTTTTTTTAACTGGTTTTTTTTTTTTTTTTGAATTTTTCTTTTTCCCTTTTTCAACCAACATCTTATCAATCCCTTTTTTTAAAAAAACATTTATATTTTTCATTTTTGGAGTCATATTCTATCCCTTTATACTAGTTACCCATATTTTTGGCATATATATATAAGTTGTTCTCTCTTTAAAATTTTCAGATAGTTTCTTCTAACAGATTAAAATATACCCTAAATCTCTAGTATATGGTTTTTTTTATTCCCCTGCCTGATCACATTCTCTCCCTTTTTTTTTCTTTGTTCTTTTTTTAAATCCTCTTCTTTCTTTTTTCAAACAACTTCTTATCAATTCCTTTTATAAAATGTTTTATAATTTCCATCTTTAGAGTCATATTCCATCCCTTCATCATATCAACCCTTATTTTTGTACATATATAAGTTTTTCTTTCTTTAAAATTTTGGGAGGCACTTTCTTCTAAAAGACCAAAATACACCCCAAATCTAGTGTGTGGCACTGATCTATATACCAGCCTGATCATATTTGATCACATTCTGTTTTTTTTTGTTGTCATTATTTTGTTTTCTTTGTTTTTATCTTTATCTTTCCCTTTTTTTTCTTTTTCTTTTTCTCTCCTTCGGTTTCTTTTTCCACTGCTTCAGATCTTTTCTGATTTGTTTAGAGTATATTTTCTGGGGACGTGGTTACTCTGCTAGCATTTTGTTCCCTCATTAATCTATTCTCCTCTGCACAAAATGACAAGACGGAAAAAATCATCTCAACAAAAAGAACAAGAGGTAGTACCGACTGCCAGGGACCTACTCAATACGGACATTAGTACGATGTCAGATCTAGAGTTCAGAATCATCACTTTAAAGATACTAGCTGGGCTTGAAAAAAATATGGAAGTTATTAGAGAAACCCTTTCTGGAGAAGTAAAAGAGCTAAAATCCAGCCAAGTAGAAATCAAAAAGGCTATTAATGAGGTGCAATCAAAAATGGGGGCGCTAACTGCTAGGATAAATGAGGCAGAAGAGAGAATCAGTAATATAGAAGACCAAATGATGGAAAATAAAGAAGCTGAGAAAAAGAGAGATAAACAACTACTGGATCACAAGGGCAGAATTCGAGAGATAAGCGATACCATAAGACGAAACAACATTGGAATAATTGGGATCCCAGAAGAAGAAGAAAGAGAGAGAGGGGCAGAAGGTATAATGAAGCAAATTATAGCAGAGAACTTCCCTAATTTGGGGAAGGAAACAGGCATCAAAATGCAGGAAGCACAGAGAACCCCTCTCAAAATCAATAAAAACTGGTCAACAGCCCGACATCTAATAGTAAAACTTACGAGTCTCATAGACAAAGAGAAAATCCTGAGAGCAGCTCAGGAAAACAGATATGTAACCTACAAGGGTAGAAACATTAGATTGGCAACAGACCTATCCACAGAGACCTGGCAGGCCAGAAAGGACTGGCAGGATATATTCAAAGCACTAAATGAGAAAAATATGCAGCCAAGAATACTATATCCAGCTAGGCTGTCATTGAAAATTGAAGGAGAGATAAAAAGCTTCCAGGACAAACAAAAACTAAAGGAATTTGCAAACACAAAACCAGCCCTACAGGAAATCTTGAAAGGGGTCCTCTAAGCAAAGAGAGAGCCTAAAAGCAACATAGACCAGAAAGGAACACAGACAATATACGGTAACAGTCACCTTACAGCCAATACAATGGCACTAAATTCCTATCTTTCAATAGTTACCCTGAATGTAAATGGGCTCAATGCCCCAATCAAAAGACACAGGCTAACAGACTGGATTAAAAAACAAGACCCATCGATATGCTGTCTGCAAGAGACTCATTTTAGAACCAAAGACACCCCCAGATTGAAACTGAGGGGGTGGAAAACCATTTACCATGCTAATGGACACCAAAAGAAAGCTGAAGTGGCAATCCTGATATCAGACAAATTAGATTTTAAACCAAAGACTGTAATAAGAGATGAGGAAGGACACTATATCATACTCAAAGGATCTATCCAACAAGAAGATCTAACAATTGTAAATATCTATGCCCCTAACATGGGAGCAGCCAATTATATAAGGCAATTAATAACAAAAGCAAAGAAACACATCGACAACAATACAATAATAGTGGGGGACTTTAACATCCCCCTCACTGAAATGGACAGATCGTCTAAGCAAAAGATCAACAAGGAAATAAAGACTTTAAATGACACACTGGACCAAATGGACTTCACAGACATATTCAGAACATTCCACCCCAAAGCAACGGAATACACATTCTTCTCTAGTGCCCATGGAACATTCTCCAGAATAGATCACATCCTAGGTCATAAATCAGGTCTCAACCAGTACCAAAAGATTGGGATCATTCCCTGCCTATTTTCAGACCACAATGCTTTGAAACTAGAACTCAATCACAAGAGGAAAGTTGGAAGAACTCAAATACATGGAGGCTAAAGAGCATCCTACTGAAGAATGAATGGGTCAACCAGGAAATTAAAGAAGAATTAAAAAAAAAATACATGGAAACCAACGAAAATGAAAACACAACTGCTCAAAATCTTTGGGATGCAGCAAAGGCAGTCCTAAGAGGAAAGTATATAGCAATACAAGCTTTTCTCAAGAAACAAGAAAGGTCTCAAGTACACAACCTAACCCTCCACCTAAAGGAGCTGGAGAAAGAACAGCAAATAAAGCCTAAACCCAGCAGGAGAAGAGAAATAATAAAGATCAGAGTAGAAATCAATGAAATAGAAACCAAAAGAACAGTAGAACAGATCAACAAAACTAGGAGCTGGTTCTTTGAAAGAATTAAGAAGATTGATAAACCCCTGGCCAGACTTATCAAAAAGAAAAGAGAAATGACCCAAATCAACAAAATCATGAATGAAAGAGGAGAGATCACAACCAACACCAAAGAAATACAAACAATTATAAGAACATATTATGAGCAACTCTATGCCAGCAAATTCGATAACCTGGAAGAAATGGATGCATTCCTAGAGATGTATCAAGTACCAAAACTGAACCAGGAAGAAATAGAAAACCTGAACAGACCTATAACCACTAAGGAAATTGAAGCAGTCATCAAAAATCTCCCAAAAAACAAAAGCCCAGGGCCAGATGGCTTCCCAGGGGAATTCTACCAAACATTTCAAGAAGAATTAATACCTATTCTTCTGAAACTGTTCCAAAAAAGAGAAACGGAAGGAAAACTTCCAAACTCATTTTATGAGGCCAGCATTACCTTGATCCCAAAACCAGACAAAGACCCCATCAAAAAGGAGAATTACAGACCAATATCCCTGATGAACATGGATGCAAAAATTCTCACCAAAATACTAGCCAATAGGATCCAACAGGACATTAAAAGGATTATTCACCACGACCAAGTGGGATTTATCCCTGGGCTGCAAGGTTGGTTCAGCATCCACAAATCAATCAATGTGATACAATACATTAACAAAAGAAAGAACAAGAATCATATGATCCTCTCAATAGATGCAGAAAAAGCTTTCAACAAAGTACAGCATCCATTCTTTCTTTTTTTTTTTTTTTAAGATTTTATTTATTTATTTGAGAGAGAGGATGACAGGAGAGAGAGAGCACATGAGAGGGGGGAGGGTCAGAGGGAGAAGCAGACTCCCTGCCGAGCAGGGAGCCCTATGCGGGACTCGATCCTGGGACTCCAGGATCATGACCTGAGCCGAAAGCAGTTGCTTAACCAACTGAGCCACCCAGGCGCCCAGTACAGCATCCTTTCTTGATCAAAACTCTTCAGAGTATAGGCATAGAGGGTACATACCTCAATATCATAAAAGCCATCTATGAAAAACCTACAGCGAATATCATTCTCAATGGAGAAAAACTGAGAGCTTTCCCCCTAAGGTCAGGAACACGGCAGGGATGTCCACTATCACTACTGCTATTCAACATAGTATTGGAAGTCCTAGCCACAGCAATCAGACAACAAAAAGAAATCAAAGGCATCCAAATTGGCAAAGAAGAAGTCAAACTCTCACTCTTTGCAGATGATATGATACTTTATGTGGAAAACCCCAAAGATTCCACCCCAAAACTGCTAGAACTCATACAGGAATTCAGTAAAGTGGCAGGATATAAAATCAATGCACAGAAATCAGTGGCATTCCTATACACCAACAACAAGACAGAAGAAAGAGAAATGAAGGAGTCGATCCCATTTACAATTGCACCCAAAACCATAAGATACCTAGGAATAAATCTAAGCAAAGAGACAAAGGATCTGTACTCAGAAAACTATAAAATACTCATGAAAGAAATTGAGGAAGACACAAAGAAATGGAAAAACGTTCCATGCTCATGGATTGGAAGAACAAATATTGTGAAGGTGTCAATGCTACCTAGAGCAATCTACGCATTCAATGCAATCCCCATCAAAATACCATCCACTTTTTTTCAAAGAAATGGAACAAATAATCCTAAAATTTGTATGGAACCAGAAAAGACCCCGCATAGCCAGAGGAATGTTGAAAAAGAAAAGCAACGCCGGCGGCATCACAATTCCGGACTTCCAGCTCTATTACAAAGCTGTCATCATCAAGACAGCATGGTACTGGCACAAAAACAGACACATAAATCAATGGAACAGAATAGAGAGCCTAGAAATGGACCCTCAACTCTATGGTCAACTAATCTTTGACAAAGCAGGAAAGAATGTCCAATGGAACAAAGACAGTCTCTTCAACAAATGGTGTTGGGAAAATTGGATAGCCACATGCAGAAGAATGAAACTGGACCATTTCCTTACACCACACACAAAAATAGACTCCAAATGGTTGAAAGACCTCAATGTGAGACAGGAATCCATCAAAATCCTAAAGGAGAACACAGGCAGCAACCTCTTCGACCTCAGCCAAAGCAACTTCTTCCTAGAAACATCGCCAAAGGCAAGGGAAGCAAGGGCAAAAATGAACTATTGGGACTTCATCCAGATAAAAAGCTTTTGCAAAGCAAAGGAAACAGTCAACAAAACCAAAAGACAACTGACAGAATGGGAGAAGATATTTGCAAATGACATAGCAGATAAAGGGCTAGTATCCAAAATCTATAAAGAACTTATCAAACTCAACACCCAAAGAACAAAGAATCCAATCAAGAAATGGGCAGAAGACATGAACAGACATTTTTCCAAAGAAGACATCCAAATGGCCAACAGACACATGAAAAAGTGCTCAATATCGCTCGGCATCAGGGAAATCCAAATCAAAACCTCAATGAGATACCACCTCACACACTGAGGACAACACAGTCCTAAGTATATGCTCAACACTTGAGAATGGCTAAAATTAACAAGTCAGGAAACGACAGATGTTGGCAGGGATGCGGAGAAAGGGGAACCCTCCTACACTGTTGGTGGGAATGCAAGCTGGTGCAGCCACTGTGGAAAACAGTATGGAGGTTCCTCAAAAAGTTGAAAATAGAGCTACCATATGATCCAGCAATTGCACTACTGGGTATTTACCCCAAAGATACAAAAGTAGGGATCCAAAAGGGTACATACATGCACCCCGATGTTTATAGCAGCAATGTCCACAATAGCGAAACTGTGGAAAGAGCCAAGATGTCCATCGACAGATGAATGGATAAAGAAGAGGTGGTATATATATACAATGGAATATTATGCAGCCATCAAAAGGAATGAGATCTTGCCATTTGCAACGACGTGGATGGAATTGGAGGGTATTATGTTGAGTGAAATAAGTCAAACAGAGAAAGACATGTATCATATGATCTCACTGATGTGAGGAATTCTTAATCGCAGGAAACAAACTGAGTGTTGTTGGAGTGGGGGGTGGGGTGGGAGGGATGGGGTGACTGGGTGATAGACACTGGGGAGGGTATGTGCTCTGGTAAGCGCTGTGAATTGTGCAAGACTGTTGAATCTCAGATCTGTACCTCTGAAACAAATAATGCAATATATGTTAAGAAAAAAAGAAGAAGAAGAAGAAGAAGGTAGCAGGAGGGGAAGAATGAAGCAGGGGAGATTGGGGGGGTAGACGAACCATGAGAGACGATGGACTCTAAAAAACTAACAGGGTTCTAGAGGGGAGGGGGTTGGGAGGATGGGTTAGCCTGGTAATGGGTATTGAGGAGGGCACATTCTGCATGGAGCACTGGGTGTTATGCACAAACAATGAATCATGGAACACTACATCTAAAACTAATGATATAATGTATGGGGATTAACATAAGAATAAAAAAAATAAAAAAATAAAAAAAATGTGGAAATATACTCTTGATACCATATGATGTATTTTCAAGAGCAAGTGGAACTCATTCATTACAGTAGACATGGCAAAGAGACAGTGAGAAAAAAAAAACAAAAACAGAGAAATGGAATGAAAATCTATAACCTGGGCCCTTTTGTAATGCTAGTGAGCCAGAAATGTCCAAAAAATATTACATTCTTCTGAGTTTTCCCAAAGCAACAAATCTTTCTATCCCAGTGTGTCTTTTGCTAGGTTCTGTTTGCTTCCTTTCTTTGCTCTCATCTAAGAGCCAGCACACGGGAGATAGAACCTTAGCTGTGGCAGCTTTCTGTGGGTCTCTTTACAGATAAAAATAATTTTCTCGGGGCGCCTGGGTGGCTCAGTTGGTTAAGCGACTGCCTTCGGCTCAGGTCATGATCCTGGGGTCCCTGGGTGGAGTCCCGCATCGGGCTCCCTGCTCGGCAGGGAGTCTGCTTCGCCCTCTGACCCTATCCCCTCTCATGTGTTCTCTCTTTCTCATTCTCTCTCTCTCAAATAAATAAATAAAATCTTTTAAAAAAATAGTAATAATTTTCTCTGAGTAACACTGTGGAAGAGGAAATCCTCTATGGCACTTAAAAATTAGAATCTACCAGAATGTTGGCTACTGCTTTTATTTCAACCACTTTTTTTAAGGCCCAGGTTCTATTTCTTGAAATACTGCAATTTGATTATTATGGTACTATTAAAATTTCCATGGGTTAGCTTTTGGTCTGCGATTCTTGTGATTCCTTGGATATATATTGAACTTAATGACAAGTACATAAATAAACTTTCTTTGTGATAGATTGGCATCAGGACTTGCTGTCTTCAGCAATGAAGATTTATACTAAATGATTCCACAAAATGCATAGATCTATTTCTTCTCTTTGTTCTTCCTATCTGCAAATAGGCACACAAAAATTAGTTTGTACATTTTTATAGTTTCCCATCTCTAAGGTTAAATTTGCTCTCTTCCTAAGCCACTTAACATAACTCCATTTCCTCATTTATCTTTGTGGCTCTAGCCAAAAGCTCTGAGTGTTTTATTTTCTTACTTTAAATGGATTGGGAGGCTTTCAGTGACAACAGGTTAGCTTTATTGAATGTATTGTTTAAATTATGATAATTCTCCCATTACCTCTTCTGTGAACTAGCCATGGTTGTATGCAAAGGGAGAAAGTAATTGTATTTACTTCAAAAAGAGTAAGACTGCTTTGAGTATTTTATTATAGCAGTGTTCCTTCTGAGTTTTGTATCATTGCTTTACTCTTCCAGAATTACTTAACTTTGTGTTTTTCAAAAAGTAAATACCCTGGAACAGAATTTTTTTAACTAGAGTATTACAACTAAATTACCCAACTTGTATCATTTTCCCCTCAACTCTTTGAGAGAAAATTCAGACTAGAACTGGATGAAAATGAAAATTTTATGTTGACAGTGTCAGGAGATTATTTCTAATAGCCCCTTTCTAATGGTCTTTACATTAAAAAAAAAAAAAGCTGAAAATATTTTGATTTGTAGGAGTTTAAGGGGGAAGAGGTCAGAGGCAAGGGCCAAGGAGGGTGATGAGGAATGGGGATCATGCAAGAAGGTGCTGGACTGGAAGATTCAGATGGTTCTTGAGCCAGAACAAGGAGGATCATCCTATAATCATGAATTATAACATACAAATGTTGGAACTTGTAGTCCCAAAGAGGAACAAATAAAAGATAGTGTTTCCCTATACTTTGTTCGAGTCAAGTACTCAGAAATAGTGTCACACAGAGGGCCAGTTCTAACACCAAGGCTTGTATGAACCTGCCTGGACAAACTGTTGATCGTATTATTGAAGTATATTTTCCTGGCTATGCCTTAATAGCTCACTCAGCCTTCTTCAATCATTGCATGCATCAGCATCCTACTACTGATTTAAGTTCTCCAAAACCAGCTTTTGTGATGTCTCATCTATATATCCCAGGCATTCTAGTTGTCTATTTTTTTGTCACTATATCCCTATTGCCAAGCTTAGGGCATTGGACAGAGCAGGTGCTTATTAAACACTTGTTGAATGAATGAATGAATGAATGAATGAATGAATGAATGAATGACTGTTTGGATGTCTTGATTGGTGGGAGAAAACAGAAGATCTCCTATTTAGATGTTAGGACATAATGGAAAACATTAGAAATCTCCAAGCTGTGGAGGGAGGTAAAAGATCATCCTATTTATAGTTTAATTTGGGCTCTTTCCTTACCGAACACACATACACACCCTTTTACATCCTTCTCTTTCCACTACAGGTTGGCACAACTTCATGCCTGGACCTTCCCAGGATGACCCTCTGGCCTATATCACTCTCTTTTACTGTCTATTTCATTAAAATTTGCAAAATATCATTACTGAAAGTAATGGAAAGTCTCACAAACTAACTTACACTAACATAAAATAAGTTGAATATGTTATCTTAGGTCGGTGTGGGAGGGATTAAGTTCAGATAAAAAAGATGAATTTCAACAGATGAAGTTGAGGACTCAGAGAAAAATACTTGAGCAAGAAGTATATTCCAAAATCTTTAAAATATATTATTTTTTTAATTTATAAGAATATGGTGTATCTTCTAGTTTTCTATTATGTGTAAAAAGTCACCCCAAAACATAATGGCTTAAAATAAAATTTTATTATTATTTCTCATGATTCTGTGGGGTGACTGGGTCCAACCAGGCAGTTCCCACTGAGGGTCTCTCACCTGGTAAAACTGGCATCATTAAAGTCTTGATAAAGCTAGATATTCATGATGGCTCACTCACAAGGCTGGCAGATGATGCTCTCTGTCATCTGGGAGCTCAAGACTAGAGCTCCTATGCATGGAGTCCTTTTTTAGTCTGGGCTTCTCACAGCATAATAGCTGAGTTCCAAAAGGGTAGGTCCCCAAAGTGAGCATTCCAAGAGGTACAGAAAGAAACAGCATCAGAAGTTTCCAAGTATCACTTCCCTAGAATGTTACTAGTAGGGCAGTAGAATCTGGCCTGACTCAAGAAGAGGGGAATTAGACTCAACCATTTGATGTAGGTGTGACATGTGAGCATGAGGAGGAATTAAATTGATGGTGGCTAGATTTGGAGATAAGCTGCAACAGGGCATATCAGGTATTAATAAATTTACGTTTTCACTAATTCATCACTTGTGGCTAATGATCACTGAAGTTTGGCAGTGGTTAGAATTACCCATTTACTGATAAATAATTTTTTTTTTAAGATTTTATTTATTTGAGAGAGAGAAGAGCGAGAGAGAAAGAGCATGAGCGGGGGTGAGGGGCAGAGGGAGAGGGAGAAGCAGACTCTCTGCTGAGCAGGGAGCCTGATGTGGGGCTCGATCCCAGGGCCCTGAGATCATGACCTGAGCCGAAGGCAGATGTTTAACTGACTGAGCCACCCAGGCGCCCCGATAATAAAATTGTTAAAAAAAAAAAAATCAGGTGCTGCCATTTGTTTATTAATTTGTCCTCTTAATAAGTATTTATTGTGACAAAATTTTAGACTATGGCCTCGTAACATTTATAATATGGGGGAGAAAAAAGAATAAAAAGCTCACTCAGAAATATCCACTTGTATCATTTGCTGAACATTTTTCTAAACCTAGCTATCCCTTTTTCTTGTTGTATATATAAATATATCCATGTTGTTTGTATATATATATATAAAATATCATATTAACATACTTATATAAACATGTTATCTTATAACCTTTTTTTAAGGACATGATGTATTATGGAATATATTTCCATGTCAATAAAACTGTAGTGTATTCTTTGGATTTCTGGTGGTTCCATGGGAAGATTAGCATTTGTAGCAGAAAAATAAATAAAATTAATTTGTTTTCAAATGTATTATAAATCTGAACTCTAAGATTGATTTCGATTTTCATAGAAACCTTATTATGTCCTTTGGGGCACCTGGGTGGCTCAGTCAGTTAAGAGTCCGGCGCTTGATCTCAGTTCATGTCTTGATCTTGGGGTGGTGGATTTGGGCCCCATGTTGAGCTTCATGCTAGGTGTGGAGTCTACTTAAAACAACAACAACAAAACCAAAACCTTATTATGTCCTTAATAAAAATTAATGTTCTCAAGTGTTGAGCATATACTTAGGACTGTGTTGGTTACTTGTTTCAGTTTACATTAAATTGAGTGTAATTCCTAGAGAAATTATTTTCATGGCATTTGCACATCAATATTTACATTTATTAAGTTTGCAAGCTTCACTGGTTACAACAGATCAGTGGGCCAAAGGTGGTTCATTGATGGGTAAAAGAAATGATGACAATAGACACAACAAAACTACAATTTAGAATAATATAATAATTTTAAGTCCAGTAATTCAGTGTATTATTGTTGCTGTTTTCAAACTTGTTCTGTCTCCTTATAGTTGCAGGGAATGTACTTGAAAAAAAGAGTGGGAAAACTCAAAGGAACTGTATAGAGGGTGCAGTGTAAGAAATTGAGATTTTTTTGAAAGTGGTTCAGTTCTGGTGATACAAAGGTCTGGTGAAACAAAGAGAAAGGTAATTGGATCTGAGGAGAATGCTGATATTACTGAGAATGGTGCCAGAAATTTGTACAGGAATATTGTGAGGCAGGAGCTGAAATTCAATTGCTTTGAATAGTTCCTCCAGAACAATGTTAAATAATATTGATGATAAGGAATATACTGTTTTATTCCTAACTTTAATAGACACATTCCTAGATATAACCCTTAAAAATAGTGCTAAGTGTTGGTTTGAAAAATATGTGTTTATGATCTTTTTTTAAAATTTTTTTATTATTTTTTTTATTCTTATGTTAATCCCCATACATTACATCATTAGTTTTAGATGTAGTGTTCCATGATTCATTGTTTGTGCATAACACCCAGTGCTCCATGCAGAATGTGCCCTCCTCAATACCCATTACCAGGCTAACCCATCCTCCCAACCCCCTCCCCTCTAGAACCCTGTTAGTTTTTTAGAGTCCATCGTCTCTCATGGTTCGTCTACCCCCCCAATCTCCCCTGCTTCATTCTTCCCCTCCTGCTACCTTCTTCTTCTTCTTCTTCTTTTTTTCTTAACATATATTGCATTATTTGTTTCAGAGGTACAGATCTGAGATTCAACAGTCTTGCACAATTCACAGCGCTTACCAGAGCACATACCCTCCCCAGTGTCTATCACCCAGTCACCCCATCCCTCCCACCCCACCCCCCACTCCAACAACACTCAGTTTGTTTCCTGCGATTAAGAATTCCTCACATCAGTGAGATCATATGATACATGTCTTTCTCTGTTTGACTTATTTCACTCAACATAATACCCTCCAATTCCATCCACGTCGTTGCAAATGGCAAGATCTCATTCCTTTTGATGGCTGCATAATATTCCATTGTATATATATACCACCTCTTCTTTATCCATTCATCTGTCGATGGACATCTTGGCTCTTTCCACAGTTTCGCTATTGTGGACATTGCTGCTATAAACATCGGGGTGCATGTATGTACCCTTTTGGATCCCTACTTTTGTATCTTTGGGGTAAATACCCAGTAGTGCAATTGCTGGATCATATGGTAGCTCTATTTTCAACTTTTTGAGGAACCTCCATACTGTTTTCCACAGTGGCTGCACCAGCTTGCATTCCCACCAACAGTGTAGGAGGGTTCCCCTTTCTCCGCATCCCTGCCAACATCTGTCGTTTCCTGACTTGTTAATTTTAGCCATTCTCAAGTGTTGAGCATATACTTAGGACTGTGTTGTCCTCAGTGTGTGAGGTGGTATCTCATTGAGGTTTTGATTTGGATTTCCCTGATGCCGAGCGATATTGAGCACTTTTTCATGTGTCTGTTGGCCATTTGGATGTCTTCTTTGGAAAAATGTCTGTTCATGTCTTCTGCCCATTTCTTGATTGGATTCTTTGTTCTTTGGGTGTTGAGTTTGATAAGTTCTTTATAGATTTTGGATACTAGCCCTTTATCTGCTATGTCATTTGCAAATATCTTCTCCCATTCTGTCAGTTGTCTTTTGGTTTTGTTGACTGTTTCCTTTGCTTTGCAAAAGCTTTTTATCTGGATGAAGTCCCAATAGTTCATTTTTGCCCTTGCTTCCCTTGCCTTTGGCGATGTTTCTAGGAAGAAGTTGCTTTGGCTGAGGTCGAAGAGGTTGCTGCCTGTGTTCTCCTTTAGGATTTTGATGGATTCCTGTCTCACATTGAGGTCTTTCAACCATTTGGAGTCTATTTTTGTGTGTGGTGTAAGGAAATGGTCCAGTTTCATTCTTCTGCATGTGGCTATCCAATTTTCCCAACACCATTTGTTGAAGAGACTGTCTTTGTTCCATTGGACATTCTTTCCTGCTTTGTCAAAGATTAGTTGACCATAGAGTTGAGGGTCCATTTCTAGGCTCTCTATTCTGTTCCATTGATTTATGTGTCTGTTTTTGTGCCAGTACCATGCTGTCTTGATGATGACAGCTTTGTAATAGAGCTGGAAGTCCGGAATTGTGATGCCGCCGGCGTTGCTTTTCTTTTTCAACATTCCTCTGGCTATGCGGGGTCTTTTCTGGTTCCATACAAATTTTAGGATTATTTGTTCCATTTCTTTGAAAAAAAGTGGATGGTATTTTGATGGGGATTGCATTGAATGCGTAGATTGCTCTAGGTAGCATTGACACCTTCACAATATTTGTTCTTCCAATCCATGAGCATGGAACGTTTTTCCATTTCTTTGTGTCTTCCTCAATTTCTTTCATGAGTATTTTATAGTTTTCTGAGTACAGATCCTTTGTCTCTTTGCTTAGATTTATTCCTAGGTATCTTATGGTTTTGGGTGCAATTGTAAATGGGATCGACTCCTTCATTTCTCTTTCTTCTGTCTTGTTGTTGGTGTATAGGAATGCCACTGATTTCTGTGCATTGATTTTATATCCTGCCACTTTACTGAATTCCTGTATGAGTTCTAGCAGTTTTGGGGTGGAATCTTTGGGGTTTTCCACATAAAGTATCATATCATCTGCAAAGAGTGAGAGTTTGACTTCTTCTTTGCCAATTTGGATGCCTTTGATTTCTTTTTGTTGTCTGATTGCTGTGGCTAGGACTTCCAATACTATGTTGAATAGCAGTAGTGATAGTGGACATCCCTGCCGTGTTCCTGACCTTAGGGGGAAAGCTCTCAGTTTTTCTCCATTGAGAATGATATTCGCTGTAGGTTTTTCATAGATGGCTTTTATGATATTGAGGTATGTACCCTCTATGCCTATACTCTGAAGAGTTTTGATCAAGAAAGGATGCTGTACTGGGCGCCTGGGTGGCTCAGTTGGTTAAGCAACTGCTTTCGGCTCAGGTCATGATCCTGGAGTCCCAGGATCGAGTCCCGCATAGGGCTCCCTGCTCGGCAGGGAGTCTGCTTCTCCCTCTGACCCTCCCCCCTCTCATGTGCTCTCTCTCTCCTGTCATCCTCTCTCTCAAATAAATAAATAAAATCTTAAAAAAAAAAAAAAAAGAAAGAATGGATGCTGTACTTTGTTGAAAGCTTTTTCTGCATCTATTGAGAGGATCATATGATTCTTGTTCTTTCTTTTGTTAATGTATTGTATCACATTGATTGATTTGTGGATGCTGAACCAACCTTGCAGCCCAGGGATAAATCCCACTTGGTCGTGGTGAATAATCCTTTTAATGTCCTGTTGGATCCTATTGGCTAGTATTTTGGTGAGAATTTTTGCATCCATGTTCATCAGGGATATTGGTCTGTAATTCTCCTTTTTGATGGGGTCTTTGTCTGGTTTTGGGATCAAGGTAATGCTGGCCTCATAAAATGAGTTTGGAAGTTTTCCTTCCGTTTCTCTTTTTTGGAACAGTTTCAGAAGAATAGGTATTAATTCTTCTTGAAATGTTTGGTAGAATTCCCCTGGGAAGCCATCTGGCCCTGGGCTTTTGTTTTTTGGGAGATTTTTGATGACTGCTTCAATTTCCTTAGTGGTTATAGGTCTGTTCAGGTTTTCTATTTCTTCCTGGTTCAGTTTTGGTACTTGATACATCTCTAGGAATGCATCCATTTCTTCCAGGTTATCGAATTTGCTGGCATAGAGTTGCTCATAATATGTTCTTATAATTGTTTGTATTTCTTTGGTGTTGGTTGTGATCTCTCCTCTTTCATTCATGATTTTGTTGATTTGGGTCATTTCTCTTTTCTTTTTGATAAGTCTGGCCAGGGGTTTATCAATCTTCTTAATTCTTTCAAAGAACCAGCTCCTAGTTTTGTTGATCTGTTCTACTGTTCTTTTGGTTTCTATTTCATTGATTTCTACTCTGATCTTTATTATTTCTCTTCTCCTGCTGGGTTTAGGCTTTATTTGCTGTTCTTTCTCCAGCTCCTTTAGGTGGAGGGTTAGGTTGTGTACTTGAGACCTTTCTTGTTTCTTGAGAAAAGCTTGTATTGCTATATACTTTCCTCTTAGGACTGCCTTTGCTGCATCCCAAAGATTTTGAGCAGTTGTGTTTTCATTTTCGTTGGTTTCCATGTATTTTTTTTTTAATTCTTCTTTAATTTCCTGGTTGACCCATTCATTCTTCAGTAGGATGCTCTTTAGCCTCCATGTATTTGAGTTCTTCCAACTTTCCTCTTGTGATTGAGTTCTAGTTTCAAAGCATTGTGGTCTGAAAATAGGCAGGGAATGATCCCAATCTTTTGGTACTGGTTGAGACCTGATTTATGACCTAGGATGTGATCTATTCTGGAGAATGTTCCATGGGCACTAGAGAAGAATGTGTATTCCGTTGCTTTGGGGTGGAATGTTCTGAATATGTCTGTGAAGTCCATTTGGTCCAGTGTGTCATTTAAAGTCTTTATTTCCTTGTTGATCTTTTGCTTAGACGATCTGTCCATTTCAGTGAGGGGGATGTTAAAGTCCCCCACTATTATTGTATTGTTGTCGATGTGTTTCTTTGCTTTTGTTATTAATTGCCTTATATAATTGGCTGCTCCCATGTTAGGGGCATAGATATTTACAATTGTTAGATCTTCTTGTTGGATAGATCCTTTGAGTATGATATAGTGTCCTTCCTCATCTCTTATTACAGTCTTTGGTTTAAAATCTAATTTGTCTGATATCAGGATTGCCACTTCAGCTTTCTTTTGGTGTCCATTAGCATGGTAAATGGTTTTCCACCCCCTCAGTTTCAATCTGGGGGTGTCTTTGGTTCTAAAATGAGTCTCTTGCAGACAGCATATCGATGGGTCTTGTTTTTTAATCCAGTCTGTTAGCCTGTGTCTTTTGATTGGGGCATTGAGCCCATTTACATTCAGGGTAACTATTGAAAGATAGGAATTTAGTGCCATTGTATTGGCTGTAAGGTGACTGTTACCGTATATTGTCTGTGTTCCTTTCTGGTCTATGTTGCTTTTAGGCTCTCTCTTTGCTTAGAGGACCCCTTTCAAGATTTCCTGTAGGGCTGGTTTTGTGTTTGCAAATTCCTTTAGTTTTTGTTTGTCCTGGAAGCTTTTTATCTCTCCTTCAATTTTCAATGACAGCCTAGCTGGATATAGTATTCTTGGCTGCATATTTTTCTCATTTAGTGCTTTGAATATATCCTGCCAGTCCTTTCTGGCCTGCCAGGTCTCTGTGGATAGGTCTGTTGCCAATCTAATGTTTCTACCCTTGTAGGTTACATATCTGTTTTCCTGAGCTGCTCTCAGGATTTTCTCTTTGTCTATGAGACTCGTAAGTTTTACTATTAGATGTCGGGCTGTTGACCAGTTTTTATTGATTTTGAGAGGGGTTCTCTGTGCTTCCTGCATTTTGATGCCTGTTTCCTTCCCCAAATTAGGGAAGTTCTCTGCTATAATTTGCTTCATTATACCTTCTGCCCCTCTCTCTCTTTCTTCTTCTTCTGGGATCCCAATTATTCCAATGTTGTTTCGTCTTATGGTATCGCTTATCTCTCGAATTCTGCCCTTGTGATCCAGTAGTTGTTTATCTCTCTTTTTCTCAGCTTCTTTATTTTCCATCATTTGGTCTTCTATATTACTGATTCTCTCTTCTGCCTCATTTATCCTAGCAGTTAGCGCCCCCATTTTTGATTGCACCTCATTAATAGCCTTTTTGATTTCTACTTGGCTGGATTTTAGCTCTTTTACTTCTCCAGAAAGGGTTTCTCTAATAACTTCCATATTTTTTTCAAGCCCAGCTAGTATCTTTAAAGTGATGATTCTGAACTCTAGATCTGATATCGTACTAATGTCCGTATTGAGTAGGTCCCTGGCAGTCGGTACTACCTCTTGTTCTTTTTGTTGAGGTGATTTTTTCCGTCTTGTCATTTTGTTCAGAGGAGAATAGATTAATGAGAGAACAAAATGCTAGCAGAGTAACCACGTCCCCAGAAAATATACTCTAAACAAATCAGAAAAGACCTGAAGCAGTGGGATAAGAAAGGGAAAGAGAGAAACTAGAAAAAGAAAAAAAAGAAAAACAAAAAGGTAAAGATAAAAACAAAAACAAACAAAACAAAACAACAACATCAACAAAAAAACTAGAATGTGATCAAATATGATCAGGCTGGTATATAGATCAGTGCCACACACTAGATTTGGGGTGTATTTTGGTCTTTTAGAAGAAAGTGCCTCCCAAAATTTTAAAGAAAGAAAAACTTATATATGTACAAAAATAAGGGTTGATATGATGAAGGGATGGAATATAACTGGAAAAATGGAAATTATAAAAAATTTTATAAAAGGAATGATAAGAAGTTATTTGAAAAAAGAAGGAGAGGATTTAAAAAAAGAAAAAAGAAAAAGAAAAAAAAAGGGAGAGGATGTGATCAGGCAGGGGAATAGAAAACACCATATACTAGAGATGTAGGGTATATTTTAATCTGTTAGAAGAAACTATCTCAAAATTTTAAAGAGAGAACAACTTATATATATATGCCAAAAATATGGGTAACTACTATGAAGGGATAGAATATGACTCTAAAAATGAAAAATAAAAATGTTTTTTTTTTTAAAAAAAAAGGGATTGATAAGATGTTGGTTGAAAAAGGGAAAAAGAAAAATTCAAAAAAAAAAAAAAACCAGTTAAAAAAAATAAACTTTGAAAGACTAAAGAATAATGGTAAAAAAGCCATGAATTCTATGTGTAGTAGTCCCCTAGTGCTGGAGTTCTGCCGTTCTCATTGATCGGTAAACTTGGTCTTGGCTGGCTGTTCTCGCTGATCTTCTGGGGAGGGGCCTGTTGCCATGGTTTCCAAATGTCTGTGCCGGAGGCGGAATTGCCCCGCCCTTGCCCCCTCCCGGCTAAGTGATCTGCTCGGGTTTGCTCTCCGGGGCTTTTGTTCCCTGCGAGCTTTCCCTACAGCTTTGGAGGCGGAGAGTGAAAATGGCGGCCTCCCAATCTCCGCCCCGGAGGAGCCGAGAACTCGGGGCCCCGCTCCTCAGTGAGCCCCCAGAGAAAAGCCGTCAGTCACTCCCGTCTCCCCGGTCTCCGGCTGCACTCCGTGCTCGCCCGGCCTGTGACCGCGCGTTTCTATCTCTGGCACCCGAGCCCGGGTGGAGTCTCCAAACCCAGCAGATCCCTGCGGTGCACTCCCGCGCGGCTCCTCCCGGGGGAGGAAGGTGAGTCTCCCCAGATCTGCTGCTTGTTGGGTCCCTGCTGGGGGAACAGGGGCCCGACTGTGCCGCGGATCACGGTTTATGGCCACCCCGAGCTGAGAGCCCGCGCCTGGGCTCCGCCTCTGCAGCCGGCTTCCCTGCTCCGTTACCTGGGAGCTCTGCCACAGTCAGGCACCCCCGGTCTTTCTGTGACCCCGAGGGTCCTGAGACCACACTGTCCCGGAGGGTTCCACCCCCCGCTTAGCCACCAGAGTGACGTCCCTCGGCGGAGCAGACTTTTAAAAGTTCCGATTTTGTGCTCCGCGGCTCTATCACTTGCCAGAAGCGGCGGCCGGAGGCCCCTCCCCCGCCGTCTATCCTCCCGAATATCGCCTCGGATTCACTTCTCCGCACGTCCTACCTTCCAGAAAGTGGTCGCTTTTCTGATGAGAGAGTTGCTGCTATTCTTTTCTTCGATCTCCTGTTGGGTTTGTAGGTGTTCAGAATGGTCTGATCCCTATCCAGCTGAATTCCTGAGAGGAGGCGAAATCCAGGTCTCCTACTCCTCCGCCATCTTGCTCCGCCCCCCCCCCACATTTTTGAAGGTACAAAATTGTATTTCAAACAGGTACAAGCTTATAATTATTGAGCAATTGGTTTATTTGTTAAAGTTCTAGTATCTTTTACAAATGTGTCTATTTTGAAAGTTTAACCAACAGTTTCACTTTTTTTAAAAAAAAATGGTAGCAAGATTTTAAAGCATATATATTTTGATTTACAAACATCACTAAACAGTACAATACAATGGGCTAAGATATATGAAGTACAACTTAAAAAAATACAAAATTACAAAAATACCACATGCTTCAAGAAAATAAGAAAAACTCACCAATCAGGAATCTCAGACTTTAGGTGATTTTTTTAAAAAAGATTTTATTTATTTATTTGAGAGTGAGAGAAAGAGAGCACAGAGGGAGAGAGAGGGAGAAGCAGACTCCCTGCTGAGCAGAGCCCAATGGGGGGCTTGAACCCAGGACCCTGAGATCATGACCTGAGCTGAAGGCAGAGGCTTAACTGACTGAGGCACCCACGCACCCCTCAAACTTTGAGTGATTTGATAACCAGATTTTTACAACCATTAATATTATATTGAATCCAGACTTCTAATGTGTAAGAAATGTGTGGTTTTTTTCAAATAGAGCAATACTTCTAACATTAGCAATTAATAAAACTTGAATCAAGATCAATAAATGCTCCCCATCTTAAAAATTAGGAAACAGAGTCACAGAAGACATGCTGCCAAGCTGTTGTGTTCTCATGACATGCCTTTGGTAATCCCATTTTCTGATTCTAAATTATTCCTCTACCCCTCACCCTGCTGCAATCCAAACCATGTCCACCTTCACTCTTTGCATAACACACTCTTACTTTTCTTCAGTGTTCAGCTCAAGTATCACCTCCTGAGCAAGCCTCACCTGTCCCCCAGCTCTTGACTCCTGCCTCACCGAGGTCTGGGTAAAGTGACCTTTAGTATCTCATTTTCATATTATCTAGTTACTGCATTATGCTGTCTAGGTGTCTCCAGGTAAGAAGTGCTCTTATTCACCTTTCTCACTGAGTACTCTGCCTGACATTTACTAAACCCTTCGATATCAGTTCGACTAAACTGAGTGGAAATTAAGTTCTTTCTGTTTAGGTAGCAATCTCTGAAGCTCTATTAATTTAGGGGGGGAAAGAAGTTGAGAAGAACTGAATAAATATTATGGAATAAACTGTGTAGTCCTAAGCATGACAATAATAACAAATAATATCAAAGCAGTTAAGACTAACATACAGTTCTAGGGTGAATGATCCACTGCTGGACTCCAAGATATAGTCAAACTCTTAGTTAAGAGTCCTCAAGTGAATCTCTCTGTTCCAGGTCTGGTCCAGATCTGCTTCGGCTATTTTTATCTTTTCTTCTTTTTTTTTTTTTTCCTAACCACCCCACTAACCCTGTTCTGTTCCCAAACTGGTTCATGTCAGGCTAATTACTTCCTTGTATAAGAGCTTCTATACAAACTGCAGAGAATTCTGTCTCTTCTGTAATTGGTCCAAGTTGACTTTAATGTAGAAACTTTCTAGCTGTATTCCTATAATCCTTACACAGATATGTAGATTGGCAAATTCTCCATAGATGCTGTTTTTTCCATTCCACCTCTGGCAAATACTCCTCAGCAGCTGCCTGAGAATACCAGAGATAGTTCCTCTTGTAACTGCTGTAGACCACTCTGGTATTTGGGAGAAAAAAATAACTCCTAAGCTACATAAAACTCTTTTCCTAATATTAGAAAGAAAAAAATTCTGTTGTTTCATAACATTGTAACATCCAAATGTCTGATGCTTATTAATGCTTCATAAACATTTATGTATTATCTCCTCACATACTGCAATTTCCAATACCTACATACTGCACAAAGCTTATTTACAATGAATCATACAGCCTCTATATTTAGATATAAAATTTATTCAATATTAGATATTTTAATATGATAATTTTAAGTAAATTTTACCTATCAGCTAAATATGAGCCAACTCATATCACGCTTGGGTCCTCTGCAATCTTTTCAAAACACAAACTCTTAAAAACCTAATTTTTTTTTTTTTTACACAGACAGTAGTAGGAGCACTTAAAATAGCAATTACTGTCCACTTCAATCACAACTATTCATGCAGATATTCACAAGACATTGCTTTCAATGCACTTAAAGCTACAGTTAAAAGAAATTACATTCATGGGGCATCTGGGTAGCTCAGTAGGTTAAGCAGCTGCCTTCAGCTCAGGTCATGATCTCAGGGTCCTGGGATCGACCCCCCCGACTCCCTGCTCCCTGTTCAGCAGGGAGCCTGCTTGTCCTTCTCCTTCTGCCCCTCCCCTCCCCTGCTCTTGCTCTCTCTCTTTCTTAAATAAATAAATAAAATCTTTTTTTTAAAAAAAGAAAGTACATTCATGTCATGTTCTAGAAGGTAAAAAGAAATAGAAAATACATGCACTAGAACATTCCAAAACAAACAATAGAAAGATAATCTATAGGCAACTAAAAGAAGAGAAAATTTAAAGTTTTAGAGGTAAGAATTGTATATTTTAAAAGCACACAATTAAAATAGGAAACAAAAAAAATCTTTATGAATTGGGACAAAGTTGTTTTCCAGCTATACGTTCTTGTTTTATATGAACTCAAATCATGAATCCAGTAAAAATAAACATATTTTATTAAATTCTCAAGCAAATCCATATTTAAGCACAGAGAATATTTGTCAGTAATAATATTGAGGAAATAACAGTATCCATAATAATGGAAAAGCTAGTTTTTATAAAAGTAGATTTATAGTTTTTCCAATTATAAATATAATAGATGCTTATTGTAGAAAATCTGAAGATTAAAGAAAGCCACTAAATAAGAGACTCATAATTCTATTTCTCAATGAGAATTACATTTTTATATCTTTCTTTGCATATGCTTTACTATCTGAAATAATACTAGAAATTTAAAAATTATGTGGGTTTTTACCATCTGATACCATTAAGTATTTTCTGTGTCATTGACTTATTTGCAAAGAACTGAGAATCAATTAAAAGTGGCTTAAGCAAATAAAGGTAAATTTTGGGTTGTATGAATAAAAAGGTTACTGAAAAGGCCAGGAGTAAGCTTGTTTGGGCTTATGTGCTCAAATGAATTAGTGAAAATCCATCTTTATCCACTTCTCAGCAGTGCTTTTCCCCATGCTGGTTTCATTCTGTCAGTTCTCCCCACAAGATGACTGGAAAAAATCCCCTAGAAGCTTTGCTTTTCACTTACCAACACCAATGGAAAGTTTTTTGCCTCTTCAGCAATACTCCCATGAAGGGTTCTCACTGGGGTCCTTCACTCTACCCAGGGGGAATGTAGCATTGATTACTCAGCCCTTAACTGCCTGGGAAATTTGGGAGTCATTGGCATAAAGCTGAATCTAACCCCCTGGGGCTCCATAAGATTACTACTTAGGGAGTAAGTTCAGATACAGAGGAGGAAAGTCTAAAGAATGAGCTCTAGGTCACACAACCAGACTTGTTAGTACAGATGGTCCCAAACTTCAGATGGTCGACTTACAATTTCTCAACTTTAGGAGGGTGCAAAAGTAGTATTCAGTAGAAACCGCACTTGGAATCTTGAATTTGGATCTTTCCCAGGGCTAGCAATGTGCGCATATGAGGATACTCTGGTGATGCTGGGCAGGGGCACTGTCAGAGCTCCCAGTCAGCGGAGATCACCAGGGTGAGTACCCACATGACCCTTCTAGTTCTCACTTTTAACGCAGTAGTCAATAAATTACGTAAGATTTTTAACACTGTGTTATAAAACAGGCTTTGTGTTAGATGATTTTACCCAACTGTAGGCTAATGTTAAGTGTTCTGAGCACATTTAAGGTAGGCTAGGCTAAGGTAGGATATTTGGTAGATTAGGCATATTACATGCATTTTCAACTTGGTATTTTCAACTTACAGTGGATTTATTGGGATGGAACCCCATGGTAAGGCAAGAAAGATCTGTAGATAAATATGTGGTATAGAAAAATAGCAATGAGTTCTCTTTTGTGCAAACTCCACATTCTCAGTGAATAGTGAGAAGGTCATGAATTAAAACATGTGTTCTAACATATCCAGAGGTTAGGCCCAAGATATTACATTTTCAGAAGAAATTATTTTAATCAGTTGATAATACATCACTGGAAAATCAATATCACAGAATCCAATTAAAATAATACAATTAAAATAGTACTAAATATATAAAACAAAAGTCTACATTAAATTTTAAAGAAAAAATTCATTGTTCTGTACCTAATGACTGTAAATTCCTTCCTGGTCAAAAAATAGAATAAGATAGCCTGCTCATCTTCAAAATCAAGTTCAATAATATATGGGAAAGCCATGATAAAAGACAAACTGTCATCCAAGATTAACATGTATTTTTTTGCACTTGACATAAAACTGCCACTTCTGAGGACATTCAATGTCTATTGAAAATTTTATCAACAACATCAAACTACACAAGACCAGAATTTTTAAAAGTAATTTTACCCTACAACAATTTGCAAAGACTTTGGCATGATAGAAAATACAATATGAATAACTTTACTACTATGTTCAGCTCATGTGATAATGAATAATTTAAAATATTTTCTTTGGAAATATATTAATTTTAAATAATATAAAGTAACCTACATTAAAATTTTTAAGCGATACATGTATATCTAAATTACCTTATTATTAGCTTTAGAACATAGCATAATGTGTGAATTGTGCAAGACTGTTGAATCTCAGATCTGTACCTCTGAAACAAATAATGCAATATATGTTAAGAAAAGAAAAGAAGAAGATAGCAGGAGGGGAAGAATGAAGGGGGGGTAATCAGAGGGGGAGACGAACCATAAGAGACGGTGGACTCTGAAAAACAAACTGAGGGTTCTAGAGGGGAGGGAGGTGGGAGGATGGGTTAGCCTGGTGATGGGTATTAAAGAGGGCACATTCAGCATGGAGCACTGGGTGTTATGCACAAACAATGAATCATGGAACACTACATCAAAAACTAATGATGTAATGTATGGTGATTAACATAACAATAAAAATTTTTTAAAAAGAACATAGCATAATGTATAATCTGTATTATTCCTGAAAGAAAACTTATATTATACTGAAGAATCCATACTTCAATTTTTGTTATATTTCTCTTCAAAATAAAAACTAATTTATGTAAGTTTATGAAGTCTTAATCTGCAAGATGATATAGTCTCAGTTTGTACGATATCATCAAAATTCCGCTGTGATAGAAAAGGTGTCCTGAAAAATTCAAAGCAAACTTGTTATCCCCTAAAAGAAGGAACTGGAAGATAACTTTCACATTTTTGTTATATATTTCTGTTTTGCAGAACTTTTTCAAATAATATCCTTTTATAATTTTTTAAAAGTAATTTATAGTCTTAATGAAGTACTAAAAAGACATTTCAACTAATATGCAAAAGGATAAATTCTTGAAAAGAAATCTAGTAAGTCTGGGGGAGAAGGCCAGGACTGCACAATTTAAGTAAGCAAATCTAGGTGATTCTGGTGAGATTGTCTATAGACCATAATTCAAAAAACACTGATGGTGGAGAATAATTACATTATGCTCTAGAGGGGGAGACCTTTCTGAGCCTGAAAACAAAGCAAGATCTAGGAAGAAGAGACGGATATATTTGACAAAAATTTAAAACTAAAGTATGTCAGAAAACAGTGATCTAAATTAAAAAGCAAATAATAAATTGGGAAAACTATTTTTATTTATTTTATTTAAAAAAAATTATTGTTTTTTAATCCCAGCATAGGTAATATACAGTGTTATATACAGTTTCAGGTGTACAAAATAGAGATTCAACAATTCTATACATTAGTCAGTGCTCATCCTGATAAGTGTATTCCTAATCCCCATCACCTATTTCACCTTTCCTTCCACCCACCTCCTCTCTGGTTACCATTAGTTTGTTCTTTATAGCTAAGAGTCCTATAGCTAAGAGTCTCTTGGTTTGTCTCTCTCTCTCTCTCTTCCCTTTGCTCATTTGTTTCTTAAATTCCACATATGAGTGAAATCATATGGCACTTGTCTTGGGAAAACTGCTTTTAAACCAAAAACCCTGGTTAACTCTGATATATTAAAATGTTTTAAAATCAATAAAAGAAAAACAAGCATCCTAATAGAAGAGCCATATAAAATTCTTTATCTCAAGAATTTTATCTGTTAAATACCGAGAAAATCAAGCAATTAACCCCGAGAATTATAGCTGTTGAGAAGAATAAGGTGAAGCCATGAGGATGAGATGGGGCCAATCAGTGTTTGGATCTAGGGTGATAAAGGGTCATAGTGAGCCAAAGTTTTTAGGAAGCAGAGCACAGAGTAGTGGAAAGAATGCACAAGTCAATGCAAAGAACAGAGCACTGCTGTGAAGCTCAGGACAATTCATGGACTTCTGCTGCTGAACGTATTAGTGCTGCCTTGGATCAAGTCCCATTTGTATGAGAGGTCAACTGAGCTATGGTTCCCATTCTTGGAATCTTATTCCATCTCTCTCTCTAATTGCCCTAAATGCTTCTTTACTATAAATCGCTCATTATTAAGACAACTTGAGTGGGTCTCTATTTCCTTCAACTAAAAGATCCTAACTACAACATCTGCAGAGTTCTATCTAATGCATCAGTCTCAGTGAATCAACTAATATCCATTTGGCCTTGAAAGTCAGTAGTCTCCTTCATTTTTACCTAGGAATAGGTAGCAGCAAATCATGATATACTGCTGGATTCCATACAACAAGCTAAATAATTCATATGATGTTATATTTCATACAACAGGATAAATAACCCTATCCTCTATTTATAGGCAATATCCATTACACAGATAGTAAGCTTTTTATAGGGAGGAGCTATATCTTTTTTCTTTTAAGCACCCAAACACATGCATAGTACTGTGTAGCTGATAGGATATAGACCTGGATTTATTGTGATCTCTCCATATTCTCCCTTGTCCTAGTTTCTCAGGAGTCAGAAACATATAAATTATGAAACTGAGATATAAGATTTGCATATTTACCCTTTTTCTTAGATTAACAATACCATTATTTCAAATCAATAATCTCATTTTGGACATATTTTTTTAATGAGACAATCAAAAAGTAACTTGGTTCTATCATATCAGTGGCATTCTGCTTGATAAATAACAATTCAAAAATTTTCTAGCATGCACAGATTTTCTTAAACAAGTTTATAATATACACATTTATATTTTATATGTACATATTGCTATTGCTCATTCATATCACATTATGCAGTTTTATATCATGATGCTTTATAACACTTGAATTACTTTAGTCAATTCTTCAGTATGTGACCTTGGAAAATGATGGAAGATAGATAGATGGTAGATAGATTAGATAGATAGATAGATAGATAGATAGATAGATAGATAGATAGATAGATGATAGGCAGATAGAGATGCATACACACACATACTTTGTTCACCTGGTATCTAAACAATTGAATTTATATCCATGAATTAAATCAGAAGCCACTTGAAAGAATCTATTTGGAGGAAGTGTTCACCTAATAAAAACAAAGAAACCGAAAATTAGTCATACACAAACTGGAACTCTCTCCTCACACAAAAGCAGATCAGCATTTTGGTGTCTGTCAAATGAATGCTCCTTTTAGAATCACAGTAAGGAAGTTTATAAGTATGTTTCTCAAGCCTTACAAGTTAAATGCTTAGTGTAATTTTGTCTGCATTAAAATCACTTGGTTGTTGAGGTTTATAGGGTGGGGTTGATCTAGATTATCTTTTTCTGAAAATAACCATGGTTTTGTCAAGTTCCACCATTAATTCACACAAACACAATCTTTTAACAAAGAGAATAAAGTCTTATTAAAACTAGAGCTAGATTATAGAACGAGATAAAACTGAATATTGTTTCCACTCTGGAATTTGAGCAGAATCTGTACTTAAAGCTTTGGGGCATATTGAAGAGTTTAATATCAATTGACTGATTTCCTAAAATTTGTGTGCTAAGGGCCTCAGTCCATCTTAAGACAGAATAGAAAGTCCTGAACAGAAAGAAACTGTGTAGGGTTTGTAGTTATAAAGGTCCAACTGTATGTTGGGACTAGACTTCACTACTATCTCTGCTTCATCTACAATTAAAACTTTAATGACTATGTGGATTATTCAAAGTATAATTCTTACCAGCATTATCTGGTATCAATAGCCTGCAGAAAATATGAGAATCCTTTGGTGGAGGGGCAGTATTGACACTAACCCCAAAATCGGAAGGAGAGGGCTCCCTGCATCATTTTCAATGAAACCCCATGTGTGACCAAGCCAAATCCTACATTTATAATACTCTCGCTGAAAGGCAGCTCACAAATAAAGGGAGCAGTTTCTCATATAAGTACTATTCATAATTCAGAAACAGAGATACCTTGCCAACAGGGTCATCAGGACACAGGAAATGCACTCTAAAAGGCATGCTGATCGATGCAGACATTTCAGCTCTCATTCAGGCTTCAGAAGGTTCCATCAACATTCAGTTTGCAAACTCAGGGATATAGGTAGAGATTCTGCATGAAAGAAAAATACCTTTACAGACTGTGTTATTCAGAAAACATCGATATAGCCTAAAGAATCAGAGAACATGATTATTTGCACGGCAGGGGGGCCCAGGAATTGTTTTCAGAGAAGGGAAAATGGCTTAGGGTATTATGGTATTTAAAATAGTGTTTATAGGGGCACCTGGGTGGCTCAGTCGTTAAGCGTCTGCCTTCAGCTCAGGTCATGATCCCAGGGTCCTGGGATCGAGCCCCACGTTGGACTCTCTGCTCAGCGGGAAGCCTGCTTCTCCCTCTCCCACTCCCCCTGCTTGTGTTCCCTCTCTCACTGTCTCCTTCTGTCAAATAAATAAATAAAATCTTTAAAAATTAACTAACTAGATAAATAAAATAGTATTTATAGATAATAATAAATACAAAGTGGAGGTTAAGAGGTAAATTTTTAAAAAGTATTTTCTATTAATTTTAAGAATTAATTTTTGTCAGAGTTGTTGGAACATACTTTCTTTAAAATTACAATAATCACAGTGATATTACTGGGAAATGTAATGTGGAGGCAGTTTCACTCAAAACATATTTATTTCATACTTTCTTAAAGTTTTTATTCAAATTCTAGTTAGTTAACATACAGGGTAATATTAGCTTCAGGTATACAATATAGTGATTCAACACTTCCATACGTCACCCTGTGCTCTTCGAACAAGAAAAAACAGAGCCTGACAGTAATTAAGGTGATAATATATTTTATTCAGGAACTATTGCAATAGGGGGAAAGAGACCTCAGTATAGAACTGGGGTCAATTCCAAATACAAGGACAAGTAGGGATTTATAGCCAAAGATCAGGGTGGTTATGAGTGGATGGAAAATTGCTAAGAGGAAAACCATGGGTAAAGAGGGAGTCTGGTTAACCAACCTGCCAGGATTCTTGCTGAAGGCAGGCCAGGGTGATCAGATGTTACCTGAGGAGTTGAGGGGGATAAGGAATTTGATTAGATATTGAAGGTGATCAGATATGGAGTGTGGGAGTTCTGGCTAAACGGACTTAGCAGGACATCTGCTAAAACTTGGCAATGCAAAGAGGAAGAAAGAAGCGCAAAGGTCAGGCCCTAGTTGAGAAGATGGCTCAGAGGATCCTGTCTAACGTTTGGTCAAGGAGATCATTGTTAATACATACCTGTTACAATATAATAAACAGCAGTAAGAGATAAGAAGAAAAATAAGTGGCGGTTGCTATCCTAAAGAATCTTATACTCAAGTAGGGGAGATATGACACTTCCTTAAATATAAACATTAGATATGAACCAAGACTAAGACTACCATTAAAATCACATTGCCATTAATGGGCCAAATCACAAAGGTGCTCAAACCCTACTAGGTTGAATAGTAGACTCTAGCATGACCTTTCAAAGATTCCTTCCCCATCATCCTGGGCGAGTCTCTGGTGGAGATGGTCCCTTCCTCTGTTCTTGTCAGTTCTTGCAGAAACCAAGCACCGAGCATTATGTCTTTTACTGATGGCCTCCAGGGTTCTGAGAGCACATGATCTTCCTTAGGCTTGGGAGAGGTGTGAAGGGTCTGGCTGTATATTTCCATAGCAGAGCTCAGTCTGACTTTTCATGAAGCTTTAAGGAAAGTCTAATACTAGATGCAAGCATTCTCAAGGCCATCAGCTCAGGACTCCTGCAGCGCCTCCAGGCTTGACTAAGAGGCTGATGCCATGTGGCGGGAGCCAGTGGAATGCCACCTTCCACACACCTGCATGCACTAGCACCTTTTGTAAAATGTTAGTTCCTCCCTCCCACATTTATCCTTCCCACTCGAGGCCCTGTCTTCCAACTGCTCATTTCTTCATCTACCTTATATTTCTTCCCAGGAAAACTTACAGAGGAACCATTTGCTCTATTCAGAGAAAATACCACCCCTAGAACCATCAGTTATGTGTCCTTATTCTCTATTCACAACTGGATAATGAATTCAAAATACAGTGGTTCAATATCCTCTGTTTTCCCAATGCAGAGTCATTTACCATATGTGAAACATCAGTAGTTAATCCAGGTTGAACAACCACAAAGTCAATTTTCTTTATTACACGTTTATTTTATCCAACTTTTCTATTTTAAAAACTTCAAACCTTACCAAAAAATTGCTGGAAAATAGCACGATGCCCTGCATCTAGATTTACCTGTTAACACTTTGCCACATTTTCTTTATCTCTGTATATTTTTTGCTCTTTAAACATTTGAGAATCGATCGCAGGCAGTAAACAACACTTCGTCTCTAAACATTTGGGCATATGCGTGCTAAGAACAAAGGCATTTCCTGACATAATTGCAATGCACTTAATGCTTTTGGGAAACTTGACAGTCTGTATTCAATATTGCCAATTGTCTCAATAATGTTCTTCATGAATTTTAGAAATTGGATTGGTGATCCCACATTGTATTTAATAGTCATATCTCATTGTCTCCATTAATCTAAAGCAAGTCCTCATCCTTCTTGTGTGTATGTTTGTCTTTCTGGACATTGGCATTGGAGAACATTCCACGCAAGTTGTCTTGTCAAATTTTTTTATACTCCCTCCTCCAGAATGAGGTGAAGTTCAAGTTCACATGGTCCTCCAGTGTTTCTCTGCATCTCAACTTGTTATCTCTTTATAAGCACCTGGTTATCACACACACATACACACGCACACATACACAAAAATGTCTCCATAAGAACATGTAAGTGCATCCGATACCCACACAGGGAAAAAAATAAGAAGAAAATCCTCCCACTTCCAAATTAAGCCAAAACAAGCAAACAAATAAATCTGTGTAGGCACAGCATTGACTCATCCAAAATAACAATTTACATTACAGAAAGAATGTTCAGTTTAAAAGAGCTACATGCAAATGACTTATTTCTTAGTTTTTCACAAGAATAATAGGTGGCCATGCCTCTACATTTATATAAATAAAATACTCATACCAATTCTTTACCTTTTTTAAATTAAAGATAATTTATTTCAAAAGATTATTGGTGCCTCCAGCTCTTGAGAGGTGAAAATATTTGTGGTTTTTATTTTTCCTTAGTTATTATTCAAAGTTTCACAAATCTTCCATCAAGTTTCAGCCAAGTACTCCATTATAAAAATTTAAGATAGGGAATAACAAATAATCCAGAGGAAAGAGAGACTGAAAAAAAATGGGATAGAAAGATAGTACAGAGCTAGATGTAAGGGTCTGAGAAACAGAAGATCCATTCAAATGACGAAGAAGGGGATTTATTAGCTCATAGAATATGAAGCCCTGAGGGAGGGAAACTCCAAGGTTATTAATTTAGCAGCAATAATAAGGTTTATGCCATCTTCCTACTCAATAGTAATTAGCTAGTCATTGTTGTAATACACCTATGTCTCCTGGCATCAAATATCACTATGCCATTGGAGGGAGGCAGAATAAGTGACTATCCTTTCTTTGTCTTTGCATTTAAGAACTTAGAAACTCTTCTCAGAAACTCTCAGACATCACTTCATATCTCATTGGCCATAAATGAGTGATGTGCCCAAACCAAAACCCATCATTGGCAAAAGTCATGGGGCTTGATAGTTGGCTTAGACCCGCAAGGATTTACCAAAGTAGTATGTGGGGAAAGACATAAAACCAGACTGAAATTGAGACTCTGCACTCAGAAAAGTTTGGCAATAAGTGTTGGGTGAGCAAGTATCAGTTTTACCTACATCCTCTCTAAAAAGGTAGTGTTCTACACCTCATACATTTCTAAAACTATGATCCTTGGAATTTGTCAGTCCGTTGCCCAATCTACTCTCTGAAGACATGGGGAATTAACAAAGGAAGTCAGTGTTTTTCCAAATGATTCTAATTTTTAACCAACCAGGCAGAAAGAAACTTAGACCCCTTGCTGTAAAGTTGAAGAAATGGAACATCAAAAAAGGCAGAATAATCATAAACCAGTCTCTTACATATACCTGGCAAGTTGTACCTATTGTGCCAGTTTTAAAGCCCGGTGTCAAAGAGAGAAACTAGAGCATCGTTTTTAGATGTACAAAGTCTAGAGTCACACTTCTGTTGTACAGTGGTGTACTGAACTGACTCACCCAGGCTCCTGAGAATAGATGGGTAGGGTAGAAGTGCTATATAATGGGGTGCTACTGTGTGTCTGTTTCTGGCTCAGCGATATCACATTGTAGCTTGAAATCAACCGTAGTGAGTACATTAACACCACAGAAATTCTCAAATGCTATAGTTCAAGGATTCCTTCTCTTAGCAGAGAGCTGATTGCTAAGCATTTATCAGCAAACCACTTCATTTTCAGCCCCTTTATTTTTTTAGCCAGATAACCTTGGGTAATTTTTCCACATATTCCCTTATTTTCCTCATAAGTTGGAGCTAAAAGTACCTATCTCTTGGACAAAATATGCTTTATAAAACATTTAGCCACCTGTTAGTATAGTCAATAAATGTATATATATAAATATATATATATAAATATATATAAATATATATTATATTATTATTACTACAATTATGGAAGTGATTTTTTTGGAGGTTGTAGTGCAATGTGAATAAGCAACATATGCAACAGATCCAGGACCTGCAAACCTTAAACCTTCAAACAGTGCCTGGTCAGTACTATTAAGAATATAGATGCAAATATATTTGACAAGAGCATTAACAGTTAATGCATTTAGCTTGCAGTTTCTGTGTTCCTTAAAATTATTCAGATACTGGGGCCCTGGGTGGCTCAGTGGCTTAAGTGGCTGGCTCTTGATTTCAGTTCAGGTCATGATCTGGGGGTCCTGGGGTCAAGCCCCACAGGAAGCTCCGTGCTCAGCAGGGAGTCCGCTTGAGGATTCTTTTTCTCCCTCTCCCTATGTCCCTTCCCCTACTCATGTTCACATATTCTCTCTCTCTGAAATAAATAAATAAATCTTAAAAAAAAATTATTCACATACTATGGAGACTGCTTTTTTAGAAATCTAGGTTTGGTGCCATTGCCAAATTATGAGACATCAATTTGGTTTAATGAGGGTTGTTTTAAAACATATGAAATGGATATAGGAGACCTATAGGTTCTTTAAATGTGCCTGACATTAGCTAGCGTCTTGTATGTCTTTTTTTTTTTTTAAGATTTTATTTATTTGTCACAGAGACAGAGACAGAGAGAAAACACAAGCGGGGGAGTGGCAGGCAGAGGGAGAAGCAGACTCCCCATTGAGCAGAGAGCCCGGTACAGGGCTCAATCCCAGGACCCAGGGATCATGACGCAAGCAGAAGGCAGATGCTTAACTGACTGAGCCACCCAGGCATCCCTTGTATGTCTGTTTAAGCCCTGTTAATACTCTTCATCTCTCTGAGTTTGGGTTTTGACATCTGTAACATGTAAAGGCTGAACTTACCCAGTGGTTACCATTGCCTCAGGCACGGCCAGCACACAGAACTTTGGTCTCTTCTCCCACATCCATCACATTTTACTCCTTAGAACTGGAACTCAGGTCTACCAGACTCAAAATCCATTTGTTATTTCCATAACTAGTCACCATGTCATCTCCACCTCATTTCACAAAGATATCTTGGAAATATTCACGATGTATCGATAGGACCCCAGGTACGCTGTTCTTCCTTTGGTTGTCCAAGCTCATCAGGCTCTTTTCAGCCTCCTGGGTTTTGTGTCTATTGTCCCTTCTTCCTGGAAGTGCTCATCTCCTTACTGTACACATGGCCATCTCCTTCCATCCTTCAGATTTGTGTTAGTCTGCTCAGGCTGCCATAACAAAATACCATAGAGAGGAAGACTTAAACAATAGAAATCAATTTACTCATATTTCTGGAGGCTCTACATCCAAGATTGAGGTAATAGCAGAATTAGTTTCTGGTGAGACCACTCTCCTCAGCTTGAAGATGGTTTTTTCTTTCTGTGTCCTCACATGGCCTTTTCTCTGTATACACACAGAGAACTCTGTTCTCTCTTCCTCTTTTTATAAGAGCAAAAGTCCTATGGGATTAGGGCCCCACATTTATGACCTCATTTAGCTTTAATTACCTCCTTAAAGGCCCTATCTCCAAATACAATCACACTAGGGGTTAGGGCTTCAACATACGAATGGCAGGGGTAGGAGCACAATTCAAACAATAATAAGGTCCCTGGTTAAGGCTCACTAGATCAACAAGTGCTGTCCTGACCTTGCCTCTCTAAATTTAATCTCTTCTGTTTTTCTCTCCCTGTACCATGTTCATTTCCTTCAATGTGTATACTATTTATTTATTTATTTATACTGTTTATTTATTTAGAGACTGTTTTCACCATAATGGTATAGATAATTGCATAAGGATAAGAACCAGAGCCACAATATCCACAACTATATGTTCAGCAATAAGCCAAGGGCCTGGCACGTAAGGAGCAGTCAACACACCCTATGGTTTGCTCACTCATTTATTTATTGCATCAGCATATTTTAAATCAAGATGCAAAAGAAGAATGACTCCTAACATTTACTGAACTCCTCTATGTCCCAGCAGTGTTACAGGTGTTTTACAAGCATTATCTGATTTACTCTTCACAGCATCATAAGTTGTTGCCATTTTATTTTCTAGTGGTGATGATAAGCCTTGTTTGCATTAATCATCCACAAGAGTGGAATTACTGGGTCAAAACATAATAAACATTTTTAGGCTCTTGGCAAATGTTGTTAAACTGAGTCCCAGAAAAATCTGTAATAATTTATACTACAGCTGAGTGTCCACATGACCATACCTTCATAAGTATTAACATTCATTTTTATCTTTGCTAATTTAGGAGTGAATGTAGTATAGAGTTGCTATTTTAGTTCATTAAATTTAATTTATGTGGTTACCGATGAATCTGAAAGCAAGATCCTTCACTGTCCACTCTACACATGTCTTGTCTTACACCCCTCCATGTGCCCCTGCTTCTTCATAGGAAGTTGCCTAGAAACCTCCAAGAATTCCTAAGTTTTTAGCACTGTGTTACAGAAAGATCTTATTGTGATGGGTGTATAAAATTGCTCAAAGAACTCATATTTTAGTTAACAACTTCTCTGCATAGTATTCTTCAATAACTCCTGATTACCTTCAAGATTAAGCACAAACTCCTCCTTATAGTGTATAAATCATTATATTTGCTAGCCACTGCCTGATTTCCTGGGTTATCTCTCCCCCTCCCTCCTTCACACTTCATGATCAAACAACACACAGTGGTTTTCCTTTCCATTTCTTGGCTGAAGATCTCCCCTCTCCTCTGGCCATGGTAACTTTCCCTGCTTTTCCCCTTCCTAGTTTCCTCAGCCTCACACCCTCTGACAAATGCCCATTTCTATTCATCATTATTCAACAAATTTTTATTGTATGATTTTTCTGGACCAAGATATCACCTCCTGTGTAAATACATAACTACTGACTATATTGAGCAACCTCCTTCTGGTTCCCTATAGCACTCAATTATTTCTGAATTGTAATCATCTGTCCATTTGTGTCGTAGTCAAGACAATGACCTCCTTGAGGGTGTAGACCATCTTCATTTTATATTTTTAGGAACTAACACAGTGCCAGTGATAATAACACAGTACAGATGTTTAATAAATATGTTTAAGTGAATAGCTGAATAAATGACTGAGAAAATGAATTATTAACCCTGAGCAGGAAATGTAACATTTCTTCCTGGGAAATGGGAGGGAAAGAAAAAATACTAGTTGCATGTATCAGTAAGGGTTCTGTCAACAAAAGAAACAACCCATGTATTTGATGTTGGAAGGGATATAATAGGTAGTGTTAGAACGAGGAGAGCAAAGATGGGGGGGTCCGGTGATCAGGTGTGATGTGATCAGTTAGGGTAACAAGCCAAACTGAAAAATAATTCAAACTTTTATTTACTTGCTGCCACAGTGCAAGCAAGGGACAAAAGGAGACACTGGCTTCCCAGTATTCTATTTCTCCCCATGAAATGGCACAGGCCAGGGGTCAGGTGGATGTGGTCAGGATGGCAGGGATCATATCACTACTGAGAAGTCCTGAACAAAAGGCTCTACCTCTTTATGGATTCATTAGCTGGCAGGTAGGACTCAGGGAAGAGCCAGCAGGAAGAGCCAGGGAAGGTCTGGGAAGTACAGAGATCCCCTAGGCCTCCTGATGAAGTGGTCTCCAATGTGCACATGAACATAGTTGGCCCAGAGGAGCCTGACTCCTTGACTATCCTTCCCTCCAGAGAACTTCAGTGCCCTGGTTATGCAACAAGTCTGCTAAGATGAGGGCAGCTTCCCCCCTGCTCGGCAAAGCCTTGTAGTTGCCTGTGGTCCTGCCTGAACAATCATGTAGGATTTTGGTCTGGAACTGCACACCTAACAGGGAGGCCTCTAGAATTCAAGAGTTCAATTTATATGGGAATTGTGGGAAAATGCCAGTGATAATCTCCACTGCCTATAGAATTGGATGACCAATGAGAGAATACCCTGAAGGTGGGAAAAGCTCATATAGATCTTCCTCAACTTATGACGGAGTTATGTCCTGATAAACCCTTCATAAGATGAAAATATCATAAGTTGAAAATACACTTAATATACCTAACCCATCTGACGTGATGGCTTAGCCTAGCCTACCTTACATGTGCTTAGAACACTTGCGTTAGCCTACACTTTGGCAAAATCATGCAACAGTGCTCAGTATCTCACGTAAGTTATTGAGCATTGTACTAAAAGTGAAAACCAGAATGGTGATATATGGGTACAGAATGGTTGTAAGCATATAGTTGTTTACCCTCATGATCACATAGCTGACTGGGGGCTGCATCTTGATGCCATTGCCCATCATCAGAGCGTATCAGACTGTACGAATATTGCTAGCCTGGGAAGATCAAAATTCAAACTTTGAAGGACAGTTTCTACTGAATGAGTATCACTTTCACATTCTCTTAAAGTCGAAAAATCATAAATCAAACCATCCTACATTGGGGACCATCTGTATTCGCCTTCTGACAAAGCTCATGTTTGCCCACCACTGCCTAGGATAAATGATGATTTCTGCTTCTCTTCAGCCAGCTACATCTTGCATAAAAGACTTACTGGAATCTTACCTGGAATATTCTTGGTGGAAGTTCGGTAAATTTAATTCCAAGGTTACTAAGCCATGTGATTCAAAGTAACACACGCAAAGGGAATAATGATCCTGAGTTGTCTATAAACAAGCCTACACAGTACATAAAACAGAGAGTATGGGGATGGCAGGGGAAGGAATATTCTTGCCAGACAGACTCAATATAATTTAAAGTATCGGTAGCAAAATTGGGAAGGTGTGGCATTGGAGTGGGTAACTACCAGACAACAACAATGACCACTGAAGGAAACTAAAAGGAATGGGACAGTGGGATGGTCAGGAACTGTCCCAACGATGACCTTAAAATATGAAGAGCTAATTCATAGATACCAAGAAAATTATAAAGTGAAAAATTTGAGTCTTACTAACAATCAAAGAAATACACACAAATTTTGGTCACTTAAATTAACAAAACCTTTTAGATGCTCTCAGTATGACTTCTACACATGTCACTCAGTGTTCTGAATGCAGGACAAAACAGTTGTTACTTCCACTGTTACTGGTATCTACTGGTCTCAATTTTCTCCAAGATGGTTTGTCAAAGTATATTAAGAACTTCAGAACTGTTTTTTGTTTGTTTGTTTGTTTTTTACTTTAGCTCCTAAGTTCTATTTTTAGGAATTCATTCTAGAGAAAAAAGTTTGAGTTGCTGGTCACTAACAACCTAAATATCCACCAGGAAGGGAAAGTTAAACTAAATTGTAATATGTCTCAAAGGGAGAATGTTATGAAATTAAATTTTGGATATTGGAAATAAATTTCATGGACTATAGACTAAGAGCATTTTATAATGTTAAGGGACATTTTGTAAAAATAATGTGCACCTTTTGCGTTTTGCATACATAGCAATGAGGAAAAGCACCAAAATCTTAATAGCAGTTCTTCTGTGTGATATTATAGGTCCTTTTTCTTTCCACAGTTTGTTGTTTATTTTTATAAGTTGTATAATAAACATGTTTTACTTTTATAAAAATTGAGTTGCTTTGAGAACCCATTTGATATTTGAGTTTATAAACTTGAAATCAAACTAATCAATGTAGTATGTGTGATTCTCCAGTTTTCAAGCCACTCCCACAAGACCAAGTAAGAAATTAGGAAACCAGAAGTTTATAATAATCCAACACTGTTTGCAACGAAGCAAAACAAGCTGACGGAAGGTGCAGAGGGCTATGGGAGTTGAGTGTGAGACACCATGATATCTGGCCTGGATAGAAACAAAAGTGAAGTGTCTTGGGATGGGAAAAAAATACCGAAATAAAAAAGGAAAGAATGAAGAATGAAGAATAGATGATGCTAAAGAAATTTTTCTTTTGAGATTAAACAATTCAAGTAAACAGTAAAGTCCAGAGTGTGATTGTAGTAGTAAGACACTTGACAGAGGAGAAATAAAGTCTAGGGCAGTGATCGAGGACCTCAGAAGGTGGGCGCAGGACAAACCATCTACAGGATATGCAGGTCCCTTGAGAAAAGAGCAGGACACAATAAGGATTCCAAATCCTCAGTGGATATAACAGGGTCCCCTGGAGGAGGGAGTCACAAGAAAGAGGGTTAAGGCATGGCCTGAGAAGCATGTAGGAAGTGACAGTGGGGACAAGATGAGAATTGTAGTACTCCCTCCATGTTTGGAGTTCTCAGAATTCCGTTTTTAACTAAAAAAACAAAAAAAAAAATCCACAAAATTTAAAAAACCAAAACAAAAAAAACCCTCAACACTTTGATTTTTAACATTTTTAATTATCATCACTTCTTAAAAAATTTGTTCAGATGTAACCAGTTTTCCTGTGGTACCTTTATGATTGCTTAGTTTCTGAAGGGGAAGAGGTTATAGTATCAGTTAATTTACTTCCCAGCTATCATTACAATGATTAATGACTGGCCATAGAGAAGAGTGTGCTTTTAATTTTTTTTCTCATTAAAATTGTGCAAGGAATGTTGACAGTACCAATTGTACCTTAACAGGCATTTCAGGTTCAAGAATATTTGAGAAATAGTCTGTGGATGGTTGCTCCAGTGAATAGATTTCAAATTATGTGAAATTGGTTTTATGTGAAAAGTGCAAGAGTTTGTCCTAAAAACACATTAATTTTATTAGATTGTTTAGAGGTTTGGAGTTCCCTTTGGACAGCACCAGCTAACTTCTTGGGTAAGGACAGAAGACGAGACTGCTTTCATTGCCTCCTCTATGTACTGGGCTGGTGCAAAATAATTCTCTAAGGTGATGGTAATCCATCCATTCTGAAGGTGGTAAAATGGGGGTGGGGACTTCAATGAAGGCAAATGAGCACAGAGGTGGTTATGACCTCAAAGGACAGCGATCAGGGAGGGACAGCCCTTTTAGTTTGAGCTCTCATCAACATATTCTCAAGGTGGGAGCTCTATGTCCAAGGCATCTTCATCACTAAGATTTCTGGACTTCAGTGCTCCTCCGTGTAGTGTCTTATTCCAACAGAGAAGCCTGAACTTCTTGAACAGTGGAGCAAGGCTTTAAGAGCCAGGAAGCAGAAGCAGCCAGTCCTCCTAAGGGTTGGGCTCAGAACCACGATGGTCCTTTCCACCGTAAGTCGCAAGCAGCCCAGATTCAAGAAGGGCGTAGCACATGTGTACAGAGAGGGAAGGAATCGTTGGCAGTGGCCATATTTCCTGACAGAGCCTACACGTGGCGGAGAGGTGCGGGGTGGGGGGGGTGTCATACGGAGTATGGAAAATTGTTGTTCTTAGCAGGTTGAGGAAGAAATTAGAAAATTACTTGCATAAACGGATGGTATGATAGAAACAAGCACTGATCTTGTGGTGCATAAAATGATAAAAGGATATAAAAATGATGAGACATGGAGAGTGTTGTAGACTGAATTGTGCTCCCCTCACCCCAATTTGTATGTTGCAGGGCTAAGCTCCAGGACTTCAGAATATGACTGTTGTTGTGGGTAGGGCCTTTAAAGGGATAAGTAAGGTAAAATGAGGTCATATCGGTGGGCCCTAATCCAGTAGGATGGGTGCCCTTGTAAGAAGTGGATATTAAGACTTAGAAAACAGACCAAGGAAAGAATACGTGAAGACACAGGAGGAGGCAGCCACCTGCAAACCCATCAGAGAGGTCTCAGAAGAAACCGAACTTGCGATCACCTTGATCTTAGACTTAAGACACCCAGTCTGTGGTACTTTGTGATAGCAACCCTAGCAAAGCAATGCGATTAGTATCTTCAAGACTCTTAGCTCCACTGAAGCTATAGACAAATAAAGAGGCATTTCTAATACCCACCACAGGAGTGGACACAGGATGCCATGGGAACACATTAAAAAGGCACTATATTCTCTTACTTTATATTTTTCATTAGCATAAATGCTCATTGCTTTTTCTTTTTTTTTTTTTTTAAGATTTTATTTATCTATTTGAGACTGAGAGAGAGCATACCAGTTGGGGGGAGGGGCAGAGGGAGAAGGGCAAGCGGATTCCCTGCTGAGCGGGGAGCCCAACGTGGGACTCGATCCCAGGACCCCAAGATCATGACCTGAGCCAAAGGCAGATGCGTCACCAACTGAACCACCTGGGTGCCCCCTCACTGTTTTTTCTGATGATAAAATGAGACATTCTATATAAAACACTGAAATATAGTAGATGCCCACCATGTATTAGTTCTTTAGATACTTTCTTCCAGCCTATTGTATACATACATAATGTTTCTTCTTTTTCTACCACAGGGAAGGGAAATAAAAGTAGAAAAGCAGAGTGGAAGAATCTGAAACAACAACAATAGCAAACCCAAACAACTCCACTGGCCTATCCTTTGGGCAGCACACACGGAGCTGGGGGGGCAGCCTGGTGTTAGCAGCCCTGGGTCATTTAAGAGAGAAGCCTCTCACTACCAATGGCTGCTGGTTCTGAAGTTCTGTGAGGTTGTGCACATGATCCATAACATTTCTGGTGATAATTTAAAAATATTCTGGATTAGTTCATTCTGCTCAAGAAGAATCTTCTCAAGATGAAACTATAATTGAGAGCAAAGATCAGTAAATAGAATTTTTCATTATTCTAAAATAATAATCTATGAAAATATGTTTAAGTAAATATTAATAGCTATTTAAGGAAGCTATTTTATTATCAAAGCTTATACATGATAAAAGGTTTATTGAACAGTTTATGCTGAAGGGAATTTAACATGGGAAATCTTGGAAGTGGTATTTCTAATAGGATAAGGAAGCATTAATGCATATCGGGGAGGAGTTATTTATATTTCTGATTGATCATTTTAATTAAGCATTATTTCTTAATAGCACTCATGACTCAGGGCAGATAAATAAGGCAAGTATAAGTTATAGGTGTGCAAAGTATTACACCTGGCTCTATGGTTCCTTGCAGCGAGACAGACCAAGGGTCATATCCAAATAGCTATAAAATAAATGCTTTTGTAGTCAGTGTTTCCAGAAATAATGCTAGGAATAAAAATATCCTTGCATATTCTGGGGCGCCTGGGTGGCTTAGTCGTTAAGCGTCTGCCTTCGGCTCGGGTCATGATCGCGGGGTCCTGGGATCGAGCCCCGCATCGGGCTCCCCGCTCAGTGGGAAGCCTGCTTCTCCCTCTCCCTCTGCTCATGCTCTCGCTCTCTCAAATAAATAAACCTTTAAAAAAAAAATATGCTTGCATATTCTATATATTTTTGGGACTCTCTCCAGCAGTCTCTCTGGGAGAATGAAGAATATCAAACATAAAAACACTAAATAGCATTTTGAGGCCTCTGCAAATAATCATTCTGAGAGAATCCAAGAAATATGGAAAGATGCTATAAAAGTTCCTCTAATACCCTTTTGACACAAGGACAGTCTTGCTTGTGCTTGTACTGGCTTCTCTCTCATCCCCGCCTGCCGGTTCAACAAAAGACCCTTGGAGGGAAGTTCCGAATGGCCATTTATCCACATGGCCCACACTTTTTATTAAATAAGGATAAATTCTATAGTTGCCACATTTTCCAAAAGCAAGACAAACTGCAGTGCCTATTTCGGTGGTGAGCTCACTGCTGCTAGTTATAGGCAGCAACCGAGGTTGTGCGTGCCTTTCACTAGGTCACCAAGGAGGCCCTGCCAGGATCTGCCCTTGCTTGCTGTTCTGTCGCACTCCTTCTGCCCCTGCTTGAATTTGACCTTCTGTTTCCATGAGCACTTTCAATTGTCCCTCTGCCTTCATTACCAGTTTATCAGGATTCCAAGCGCTAACCAACAGGATCTAACTGGCTGATCCTGGTTCACTTGCCACTAGGGGTCAGGGGTCGGAGAGAAAGGATAGAACTCCTGCTTTGGTTTCTGCTCTGGCAGATTGGGGGCAGGTGGGGGGTATCTTGAACATAAGAAAGAGGTTTAGATGCTTGGTAAACAAATAATTAAACTTCAATGAAGACCTTTATTTCAAATTTGTAAAATTGTGTTAACATTTCTAGTAACACTTAAAAAAAAGTTTAGCTAGCCTTGGCATGATCCCCTCACCAATTGCATTACTATGTCAAAACAATTGTTTTCCACTACGTATGTATATCAATTAAGGTCATTATCCTTTACTCATAATTTTATTCATGATATAATGGAAAAGCAAATAGTCTTTCTTAAAAGCTCATCCTAGAGGCTCTATTAGAGCCGGGGCAAGTTTCCATTTACTGAGTAATTACTATGTTCCTGGCTGGCACTAGGCTATGTAATTTATATGCAGCATCTTATTTAGACTTCGTAAGGACCTTGCAAACTCTGCATCATTGACTTCATTTTCTGTGTGAAAAAGTCACCAAGCTGTCTATGTGCAGAACCCAGGACCAGAATCTAGGATTCCCTCCTTCCCTCCCTTTCTCTTCTTCCTTCCTTCCTACCTTCCTACCTTCCTTCCTTCCTTCCTTCCTTCTTTCCTTCCTTCTTTCCTTCCTTCCTTCTTTCCTTCCCTCCTTCCTTCCTTCCCACCTTCCCACCTTCCTCCTTTCCTTCCTCCTCTCTTCCCCCTCCCTTCCTCCCCTTCCTTCCTTCCCTCCTTCCTTCCTTCCTTCTTTCTTCTTTCCTTCCTTCTTCTTTCTTTGACATCAAAGTCCTTATACATAATATTTTCACCACTTTGCATGGCTAATTAGCAGTGTAAAAGCCCATGAATCCTACCTTCATTAAAAAATCTACTTTTTTTTTCTGAAAATATGTACTTAGCCACCATCATCAGAGATTCTCTGTGATGTAGCCTGATTGGTTTTTAAACTTAAAAAAATAATAATAATTCCCAACTTCCACTTAGAAATGAAAATGGATTTGAAAAGCTATGGATCCTTGACTGTGTCACTGAGAAATGGTACAGAACATACAGTGCTCTAAGAAAAAGAGGAGTGGGAGATGGTCAATGTGGTCTCACAGTTGGCATTCTTCACTGGGAACCAGAGCAGAGTAGGAAAACATCTGTCCTCAAATGTTGCAAAGGCCACTGCCCTAGTTAAACTGTTGTGAACTGGGGCACTTGAGTCTAAGTAATTCAGGACTTTTATTTTCAGCACATGTCCCCAATCATTCCTGTAGAAATGAAGGCCATTTCTTGACTCCAAATGTGCCATTTACCCTTAGTACACAATCTGTAACTTTTATCCAACCAGTAAAGACAGAAAAGTGAAAAAAATGTCACTTTCTCAGATGAAAGAAGTTGAAAACATTTGAGGAAAGGGAAAGGGAAAAGGGTTGTCAGAGTGTGTTAAACCAAAGACATATATTTCTAGTTGTGTACCCTAATTATGCTTCCTTTCACTTTATCACTTATTCTGTAATATACTCCACTGAACATAAATAAATTTCACCATTTATTAGAAAAGAAAAGTATCTCCATTCCATACAAATCTATATAATACACTCATTATAACTTGGAATGGAGAAGAGGCCTATATTTTGTGAGATTTTCCTATCTAAATGATAACGAGATCTGAATATGCATAGCTTATTCCAACTAGAGTTCAGAAATGGGCCAAGGAGTCATGAAGGCAACATTTTAGTCCTTTTAGACATTCTAGATTCTTCTTCTATACTGTTATTCTCCATCAGGTAAAGCTTTTTGGCTCTATCTAGCATTGGCCAAGGTTGAAGGGAAAGGATAAATCTGAGTAGAATAAATAGTAGACATGTTGGTGGCCATGAAGATGTAATGAGGGGTTTTGCTCAGTAATAGGCAGTGTTATGTTGTGGTTATGGACTCTGGAGTCAGACTTCCCTGATTCAAATCCTTGTAGTTGGTTAAATATCCTTGAGCAAGGAATTTTGCCTTTTAGTAATTCAGTAGCCTCATCTGTAAAATGGAGGTGATGATAAGAACACTTCATAAAGTTACTGTGAAGATAAAGTGAGTTAATAATGTAAAGCATCCAGGTCAACCCATAATAATTCCTCAGTAAATATCAAAGTTATGAGAATTTAATACATGTATTTTCTCATGATTCTTCAAAATTATTTTTCTATCATTACCTAACATTCGACCATAGAGATGAAAAATAATTGACTTAACTCACTGCCTATTGTAATAAATTTTTACTTTATTTCTGATTTTTTATGGCTATATATTTGCTTATTTTTTCCAGATTAACCTTAAAATCACTTTGCCAACTTCCAAGAAAAATACTCCTGGAATTTTAATTGGAATTAAATATATTTATACTTATGTATATGTATATACATATATACATATATATGTATATAAATATACATTTATTTTGGGGATGTTCTTTTACAAAGTTCAATTTCTTGTCCTGGGGTATAGTATATCCATCTGCATATTCTAGTCTTCCTAAAAAAGTGAATCTAGTATTTTGTAATTATTTTCATAGAAATCATCCATATTTATTTTTACATTAATTCTTTTTTTTATTAAAGATTTTTATTTATTTATTTGACAGAGAGAGACACAGTGAGAAAGGGAACACAAGCAGAGGACCCCTTACATTAATTCTTATGTATTTCATAATTTTGCTATTAGAAACTATTAAATAGAATTTATTCTTTTTTTTTTCTCACCATATCATTATTTTTAATGTCCAGCATTTACAATACGAGGGCCAGAACTTTCTCCCCAACTCAAGTTTATAAATTCTAAATTGGTTTGTGAGGCCAATAGGGATACTTCTTCTTGTCTAATTTGGTTTCTGGGAAGACTTCATTCAGGTCCTCAATGGTCATCTGATCAAATGGAATTATGTTCCTCAGCTTCTCCAGCTCTTTTTCATATTCCTCAATCCTGGCCTTTGAGACAAAAACTCGGCACAACTTTTCACATCTTCTTTTTCTTCAGCATCCACCTGAACAGTATATTTATCCTCTGGCACAGGAACCTTCAGGGCATTAAACTTCTTCTCAAAGTCATCTATCAAACCAGCCTTCACCACATTGGCCTTGTAGTAAGCCCAGTTGGTAGCAGGTGGTTTCTCAGGGAGAGTAACCAACCTGGAGGTAAGTGTCTCATTCCAGGATTTCAGGGAGTTAGCAATGGCCTTCTGGTTTTGGGGTATGATCTCCCCAAAAGCTACCCAGTCAATGGTTTTTAGAGCAAGTTTTCACGCAGCCATGTTGAGATCCTTCACCGACCCTCTTAAATAGAATTTATTCTTATGTGTTACTATTATGAAATATTTAGTACTTTGTTTATGTGGATATTTATATGGAGGTTATAATTTTTCATAGTAAAAACATCAAACCTTTTCTGTGTATTACTATTTCTATGCATAGAAAATGTCAGCTTACATCCTGAATTTAGAGCAATTTTTACCTATAATTTATTTTATGTAAAAGCACTTTTGAAAGGTAAAAATTTTAAGTCTATCATGTAAATGCATAGCTAAGCAATAGGATGATTTTATAAATAAATCACTTAAACAGCACTGGTGCTTCATGTCTCTTAAACAAAGAGTTGGTAAGGTCATCTCAGTGCAAATAGAGCAAGATTTTAAGAAAATTCCATGCTTCACTAACAGGCCCATTAATGGGTTAGAAACTACAGAAGTCCAATATTTACTAAAGTCCCACCTTCTTTTCTACACATTCCTACCTTAGTATTCTTCTCATACTTTTGTAATTGTCTTATTTATTGTCTATTTTCCCCCCATTGCCATTGTAATTTCTATTAGGGCTGTAACCTTGGTTGTCTTGTTTACTACAACAATCAATAGCAAACCACAGTCTTATTCATTCATTCATTCATTCAATCAGTACATATTAACCTGCTATTTTTTGTCAGGAACTGTTGTATATAGACAAAGTCTCTGGTCTCAAAGTGTTTAGAGATGGAAAACAAAGAAACAAATAACATAATTTCAGGTAATTGTAAGAACTCTGGGAGTGTAAGGCAATACCATAGATTGAGCAAAGTGAGGAGAGGTACTGTTTCAGAAAGAATAGCCAGTAAAGGCCTCTCTAAGGAGGTAAAATATGAACAGAGACCTGACTAATATGAAAGATTTGGAGGAAGAATTTTGCAGGTAGACTGAATGGCTATAAAGATCTTGAGGTGGATAAATTTAGTGGTCTAAGAAGTAGCAGTAAAACCAGGGAACATGGGAGAGAATGGAAGATTAGGTCAGGAAGGCAAAACATGGTCAGATCATTCAGTCAAGGCCTTCTTCTCTCCAGCAGTGCTTTTCAAGATTTGTTGTGCGTACAAATCATCTAAGATCTTGTTAAAACACAGTTAGTGTTTTAACTCAGTTAGTCTGGGGCAAGGGTTGGGATTCTGAATTTCTAGCAGTCTTCCAGAGGATGCTATTGCTGTTGTTCTGAGGACCACTCTTTGAATAAGTTTCTGAGCTATGAAAAGGTGGTTGAATTTTATTGTAAATGTGAATGAAAGCCATTAAAGGGCCCTGGACTTGGAATAACACAGCTGACTTACATTTTTCAAGGATCATAAAGGTTGTGTGTGTAGAAAAGCCTACTGGGGAGAAAGTGTGGAAGCTGGAAACCAATAAGAAGATTGCTTCAGTTAGACAACAGATGATAATGGCTTGAAGGAGCATTGGCAATGAAAGAACTCATGAGACATGGTCAAATTTGGGATACATTTTGATTATTTTGATTATAGAGTCAACAGGATGTTCTGATGGATCAGATGTTGGAAGTAAAAGTAAGAATGATGAAGACAGACTACTAGTTTTTAGACTGAGCAACTGGCTGACTTGTGGTTCGTGTCCAGAGCTTAGGGGAGATTGCTAGATGGGAGACAGAAATTTGGGAGCCATTAGATTTTAAAGCTATGCAATTAAATGAGCTCATCTAGTAAGTGAGTATATACAGAAGAGATTTGAGATTGAGGAAAGGAAGAAAGCCTTTGAGAAGGAGCCATCAGTGAGATAGTAAAAAAAAAAAAAAAAAAAGTGTGCGATGTCCCAGAAGTCTAGTGAAATGTTTCAGCACAGGGGTTGGTGAGGAGGGTAATCAAATACCTGTGAGAGTTCAAATAAAATGAATGACTGAGAATTGACAATTGGACTTAGCCAGATGTGGAGGTTATTGCTGATTTGGCAAAGGTGGCCTCAATGAATAGGGTAATGAATCTTGGCTGGACTGTAAAAAAAAGAAAAAAGAGAATGGATGGTGATAAAGTGGAGGCAGAGACAATAGACACCTGTTTCAAAGATTTTTGTTACAGAAATGGGCCCTAACTGGAAAGTGACGGTGAATCAAAGAATTTTTATTTTTAGATAGGAGATAATGAAACGTGTTTATGTTCTGATTATGAGTGACAAGTGTGATATTGCGATTTATAGTATGAAATATACATTTGGTCTTCAACCCTGTTTCTGGTACAAAACTCCCAAAACCCTTGAAATTTCCTAACGTTGTGTTTTGTTATGTTAATGAGGTGACTTTTGGAAAACCCTTTGGGGCTGGATGCCAAGGGAACCAAGAGTTGAACTTTTAGTCCCACTCCCCAACCTCCTGGAAGGAAAGAGAGGCTGGAGATTGAATTCAATCAGCAATGGCCAATGATTAATTAATCATGTTTATGTAACCCTCCATAAAAACTCAAAAGGACCAGGAAGCTTCTGGGTTGGTGAACATGGGGAGTTACTGGGAGAATGCTGCACCTAGAGAAGGCACAGGAGCTCTGTGTCCTTTCCCCATACTTTGCATCTCTTCCTCTGGGTGTTCTTCAGTTACATCCTTTTATAATAAACTGACAATCTATTAAGTAAAATGTTTCTCTGAGTTCTATGAGCTTCCCTAGCAAATTAATTAAACCCAAGGAAGAGGTCATTGGAACCTTCAATCTATAACTGGTTGGTCAGAAGTACAGGTGATAAACTGGAATTGCAATTGGCATCTGAAATGGGGGCCAAGAGTGGACTTGTGGACTGAGCCCTTAACCTGTGGGATCTGAACTATATCCAGGTGGATAGTATCAGAACAGAGTCAAATTGGAAGGCATCCAGCTGGTGTTGGAGCATTGCTTGGTGGTGTGGGAAAAACCCCTACGCATTGGAATTGGGATCAGAATTTATATAGATCAAGAGGAAAATATTAGTTATATAGGTGGAAGGGCTGGCTCTGAAGAGACAGTGTCAGGAGGGAATGCAGAATACTCTTGTGTGTGTGTATACATCCACCCACACACACACACATGCATATATATATATATACTGTTGGTGGGAAGATGCAGCACTTATCTTCTGGATGCTTTAATTTTTCAATAAAGTGCAAAGAAAGGTCATCAACCAACAGTGAGAAATGCGGGAGGAATATTGAAGATTTGAGCAGTGAAGAAGTGGTGTGATATAATCATCTCAGAAGGTGTGGAAGCAAGTTCAGTAGGATAATGTCGTAGGATTCAAAAGGCAGAACTGTGGAGCCATTTAAGATATAGTAATATAATTAAAGTGAAACAAGTGGGATTTCCTCTCATCACATGTGTATGTTTACAGAGCAAACGGTAAGGTTACTGAGGACATATGAAAGAAAGAAATTATAATAATGAATCATGGCATCTAAACCTAGAAAGAAGCCTTGAAAAGTGGTGTTAATGCATTGTTCAAACGGGACAAAAGAACAGTTGTTATAGTAGATGAACTGAAAAACAGGAAGTTCATTGAGTTCTCAGGTAAATAAAACCCTATGTAACCTTCCCCTGCAATCCTTCAAAGATGCTGGACGGGGTGACCTTAATCATGTAATGTAGCTTGAGTTGTCATGAATGTTTCTCAAAAGGCTCACCATTGATTTACTTTGCACAGTCATCATGTGAATTTACTTACTTACAGTTTCTTAAAGATAGATCCATTCAGGGGCGCCTGGGTGGCTCAGATGGTTAAGCATCTGCCTTTGGCTCAGGTCATGATCCCAGGGTCCCGGGATCGAGTCCCGCATCGAGCTCCCTGCTCAGCAGGGAGCCTGCTTCTCTCTCTCTCTCTCTCTCTCTCTCTCTCTCTGTCTGTCTCTCATGAATAAATAAATAAAATCTTTAAAAATAAATAAATAAATAAAATAAAAAAAATAGATCCATTCAGAGAAGCAGGGTACAGCAGTACAACTATATCCCCTTTTATTTTAAAGCATTTTAAAATGTTTTAATGCACCAAACCGAAAAGCAAAACATCATTCAAACTAAACAAGTTATTAAAGTACCATCCTTAAGTGCCATTTTATCTCTTTGCTTATTATTCTCTCAACAGAAATAAAGCAGAAATCATATTACCAAATTTGGATGCTAATCCATTTCCAGGATAATGTGAACAGGAAACAAATAGAATCTTGAAACACCATCTCAAATGCTCTTCAGAAAACTGTTAGGAGGGCAAAAAGTCCATAAAGTAAGGCACAAGGGTAGGCAATAAGAAGCTGTTGTCCTTCCATGCCCAAGGCTGAACTGAAGATTTTGGAAGCTGAGAGACTACACCAGCCAACGATGACCAGAGCCAACACAGTTCCAAAGGTGCCCCTATAGCAAAGACAAAAGAGATGATTACCTTATATCAAGAGAAAAGGAGATTATTGTTTCAGAGCTGCCTCTGAAATGTCCTTGGTACAATATTTATAACTACTTTCTCCATTTGCAAAATGAGGGTGAAGAACTGTATGAAGTCAAAGGCTTCGGCCAGCTTGAAAATATGGAAGTCAGATTCCCCATCAGAGGTAAACATTTTATACTTCAGTAAAACTTGAACTAATAGGAGTACAAAAATTCACCTGCAATTACCCTCATCTGTCAACATTCAAATCCCAACTCCTGAAAATCTTTTATAAAAACTATGCTTAGGTTCCTCTTTAATAGTTACAGATTCATTTTCCTACACTATCTTCCCAAATTGGTGCACGGTATGAGGCAGAAAGATAACTGGACTTGCTTTCCAGTAGGGGGCCTCGTCCCCACTGCGCCCAGGTCCGCTTTTCAAGTTTCTGAGATAGCAAAGCCTGACATTGTTCAAGTAAGGAACACAATGAGCGATGGTGGCCTCCCACCTCATCGCTGAAGATTCCTTTTGTAGGTGTATTGTGGATTCTTTAGAGTATTGGAATGGATTTGTTCAAATTGATATCTTCAAAAATAACTGTGGAGGCAATTGGCTCTTTAAGAAGAAATGGGCAAATAAGGTAGTTAAATCTAGCCACCATGGGGATAAAAGAGGAGATATGGGAGTAAAGAGTGAATTTCTCTCCTTATGTGCAAAAAAGAATGCATTATTTAGAAAAATAAGCTATAAGATCTACAAAAGATCACAAGATATCTAGTCCCCAGCTTTAGATCAATGAAGTGACTTGAGGAAAATTACACAGTGAAATGGGCATTAGGTCAAGATCTCTTAATTCCTAATGGCACATTGCTCCTTTCACCATCAAACTACACTGTCTCACTAGATGCTGGTATAATCTGAAGTTGAGAATTATGTTTATCATTTGTGAAAATGACAAAAATTTTACTTTTAATAACTGAACCAAAGAAAAACAAATGAAAAATTGTACAGTATAGCTTATGATGCTTTGGATTATAAATAAACCAAAAATATTTCAAGTGCACCCTAATAAATATGATATGCATTGGTTTAATTAATATCTATCAGGAATAATTTATAGGTCAACCTAACATGCAGGTTTTTATGAACAAAACTGTAAAATTATATATGACTGATTTGAATGATATAGTAATATGTCCAAAAAGGAAATTTCAGTGTAATAGCCTTAGGGGTTGGATCATTTACTCTCCTTTAATATAATTTAAAAGATTTCTAAATCATCCTTTATCATTTCAGAATGAATATCGAAAAAAGGTCCAGACTTCTGATGATTCTCAAAATCTCATTTTAGTTTTTATTTTCTTCCCCTAATAATCTAGAGTCATTTGAGATGCTCCAAGCCTTAACTTTGCTGGAAATAATGTTTTAAACTTAAAATTTTTAGATGGTAAATCATTATAGCATTCTTTGGCAGAAGCATTTAACAAAATAGAAGTTGTAGAACTAAATTCTGTATTAACATGCCAAATATCTGTACCAAACAACATAGTAAATGGAAAAGCTTGCTAAAGAACCCGCTTGGGATTCTCTCTCTCCCTCTCCCTCTGCCCCTTTCACTCGAGCTAAATAAATAAATAAATAAATAAATAAATAAATAAAGACCATTTAAAACAAAGTAGCATTTCCAACTAAGTCACTCTCAATAATGTTATGAAAAAAAACTATATGAGATATCTAAACAAAATTTTTAAAGGCTCTCCTAAAATGTCTACCTCTGACACTGGTACATTCTTTATATAATATGCTATCCAATGTAGTGTTAATAATCTAAAATGTGGATCATTCAAAAAAATGCAAATTGTGCCTCCTTGGATATAGAAGAATGAACACTGATGGCAAATGTTTATTGGGTTCAGAGCATGTAGGGGACAAAGGATTATGTAATTACTTGCTCTCTCCAAACCATGGTAGTGATGTGCATATGCCCTGGAAAACTGCCCAACAGAAACATATCTACTGGATCCTCATTAATAGTTTTGAATTGCAAATCCTAACTTCTGAGAAAGTAAAAAAGAAAAAAAATCTATTGGCTGAGCATATATGCTATAAAGTTCTCCAGCATTAATATCCTCATCAGGGCTCCTGGGAATTCTTCACTGCAAGGAGCCCAGCTGAGAAAGAACAGTTGCTTGCTGCCTAGAAGGCAGAGTGCCTGGGAGCTGAAGCAATTTGTCAATGCTCACCAGGCACTTGATCTTCCAAAATCAAACAAGTGAATTTTCTGTCGCTATTCTATTACCCTGGACAATAGTTCATATTGAAGAAGGCAACAACTTCCAAAGTGCCACTTTCACAGATAACTTGGTTTAATTTATTGTTTAAATCATCCAAATAGGAACAGTACCTGAGCCAAAACTGACTTACTTTCCTGAATTTGTCTGTAGCTTTTAATAGCCAAAGTTTCCCCAATTCCATTCCCAAAAAGATCAGAAAGAGGTTAACTGTTACCCTGGTGTGGCAAGTTTGAGAGAGGACTGTGCATGTGGGGTCCATGAGCGCACGCAGACACTTACTGCAGTGAAGAGAAGATGGCGCAGCTGGACAGGATGACCATAGGGAGCAGGCAGTAACCCAGAACACTCACCGCGCAGCCATAACATACCCCTGAGGAGCTCATCAAGTTTAGCAAGGTGTGAATCCCTAGGCAACCTAGGGCACTCATGCCATACACATAACCAAACTGAACTTTTCCTGCCTGAAACAATGGGAAGAACACAGGTGAACACACAACAAACATCAAGAGGAAACTGGAACATCAACAGAGCTGAGAGCATTTTAGAATCAATCAGCCCAACACTGTTTCATGTCTTTCTCAGGTACAGCCATCAGGAGACTGGGAGTTCTGGAAAAAAACACTGGCTATCGTAGGAATTCGGGTCCTGAAAACAAACATTACTGATTATATTTGGGGTGGCACATGCATGCCACAGAAAAGATGAAAAATTTTTAGGTGTTTTTTTAATCATAGATCACCTATTAGATGTACAAGATATAAGTAAGAATATATTTTCTCCCCCTATTCGTTAAATAATTAAATGAACTAATTAATTAATGAAAAAGATTCCAATTTCATCTTGAAGATTTTACAAGGCAAATTAGTAATGTTAGCAAATATCTATAGGATTTACTGTTAGATCCTATTCTAAGCATTTCACATGTACTAAATTATTTAATCCACACAACAACTTTATGAGATAGGTACAATTATTATACTCATTTTACCCATGAGGAAACTAAGGTGCAGAGAATATGTAACTTGCCCAAAATAAAATAATGTTAAGTGGTGGAACTTGGCTTTGAACCTAGTCAGTTTTGCTCTAAAGTTAGATCCTGGACATCTATAGGAGCTCTCACAAGTCTTAAGATAATGGGACTTACTTAACCTAGCATATCCTAAACTTATTTGACCACAGAATCCTTTGTTTTCTTAATTTTTATTACCAGTTTAATTGAACATACCTTATGAAAACCTGGTTTATATAAACCAACTGGTAATGAATCATAAAAGAAGTACTGTTAAAGGGAAATCAGTAGTGTTCAGGATACAACACTGATTTTCTGAGGACTCATAAAAACAGCCATCTCCCACAGGCACTAGGGATTGGGAGCTGAAATAGTCCCATTAAACTCATCCAGAGAAAGTCACAAACTACTGTTTGATTCAACAGGGGATATTTTAATGTTTGCTACCCGAGGATGCCAAAGCTCCAGTAAAGAACGCATTTAGTTTTTCTATTTACATAAAGCTGATTAGAAATTCTGGATAAATATTGAATAGGTGGACTCTGTTTTTCATGGGAATCGTGCAAAACAATGAAGGATCTGATAAATTCAGAGAGTGAGCTTTTTAGCTGTCATGTTTTCTTCTCCATGGCAGTTATCTGTACAGTCTTTATATCTTACAGAGTAAAGAGATATTTACTTTGCAATTAATTAATGGAGAATATTATGACCATTTTAATGTTCAAAATTGTCTAGCTATTTTGAATTCTTCTGCCTCTACACAGATGGGGAGACTGGTCACTACCAAGTCCTTTCACAAAATGTCCCTGGACTATGCTTGCAGAATTCTCTTCTGCATTAGCCATAACGAGTTCTTATTGAGTAACTTTTGTATTCTCACGGCTATCTTGTGAAATAATACTAATAATGCTAATGGACATGCTTAAGAATCACTCAGTTATTGCTCTATTGGGTGAGTTTGCTCCACTTGGAAAATAGTGACTATTTAAAATCACTTTAATGGATTAGAGAAACATCCTACTTAATATTTTAATTGGATGGGCTAATTCTGAGGTAGCAACAGTTGTAACGGTGAAGGGCACTTCCTCACAACCAAAGGACACAGAGCTAGACCTTCCTGACCCCACGCCATTTTATAAATAGGGTGGGGTATACAGAGGGTGGACAAAACTAATTTGATAGTAAAACTGTCCCTTTAGATATCAGTTAGTGACTTTCCTCTTCATCTCTTTTCTTGTTAGTTTATCCATTCTAAGTTGTAATTCCATTTGGCAGGGGCCACCGCCATTTTTAATTTGTTTCAAATTCTAAAAAAGGGCTTGTAACTGAAATGAAAGCAAATGTTCCATTTCTTCTTAACCTCAAAACTTTACTCGTCCTCCCTGTACCATCTTCATTACTATATCTGGATTTGCAATACTCATTATTCTTCTGATTATGCTTTTACGTGGGTCATGCATGTTCCTTTTCCAGATTATACTCTTAGATCTACTGGAAAAATTAAATGGAGCCATACTTCTAAACCACTTATCTTCTCTGTTTTGGGTGTGAAAATAATTCTGAGAGCAAGAATACAACTAAGTTTATGCTGTTTGAGGCTGTCCTCTTTGGTTCGCCTTCTTCAACATGAAGAAAGTCCAGTAAAAGATATTGTGTCATGCCTTACGTCAACATAAATCATAAAAATGATAAGTATATAACTATAAGTTTCATGCCTCTGGAGAAAACGAACAAGTTGAATATTGTTTTGGATTTAGTTTTGCTTTCTCTAGTATAATGCATGTTCCAGCCCATAAACTTTTCTTTTACATTTTAATTCTAGATATCCAGGGCATGGTTAGTTTAGCTTCAAACAGTCTCTGAGTGAAATCTGACTTCATTAGTATATACTTGGGTGATTTTGTTGTTGTTTTTGGTCCTTATTGCTCTACATGTGTTAGAATCAATTCTGAAGTAATCATGTCTAATGGTAAAATTAAACTGATAATGTCTGCTTAAAATGTTTCAGAAAGTATGCACTTTCACATATTCCTCCAAATTTTAGAACTGAAAGGAACCTACATAAACGTTTTTTGTCTTCAAAATGAAGAAATAGGAAACAAAAATTTCAAGATCATACCTAGAGGCAAAGTTAAGGGTACATCCAATTTTCTCACTTCCAGTTGAGTTCTTTGCCTATATTGCTTTGTACTTAAAAAAGAGGATATTTAAATAATTCCGACTAACATTACACACCCCAAAGAGATCTTAATGGGATTAATGTTTTCCTTTAAGGAAATGGTAACATTTTCCACAAGAAAACAAACAGTTGTTATATTAGAAATCACTTGAAAAAGAAATATGGGTTAATATATTAAATTGATTGTTTCTATTTGATTAATTGACATGGTATTAACTTAGTGTAGCTAAGATTATCAAATTACTGTGACAAAGACAGAAGGGAGGTTAGAGACTAAATTAAAACTCTAGTTGATATAGTGTTTGATTTACAGAGTACTTGCATTTGCTGCAGTTCAAAGGAAGAAATAAGATGCTATCACGAAATACTATTTTATTGGATAAATATGATGTGATTATTAATCATATCACCATGCAGAAACTAGATTGCTATCAGTATTTTGACTGGTATAAAGTAAATTAATAAATAAAGAGTGAAAATTTATTTAGTTGCAAATACATTTTACATCTACTTTTGAAAACTGTAGCTACATTGGAGAAAAAACACTTAATGGAAAGTGGATAGCCAAGAGATAGAGACGTGGACTGAACAGTTATTTTAAGGGCTTTTCCTAGAATTTTTAATTTCCTGTATTCTTTCTCCTGTCAAGTTTATCTCTTTGTGCCTTAATGAAACTACACTTTTCAGACTGGCCTGACCATCTTTTTCATCCTCTGTTTTTAACATATGGTCATTACCTCCTTGGTTTAAAATCATAGACTTTTCTCTTTTTCTTCTTTTTTCTTTAAATGAAACATTTTTCTAAAGTATGAGCTAAAATGTCTTCTAAACTTAGCTTGGGTGGAAATGGGTTTTTCTTTACTTCTTTGGGGACTCAATCTCATTACTACAGATTTAAAGGAAGAAAGAGGCCCATACACAAGACAAATGGTAAAGTCAGGGGGGAAAATTGCCTATATAACAAGCAGGAAACTCAAATAACAGAGAAATATATAGATTGAATAAACAAATCACTGGTTATCATTGCAAAGTAATGTACTCATAATAACCTAACCAGAAACAAGGCGACTCATCTCTTACTCATACCTCACAGAGTATTGGAAATATTCTATAGGTACACCCCAGCAAAGAAAATGATGAGCAAAGAGAAGGGGTTTCTCTGGTGTCACAACAGAAATGTCACAGAAAACGAGAAATAAAATTTGGGCCTCTGTTTCCCAAATCCATGTGTTCCTTCAAATATTTCAGATTGACAATCTTTTCTGAATAACAAGAAAGACATAAGGGATCTCCTGCTTTGTTGAAAACTTGCTTGGTGATTTAATTTTTGAAATTCTGTTTACATTTATATTTTATCTGTCCTAATAACTTGAGGGCCATTTCTCTTTGTCACTAGGGTTCAATTAACTATGTCTCTCTCACCCCCCCCCAAAAAAAGTGTAGTTATGAATTAAACAATTTACACTATATAAAGTAACACATTTTCTTCTGTTTTAACAAACACTTTCTTTGAAAACGACACTTGAAAGGACACACATTAAAATCTGGTGCCTGCCGCTGTCTATTACCAGAAGCAAGGTAGCTCCTAGAGTGATACAGAACAGGATGGGCCCAGTGAGGTCCGTTTCATTCATAATGCTGCCATCTGCTGGCTTCAGCGGGTTTAACACGGTCAAGGTTTTTTGCCATATGTGATCAAAATTAATTCCAAGTTCTACAAAAAGAAAAAAAAAAGGTAAAAAAAAAAAAAGGTAATAATACAAACATAAAACACAAACATGAATAATATTTACTTAAATTTAACATATCTCATCAATTTATTTAGCACTTTAATCTGATTGTTACACCTTCAAAATCTAAAGTTCTATGCAATATGTAGTTAATTTAAAAAACAAAAACAAAAACAACAAAAAAAGATTTGTTGTTCCCAAACAAGGAACTAAAGAAGTATTTTAGAGAAATAATTACACCAAGGAAAAATTTCCCTGCCTTATGCACCAAATATAAGCTTAAAATCTAGTTGAAAATTGGGAAATAGATGTTCTACAATAAAAAATAAACTAAAATAAAATGGTAGCTAACAGACCGAAAGTCTCATCCTATTGCTTATTTAGATATTTCCTTTTCCCCCATTTTCCCTTGATAACACTGTTAGGAGTTAGTTAGACAGTTAGGCAGTCAGGGCCAGGGTCCCCAACAAGAAAAATATGGAGTCAGGACAGCTAAAACAGCACTAACATCCTCTTTTGCAGCTTAAACAGGACTACAGTAGCATTCTGCTTTGCAGCCTTTGCAGAAATGACTTCTGCAAAACATCCTAAAATAAGACAATTAGCCACAAACCATCTGTCATTATCACAGGCAGTGGGCAATTAAGACATAAGCCCCAGTTGTCAGCAAAAAGAAACCATCAGTATGTTGACATTAACCTAATAGGTAGACGGATACCTGACCCAAGCCCTGACTGGCATGACTCGGCACACCCTGATTGCTTAAGATAGTTCTGCAAAAGAGCTCATAAAAACCCCTAAACTCAGAAACTCCAAGGGCAACCCTCTTGGGCCCCCCACCCTCTCCAGGAGCTTTATACTATCACTCAATATACTTTGCTTTGCTGCCCACCACTCTTCTGGTCTACCTCCTCATTCTTCGAAGCGGTGTGACCAAGAACTGTGGGTACTAAAGGCAGAAAATCCTGCAACACTTTTGAAATCATATCATACTTATATCAAACATGGTATAATTGTTTAATTAGCAGTATTATCTAAACTAAAGGTATTTAGCCCAGGTCTGGGATTTTATTTCCACCCTGCCTGATGACAAAAGCAGTTCTATGCTAACTGCCTGAACCTCCACAAAGGAGAAAAGAGGATGGCTCTTTCGTGCGCCCATATTTTAATAAGGTCAGTGCTAGTGTGGTTGAGTCCGTGTACCCAAAGATTAAATTCTTGAGACAAGTTAACCTTTCCCTTAGTGTGGTTGAGTCTGTGTACCCAAAGATTAAATTCTTTTTTTTTTTAAGATTTTATTTATTTATTTGAGATAGAGAGAATGAGAGAGACAGAGAGCACATGAGAGGGGGGAGGGTCAGAGGGAGAAGCAGGCTCCCTGCCGAGCAGGGAGCCCGATGCAGGACTCGATCCAGGGACTCCAGGATCATGACCTGAGCCGAAGGCAGTCGCTTAACCAACTGAGCCACCCAGGCGCCCCAAAGATTAAATTCTTGAGACAAGTTAACCTTTCCCTTAGTGTGGTTGAGTCCGTGTAGCCAAAGATTAAATTCTTGAGACAAGTTAACCTTTCCCTTAGTGTGGTTGAGTCCGTGTACCCAAAGATTAAATTCTTGAGACAAGTTAACCTTTCCCTTTTATTAGTGCTGGTGGTAGAATAAAATATTCCAAATCAGTGGGGCTCAGTGTCCTTGAGTCCAAATTCATTTAGAAATACCTGATTTTTCCCCCAATGCTTTGTTTTTAAGTAATTCTGACTGCCACCTCACAGACCCTTCTGCTAGATCCTGCCCCTCTTACATTTTTATTTAAACATTTTTTTTAAAAAACCCAGCCATCTGACATCCACTGAATACAGAAATAAATATTAACACATCAGTTTCTTTTCTCACCAGTTCTATAAAGATAAACATTAAGATGTATCTTGAGTAGAAAAAAAGAACATTCAAAAAGGAGAAGAACATGACTTTATTAGGAACCAATAATCAAGCTGGCTACTCTCCTTCTATCATTTTAAATTTGAATAAGAGTAAGGCAGAGGCCCAGAATAATTAGAGATAAACTACTGTAAAGAACAGTGCATTTCAACTAAAAAGAATTGAATGGGGTTTTTTTGTTTGTTGGTGGTGTTTTTTTTTACTGTTTTCACCAAATTCTGCTGTGAGCTCTACAAAATTTGTATGCATTAGTCTTACAGACATGTAATGAGGCTAGGACTATTATTTTATACCTATTTTGTGCATCAGATGGCTGAGGTTTTGAGATATAAAGAATTTGTTCAAAGTCACAGAGGTAGAAGCAGAAAATATACGTTTCAACACTGGAGAATCTGATTCAAGAACCCGTGTTTCCTCCCCAAGACAAACAATCCAATTACAAACTGGGCAGAGGACCTGAATAGACATTTTTCCAAAGAGGACATGCAAATGGCCAACAGGTACGTGAAAAGGTGCTCAACATCACTAGTCCTCAGGGAAATGCAAATCAAAACCACAATGAGATACCACCTCACATCCATTAGAATGTTATTATCAAAAAGAGGAGAAATAAGTATTGGTTAGGATGTGGAGAAAGGGGAACCCTTGTGCAATGTTGGTGGGAATTTAAATTCATGCAGCCACTGAGGAAAATAGTATGGAGATTCCTCAAAAATTAAAATAAATAAATAAATAATAGGGCTCTGGCATTCCAACCGCCCCACTGTGGCTCTTTCCCAGGCCAGGCTGACAACAGGTCCACTTACAGCTGGAGGACACGGGCTCCTAGAGATGGTGGCTTTAGCACAGAGCCCTGCAAGTCAGTCCCCAGGGCAGCAATGGGTGGCAGCCAGAGGCTATGACCTGAGCCCTGAACCTGGCCAGTTTAAAAAGAAAAAAAAAAAAAAAAAAAAAGAACTACTATATGATCCAGCTTCTGGATATATACCCAAAGGCAACGGAAACAGGGTATCAAAGAGATATATGAGCTCCCATGTTCAATGCAGCATTTTTCACAATAGCCAAGACATGGAAACAACCTAAATGTCTGTCAGTGGATGGACAGATAAAAAATATGCGGGATATACGTATGATGGAATATTCATTCATGAGAAAGAAGGAAATCCTGCCATTTGCAACAACATGGATGGACCTTGAGGACATTATGTTAATTGAAATAAAGAAAGACAAATACCGTGTGGCATCATATGTGGAGTCTGAAATTAAGGAGAAAAATGAGTCACCTCATAGAAAGGGAGTAGAAAAGCGGTTAGCTGAAGGCGGGAGAAACAGGAAGAGGTTGGCATAAAGGCGCACATGCCCCCCCCCCACAAAACAAAACAACAGTAAAAAAACAAAAATCTTGCTTTTAACCATATAGCTACGACATATATGTCACTGTGTATCTAATCTCATAATGGTTGTATTTTTTTTTTAATTGAGCCCAGTTCTCCGTGTGAAGGGTTTTTTCCCTAAATCATTTGTATGAGGCATTGAACTTCCCTTCCCAGGATTTAATGATCATCTTTGGTCAGACACGTGACACCTGTGTTACCACACATAGCACATGACGCCTGACAGCTCGCATGTCTGACCTTCTATACACAGAATCCCACGTGGACTTGAACGCCTGCCATGACCCCGGGGTCCCCACATGGACTTGAACGCCTGCCACGACACAGGGGTCTTACTCTAACAGGCACTTAGACATCTTCAAAAGTTTGGACAGACACTGGTCTACACTGCAGTAGTAAGGATATTTTTTCACTCATTTCATATCCAGGTTGGCAATTGCTATCCCTAGCTTGAAAAGAAAGAATTTGACTGGTTAATAGTGAGTAAATCATGTACATTTCAACTTCCATGCTGCATCCTTTTTATTATCACAGTACAGTTATATAATTCTTAATGAACATACACTTTGAGGAGATGAGCAGTTCAACAAGCTTAAAATGAAGTTAGAATGTCTAATCTGATTTTTAAAAAGCAGAAGATTTTTAAAATTGAGAAATATTGTCGTTTAAACTAATTTCAGCTAAGCCTTATGTTGTTTTCAAACTTTATTTTCAATTAAGACATTTATGTTAGCAATATGTTTTCAGCATTTACCACAACAAAGTGGCCTTTAATTCAAAATACCTTTTTTTCCTCAAAAAGCAAAATAATTATTCCTGAAGAAACTCAAATGAAAAATGCCTTGTGAGACATTATTACTGATTTCAAATATTTATTTGATGGCATAATTAACTTCTGCACGTGTTTCAACATTGAGTCATGAAAACGGTGAGTGAACATAAGACCTGCCAAATATTATCATACCAAAAAAGATTTTGTGTTTTCTACCAAAATACATCATCATAATATTTTGTTTTTCAAATTTATTACAAGTTATGCAAGTGAGATTATAAGTATCTATTGATTGTAGATAACCTAATTTAATACCTTATTATACAAGATAAAGGATGAAACTGCTGTGAAATTTGAATGTAAAAGTTATTGTTTTGCTGTCATCTAGTGGTAGTAAAATATATGATATATTTGCTATAAAAATGAATTAATATCTTTGTTTTCTATGCAAATTGTGGCACTGGCCTTTTAAATATAAACACAGGCTGTGTTACAAATGTAAGTACTGAATATCAGAGTAATTTTTCTGGTTTGACAGACTTGAATTGACTATTATCCTTCAAGATACGTTTGTTGACATATTGACTGTATATAATCAAATAGCAAAAGTTATCATTCTTACATAAAACCACCAAACAAGTCTTTTAGACAACAAAGTATTTAAGGAATAAAGAAGCACATTTTCAAATAACATATTTTTGTGCAAGGGATATTAATTATTATAGCTTCATAATGTGATACCCTGTTTGGTGTATGCTCAATAAAAACTAGCAAATGACATTTATCACCTTATCCTAGGAACCCTGCCTGTGGCTTTTTCATATCTTTGAAACAGATGAGGCTCGAGGCTTTCACAAATTCATCCAGCCTGAAGAACGTATTGAATAAGCATCTAGAAATTTCATAGATTCAAAATGCAAAATTATATTAGGTGCAATCTCTTGTATCTCTAATACACTAGCAATTTGGTGGGGACAATCACAAAGAGAAAATAAAATCTAAGAATTTTCTCTAAGCTATATACAGTGGGAGGGGAAATCTAGTATATTTCCTATTTGAATTTAATAAGATATTAGGGAGGATGCATTCTAGTTTAGAGTATCACAATAGAGACATTCAGACAAGCAGAAAAGAAAAGATTATTTTCAATAAATGTTACAGGAAATATTTGTTATTCATTAAAGAAAAAAATGTTAAATCCTACCTCACACTCTAACCTAAAATAATTTTTAATGAATCAAAAATTTAAGTGCAAAACAAAAAGATAATTTAAAAATTGAAGAATGTACAAAAGGACAAAAACAGCACCGAGAGCTGGAGAAATATATTCTAAGCAAAAGAGCAAACAGAAAGAAAATTTACCAAGAAAAATATTGTAGAGTTGAAAACATAAGTATTAAAATTTCCATATGCTTTAATATCCTATTAACAAATTAGATGGGAAACACCATCTAGGAAAAAAATGTTGGCAATACATATTCCAGGTAATCATTAAATATCTTTACCATATAAATATCCTTAAAAACAAACAAGGAAGGGAAAAATCTTAAGATTCCAATAAGAAATCTGACAAAGAATATGAAAAACAAGAATAGTCAATAAACATGAAGAAAAAAGTATAACTTTTCTAGTAACCAAGAACTACAAAGTATTGCTTTTTACCCATCTAATTAACAAAGACATCTCATATTCTACTATGATGGTGTAGGGGATCATGCTCTTCTAGATCAGCTTGGCAATATAAATATCTTTTGACCCAGTAATCCCAGTGTTATGGATCCATCCTAAGGACAGACTCTCTAGAGATGAAAGTTATTTACTTTGATGTTCGCCAAAGCATTACTTATTATAAGGAATAGCCTTTAAGGTGAGTTTAAGTTATGGTATTTTATATAATAAAATATTATGAAGCCATTCTATATCACATTTTTAAATAATATTTAATGACTTTAAAGAATACATGCATAGAAATACTTTTGGTATAAACTTTTTTTTTAAAGATTTTATTTATTTATTTGATAGATAGAGACACAGCAAGAGAGGGAACACAAGCAGGGGGAGTGGGAGAGGGAGAAGCAGGCTTCCCGCTGAGCAGGGAGCCCGATGCCGGGCTCAATCCTGGGACCCTGAGATCATGACCTGAGCTGAAAGTCATGAGCTGAAGGCAGATCTTAACGACTGAGCCACCCAGACGCCCCAGTATAAAGTAACTTTAAAAACTACAAAATATGGGGCGCCTGGGTGGCTCAGTCAGTTAAGTGTCTGCTTTCAGCTCAGGTCATGATCCCAGGGTCCTGGGATTGAGCCCAGCATCGGGCTTCTTGCTCAGTGGGGACCCTGCTTCTACCTCTCCCTCTGCCTGCTACTTCCCCTGCTTGTGCTCTCTCTCTCTCTTTCTCTCTGTCAAATAAATAGATAAAATCTTTAGAAAAAAAGCTATAAAACTTTATAGCCATTGTATGATCCAACTTTCATTTTTAAGTATTCATAAATACATACATATTCAAAAAATATTGTATTTCATTTTTAAGTGTATATACTTAAAATATATACACACGTAAAATATTTACATATATGTATTTCATACATACACACTCATAAAAATAGAATAAAATCTGGAGTAAAATACATCAAGTCATTAATGGAAGTCATATCATAGAGACAAAATTTTAGGTGGTTTTTATATTTTTATTCATATATTTCTCTATTTGCTGAATTTCCATATTGAATAGACGTCAATTGTATAAAAACTGATAGTTTTTTTTTAAGTAGAGATGTTGGTGGAATCAAGGAGAATGTTTAATGAGGATAACTTATAATTTTCAGATATTGATTATTATTGCAGAGGCAAACTGGAATGAATTGGTTAAACGTAACTGATCCCAAAATCTAACTGGCTTCTAAAGAGCCAACAAACCTATGATATAATTTTCTGTGCTTTTCTGAGTGGTTTAAATCTTTCATTTTTTTTTTAATTTTGAAGACAAAGAAAGATTGTTTTAATACCAAGTGGTTGGCTCTGTTCATATGAGGCAAACACTGAACTTTTGGTGTAAAATATTGGGAATTTTAATCTAGCCCTTTTCACTTGACCATATATAAAGGGGTGAGAGCATAATTGTTAACTATTCATATAGTCATACTTCTCCTTGGCTCTTAAATTTAAATCTACTTGAGTTTTAGTTTTCTAGCCCTTATGCTTCTGGCATCAATGTTGATTTGCTATAAGAGCAAAAGTAGCAGATGTAGGCTGGATTAAAAAAAGAAAAAAAAAATCAGTGAATGAATGGAATACCCCTAAAAATCCCTGAAGGACCTTCAGCTGCAAAAGTCCACCGGTTTCCTTGCCACCAGCAGTGTTATTTACCGGAATCATATATTCCTCCCCACTTAGCCATACCTAGCTGAGATGAGGGGGCTCCTCTGAACCAAGGGGAAAAAAAAAAAAAAACTGGCTTGTCTCCATGACGATAAAGAAATATTGAGAAACTACCCCCTAGGCTCCCAGGCATCATAGCAGAAGATACAATATGCTGTTATGAAGTAGCTTCATTAACTGCGGTAGGGAAGGGTCGTTACTTTGATATAACCACTCTGCTAAAAGACGTGTTCACTGTTGTCTGGACCCCAGTCAGGGAGTCCACACTTTAACAAACCGAAGAAACATTTGATAACTGCATTTAATAGCACAGCAATGGCAACACATCTACTTCCAGTTTTCCCCACACAAGCATGAGACAAACTTCCAATGGTTTATGCACCTTAGTTTGGCAGACTTGTTTATACATGGAACGATCGCACATAAAACACTGTAAAGGGCATGCTGACAGTGCACATTAAGTGCTGATTATTGCTATTATTCTTCTAGCTGATCACACACTAATAGCACTTCCTTAACTTATCTTCTAGCAAAGGAGGCTCTTCATCAAAACTGTCAACGTAAGAAGATTGTGAATAATAATCCGGGTTGGATGCTGGCTGAAAAAATTGTCCCTCGCAACCTGATGACATGAGCATCTCTGGTGGGACAAAGACAGGCTGAGGCTGCTTGCTGGCTTGTTGTCTAGAGAAAGAAAAATACTGATTTTTATACATCTCAGAATGGGATATCATGATGAATTGCGGAAGGAAACTACAATTCTCCTTCTATGAGTTCTCCCAGCTTTTGTGGTTATTTACCCATGAAAGAAGTAACTTGCTTAAAATTTACCTTTAATTAAAAAAAATGAAGTAACTGGTCATGAGAAGGTTCTAGAAGAAAGATCCATACCAACTAATAATTATTGATTATGTACAATGTGCTGGAAACTTTCCCCTCACATTTTCTCACATAATGAATACTCTGTAAGGTAAAAACTGTAGTTTTAATCCCATGTTACAGATAAAGAAACAGAGGTTCATGGAGACTGAAGGACTTGCCCAGTGTCACAAAATAATACTTCAGGTGTTGGACTCCTAAGTGAAGCTGCCTGAGCAGTGCTCAGACTATACGATGTTGCTTTTTTACTGATTTCCAGGGGCAATCATCAAACATGACATGCCCTATAAATCTGTGGAAGCAATAAGTAAAAATCACAATTTTAATAGTAGAGTCAATTCATAGGAAAAAACAAATACATAAATTGACCTTCTAGCTCTGGCCATTCCCAATTACTGCCAATTATCTTTGAGTACCTAAAAGGATTCTACGTCTGGCCTAATGTCCTTCTTTTGAAATATGCAATTTAGTTTTGTTGAAACATGATACTTTGATACTTCCTTGACCACATTTTTATTGGTTTTTTATTTCACCATTTGTGTGAGAAAGCTGGAAAACAACACTCAGTACATAATTTCTTAGAGCTAAAGAAGGAAGGAAATAAAGAAGTATAGGAGGTTACTTGATCATTTTAAATTGTTTTTACCTGAAGGAAGGGGAAGACACATAAAGAGTTGTCCTTATTAACATGTTTCAGTTTCTTTCATCAGAACCCCTTAGGCTAAGCTAAAAACACAGCTCAGGATTCTGAACTTTGCAGCTCCCTGTGATTTCTTTGTGTTAAAATATTTACAAAATGGCTTTTCATACTTTCCTTCCAACATTAATCTTAATATGAAGTCTAAGAATAACATATTCAACTTCCCTTATATGAGTAAGCCTGACAGAGATAATAACCTTCTCTTGGAAAATAAAGCTACCAAAATAAAGATATATGCATTTAATCATTCACTAATTCAACCATAAGCTCATTAAGGACAAGGACCTGTTGTAATCTTTCTTGAATCCTCCACAGCATATGTTGATTACTGTTATTGTTCCCTTAGCCATGAGGCATATTCCTAACCTTTTTTTTTTTTTCTTTTTCTCAGCAAAATAGAACCACTATCAAAAGTACTGGTAGAAATGAATTATAAATAAGAAACTAAATGGCCTGTTGGTTGATGAAAAGCCCCCCTTGATCCATATTTTTTTTAATGTAAGCATTTCTAGAAGTATAAAAGGGGAAAATGAAGTTGACTTAATGGGCCAGCATCTAACCAAGACTATTTCATGAACAAACTGTCCTAGCATCACCATAACTCAGGCCCAGGTCTGACTAACCAGGCTTGAGGAAAGGTAACTTTCACAATTACTCCCTGCAAAGCAATTTCCATGAAGGAGGGAATTTGGCCTAGGTGATTGACCCAACCCCTGCAAAGAGAAAAACACATTAAAAAAAAAAAAAATGTGCCCATTACCAGCTAGATCCCATCCCTTTCTCTTTCCTTCCTCTCTTTCTCTGCTCCTTCATCCAGCAAAACTTCTTCATCAGGAGCTTGGGCTCTATTGTCCTTATTATAATGGAGGCATAATATTAAAATTTTCCCAGCACCTTTTTAAGAAAGTATAATTTCAAAATCTGTCCAACAAAGGAAACCTCAAAAGCTTTTATCTACAAAAATTACCATGGTCACCTGCCATCACTGTCTGAATTAAAATTCTCTCTTTTTATCTTATAACTTTGTACATGTTGACTGTAACATTTTATACTACATCTCAATAAACAAAATCTAAGCAATACCAATATAGTCACATGATTAGTCCACAGTTCTACCCAACAAACTCTGTAAATAAACCCAATTCTCAGGTTTTAGGCCTTTTTCTGAACATTGCAATGAACAACCATAATTTTATTTAACCATGTATTTCTTTTTTCTTCTTTCATTAAGTTTTTAATTTTAGTTCCAATATAGTTAACATACAGGGTTATATTACTTTCAGGTGTACCATATAGTGACTTAACAATTCTATGCATTACTCAATGCTCATCATGATAAGTGTGCTCTTAACCATTTATCTTGAACACTTTACTAATTGCTTTGTCAACCCCATAGCCCTGAAATATTAACCTATTAAAGGCAATTGCATGAGTTAGATTAGTGTATGCAATACTTAAGATGGTAAGGTTATATCATATCTATATTTCATATGGTAATGGGAGTTTTGCAGAGTATACCAGCAAAATATTCCTCTTCTCCTTGATTACACAGCATCTTAATTAGCTCCATGAGAAGATGCATATTACAATTTTGATGATATCTAACTCAGCACATCATTCCAGATGAAACAAATGTCAACCGAATTAGACCAAAAGAAACACCAGACTCTGGCTGGTAGCGTTTAAACATTCACTTTGTTAGTAGGCATCTCTTCCTCCTGTAAAAATTACTTAAAACAATTCTGAGATGACTGCAAAAGATTCCTTTAGGATAACTGGCAACATTCTTGGTCATACTACTCTTCTTTTGCTTCCTGACTCTGTGGGGGTTACACTTCTGCTTGTAAAAACAGTCCAATGATAGAATTTATCCTAAACCAAGGACAGTGGTTAGCAAACACGCCTCTGGAGTTAGACTGCCTGTGTTCAAATCCCAGTTTTATAATCTTAGGCAAATTACCTCACATCTGTGCCTTGATTTTGTCATCTGTAAAATGAGGTTAATAACAGAACTCACAGAACAAACTAGTGGTTTACTAGAGGCAAGGAGGTTTGGGGGATGGACAAAATAGGTGACGGGGATTAAAAAGTACAAACTTCTAGTTATAAAATAAGTAAGTCATGGGATGACAAGTACAGCATGGGAATATAGTCAATAATACTGTAATAATGCATGGTGACAGATGGTAACTACACTTATCATGATGAACATAGATTAATGTATAGAATTGTCTAATTACTAAATTGTACACCTGAAACTAATATAGCATTGTATGTCAACTATACCTCAAAAAAATGTGAACCAGTAAGAACCAAATAAAAAAAAGTATTAGTCAATATCAAAGTTGAACAGGGCTTAAGGTTCTTCTACCAATTATACCCAAGCCATAAAAAAGTCTGCTATATGATAATGATAATAATAATAATAATAATAATAATAATAATAATAATGGACCTTATAAGATTATTGTAAATTAAATTAGCTGAAATAAGTAAAGCACTTAGAATAGTATTGGGCATGCAAAAAATGATCAATAAGCACGAGCTATGTATTGGTATGCCTTTTCTTCCTGAGACTTACACTAAAGCATTCTAGACACCTTCCACAAACCCTGGAACAGCATCTTCTCTATTTGTAAGTAGTTGTCTCTCCCTCAAAGAAAACAATGTAAATAGGAGGCCAGGAGTTTATATGCCTTCTGTGCTGATCATCTTTCACTTATTATCATTTTGGTTTCCTTGGAACACCCAAACTGACTTTGACAACATCCCACCAGTCTTGTGTTTTCTTACCAGGAGAATCTCCACTACACCCATGCCAGGACTTTTATCTCTAAGCAATAAAGCAATGGCCATACACCTGGTCTGTATAAAAACCTTCTGTACATTCACCAATTCTTCAGTATTTCCCTTTTCACCACCCATACCTGGGTTTATAAAGTTCCAACAAGTCTCCAGATGGATTCTGTTGTGTTAAGATAAAGCGTAGTCTCCAGCTGGGGAAAAGTTTCTACCTGGCTCTGAGGCAACAGGACTTAACATTCACCATCCAAAGCAAATATAGAACATCATTGTTAAAAGACTCAGTTATAATTTTTATGATTACAGAAATATGCTTTCTGTGTCCTGTCGCATAGTCACTAGCTACATATTTTATTAAAAGCTTTGTTCTTCCAAAACTGTTGGTTTGGACTTCCTTCGTGATGGCCACCTGACGCTGCTTTCCTTTGTCAATCTGATCCAGGAGGCATGGGGGCAATGAACTGACTCCCAGTGTCACATGGAGGGCTAGAGTGTAAATCAGGTGGTAAAAAATGTACCAACAGATAAGTACAAGTCATTGAAAGTCCACCTGCACATTTTAACTAATAGTAAAGTATGGGTATATTTCATATAGCCAGATGATACAGCGTGCCTCCAGGAACCTGACACTAGGAAGGGTTTCAGAATTTGCAACACCATCACCTGAAACAGCCTGAGACAACAGTATGACCGATTGACAACCAAAATACCCTGTTGATTAAAAAAATGCAGTCTGTACATTCAGAAACATTTTATCTATGTCAGTCTCCAGGTGAACCAGTAAAATCAGGCATTTTAAATATCCCTGGTAAGAACAAAATGTATAGGATCAGTTGAATGATGGTGCGTTTTAGGGAATGGTGGCAGGGGAGCTGACTTATACTGAATTCTGGCTGAAACGGCAGGTGCACACGGGCCATAGGCAGTGTCAAAACTATGTTTGAGATACTAGAGGAAGATCAGCTCACAGGATTCACAAAAGCTGGGGATTCAGTCTCAATTTGTTAAAGTCCTATGAAAACATTCAAAGGGGGTTTTCTAGTTGTTGTCACCTTTTCTGCAGAAATGTCTATTCCTTTCTCTAAATAGTTTGAATAGATTTCTCATTTTAAAAAATAGAAAAATATAGTGGGAAAATAGAGCCTAGAGGACTGGCTACAGGTGATTGGAAATAGTGCTTATCCGAATGATGAACAGTTATTTCAAATGAGGACACTCCTTCTTGTTTATTCTAAAATAAGAAAACTCGTTTTTAAATATAAATATTTTTATTGTTTTAGTAAGCACAGTCGACCAGCTTTCAGATCAGTATGCCACTGAGCAAGCTTTTTAAACAAGCTCCAATAGGGGCACCTGGGTGGCTCAGTTGGTTGAGCCCGACACTTCATCTCAGCTCAGGTCATGATCTCAGGGTCATGGGATTGAGCCCAGGGTCAGGCTCCGCACTCAGGGTGGAGGCTGCTTGAGATTCTCTCCCTCTCTCTCTGCCCCTCCCACCTCCCCCTGCTCCTGCAGGCACATGCGTGTATGTGTGTGCATGCGTGCTCTCTCTCTCTCTCTCTTTCTCTCTCCCTCTCAAATAAATAAATAAGTAAATAAAATCTTTAAAACAAACTCCCATATATGAGGGTAAGGGTGGAGAGAGAGACAGAGAGAAGGAGACTAACTGACTATAACTATCCCCTGGATTCCTGTGTTTTTTGCCAGGATGGTTAGCATCTTATTCTGATTTGGGGTGTATTTTAATTGAACTATTCATTGTATGAATAAAAGATCGAGTCTCTGGAGTTTGATGTACACTAGTAAGTCACTGACTTGACTCCATATTTTATGTACCTCATAAAACTACCACAGATAATATGCCCTTTTCTAATTCCTGAGACTTGTAGTGTGGATTGGAATTTAAATGGTACTGTGCCCAAATCACGACTTGGATTTAAATGCTAAGCAACTGAAGCAGGCTAGGCCATCAACTTAATACAATACAATCTTGAGTTTTCCCCATTTGGTTATGTTAATTTTCATTTCTTTGTCATCTTGATTTCTGGGCAATGTTGATATGCGTAATCAAATGGAGAAAGAAAATTGGGTGGTGGTTTGCGGGCAGGGCATAGAAGGGTGAGAAAGCTGTGGTCCATGAGTCCCTGCATAAAGAGAAAGCTTTGTTTCTCTCTTATTAGACTTCTTAGTTTAGTTTAATCTGAAAATGTAGATTGTGGATGCTACCCAGGTGTTTATTCCATCTGGAGAAAAGAAGGGAGAAAAGAAACAGAAGATGACTAGTTTCTTTCACTAAAATAGGAGAACAGAACAGAAAAATCCTATTAGATAGCTCTCATTGTGGATTATATATTTTGAGTTACCATCCTGTTAAGACCTTAATGCCCAAGCTACTCCCTCTGCCTGATTAACACTTTTCTGACACCAAACACTTTTTCTTGATCTTCCAAAGTATAAATCATAAATGAAATAAAATCAAGTTATTTTTCTGTAGTTAGATTCTGCAATGATTGAGCCATCTCTACAGCCTTATCCTTTTGTCCTATTTTTCTTAAAATATCTTGATTTGCCTAATGATAACATTCATAGAGAGCGAGGGAGGAAGGGAGTGGTATAGATTGTTTTTCATTTTAGGAAATTTTTATGGTACCTGACTGAACCTGGACAACATAGACTAGGTTCGTGAATGGGACAAAACTCCAGATATTTAACTTTTATAGTTTTAAAAATATTCTATATCAATACCTTTCCCTATCACCTTCGAGTAGTGGTTCAGCAGGAGTAGCTAGAAAATAGCACCTATCTGCCTGTGTCTTCAGGAGTGATCAGCCTGTGGAAACAATTTCCAAATTGTCCCGTGCATAGTTGGAACAGAAGAGTTCCCACTGCCTGTTGTATTTATTTTATCTTTTCCTCCTTTATCTGGAGCTTTCAGTGTACTTATCTGTATTTAGAAAACTAAACTTGAAGAATTAATAAATTTGAAATATTTGTTATATGGTTATTTGGCTTAAACTTGTCGGAATGAAACAGTGACCACACATCCCATCTTTACCTAAGATGACCCAGTTTTATTCCTATTGTACCAAATTATCATTACTAGCATACATTTTACTCTTACAAATGTCTTGATTGTACAATAAATTATATGTCCACCCTAGTATTGGGTCTAATCAAACAACCTTGAACTAAAATCCAAACCCATTTCTTATTAGCTATGTGTCCTTGAAAAAGTTCCTTAGTTTCTCTGGGTCCCTGCTTTCTCATAAATAAAGCAGGGAAAAATACTGGCCCTCATCTCAGGATTGTCTGAGGATCCAATGAGTTAGCTTACATAAAGTTCACAATAGTACCTAACACATAGTAAGAGTTCAGTGACAGTTATCTTGAAAGTTGAGAGGTCTGACCCTTCTCACAGTTCACTAATCTAGACCCACAAAAGAACATCAAAGCAGCAACTGTATAAATAAATAAAATAAGTTTAAGGGACTTTAGATGACCAAGTGTTCATTGCTTTGGCAAGCTATAGTTATAGGAAAAAATAACATTTATATAATGGTTTTACTTTAAAACATACTCTCCTACACATTAGCACAATGCTCTTCATGATAATTCCATGAAGTAGGAATTATTAATGTCCTTAGTTTTCAGTGTAAGACAGTCAGGGAAGTTAAAAGTCTTTCCCCATATCACAAAGGCTAGAGCCTGAACTTGAACCAATTCTTCTTACCCTAAATGCCCTATTTACCCTAGTAAAGGGTAAATTACTAAATTCTAGTCATTTTTATTTTCAACTCAAGTTGACTTGTCAACTCAAAATAAATAACACGTTCTGAAATATGTTTATTTCAATTCCATTTAAGAGTTTTCACTCTGTATTATAATTGCATATTTAATTGCCACTGTCCAACATAAATTCTTACATTTTATGAGGGAAAAGATTATAGACTTCTTTTTTATCTTCGGGTTTGTAGCACCCTTCTTAATTCCTAACACACAAGCAAGCACTTAATAAATGTTTACTAGTCAAATAAAATCTATTTCTTGAGCAGTTTCCCAAAAAATATCATGTAAAATGAAAATGTTTTCTGTTCTGTCCAGGGCCTGTATTCAGTCTCCTTGTTAAATGGTATTTTGAAAAGAGGAGAAAAGCCACACACTTATAAATGGGCCTGCGGTGAACTGAATTGATTTCTCTGACCTTTCCTGACATTTCTTCTTGGGTATTTTACCAAGATATGCTGGGGAGAGTTTTGCTTTCCCCAAGGAAGCCCTCCCAATGTGGAAACCCTTGCTAAAATATTATGCCTTCTTAAAATGAAAAGCATATTTTTCAATATAAAGTACTTACTTTCTAGATCCATAAACATGTCCATAGGCATTAGAATCTTCAGAACTCTGCTCCTGATTATCAGTAGTATAATTAGATTGGTAAAAATCAGAGTCAAATTGTCCCAAGTTGGACATCCTGAAAAATAAGAATGTTTTTTACTGAGAACTTTATGAGTCAATACAACTTCTTTTGAGATATTTACAAGGATTAATTGATGATGTGATTATGGATGAATTCCTATTAGAGAACAAGGTATTCTTTGGATGGGTTAAATTAAGTATTAGGAAAGGGTATGGAAGTGTATTTAGTAAGCCACTTATAAAATGTGTATCTTCAATGAACTTTTCTGACGTTTTCACTAACAAGGACTGTGATGTTGACTAAATTGACTTTAACTGATGTGAAAGAACTAACCTTTTTCACCAAATTCCTTATTCCCAGAATTTTAAGAGAAAAAGCTTTAAAATTGGTACACATCTTGAAGGCTTTCCCTTAAACAGTGTTAGTTCCTCACTTTAAATGCGTGTACACATGTTGCAAAGCCAGAAAGCAAATGGCTGAGGATAATTCTATTTGAGTTTCATTTTTCCTAGAGCTTTAAACTGTGCCAGCAGCCTCCCCACCCCCTGCAAAACAAAACAAAACAGACAAACAAACAAACAAAAACAACCAAGTCCTACAAACCAATTTCCTAGTTTTACTTTCCAATTCCTAAAATGTATTTGGAACATTTTCCTTTTTCTCATGCCTTGCCCGCTGCTCCTAGGCTTCTGCCTGAGTCAGAGGGAGAAAGGCTCAGTTCTGCTAAGGGAGGAGTCTTATCTCTCCATACACACCCTCTACATAGGTTGTACTCTCTTAGAGAGCGAAGAAGAGTGTGTGATCTTGATTTAGACCTAGTGCCCAGAAATACCAGAGGAAGGAAGAAGGACTCGAGAGGAGAAAAAGGTGGGGAAGAAAGTAATAGTAAAATGATAGTGGCCCTGTGGCGCCCGGGTAGCTCAATCTTTAAGCATCTGCCTTCGGCTCAGGTCATGATCCCAGGGACTTGGGATCAAGCCCCATCATCGGGCTCCCTGCTCCGCGGGAAGCCTGCTTCTCCCTCTCCCACTCCCCCGGCTTGTGTTCCCTCTCTTGTTGTGTCTCTCTCTGTCAAATAAATAAATAAAGCCTTAAAAAAAAAAAAAAAGGATGATAGTGGCTCCTTTGGATGAAAATTACAGAATGGAGAATCTTTTCAAGTGGATAGGTACGGTTATTCCACTCAACATTTTAATCTTTATTTTTCTTTGAAAAGCGTTCTATTTCAAAGCAGTAAATTTAAGGGCGCCTGGGTGGCTCAGTTGGTTAAGCGACTGCCTTCGGCTCAGGTCATGATCCTGGAGTCCTGGGATCGAGTCCCACATCGGGCTCCCTGCTCAGCAGGGAGCCTGCTTCTCCCTCTGACCCTCCTCCCTCTCGTGCTCTCTGTCTCTCATTCTCTCTCTCAAATAAATAAATAAAATCTTTAAAAAAAAAAGCAGTAAATTTAAAAATCATGAGGAGCAATCCACATAATATAATAATTTATGGAATACTAATAATAAGTTTCAAATGAAATTGCATAAACAGCCTTAGCTCTAAGAGGTTCATTAATCAGAAATATTCGAGTAATTGTCAAATACATCAAATTTCTTTAGCTCAATAGAAATACAGAAAGTTTTCTAAAATTAGATGCAGCAATTCATATATCTGACTTAATAAATCAAGACTTTTCATTAGTAATGTGTATGAAAGTAGCTATGAATTATGATGAATTATGTAAACTAAAATCAAGACTAGGAGAATGTTGTCTTTTAACAATTTAAAATTTAAAGAATTTAAAATTTAATAACATAACTTTCTCAGCCCATGAAAACATGTTATTATGAAGCATAGGGAGTAATGTCACAGAATACAGTAAGGTTTCATAACATGCAATACTTTACGTAACATGATTATTGGTAAGAGAGTCCTTACATAACTCGGCTTCATGTTTTGTTTAAATGCCAAGTTTTTTAGAAGGACTAGACACATACCTTTGTATTTTTTACGTCAAAAGATCTTCCAAGCAATGTAGCTTCACTTGAGAAATTTATAACAAATCAGTTCGTGAGATGATGACCTGCTGGCTCTCCATTTAAGTTTCTAAATTTGTACTCTGACAGTCTGAACAGATGCTACAGCCAAAAGGGGGGGAAAAAAAGCCTGCCAAAAGCCAAACATAGTATTCAGTATCTAATAGGACTTGTTAAAGTTTACAAACACAGTGAATGGTATAGAGACATACAATTTGATAAAGTGAAATGGCAGATTTCAGTTTTCCTGTGTGCATGTCCCATTAAACTCTAACTTAAGATCATTTATTTGAGGCAAGCAATGGAAAGAAAGAGGCCTTAATATTCTGTTTCCTTCATAGCTTTTAAGAATATATTCAACCGGGGCACCTGGGTGCCTCAGTCATTGGGCGTATGCCTTCGGCTCAGGTCATGATCCCAGGTCCTGGGATGGAGCCCCGCGTTGGGCTCCCTGCTCCGCGGGAAGCCTGCTTCTCCCTGTCCCACTCCCCCTGCTTGTGTTCCCTCTCTCGCTTTGTCTCTCTCTGTCAAATAAATAAATAAAATCTTTTTTTTAAAAAAAGAATATATTCAACCTAGACAAGATTTCCTAATAATATGCAGTAAAAATCAATATATGGTACTTGACCTTAACATAATGATTTTATCAACAATCTGAAAATGGGGTGTTGTCAATTTTATCCAAATCTGAGCTAACTTATATAAACAACATTTAAGAAAGTTACCTATAATCTACATTTGATTTCTTTTCCTTTCTTACTTCTCCAGAAAAGCCCAAGCATATTCTGTTCCATTTTTGAGCCAATCCTGACCACTGGAAGCATGAGACCCATTTCCTTCCCTAGAAGCTACCTAAGTTGGATCCCTCTATATCTGTGGGTCATTTCCAGGAGTCTTCTCCCTAGTTCTGACCCAGGTAACCTGCCTAATATTCCCCAGTCCCATCTAGACCTGGTGATTTTGTTTCTAATATCAACTTCATAGCTGGAAGTCAGTTTCCTCTGGGATTTGCTTCATTCAGATTCCCCTTTATAGGACTGAGATTTCCCATGTATCCAGATCTCAGTAACTTAAATTTGCTGTTCAAGGGTGAATATATTTGGCAGTTAGACATTTTCAACTAGAGCCAAAGGCAAGAATGGTAAATCACATAAATTTTCCCATATTATTTTAAAACATTTGGAATTTGTATTTCTCTGATCAGAGCTGTCCTTTACCAGGTCACTAGTCAGGTGACAGTGGCTTACACATTTATTGAGAATCTATTATTGAGTGCTAGACTGTGTTCTAGATGTCATAGTTACAGAAGTGGACAAACTTATAAAGAGATATATTTTACTATTGATTCTACTATATCTACAGCAAATGATAATGACTAGCAAGGCATTGTTCTATGAACTTTAGGTTTAAATCATTTAAGTTTTGCAACAACCTTATGAAGTATTATTATCCCATTTTAGAGGGAAAGAAATAGAGATTAAATAACTTTCCCAAGTAGAAGGTAGAAGGTGGAAGTGCCAGTGTTTAAAACCTGGTAGGCTAAGTCCAGAGCCCACATTATTATCCAAGATAATTTCAGGAATCAACTGAAATCTATCAAGAAGTTAGCATATGCTATTTAGATGGAGAATGCAAAGGGGAGAGGGATCGGGTATTCAGTGAAGGCCTCTTAAGAAGGTCATTTGGATTGGGACTTGACTGTTGAGAAAGAAGCCACTTGAAAGACATGTAAAGAGAATTTAAGGTAAATTCTCTGAGGTGGCAAGGAATTTTGCAGATTGTGGTTTAGAAAGAAATCATGCAGTAGTGATTTTGAATCAGGGAAAAGTTGAAGGAGATGGAAATTGGTGGCATAGGCAGAGGCCAGATCATAAAGGACACAGTAAGGGGTCTAGATTTTATTATACTTGAAATGAGATGCCACTGCAAGATTTTAAGCAGTGGGATGATATGATCAGTTTTCACAGCGATCAGTTAGGAGGATGTTGTGCAGGCACAGAGGCATGAGACACAGGCGGCTTAGACGAGGACAGCATTGGAAGTAGGAGAACTGCTGGAAGAATCTTGGCAGCTAAGGGAAGGATGAATTGGAAGGGTCCAGACTGGGGCAGTTGTCTAAGGAAGAAGTTCATTCTGGGGAAATGATGGTAAGTTGTTCTAAGTGAATAAGGTCTCATGGAGCTAGGACTGAACAGGTAAAAAATATACGTAGAAAGAAGATTTGATAGGATTCAACTTCTACTGAATAGGAGGGAAAAGAGAGGGACAATCATCGAGGATGATTTCTAGAATTCTGACAATTTCCTTGTCCTAATGTATGAATGTCATAGGAAAAGGCCAAATTGTTATATAGTAGCTAAATTTAGATCGTCATACTTTGCATTCCTTCTTTCAAAGTTCTTTGTGTGAGAACATAAGTTCCTTCCTCTAACAGCAAGGACTCAGAGTGCATTCTTTTTTCTGACATACAAATTCACTGAAAAGTTTACCGAACATAGTATGTTCAATTTTAGTCCATTTAAATTTTAAACTTTATTTTGTGATTTTGTGCTTTTCAACTTAATTTTCCTTCGTGAAAAACCAGCTTGATTAAATGAATTGCAGAAATACATGGACCGAAAATGGCATGTAAAAATGAAATTAATCTAAGCCTCAAGTGAACTATAAGCCATGAAACATTGAAAACCAAATGACTTCATCCTGCTGATAAGTGCATTAATGAACCACTAATACATACATCAGAATACTTTGAAGCTACTCTTATATATGTAACATGGTATGTGAATAAAATATACATTTAAATTTTTCCCATTAATGAATCATCTAATATATACATAGTATTTGTATAAGGTGAAGATATATATCTATATATCTATATATATTTATCTCCAATATAGAAAGTTTATTTTATTTTTTTAAAGATTTTACGTATTTATTTGCCAGAGAGAGAGAGAGAGAGAGCCCACACACAGGGAGAGTAGCAGGCCGAGGGAGAAGCAGTCTCCCCACCGAGCACAGAGCCGGATGTGGGGCTCCATCCCAGGACCCTGGGATCATGACCTGAGCTGAAGACAGGCTTAACCGACTGAGCCACCCAGGCAGCCCTCCAAAATAGAAAGTTTAAATCAATATTATAGTCACAGTTTCATCAGTGATTATTTTAGTTCAACTACTTAAATAATTATTTCTGGGTTCTGAATGATCAAAAAGACTGGATAATATGAATAAGGATTCTCACCCGATACAAGAGCGCTATGTTCTGTTCACAATCATTCTCCTGAGAGAGAGAACATGAGAAGGGGGAGGGCCAGAGGGAGAAGCAGACTCCCTGCTGAGCAGGGAGCCTGATGCGGGACTGGGTCCTGGGACTCTAGGATCATGACCTGAGCTGAAGGCAGTCACTTAACCAACTGAGCAACCCAGGCACCCAATAAATAAAATCTTAAAAAATAAAATAAATTACTACTTTTATTAAGGCAGAAAGAATACAATACAATCTGTGTTCCATTACTTTTTTAAAAAATATATTTGGTCAGTATTCTATATATGCTCCTTTTGTTAATACCACATAAGATCTGTTCCCGATCATCTGCCCTTTAAAGACCATGCTGCTTCCATTTTATAAGCCTGAAACTTCAGCCCTGAATATTTCATAGTCACATGAAAATGGACATAAAATTCTGTTTCAATGCATGAATTTTAAAGAGTTCAATGTGTTCTATGGCAAGAAAATAGAATTACAGGGTTTTCCTGATTAATGTTGTCATAATTTATCATTGAGTTCCAATTTGGCTAATTCTTGTTAGCTTCCATTTTTGTCTGAGAAAAAATGGAAACTAGCAGAATTATTACTGAACACAGGAAGTTTTTGGTTTGGTAATAACATTAGCAAAAACATATTTTGCATCTGAAATTATGAAAGTTGATATGAGTCGTAGCTGAGTTATACATTCTTAGTAAACATACTATTATAAAATCATTTTAAAATGTAATAGCAAAATCCAATTTATATACATTTAGTAGACCAACAGAATTTTTATAGGTCATCTTTGCTAGGAATTACATAAATTCCTCCACAAGTTCTATAACCACATGGATCCTCAGTTCTCTTATCTGTAAAATAAGAAGAAAATGTATCCCTACCGCTTAAGGACTATTTATTTTACATTTAGCTCATCAACTTAATTTTTTTCCATGTTTTTTTTCCATGTTTTATAATATACCTAAATTATTAATCAATAAATAATTAAAAAAATATATAAATATAAATAAATTTGTGTATAAAATAGGAGGATTAAACAGGCTTTTGTAATAGGAATCATTAACACAGTGTGGAGCAAATAGTAAATGCTCAGTAAATGTTATCTGTTATGATTATGCTTCTAGGTGGAAATAAAGTTGGAGAATACCAGGTATTTTTATTCACTCTGTGTCCACTATTTACAGTCACTCACCACATAAATATTTCTTAGTGAATTCTACATTGTTATTACATAAATCTACATGAACAAATCCATTTCACCAAAAGAAGGTGATGGGTATCTGTTATGTAGACATAGTGATTAGACATAAAACATTGCTTCAACATTATCTCTTATATTTTCTAAAACAATAAAATTTTTAAATACAGAAAGACTAAGAAAGGACTTTCTTACAAATATACCACTTATTATTTTGATTAAACTCTCTTAGATGCCAATCAGAAATGATGCAAGCATATGTTGTTTATATTTCTTTCAGCAACGGAAGGCAAAATCTTTCCCATGTTCTGCCATAATTATACCTTTGCAATTGTACCTTTGGATTTTTTCAAGGTATTCCAAGTTTAATTTGAATATTTTATTATATTGAGTAGGTGAAAGTAGTTTCAGCAGTTCAGGGAAAAAAATGACCAAATATTATAAATATTTAAATGTAATTGTTAACATAGAAATTCTATTTCAGAAAACAGTATCTCCACCTCTTGGCACAAGGACCTCCCTACTTACAGCTTAAAATTTTGCCTTAATGGACATTTACTCAAGCATTGCCTTGACAGAGAGGCGTCCTTTTTACAAACAGCTTTGTACTTTGAAGTATTTATGTTTGTATTCACGAACGTGAAGTAGGAAAGTAGTGTACAGAGTAACAAATCAATATTTTGAATACAGTCTCATTTCTTTTTAAAAAATGTTTTGGGTCTCTGGTTTAAAATGGCACTAGGCTAGAAAGTTACCTCACAGTTCCCAGGAGGATACTCATGGGGGTTTAGAAAAAGAGAAATACTCCACAATCTCAAGAACTGATGCTTGGAATCAGCTTCCTGCCAGAATCTGGGCGGACTTTCTATAATAAAGTTGATAAGTCTGCAGTGATAAAAATGACTTTTGACTATCCCATTCTTTCTGTCATGCAGAAGAACAGACATTCATACAAAAAGAAGTAGGTAGAGTCCTGAGATCCTTGGAGTCCTAGGTTTTATACTAAATAGAAGAAAAAAGCAGCTATACACTACTGTAAGGGTGATGCTTTTTTTTTTTAAAGATTTTATTTATTTATTTGACAGAGAAAGACACAGCGAGAGAGGGAACACAAACGGGGAGTGGGAGAGGGAGAAGCAGGCTTCCTGCCAAGCAGGGAGCCCGATGCGGGACTCAATCCAGGGACTCGATCCAGGGACTCCAGGATCATGACCTGAGCCGAAGGCAGTCGCTTAACCAACTGAGCCACCCAGGCGCCCAGGATGATGCTTTTTAAAGTGCCAGTAGAAAAATCCAACCACCTGCTGCTAGGCTGATACGTATTTAGAGATCACTTCTAGCGAGAAGGAGGACTGGTGCTGGGAAATATGAAGGGGAGTTGCCGCAGTGGGATGGGATGGACGTTCTTGCTAATTATGGTTTCATGCATCCTGGGAACTATTGTCTTCCCTCTATGCTGCTGTTGGTGGGGTCAAAGACATGAGGTATTTAGTGACAATGTACATTGGGGGAAGAGAGCTTTTCATGTCCCACGATACTTTCACCAAAGAATCTGATGTGCAAGCTGTGCAGCATGACCCAGTGGAGTAGAGAAACCGATAGAAGAACTACTATTTGCATTTACTCTTATCTAATAAGAAAAAAAAAATGATACAAATTTATATTGTACTCTCCCTGTTTCCCCAGGGCTTATCTGCAGTGTTGGTGAGTTCCTGAGGGAAGAGGGGGAGGCCACAGCTTGGAGAGATTGCCAGCGGTGTCCATTTTCATCTCTCCCTTTTGTAGGCCTGCAACATGTTGTGGTTTATAAATGCCCACTAACTAGAGTAATGCAATGGATTTTTTTAACTTAAATTTTTCTCACAATATGTACACATGGCTTCAAAGTCAAAGAACAGATTAAATGAGAAGACAATGAATGAGAAGAAAACATAAGAGCAGGAAGCTGACACCAAGAGGGAGTTGTGTCATTTAGGAAACTTGTAAAAAAAGCCGTTCAGTAAAACAGAATAATTTAAATCTTCAGTGGAAATGACAGAGTATAAATGGCAGTGTAGAAAATTTAATCAGGGCTACAGAGAACACACTCAAGATATTATCTTCTAATTCAGAATAAAAGGACAAAGAAATTAAAATGAAAGAGAAAAGAACAGCAAAGAAATGAGCAATTTGTAATAGGCAAAACTGTGAAAAATATTTGAACTATTAGTAATTTTTTTTAAAGATTTTATTTATTTATTTGAGAGAGAGAATGAGAGAGAGAGATAGAGCACATGAGAGGGGGGAGGGTCAGAGGGAGAAGCAGGCTCCCCGCTGAGCAGGGAGCCCGATGCGGGACTCGATCCCGGGACTCCAGGATCATGACCTGAGCCGAAGGCAGTCGCTTAACCAACTGAGCCACCCAGGCACCCTGAACTATTAGTAATTTTAAAGTAAAATTAGATATAATTTTGACCTATCAAATTAACATAGATCAAATTCAGTGAAAACATCTAGTTTTAGTAAAGATGAAGGCAACCAGAACTCTCACATAGAGTTTATTTTAGTATATGTTGTATTTAAAAATCCTTAGCAAGTGAGTAGGCATTGAAACACATTATAAAACTTGTATATTCCCCTGACTTAGCAAATGCGATTGAAGGAATTTATCCTAAGGATGTAATCAGGGACACACATAGAGTAAAATCTTACACGGCCTGAATGTCTAATATTAAGGGACTAGTTACAGAAACCGTGATACACCTCTGCAACTGAACACTGTGCAATTTGAGCCACATTAAAGATAGCTGCAAATTCTCATTAAGAAGTGGGATCTATTTCTGTTCATCTTAAATATGGGCTGGCCTTAGTGACCATTAAATGTGGTGGAAGTGGTATTCTCAGATTCCCAAGGCTGGATAATAAACAAGAAGCCACTCAGCTTTTGCCTGGGTCTCTTGGAACCCTTGTTCTTGGACCAAATGCCATGTCATAAGACCAGCTATCCTGAGGTTGTCATGCTGGAGAAGCCCTGCGACCAAAAGGAAGAGAAAGAGATGCTGGGCATTTTAAGTCTCCAGCTTTTCCAGTCATCCCCTTTGAGACCACAGATATCGGGAAATAGAAGTGAGTCATCCCTGCCAAGTCCTGCCCAAACTATAGATTGATGAGCGAAAGGAATGGTTCTTGTTTTAAGCCACTATATTTTGGAATGGTTTGTAATACAGCAATAAATAACTGGAACATAATTTGGTATGTGGAATTGGTGGAGGGGCAGGAAATTTTTCCCTTCTTCTTCTAGATTGGTTGGTCTAATAATAGCATTGATATAAGACAGAAAAATAAATTTGTGAAGAATTGACAAGACAAAGCAGTTTGGGCTTAGGGTAGTAAATTAGTGAGGATTTAGTGTGATTTGTTTATACAGCCTTTTCAGATCTAAATGACATATTTTGGGTGGCATATTCTGCTCCCATTCATTGGTTTTCTAAAAATGTTTTAAAGTGCTTTGGAACTGGGCAGGAAGAAAAAGCTGTAAGTTGACTTTAAGTGAACCTTAAGTTGACTGTTGGTGGAAGCCTGAAGGGCTTGAAAAACAGTGAAAAAAAATGTTTTTGGAAGATGGAAAAATTGGGGACCCATTTTATGTAGGATTAGAAAGTTTGGCAATAATGTTGCCCACGTTAATGCAAGAAATAGAAAGGTGAACTTTCCAGGCAGAACACAGAAAATACCAACCAGCTTCTTTCAGCAAACCATGAGAAAAATATGAGGAGAAAAAGATGAATAGAAGTAGGAACTGCTAAGGTTCTGAACAGAATTTAGAAAAAAATATAAGAGAAGTAGGCTTTGCTTGATTTGAAAATAAAACTATTTGCCAACTCCATTCTCTCTCAGCAAAGATGTTTAAAATAAGAAATGGTTTCAGAGCAAAGTTAAAGCCCAGAAGCCACCGTTATAGTATGGAATCAGGTGATTAAAATCAAGGGTATGACTGTGAAACCAAATAGATAGACAGGTATACCTAATAGAACCATTTGTGGGAAAACACAACATTTAGTCTAAATATATCATGACAATTACTGCTGTAAGTAAATCTTCCTTCCATATATCTCAGTGTTGCCATAATTTACCACCTCCTATAATTATGTCCAAGGCTGGTATTTTATTTTGGTAAGACACTTGAGAGCTGATTTGCATTTGTATTTCATTCATAGCATATAGCACAGTGCCAGGATATAGAAGATGCTCAATTAAAGTTTGTTGAATTAATGAATGGCCAAATGAGGTCAACGAAAATTTTACTGGATTTTTTTATCAAGACTAATGGATATGTATTATGAATAAGTACTTGTGTAACAGACCTTCTTAACATTTTATCAGAGGAACATACTCTAAAATATCACATAACGTAGTAAAAATCTCCATCAACAATTACTTTTCACTTTTCATAGTCTTTCCAATTAGCAGTTTATTAAAAGTAGATCCACTTAAAAGTTTATTTCTCTGTGCTTTCAATTAACTGATAAATTGATTAAATGATAAACAGAATATCCACTATTCTGTTCATAGCATTCAACAAATAAGACTAATAAATACACTCTCAAATTCATTTGGCAGAATTGATTTTCAGGACTGACCATTTACATATATTTCTCAAATCATGTGATGTCCTTTAGAACTTATATGAGCTTGATTTATTAAATATGTATCTAACAGTATTATATATGTTTTATACATATGTGCATATATATATATATATATATATATATATATATATATATATATATATATAGCATGGAGTTAGAAACAGTAATAGCTCACAGTAATTAGCACAGGGATAAATTAATTGCTCAGCAGATTTTTTTTATTTGACAGAGAGAGAGACACCGCGAGAGAGGGAACACAAGTGGGGGAGTGGGAGAGGGGAGAAGCAGGCTTCCCACTGAGCAGGGAGCCCAAAGCGGGACTCAATCCCAGGTACCCAGGATCATGACCTGAGCCGAAGGCAGATGCTTAACTGACTGAGCCACCCAGGCGCCCGCTCAGCAAATTTTAATGACAAACATTTCTTTTCTTTTTTTTTTTTTTTTAAGATTTTATTTATTTATTTGACAGAGAGAGAGACACAGTGAGAGAGGGAACACAAGCAGGGGGAGTGGGAGAGGGAGAAGCAGACTTCCCGCGGAGCAGGGAGCCTGATGCGGGGCTCGATCCCAGGACCTGGAATCATGACCTGAACCGAAGGCAGACGCTTAACGACTGAGCCACCCAGGCGCCCTAATGACAAACATTTCTATTTAAAAAAATAGATATATCACATTCCTTGGCATTTACCCAAAGGAACTGAAAATATATGTTTACACAAACCCCGCACATTGATGCTTATAGCAGTTTTATTCATAATTGCCAAAACCAGGATGCAACTAAAAGGTCCTTCACTAGGCAAATGGATAAATAAACTTTGGTACATCCATACAATGGAATATTAGGCAGTGCTAAAAAGAAAGGACTTATCAAGAAAAGACATGCGGGAAACTTAAATACATATTGTTAAGTGAAAGAAGCTAATCTGGAAAGGTTATATACTATATGATTCCAACTATATGATATTTGGAAAAAGCAAAACTATGGAGACAGTAAATCACCCATGGTGTCAGGGAGTTAGGATTGATGGACAGAGCACAGAGGATATGGGAAATCTCTGTATCTTCCTCTTAATTTTGCTGTGACCCTAAAGCTACTCCTAAAAAATAAATTCTTAAAAATAAATATTTCAAGTCCCATTAATAAGTATGTTTGATTACCTATTTTTTAAAGATTTCATTTATTTATTTGAGAGAGAGAGAAAAAGAGAGAGAGCGAGCCCACGTGCATGAGCAGGGGTAAGGGCAGAGGGAGAGGGACAAGCAGACTCCCCACTGAGCAGGGCTCCATCCCAGGACCCTGAGATCGTGACCTGAGCCAAAGTCAGATACTTAACTGACTCAGCCACCCACGTGCCCTGATTATCTTTTTGGTTGGAGAAATAAATTTTTGGTTATAAATAATTTCTGGTAATTTTTTATTGCCAAAGTAAGTTTATCATGTGTTTTAAACATAGTAAAATTATCTTCAAAATCTACTTTCTGTTGCATCATTGCTTCTATATGGAAATCTACTAAGCAGCTTTTTAGGTTGTGACTATTAGGCTGTGGATATAATACTACAGTTCTCACAGAATAATAGTTATACTGAGAAGTCTTACTGGAAAAGTTGCTTTCTAGTTGTTATAGGAAGCATCTTATATGGTTCCCATTGATCTAGCATTTGGGTATTCATGTTTTGTACAATACTTTTCCCTGAGTGTAGTCTGGACAAGTAACTTGTTTCTAATCAGTAAAACATGGCAAAGGTGATGGGGTGTTATGACCATGATTAAATACAAATGATTATGACTTCTGTCTTGTTAGGAGACTCTATCTATTGTCCTCATGGCTTGCCCACTTTGATGATGCAAGCTGCAGTGTGGGAGAGGCCCCCGGTAACATGGGATTGGGAGGGCTCCTATAAATAGACAGGAAATGAAGTCCTCAGTCAACACGATCTGAATGCTGCCAATAATCACTGAGTGACTTTGGTAACAGACCCTTCTCTGGCTGCAACTTCAGATGAGACTCTAGTTCAGATGACATTCCTAATTTAACACCTTAATTGCAGGCTTGTGATAGGCTATAAAACAGAGGACCCAGTTAAGTCATGGGAAGTTTCTTGACCCAGAAACTATGAGATAATGAATGTGTGTTGCTTTGTTAACAACAGATAATAAAAGAAACTTGTCAGTAAAACTGCCTTTGTGTAAGTTCTTAAAAAAAAGAAAAACTAATTAAATGAGCAAAAACTCATCTTTGTAAATATCATGCCAATATTATGCCACTCTCCTTTCCTAAGAAAGTCAGATAATTTATCTGGCAAGCCAAAACAATAGCCATTATAATGTCTCCTCCCGATGTCAGACACTCACATTATTTCTCCCTAAATCATTTGTTAGGACGAAGAAGGGAAATGGGAGACATTAGATTCATCCAACAAAATTTACATGATATCAGAGGACCTACAGTTCACCCTTTTCTAGAGGGGAGAACAGTATCAAGTTTCTCCACTAAGAAAGCTACCGAGTTTTGTCTCAGAGATTTCCCTCGTCATTATTTCCTGCAAACATGGAGGCTTATATCCAATAATGTAGGAGGTCTTCTTCCCCCATTTGACCTCAGACAATTTACTTAGCTTCTCTGGATCTCCGTTTTCTCATCAATAAAATGAAGTTTTTGGACTATCATGTATAAAAACACCTCCAGGGCGCCTGGGTGGCTCAGTTGGTTAAGCGACTGCCTTCTGTTCAGGTCCTGATTCCGGGGTCCTGGGATCGAGTCCCGCATCGGGCTCCCTGCTCAGTAGGGAGTCTGCTTCTCCCTCTCCCTCTGCTGGCTGCTCCCCCTGCTTGTGTGCGCTCTCTGTCCAATGAGCGAATAAGGGCACCTGGGTGGCTCAGTTGGTTAAGCGACTGCCTTCGGCTCAGGTCATGATCCTGGAGTCCCGGGATCGAGTCCCGCATCGGGCTCCCTGCTCGGCGGGGAGTCTGCTTCTCCCTCTGACCCTCCCCCCTCTCATGCTCTCTCTATCTCATTCTCTCTCTCAAATAAATAAATAAAATCTTAAAAAAAAAAATACCTCCAATAACCACTGAAATATTGCAAATAAGTACATCTAGAAAAAATGCCACACTCTTGATGTGGTCACAGCAGAAGCTTCTGATGGGAGACTATAATTTGTGAGCAAAGCTGCTTGATGTACACCCTGAATGTGTCAACAATTTTGCTCACACTTTTTATTGCAAACTTAAATCTACTGCGATCTGCAGAGATTCTTTTCATAGAGCCTCTAATCCTTTTTTTTTTTTAAGATTTTATTTATTTATTTGAGAGAGAGAATGAGAGAGAGAGAGAGAGAGCACATGAGAGGGGGGAGGGTCAGCGGGAGAAGCAGACCCCCCGCCGAGCAGGGAGCCCGACGCGGGACTCGATCCCGGGACTCCAGGATCATGACCTGAGCCGAAGGCAGTCGCTTAACCGACTGAGCCACCCAGGCGCCCCCCTCTAATCCTTTTTTGTTTTTGACAGTTGTTTACTTTTTTCATGTTCTTAGTGCAACTTTAAAAGCACTTATTCCTCATATTCTTTACTCTAGATGTGACAATTTCTTTCCTTCAAACGGTTTCTTTCCTTCAGAGCAATAAATAAGTTCCACCCCCCGCAAAGAGAAGTAAGCACAAAATGGAATGACACACCCTAACGTAGCTCCCTAATGAATAATTGTGAGGGGTTTAATGAATCTAAAACTAATGATAAAAATCAGAGCAATTAGGGGCGCCTGGGTGGCTCAGTTGGTTAAGCGACTGCCTTCTGTTCAGGTCCTGATTCCGGGGTCCTGGGATCGAGTCCCGCATCGGGCTCCCTGCTCAGTAGGGAGCCTGCTTCTCCCTCTCCCTCTGCTGGCTGCTCCCCCTGCTTGTGTGCGCTCTCTGTCCAATGAGCGAATAAGGGCGCCTGGGTGGCTCAGTCGGTTAAGCGACTGCCTTCGGCTCAGGTCATGATCCTGGAGTCCTGGGATCGAGTCCCGCATCGGGCTCCCTGCTCCGCGGGGAGCCTGCTTCTCCCTCTCCCTTTGCCTCTCCCCCTGCATGTGTTCTCTCTCGCTCTCTCTCTCACTATCTGTCTTTATCAAATAAATAAATAAAATCTTTAAAAAAAATCAGAGCAATTAGAAGAAGAAAAAATGATCAGCACTGTACAAATAATGATTCACAAAAAAAATATCAGAGAGGCCAAAAATAAATAAGAAGTCGATGCTAAAGTGATTTTCTAAAAGACAAATGAAGTCACAAAAAAATTAATTCCCTCGAGGAATAAGGATCTATTTTCCTTGGCATTTTTGCTCTTAGAAATGCACTTTCCTGGATTGATTATGAATCCTTTAATTCCTGTCATAGACATTTACTGCCACCAGCAGCCACCACCATTCTCATTTCCTGTCAGCACCTAGTTTCTCCTTTGGAGAACGCCCTGCTGAGGTTTGGGAGCTCTGTGGTTCTGACCAGAATGACAGCACATCTTCTGGTAGAAACGCTGCAATACCCAAGGGATCTTATTGCTGCCCTATACTTAGCTATTGTTGTACATGCTGGATTCAGACACTTCCTCAGTTTAAACACTTCCAAACTTGGGGGTGCCAGCTGGCTCAGTCAGTAGACACACAACCCTTAATCTCAGGGCTGTAAATTCAAGCCCCTTGTTGGGTGTGGAGCCTACTTAACAAACAAACTAACAAAACCACTTGCAAACTGATGCTTCCCCATATTTTAAGAGGAAAAAATTACACATTGACATCCATATTAAATCACTTACTTAGGAATTTAATTTTTTTAAGATTTATTTATTTATTTATTTGAGAGAGAGAGAGTGAGCGTGAGCGTGAGAGTGAGAGAGAGCACGAGCAGGGGGAGGGGCAGAGGAAGAGGGAGAAGCAGACGCCTCGAGGAGCAAGGAGCTGGGGGCAGGGCTCAATCCCAGGACCCCGGGGATCGTGACCTGAGCCCCTGAACCAAAGGCAGACGCTTAACCGACTGAGCCACCCAGGTGCCCTGGAATTTAATTCCGTATAACAAAATCGCTTAAAATTTAAATCGAGTACTCTTCTTAAATGAAATACAAATGCTCACTGACATACCATTTGGAAGAAGACATTGCTTTCATAGCTTTACTAGTGAAGATCTGTGCTCCCAAACATGATATTCCAAAGGGTACAGCCACTGTTGGGCATTCCCTTGTGGTTATGAAAGTTACTTGACTGATGAACACAGCGGCCGTGCCGTTCATGTGTGACATAATTTGGTGCATGAGTAGCATGCCTTTTCAGGAGGTCAAAGACTTTAAGCTAGGTCATCAAACAGGTTTTTGTATATCCAAACAATAGAAGTAAGAATGCCAGAGGCATGTCATTTCAGTTATTTCTAAATCCCTGCATCAATAAGTTTCATGGAGGAATTTGTGAACCAGAAGCTTTGTTTTTAAGGTTTTTCTCTTTCTTTCTTCTCCTTTTTTTATTTTATTTTTTTTTTATTTTATTTTTTTTTTTTTAAAGATTTTACTTATTTATTTATTTGAGAGAGAGAACACATGAGAGGGGATAGGGTCAGAGGACGAAGCAGACTCCCTGCTGAGCAGGGAGCCCGATACGGGACTCGATCCAGGGACTCCAGGATCATGACCTGAGCCGAAGGCAGTCGCTTAACCAACTGAGCCACCCAGGCACCCTCTTCTCCTTTTTTTAATCATAAAGACTAATATCCCATGAAGTTAGAAAGTAGTTGAATCGGTCTTCATCTGTAAAGCCTGTCACAAGAGTCTCACAGGGGCAAAACAAAGTATTGCCTCTTCTCCAGTATTCTTAACTTAATCTTTTAAACCGATAGATGATACCTGTGACGAATGAAAATCACAGACCCGTTGATATATTTCAAGTGTGAAATAGGAAAATCCTTTTTTTTTTTTTTACTTTGGTTCTGTAAAAGTTGCCTTTTTCACATTCTATTCTCTTTTCAAGGCAGGCTAATTCTACCTTCTTGTCAAATTTATTTCTTCTCCACCCACACTACCGCTGCTGTAATAAGCTATCATCATTTATCTCTTAAACCTAACTTAACCCCTGCCATCAGGCAGCTGTCAGAAAGACCTACATGAAACACTAACTCATCGTGTTATTCCCTTGTCTCACCCTGCAGTGGCTATAATTACCAACATGAAGTCCAGGCTCCTCCTTCCGGGGTCTGGCTTCTGATTTCTTTTGCAGCTTCATCTCTTTCTGAACTCTATAAATTCCTGCAAGCTAGAAGTGGTAGAAGCTTCCTATGTGTATCACACCTTTGCTTATATGAGGCCTGGAATGCCACCCTCTACTTCCAATTCTCAGCCTGGTCAAACCTTTACACGCAAAGTAGGAGGTATAACTTTGTGGCCAGTAGAATGGTTTTGAAATCTATCAGAGGAGTGTTTGAATGTCCCTTTGCTACATACTATGTATGTGAATGCAAACAAACTATTTAACCTGCTGAAGCCTCAGTTTCCCCATCTCTAACATAGGGGATATAATACTAATTGTAGGGTTGCTTTGAAGATTAGTTGAGGTAATATTTATAAAGGGCTAAGATGAGTATGTGGCACTAAGTCCTTAGAAATGTGTATAAATTCACTTGCTACGTGAAGACTTTTCTGACACCTCCACCCTCTGACTGTGGAAGGTGCCTCCTTTCTGTTCTCCTGTAATAACCTATCCATATTTCTATTGTAGCAATTACAACACTGTAATACAGTTATCTTTTATATAATGGCTTTCTTCCCTTGATTGTGAATCCTTTCATTACCGTAACCATATCTATTTCATTTTTGCCTCCCTAACTTAATACTGTGCTCTCGGATACTTACCAGAATTTCTAAAAAATGTAAACACACATCATACATGCAATTCTGTGACTGTGAACTGTTTCTCTCCTTTCACAAAAGGGTATCCTACTTAGTGTGTCAGGTTCTTTCTCAACTATTTTATTTCTTACTCTCTGACTTCAAAAACTCCCAGTTTTTGTCATTGTCTTTTTATATGTAGTTTCTAAAATTTTAGCCCTGAACTTTTCTTCCAAGCTCCATTTATAAAAACCTGTTAGATACTGAGTATCTAAGTTTCACATTTTAATAAACATCAATTACCTTCTCCAATATACCCAAGCTACAAAATATGAAGTTATCCTGGACTCGACGCTCTCTCTACATCAAATGAACCCTGTTAATTCCATCTCCAAAATACCCACCAGTTACTCTTTCATCTCTATTCTCTGCCAGTTACTCATTCAGGCCCCTACTGTGTCTCACCCAGAGTATAAAAATAGGAGCCTCTCATCTCTCTTTCTGTCCCATTTCTCTGTCATCACTTCATCTGCTTTCCACTTCAATCTATTTACACACCGTTGTTAGAGTAGGCTTCCTAAACAAAAACCTAGTGTGTTATTTCCTTGCCTATGGTGCAATAGCTTCTGCACAGGATAATGGTGAAATGCTAACTCGCAAGACCCTATTTAAAGTTCTTCACAAACTTGACTGAAATTGATTTTTCCATATATAACTCCTTCTTTCCTCAAGAACCTTTTCTCCTTCTTTCCTCAAGAACCTTCTATTTTGTGATATAAAAATATTTATAAAGCCCTAATTTGAAAATATATGAAACTCTGAAAATAATCACAGATTTTAAATACTGACTTTAAAAATGAATTTCAAGCTGTATTTTCCACTGGAGACACATGGTGGCAGCATTTTAGCTGCTTACCAGCAGTATTGGAGGTCCTTTGTTAACATCCTGTGGATATGCTTATAAATTTGTGCATGGGCTTGTGAGGACTACTGTAATGTTATTTAAACATTATTAATAGTATGCTAATGTTAAAATGCTCCACATAACTTTGAAACAAATTTACAGGTGCTAAAATTATTTCTGTATTATGTTGTTATTATTCACTTTGTTATGGGCTAAATTGTGTCCCCCCCCAAATACATATGTTGATATCCTAACCCCAATATACTTCAGAATATGATTGTATTTGAAGATAAGGTCTTGAAAGAGGTAATTAAGTTAGAAAGAGGTTTTTAGTGTAAGCCCAACTCTAAAATGACTCATGTGCTTATAAGAGGAGATTAAGGACACAAACAAGTACAGAGGGAAGACCATGACATATTAGCCAAGGAGAGAGGCCTCAGGAGAAAGTAACCCTGCTGACTCACACCTTGATATTGGACTTCCAGACTCCAGAACTGTGAGAAAATAAATTTCTGTTGTTTAAGCCATCCAGTCTGTGGTACTTTTTTATGGCAGTCCTAGCACACTAATAAGCCCTTCAAATGTTTTAAAATATACATACGATATACATAAATATGATAGTTATGGATTGATATAATATGTAAGGATGTAATCTCCCTATTATAGTTATTCATAGGAGGGAATGATTCTTTTTTTGTGATATGAACTCTTCAGAAATCCTTGCCTCAAGTAAAATGTCACTGTCCCAAATCTTGCCCATGTCCCTCTACTGACCATTAACTCAATAGGAAGTATGTTTTTACTCATTTACCCTTGCTCAGCAGACTTTTTTTTTTTTTTAAAGATTTTATTTATCTATTTGAGAGAGAGAGCACATGAGAGGGGGGAGGGTTGGGAGGGTCAGAGGGAGAAGCAGACTCCCCGCCGTTGCTCAGCAGACTTTAATGGAATGGTTAAGGGTGCAGACTATGGAGCCAGACTGCCTGGGCTCACAGCCCACTTCATCGCTAACTGTAACTGTGGGCAGTTACGTAAAAAGCCACACTTTTCTCAGATGTCTGTATAGAAACAGTCACAAGAGTACCTGCATTAGAGGTCTCTGTAAGGATTAAACAAGTTGATAGATAGAAAGTGTGTAGAGTGATACTGGGAACATAGTAAGTGCAATTATGCTGTCCCTAATTCCTCTGCTTGGTTAGGCTCTAGTTATCTCTTTGAGAAAAACTTTTTATCCTTCAAGGCCCAGAGGAAAATATACCTCCACTTTGAAACTTTAGTGACTCAACCTCTCCTTTCTTCCCAGATTGAAAACTAAATAAACTTGTGTTGTTAAAGATATTGCAGAGAGTTGAGCTTTGATTTCAAATACAGATTTTTCCATTTACCTATTATGTAATTTCAGACAACTTGCTTAATTTCTTTGAGTTCCCATATCGAGTATAGTACCTACTTAGGAATGCTCAGTGATTACTTTTCTAATGAATACATATTTCATCTGTGGGTTTGGGAATGTAGCATCAACTACATAAGATACAGCAGTGTTCCCGAAGGGTGGGACTAATGAAAGTACCAAGATGATTTTAGCTGAGATAAGTATGGCATCAAGAATACTCAATCACACAGAGAAAATTCTCCTTTTTTTTCTCTCTCCCTTTTTTTAAGATTTTATTTATTTGAGAGAGAAAGAGAGAGAGAGCACACAAGCCAGGTGCAGAGGGAGAGGGAGAAGCAGGCTCCCTGCCTAGCAAGGAGCCCAACCACCTGGGCTGGATCCCAGGACCCCGGGATCATGACCTGAGCGGAAGGCAGGTGCTTAACGGACTAGGCGCCCCAAGAAAATTCTCCTTTCAAATTTATTTCAATACTGCTAATTAGGTCTAGGAGAAAAATCTTTGTTTAGTGTTATGTTTTAAAATTTTTCTCTAATGTCTGCTAACCTACATTTGTACGTTCTTGGCTTTTGTTTGTTTTGAGAGAGAGCATGCGGTGCAAGCAAGAGTCCCAAGTTAGGGGAGAGGGCCAGGGTCAGACGGAGACAGGGAATCCTAAGCAGGCTACAAGCTTGATATCTGACTGGATCACACCACCCCAGATTATGACCCCAGGGGAGATCAGGAGTCAGTTGCTAAACTGACTGAGCACCCAGGAGTCCTGCTAATCTACGTGTTTAATCAAGAGAGATTCAAAGCCTTTCCCAGGTGAGACCTTAGCATTGAATCACATTTTAAAAAATTAATTACACTTATTATTACTGTTTTATGACAGGTCACGATGCTTTTTTTTTTTTTTTACAATGCTTTTCAATGTATGGTAATGATACAAATTTTTCTTTTAAATTAAGTATAAAAGGTAATTTGATTTAAGGAAAAAATTTTAAGTATATAATAGCAGTATATATAGTCAAATCAAGACGACTAATATTCAAATTATTGCAGTTTGCAACTGATTTATATGAACTGCCATGAATTATTGTGTTCATTGTAATTCAAGGTAGCTGTTAAGTTTATTCTCTAACAAAGCTGGTAGCAATTAGTGCTGTATCAAGTACCGTTCTGATTTATAGTCCAAGCACGAAGTAGAACTAATACAACGGTGAACTCGACACAGCTGTTGTCTCATTCCTCTGCACCAAACTTCAGATATTCCAGAAAAGCCCAAGATACTGGGAGACAGACGCTGGATGTGCTACATAGGTCTCATGATCTCTTATCATTAGCACCTACATTACTTAACCAGGGATCTGCCCTCTGCAAGGTCAATATTTGTTGAAATCAAACTTCAAGATGATGGGAGACTTCTGGGAGTTCAGCGTGTAACTTTTTCCACCTTCCGTTCTGGTCCAAACTGTCCTAGGATACATTATTGGAATTAATTTTACCGCCTGTTTCCTTACAGATGCACTAAAATATCAGCCATATCAGAAGCAACGCGGGGGGGAGTTTATTTCGACTTTCAAATTTTAAAATAGCTGCTATATTATCGTGCTAGTGGTAGGAGAAGCTAAATCACAAGGCAGCTTTGGGGCACAACTAACACTACCGGAGCGTTCGCGCTCACGTGACTTCCTTACAGTCTCGCGTGGAGGCGCGCTGACGTCATCCTGTCGTGCTACGTGCGGACGCCGACGAGCGGCGCTGCGCCTCGGGTGCCGCGCCGGGGTCGCTAGTTGGGCCGCACTGGCCACGGTACCTTTTCTTCTCCTGCTGCGTAAAGCTGGTTGGGTGCTTTTCGCCGGCTCTTAGCAGAGGGCTCCTTGTGGAAAATCGCGCCGCGGCCCATGACGCCGAGCTGTCTCGAGACCCTCTCCTGACGCTTCCGTAGCGCGGAGGGATGTGGACTCCTGTGGGTCGGGGCAGGGGGCACGGTCGCGCGCTCACGGCGTGGGCCTCCGCAGCCGCACATCGGGGCCTCCTGGAGCCCCGCCGCACGCCGAGCCGTGGGGCTGCTGCCACGTCCAGGACTCTGGACAGGCTCTACAGCTCTGCCGACCGCAAGGTGACCGCCGTTAGTCTCAGATTAACCGCGTTTAAAACTTGGGAGGGCCTTCTTGCGACAGTGGAAGCGTGAATGCAGGTTGAGATTCTCTGAGGGAGGTAGAGCCAAGAGCGCGCCTTGCTCTCGGGTTTTTGAATCCTCCACAGCTCATCAATGTGACCCAGGGCGAGTCACTTCTCGAGTTTACTAGTTTGTAATGTCAGTAACTAATTTATTTGATTATGCGAGGCACTGATGCAGGGACTTGGCGTGCATTTAATTCTCTTAAAAACCTGCTGAAGAGGCCACCAGTGTAACCTCCGTTTTCCTGCAACTTACTAGCTCTGTGGCCTGGGGAAGCTGCTTGAACTTTCCGTAACTGTTTTCTTCATTTGCTAAATGACATAAGAATAAAAGAATGGCTCTTCGTGAGTATTGTGCTGTGTAAGGCGTAGAACTTTTTAGTCCAGTGTCTATAATGTAAGAAGTGCTGGGTGTGCTTTAGCTTCTTACGTGATCCGAAGCAAACTTGTTTTCTTAGTCTTTGTTCTTGTGGTGGAGAAGGTGAGGAATTCAGCAACTTTTTAAAAATACACTCTTTGTTTGCTATAGGAAGAGATACAGTTTAGGCAGAAAAGTAGAGTAATTGAATGCAAGTTAGGAGTACCTGGAAAAAATAAGACAAGTATGATAATTGCCCTCTTCTAGATTGTGGAATGTAAAATGGATTTATGTTGCAATTCAGAGTTCTTAAAAGTGGTGCAGTCCTGTATATCTTTTTAATTGAATGGCGATTGAAAGGGTGGTGTGGGAAATCCACTGGGCAAACAAATCAGGTTTAGTTGTTTTCTCAGTTTCTTTCAGATAGAAGTTGCACCTTCATCGTCTTCATTTATAAAAAGAAAATGTAAAGCTCATGAGTATTGTGTATTTCATTGTAATTTTACTTTTTAAATGCTGATTATGGAATGGATTTGCTTGGAAAAATAAAATGTTTAGAGTACAAAAAAACTGACATTCAATTTGAATAACCATTTTTAGCAATTTGCAGTGAGTCTTCATAAAACGTTAAAGAAGATGAATACAATTAAAAATCAGGAGTTACATTTTAAAATATTTTTAAATGTAAGTGATGAGGTTTTTTGTTTTTTTAGTTTTTTTGCTGATGTTACCTTTTTTTTTCTCTCTCTCCAAAGAAGTTGCCAAATAACCTAATTGCATCTAAATTAAACTTTTGAAGATTCTGTTAGGAGCACAGATTTTTAAATAGATTTGACTGCTGACTAAATGTGTGATGGGGGAAAGAATTTCCTTTTTATTCTTAAAACTTTTCTGTAGCTTTTTTGCCTCAAGCAGTTTTATTAGACCGGGTGCTCTAAGGCTGTTCAGGAGTTCTAGGTATCTTGTGTTCTTCATTCATGAAAATAAATTCATTTCCTTATTGGCCCTCTAAGTGGTGGAAATATTTATAAGGGACTCTTCTTTAGCTAAGTTGTTACCTTGACAGTGACACTGATGTATTTGATGAGTGCTGTTGTAATCAGTTGCTTGTAATTAGAGTTTAGCCATGCATCTTTTTATTTCATAGGAATAATATAAATGTTATAAATGAAAGTATTCAAACTAAAGGAATAATCTTTGAATTAGTATACTTTTTTCATATGCAAAATGTATACTCATAAATGTTTTATTTTTCTTCCGTTTCTAGGAAAAAATTGACATGTCTAGATTCTCTGTTGAAAATATTAGAAATTTCAGTATCATTGCACATGTGGATCATGGCAAAAGTACTTTAGCTGACAGGCTCCTGGAACTAACAGGTATTTTCATTTTATGTTATATAGTTAATTGATGGCCATGGGTAATTAATCATCATTTTTACTATGCTTTTTAAAGTTTTGGTTTTAATTTTATATGCAGTATAGTGTCTTTTTAAAAGCCCATCGAAATACTAATATTTCTTCTTATAGGCACAATTGATAAAACAAAAAATAATAAGCAGGTTCTTGATAAATTGCAAGTGGAACGAGAAAGAGGAATCACTGTTAAAGCCCAGACAGCATCTCTTTTCTATAATTGTGAAGGAAAGCAGTACCTTTTAAATCTCATTGATACACCGGTAAGTTTAATATTTTGTCTCTCTTGTTAAGTCAGCCTTGTATTAATAGTGCACACAAATCCTTGTTCAGTTTTTGAACTGAACATTAAACACTTTTTGTTTTCTCAGTGTTTTTATGTTTGAGTAAATCGTTTCACAAGTATAGGCCAAAAAAGAAATGTATTAACTTTTTATCAAGGGGAGTCACTAGATTTGCCATAATGCCCCTCCCTAAAAAAATTACAGCTGACTTTAGAAGTAACAATATTTTTTGTTTCTCAGGGCCATGTTGATTTTAGTTATGAAGTATCCAGGTCACTCTCTGCTTGCCAGGGTGTTTTACTTGTGGTTGATGCAAACGAGGTAGGTACTTTTAATTTTATGTGGTATGACATGCTCTTTGGTTGTTTCAAGAGGTTTTCCTTAAAATATATTTTGGAAATGGAATTTTTGTGTTTGAAAATAATAAGATTTATTGTATTACTTAAGCCAAAGTGTATGATTTGGTCCTATTAATTTGAATTTTATTGCACTAAAGCAGTCTGTGAAATTGACTAGTTCATATTTTAAACACTTAAGCTGATCAGAAGAATGAAGGGATTGTTGAAGTATATTATACATTCATCCTACCAAAACCTCCATTTTTAGCCGTTCTTAGTTTGGGGTTTTAATATTAATTTTTAGCAGAACTTGAAAATGAATCTAATTTGGAGGTCATTTGGGTGATTTTAAGGTAATAATTTAGGAAGTGTTAGGTTTAAAGAAACATGTCAGTAACATTACCAGGTTCTTGTGTGGTACAAAGATAATCATAAAAAAAATATTCATTTATGATGTGAGACCTATGATGTCCTATTAAAGTAAACCCTTTGGTATAATTCGGTTTCTCACAAACTTTTCATTCAAAACCCAGAATAATTCTTGTGTTAAACCTTCCTTGTTCCTGTCAGGGAAAGTCAGTGTCTACCTTATATACATAGTACAGGGTTCTATAAACCACATCACATTACTGTGTCCCTTAGTAGGCTTTCATGACCTTGAGGGTTCATGTTTCACCTTTTTTGTCTCCAGTAATATTTCCCAAAATGAAAGGAATTTTCACAAGGAATTATCCAGATTCGTGGAAGTATAGATACCATACTTTATGCCTCTGCTTTTGGTGAAGACGTATGGAATGGTCTTAAATTGCTAAGTTTTGTGATAGATGGTAGAAGGGTCATATCAGTATCTTCTGCCTTGGTATTTCTAGGGTGTTCAAGCCCAGACTGTAGCAAACTTCTTTCTTGCCTTTGAAGCACAGCTGTCGGTAATTCCGGTTATAAACAAGGTAATTCTAATGGGACAACAGTGTTCAGTATTTTGCTTCCTAAAAGCGGATTTGGTGTTTGAGTATTAAGTATACTATTTTTTATATGAAGAGTCTTCAACTATATATTAAACATATTGGTAGGATTTATTTCTTTGAATTGCATGTGATAGAATTGCAACTCAAACTCCTGTGTCCTTACAATTTAGTTAGAAGACAGTCTGCCTGAATTGACATGGAGTGATTGAAGGCTATTTCTGTACGAAAGGAGTATGTGCAGGGCAGCCAAAAAAATAGTTTATCACACTAACACATATATTGGAAAAGAAAAAGCACTTACGACTTTGGGGAAAACAATGTAACACATGAAACATAACAGTTAAGTGCTAACCTGAGCACTGTTGATAAACCATAACTTCTATATTTTGAAATTAATAAAGATTCTTAATTTAAAAATCTGCATTATGGGGCATCTAGGGGGCTCAGTCGGTTAAGTGTGTGATTCTTGATTTCAGCCCAAGTCTTAAACTCAGGGTTGTGAGTTCAAGTCCTACGTTGGGCTCTGCTGGACATGGAGCCTACTTAAAAAAAAGAAAAAACGGGTGCCTGGGTGGTTCAGTCGTTAAGCGTCTGCCTTTGGCTCAGGTCATGATGGGATCGAGCCCCGCATCGGGCTCCCTGCTCAGTGAGGATCCTGCTTCTCCCTCTTCCACTCCCTCTGCTTGTGTTTCCTCTTTCGCTGTGTCTCTCTCTTTCAAATAAATAAATAAAATCTTAAAACAAAACAAAACAAAACACTGCATTGCATTCAGTTGAATTTTTTTTATAATGGAGTTAAGTTTAAAAGAGGCAAAGTTGCCTATGGTAAGACAGTTTGTTGTCAAGTTATATCTAACTTAAAAAATCAGTTGACATGGTTGATAAATTGTTATTGAACTCTTATGCCTTGAATTGGCCAGCTGTCTACATTTTTTGCATGCTCTGCTCTGCCTGCTCTCTGTTTTTCGGTGGCCATACTTGTTAAAATTATATTGCCTATATCTAGATTATTTTAACACTTTTGAAAAGAAAAATAGAGGGATTAGTTATTATAGGTATGCTTTTAACTGTCTCTGAATGCTATTAATATGTAATACATTTTATTTTTACTGTGTTAAGACATAATTTTTTTTCTTAAGATAGATCTGAAGAATGCTGATCCTGCAAGGGTTGAAAAGCAAATTGAAAAAGTGTTTGATATTCCAAGTGATGAATGTATTAAGGTAAAATACCCTTTTTCTTGAAGACATAGTTATACTTTAAAAAATCTCATGGGGCGCCTGGGTGGCTCAGATGGTTAAGCGTCTGCCTTCAGCTCAGGTCATGATCCCAGGGTCCTGGGATCGAGCCCCACGTCTGGCTCCTGGCTCAGCAGGGAGCCTGCTTCTCCCTCTCCCTCTGCCTGTCCCCCTGCTCATGCTTTCTCTCTGTATCTCTGTGCCTCGAATGAATAAATAAAAAAATCTTTAAAAAAAAAAAAAATCTCAGGTATTGGCCTAAGTGAAATTTCATAGTATTTGATAGTCCATTGGTATATAAAGCTTTCATAGTTTTGCAAAGTTCTTTTTACTGATATTTCATTTGATCTTCACCAAAAATCCTTGTTACATGGTTAGGAGAGCTAGGAATTATTCTTGTGATCCAGTTGAAAAAACTAAGGAACAAAGGTTTTATCACTTTCTCAAGATTCGAAGGTATTGAAAATTATTCTAAGTTAAAGGATTTTAAATTAAGTGAAGAAAATAAACTGGTCAGGTTGCCTTATAGAGAATTCATTAGAAAACAATAATTGATAAAGGGAAACCAGCTTCCAGTAATAGCTCAGGTGCTGTGGAGGTGGCTAAGTATGTGATTGTGATGGTGGAGAAGTGGGCAAATTTAATGTATATTTGTAGATAGGAGAGATTTGCTGGTGGGTTACATGTAAGGAAGTGAAATAAAGGGAAGAAACAGGTAGCTTTGGGTTTAAGCAAATAGTTGATACTAGACGTTAATATTGATATGAGGAGGAGCTGGAGAGGAAATGATACAGGAGAAAAGAAAAAGCTTTGCTTTGGACGTAGTGGGTTTGAAATGTCTATTAGACATCCAAGTAGGGATATTGTGTAAATCTACAATTCAGGCATTCATGGAGAGAATTGGGGTCAGAGATAGATACTTAGGAGTTTTTAACATGTATGTGGTATTTGAGGCCTTGTAAACGAATATGGTTTCCTAGGGAGAAGTGTAGAGAAAAGGTCCTAGAAGCCAAACTACATTATTGTCAATTTGAGGGCGTTATGAGTAAGAACTTGAGAAGGATTAGAATAGGATTCAGAATAGAAAGTGTGGAAGGATTGAGTCTTCAGAGAAGGGGGAATAATTCTCAAATTGTAATGAGAGACCGCAAAATGGTTGTGAGTATAGATAGATAGATTTGTTTATTTTGGATAAGGGAGTTTGTGGTATTTTCTGTTTCCTTAAACGAAATAACAGGCAAAGTCGTCAACCAAGAGTGAATTGGCCAGAGGGGAAAACGTGTAGATTGAAAAGGAAAGTGGTGTGAAACACCTTAATGAGTGGTAATGTGAATTTACTACGGGACGCATCCTGGGAAGTTAGGAAGTTTAACTGCACATTGAGATGTGTGGTCATGAATTCACAAGAAGCTAGCCAGACCAGTTACTTGATTTTTCTCCAGTAATGTTAAGCCCTTTGTATTATAGGCATAGAAAAGACACATTGTTGGGGCACCTGGGTGGCTCAGTCAGTTAAGTGTTTTACTTTGGCTCAGGGAATGATCTCAGGGTCTTGGGATCCAGCCCTGTGTTGGGCTCCATGCTCTGCAGGGAGTCTGCTTCTCCTTCTCCCTCTGTCCCTCCCCCCTGCCTGTGGTAACTCAGTCGCTCTCTCTCAAATTAATACAATCTTAAAAAAAAGACAAGACACATTGTTGGAAGCAGTCACAGTGGAGTTTTACCGAACTTATGATAGGGAAAGAATAGATAGTGGTTGAACTGTGACCCTGGAGTCTCAGCTGGGAAAGGAGGGGGCTGGGGACTAATGGATGGTGAAAAAAGGTAGTACATTCAATGGTTTAGAGGTGGGAACTTGATGGATCATTGCAAAGAAGGTTCTGGCGTCTAGAGCAGTGGTTCTCATTAGGGGGGAGTTTTGTCCCCTGGGAAACATTTGGCAATATCTGGAGATGATGTTTGTTGTCGTACTGGGGAGTGGGTGCTACTGTCATCTTGTGGGTAGATGACATTCCATAGATTCTGTTAAACATTCTACAGTGCACAGAACAACCCTTAAAACAATTATCAGCTCAAACTGTCCTTAGTGCTGACTTGAGAAACTGATCTAGAGAGAGTTTAAAGGTTAAGAGGTGGTTTTTGGGAAATGGGTTTTAAAATCAAGATTTCAAGAGGCAGTCCAGTTACTAGTGATGACAAAGGTGAGTCATACCCGTGGTTTTTGAGTCTTCAGGCTCATTCTCTCAGTGGGAGAACCATAGTAGTAATATGCCTTGTAACTATATGTGTGTCATCCACATATATTGTTTATTCTCTTTACACAGCAATCTTGAGATTTAGAAAAAATATAAATGATCATTTATTAGATGAGGAACTTGAAACTCAAATATGTATTGGTCAAAGTCATACAGTCCATACAGAATTGTAACTGTTACTCAGATTTTTTTAAACTCTTAGACCACTGTTCTTTCAGTACCATAATCAGAATGCTTTTGTAATTTAATCCAAGAACCATAGACTCACCTAATTGTAATGGAAGGACATTTGTCAGTATAGTATATGCTTTGTGCTTCCTTTTATTACTTTCTTCAAATTGATAACTGTTAGAATTCTTTCTTTTTTCTGATTATAAAGCTCAGTCACCTGGATTGAAAAGTAGTCTGTAAATATTTATTTTTTTAATACATATTTTTTTAGATTTCTGCTAAACTTGGAACTAACATTGAAAGAGTTCTTCAGGCAGTCATTGAAAGAATACCACCGTAAGTATTTTGCTATTTTTGTGCTGTGTGTTTATCTTTAATAGTACAAAGGCTGTCAGTCTGATCTGTAATTTTAGATTAGACCATTCTTGTGGTGAGTGAAAATGCATTATTTATTTTTATTGATACATAGAAGTCAAGCACAGTATAGGGAAAAAAAAAGCAAACAAGGGTGATTGGGTTCTCTTCCTAATAATCATTGTAATAAAGAGACTTGAATAAATTAGCAGTTACTGTGTTTTAATACTGAATAAATGTATTTCATCAGTTTCATAAATCATCTTAAAAGAGTCATTTATTTATTTATTTTAAAGATTTTATTTATTTATTTGACAGAGAGAGAGACAGCGAGAGAGGGAACACAAGCAGGGGGAGTGGGAGAGGGAGAGGCAGGCCTCCCGCTGAGCAGGGAGCCCAGTGCGGGGCTTGATCCCAGGACCCTGAGATCATGACCTGAGCTGAAGGCAGACGCTTAACGACTGAGCCACCCAGGCGTCCTTACAACAGTCATTTAAAACTCAAGGTTGAAATAAAACTAATATAAAAATAGGCATTGTACTTGAGGAACATCTTTTTATTTTGGCTGTCACTTGGGTGACTTTCTCAGGTACTAGAATAAATTAAGCATAATATTTGATTTTAAAATAGGCATTTTATTAAGATTTTAATTTATTATGTGTATATTTTCTTTTTACTTATTTTTAATAGTCCCAAAGTGCATCGCAAAAATCCCCTGAAAGCTTTGGTATTTGATTCCACATTTGACCAATATAGGGGTGTGATAGCCAATGTAGCATTATTTGATGGAGTGGTTTCCAAAGGAGATAAAATTATGTCTGCACATACTAAAAAGACGTATGAAGTTAATGAAGTAGGAGTTCTGAATCCTAATGAGCAGCCAACACATAAACTGTAAGTAATCTGCAATAGCAATTAAAATATACTTGTATGTGTTTCGATCTCTGCCTTTCTCAGCTTGGTATGCTTAGAATGATCCCGATTTGGTAACTCAGAAAAAAACCCAAACTGATTATTTAATGCAACTAAATAGTAAATGGTCTTGCAAGAGGACTCTCATGTGTGAAGGACAGTATAAATTTGATATATTTTTATTCCTTTTGACTAGTCATAACAAATTTTATGATCTGGTGCACATTGGGTCCTATATTGATGTATTTGATGAGACAGTGAAAGAGATGGTTCTGTCACCCATATCCAAATCATAGTGGGTATCAATTTTGATATTTAATTTTTTTATAATTAGATTTTTCAACATAAAAGTAGTGAAGAAAATTTGGTAATTTTTTCCTTTCGTATGGAATTCACAGTAAAACTTTGATTAGAATCCATGACACATGGGGCTAGCAAGGTAGTGTGCATTAGAAAAACTGAATTTGAGTTCACTTACAAATACTTGAGTGCCTGCTCTATCAGTACTCCAGGTACTGATGAAATAAATCACCTGGCACATACTTGGAGCATTCTAAGGTCATTGTTTCCTCATCTGTAAAAATTAAGGTAGTAACTATATAGGTCACACTTGATAGTTTAATGTATGTCTAAAACCAGTACTATTTTGCTCATTACATTTTTTTATTTAATTGAGTCATAAAGTCTATTTTAATTTTACTCAAATATTTCCAAAGTCTGTGTTCCATCATACAGTTCGTACATTGACCATTACTGTATCTTCACTTAAGATTCTGATACCTTATCCTAAACGTAAATTAGTTTGTTATCATGTAGGAAATTTGCTTTAAAAAAAAACAACAAAAACTAAGCTAAAACTCTGAAATCTTGGGATGTGCTCTTTTCCTACAAGAGGAACATCAGATTGGTGTCAGATTTGTTTAGAGTTCACATTTTTCTGCTTGGTTAAAAATTGATCTTTTTTTTTTTTTTTTAAAGCACATTAGTGACACAATTCATTAATAAAATAGTGTTTTACACTACAAGAAGTTATTTTGTGTTTCTGCACTTAGTTTCACTATGTTTACATTATATTTTAGAAGCTGTTGTTTAATGTGCAAAGGTGGGCAGAGTCATGAGGAAGGCCGTAGACTTGTTGTGTTGCAGAGGCCCTTGATAATGGACTGTAAGGCATGGTATGTTCTTTTGCTGACAGTTTAGCAGTGAGAATTGATATGTAGTACTTACTTTGAATTAGATGAGGTTTTGTTTGGAAAATGTAATCATTTCCGGGAAAGGTAGAGCTAATTGTTGAGTATGCACTTGAAACTTTATTAAAGCAGTAAATATTTCCATATAATAATTTTATTTAGATATGCAGGACAGGTGGGCTATCTGATTGCTGGGATGAAAGATGTCACTGAAGCACAAATAGGAGATACATTATATTTACATAAACAACCAGTGGAGCCCTTGCCTGGGTTTAAATCAGCGAAACCAATGGTATTTGCAGGTGAGGAGCTCACAAATTCAAGGATGAAGGCCAGTTTATTCTCTAAATTAGAAATATTCATTTTAAATAATAGCTAATTCCAGAATACTGTATTTCTTTTAGTTTTTTTTATGTGCTATTTATGTATCAGTTAATTTCATATGTATAGTGAAACTTTATGTGGGAGATCATTTCCTACATTTTTGTAGAACTTCTTAAAAACTATAAGCTCTTAAGAAACAAGCTCTCTGATATATAAAAGAACATAGTGATATGAATTTCCTTTTTGTTTCCCTAGAGAGTAGGTCATTGCATTTGGAATATTTTTCTAGTTAGGATGTTTTCAGTACTAATTGTCAGTGGACATTTACTGACTGCCTTCCTGTTGGACTTTCTTTAATATTGTACAGTACTAGTGTAGACATGGCAGAGGATAGTGTTACCTCTTGTATGCATGACTTCACAACTTTTTAGTACTGTGTAGTGTTACAGACATTTGGAAAAGGAAGGCCTGATTGAAGGTCGTCAAGTTACTCCGTGCTGGGTATCCTCCACTTGCTTTTCTCCCTTTGTATCTGTCACGGGGAAGTATGAAGTTTGTTTACCCCCACGTTTAGGCAAAGCCAATCATTGGAATTTTGGAGGACTTGAGAGATGAGGACTTGAGGTTTCAGATGAAAAAGAATCTGATGAATCAGTAATTGTATGGTTTTTGTTGGTGAATTGAGAAAAGCAAAATTTATCTTTGATTTTAATGGATTACCTGCCCTACAGAATTCAGTGTAGCTTTCATTTCTACTTCTGTTTTTCATCTACTAAGGGAGTTTCATTTGTGGTTGTGGGATGTCTTCAACTTTTGTTTCTTGAAATGATGTATTTTTCTAATAGGCCTGATTCCCATGGTTCTTTGTAATTTTTCTTATATTTTTGCAAAAGCATAAAAACATCACTTGGGTTGTGAATCCATTTGTAAATTCATTAAGGCTTTGAAACTTGCAAGGTACTTTGAAGCCAGTGTAACTTAATACTCAGTTTCTTTAGCAAACCAATTATTGTGGTCAGTGAAATATAGGGAAGTAATTTAAAAGCTAAATGATTAATTTTGATCTTGGAAGCATTGTGTATTTAGCTTTTAGGCAGATTTTCACATGTGATAATTAGAAATCATTGTGTCCTCAGGAATGTACCCTATAGACCAATCTGAATATAATAACCTGAAGAGTGCTGTAGAAAAACTGACTATAAATGATTCCAGTGTGACAGTTCATCGGGATAGTAGCCTTGCCTTAGGTGCTGGTTGGAGGTAAGATTCTTTTCCCTGTAGGATCAAATTTTTATTAAAAAGTGAAGTTTAAGTGGTTCATTGCTCCTGAACATTTCATTTCTGAAGATAAGTTCTTATTAGTGTAAAGTGAACCAAAACAAACATCTGCCTATTTCACACTGTATTCATGTTCTGTGGGTAAGCTTTATAGCAATTTTAAATAGAATTCCAATAGAAATTTTTTTTTTAAATTTTGAATCTTATTTAATGAACTTTTCCTAGCATTTAATTATGATGTGAATTGCTTGAATGACTTTTTTTTAATGAGTTTTGATTCTACCCATCCCCCACAAAGTAACACTGCATTCATCAAAGAAACCAGGGCCCATGAGACCATAAGCATTTTGGAGTTTGGCTTTTTCTCCCCCAGGTTGGGATTTCTTGGACTTTTGCATATGGAAGTTTTCAACCAGCGACTGGAGCAAGAATATAATGCTTCTGTAATTTTGACAACCCCAACTGTTCCATATAAAGCTGTTCTTTCGTCAGCAAAATTGATAAAGGTACTGTTGTGAACCAGCATACAAGGGAAAACAAAATAAGTGTATGTATGTATATGCAGAATGCAAGAGAAACTTTTTAGTACACCATTAGCTGACTGGCTATTAGATGAAATATTTCCTGATTAGTAGCATTAAAAATTGAATTACTTTATGACTAATGATGGAGAAGCCACTTGAGAACTAATTTATGCAGTATTTATCTTAACCTGATAGAAATCTATATATTGTCAGTCTAGCCTGTTACTGAGAATAAAATGTAGAATTAGTAATTAAAATGCTGTCTAAATCCAGTACAGAAATGAAGAATATAATTTTGGTCATAAGTAGTTAATCTTATGAAAGGTGAAGTATTTATTCATCGCTACCTGGCTGTAGAAAATTTTAGATTTCAAGGTAGTGATAGAGACAGTAATCCATCTAAATGGCAGTCTCTTCATTTTAAACAAATTTTAACTTTGGTGTCTGTAAATATTTTCCAACAAGATTAACTTAGGAAACTACTGATAATGCCTTATAAAGGGCAGATTAAAATGTGCTTTTACATCATACTTTTTCTAAGTGGTACATGAGATGTGTTTAGTAGATGTTGATGAACAAGATATGTTACTTATTAAAAATTATTAAATGGTTACAATTGGGTGGTTTTTAAAATACAAAGCATGTAAAGATAATAGTCTAAGTTTTAGGAATTCTTTTTTTTTTTATTCAGCAAATGCAATTATAATAAATTCTAACATCTATAAATTAAAAGCAAATTTTAAAACACGGTAATTAAGACTTTTTTTAGCTGTTGGTGATTTTTCTTATTTTTAGGAATACAGAGAAAAGGAAATTACAATCATCAATCCTGCACAATTCCCTGATAAATCAAAAGTAACAGAATATTTGGAGCCAGTTATTTTGGGTACAATTATCACACCAGATGAATATACTGGAAAAGTAATGATGCTTTGCCAGGTATAAGTATAATACAATTTAATATAAAAGTTAATTTTAGTCCTAACAGTGGTTTCCAACTCAGGTTTTGAAAAATTTCTCTCTGTAGAGCACATTGAATTTGTAAGAAATTTTCATGAAGATCTACAACTATGTGTGTGTGTGTGTGTGTATACACACACATACGATAGAGATGTAGATATAGATGCACTTTTTTTTTTTTTAAAGATTTTATTTATTTATTTGAGACAGAGAGAAAGAGAGAGAGCACATGAGAGGGGGGAGGGTCAGAGGGAGAAGCAGACTCCCTGCCGAGCAGGGAGCCCGATGCGGGACTCGATCCCGGGACTCCAGGATCATGACCTGAGCCGAAGGCAGTCGCTTAACCAACTGAGCCACCCAGGCGCCCGATATAGATACACTTTTAAAATAATTTTGACTTTAAGAAAAATAGAACCAGAATTTTGATCATTCATGTTAATTTACTGAGTTGATATGTTAGCCCAAAGGAAAGAAATTTGATGCCTATTTATATTGACTAGCTAAAAGAATAGTTCCTTTTAGCCTTCATAGTACTTGAAATTGAGGGTAGTTTGAAAGATGACTATAATACTTGAGACTTTTGACTAAAGGGTGGGTATTCCCCATTTTGCCTTAGTTTTTGCCACAATGTAATAAATGACTTAATCCACAAATCATAGTCCTCAACAAAACTATTTGAAGTACTCTGACATGGGGCACCTGGGTGGCTCAGTCGTTAAGCCTCTGCCTTTGGCTCAGGTCATGATCCAGGGTCCTGGGATCCAGCCCCACATAGGGCTCCCTGTTCTCCCTCTCCCACTCCCCCTGCCTGTGTTCCCTCTCTCGTTATATCTCTCTTTGTCAAATAAATAAAATCTTAAAAAAAAAAGTACTCTGACATATATTGGAAAGAACTCTCAGATGATTAGTAGTGGACTTGCATTTTAATTCTGTAATCACAAACTAGAAAACTTTGGTCACTTGCTTAATTTCTTTGGACCTAAGTTTGTAAAACAAGAAATTAGAACTTTGATATTATTTTTAGTTACATTTGATTTATCATTAAATACTATATAATTTTAAAAATAAAATTGTTAGATAAAGACAAAGGATTAAAAGCTTTGGTAATAAATATAATTGAAATACGAAATAGTTCTCTCTGTATTGTATTATTTGCAAGTTTTTAGTAGACCATTAAATATTCCTTCATTTTGCCCTCTCTTTATTAGGATTTGTAAGGAAATTTTTAGGTTGGTAATTGACATCTTTCTATATTCATTGTAAATCATTTAAATAGGTTCTCATTAAACACATTTTTCTTTTTTAGGCTCGAAGAGCAGTTCAGAAGAATATGATGTATATTGATCAAAATAGAGTTATGCTTAAATATCTCTTCCCTTTGAATGAAATTGTGGTGGATTTTTATGATTCTTTGAAATCCTTGTCTTCTGGATATGCTAGGTAAAAATTTAATGGGAAATTCAGATACCTGGATAACTTTTGAAATACTGACCGACATGAGTATACTAATACTCCACTTATTTAATAATCTGTGCTCTCTTGAAGATAGTGGAGAAGGATAGAAAGGCTTGAAGCAACCCTAAAAGTGTTAGGGAGTATTCATAATTTGCTTATGGAAGAATGAGTTCCTTCCATTCATCAAACTATTACCCTTCTTTTAATTAAAAAAAAAAAAAAAAGTGTCCTCTTCATGAAGGGGTATATTCCCCTGTCTGTTAAAAATTATACGTAATTTTGGGGCGCCTGGGTGGCTAAGTCGTTAAGCGTCTGCCTTCGGCTCAGGCCATGGTCCCAGGGTCCTGGGTTCGAGCCCTGCATCAGGCTCCCTGCTCTGCGGGAAGCCTGCTTCTCCCTCTCCCGCTCCCCCTGCTTGTGTTCCTCCTCTCGCTGTATCTCTCTCTGTCAAATAAATAAAATCTTAAAAAAAAAAAAAAAATACGTAATTTTAAGAAGCTACTGTGATCTTAGTGGTACATTGTATTTGTGTGTTATGTAATCCTGGGAGCACCTCTATGTATTTGGAAAACAGAAGTACATATTTAGTCTAAAAAATGCCAGGTGCGCCCCTGTATCTGTGAACACTTTAATAACTTGGTCTTCTCCAGAATAAGTGGTTCACATTATGAAAACCATTGTCTCCTCCCCAGGAGTGCATGGAGGAACAGCCTGATAGAAGTGAAGGAAGATACTAAGTAACAAAGAACTCCATGCATAGCATTTTGGGAGTATTTTCTGTTGGGGTAAATAACTCTAGATGCACTTAGTATCCTAAAATCTTACGTTATTGGATAGCATATATTGGAATATAAGAATATAAAACGCTGTGAAGTGGGGAAAATGAACATTCACATCTGTAAAATACACATGCACCTACATGCATGTGCAGGCATATTTAATATTAACATTCGAAGAAGAGTTCCAGTGTTCAAAAAACATGCTACAGTGACCTGGAAATTTAGCTTTATGAAATGAGCTTTAGAATGAAAGAGTCATAATTGATATAAAGGAGTGTTCTTTGTGTTTGTATTGAGAAATCATTTTTTCTACTTTTTCACCCAATTTTTTTCTTCCGTGTCTTCTTTTAGACAAGAACTTAAGCAAATAAGTGGCAGTGGGGTTTAAAGTAAAGTGAACTGAGGCAGCATGTTGTTAAAAAACAATTATTGTGGGGGCGCCTGGGTGGCTCAAGTCTGCCTTCGGCTCGGGTCATGATCCCAGGGTCTTGGGATTGAGCCCTGCATGGGGCTCCTAGCTCGGCGGGAAGCCTGCTTCTCTGTCTCCCTCTGCTGTCCCCGTGCTTGTGCACTCTCTCTCTCTCTCTCTCTCTGACAAATAAATGAATAAAATCTTTAAACAAAAAAATAAAAAATAAAAGAACAATTATTGTGGTTAAAAGAATGATTACTAAGCTAAGTGTTTATAAACGTTTTTAATAAAGTCTGTCATTTGTAGTTTGCATTTGGAAACCACTTTATGAGTTAAGTGGGCTTAAAATCTTTTAGTTTAGAAACTTAAACATACTTCAGATTAAATGAAAGAACATGTTTAATTTTGAACTGTGTAAAAATAAAATAATGCCAGCTTCCAGAATTAAGGGGATTCTTACGTTCAAGATGGACCTTTTTTACATATATTCAGTTCCTAACAATAAAAATGCATCACAGTCTGTGATCTTTTAGCCCAGGCCATCGGCCTCTTGTGGACTGAGATAAGGAACAATTTCTCTTACGCCAGGTGGCAAGGATCTTCTGCAGCTGGGTCGGAAGAAGGATTCCTTTGTTATATGAAGACTGTAGTGAGGCTGCCCTGACCCTTAACTTGATGGAACTGTTTGTCCTTAAACCCCCAAGTAGCCTTTTGGAGTCCTAAAACTGTTTCCTGCATTTCAGGGTCCACTTGAATGAATAACTGTGTTTCGGATAGAGGTTAGGTTTCCATTTGGCTGTCTTGGAAACACAGACATTTGTTTAATGGTTTCTTTTGAAAAAATGAGTGGAGAAACTCTAAAATTTTGGAGCACTGAAGATTTTAAAGTTGTAAACAGGTGAAGTCTAGAGACTATGCCTAGATTTTATCTTGTATTCTGTGTAGTACTTAAGATGGTATCTTCATATAGTAAATGCTTAATGTTTCTTGAAGAAAGGATTTTAGCAAAACTAGGTAATAATATGGTTTTCGAGAGTATCAGTATCAATTTGTGACCTTCCCGGTAAAGGTTTAGAAACCAAATACTTGCAGCTCTAGGCATCAGTTTGTTTTAAAATTAAGACAGTTTAGGGGCGCCTGGGTGGCTCCGTCGTTAAGCGTCTGCCTTCCGCTCAGGTCATGATCCCAGGGTCCCGGGATCGAGCCCCGCATCGGGCTCCCTGCTCGGCGGGAAGCCTGCTTCTCCCTCTCCCACTCCCCCTGCTTGTGTTCCCTCTCCCGCTGTGTCTCTCTGTCAAATAAATAAATAAATAAATAAATAAATAAATAAATAAATAAATAAGACAGTTTAGGACTGTACATGTTCTTATCCATAATTGAAAAGACATGTAAGTATAATTAAAGTTTTCTTTCTCCTTAGACTTCAGTTTTGAGAGTTAAACCTGTTTTGATTAGCATTGTAAGCTTTGGCCATATTGTTTAATAGTGATAGCGGATGCTAACCAAGTGCTTTTATGTGCTAAGCTAGGCTCTGTTCTAAACACTGTTTTTGTATTAGATACTGTTTCAGTGCTTTAGACGTATTAACTTATTTCATCCTCAGAAAAGCCCCGTGAAGTTTCAAACCGAAGAGTAGTATATGAAATCCAAAGTCTTGTTGATAGTGACTCTTTATCAGTGCCATAGCATTTATTTAACTGGTAATAGAAAGCTAAACAGAAACCCAAACTTAATGAATCTCTGAGAAGGACCCGTTAATATATACTGTTGTCGACAGCCAGCCAGCTCTTGGGAGGAAACTTTGGGAAGAAGGTGACATTTGCCTTCCGTGTCCCATTTTCCTAGACTGGCTTACCAGTTTATTTTCCTTTCCCCTGTAAAGCATGTTCCCCTTGCTTTTGCCTTTCATTTCATAAATGTAAAAAGATGAGGGAGTTTGTTCCTCACTGTGGTCATCTACATCCGTTTATGTGAAATGTGTATTTAATATTTTGATAGAAAGTTAGATCTTTGGGTGGGGTGTATGGGGATGGGTAGAAAAAAGATGTTTTGCAAAGAAAAATCATACAGTCTCTTGGGAAGTATGTTTATCTATCACTTGGATGTTTTTCCTTGTTAGTTTTGATTATGAAGATGCAGGCTACCAGACTGCAGAACTTGTAAAAATGGATATTCTACTGAATGGAAATCTTGTAGAGGAGCTGGTAACTATTGTACACAAGTAAGTTGAATAGAAACTAATCATATAATGTGAAAGTAACCACTTTTGACATGTTTTTATTTAATTATTGATTGCTTATTTTTATTTGACAGCTACATTTTGAAAACTTAAAAGTAATTAAATTTCCTTGTACTGGGTTTTCCTTCCGTTCTTTTTCCATGCTTCTCTTTTCAAACTGTTAAATATGAAAGAATAGAATTAAAATAGTCAAAAAGAATAGTGTCATGGAAAGAAATGTTTCCCTCACCAGGGTAAGACGAAGTAGAAGAAATGGTTGTAAACTTTATGATAGATTTAAAATTGAGAACAAAAAGGTTTTTATATTCATAAAACAATTTATAATAGTGAAAAATAAAATATCCTACATGTTCAGCAAATAGATTGATAAAAATAATGTAGCACCTATTTAATAATCCTGTTAAGCTATTAAAACTTCACTGTGAAGTAATCTTAAGTGACATAAAAATGCCTATTAAATAAAAGGGTTGACATATATACACTATGATTCAAACTAAAATACCAAACATACAGAAAAATAATGGGAGGATGTATGTTTAACATAGACATTCTAAAATGTTTAACATTGGTTTTCTGTGGTTGAAGGGAAGGGCATCAAGAATGGTTTTTATGTATGTTTTTCTACATTTCCTGTAATGGTCATAATGTTATTTTTGCAATCAGAAAAGTCATATGATTCATAATAAGGGATGTTTATGACAAATGATTTCCATTTGAACCTCCTTGAGAAATCACCTTTACATTGATTATGTATCTGGATTAGAAAGGTACTTTAAATATTCATATTTAGGATATGTAAATAGTTGCATTTTCTCTCTCAGAGACAAAGCACACTCTGTTGGCAAAGCCATATGTGAACGTCTTAAGGATTCTCTTCCTAGGCAGCTGTTTGAGATAGCAATTCAAGCTGCTATTGGAAGTAAAATCATTGCAAGAGAAACGTGAGTTGAAATTCATTTTTGTTCTCTGTTTTAGAAATGATAAATGGTTAGAAATGATAGGACTAGAACTGTATTATGAAATAATATTGAAAAATTTAACTTCACATTGGCCTAAGCTTTATTCCTACTTGTAGAAACACTAATCTGATTTTTAATTCCACTTAATTGATAACTGTTACAGTGATTTACTTAAAACTGAGTGATATTATTTATAATAATATAATGGGCATGGGTTTGAGGAATTGCTTTATTTCCATTGATTTTACTGAATGATTACTGAATTTCTTGGGTAAGGTATAATTTATAAGCTAATAGCAACTGAAACTTAAATTTTGAGGAAAAAAAAAAGTTTTGGAGATACTCTTCCAAAAGACAAAACTAAATTACGATTTTTACTTGAAGCATTTAATATCACTTCTCAGATCTAGCCAAATTAGCAATCAGAGATGACAGACAGGAATGCTGTTATGTTGAGCTTTGCATTGTAGATTGATTATGTAATCTATAGTAGACATGGAAGATAGGCTAATTTATGTAGGAAACTGGTCTTTTTTATGAGAGATATGATCAGAACATGGAATAAGCTGCTCTACTAGGTAACAGTAAATGCAGGAAGTAGCATGTAGCATATTTCCTTGACTCCTGGAAAATCAGAAGTATCCCCTACCTGGAAATTGCTATTCGGTTGTAGTTTAAACCCAAACCTACATGTATTAGTAGTGGTGAAATTACAACCAACATTTTTACATAGTCTTGGGACAAATTTTATGCCTATATATGCAGTGAATTTCATTTCCTAAGACAATTTTGCTTTAGTTAATTGTTTTGAGTTTCATGAGTACCCAGAGATTAGCAGAGTAGAGTTGATAACCAGGGAACATCCTGGAAAGTACAATTTAAAACAGCATATAAGTCTAACATAATTGTGTTGAGGTTAGAAGATACCTTAGAGAAGAAAAAAAAAAAAAGATTTTTATATCTTCTTAAGGAATACATATAAATGGAACTTTTTTCAAATTTCTTCCAAATTTCTTAGAAACACTATAGAAATAGATTAGTTTGTATCTGCTTGGGTGGATATATTAAAATTATTTAGTTTGCCCTGAAAAGGGGTTTATAAAAGTAATATATTTTTTATATTCCTAGTCATTCTTAACCCACATGTGGTAGAGTTAGTAATGTGATAACTATTTTTAAATTTTTTGGAAATAGTAGTGGTAAGAACAGTTCTAGGTTGAGCCAGAAATGACCTTGTATAATTCTTATAATTAAGGTTATACTTACTCTTGAATTTGGATTAATCAAGACTACCACAAGTCTTGACCTTTTTTATTCTTAATAAAATTTATGTTGATGTTGAATCCATTTTCTATTTTATGCCAAATACATAAAAATAGATAAGAGCATTTGACCTATTTGTTTATGGCAGTTTTACTTAGGTATAACATGATTATTTAAATCTTGAAAGGAGATTGTTTTTGAAAATAAAATTCCTTTTTAAAGAGTATATTGAAATTACATAATTTTTATATAAAATTTCCTCTTTTACAGTGTGAAAGCTTATAGGAAAAACGTTTTGGCAAAATGTGTACGTATCTGCCTGTATTCTACTTTTTATTAATATATCTGTTTTCATGAGTAAAATCAGAGGGGGGTATATATTGGCTTCCATTGTTTTTACAATAACCATTTCATCCCCAGTTTTCTTTTTAAATAGGTAAATCTCAGCTTGACTGTTAATATATTCATTTTGATAACATTCTTATTTTTGTATCTTTATTTATAAAAATTTCCTTATATGAAGTACTACCCAATAAATTATTTTTGTAATAGTTATGATCAGGATAACATGTTTTATTGATCTAATTTATAAGGAGAAATTTTGAAGGCAATGACTGTGTCTTAGAGTGGGAAGAGTATGGCAATTTGAAATCCACCTCTCCTACATTGCTTTGCCATTTGTGGTCCCTTCTATTAAAATTTTTTTTTTTTTTTTTTAAAGATTTTATCTATTTGACAGCGAGAGACACAGCAAGAGAGAGAACACAAGCAGGGGGAATGGGAGAGGGAGAAGCAGGCTTCCCCGCTGAGCAGGGAGCCTGATGCGGGGCTCGATCCCAGGACCCTGGGATCATGACGTGAGCCGAAGGCAGACACTTAACGACTGAGCCATCCAGGCGCCCCCCCATTAAAATTTCTTAACTCAGTTATGAAAAGTAAATGGTGAATGCTTTTTCTAAATCCTTAGTGTCAGGACTGGCACACTTATGCCTATATGAATTTATTAGACAGCTATATGATCCAGAATTTTAAGACTTGAATCAGTAAGAGGATTGATAATTCTTCTTGACATGCATAATATAATATTGGGTTTCCTTGGTAATCTTCATCCCCATCCAAAAAATAAATAAAGCCTTTATCGTTCTTCGAAGATGTTAAATTATGATCTGCTGTGAAGGTGATAGGTAACTTTGCAGATGTCTACCTCATGGGTAATAATTGTGAGGTTATTATAACTGTATTGATGTCTGTATGCAATTGTATGATTTTCTGTGGAGTGATTTGGACTTCCAATTTTTAAAAATATTTTTCAGTATGGTGGTGATATTACCCGAAAAATGAAACTTTTGAAGAGACAAGCAGAAGGGAAGAAAAAACTGAGGAAAATTGGCAACATTGAAGTTCCAAAAGATGCTTTTATAAAAGTTCTAAGAACACAACCTGATAAGTAATTGGTGGAAAAAATACAATGAGTTTTCATAAATTAAAACTTGTGTATCTTTTAATTTTTCATAGCAATTTGTATGTTGACAACAGAATTAAAATTATTAAAATTTGCTTGTTACTTTCAGGGTTTTTAGGTTTAAATAACCGATTAGCTCTTCTTTGAAAAGTAAGGAGTGGGCAGGTAAGAGCTTGGACTTTGAAGCATATTGTCTGGTTTCAAATTTCTGTTCTGCCACTCGCTAGCAAGGTGAATTATTGCTTAAGCTCTCTGTTTACTCTTTAGTGAAGTCAGGATTATACTGTTACTTACCTCCATAGGTTGTTGTGAAGATTGGATCAGATAGTATGTTTAAAATACTCAGAAGAGTGTATGACACAGTACTGTTCAGTGAATCTTAACTATTTTGTTTTCAGGCATATTTTTTCTTACACTAAAAGGCCCCATACTTTAGATTCTATCTAGTTCAAGCTTCAGCTAAAGTGTTTTCAGAATCACCTAAGTATCAATTTGTTGTTAGCTGGAGAAATTTAGATTTATAGGAGTCAGTTATCAAATAAAGTCAAACAGCATTCTAGCTGGACATGTGCTGTCTAGTTTTTGTTAAAATTTTTATGTTTGAAACAGTTTAATACACATCTAAATTAAAGTAAGGGTAGGGGCTGTCTTAATCTTGATAATTAAGATGCATTTGGTGCAGACCGATAGGTGTTTGGTATTAGCAGCTGTTATTAATGGCAGTTTTATAATTATTGTCTAGATTTCATAGTTGAGGAGACAGAGCTTTAGTTAAGTAACTTACTTGATGTCACACAGCCAGTAAATGGCCATCATGGCTCTTCTTACCTCCATTCACCCAGTTAGTGAACAAACTAGAGGGCAGATTGTATTACAATAAGATACTTTAGCCATTGAATTTTGTCCTCTGCCTTGAATGAACTGAATGAGGTAAACGTCTTATAGGGATAAGACTATCGATATATTTTATACTAAGGTTATTACATTATGAGGTAATTCTAACTGTAAGATAGTGGGATTTACTTAAAATTGTGTATGGAGGTTAATTAGCCTGTGATTTCATCCTGCTTATATATTCTGCTCATATATCTTCCCTATCCCCTCCAGCTGTAATAGAACAGATGAAATATGAAATTCCATAACAATATTTGTATTTTGTATAGTATATTTGAAACTAGAAGAGCATTGGGGCGCCTGGGTGGCTCAGTTGGTTAAGTGACTGTCTTCGGCTCAGGTCATGATCCTGGAGTCCCGGGATCAAGTCCCGCATCGGGCTCCCTGCTCGACGGGGAGTCTGCTTCTCCCTCTGACCCTCCCCCCTCTCATGTGCTTGCTCTCTCTCATTCTCTCTCTCTCAAATAAATAAATAAAATCTTTAAAAAAAAAAAAAGGAACTAGAAGAGCATTTACATGTAATTGCTAAGACAAAATGTTCTGTTCTACCATTATTGTCAGGAGAAAGTTATAAGTTGGTACCTGGCATGAAGTATGCACCATGTGTCTACTATTTAATATTTATGCTGTATTAGTATGTGTATAATTTGGACAGATTTAGTTCTCTTCCTTTAACCTCTGACTTTAGGAAGCAGTTTTACTTGTAGTGATAAAAGTATTTTTCAAATTTTGTAGTATAAGCTTAAGTTCGCTCTCCTGACCACTCTCCCAAACAGATGATTTTCATGATACAGAGTTGTGTGCCTTCTAAGGACCTTAACAGTACTGAGATTTTTGCAAACATTACAATAATTTAAATATGAGTATTAGAGTAGCCACCATTTATTGAGTATAACATATGACAGCCATTGAGCTGAACTCCGTCGGCACTGCTTCATTCAGTCTATACAACAGTCGAGGTACAAGTACTGTTACCATCTTATAGGGCAAGCAGCTCAGACCTAACACTTGCCGGTGTCAGTTATTGACAGAGCTGGGATTCAAACGGTGGTTTCTACTAGTTCTTAGCTACCATGCTTTATTGCCTTGTGGGAATCTGATAGGCTTCTTAGTTCTTTAACAGCAGCTTAGCCTCTGAGCTAGGGAGCTAGAGTGGCCAGAAATCAGTTTGCTGAGGAGCTTGTGTACATGGGCTTGACTCAAAATAGCCCCCTAACATCAAGGGCAGTGATGCAAAGGTCTTCTAAGCTGTGTTTCAGCTGCCACATTTAAGCACAGAAATAACTAGAAATAACTAGTTAATCATGCACCAAAACAGCGTTTTCACTGTAACACTATGACTCTCTTAGATAGGGTAGTTTGTAGTAATCAGTACTTTATTACCAGGTGTGTGACTGGAAGATGATACGACTTATTTAAAGACCATTTATAACACAAGGCAATTATAACTACGTTATTTGGGATTTAAGGAACCTATTTTATACTAACAGTTTTATTTATTTTTATTTGCTGTTTATTTTAAGGAACTTAATTGTAAATACATTTCAGTCACATTTTGGGCGCCTGGGTGGCTCAGTTGTTAGGCGTCTGCCTTCGGCTCAGGTCATGATCCCAGGGTCCTGGGATCGAGTCCCACATCAGGCTCCCTGCCTGGCAGGAAGCCTGTTTCTCCTTCTCCCACTCCCGCTGCTTGTGTTCCTGCTGTCGCTATCTCTCTCTATGTCAAATAAATAAATAAAATCTTTAAAAAAAAAACAAACATTTCAGTCACATTTTAGTTAAGGTATGGAAGTAATGCTTCTCTGAGATGGGCTTGTAAGATGCAAAATATACTGAAGAAATGGGAGAATTTTTTACTCCCCACTGAGTGACTAAGAAATTATAGGTAGAATTACTGTCTTCTAACTTAAATCTCTTAAGTGCCTGATGGCAACAAAAAGTAAATACAGAATCAATACTACTAATAATGTTGGAATATCTCAGATGCACGTATTCAGTTTCACTTCTGGAAATAAAATTTAGAAAACATTTGTTTGTTATAAGCTTTATTTGAGTTATAGATAGAAAACAATATACTTTTATTTGCAATTTAATGATGCAAGTTGTTAATGGCAATCTAAGTTTACAGTAATTCCTTTTATATATACTTCATCATGTTATCCTTTTAGACATATAATTAAGGAATAAAGCTAATCATTTATGAATTTAACAATAATCAGAAAATTGTCTTCAAAAGAATTTAAGTATGTTGCTAGGTATAAAGTTCATAATTGCCAAAATACTTATATTAAAAGCATGAACCCAAGTCATTAAATAAAAATAAGAGCACATTTGTAAAAAAGTGCTATAGAAGGTGGTGCACAAAAATCATGCACTTATACATACTTTCCAAAAGGACGTAAACTGTACTTTTAGGCACTGGCATCTCTTCATATTCTCTGTTCCAACAATATATAGCAGGACTTTTGATGTCCAGATGCTACTGCAGAAAGATGACTAAGGCAACCACGTGCAGAAAAGCTTGTGTGTAATGCACAGAAAATACAAAGATTACATTCCAAAAGTAAAGGTTTGCAATGATTGTTTGATATCTGAAAGGCTTGGAGTGTCTTTATGTGATTAAAAAATAACTCTGAGAATGCCACCAGATTCATATGAATGATACTTGATGTGTAGATTCTTCACATTTAAAATGACTTGAAATTTTTAAACAAAGATTTCATTTCTGTGATGTTTTACAGAGTGGCTGTGTGGCTTCCGTACTTTATAATAAACAGCTATTTGTGAGAACCAACTACTTCTCCTAAACCTTAGTATAAAATGGACACATTCTAAATATGGAATGTTTAACATATAGATATTGGACTTCAAAAATGACAGTCTTCAAAAAATCCCCATTTTATATTGCATAGCTGAAAATTCATCTACTACTTAAAAAAGTGTTCTGTTCATTCAAGCAGAATTTTGCTCCAATCTCCTTCAATTTCCTTCTTTCATACTGTATAGTGGATCCACAAGTTTATTGTGCACATGCATTAAACCTTAAAGAAAAAAAGCACAATTCTAGTTTTATTTTAATTTGAATTATCTCTCATTTACCTTAGAAAATAGAAGAGTTTATAAGATACAATAAGTATACTGGTTCCCATCTGATACAGAATAGTTAAGTTTTATTGAAAAATGCAAATAGAAATGTTTCATAATGTTTAGTTTTAACTACCTAGCAAATAGTAATTTACAGTTATTTATGAAGCTGTAGATATAGAATGAGTACAAATTCCTTGGGAGTAGAAGCAGTTCTTGCCTTCAAAGCTTCAATATGGCAAAATAACAAATTTGAATAATGACCTGGTTAATACATTTTAATTACATCCTATAAGTCTGTTGAGTTTGATCCTCTGCACTTCTCTACCAGACTCCAGCCCAGGAACTCAGAACCGTTATTAAACTGGGATAGCTTTAAGTTCCCCAAAGTATTACCCTATCCATTCATCTGGCAAATTATTTTCCACTATTTTGACGTGTATTTACAATAGGGGTGATAACAAACTATACTGAAGGAGGTTAATAAAAAAATCCAAGGTGCCATTAAAAAGCTGAAGACTCCGTATTTAAACATAACCAAAGATTTAAACTTAGAATGCCAAAAAAGTAGAGCAGTCAATACTGAATCATTTCTGACTCCCAAACATGACAACTGGAAGCTGTTCACCTGGCAGAAATCAAGTACAGCCTCAATCTTAGGATATAAAAGAGCTAGAGATGGTTCAAGGAGTCTTTGAATCTCCCGCATTAATATACAAATTTGTGTATGCAAGTGTGTGTGCATGTGTGCATTTTCTTCTGAGGACAGTCTCTTCACCAGATTTTCATAGTGGTCCATGACCCAAAAGAGGTGAAGAGTCATGACATTTGAACCCTGGTTTTCCTTTTTGCTCTTAACCTTTACATTTCCTTTTGCTTTTAAAGTATAATCTAGCCCAGGGTCTCCTGGCTGGCTCAGTTGGAAGAGCATGTGACTTGATTTTGGGTTTGTAAATTCAAGCCCCATGTTAGGTGTAGAGATTACAAAAAAAATTTAAAAAATACAGTCTAGCCCTTTATCAATATACTTGAACTGTTCTCTATTAACGGGAATTTGTTTTGCTCCTGTTAGCTCTTATGGAAGAGCGATTTCCTCCCAATCTGAGTGCTACTATCCATTTTCTAGGGCTTTCCATCCTGTCAACTCAAAAAGTTTTCTTCAGCTTCTATTTAACTCTTTTTATTTAATATCCTTTGGGCTTCATAGGGTGATTTTACATAATTTAGTGGTTAGACTGCGGTGGTTTCATAGTCCTGTGTTCTCCCATCCATCCATCTGTCCCAACTACCCACAATTTATCAAATGCCTCCAACGTACCAGGCACACTTCCAGATGCTGAAATAATGCAGTGAACCTTTGTGAAGCTTTTAACGAAATATATTACATTTTATTTTCTCAAATCACTTAATAAGCCAACTTTTTATGATGCTGAGTCAACTACTTTCAGGAAGAGATCTTACACTTTTTTTTTTCTTTTTTTTTTTTCACTAACAGCATGTGAGACTGTGTACTTGAAGGCACTTTGGCCTGTTTTCTTGGCTGATGACACTAACTGGAAAATATAATTTATATTTACTAAAAATACACATTAAAGGGTAATTTTTATAGTGCAGAAGAAATATTTGCTAATGAAAACGATTAACCAGATAATATCTCTAAATAGAACCAATCCTATTTAAAACAGGATTTAACTGAAAAGTTTCAATACATTTCAACAACCAGAATGTAAAGAGCAGTAAAATGGGAACTGGAGAAACCTAGGAGGAGAGGGGACACAAAAACAATGGTAATTTTAGCCACTCAGTTTAGAAGATGTAACCTGTGGAGAAGCCACTGTAATTAAGAAGATCATTCTACTTGATACAATTCATCTATCATTTACTTACAGCTTTGATCATGGAAATAATACATTAGAGCTTGAAAACCCAAAACATCAGAATAAACATTAAAAATTCAACTCTATAAAGTTTAACTATACACTGGCTGTAACTTTTACACATAAGGCTGTTTCCAAACTAGAAATGCATTTTGGATGATAAAGAATTTATTATGACTTAAGGTAAAACTGACAATTTTGTATACAAGAATTTGATAGAAACAAATCATTGCTACTTAAATCATTAACAGAAAAAAATAAATTCTGAGTACTAAAACGTATAGACTTCCTAACATGTTGCCAGAAGTTGTTAAATGTCATAGATTCTAAATGTCAATTTTATGGTTCTGACTCCATCTGAATCATTCAATCTCTGTTTCAAGCTACTGGAATAGGGTCTACAAAGGATGAAGCAAAAATGTTCACCATAATGATGAGGTCTTGAAAATATACTCTCAAGGACATAAAATACAGGCTTTATATAAAATCAGCAAAAACAAAAAAATTAGACTAAAACATTAAATATTAAACTTTTCCTGCAATTTACTTCTATCTTCCAAAAGGTATATACTGAAACTTCCATTTGCAATGATTTTTATTGTTTTAGATGCAGTTAACCTAGATTTTCTTCTGGGCCTACATAATTAGAGCACATTTTAGTGATGGCAGAAGATAGGGTAGTAATGTGACTGGAATCTGAAGAACTACAGAAGGTAACTACAGGATTCATATCCTCCAGTACATCTTAAAGTGGTAAAATACCTCAATGAGAATATGGCAAATATATAAAACTATACTTACGTATAAGTTAATGAATACTCACTCTACCCTGTATTAAAATACCTTACTGTAAAATAAGGTCTGCATATAGCCCAGAATAATATCTCAATTCCATTTTTCTCCATATTGACAGGAGGCACTCTCTGACAGGCTGATAACCCTGAACCTCTCCAGAAATACATACAGATCCATATTAGAAAATACAATGTCCTCAAAAGAGCAGTGCAGCGATTCTCTCATGAATAGTCTATACTTCAAAATGTTTCAGAACAGCTTAGAATCTGGACAGATGAATTAAAAGAACAAAATACATGTAATCACCTACCCCCCTTGTGTTTTAAATTATCTTTATGTCCATACCTTTTTGGAAGCAATTATTACAGTATGAAAGCAACCCAAACAAACAAATATGATTTAGATAGCCAGAGTTTATTTCTCTTCTATGACGCAGTATAAACAGTGGACAAAAGCCCAGACACCAGATAAGACTGGTTTCACTTACCCAGCTCTGCCCACATATGAGCTGTATGACTTTGGGTGACTTAACATCTCTATTAAGCCTGTTAACTCACCTGTAAATGGGATTATAAGAATACCCACTTCATTGGATTGTGAGAATTTAAGTAAATCAAGTATAATCCATTTAGAATAGTGCCTGGTCATACAAGTATTGGCTATTATTATCTTATTAAATGTTTACTACACTAAAATGTAAACATTTTATGATAAAAATGGAATTGACAACATTTGATAAGCACAAGGGTTTACCTGAGGATTGCTGGTAGCAGAACATGGGAATGTTAAATGAATCTCTGGCATTAAAATATGTGGATAATGGGGATTCCTTTTATTAATTTTTTCAAGGAATCTATTTGTAATGAAATCTGAAAGACTACATGGAAATATATGGGTAAAACTCCATACAAGGACTCTTATTCATAACTCATCACAGATCTCTTTTACCTGTCAACTTATTTAAAAACTTGACAATATTTCAGTTTGATACTTCTGTGGCTTGGTAAAAAAAAAAAAAAAAAGTAACTTTTGATAAAAATATAAATGACTGGAAATAAGCATTTAACAGTAAGGAAAGGTTTAAGTAAATTTTGATACATCTATTTATATAGCCATTAAAAATGCATTTGAAGAATAGTGAAATAGGAAAGTGCTCACAACAGCTAAGTGCAAATATAAAACTAAGCATGATTAAAAAAAAATTTTTTTTTTTTTAAAGATTTTTTATTTATCTGAGAGAGAGAATGGGAGACAGCATGAGAGGGGGAGGATCAGAGGGAGAAGCAGACTCCCCGCTGAGCAGGGAGTCCGATGTGGGACTCAATCCCGGGACTCCAGGATCATGACTCGAGCCGAAGGCAGCTGCTTAACCAACTGAGCCACCCAGGCGCCCCAAGCATGATTAAAATTTTGATTGTTCACTATTCATCAAACTTCATTTGTGTATCATCAAGATTTTTGCCACATTCACACCATTTACATGAACTATGAATTAAAGATTTCTTTTAAATTGACGTAATTTAAATTTATATACTATTTCATGAATGATGCTGAAGACTATGAGACACATTATTTTATGTATCATTAAAAAATACTACTAGGTAACTGATAATGACACCAATTTTAAACACATCCCAATTTTAGACAAGATAGATGTGAAAAAAGATGTGTCTCACAGGCAATAAAATATGGTAACTTCTTTAACTGTCAAAATGATATTTACAGAATACAAGTTTGATCGGTTTAGTGTATTTTTTCTAATACATGTTAAATAAGCACCTAGTAACTAGAGTACAAAGATTAAAAATACATATCCATCTAATATCAATAGTACACATACTACATACTCTGTATGTGTGTATATATATATATATAGATGACCAGTTATATATTTTCATATCAGCTATATAAATACTTTATAAAGAGCACCTATTTATACAGCTTGTTTATTATGTGTGTGTATATGTGGAATTCACTCTTAAGCAGGGAATGGTTTCTAAACAGTATAGTCAAATTTTCCTTGAAAATCTCTTAAATCACCCATTACATCAAGCACATGTAGTTTCATACATACAACCCGGTACAGGAAGGTTTAAGAATTACTGAACTAGACTGCAGGGAAGAGTCAAAAGGACAAGCTACATGCAGAAGTCTGGGCAGTCAAACCCCTACTTACTTGCAGAGTTTATTCCATACTGCTCTGACACTGAACCATTAAACTGATATATGGGAATAATTTGAAATTGTGAAGATTAAATGAGATAGTGGGTGACCCAACTTACCTGCTGCTTAGATTCTAAACCATACCTTAGTGAGGAAGGTGGGGCAGGGAAACAATGAAAAGAAAATCAGAAAGTATATATATATACACATATGTGTGTTTATATATATATACATATTTCCTTTTGGGTTACTTACTCATATATACAATATGAAAGTAAGATATTTTTTATCAAATTTTGGATTTCAGAAAAAAATAGGAAACTATTTTGAAAGCTATTATTTGAGGTGAGACTTTTCTGTTCCTTAAAAAGAACTGGCTACTATGTTGGCAAAATGCTGGTTTCAATAGGCACAGTGCAGGACGTGACTCCACACTCTATTAAGTTTTAATTGTCATCTACAATGGGACATTCTCACAGTCTGCTTCTGAAATTTCAATGCTCACCTTTAAAGTATTTCACAGTTTTAACTCTTAATTCTAAAGTAGCATCTTCATCACACACAAAAATAGTTCGGGGATGCTGCTGGAAAGCAGAAACAGTCCACATGTGATTTACTCCTTCTTCTATTGCTTTGTAGAGAGCAAATGCCTTGTGTGCACCTGTTATGAGGATCATTACCTGAAAAGTCATGACCATTACATGTTAATTAATTCTTAAAACATGTTTCAAATGACTAAAAAGCTCTATTTTTTTTTAAAGAAAGATGTTAGCACCAATACTCTTCTGAAGGTAAAATAAAATAGCTACATATTTCTTCACAGTTCAAGGTATTTATTTTTGTTCTTCAAGGTAAAAGGCAAGCATAAAGTGTAACTTCTGGTTTAAGAAAGTAAAATAGTATCTTCTTATGAAGTATTACTGAATATACCATAATGCAGGTACTTAATACATTAGATACTGATGTGCGTAAGTGACCTGGGAAAATGAAGAAAAAAGAAAGAAAAGGGCTGTTTTGCAAAAGCAGAACTGCAGGTCAACAAAGAATTTACATAACTAGGAATGATATACCAAATTGCTCTAACGCAATCAATACAGTAGATATTACTTTGAAAGAGAAAGAAGCCTAAAGACTATTTCACAGATTTTATCAAAGTTGTCTAAAACTAGATTTAAAGAAGGATTAGGGATCTACTTAAATGTAAGAACTGTCCTTTAAGCACACAAGACTAAGAATACCCGTATGAATTACAGAAAATCCAAGCTGTTGGTCCCAAATTCCTAAAAGCCTATAAATATAAATCAAAGAACATGTGCAAATGTGAGTGTGTATGTGTCAGAATGAATCTTTACCATTTTTATGATTGAGAAGGGGTTTGCAATAATCCTTGAAAAAACTGATACATAGGCTTAATAGTCCTTATTTACCTCTAAGTTACTTGTTAAATGGTTGGGATTTGGTGACTGATTAGATGTAGAGAAGAAACAATGACACTTTTCAACCTCATATAATTTTTTTTTAAGATTTTATTTATTTATTTGACAGAGAGAGACACAGCAAGAGAGGGAACACAAGCAGGGGGAGTGGGAGAGGGAGAAGCAGGCTTCCCGCCGAGCAGGGAGCCCGATGCGGGGCTTGATCCCAGGACCCTGGGATTATGACCTGAGCCTAAGGCAGACGTTTAACAACTGAGCCACCCAGGCGCCCCATCAAGCTAATTTTCATGGTGAGTGTTGCTACTCACCAAAGGAGGGAATATTCAAAAGAAAGGCAAATTTGGTGGAAAGATAAATTTAAATTTTGGACAGCTTAAGTACAGGGAGTCTAAATATGGAGATGTCAGCTGGAAGTTGGAAATACAAAACGTGCAGCTTCAGGAGTACAAGATAAAGATACATATTATTATCACTGTACTGAGAGTACTTTATCTTTTAGGAATAGTGATGAAACTACTGAAAGAACGTTTCAAGGAGTGACTGCTATTGACGTATTAAAAAAAAAAAGAAAAAAGGTCATGCCCCAAAGCATACAGAGTGAATATGCAGTTCCAGAATGAAACCCTAGGGAACAACAATATTCAAAAGGCAGATGAAGAAGAAAAGCTTGGGAAGCAGACTGAGAAGGAATGCTCAGAAAGTAAGAAGAGTAATGGCAGAGTTTTATGATGGGAGGGATGGTCAACAGTAGTAGATGATGAAAAGAGACCCAATAGGATAAGACCTGCAGAAAAGATGCCGGTTGTTAGCAATGAAGAAGTCCTTACTGACTTTGGTGACTTTTAGCAAGGTAGCAAAATCAAAAGCAGATTTTTAAATTAGTTTTTCCTACGTCACCTTAAGAATAAATATCCAAAGTATTATTATTATATATAACAATTATAAAGATGTTGCAATAGTGGAAAATAATTTCTCTTTTGAAATTATCTTTAAAGTATATGACATTATCTTTAAATATACCTCAGTAAAAACAAATTTCAATCCTTTGAAGGTAAATTTAGATTTTGGCAAAGAGCCTAAAGTCAACAAAAGTCAGATTTGGTGGTTCAAGTAAATGACAGCTGTGGATAGAACTTTGTCCAACATGAATTATGAACATAATTCATTCACACTATTCCCAACAATTATTAAATACCTATTATGTGACAGGCAGTGTAAGGTGCTAGATATACATGACCTATAAACTTACAGAGATTGTAAATTAGTGAGAAAAAAGATACTAAACCAGTAAACATACAAGAACAATCAGAAATTGTGAGAAGTGCTACAAAGGAAAAGAACAGAGTGGTCTAAGAGAAAATAGAAGAAAGTAACTTTGACTATGAGGATTATGGTCAAGAAAGGTAATTCTGAAAGTTGAAAACTGAAAGGTGCCGTTTTAGCTAAGCAAGGTCTGGAAAAGTAGAGCATTTCACAGTGGTAATCAGTGTGAAGGCCTCAAGCCAAGAAGAGTGATAAAGTAGTGACTGGAGTGGTTCCTTATCTAGTTGACAATTCCCAAATTTTAAGGAAACCTATAATAACTTCCAGGGTGTCACTTCCAAGGTTATGTACAGAAGGTCCTCATTAACAGAGCTGCCAAACTGTGAAGCTGCTTCCTGATACACTAACCACTTAGAAATTTAGTTTACCATTCATGTGTACTTTCCATCTAATAATAGCATCTTCCCCACACATTGATTCAAAATTTTATTAAGTGTATCTGTTCTTAATGAAACTAAAATTGAAGAACAGCTCACATCACAGTTAAAATCACTGGCAAATGAAAATCTGTACACATTAAGCTCCTTACAATTAAAGATAAGAAAACCATTAAGTATGATGATGTGATACTTGTTTCAAAAGAATGATAGAAAAATCAAAGCACTAGGGCCCCTGGGAAAATAATGAAGTCCTAGAATAGTTTTGCCATAATAATTTTCTTTGTAGTCATGCTGAGAGTGAGTACTTTGAGCTGAGTGACATCATAAAATTTTCCTGAAAAACTGACCAAAAGAAAAAAAATCAGTATCTTAATAACTCTCTGTTCATTCTAAGAATTAGCTTGTTACATTACAAATTAGCAAATAAATCTTGTTAAATGTAAGAAATCTATTTGCATAACTTTCAGTTTCATATTTTAGAAATACAATTGCTCTAAAATCTTTTTCAACTTAATTACTATGGAATTTCAATTCGTGAAGGTCTTTCTTCACATACTGATGATTTTTAGATGAAAAACTTCATTTTGAATGACAGTTCTATTTGTATGTTCAAGTCTAGACATATTTACATTAAGATACATTACTTATTCATCATAACTTGTCTGAATGCTTTCCTCTGAACCTGTCCCATCTTGTTATCAGGAAGGAATGGAGTTTCCATATAATTGAGCCACTTAGAATCCTGAGCTGACTATAATTTGTTCTGTCATTCTCAGGGAAGGAAATGAAAGCCCAATTAAAAATTTAAAAATTAGGCAGGATATATTGTTCAGAGTACTTGCCTTCTTAAGTATACCAAATTTAGAACAGATTCAGCCTTAAATGGGTTCTTTTTATGCTGGAAACTAACTGGCTATCCTCCCACAGTCAAGAAGTATTTTACACTAAATTATCCTGAGCCTCCAAAAACAGTTTAACCAGCATTGCATTTTTGTTACAACAGACCTTTCACCACACCATTTCACTTAAAAACAGACCATTTGATCAGTATGATTTTAGGAACTCAAACTGAGAAGCAGAACAGGCCAATGTAGCAGTATTCCAGAAGGGGTGGTGCCTAATTCTTAGCTCCAAAAGACTTAGTTGGACTCTAAACTTGGCAATGAGACAGAAGTCATTGAGAGCTCGATAACAGTTTACCTAGTGAATAGGATGTAACAAAAATTATTTGGTGCCATAATTCCTCCAAAATCTACAGATAGCAAAGAATATTGAATTCTTACTTCTCTTGCATCCATCACTGTCCCCACACCAACTGTTAGAGCCATAGTTGGCACCTTCGATAAATCTCCATCAAAATATTTAGCATTTGCCAAAATGGTGTCCATTGCTAGAGTCTTTAATCTTGTCCTTGATACTAAACTGGATCCTGGCTCATTGAAAGCGATATGACCATCTGGACCAATTCCTTTTAAAAGAAGTATACACACACATAGACGCATAAAATAAATAAGATTTCTCAAAGTTCACCTTGTTTTTAAGAGCAAATAGCCATATTCTAATGCTGCATTAAATACCTGTTCCTGTATTTGATTCAACAAGTATTTCAGTGTATTCCATATGCTTAGCACTGAGCTAGCATGAATGTAACTGACACTGCAATCTAGCACACATATACACACATACAAATGTAATTAAAAACAAGAACTGCATGAAACAATACTTACCCCTGCTAGGAGTCATTCTATTTCATTAGCAAAACATACAAAAGGAAAATACAGAATGTGAATGACTATACTGATTTCATAACCTAATAATGGGTGACAACCACAACCTGAAAACACTGCTTTAAAGAGACCCACTGCTAGCTCCAATATTCTAGGACTGCCTCTAAAGTATAGATAAAAATATGACATTCCTTATTTGAACGAAACTGGAAGTAAATCTTTTTGTAAAATGAAGAATCCTTCTATGGCATGAATAAATCAAGTTTTACATATGTGTACCCTACTAGCTAGTCAGAGTTCTGACAGCCTCAATGAAAAAATAAATCCACAAGTTCTGAGTCAAAATACCTGTTATATTTATACTCTGCATTTTACTTTAATGACAGATATGCGTATTTTACTGACTCTTAGCCTATAATTCAAACCAATTTCTCCCAGATTACAATAAAGTAAAATATGACAAAGAATAACCTGGTTTTGATGGAACAAAGAAGAAATGAAAATCTTAGGGAGCAAATATAAGCTACCAAAGCACCACATTCTAGGAATTTTTAATGTGGTGACAAAGCCTGACCTACATGTGGTTATTATGTATGGATTTTTCCATTGGTGTATATGTATCTGCCTATAAATATAAGTTTTTAAATTATAGATATGCATTTCTTTTCAGATTTGTAAAACTACTGTTTCTCCTCTTAAATATGTATCTGTGCAAATATTTATATTTCTCTATGTATGTATAGAGAAGAAAGGCTGGGACCAGGAAAATAAAAGTTCCAGAAAAAACAGGGAAGTCCTCAAGGATCAACATTAGTGTTCTAACTGGTATTGTGGGTCATACAAAAGTGTAGAGTAAGGCTGAAATTATCAGCAGTGGTTCAAGACAGAGAAGGGTCAATATATTCCCTTACTGACCAGAAGTAACTATTAGAAATTGAGCTTCCTGATATAAATATGTCTGGCACATTCTCATTCAGTCTTTAAGTCTAAACTAATATATTTACACCTTTAGGAAACATCTCTAAAACATCAGAGTCTGGATTACAGGCCTTCCCTGTGTTCCTACAGTTCTGTGGGGTAGAATATAAATTTCATCGGCGTAAGGACTTTCTCTTAATTACTATACCCTTACCCCTTAGAATAATACATGACACATAGGAGGCCCTCAATAAATAATGGCTGAATAAATGAAAAGATGGTTGCTATTCTTTGGTATGCTCAGTATAGTTTTTCTCTTCTCCTTCTACCTTGCTCTGCTCCCCTCACAATGGAGGGGACCTTTATCTACTCTGTATCTCTCTGAGTCCGGATGATTGTGGTCTAGTGATAAACACTTGTCCCAAGCTGAAACAGTCAGAATTTCAGGAAATTCTGAAACCTGTGTGGGGTGGAGAAAAGAAGGAGGGCATCTACAGCTGAGGTATCTGATGATAGCACTGCAGGAGAGTATCCATAAGTTCCTGCTTTGGAGATTTGAGGCTCCTTGGTTCTTGTTCTTCCACAGACTAGGCTCTTTCAACTCTTCTAACAATTCTGTGTGTTAGCCCAGAATCATTCTAGTTAATTCACTTTTGGTCCCAAAGTAGATTACAGTTACTTGCAAACCAAAGATTCTAATCATGTACCCAAAGGAGAGGGTTAAGGTTTTCCCCACAGTCTTTTTATTTTTTTAAAAAACAGTATCTTAAGATAATTTTAAAGTTAATAATATCCTTAGAGTTTATAAAATTTCATATTTGTGTATTTTATTGCTGGGGGTGGGTCAGGGATTGCATGATTGCAATCTTTTTGTAAAATGAAAATTGCAAGTTGATTGCACTCTACTCTTTCTTTTAGCAATTCTGTCATCACAGGGAGAATGAGAACTTCTGGCAGTATATATTTCGTTTTTCTTTTCTACTGAGGAAAGGGAATTCCTGTTCTATTTCCCAGGAGTAAGACACGATGGATTCACAGTCTTGAGCTCTTCTCATTCTACTATTTCCAGTTTAGAGGGGAAGAATAGGAAACCCCATTTTGGCCTCAAGCCCAACCTGAAATCTCTAATCCAACTTTACCTTTAATAAGGCTGATATTTTGATCCCATTTGGCTCAGTTCTTAAGTGTTTTTATTAACCAACAAACCCTGGAACAAAAGAAGGGTAAGTGATAAGACCCAAATACCAAGCCTCGTCTTGAAAATCCAATAACAAATCTAGATCAACAAAGGCAAAGAATCAAATGAGATTCTTGCATGAGTATACATCCAATAATAGGGTACTCCAAATAGGAAAAAGTTCAAAGAAAATGCAATAAGCTAACCCTTCTTCCCCTATACAGAGTAATTATGTCTTTTGGATGGTAAATATAAAATGGCAGACCCTGATCATGACATGACTACAGTGAAGATGTTAATGGAAGAGGCAAGGAAATCTTATTTATTGACTGACTGATTGATTGGTCAGGAGAAAATGTCTACAGGAAGCTTAAGACAAAAATTGGTTAGAAAACAAAGTAAAGTTCTTTCTAGTATAAGAGTCAGTGATACACACACATAATTATAATTTACAATCCATCTGTTTCAAAGGGAAAACTAAGGTGACCTACAGTGAGGAAATACACCAAAAAACCTAAGCCAAAAAGAAATGAGAAGTGACTTAAAACTATAGGAAAAGAAGAAAGTTCTAAGAGAAATCTTTGATGAGGGATATTCAGGCTTAAACACTACATTAGGCTGTAAATACTTCCTGGAAAGCAGACAAAGGGAGAAAATGGAGTTTAAGAGTTCTTAGGTACCCCCACCCAAGTAAATTCTATTTTCTGGCATAGAATCCCCAAGGGATTTGTCACATGGATCCTTAGGTAAGGCAAATAAATTAAAAGGAAAAAAAATATTTAAATGAAGTAAAAGATATTTTTCATTAAGCCATTTTTAATAATGAACCTCTATTAACTATCATGCCTTTTTGTATAATGGTAAATGAGTAAAATATTTCTTGATATAACTAAAATACAGATACATTAGGTATAATTACATTACAGTAATTAGGTATACATTATAGTAATTCTACTTGATTTTTGTATGGAGTTTAGAAAACCTAAAGAATGCATGGGTAGTGCATTCCTTAAACGTTCCCAAATTACCCTTAATATTGGCAAGTACAAATAGTAATTATTTCAGAATTGAACCATATGGACAAAACTGGAATACATATATTTTCCAGGAATACTGGAATTTTATTTAAAACATAGATAACTTTCTATTTTGAAAAGTGAAACAGTCTAGCTTAGATTCTTGCTCAGATAAAACCATCCCATTTACAAAATAAAGTAAATGATATTGGCTCTGTTAGGTACAGAAAAAAATTTCCTCAAAGAGAAAATCTCAATATTAACCATTCCAAAACTTGTGAGAATTCACCATGTTATAACGTGTAAAATGCTTGCATAGTGGTTGGTGTGTAACTGGTACTCCATTAAGTGTTATTCAGTCTTCTCTTTCTGAACTGTAGATGATGAAATAATTGTTCCTTAGTTCATTGAATTTCCTGCTTTTTTACTGAATTACTTCTAAGGGTATCCAGTGAGATTAATTCCTGTTTTACAAATAACTCAATTATACTGAACTTCAATAAACTTCCCAAGGTCATACAGATAATAAGTGACCCAAACAGAATGCGAATTCATGTCCCATTTTCCCCAAGGGCAACCAACCACCACAACTATATCTGGCCACCTCAACCATCAGTCAGCCTCAATACAGCTCTACTGAAGATCTAATTCATATACTTTTAAGCAGTCTTTTAATAAATATAAGATATATCTGGAGAACTTAATTTAGAGCTTTAGTTCATTTAGTTGAATACTAAGAACTTTGGCAAAAAGCATTTTGGTTTCAGTTTCATTGCTGTTATACTATTCTTATGGTAATTAATTAGCTGTCTCAGGCTTCATAATGACGATAGAAAACCATATTGTCATTACAAAGAAATTTCCTATTTTCAGTGGTACATTATAAACGCACACATGCATGTAGATATATATAAATTTCAAGTGGAATTTAGCCAATTAAACATTTATTCATGTGGAGTTTATAAAGACAGTTATACAGCTTAGTTCACATTAACTAAAGGGTGATGATAAAGTCTCACATCAGTCTTAACTGATTTTTTTAATGAGATGAAGTAATTTAAGTGATCAGTACAGAAATGCGAAAATCCACTGTTCCACATGCAAACTTTTAGGGATTTAACCCTGTAATTTGGTAAGAAAGCTGGGTTGGGATTTTAAAGAAATCATAAAAGATAATTATCATTCAGGAAAAGAAACATCACTCATTTTGAAAGATGTGGTAAACTGTTAATTCTAAAGAGATAATACAAAAGAGTTTAGCAGGTATTGGAACTTATTTCTCAAGACATAATTTAAGCAATTCTAACTTGCGACCTTAATATTTTTTTATGAAAATAAGGTAAAATAAAAATCAGTAGCTGAATAAATGGGTATTACAGTTACAGATGTTCCCTACATTACACAAAGGTAAGATTAATGAGAAAATGTTTTACGTACCTCCAACAAAAAGGTCAATTCCTCCAGCTTCTTTTATTTTCTTTTCAAAAGCATCACATTCTGCTTGTAAATCTGCAGCATTCCCATCGAGGATATGAGCATTCTTAGGATCTATATCAATATGCTTAAAAAAGTTATTCCACATATAAGAATGGTAGCTTTCAGGATGATTTCTGGGAAGTCCTAAATAAAAAGTTAATAAATAAAAATGTAAGTATTTCCAGGAATAAATCCAAAGTTTACTTTTCTGATTAAGCCATAAATGCTATTTAAAATATATAACCTTTCTATTCCATATCCAATGGATATCCAAATTAAATCCAATTTAAAGGCATTTTTATGTGGAATACATGGTCATTATATGCCAGGCGTTAATCACCTTACATGTATGTATTAATTCAAATGATTTATATAACATCTATGGAATTACTTTTATCATTCTTATCTTATAAGCAACAAAAGTACAGAAACATTAAGTAACTTTCCCAAAGTCACACAGCTCATAGAAAGACTGGAATTCAAACACAGAAATCTAGTTCACATGCATTTAATCACTGTACTCCACTTCTCAGGCACAAAACTTCTACCAATGGAACTGATTTACGTATTAATTTCAACAATAATTAGCCATACATCTGAAATGTTGGTCCATGTTTCTCATCTATTTTTCCTATATGCATGCAAAGTATACTGAATCACAACAATTCTTTGGCTATCACTTAGGCTAACATTAAAAATGTATTCCTATGTTCAAAGTTTAAAACAAGAGTTTATTCGCATCACAGATCTTTCCTATTAAGCAAGTTAACAATCAATTTGGCATAAAAGCTTCATAGCCACAAATATAAATATACTTATATTTGAAAAATCTTTATTTTACTAATTACTTTTACATATGTGGTGCTCTATCCCCACAACAACACTGGTTTTAACTTTGCCTTAAGGGGACAAAAAAAAAACCAAAATGTGTGACGTACTGGCTCAAAGTTGCATGATTGGTAAGTGGCAGAGCCCAAGAATGAATACAGATCTTCTGATTTCTAGTCCCATATTCCTCCACGATATCGTGCTGGCATCACAAAAATATAGATTTTTTAAATATAAACTCCCAACCTCACCACAAGGCTGTACATTATCTTCTAATTATATTACATTCAAAACATAAATTCAAATAACATATTAATTCTTAAAATATATTCATTTTATTTAAAATATAACATATCCAAAAAAAATAAAATAAAAAAATAAAATATAACATGTCCAAATAATATATTCAAACAATATACTTACCTACATATTCATCCATGTTAAAGGTCTTCACATATTTAAAAGAAAGGTCTCCATTCTTATGATATTCTATTAGTTTTTTATAACATCCTAAAGGTGTACTTCCTAAAACAGACAGAGAGTCCATTTTCTAACGTAACATGAAAAACTTATTTTTTTAAAAAAGTTTATATTTACTTTATTCTCTTAATGATATTCTCTATTTCTAATTTACTAGGGAAACAATGATTAATTTAAATACATATTCAATTAACAAATGTATTTTGAATTATACATACATTTGCAAGGTACCTTGAAATCTTAGTAAATTAGAATTTGCTGACTAAAACTAGAAATCTGTCAATAGAAATTATAGTTTGGAAAATTATTCTAGAGTTGTTCAGTATTTGGAATTAATGTATATTACAAGATTAGAAACTTCTAGAAAGCACATTTGAATTAAAAGAAAAATAAACGCCTCACCTTTTGAGTAAAAGCTTTTATAGAGAAGGATTTATATCATATAAATGAAATATAAAAAGATCAAGTTGACCATTTAATGAAATCAAAAGGGAAACCAGAGCTAAATTTAAATACTGCCTCTACTTTCAAAATAGACTCAGAAATTGGCAAGGACTGTTAGAGGAACATTAGCCATTATGATTTTAACTGGAGGTTCTGTTTCTTATTTTGTGTTATTTTCAGCATATATCAGCTAAAATGTATGAAGTAAAATGACCTCTGGGAGATGGGATCTTGGCTTTGGATATTTTATCTGATTTTATTGTTTTATAAATGTGATTCTTTTACATGTTTTATAAAACTAAAATCAGTTTGATAGTGCTTCTTGACATGGCACAATAAAGATAAATAAATTTAGCCACTTGTAGATGGCCTCCATTTTTAAATTTGCTGTATTTTTTCATTTTAACTACAAACTGGAAGGTTAGAGATTGACTGCATTTTTTTTTTTTTTTAAGATTTTATTTATTTATTTGACAGAGACAGCGAGAGAGGGAACCCAAGCAGGGGCAGAGGGAGAGGGAGAAGCAGGCTTCCCGCCAAGCAGGGAGCCCGATGTGGGGCTTGATCCCAGGACCCTGGGATCATGACCTGAGCCAAAGGCAGACGCTTAACGACTGAGCCACCCAGGCGTCGCGATTGAATGCATTCTTAACAAGAGATCTGGCTCTCCCTATCCTGGCTGGAGTATTGATTAATTCCTAATATATCCACCATCACAAAACAAAACATCTGCACACAAAATTTCTACTCAAGTGGCAGACAGAGGTATGACAGAACTAAACAGTCTTTGGCGAAAGAAAAAACAAAAAAACAAAAAAGGAAATTCTATAGTAGTAAAAAGATTGCCTTTCATTTGAGATGAAAGAATAATACAAGTGGCTATAAATAATAAATATAGGTTCAGAGAACAGCAGACTAAAGATTTTTTTTAAAGCTAAAGCAAACATACTGTTTTAAATTATAATAATTTATAAATTTTACAATTCCATCTCAAAGAACTATAACCCACTAACATAAGACCTATCTTAAAGATGGATAAGTGTGCTTTTCCTTCTTTTGAGAAGCATAAACAAATCTGTGTTTGTTTCAATGTTAAGAGTTTAATTATAGGACTCCCTCGATTTAAGAATATATGAATAAAAAAGGTGAGGAGTCACAATGGTGAAGACAAAAAAAAACACATTCATTTCCTACTTTTTAATCCAGTGGCTGAAGAAAAAAAAATAAAGATACGGTACATGGTGCACTGGTTAAAGAAACTTCATTTTAATATTTGCTTTGCAAAACTTATTTACTAACATAACTACTACCAAGTGCTTACTATGATTCAGATGAAAGAAAAATTAAAACTGTTTCTATCCTAAAAAACCTCACAAGATAGGAATAGGCAAATAATCATAACAAAAATATTATAAATAACCTATAAGAAGTCTGGAGAACTGTTGTAAATCAAAGAAGAAAAGATTATAGTCTTGTTTGTTGAAGGAAGGATATCCAAGAAGATGACATTTCAACTAAGTCTTGAAGAAGGGGTAGAATTCCAATAGTTAAAATTAGGGTTAGGTTGTAGTTGAGAACAAAAAAAGATGGGGGAGGAGGCCGAGAAATGACATTTGTATGTTTACCATGTGCTAGATGCTATATACTGGTATTTTTATACATCAGCTCATGTAAACCTTGGGAAATTGGCATTATCTTTCCCATTTTGAGAATGGAAAAACTGGGTCAAAAAGATTAAGGAATTTGCCAAATATCATATGGTAATGAAGCCAGAGATTCAAGAGATTTTGTCTGGTTCCATGGCTCATGTAGTTTTCATTATGTAACGCACTAGCAACATGATGAAAGTAAAGCCAGCAAGGTCAGGTCTATTCTTTGAACTACAAGTAGTCTAATTTTCCTATCATGATTCAGAGTAAGAGAATCAGGGAATAAGTTTGGGAGGCAGGAAGCATGCAGGCCCTTACATGTGAAGCTTGTTAAGATCACATCAATAAGCACTGAAAAGATATTCTCCAGAAACTGTGCTTGGTGGAGGGATAATTACAATACAGCATGCTACATACAATTACATAAACATATGCTCAAACTTCAAAAGCAAGGAGGAGAGAGCGTGATTAACACTGTCAATGGTCAATGAAGGAGGAAAGTGGAAAATGTCAATGAAGGTTTTCCAAGATACGTCACTGGCAGGTGCATTATTAGCAGTTAAACTATCCTAAAGTAAGCAAAACTTGTAGATCTAAATACACAAAAGTATGTTTTAAGACTGCTTGCATTCATCACTTTGAAGACTTTCTGCCCCCAAGCTAAAATTACTGTTTATTTCTACATCATAATTAAGACAGAGTGATCAAAGCAGCTAGCCTGGTTGCAGCCTGGGTTTACAGTATGCAAACTGATACAGAGGCCATGTCCAACCATTGAGGCTCATGTATAAAAAATGTGGGTGTTGATGCTGCCAGTCTGGTGTGTACAGTTTTTAAGTCCCTCTTTACCATTCTCACCAAGATCTACTGCCCTGGACCAAAGACAAATAGCAAGATAACAAACAAACAACTTCATGAGCTAAACAATACCTTTCATGGAAATTACACAAGTGGAAAAAAGTATAATTGTAGCTTTTATGTAGTTAGCACATATGGGGGGGAGGAGCAGAAGGAAAAAAATACTGTTTAAATAAGACACACTTATGGGAACCTTAAATTTATACAGTATTTACAGTACGTAAGGGAGTGGCACAAACACTGCCTTATTTGAGCCTCAAACAGCATTATCGGCTATTATTATCCTTATCTTTCTTAAAGGAAAGGAAACCAAAGATTAGGGAGGTAGAATAAATGCCTTGCAGTCACCAAGAAAGTAAGTAGTAGCTCTGATTCCAGGTGCAATACTCTTTACTGTGGAAGTCAACAATATCAAATTAAGTGCCATGAAAAAAAAAAAAATTAAGTGCCATGAGATCAATGACACTACTTGGTTAATTTTTAAGAAAAACCTTAACAGGGAACTAAATACAACAAAACGTGCAATTCATACTTAGGTTTACTCTGTCATGAAGACATACCAGTCTTCAATTTTTCAGTCATAATACTTCTATAATAAAAAGAAAATAAACACAAATTATAAAAGGCTAATAAGATAATAAAAGTATATGAGGCGGGGGGAAGTAAAATGAAGAGACAAGAGTACATAGTTCAGATACCTCTTAACAATCATTAGAAAGGCTAATCTACTAATTAAGTATATGAATAGTGAAAGTAACATCCTTAAAAACAAACAAAAGATGACTAGATAAAGGTACAAAAATATTATGACCATCACTTAAGTTAGGATATTTCCTTTTGCATTTTGGAGTGGAAAGTGATGTATAATTTTAATACAAGAAATTTCCTTTTGCATTTTGGAGTGGTAAGTGATACATAATTTTAATACAAGAAAACAGTAATGAAACACAGATACCAGATAGTTATATACGCATTTCTGGCTCTATATACTAATATGTTCATTCAGTGATATGGCAAGAAATAAAGGGGAAACATATTTTACTAAAAGAAACCCTTCCATCCCATGATTTTATGTACCTAAAATGGGGGGGCGGGGGGGAAGGTGTATTACCTGTTGGTAAACCCAATGTAAAGTATCTGTCCTGTCCAGGTTTGAACTGAATGATGCGATTACAGATGTATTTGGCTGCCCACTCACTAGCCAAGTCATAGTTATCAAGAATTACAAGCCTCATTATGGTGATGCACAGCTTCCAGGACAAGAAGTTCAAACCTGAGAAAATTCCATTGTAGAGCATTTTAAGTAATTTACAGACACTCAAACATAAGTGTTTATGATGACTGATGACTTTAAAAAGGACATCACTTAAAAAAGACATACTTATATACAAATACAACCTGTACTTTTAAAATAGTAATAGCCTTTCTCTTTTGAACAGACCTTGGGTTCTGAGCAGTGGCCTACGTAATTTAGGTACATACACAATCTTCTGAATTAAATATAACACCCACTTTTAGATGAGGAGAAGAAGTCACATAATTTGACTGAGGTCACACAGTTACTAAATGACAAAGCCAGAATTCATATCAAGGCAAACTTAAAGTTTTTATAAGCCACGACACTACACTGTCTTGACAGGGATGTTATATAAAGCAACATAAAACAAACCTAAAGGCAAACAAAGCAGTACTCATTTCTTGAATGCAAGTTAAAGGGAGTAATGATACTTAGCAACCTCTGGGTTACTTACTAAAATCCAGAACTCTCCCTATAAATACTGTAATAACCAAACCTCCCTTTTGTTAAATGTTTTTGTAAAAATGATACCTGCACTTAAAAATTTTTCAATATAGAAAGGTGTAAGAGAAAAAAAAAATCAACTCAAATCCTACACTCATAAATAAAAACTATTAGGCATACAACATTCTAGATGTCTATCTAACGTGCACACATATAAATAGAATGTATAGAAATAATTCTCAACAATGAGATTCATACTAGACATGCTGTTTTTAATAAAAAGCATAATATTTAATTCTTCCTGAATTTAAAAAAAGAAAAAGTGAACTAAAACTGCTGATCTCTGAAAAAAAAAATTCTTCATAAAAAGCAATTTTAGTTCCTAAAAGAGTAATCTAAGGTTAAGACAAAATATTGAGATCAGAGTCATTTAAAAACTATGATTCCATTTTAGACAATGTGGATTGACCTACTACCATGACTCACAACCCTTGATTTCTGTAAAATGTATTATTTTTATATTGATAAGATTTGTAACATTTACACTGTATCCTAATTCCCAGATTTTAATTCTTAGTTTCATATTTAAATGGATCTGTCACCCACACCAATCCTTTTACAAATGGCTTCAGCAGTCCTGAGTTTCTATACACTTTACATACAAAAATAAGTCAAATTCTTGAAATTAATGGGAATAGGTCTTATTACAATGAATATATGAAACCTAAATGATATCCTTAAAAACATAAAGATTTAGAATTCTGGCATAACAAGAAATTATGATCACCGTGATTTAAAATTCTGGCACAGTAACGAGAGACAAATAGCATTTACAGACAATAATCTACATAGGAAGTCATAAATTCACTCCAACACAAATGGACTTGGCCTCTATTTAAATTCATTAATGATCTAATGCCAGAAACAATTTCAAAGTTACACTAAGAATCAGAAACATTTCCTGGCCATAAAGAGATATACTTAACTGCTAATAAGTATGGCCATCAAGAGATATACTTACTTCTAACAAGAATATTCAGCAAACTGATTATTGATAAAAAGAAAAAAGAATTGTAAGGTAAGGAGGAAGAGCATTAGAATTTCCAAGTATCTTCTGTGTTCTGGGCACGCTATCTCTTTTTCTCAATTCAACACACTTATGAGGGCCTATTAAATGCAAGCACTAAGTTGTGTAATCACAAAAATGATTTAAGATAGGGGCCCTACTATTAAGGGCTTAGAATCGCTGAATAGTCTCTGGGGTAAAAATTATCATCCTCATTTTTCAGATATAGAAAACTGTAACTCAGAAATTTATTGCTAAAGTTATAAAGCTATTAATGGGAGAGGGTCTATCTGACTGAAAGACCCATGCTCCAGATGTGCCTTAAAAGAAGCACTTAGGATGCCTGCTAAAAATATGGATTCCCAGGCCCCTCTCACCGGACATAAGTGTTTCAACAGATGTGAAATGGGATCCATGGAATCTGCACTTTTAGAAATATCATAGATGATTATTACAATCAGGTTAAATTTTGAAAAGAACACCACAGGAAGAGACTTCATTGCAAAGAAGTTCAAGTTAATCTCAGATCAGGTACAGGCAAGTTTTGTTTGTTTTAAATTCAGAGTACTCAGACTTCATTACACAAGTCTCAAATGAATCATTCCACGCAGAGGAAAGCAAAATGTTTTGGTCACATTTACTCAGATTAAAAAATGTGTTTTTGCCAATCCTCATAGATCCAAACTGGTGTGGCTCTGGGCAATTCTCTGGCATCACAACCACATAGCGCTCAAAAAATGACACAGCCCCCCCCCCCCCCCCCAATTCCCTCACCTTCCTCTGGTGCTGATTCATTCTGAATGTGCATTAACTTGGAGAATGCGCTGCTGAATACAAATCTCAGGACTCTGGAGCAGGATGAGAACTTGCACAAGACTTAGGTTGCACAGTCAGTCTAGGAGCTACACTAGCATCTGAACTTCAGAATTCCTGCTCTGAGCTTTTTTTCTACACCTGACCTGAAAATGTCTCTGAAGTGCAGGGCAGGGGAGCCCCATCCCTATGTGGGGCGAGAAGCAGCAGAGAAGGCTGTGGTCCCTACCTAGAAGGCAAACGCCAGGGCTGCAAACCCACCTTAGCTGCGTGGCTGCTGAGCCCAATCACTCCGCAAACTATAACGAATACAAATGAGGGTGACTGATACTGATTTTTAACAAGCGTCAGGAGAAAGCCGTCAAAAGAGAGGAAGGGATAGGAACCTGCTCCCGGAGGCCCAGTTTCGAAGGGCACCAGCAGCCACGCGTCATCCTTAGCCCCGCCTCGAAGCTCCTGGGACCCCAATCTGTCCTGGCCGCACGTCCCCGTTTCGGCACAAAGCCCACCCCAGGGGGCAATGACCAACCTGTTCTCCGCCTGACTCCCCTTCTTGGTCCCCAGCCCGGACTCACCTGCCGACCCACCCGCACTTCCGATGTTGGAACAGCGGAAACAACCAGCACCCAGCAACCCGGAGCCGGCGTGTGGAGCGCAAAGCCCAGAGACCCGGATGTAAACCCAAGGCGCAGAAGGGACCGCGGCGCAGCCCGCGGGTACTGCGCATGCGCATGCCTCTAGCTCTATAGGGATGAGCTGTGCGGAGGTTCTTAAGAATTCCGAGAGGCAGGAACCCTTTCCTGCACGGGAGTTTCCAGTTCCTGGGCCATCACCTTCCCGCCAGTCTTTTTATCAACTCTCAGAAGTTGAATTGAGGTAGATTCTTTGGGTTTATGAAATTTAGTATGTAGGACTGCTGTGCTCATACATAAGCATTACTTAAATTGTTGCTTATAATAGCAATATGAATTCATCTTTATCTCTAAGCTTTTGAATGTTTACTAAGTGCCTTTTATCAATAAGCTCATCAAAGTTAAGTTTGTTACATGCTGCAGAAAAGCAAAGTGTATACCCTGGGAAGCCTTGGAGGGGCTCCCTAGGAATAAACCTAGAAGGAATAAACACTAGGGCAGAATTCTTCCTCTACCCTTCACCGTCTTCCAGCTGGCCTAAGAATTCAATATTCATGACCTAGATTAACAGGAAGAAAAGACACAAAGTTTTATTATCCATGCATAGAGGACCAATAATATATTGAGACACAAAGAAATGACCAAATCAGGCAGCTTTTATACATTTTAGACAAACACAATAAATTTGTGAGGAATTTAACTGTAAGGAAAACAGGCATTTGGGAGCTTACCAAGGGGAATTTAGGCTGAGGTTGTAGATTAGTAAAAATGTAACAAGTTTTATTTCTACAGCTTTCTCAACTTTAAAGTCTCTATTTCTGGTGATAAGAGTGTCTTTTTTTTTTTTTCTTTTCTTTTTTTTTCTTGAAAGAGAGCTTGATCACCAGCAAGAGGGGGAGGGAGGGGCAGAGGGAGAGGGAGAGAATCCCAAGCTGATTGGTGCTGAGCTCAGAGCCCTTGGCAGGACTCCATCTCAGGACCTGGAGATCATGACCTGGAGGGAGATTAAGAGTAGGAGGCTTAACCCACTGAGCCACCCAAGCACCCCTGGAGTGTCTTTCCTTAGTGCAGGGAGGGTATTTTTTATGGAGGTTGGTTTCCTGCTTTTGGGGTGACAGGAGGGTCTCAGTATCCTTGCACAGGTTTTTCCTCAATTAGCTTCAATTCAAAATAATTAATATGCCATTATGATACATTTCGGGGCAGCTTGTCCTGGGCTCAGGATTTTAATAGGATATGGACTTGTGCTGAACGATTCTAAGAAGAGGTAGAGGAAGCAGAATTAGCTATGAACTGTATCACAGTTCTTTGTTCAGGATGGGGAAGGAAGGAAGCAGGGATAGGGAAGTTATTGTTAAAACAGCAGTCACTCAAAAGAAGGGTCGTGTGGTCTCACTAATGTTCCCATTAGAAACACTGTTTAGGGTTCTATTAGGAACAATACTGTCTGACTACCAGCATGAGGTGACAAGCGGACTCAAAGGAACTGTTTCATTGAACATGACAAGGTTAAGATAAATGAAAAATGCTATGTCCTTAAACTCTTTATCTGAAGTTCTGCACAGGGGTTGTAAATCCTTTCTCAGGGTCAAATTCTGAAATTCTTCAGGCAAGAGTGGGATGTTTCATTTTCAATGATAAGACTTCAAAGTTTCTCCTGAACTGATTAGAGGACAAGATTTCTTAGAACTATAGGCTTGAGTTCATTTTACAAAAGCAATTTTTAACACGTTCCCAGTATAACTTATCATCTAACAAAAATCTATTATACATCTGTGGTCAGAAAGACCAACTAATAAAAAAAAAGAGCTTTGCAGGGAATATTATTGGAGCATAGAAGGATATTTGTGTAATGTATTCTTTCCCAATGTTTTTACTTCTTTATGTGTTTCTGACACTAGAAATGTAAGTTCTGCCCCTACTGTAGGTACTTACTATGATTAATCTGCCTTGATTCCCCTATATCATATCTTGTCTTCCTTTTCTCTCAAGTTGATGTTTCTCACCTCTTGCAACCCATATGCCATTCTCTTTGTACCAAGATTAAAGTAAGGGGTTACTGCCATTAAAGAAAAATACCTGGGGTGCCTGGGTGGCTTAGTTGGCTAAGCGTCTGCCTTTGGCTCAGGTCATGATCCAGAGTCCTGGGATCGAGCCCGGAATCGGGCTCCCTGGTCAGCGGGGAGTCTGCTTTTCCCTCTCCCTCTCCTCCTGCTTGTGCTCTCTCTTTCTCTCTCTCAAATAAATAAAACCTTTAAAAATATAAAAATACCCAATACTAATCAGGAAAATTGTTTTTGACAAAGGCAGGGACATTTGAGTCATTCATTTGTCCATTCAAAAAATACTTGCCAAGATCATATTATGTGCCAGACAGGAGTAAAACAAATACATAGTCCTTGCTCCCAATAAAGTAAGTCTTGTGGGGATATAGAAATCACCCAGCAAATCCTAAAAAAGCCAAGTATTCTCAGTCATGAGACTCTAATTAAGGTTGTCCTTTATATTTGGAGATGGCTTGAGCAAGAAAGGACCTGTGTCTTGTTCTCCAAATGAAGCCCCAAGGAATGGCAGGATTAACAGGAGGGTCCCCTGAACCAAGGCTTTGGATGGAGAGTTTGGAAGAAAAGTTTTAAAAGGCTGTCACCCAAAGAAGATGACAGATTTACAGTGCCATAGGAGCACTATAGTAGAGGTGGCTATGTAGGTGACAGGAAGATATGGCTGATGACAGCCCTGGTCTACTACAGGGCACCGAGAGAAGCATCAGACAACAGTCATACCCTGTAATCCTGAGTAGCTGACATACAGCTGAATTTGGCTGACAGCATGAAGTAGTGTTTTAGTGAACATGGATCATGCAAATGGAGGCCAACAGGCAAAAAATGTTTCAGCAGATACCAACGGGGATATATGCCAAAGACTAAAAATACACAGGAAGAGATAACTATCATTTTAGTGGATGGCAGAGAAGAGAGAATGACAGCAGTAAATGCCTCCACTGATGTAAATAACAGTAGTCTTTCTACCTTAGATTCCATTCCGAGTCAAAGATAGGGAAGGGGGGTAGTCAGAAAGGACAGAATTTATGTATATACACACACACACATATGTTTTTTAAAGATTTTACTTATTTATTTGAGAGAGAGAGCGAGCGAGCATGAGCAGGCGGTAGGGGCAGAGGGAGAGGGAGAAGCGCTCCCTGCTAAGCAGGGAGCCTGTTGCAAGACTCCATCCCAGGACCCCAGGATCATGGCCTGAGCCTAACGCAGATGCTTAACTGACCGAACCACCCAGGCACCCAGGACAGAATTTATATTTGAGACGACTAAGAAAACACTAAAACGATTTGATGAACCTGAAAATAATTGACTTAGGTTTCCTACTCCCATGAGAAGGGGGCTTGAAGGAAAGATTTAAGTAAAAGCTATATTAAAGATGTAGATTATATAGAGCTATTAAAGAAAAGTAAGAATAGCATATTGGAATGTATGGCCTATGAGATTTCTGTATGCTCCAAAATATTTTAGTAGGATAAACCATGATCCAATTGGTATGTAAGGGAAAAAAAGAAAGAACAGATTGAAGTTGGGTCAGGAGTAGATCAGCGTAAGCTGGATTTTTTTCAGAAATAATACAGAGAAGGACCCTCTAAGCCCAGGAAATAGCTTGCACAAAATATGCAGCCAGGAAAGGAAAAAACATACATATGGAATTCTGAACGACTCCCATGTAGCTAAGAGTAGAATATGTTTCAAAAAACTAGCAGAAATTGAATCTGGAAAGAGAGAGAGGTGAAATGAAGTACCTTGTAGACTATGCATTGATTTTAAACTTTTATTGTAAGCAATGGGGAGCCCCTTAAACTTCATGAATGTGTAAGAGGCTAGCAGATTGTGTTTTAGGAAAGAGGTAGAATGGGTGAGGATTGTATTATAGAAGCAAAGATCCAGATGCAGAAAGACTCTAGGCTCATTTTTTTTCCCCTGCCCCAGCCCTAGTATCAGACATTTCATTAATGGCTGATAGTTTTTATTATTTTTTTAATAAAGAATGGACATTAGGTTTTATCAGATACTCCCTGCATCTTTTATAGTATGGTTTTCCATTTTAGTCTGTTGGCGAATCACAGTGATTGATTTTTGAATGTTAAATATACCTTGCATTGCTGAGACAAACCTGACTTGGGCACAGTTTTTCTTGGTGATGGTCTTTCAACCAGAAGCACCTGAACACTTGACTGTGAAGTATTTGACAAATGCTCCTTCCCCCGGGACTGGCTGTAGCATTAGATGAAAGTTCTGAGTTTGATAAAATAAAAGACAAGTCTTTTGGTGGCTTCTTTCAAGGCATGTCCAGTATTTTCACGGTAAGCATCTTTTCCACAGAGCTGCCACAAGCATTTCCACTGAATATTTAATTGGCCATAAGGCAATTTTTCCATAAAAAATAACGACAACAACAACAACAAAAACTGGTTGAAGTTTGGTTTCATTTCTCTATTAGCACAGTACTCCCATTTTTATATTACAGAAATCTTAGCCCTCATAATGGTTTGTATAGTGGCAAAGAGTGTTGAACTCACATTTTCCATAGACCTTTGGAACATTCATCAATGGACATGTGACAATATGCCAAAACCAAACAACGGCACTGAAGGCTTTCACAGTGCAATACAAAATTCAGTTCCATAATTGCAACTTAGCATTTGGAAACTGATACCTCTCTTTAAGAAGGAAGAAATTTGAGCAAAAAAAGTGTGATGCTGAATGAGGAGATAAATTAGCAAGCAAAAAAAATGTGTAATACTATGAGTGAAAGACTTTGAAGACAAGTGCTTAGTTACAATCCACACACACAAAAAAATCGGTTATTTGCATAGCATTGACATGAATCCACACACATTTTAAGTATATTCAAATAGTTCATATTTCACAAGAGTCTTCTTAATTTTGTTATTCCTTTTTTGTGTTTCATTATGTCTTTTTTAGTGAATGCCTTTTTATTTTTGATGATTTTATCTTTTATAGCAAAATTGCCTTGTGGCCAATTAGTTATGTGGTGAAAATGCTTACAAGCAGAACTACCTAGAATGTGTGAGTTGACCACTTTATCATTATGAAAAGATCTTCTTTATCCATGGTAATATTCTTTGTTCTGATATCGCTTTGATATTATTATCACCATTCTAACTTTCTTTTGATTAGTGGTCAAATGGTATGTATTTTCTACTTTTTACTTTTAACCTATCCAAGTCTTTGTTTTAAGTTTATTTCTTTAAAAAAAAAACAAAACAGATTGGGGCACCTGGGTGGCTCAGTCATTAAGTGTCTGCCTTCGGCTCAGTTCATGATCTCAGGGTCCTGGGATCGAGCCCCGCATCGGGCTCCCTGCTCAGCGGGAAGCCTCCTTCTCCCTTTCCCACTCCCCCTGCTTGTGTTCCCTCTCTCGTTATGTCTCTCTCTGACAAATAAATAAATAAAATCTTAAAAAAAAAAAAGATTGAGGTATGACTGATATAGAAAAACTGCACATATTTAATGTATACAGTTTGATTAAGTTTGGGCCTATGCATACACCCATGAAACCATCATCACAATCAAGGAAATAAACATTACCATCACCTCCAAAGTTTCTTCCCTGTCCCCTACTTTTTTGTGTGGTTAGAACAGTTAACATGAGATCTACCCTCTTAACAAATTTTTTAAGTGTATAGTACAGTTTGTTAACATAATAGACTGTATGTTATCCAGTAAATCTCTAGAACCTATTTATCTTGCATTACTGAAACCTTATATACATTAAACAACAAATTGCCATCTTCTCCTATCCCCAGCCTTTGGCATGCAACAAAGTATTGTCTGCTACTCTTAGTTTGACTATTTTTAGATAACCCATATAAAGTAGAATCATGCAACATTTGCCTTTTATGACTGGCTTATCTTTTTTAGCATCATGTGCCCCAGGTTTGTCCATGTCATTGCATAGGCAGAAGGCTCAATGCTATTCAATCATATGTATATATCACATTTTTAATCCATTCAACTGTTGATGGATATTTAAGTTGTTTCCATATTTTGGAGTATTATAAATGGTGCTGCAATGAACATGGGACTCCAGATATCTCTTTGAGATTTTGATTTACATTCTTTTGGATATATATCCAGAAGTGAGCTTGCTGGATCATATGGTAGTTTTATATTTTAATTTTTTGAAGAATTGCCATACTGTTTTCCATAGTGGCTGCATTTTTTTTATATTCACGCCAACTGTGTCCAAAAGTTCCAATTTCTTCACATCCTCGCTAACATTTGTTATGTTTTTTTGTGGATAATAGCCATCCTAACTGGTGTAACATGATGTCTCATTGTGGTTTTGATATGTATTTTCCTCATGATTAGTGATATTGAGCATACTTTCATGTTGGCCATTTCTGTGTCTTCTTTAGAGAAATGTCTATTCAAATCCATTGCCCATTATTTAATTGAGTTGTTATTTTATTATTGAGTTGTAGGCATTCTTGATATAGTTTGGGTATTAGCCTCTTACCAGCCATATGGTTTGCAAATATTTCCCCCGTTCTGTAGGTTGCCTTTTCATTCTGTTGATTATTTCATTTGCTATGTAAAAGTTTTGGGTTTGATGTAGTCCTGCTTGTTTATTTTCTGTTACTGCATATGCTCCAAGAAATCATCACCAAACCAATGTCAAGACACTTTTCCCATATGTTTTCTTCTAGGAGTTTTACAATTTCCAGTTTCACATTTATGTCTTTAATCTCTTTGGAGTTGAGTTTTGTGTCCAATTTCATTGCTTTGCATATGGATATCCAGCTTTCCCGGCATCATTTATTGAAGAGACTATCCTTTCCCCATTGTGTATTCTTGGTTCCCTTGTCAAAGATCAGTTGGCTGTGTGATGTATGCATGGGTTTTTTTTGTTTTGTTTTGTTTTTTAGGCTCTTTATTCTGTTCTCTTTGTCTACATATCTGTCTTTATGCCAGTTCTATACTGTTTTAATTACCATAGTTTTGTATTATATTTTGAAATTGGGAGGTGTGATGCCTCCAGGTTTGTTCTTTCTCTGATTGCTCTGGCTATTTGGAATCTTTGTAGTTTAATATGAATTTCAGAATTGTTTTTTTTCTGTTTCTGTAAAAAATGCCCTTGTGATTTTGATGGGGATAGCATTGAATCTGTAAATTGCTTTGGGTTGTGTGGACATTTTAACAATATTAAGTCTTCCAATTCATTAACATGAGATGGCTTCCCATTTATTTTTGTCTTCTTTAATTTCTTTCATCAGTGTTTTATAGTTTAAAATGTATGTCTTTTACATGCTTGGTTAAGTTTATTTTAAGTATTTTATTCTTTTTTATAATATTATGAATGGGATTGTTTTCTTAATTTCCCTTTTTGGATAGTTCTTTGTTAATGTAAAGAAATGCAACTAATTTTTATATTTTAATATTATATCCTGCAACTTTACTGAATTCATTTATTAGTTCTAATAGTTTGTGGAGTCTTTAGGGTTTTCTGCATATGAAATGTGGCCATCTGCAAACAGATAATTTCCTTTTTACTTTAAAATTTGAATGCCTTTTATTTCTTTTTCTTGCCTAGTTGCTTTTGCTAGGACTTCCAGTATTGTGTTTAGAAGTGGTGAGAGTAGGCATCTTTGTCTTGTTTCTGATCTTAGAAAAAAACCTTTCAGTTTTCACCACTGATTATGATGTTAGCTTTGGGCTTATCATATATGGCCTTTATTATGTTCAGGTAAATTCTTTCTTTTTTTTTTAAGATTTTATTTCTTTATTTGACAGAGAGACACAGCAAGAGAGGCAACACAAGCAAGGGGAGTGCGAGAGGGAGAAGCAGGCTTCCCGCTGAGCAGGGAGCCCGATGCTGGGCTCGATCCCAGGATCCCGGGATCACGACCTGAGCTGAAGGCAGATGCCCAACGACTGAACCACCCAGGTGCCCCCAGGTAAATTCTTTCTATACCTAGTTTGTTGAGAGTTTTTATTATGAAAGGGTGTAGAATTTTGTCAAATGCTTTTTCCTGTATCTATTGAGATGATCACAATTTTCACCCTCTATTTTGCTATTGTCTGTTTTGATTATTTCTTCTCTAATCTTTATTATTTCCTTCCATCTGCTAACTTTATGCTTGATTTATTCTTCTTTTTCTAGTTCTTTGAGGTGTAAAGTTAGGTTGTTTATTTGAGACCTTTCTTCTTTTCTAATGTAGGCATTCATGGCTATAAACTTCCTTCTTAGAACTGTTTTTGTTGCATCCCGTTTAGGTTGGTATGTTGTTTTCATTTTCATTTGTCTCAAGATATTTTCTGATTTCTCTTTCTATTTCTTCTGTGACCTCTTTGTTATTCAGGAGGGTGTTGCTTAATGCCCACATGTTTGTATATGTTCCTTCTGTTATTATTTCTAGTTCTAATCCATTATGGTTAGAAAAGATACTTGATATGTTTTCAACCTTCTGAAATCTGTTAAGATATGTATTGTCACCTAACAAAATACAGGGTATTTTCCATTTTGGACATTGTAGTTTTCATCCCTAAACAATTGGTTTGAGGGTTTTTTTTTTTTTTTTTTTTTATTGTCCATGTTTCTACTTAACATCTTTAATCTTTCCTTTAGCTTCTTGAACATATGGAATATAAGTATAATAACTGCTTAAATTTCCTTGTCTAAGTTTATCACTCATGTTAGATCTGGTTCTCTTTCAGTTGATTGATTTTTCTCCTTATTATGGTTCATATTTTCCTGCTTATTTGTATTCCTGATAATATTTATTTGACTTTAACATCATAAATTTTACCATCTTGTGTGCTGGATATTGCTATTTTCTAAAAATGTCCTTGAGAATTGTTCTGGGACATGGCTAAGCTACTTAGAAATAGTTTGCTCCCTTTGGGTCCTGCTCTCAAGCTTTCTAAGGTGGGACTAGAGCAGGGATTTTTCTAGAGTTAATTTCTCCTACTTGCAAAGCAAGAACCTTATTGTTAGTATTATAACCTTATCTCATGAATTATGATTTTTCTATCCTAGTTTTGGGAACAGGAACTATGTCTGTCCCTATGTGTGCCTCAGAGACCATTCCCTCTGATCCTTTCAGGGGGTTCTCAGTCTCAGGTAGTTTCCTTACATGTTTGTGCTGATCGATACTTAGCTGAATACTAAGGGGAACACTCTTCAGATCTTTTAAGTTCTCTATCTGTGATCTTGCAGGTCTGTGGAACCATGGCTTCCTTGGACTCCCAAATGTCTCTCCTCAACACAGAGAGACCATGGGTCTCTGCCTGAGTTCTTTTCCTTGTACTACATTGTAAGAACTTTCTCTAGGCATTAAGCTGGGATAATCATAGGGCTTGCTTTTCATTTCCCATTACTCAGAGATCACTGCCTTTTGTTGCCTAATGTACAGTGTCTTAAGAGTTATTGTTTCATATATTTTGTCCAGTTTTTTATTTGTTTAAGCCAGAAAGGTGAATCAGATCTCTCTGACTCCATCTCAGCTAGATTTAAAGAATGGTTGGATCCTCAAAATACCACTTAATGAAATTTTACTACCCCAATTCTGTCTAATGCTGAGAAGTGAGTTGCTGTGGTTAGTGGAAAAGTAATACATTTTCTTCTGTCAGTGTTACAACCTATTTGTTTCCTACAAAAGCAGCTATTGAATTTTCAGAGGCTTCTTCATTAAAAAGTCATTATCAGGGATTACTTATAGCCATGTCAAGCATAAAACTTAATAGAAAAACATGTTATGTTCATGGAATCAAGTTCAAATTCCTCAGCCAATAAAAATAAAAAGATTTTATTTGGAAGTTTTATACAAATTAAAACTTAATATCTTTCTTAATGCTTTATCTGTCATTCCTCTTTTCTGAACTATGCAATAGGAAGAAGTTAATGCAACTTTCTACTAGCCTGATATAGATGCCCTCAAAACTCCACTAGTTTACTTCAGTATGCTGTATGTATATGTTCTTTTTTTTACGTGTCATGTCAATTACATGAAAATATTTGTAAGCCCTTACATGAAAAGTGAGTCTAAATCTTGAATAACCTTTTGCTGTAAGTAGCAACTGTAGAGATAGGGATTAACATGACTGAGCTCATGAGTGTTGGGGGGGCACCCAGAAAGTTTGTGTGTGCATGCATGTGTGTTTTAATTTTAGAGTTTATAATAAAAGCAAAAGTAAGGTCTGATTTGATTCACAAAGGAGATAATTTTATGGTCATTATTACTGGATACCTTGTGGCATACTGATTGCAGAAATGGCTTCAATTTTCTATCTTTCCTTATATCTACACCCTTTCTAATATGATTGGGCTTGGTAGTGGTTTATTTCACATTATTATTATAGCAATTGCTAACTGATGCACATCTGTTGTAATGCATTAGAGAAAGAATGTGATCATGTATGGATCCCTCCACACTCAAATATGAGCTAATACAGATGTTGGAAATATCTGCTGAGGTGGGTTTCATGACTCCTAAGCAAAGATGTTGCCTTACCTTTTGCATCAGGCAGGAGTAAATGTTGGTCAGATTAGGTTATTAGTTCATGACTTAGGTCTCCATAGACAAGGTAGGCATTGCAGGAGCATTACAATTTGACAAGCTTTCATTCATAATTTTAGCCAGATATTTAAATATATACAATAAGATGGGCAAAAGCATTCCTAGGGGAAAGTAGAAGACGATTATATTATTTGTTTCTTAAAGAAAATGTACAGTCTGCAAGGGCAATGAGGGCATTTAGATTTTTAATGTAAGCGGGCTTTTGAATCAGTCATTTAGTTGTAATGAGAGACTGGAGAACTTGATTTGAAGCTACATTTCCATAGCAGGCTTGGTGTTTTAAATTAGAATTTAGGTTTATTTGGGGTCATTTGGGGTTTGATATACTTAGAGGAGGAGTTAAAGTCACCACTCATACAGCTAACCTTAACTAGATAGTCCCTACAAACACTGAAGTAGAATAAGAGAGCACTCCTACAGGGAGAATAAGAGGGATTGGGCAATTGATTAAATGGGAAATGCCCAGTGGGTCTTCACACTTTTGGAATGACCGCACAATCTCCTGATACAGAGATATGATGATCTGTTAAGGGTGAGAATGGATGAGTATTGATTTAAATATTTCTTTAAAGTCAAATTCTCCCAAATCTGCCTACCGTGGTTTATATCATATATTTGTATTCATTATAGGAAGGTTCATTCTGGGCTACATAATATGCCATCAATATTGGCCAACACAATTAATTTGCCATTCCTTTAAATTGAAACAAAGACTTTGTTTTTGAAAGCCACAAAAACCAGGTAATAAAATTTGAGGAATTTATATCAGCACTGAGATTTTTCAGAAGATTTTTTAGATAAGCATCATAAAAATGCAGATGTAAGAACATATAATGAGATTTAGGGGATTTCAATTTTAATAGCAGAAACTAAAGCATTGTCTCTTGTTGGTAATTTAATAAAGAAAGTTTTCCTGGGATCATAAACTATGAAATTATAGCTTTGGAGGCTTCTCAGTGACAACTAACACTGAGATTAAATAAGAGCTTTAGAATTAAACATAACGATATACTTTATTGAAGGTTATCTTTGCAAATAATAGCTATAATACTAAATCAGTGTATTATGAAATTTTTACCACTAGAAGTTAAGAAGAAAAGTTTAGGGGCAAACCGAATTGATAATTGAAGATTATAGACTAAAGAAATTATTGATAATATTTTTTTTTTTTAAAGATTTTATTTATTTATTTGAGAGAGAGAGCTTGAGATGGGGGAGGGTCAGAGGGAGAAGCAGACTCCCCGCTGAGCAGGGAGCCCGATGCGGGACTCGATCCCGGGACTCCAGGATCATGACCTGAGCCGAAGGCAGTCGCTTAACCAACTGAGCCACCCAGGCGCCCCGATAATATTTTTGTAACTGATAAAAATATTTGTACCATATAATGACACATTTACTCTTCATACACAGATTTTAAAATAGAATTTAAACTTATGTGATAATTAAAGTAAGTCCTAAATAATTTCTATGAAGATAGGGACCTTGTAGGTCTTATCCACAGGTGTATCCTCAGTGCCCAGCATAGAACCTGGAACATAGAACCTGAAAACAGTTTTCATTGTATTTCAATTTAAAATGGAAGCTGCTATGCTGCAGTTATACACAAGAGGGCATGACTGAACCTGATATAGAACAGGCTGCGCTGATAGGACAGCATTTTCTTAAGAACTGTAGGTTTTGTTTTTTCCAATTGTTCTTTATAGATAGTGGTTCATTCTGGCTGACCCCCTATAGCATAGCCATAACAGACAATAGAGACTATTTTTAAAAAATCCATTAAACTGAAATTTACTGTAATATACAACTTAGTATCTACTTTCATTTATAATATTTAAAAGTTTTACCAGAGAACAGGAAAAGAAAAACATAAAATAGTGATGTAAAATGTTAGGATCTTTTTTTGCCAATAACAACTCATCCAGGGACACCTAGGTGGCTCAGTGGGTTAAGCGTCTGCCTTCGGCTCAGGTCATGATCCCAGGGTGCTGGGATCGAATCTGGAATCGGGCTCCCTGCTCAGGGGGGAGCCTGCTTCTCCCTCTGCCTCTACCTCTCTCTCTCTCTCTGTCTCTTATGAATAAATAAATAAAATCTTAAAAAAAAAAAAAAAACTCTTCCACATGAACTGGGACTCTGTCTCAGATCACTGCCACAGGAATTGTGCTTTTATTTGGTTAGCATATTCCTTAAATTTAATTTTTCTCCCTATTTGTGAGTAGTGAACTGAAGCAAATTAGTGAAGAAAATTAACTTTTATAAAGAAAATTTATTCTTCAGAATATAAAATAGCAATAAGAAGCAAAGGGCAGAAATGAGAAGTGGCTCCTGATATTTTATATGTGCTGCCGAAGCAAGCACAGTGGCTCCCGATATTTTATATGTGAGGAGAAAGAGGGAGCTCTACAGACCATCCTAGATTCTTGGTAGATGACTGTGCTGTTTCTACAGTGATCCAAGGGATGCAGGGATACTTCCTGGCAGTTGTTATGTTACAATTGTATCACCATTAGAGATCATTCTTATTCCCCTATCTCTCAGCTCTTTCCCTATGGGCTCCCATTGCCCTCATAAAAAAATAAACAGCATAATAAATAGTTAAAAAAAATATTTCTCAGGGCACCTGGGTGGCTCAGTCAGTTAAGCATCTGCCTTCAGCTCAGGTCATGATCCCGGAGTCCTGGGATCGAGTCCCACATCAGGCTCCCTGCTCCGCGGGGAGCCTGCTTCTCCCTCTGACCCTCTCCCCTCTCATGCTGTTTCTCTCTTTCTAGCTCTCTAATAAATAAATAAATAAAATCTTTAAAAAAAAATATTTCTCTCTAACTACCTCCCATGTGTTTTTCTTGGCAATAGTTTCTGTGACATATTTGCTGCCAAAATTGATAGGCGTTCTTCATCTTATTTGATTTCTGGGAAGCATTTATTACCATTGATCTCTCATCCATCTTAAAATATTGCCCTCTCCTGCTTTTTTTTTTTTTTTAGAGAGAGAGGGAGGGAGGTGGGTAGGGGCAGAGGAAGTGAGAGAGAAAAAAAGAATCTCAAGCAGGCTCCATCTCACAACCTTGAGATCATAACCTGAGCCCAAATCAAGAGCTGGACTCTTAACTGACTGAGCCACCTAGTAGCCCCTCTCCTGCTTTCTTTATTACTTTCATGGACTTTCCTTTTCAATCTCTCAAATGGGCTTCTCTTTCCAAGATTCCCTCTTTGGCTCTCTTCCCCTCTCGCATTGCTTACCTCCGTGAATGGTGATACCATCTGCACATCAGTCCAAGTCAGTTGTCTAAGCAATTATTTTGACTTCTTTCTTAGCCTCCAGAGCTACCCTGGGAAACACTATTGGTTATATCTCCAACAGCCAATCCCAACCTTCTTTTCACTGCTTTTAGAACCTCCCTACCATGATAGAGGCCAAAAGGGCCAGATCTCATTTCCCAACTTTACTCGCATTTAGGCATGGGCATTCAGCCCAATCTGTTTAATGCAACCTGAGGGGAACCCTGCATAAAGGCTTCTGGGAAAGACCTTTCTCTGCTTCCTCTTATGGACATTGCTGTTTGAGGATATGATGCTCCAGGCTGTTGCTTGAGAACAATGCACAGAGTTCTGACAGGATGTGGCAACTATGCCTACCTCCATTCTTCTCATATAAGAAAGTGACCGTAATTATTCTCTTACTTAAAGTTAAAGTTATTCTAACCTGAAGTTGTAAAGACACAACTTGAAAGCCAATTGATTTTAGTTCTAAAATATTTCTTAAATCTGTCTCTTTCTTTCAGTTGCCTTTATTAATACCTTTGTTCTGGCCTCTATCGTTTCTTGTGTGGATTACTGCGATAGCAGTCTGACTGGTTTATCTTCTTCCACTCTTGTTTCTTCTTTTCCAGTCCAACTCTCCCTTTGGTATCAGAGGGATTTTAATTTCAAACTCGAAGTCAGATCATGCTTTTGCTCTTGTTATAAAATTTTCAGTGTTTTTTCTTACATAGTAGTTCTGGTTAAGTGGTCAAACAGTCCCTAAGCAGCAGCTACTGCTTCAGCTGCTAGACGAACCTATTTCCCACATTTCCGTAAATTTTGTTGGTAAGGAAACAATGAGCTTAAGTGGATCTAAACAGCTTATTACTCATGGGACATCAGGCAACATGAGCTTCATGATTGCACTGGTCCCTCTGGATCCCCCTTCATCATCTGTGGGTGATGAAGACTGGGTCCTAGTAGACATTGCACACACCATGGATTTGTGTCATAGCTGAGGAACACTGAGTTTAGGAAACCAGTCTCATAAGGGGGTTGCAAGCTGCAAGCCAGTCTGTTCAATCTTTGCTTCCAAGGGAGACATTACCTTAATTATCTTGATCAGGAAGCAAATCAGCCTTTCAACCTGAAGGAAGAGAGATACTCTCTCCAGTTTCTAAGGATGTTTGGGGTGTAAACGTCCTTAAAAAGGTAATCTGAGACATGTAGAAATGCACTGGAGAATTGTTCTCAACAGTTAGGAGCTGGGTCTGGGAATCAGACAGATCTGGAATAACATTTAAATGTCAATGGCTTCTAAATCTCTTTGTCCAGCCCAGAGTCTTTCCACTAAACTCCAATCTGATATATGTAGCTTCCTATTTGACAAGTACACATGAGTGTCTAATAGGAATATCAAACTTACCATATCCAAATCAAAGCCCCTGGTATTTCCCAACAAACCTCTTCCTCCCAAAGATTAATGGCAGTTTATCCTTCTGGCTGCTCAAGCTTCAAATCTTGCTGCCATTTTTGATTCTTCTCTTTTTCTTATACCCCATACTCAGTCTATCTGCAAATCCTGTTGGCTCTACTTTCAAATATATTGAGATAACTTGCCACTCCTCTGTTGTTAACATGTTAACACAAGGCCCTACATTCTGATGTCTAGACTATCTAGACTATTGAAGACATGTTCTTTTTTTTTTCAACTTGCAACTAGCATCTTGTTTAATGAAGATATAAGTGTTTTGAAATGTGTGTGTCTAAGCATAAGGAAAGGCCCACTACATAAGTCTAAGAAATAACATCATAGAGAAACGATCTTTCAATGAACATCTTCGTTCCTAGATGACAGAATGGCAAAAATTAACAAAACAGGAAACAACAAATGTTGGCGAGGATGCGGAGAAAATGGAACCCTCTTACACTGTTGGTGGGAATGCAAGGTGGTGCAGCCACTCTGGAAAACAGTATGGAGGTTCCTCAAGAAGTTAAAAATAGAGCTACCCTCCGACCCAGCAATTGTACTAGTAGGTATTTACCCCAAAGATACAGATGTAGTGAAAGAAGGGGTACATGCATCCCAATGTTCATAGCAGCAATGTCTGCAATAGCCAAACTGTGGAAAGAGCCGAGATGCCCTTCAACAGATGAATGGGTAAAGAAGATGTGGTTCATATATACAGTGGAATATTACTCAGCCATCTGAAGACACGTTCTAACCTGCCTCCCTGCTTCCTCTCTTCAGATTATTTTTGGCATAGGAGCCAAAGTGATCCTGTTAAAACACATCCTCCTAGAATAAAAACCCAGGGTTTTGGTTGTTTGTTTTTTGTTTTTGTTTCTCTTATTGTTTTAATCAGGAGGAAATGCCAAAGACCTGACTATGAAGTACAAGAGCTGCCCCCCTCCACCATTACCATCCAGATTTCATCTTCTGCTGTTCTTCCCTTCTCTCACTTGGCTTTAGCCACACCAACCTCTCATCTCAGGACCTTTCTGACTGCTGTTTATTCTTCCTCAAATACTTTTTCCTTCGATGTCTGCACGTCTAACTCCCTCACTACCTTTAAGCAATTACTCAAATGTCACCTTCTCTCGTATATTCACTGCCTACTCAACAAATACATTTGGATGCCTAACAAGTATGTCAAATTTAACATGTTCAACATGAGGAGTTTGCTGACCATCTTAATTAAAAGTTCAATCTCACTCCCCTTCTATATTACTTCCATGTTTCATTTGTTTTAGTGGGTATTTATCGTGATCTACTATTATATATTTTTTAAAATTTTTATTTTGTGTATTTTCCTTTCTAGAATATAAGTTTCTCAAAGGTAGGTATTTTTATCTGTTGTCTTCACTACTGTAACCTCAGGATCTGGAACATGCCTCACACATAGTAGGTGCTCAATAATAAATCCGTGAAAAAAATGAATGAGTTTTGGCTTTATTCCTTATTTTTCTTAGGCCTTGGAAAAATTAGTTAGCCTATCTTTACATAAGCCTGATCTTTCTCATCAGTTACAAGAGAAAATAGCACTATCTAATCGGTTTACTATGAGGGTGAAATGATATAACAAACACTTAGTATGCATAGTGCCTTGCACATAGTAGGCACTCTCATTTCCTAGGAATGGAAATATTTCACAGTTCCCCTCTCAACTTGTGTTAGCCATGGATCCTCATAGCATTCTGTGTCTTATATTGTACATTAATTGTTCAGTTATTGTTTAATTCTTGTGTGCCTATCTTTGTGTTTGACCTATAGTAGAAACTGAGGGGGGAAAAGTAATTTGGCAGGTTACAAGTTGCTTTAAATACATCATCTCATTTGATCCTCAGAACTAACCCATATGGGGTAGTCTAGTAAAATCATATAAAAAAGAAAAACTGAGGTTTACAGGGATTCATAATACATTGCCAAATCTTACCTGGTGATGACTTCATTATTTAGATAACAAGAGTCTCATACCTTTCTAAAAGATACTGAAATGAAAACATTTTTGAAACAGAAGCAATCTGTATGCCCATGAATATTAATTTGAGTTCTGCAATTCCCAGTTGTGTTTGACTTTCATAGGCATCTAAACACATTTTTACTATCTTGGTGAAATTGCATTAGAAGTGAGATAACACCTTTATTCTCCTCCTTCTCTTATGTTTCGCTTATGTGCCTATTACTGGAAGATCAAACACACAATGACTAATTTTCTTAAATAGTCTGTTTTTAAGAAGAGATCAACTCAACACAAACAGCAGGTTTGTCTTCTCAAAAATAAAATATCTCATAAAAATTGTTGAGTGCTATTTGAGGATTTAAAAATATATTTTTCTCTAAATTGGTATCTGAATGACATTAATTAAAATAGCTGTATAATTATAACTTAAATATTCATTAAGTCTTCAGTAATATCTTTCCTAGTAATTGTTTTGACAAAGCAATTTATAGAAAACATCACTATCTTATAAGATTATATTTATCATACAAATAAAGATAGTTTGGGAGTACTGACAGTTGATTGAAATAGGACAGGATACTTGGTAAGGGAGCAGTTTCTGGACATTTGGGGAAGGTTGGAATAATTTTTGCACATACATTAGTTTCCTATTGCTGCTGCTAAAAACTACCACAAACTTAATAGCTTAAAAAAAAAACACAGACTTATTATCTTACAGGTCTGGGAATCCAGACTCTGAAGTGGGTCTCATTGGGTTAGAATTAAGGTATTGTCAGGGCTGCATTTCTTCTTCTTAGAGGTTCCAAAGGAAAATCCATTTTCTTGTCTTTCCCAGCTTCTAGAGGTTTCCTGGGTTTCTTGGCTCTTGGCCCCCTTCAGTCTTCAAAGCCAGCCAGGTCTCTCTCATGATGCCATCTCTTTGGTTCTGACTCCACTGCTTCCCTCTTCCCCATTTGAGGGACCCTTATGATTACATTGACCCACCTGGATAATCCAGGATAATTTCCTTATTCTAATTTTGGCTGATTAGCAATCTTAAATCCACCTGCTATTGTATCTTCCCCTTGCCATATAATGTAACACATTCACAGGCCCTAAGCATTAGGATATGGACATCTTTGGGGGCACATTATTTTGCCTACCATAGAGGGTAAAGCAAAGATAGAGGACTAAAATGGTATGATTATAGCATATAGTTATGGTTGTTTGTTTAGGTAAGGAGTTCAAACATGAATATGCACTACAATTTAATATTTGCCCACATATCAGGTTAATACTTATTTTAAGAAGTTCTGATCATTTTTGGAAGTTCTGATCATGTTTTTCTATGACTGTTTGATCCAAATTGAACTCATCACTAGCAATTACCTTAAGTACTTGCTTTTTTGTTGGCTTGCCACTTCTATTTTTTTAGCAAATGATTTTTGCAATCAATAACATATGCCAGTTGATTTGATATGAGCTTTCTCATACTTGATATCCCTTTATTGTTACCTGCTGGTAGGTAGAGGACAATTTTAATCATCTTACTAATTTTAGCTCATATACATTGCTACCCACCACCCAAGGGAAAGAAATAATGTTTGGAATGGGGCGGATGCCAAAATAAATACAATTTTTGAACATTAATTTTTTTTTTTTTTTTAGAGCGAGCAAGTGGGAGGGGTAGGGGTAGAGAGAGACAGATAGAGATAGAGAATCCCAAGCAGGCCCCATGCCCAGCTGGAGCCCGACACAGGGCTCAATCTCACAATCCCAAGATCATGACCTGAGGGGAAATCAAGAGTCAGACACTCAACCGACTGAGCCACCCAGGCACCCCTAAGATTTGAACATTTTTTAATGACAGAACATTTTCTTCAAATGATATATTCTTGGAAGTCTATATACTGTTATGTGAAGCAGATAAAAACCGAACTTTTTGTTGGCAGAGGGAAAGCTCTGACCTCACTCCTCTACTTCCTACTCTTGGTGACTCCATACTGAAAAAGAGTGAATTCATGTTTCCTTGGGAAATGTATAAGGAGGTTGAGGATAAAACAAATAAAACCTTTTATTTTTTATTAAAAATGTTTTCCCCAGCTTAGTGAGATATAGTTGACATATAACATTGTATAAGTTTAAGGGATACAATATAATAATAATATATTTATAGATTGCAAAATGATTACCACATTAAGGTTAGTTAACACATCTATCACCTCACATAGTTATAATTTTTGTGTGTGTGGTCAGAACTTTTTAAACCTACTCTCTTAGCAACTTTAAAATATACAATACAGTATCATTATCTGTAGTCACCATGCTGTACATCACATCCCCAGAATTTATTCCTCTTATAACTGAAAGTTTGTACCCTTTAGGGCGCCTGGGTGGCTCAGTCGTTAAGCGTCTGCCTTCGGCTCAGGTCATGATCCCAGGGTCCTGGGATCAAGTCCCACATCGGGCTCCCTCCTCGGCAGGAAGCCTGCTCTCCCTCTCCCACTCCCGCTGCTTGTGTTCCTGCTCTCACTATCTCTGTCTCTGTCAAATAAATAAATAAAATCTTTAAAAAAAAAAAAAAAGAAAGTTTGTACCCTTTAACCATCGTCACCTGTTTCCCTTACCCCCAACCCCTTGGCAACAAATGAAAACTTCAGTAGAAGGCAGAGCGGAATAAGTGACAAAGGTGAGGTACAATGTGGAGTGGAAGCTTAGGAAACAGAAAAATCATAGTAAGTTTCTGGAATTGGTTGGTACAGGAGTCATAACTCAAAGGACAAGTAAGATTTTGGAAGAGTTGAGATAATGAGGAAGAAGCACAGGCAGACGTCAAAGAGGTGAGTGAGGGTGAAGAAACAAGGGGACAGGGTATGCTTGTGGATAGCACATAGATCACTTGGACACCAGCATGGTCTAAATTTAAGAGAGAATTGAGAAATGAGTCATGATAATGAAATGGGGAAGGCTGGGGGAAAGCCTTAAATATCAGGGTAATAAAAACTGAATTTCTTTCATTCGTTCCTGGTGAACTTGCACTAAACATAGGAGTCAGGAATTAGAAGCAGATTGTATTAAAAAAGTGAACCTCAATTATAAAACCAGTTGATAGTGTGCTAGTCTCTTTGAGCTAAGCAACGAATGCGCGTTTATGAACCATGACAAGTACTGTGACTTCCTTTCTGTCATGCAGTAGTGTGTCCTAGTTCATGACAATGAATGCTCTCAGTCATTTTCCCTGACCCCAAGACATTCTCTCTCACAGCCCACTCTGCTCTTTTCTATAATAGCACATATGAAATTTTGCTATTCCTAGAAGGGCCTTTAACTTGATTTAAACAGTAGAGCTCAGTGAATATAAAGCCTATTTATATAGCATACTTGACAATGGTTTCATTTTGGTGAATTCCCACAAGAAGGTTGATTTGGCAGATGTGAGTGGACTTTATATTGCCTCAGACCTCAAAGGAAATCATGGCTTGTTTTCACACATTCTGTCACTGTTTGCTATAAAAGTTCAGTAGATTACACTGCTACATCATATGACATGTAGTTTTCAATAACAGCTTTTTTAAAAAATTGAGTCTTGGGGCACCTGGGTGGCTCAGTTGGTTAAGCGACTGCCTTCGGCTCAGGTCATGATCCTGGAGTCCCGGGATCGAGTCCCGCATTGGGCTCCCTGCTCATCAGGGAGTCTGCTTCTCCCTCTGACCCTCCTCCCTCTCATGCTCTCTGTCTCTCATTCTCTCTCTCTCAAATAAATAAATAAATAAATAATCTTTTAAAAATAAAAAAAAATAAAAAAAATAAAAAATAAAAAATTGAGTCTTATGTTGAATATTCTACCATGGGTCTTTCAGTTGTTATCACTCTGTTGTTTGTATAGATTTATCTTTCCTACCACTGGAAACATGCGTGGAAATTTTATTCACTTTCTGGGGAGAAACCAGTGAGGGGTCCTATTGACTTCATCTATGCAAATGACACCATTACCATCTCAATTTCTTAGGCAAGAAACCAGGGAGTCATTATTGATGTTTTCTTTTCCTCTTTCCTATCAATTCTGTTTCAAAAAATGGCAATTATCTCTTTTCTGTATCCACACCTTTTACAAGGGGACTTTGCAAGAGATGGGTTAACTTCCCCTCTCCTTGAATCTGAGTAGGTATTATGACAATTTTTATATATGTGTATATATATACATATGTGTGTATTTGTGTCTTTATTATACAATATACATAACAATATGTATTTTCCCTTGTTCCAAATATTTATACATTAAGCATAGAAGTTTTTTTCTAGTATCAAGTATAATAGCCATATTTGCAAATCTGTAGTTCTAAGGTCATCCCAGATTCCCTTTATCTTTAGCCCAATAAGTGTTCTTTTAATCTAACAACTTTATTGGAATACGGTTCACATATTATAAAATTCAACCACTGAAAATGTACAATTCAATAATTTTTAGTATATTCACAGAGCCATGTGACTATCATTACAACCAATTTTAGAACATTTTCATCACCCCCAAAAGAAACCCTGTATCCATTAATAGTCATTCCCCACAGCCCTCCAACCCCTGGATCCTAGGCAACCACTATTCTACCTTTTATCGTTATAGCTTTGCCCATTCTGGACATTTCATATAAGTGGACACATGTAATATGTGATCTGTTGTGTCTGGCTTCTTTAGTTTGGCATATACTGTTTTCAAGGTTATCTATGATATCTTAGGATTTTGTTTTTGGTTTTTTTTTTTTTTTTTTTTTTTTGCCAAACAGTATTCCATTGTATAGATATACCACTTTTTATTTATCTGTTCATCAGTTGGTAGACATTTGAGTGTTTCCACTTCTTAGCTATTATGAATAGTGCTTCTGTAAACATTCATGTACAAGTCTTTGCATGGACATATGCACGTAGGCCTTTAGTTATGCTGAGATTCCACTAGAAGTAGAATTACTGGGTCGTATGTTAACTCTATGTTTAACTTTCTGAGGAGCTGCCAAACTGTTTTCTAAAGTGGTTTACCAGTTTAGATTCCCACCCCAGCAGTGTAGGAGGGCTCTACTTTCTCCACATCCCACCAGCACATGTTATTAACTGTCTTGTTTATTAGAGCCATCCCAGTGGGTTTGAAGTGGTATCTCATTAAGGTTTTGATTTGTATTTCCCTTATGGTTAATGATACTGGCATCTTTTCATGTTCTTATTGGTCATTTGTATATCTTCTTTGGAGAAATGTCTTTTAACTTATTTTGATTAATAGATATTGGAGCTATTTCCAAGCCTAGGCATCAAGCAACCTTGCATACTTCTGCTGTTCTCACCAAGACCTTTGTTCTACCGCCTTGAGAACAGGCCTGGGCTAGCCAGTGGGGGCAAAGGACCACATAGAGTGGAGCTGAATCAATAGATTCATCCCAGCTGAGGCCCTAGATATGAGAATCCAGCCAAGATCAGCATAGCTATCTTACAGCTCACCTACCAGTTGACTTAGACACATGCGCAAGGCCCTTTTAAACCTTCTGGCCCTAGCTAATCCATAAACTTATGGTTTAATTAAATGCTTGTTGTTTTTTTTTTTTTTTAAAGATTTTATTTATTTATTTGAGAGAGAGAATGAGAGAGAGCACATAGGAGGGGGGAGGGTCAGAGGGAGAAGCAGGCTCCCTGCCGAGCAGGGAGCCCGATGCGGGACTCGATCCTGGGACTCCAGGATCATGACCTGAGCCGAAGGCAGTCGCTTAACCAACTGAGCCACCCAGGCGCCCTAAATGCTTGTTGTTTTAAGCCACTAAATTTTGGGGTGGTTAATTATGCAGTAAAAGCTAACTGATTTAATCAGTCTCTGAGTATCATAGCTACTTCCTTAATATAATTTCTCTGCATTTCATTTTCAGTTTTTTTGCCTTCTATCTCAACTTTAATCCTGTATCATTCTACTATTAGAATAGTCATATTATTCTTCTACTTAAAACCCTTTAATGGCTCATCATTTTCAATGTAATATAATACACACTGCAGAAGGGAGTCAGCCTGATGGCCAAGAGCCTAATTTTTTATGTCAGACTTTCTGGCTCTTCCACTTTCTGGCTATGTGACCTTGGGCAAGTTACTAAACCACTCTGTGTTTCAGTTTCCTCATACTTAAAATGGAATAAGAATACTACCAAACTGATGGTTTTTGTGAGAATCAAATGAGGTTATGCAAGTAGAGTCTAGAATAGAACGTGGCACATCAGAATTACTCAAATATATGTACTACAGTGTTACTCCTTAGTATGAACTGGCTCTTTTATTCTTTCTCTAAAGTCCTATTTCACTATGACTTCTTTATAATGCCAGCCAAAGCCCTCAGTTTTTCCAGTATGTACCATATTGTTTAAAGTCTCTATATTTTTATTCATGTTGCTTCAGTTTTTTAGTACTTGGTCCCTGCCTCTCTTATCTCCTGCTTCCAGTCCCCCTCTGCCCATATGTCTACTTCTCTTCCAATACTTTCCTTAAGCAGTGCCATCTTAGTAAAGTCTTTTCTAGGCTTCACTGGGATAATCAGTCATGCCCTGATTTATGCCCCTATAGGATCCTGCCCATACTTCTTACATGGCATGTATTGGCTTATTCACTCCAAACTGTTGGTTCCTTTTGGGAAGAAACTGTCCTATTTGTTCTTATTTCTCCATCATCTAAAACAGTGTTTGACACATATTCTGAACTTTATAAATTCTAATTATGAATTTAGAACATTATAAAGAAACAAAGGAAGTAACTGAGAAGATATTGATCAGGCTCTAATTTTCTGTTTCTCAAATGCTAAAGCCATGGGTGCTGTTGAAAGATGCAGATAACTGTAGGCAAAGAGGCCAGTGGGGTCGGGCTGGATGGAGGCAAGAGGGGGGAGGTAGGGCTCATGTGAGTCACACTATAGATCCGTATGGATCTTGAAAAACTTGGAAGGTAATAATATTACTAAAATCCTAGGAAGAGGTTGAAGTTCAGGAGCATGGAAACACTAAAGGCATGTAGAAATTGCCCAGTTTCGTCAGAATAGAAGGGTTTCTACCACTTTAGTGGCTATGAATGAATACAAACACAACTTAAAATTTAGGATCTTTGACAGTAAAATAGGTTATATATGCTGTGTGCTGACATCATGCTTACTATTTATTTTTTGTTAATATGTTCTCTTATTATAAACTTAATGTTCCTAACGCTAGAAGGAGGAATGGAATGCATATATGCTGTAAGACAGCCAGTCTCAGGAATGTTGTAATAGGAAACATTAGATGAAGTTAATTTTTCATGCACTTATTGACCCAGAGTTGTGATTTCTGATGTTTAAAAAAAGCACTCCAGGGACACCTGGGTGGCTCAGTTGGTTAAGCGTCTGCCTTCAGCTCAGGTCATGATCTCAGGGTCCTAGGATCAAGCCCCGAGTCAGGCTCCCTGCTGAGCAGGGAGTTTGCTTCTCCCTCTCCCTCCACCCTACCCCCAGCTCATTCACTCTTTCTCTCAAATAAATAAATAAAATCTTTTAAAAAATTTAAAAATTAAAAAAGCACTCCAATAGATTTACTGTTTTTAAACCAAATATCATATATCTCAATGGAGAGAAGTGTAACTCTCTATCAATTACACAATAACTCCCTATAACTCCTCCCACAACTGGAAAGAGTCATTTACTTTCTGTCTCTGATTTTGATTCCTATAAGTGTCTCATATAAATGGAAGCATATAATATCTGTCTTTTTGTAAATGGTTTATTTGCCTTAATGTCCTCAAGTTTCATCCATGTTGTGGCATATGTTAGACTCTCCTTCCTTTCTAAGACTTGAACATATTCTATTGTGTGTATATAAAACATTTGCTTATCCATTCATCCATCAATAGACACTTGGGTTGAGTCTACATTTTAGCTATTGTGAATAATGCCGCTATAAATACGGGTCTACAAATATCTCTTTGTGGATCTACGTTTGCTTCTTTTGGTTAGATACCCAGAAGCGGAATTGCTAGACCATATGGTAATTATATTTTTAGCTTTTTGCTATACTGTCTCCACAGCAGTTGTACCATTTTATATTCCCACCAACAATGTTCAAGGGTTCTAAGTTTTCCACATCCTCAACAATACTTGTTTGTTTGTTTGTTTTAATGGTAGCCATCCTAATGGGTGTAAATTTGTGTGTATGTATGTATGTATCTCATTGTGGTATGTATGAGATAGAATTTCCATATAACTGATTTGCATTTACCTAATTTTAGTGATGTTGAGTATATTTTCATGCACTTATTGCCATTTGTATATCTTTGGAGAAATATCTATTGCCCTTTTTTGAATTGTCTGTTGAATGCCTGTGGTCCTTTTTTGAATTTTTATTTTTAATTGTTGAGTTTTAGGAGTTCTCTATTCTGGATAGTAATCCCTTATCAGATATATGATTTACAAATATTTTCTCCCATTCTGTGTGTTGCACTTTTACTCTGCTGATAGTGTATTTTGATGCACAAAATTTAAAAATTTTCACAAAGTTCAGTCTATTTTTTTCTTTTGTTGTCTCTGCCTTCAGCATTATATCCAAAAAATTATTGCCAAATCCAATGCCATGTTTTCTTTTCTTTTCTTTTTTCTAAGGGTTTTGTACTTGGAGTCTTGTGTTTAGGCCCATTTTGAGTTATTTTTGGTCCAACTTCATTCTTTTGCATGTGGATATCCAGTTTCCTCAGCACCATTTGTTGAAAAAACTGTCCCTTCCCCATTGAATGAAAATCTTATTGAAAATCTTTTGAGTATATATGCAAGGGTTTATTTCTGGGCTCTGTCTGTCCCATTGTCCTCTCAGTCTATCATTATGCCAGGACCACAATGTTTTGATTATGGTAGCTTTGTAATAAATTTTGAAATCAAGACATATAAGTTCTCCAGCTTTATTCTAAGTGTCTTACACATTTTTGTGACACGCTGATCCATGGGAGCATTTAACAGATACCTCAAAATACTTGTGGACTTAATGATGAAACTGCTACTATTATGTAATGTGCTCCCATCTTGCCATACCTAAAATAATTTCCACAGAACTAATTTCAACAAGAAAATATCAAACATATTTTTCACAATATAAATTATTCCATACACTACTTACTGGAAGCTGCTGTTCTGGTAAAGAATGAATTGATTTATTCTCACAATGTTTTTCCCTTTTTTATATTCATTAGAATTCAAGGTGATTGGTATTACAGGAAGAAAATCTCTTTCAATTTAGTCATGGATTCTGAGCATAAAGTTTTTCAAATGCTAGAAAATTGATCTGACAGAATTTCTTATCCATAGAAAATAGCATGATCTCTTTATTACAGTTTTCACTTAAGATTATGTTATGTATTAAAAGTCTAAGGAAATATGATAGGGGATGTTAAGGTTATATTTAGCAATGCCATGATATGAAGAAAGATAAAATTATTAGAATCCAGGGAAGTGAATTTCAGAAGTGATGTATATTATAAATCATCTTAGTAAAAGAAGTCTAGTGCTGGGGATCCTAGTTTCATAAACCAAATTTGTTTGTTTTGAAATTTATGAGCATAACATTTACCATCTTTTAATTTTTCTGATTAAATTTTAGAATTTAAGGTCTCTTAATGGTCACTGTATTATTGAAGCTAAGGATTGTCTGCTGTAACAGAACTAACAATAGTTTAGTGGCTTAAAGAAAATAAAAGTTAATTTTTTTCCTCAGTGCTAGGTTTTGTAAAGCCAGACCTGGAAGAGGTAAGGTCACTTTTACTAACATTCCATTGGTGAAACTCAGTCAGTAAGCAAGTCTACAAGGGGTACTGGGAAGTAGAGTCCTGGTTAGGCAGTCATGTCAGCTTTAGCTCTCTTACTATACAGAAAAGGAAAAATAAACTTCAGGTGACTAGCAATGTCCTCCACAATCACTCAGACCAAAGCCCTTAGTTTATCAGTGAAAGAAGGGAGGCTAGAGAGATGTGATCATTTACCACCTGTGTCATCTTGGACGTATAGCCTCTACCACTGACCACCCATCTGACCTTGAATATCTAACTTCTATCATTTATTGCCTGTGTGACTTTGGGCACATAATCTCTACCTGTTACTGTCTGTGTGACTTTAGACTCATGACATCTACCACATAAATATCTTTGTGACCTTTGACTTCTAATCTTTACCACTTAACACCTATGTGACTTGGTCTATAACCTTGCTAAGCATATTTTTCTCTTCTTTACCTCATAGGATTGTTAGCCAAGCTAATGAATGTAAAGACATTAGAACAATGACTAGCACATAGTGCTCAACAAATGGAAGCTGCTGTCGCCGCTGTTACTGCCATTGTTACTCACGTTACTGCTATGTTTGTTATCTAGTTAACAGAAAACTAATAAACATTTTAAAAAAAAAGATTTATTTATTTATTTGGTTGGGCCAGGCAGAGGCAGAGAGAGAGAATCTCAAGCAGATTCTGCACTGAGAGCGGAGCCTGATGCGGATTTGATCCCACAAACCTGAGATCATGACCTGAACTGAAACCAAGGGTCAGATGCTTAACCGACTGAGCCACCCAGGCACCCCAAAACTAATAAACATTTTAATTAACCTTTCATTGATCATAGAGAAGAATGTTTCAGGGCCTCCAGGTTAGTTATTGCTAACCATGAAAATACTCCCCCCCACCAAAAAAAGTTATAGTCAATATAATATCACCCTGACAAACATTTAATATACCTCCTTCAACAGTATGTAGTATTTATAGTCTTAGATTAAATGGTAGAATCACAGATTTGTATATTCTGATTCTATTTGCCAGTTATAAAATGCAATGACTTGTTGTTGGGTATTGGTCCTATAGGGGAAATTAGAACATCAAAAGTGAGATAATTTATTCTGAATATATTCTTAGACTTAAATCAACCATTAATGTATTTTACTCATCCTTGTGTTATGCTAACATCTCAGGGAAATTAAGTGACCCTAATGATAATTAGCTCAATGGATAAACCATTTAGTTGGAAAGAGAAGTCCCAAAGTAAAAACCCCAAGTAGCAGTTTGCGAGATTTTCCAAAACAAAATTCTGTTAATTTGTAAATGCGTCCTCACATGTGAATGACATGTCCCTTCCCACACACAGGAAAATAATTTGGATAGTTGAAAAGTCCTTATAAACTAAACAGAGTAAACAAATTACTGTCAAAGTCAGAATTAGTTTTCCTGTATTTCATAGACATCAAAGCAAGCATTTTAAACATTCAGCTTCAATTGATGTTAGCATGCTTTTCTCTAATTCAGTTTATGTTTATATTATCAAGAGTTCCCTTTCAAAGTGTGTTGAGACCTCTGTTACCCTAAATGAGAGTTCATAGTTGTCGTTGACCACATGTACAGTGTGAATGTGCATGTTTTGATGTATATCTTAAACCTCAGCCATAATTCAAAGTTTATAGATTACAGAAGATTCTTAATATTTGCCAATTATCCATTTGCATTAATGCATGTGCACATGCACACACACACACACACACACAAGGATTTAGTGGATTTCTATTATGTTGAAAATAGGCCTGAAAAGGAATGAAGGCATTTCCAAATATTGGTGATGGAAATAATGACAAAGTAAAAAGTCTTACAAAATGACTTATTAGGAAATAGAAGCTCAGGATAAATTAAAACCAGGCAGTCAAATTCAGTGGTGGCTTGGCTATATGTCATGAGCAAGTCCACCACATGTTTTATATAGAAATGTAAAAATACGGAACAAACTGAGGGTTGCTGGAGTGTTGGGGGGTGGGAGGTATGGGGTGACTGAGTGATAGACATTGGGGAGGGTATGTGCTATGGTGAGCGCTGTGAATTGTGTGAGACTGTTGAATCACAGACCTGTACCTCTGAAACAAATAATACATTATATGTTAAAAAAAAAAAAAAAAAGAAGAGGAAGAAGATAGCAGGAAGGGAAAAATGAAGGGGGGAAATCAGAGGGGGAGATGAACCATGAGAGACGATGGACTCTGAGAAACAAACTGAGGGTTCTAGAGGGGAGGAGGGTGGGGGGGGTGGGTTAGCCTGGTGATGGGTATTAAAGAGGGCACGTATTGAATGGAGCACTGGGTGTTATACGCAGACAATGAATCATGGAACACTACATCAAAAACTAATGATGTAGGGCGCCTGGGTGGCTCAGTTGGTTGGGCTACTGCCTTCGGCTCAGGTCATGATCCTGGAGTCCCGGGATCGAGTCCCGCGTCGGGCTCCCTGCTCGGCAGGGAGTCTGCTTTGCCCTCCGACCCTCCCCCTCTCATGTGTTCTCTCTCATTCTCTCTCTCTCAAATAAATAAATAAAATCTTAAAAAAAAAAAAACTAATGATGTAATGTACAGGGATTAACATAACATAATAAAATAAAATTTAAAAAAAAGAAATGTAAAAATACGAATCATGATATTATTTAAGTGCTCCAGGGAGAATTAATTTTTATAGCTTTGTAAGTGGGAAAATTTGGAGCTATTTTATAAAATCAAAAAGGGTATGAAAAGACACTAAATGTCTACATTTAGTTATTATACATTATGAAGGAAAGTATATGAATTATATTATTTAAGAATTTGAGGAGACTTCATAGGCTCAGCCTATATGACAATATTTATTTAGCACAGAAATAATCATTGCACTCACTACTGGTATCTCATTCACTGAACACATACAAGTCAATTTGCTAGATATATGGATTGTGTTCTGTCTGGGTTTTGCTGAAATAGCACTAAGATTAAAATGTAGTTTAAGGTCAGCTATTTAAAAAAAACTTTATTATGGTCATAGTTTAAAAGTTTATGTTCATAGTTACAGCTTTTAAATCAATTTTCAAATTAATTAATTTTTAGAATATAGTGAAAGTGTCAGTGTATTAGAATTAATATAATGACACCATTTAATAGCAAAATAATTAGACGATAACATTCTACTTCTCATTAGAGATATTTTTTGAAAATTTAGGAGAGAATCATCCAGTCTCTTTCTTTTTTATTTTAATAAAGGTGTGTTTATTGGCCACTAACATTCCACAATTAGTCAACATTGTTCTGAACAGCATCTCATTTTATTTCAGTTCTTCAGTTTGTAGATACACGTTTTGCCGCTGGGAGTCGCTATTTATCCATATTTTGAAAAATCGGTTGCTTAAAGGTGAAGTGATGTAACTGGATAACTTGTGCTTGGTTTACATTTTAAAGAAATATTGCTGCAGGAAAAGTCTAAATTTAGATAGAGGTTCCTAGAGACTAAAATACCATCCTTGGTAAATTAAATAATTCCACAGAGCCAATGATTTTTCTAGAGATTTTATTCAGAGATAACTAAATAGTAATTATGTTCAAAATACCCATATATATATTTTAGGAGTTAAAAATGCTTTACCAATGTGAGGCAGTTTTGGACTGGATGCTTTCCAAGGCCCCCGAGGAGACATGGAGCAAGGAAATGGACAAATGTGCCTGAGGACTTAGGAAGGAGGGCCAGGTTCCACTCTGGCTCCATCCCTCACTGGCTAGGGACCTGCTCCAGTCTCTCTCTTCCCACTTTTTCCTTTGTAACATGAGGATGGAAGTGTCCATGATTTCAGTATTTCTTTCTGGTCCTGTCTTTTCAAGAATCCTTGTCAGTATCTGTCTGATTTTAAAGTTTTGGGATGAAAGGGAATTAAACTATTTTTACTCTTTCATCTCCATGATAGACAAAGACAAGACAACAACAACCAAAAAAACTACTATTTTGTTGTTGTTGTTTTGAACATTTTATGACAGCAGAATGAAATAACTGTTTCTAGAAGTTTTTCTTTTGTAGCAATATAAAGTACAAAGGGGAACCTACACCCTGGAAGTCTTCATCACATTTTAGGTCAGGCTAACATGCTTCTGATTAGTTTTGCTTAAAGAATTCATGTTAATAATGCCTATTTTTCCAACTAATTGATCCAAAGGATAAAAGATTCCTAGCCCAGGAGCTGCTGGATTGTTTTTCTTTTCCAGCCTTTGGCTGAGGAAGATTCACTCTCAGATTCACTGACCCTTTACCTATCATCTTCAGGCTTGCTGGTGTTTCAGTCTCCTGCAGTAGATCTAAGCCAGGTATCTCCTGAACTTGTTTCTCAGATCTGTCAATGATACAAAAAATAACTAGTGTCTGTAGTACATTCTATAAAGAATTTCACACATTTAAAAAAATATTTTATTTATTTATTTGAGAGAGAGAGCACACAAGGGGCATGTGGGAGTGGCAGACTCCCCTCTGAGCAGGGAGCCCAGCATGGGGCTCGATCCCAGGACACTGAGATCATGACCTGAGCTGAAGGCAGAGCTTAAACAACTAAGCCACCCAAGTGCCCCAAGAATTTCACACATTTTATTTTATCTTTATAACAACCCTGTGAAAGGAAGTAAGTACTATTACCAGCCCCTTTTTGAAGTTCAGGAAATCAAGATCCAGAAGAGGTAAATGATTTATCCAAGTGATTTGTCCAGTTTGTAAGGTGACTACTATTTGAACCCATATCTTCAGTCTCCAAATTTTACATTCCCTTTTCTTTCTTTTTTAAGACCCAGGTTCTCTTTTATACTAAAGTTCAGTTCACAGACCTCTGTTCTGGCATGTTTCCTTGTGTTTGAGATTCTGGACTAGTAGACTGTCTTACTGTGCCATCCATTATGGGCTGAAGTGTGTCTCCACAAAATTCATATGTTGAAGCCCTAACACCCAGTACCTCAGAATGTGACTGTATTTGGAGATGGGGCCTTTAAAGAGATGATTAAGTTAAAATGAGGCTGTTAGGATGGGCCCTAACCCAATTTGGCTGGTGTCTTTATAAGATGAGGAAATTAAGACACATGTCTAATTGTTCATGCACAGAGAAAACTAATGAGGGCATAAAAAGAAAATGACTACCTGCAAGCTAAGGAGAGAGGCCTGAGAAGAAAACAAACCTGCTGGCACCTTAATCTTGGATTTCTAGTCTCCAAAATGGTAAGAAAGTTAAATTCTATTGTTTAAGCTACCCAGACTGTGGTATTTTGTTATGGGGGCCCTAGCTGATTAGGATCCCATCCATCCATCTGTTATCCACAATGATTTAGTATCTAACATGTGCCCAGCATTGTGTTGATCTTTGGATTACAGACATAAAAAATATAGTCCATGTTTTCAGTGCCCTCATAATCATATTATGTGTGCTGGAGGGAGGGGAAGGCAAACAGCTAATATTGTAGGGTGGGTGTGCTGAGCTTTGTTAGGGGATGCCCAGAGAATCATAGGAGTACCGAGGGACTTTAAAAAAAAATTATTCACTTTATTTCAACTAAAAAAAAATAAAAATAGTTCACTGATTTCTCCCATCCTCCACCCCTGTCTCTTGAACCACCAATCTGTTTTCTGTATCTATAAGCTTATTTTTGTTGTTGTTGTTGTTAGATTTCACAGCTAAGAGAGATCATGTATTTGTCTTTCTCTGTCTGGTTTATTTTCTTTAGCATAATGCCCTTGAGGTCCATCCATGTTGTCACAAATGTCAAGATTTCAATTTTTTTATGGCTATAATAATATTGCCTTGTGTGTGTATATATATATATATATATATATATATATATATATCATATTTTCTTTGTCATTCATCCATTGATGGACACATATGTTATTTCCATATCTTGGCTATTGTAAATAATGCTGCAGTGAACATAGGGATATATATATATATATATATATATATGTATGTATATCTTTTCACGTGAATGTTTCAGAGAAGGAGACTTTGTCTCAGGTTGAGTTAAAAGCGCGTAGAGGTAGAGATGAGCCCAGAGATGGTAACCTGAAGAATAGTGGAAGTTATTAATAATAACATTATATCATATATTAATATAACATAATAATATATAGTATAATTGTAATATAATATATAATAAGATAATTAATGTCATTTTAATATATTAAAATTACATATATATAATAATAGTGGAAGTTAGGCACCCTCTCCCCCATAAACCATTTTGTTGGATCTAGTCATCATCCTGAATTGCATCTGGATGAAATCCAGTTACCTACTAAGACATCCTTGAACCTTTAGGTTTTTTCCTCCCTTACTCTGTTGACAAACCTAATAGAACTCTGATACCTACTGTTTGCCTGAAGTACCTACACCCTCCTTTCTGCCAAAATCCCCTTGGAAGCCGTGTCTTAGCATGTACAACTAATTCTTGCCATATCTTGTGAAAACTTGTAACTCTATGCTCTAGACGTAATAATTTCTCCTATCGAGTAGAAGTTAACCTTGTTCTAAGAGCTAACAGTGTCTGTATGGAATGATACAGAAATGATATACATAAGTATAATGATTCAACCTTCCTACCAAATACCTCTTATTTATGGACATCACCATGAGTTTTTGCAGCTCATCTTTATCTAACTGTCTTTAGAAAATTAGTGAGAAATATGATATCATTGGTATGGCCACACTGAAAATATTGTCTACTGTGAAATAGGTTTATGATGTCTGTAAGTAATGTAGGGCTTGAGAGAATATGGCATCATGGAACTTGTGGTTCTATAACTGGATCTACTCAGGATATTAACTATCTAGTATATTTCAACAAGTTATAACCTCTTCTTGATTATCTGTAAGTAAGTGATTAGACTAGATTATCATTATGGACTATTCTGATTTTTTCACCATATTATTTTCTTTCCTAAGGCTATTTCCTCATAAGTTCAAAAACAGTCACCTTTCTTTTTTTTTTTTTTTTTAAGTTTTTATTTATTTATTTGACAGAGAGAGAGAGATACAGCGAGAGAGGGAACACAAGCAGGGGGAGTGGGAGAGGGAAGAAGCAGGCTTCCCACGGAGCAGAGAGCCTGATGCGGGGCTTGATCCCAGGACCCTGGGACCATGACCTGAGCTGAAGGCAGAAACTTAATGGCTGAGCCACCCAGGTGCCCCCAAAACAGTCACCTTTCTTTGTCAGCAATACTTATTAACTATCTGCTGTTTCCCAGCAATCTTTATTACATCCTATATTTTAAAAATTTGCATTCAGCAGCTATAAGATGTTCTAATGATACCATCGTTGTAACAAACCCATTTAAGTCCCTGATTCCATGAGGCCTTTTCTCATCATATTTAGCCTTTTAAACAAATCTCTAGGTAGTTCCAGTTTTGGTAATGGTAGAGTACCTAATATATGACTAGTTCTCTCATAGATAGCAATTATAAGTCTAGATGAGCTATAAAATAAAACAACTATTTTAAGACTCTGGAAATCAACCCAAAGAAAATAAGGCTGAAAATTATCTAACCCTTGAAATAAGGGAAGCTCCTAGGTGAGTTCAGGATGTTTATTTCCTGAGGGCACATCCTAGTTCATGTGGTGAAGGGGAGCTAAGACTCAAGCAGAAATCCATAGTGCTAAATGCTTAAGTGGTTAGAGCTAGAGTTTAGGATTGCTAAATCAGCTGGAAATTGAGGAAGGAAGTAGTGAAAAGGAAGGAGTCACAGAAGGGAAAGGCCATAACACTGTGTATAAACTTCTCTCATATCTTTGGATAAACCTGAACTATATATGCATAGGGCTGATTCTAAGGGATGTAGGCAAAACAACAGCTTGTAGACTGAAAATGCAAAGCAAAGATTTGAATTACTGTCTACCACATGCAGTGACAGCAATTGACATTTAAATCTTCTCAAATGAGAAGGGTTTTTCATTGAAACCCCAGAAAGACTGTAACTAAGGAGTATTCTTATTTCTTCAGAGCTAAGCATTCTTCCTAAGGTGAAGGCTAAAGTTAATCTGAAATAAACCCTTCCTAAGAAAGTGTAAAAGCAAACCTCCACAGGTTCAAGATATGCACCAAGCAATTTAGGTATTTGCTAATCAAATATCAGCACTCTTTTGACGAAGATTCAAGAATCCAGAGTTTTACTATGATCCACAATGTAGAGTATACACTTGAAATTTACTGCACACATAAACAAAAAAGGAAAATGTGGCCCATACTCAAAAGCAAAGTAGACAGCAGAAACATTCTTTAAGATAATTCAGTAGTGGGGCGCCTGGGTGGCTCAGTCGTTAAGCGCCTGCCTTCGCCTCAGGTCATGATCCCGGGGTCCTGGGATCGAGCCCCGCATCAGGCTCCCATCTCAGCGGGAAGCCTGCTTCTCCCTCTCCCACTCTCCCTGCTTGTGTTCCTGCTCTCGTGATCGCTCTCTCTCTGTCAAATAAATAAATAAAACCCTAAAAAAAAAAGATAATTCAGTATTTAGAATTGGAAGACAAGGACTATTTATTTTTATTTTGTTTTGTTTTTTTATTTTTTTATAAGAACAAAAGTATACACCATTTAATTGCTTGATGGGGAAAAAAATCAACACATTTGCAAGTATGTCATAATCCCAATTCCTTACAAAGTTTCATCCAAAATCTCCAACATAAAATTAAAAATAAATACATATGCAGAGAAGTAGGTAAATAAGACTCATACTTAAGAAAATAAAAAAGTCACAGAAAACAGACCCCAATGTGACCCAAATGTTGTAATTGGTAGAGAAATATTTTAAAGAAGCTATGAAAAATAGGTCCAAATCCCTTGAGATAAAGATGATAATAATAACGAAAGAGATGAGAATCTCAACAGAAAAAAATAGAAACTAAGAAAAGAACGAAATGAAGAATTTAGCATAGGTTAATAAAATATCTGAAATTTTGAAATGTACTGATTGACCTTAACATTACTTTGGAGACTGCTAAGGATTGAAGATGAATTTATAGAAATTCCTCAATTTGAACAACAGAGAGAAAAGAGATTTTTAAAAAACTAACCAATGCTTCCGTGACCTGTCCTCAGGGACAGTAGCAGGAAATCTAGCATACATGTAATTGAAGTCTCAAAGGAAAAGGAAAGAGAGAATAGGACATTAAAGTAATTACTGAAAATTTTCCAAATTTGATTAAAAAACAGGAATATCCAGTTGGCCCCAACTAGGATAAAAACAAAAACAACCATATGTAGGAACATCATAAACTCTTGAAAACCGAAGATGGATAGAAAATATTAAAGACAGCCAAAGGATGGGCGCCTGGGTGGCTCAGTTGGTTAAGCGACTGCTTTCGGCTCAGATCATGATCCTGGAGTCCCTGGATCGAGTCCCGCATCGGGCTCCCTGCTTGGCAGGGAGCCTGCTTCTCCCTCTGACCCTCCCCCCTCTCATGTGCTCTCTCTCTCTCATTCTCTCTGTCTCAAATAAATAAATAAAATCTTTAAAAAATAAATAAATAAATAAAATAAAAAAAATAAAGACAGCCAAAGGAAAGCAATACAATACATGACATATAAGTGAACAATGATACAAGTAACAGATGACCTTTTTTTTTAATCAGAAAAGAGTCAATAATTTACATGTACAATAAGAAGACTGCCAGATAATAAAATAGGCATATATAGTATTATATATCATGAACAGTTTGTACTCAAAATTTTTCTTGATTGGCTGCATAAAAAATATATTTAATTAAAAAAAGAAAGGATTATAAATAACACTAAAATATACTACTGGACAAAAACTAGTGGGACACCAAGGGACTGGATTGAGCAGGAGCGATTCTAATTGCCAGCCAGATTCTTTTTTTTCCCCCCTAATACCTATATATTTTTATTTTTTTCCAAGTTTTTATTTAATTTCAAGTTATTTAACATACAGTATAGTATTGGTTTCAGGAGTAGAATTTAGTGATTCATCACTTCCATGTAACACTTAGTGCTCATCGCAAGTGCCCTCCTCAATGCCCATCACCCATTTAGCCCATCCCCCACCCACCTTCCCTCCAGTAACCCTCAGTTTGTTCTCTATAGTTAAAAGTCTGTTTTATGGTTTGCCCTCTGCCCCTCTTTTTAAAAAAAATTTCCCCTATGTTCATCTGTTTTGTTTCTTAAATTCCACATATGAGTGAAATTGATGGTGTTTGTCTTTCTCTAACCGACTTATTTTGCTTGGCATAATACACTCTAGTTCCATCCACAGCATTGCAAATGGCAAGATTTCATTCTTTTTAATGGCTGAGTAATACACACACACACACACACACACACACACATATATATATATACACACACCACCTCTTCTTCATCCATTCATCAATCAGTGGACACTTGGGCTCTTTCCATAGTTTGGCTATTGTTCATAATGCTGCTATAAACATCAAGGGGCATGTACTCCTTCAAATCAATATTTTTGTATCCTTTGGGTAAATATCTAGTTGTGCAATTGCTAGATCATAAGGCAATTCTATTTTTAACTTTTTGAGGAACCTCCATACTGTTTTCCAGAGTGGCTGCACCAGTATGCATTCCCACTAGCAGTGCATGTGGATTCCCCTTTCTCCGCATCCTCACCAACATCTGTTGTTTCCTGTGTTATTAATTTTAGCCATTCTGACAGGTTTGAGGGGGTTTCTCATTGTGGTTTTGATTTGTATTTGTCTGACGATGAGTGATGTTGAGTGTCTTTTCATGTCCTTTTAAAGACAAGGACTTTAAGTCAGCTATTATAGATATAGTTCAAGAAAGGAAATGATGCTGAACAGGTGAAGAATCTCAGCAGAAAAATGGATGTTATAAAAAAGAAAAAAATGAAAATTCTACTTAAAAGTGTAATATTTGAAAAGTAGAGTATGCTAATGGGCTTAATAGCAGATAGAAGATGGCAGACAAAAAGGCTGGTCAGCAAACTTGAAGACTGATTGATAGAAATTATACAATCTGAAGAATAGAGAGAAAAATAATTGAAGAAAAAAAGAACGTTAGTATAGAACATTTCAAGCTCTCTAACACAATGTGTAACTGATTTTACAAAAGGTAAAGAGATAAAATGAAGGTGAAAAATATTTAATGATAGCTAAATTTTTCCAAATTTGGTGAAAAACCTCAATGTACAGAAACATAAAGCTGAGTAGACACAAGGAGCATAAAGACAACACATATACAGAACATGAGGCACATCATAGTCAAATGATTGATAAAGAAAAGGTAAAGGTAAAGAAAGAAATCTTGAAAACAGTTCGGGATAGGAGAGAGACACATTTTGTAATGGAGAACAATTACAGAAATTATGACTGACTTCTCATGAGACACAATGAAGCCAGAAGATAATGAAATGATAACTTCGAAGTTCTCAAAGGGGAAAAAAAAAAAAATCAATCTAGCATTTTATACCTAGCATTCTGTATCAAAAATAAAAGCAAAATAGGCATTTACAGATACATAAAGGCTGAAATATTTCAGTTTCAGAAGATCTGAAGCATAAGAAATGATAATGGAAGTTATTTACAATAAAGAAAATGATGCCAGATATAAACCTGTATCTATGGGCTTCAGTAAAGGGCTCTAAAAATGGCAAAATGAAGTTAAAGATAAAAAACTAAGGTTTTTTCCCCCAATTTCTTAAAAAGATACCTGTTTATTGCAATTTATACACTTGGATTGTGAGGCTGTAACATACATAGATATAAAATATATAAAATATATGACAATAGCAAAAAGGTCATGGGGGAAATGGTAAATGGAATTATATTCTTGGAAAGTTCTTACAGTTTACATAAAGTAGTATAATATTAACTCTACGTAAGTTGTTATAGAAATGAATTTTGTAATCTTTAGAGTAACCAGCAAAGTTACCAAAAGAATACCAAAAGTTAAACCTAAAACCTGCTAGAGGAATTAAAAATAAATTACTAAATATATTTGAATACTTTTAAAGAAAGCTTGAAAACAAGAGAAGTAGAAACTAAAACATATCAGACTAATGGTAAACAAATAGAAAAATGTTAGATCTAAGTACAAAAATATTATTATATGAACAAAAATTGACTAGAAACTCATTTTAAAAAGCAGAAATTGTCCTACTGGATTAAAAAAAAGCAATTCTCAACCATATGCCATTTATAAGAGAGTCACTTAAGAACATGTGAGCAGGGGGAGGGTAGAGGGAAAGCGAGACAGAAAATCCTCAAGCAGACCCCCCACTGAGTGCAGAGCCCAATGTGGGGCTCAATCCCAGAACCTTGAGATCATGACCCGAACTAAAATGAGAGTTAGACATTCAATAAACTAAGCCACCCAGGCGTCCCATAAGAAATTCACTTAAAGTACAAAACCCGAATAGGTTGAAAGTAAAAGTATAGAAAAAGATAAACCATGCAAATGGTAACCATAAAAAAGCTGATGTGACTACAGTAATAGCAGGCAAAATCTATTTCAAGACAAATAATATTATATGAGATAAAGAGGGTCATTTCAACATAATGATAAAAGGTCCAATTAATTGAGAAGACATAATCATAAGTATAGATACATCTAATAATAGAGCTTGGAAGCACATTCTTCAAAAAAACCAAAGCAGAACTAATGGGAGAAATTTACACACAAACATAGTTAGAGATTTTAACATTGCTTTATCAGTATTTAATAGAATAGTTATATATAAATCAATAAAAATATACGAGGTCTTTAACCTTGACCTAATTGATATTTACAGCACTTCATTCAACAATTATGGAGTATAAATTCTTTGCAAGGGCACAGGGAGCATTCCCCCAAACAAATAATATGCAGAACCATAAAATATGCCTCAATACATTTCAAAAGATTGTATCTTACAGGGTGTGTTCTAGATCATAACAGAAATACATTAAGAGTTTACCATCATTGTGATGGAAATGGGGGGGAGGGCTCTATTATAAATCCAAAAGCTATGCTCATGCCTAAAATTGTGCCTGGTAAATTGGATCCACTATAAATATTTGAATCAGAAATCCACATTTACCATTGATTTCTGGAGAGACCTTTCAGTTAATAATTCATAGTTATAGTCTAAAGGAGGCTTTGAAAAAATCCTTTAATACTGCCACAGTCATGCTGAGATTGGGTGGAGGTAGCAGGGCTCTTAAGAATACCATTGACAACTTGATGTGCCTCTCCTGTTGCTTTCTATTGTTTTGTTTCCCCCATGATGCTTAATTTGTCTTCCACTACATGGCCTTTCCTGCTCATCCAAATCATCTTTCAAACTCAGTTTTGCTGGAAAATATTACATGGTACTTTATAAACCTAAATCCACAGTCTGGATTCAAAATATCTAGTTCTTCAGTAAAATCTATGTTAGAACCACTAATTACCCAGTTTCTCTGAATATCAATAAAATAATTTTTATCCTCCCTTCATTCCTGCTTCCATCTTTCTTTCCTTCTTCAAACAAGAAATATTTATTAAGAGCAAGTTATTACCTAAATAATGAGAGTATAGAAGTGAACAAAATAAAGTCCCTTATTCTAATAGAAGGATATGGATAATAAACATTTAAAAAGAATGCATCACATGATATGTATGGTCACTGCAGGAGGTCAATGAGAGGACATGACTGAAGGTTAGCCAGTGAGAGAGAGGCAGCCTGTAGAGAGGAAGTTGAGACCATCTGGACAGTATATGTAACTGAACCCAGTTAAGGCCTCTGTATACACTCTTGAGATTACAGCAGGTGGGTGCAGAGATCTACTCATCTTACAGCCACTCAAGACAAGCCTTGTGTGACAGTCCCCTTGCTTATTAAACCTATCACCTACCAAGCTGGCCAGCCTCTTTTTTCAGTCTCTCCTTGCCTCCATAAAAAGGGGCCAGTTTCAAATTTCACCTAGGGAATTACCAAGACTGCAAATCAGTAACTGGGGAGCCAGTCAAAAGACTGGAGAAATGGGTCTTGGGAAAGGAGTATCCATGGGGGACATCCATGGTTGGCCATCGACCTCTATGTGGGGAAGGATGGCTCGTATGTTAGATGCTTGCAGATGGTTGCATGGATTTTCAGGGGATGCCTTGAAAACTCCTGCTATTTTAATGAGTTTGTTGGAAGAATTGTGTAGAGTATACTGCAGCAGAGAAGAGAAATGAATGGTGGCTACAGTAGGCTGACATATACTGTGGGCAATTCTGCTGGCCACTGATGCCCAACTAGAGCCTGAAGCTCAGGTTAGAAAGTTGGAAGAAGGACGAGGTTAGAGAAGGATGTGTGGGTGCCCACTATTCTGCTAGCTTCTGGGATAGAAGATAATGTGGGAAAGCAGGATACAGGATAATAAGTTGGAAACCTTAGCTTGCTGTTTTGCAAAGCTAGTAGGGTGCAGGCTGCAGTGGATTAAGGTCTGAGTGCTTGTGACACAGCCTGATTGGGACACTAAGAAGTGAAATCCCTGGGAAAGTGAGCGGAATGAAGAGGAAGATGTTGTGATTCACTGTGAAGTGGACAAAACCCCTTTGCTCTCTGACCCCTAAGCAAAAGCATAGCAACAACCCCAGCCAGTGGGGCAGTCCCCAATTGAGGAAGCATTCGTGATGAAAGAATATACTCCCACTTGAGCTTATTAGTATGGCTGCCAAGTAGCCAGGCATGGTTAGTGTGACTAGAGGATACTGGAGGTGATGGCTTTTCTCTGACAGGAGGCAGAGAAAATGAGCATTATCACCAGACGCCCTGTCCTCTGGCTGTGCCTGCATGGTGCTCAGGGAGTTCAGTTTACTCACTCCCTTATGGAGTGGATTATTCTATTCTGTAGGGAAGTTTGGTTCAATGAGGGGAATCTCCACCTGCACATGGGACCCTGGAAATCTATAGAGGAGGTACAATAAATTCTTAGGGATTTGGGAATGAGATAGGCCATTTACTCCCCTGTCCTTGAAGGCCCTGATCAGGCCTCATTCACTGCATGAGTAGAAGTCAAGATACTCCAGTCCGCCCTCAGCACCTGGTGTGATACACTGCTATCCCAGTAGTTGGACAAGACATTTATGATATTGGGCAATCCATTGCTTAACTGGGGAAACTGACAAATCCTGAGAATGGGTATGGACTGTGGGAAAGACCAAAGACAGAGAGGGAACTCAAGAAGCCAAAAAGCTATCCTAATTGGCTCTGAGGGGTCTGGTAAAAGTAATCTTGAAGCAAATGTGGTTTGACCTCTTTGCTGCCAAGACCCCACCTGAAAAGATAGACCGGCAACCCAATGCTGTGTCGGTTGGCCCGTGGAAAGCCTTAAAACCTGAACAGCAGTTCAGATCTGCCCCTACTCACTAGTGCCCTACCTGCTCCAGCAGAGGCCTTGGGGATACAGTCCTATTGGGGATGGATACCTTCCATGCGCCAAGTGTAAGATGCAGGCCAAGATCATGTCCAGGTAAGGGCCACTGGGGATAATTGAGGCCCCATGCTGAGCTCACTATTCACTAGTGCCCCAGAAATAAACGAAAGGTGACAGCTCTGGTTGATACTGAAGCCGAATATACTGTAATACATGGTAACCCTCAGAAGTTTCCTGGCGCCTCAGTGCCATCAGTCGTTGTAAAGGGCAAATGGTTATGGTCAGGAAGGTCCCTTTGACACTGCAGATTTGAGTGTTCTCTCCCAAGAGAATGTGAGGTTTTTATCTCTCCAATACCAGAGGACATTTGGCACTGATATCCTACAAGGTCAAGCTGCAAATTTCTATCAGTGCATTCCACCTCTGAGTGAGAGTACTCAAACCAGTGCTGAGGGAAAACACCAACCAGGAACCAGGAAGCCTATTGCCCTGCAAAAAAAGGATAATTGTCAAACAAAATAAATTGCTGGGGGAGAAGGGAGCCATGAGGAGAATGAGCCATGTGGATACCAGAAGGGAGAGGATTCTAAGCAGAAGGCAGCAAGTGCGAATGTCCTGATATGGGTTTGGTTGGTGTATTAGAGCAACAACAATGGAGTCCAGTGAACCGGGAGAAGGGTGAGTGAGCCAGCAGTGGTGGCCGTAATGCCTGAGAGATGTCATGGATTATAGGTAATGGATTTGAGATTTTTACTTTAAGGAAAATGAGAAGCCAATGGAAGATTTTATGAGTGCAGAGAAGTCTTTTAGATGGATTTTTGCTGAACTTTCTGCAATTCCTAAAATTGATTAAATGTTCTAGTTCCAATGATGCTGGACTTTGTATTCAGAAGTGGAAAGGATTAAATCTTTATGTGTTAAACAATTATAAATAGTATTCTGGGGAGTAATGCAATTTCCCTGAAGTAAGTGATAGTGATATCTTAAATTGATAAATAATAGCAATATAACTTTATTCTAACTGTTCCAAGCTTGATGTGGGAGGACTTGGGGCACTGTCAAGTACTTCCAGGACTTAGGGTAGAGTTTGAAAATTATTTCTTACTATTACACAATAAGTGTAATATTTAAGTATTATCAAACACTGTCAAAATAAATAAATGTGGTGTTTTTGATACTGAACTTGTAAGACCGGGCTGAGTCTGAATCTTTGCTTTGCTATATACTTTGTGACCTTGAGCCAATTCCCCCAGTGTCTTTGAGTCTCAGGTTCTTTATTCCTAGCACAGACATAATAGTCTCTAATTCATAGATTATATATGTCAAGCACTTACCCCACTTTTTACCACAGAGTAAGCATTTAAAATAATTGTAGCTATAATTATATTGTTTTTTTTCTCTCCCAGTATTGTTACATATTGAGTGGACTAAAATAGGTTACAATGTTTGTGTTCTGTTCACTTAGGCGGACTTATTAATATACTCTCATTTTTTTTTTTATATTCTAAGGATCTAAAAATAATATGTACAGGAGTAAAACAAAGAAACAACCTCCATAAATGAAAGTAATTTAGACAGATAAGCAGTACATTCTTTTACACAAGTCAATTAACATGAAATTTTAATTTAGGACTACCCAGTATTATTAGGACTTAATATTTGTTCAAAATTTTTGTACAAAGAATGTTTGACAATTGCCTTATTTATCCTTGACTCACCCTGGCATGTTGCAGATAATAAATGTTCAATAAATGCTTGCCAAAGAAAGTGTGTGTGTGTGTGTGTGAGAGAGAGAGAGAGAGAGAGAAGGTTTAAAAAGTAAAACATCTTGAAATTTAGATTTTTGTGCACTGCTGATAAGAATGTAGAATGGTGTAAGCCACTATGGAAAACAAAATGGCAGTTCCTCAAAAAGTTAATCATAGAACTACTACATGATCTAGAAATTGCACTTCTATGTGTATACTCAAAAGAATTGAAAACAAGGACTCAAACAGATATGTGTACACCAGTGTTTATAACAATATTATTTACAGTCAGCCGAAAAGTGGAAACAACCCAGATGTCCATCATCAAATAAATGGATAAACAAAACATGGTGTATGCATACAATGGAATATGATTCAGCCTTAAAAAGGAATGGAATTCTAATACATGCTATAGCGTGGACAGACCTGGAAAACATTATACAATTTGAAATAAGCCTATCACTAAGAAGCAAATGTTGTATTATTCCACTTATATAAGGTACCTAATTTGCCTCAGTTGGCAAATTCATAGAGGCAGGAAGTACAACAGAGGTTACCAGGAGCTGGGGGAGGTAGAATGAGGAGTTATTGTTTAATGAGTACAGAGTTCTGGAAATGGATAGTGGTTATGCTTGCACAAGTTTGTGAATATACTTAATCCCTCTGAATTGTACACTTAAAATAATGGTAAATTTTATGTATATTTTATCTCAATGAAAAAAGAAAATCTTTTCAGAATTTTAAAACGCAAAATATCTCCAAAAGTAAATTGTTTAAATATTGCCCAGATGAGTACAAGTATTTATTTAGTAATACATGTTAGATTATCCATTTGTTTATTGAACATTTATTACATATTATATTTGTTTTCCCAGCTCATTTCCCAGAGCATGTGTACCAGCCATGCAATTTGGGGCAGGGGAATTAGGTGGTCATATTTCTCTATCCTCCAGCTTTGTTTTAGCCTTTCAGAGTAATTTAGTACCTCTTGACACAGAGATTGATGCCGAGATGGATTTTGCCCAGGTATAAAATGATACATTAAGGGTTACAATATTAATGTCTACAAAAGAAGCATGGCTATAGTGTAACTACCTCAACTACTGAAGGCTTCCATTCTCCAAAAATGGAGTGTCAGCGGTGTCATGGACACTTCTGTTGCCTAGCATCACAAAACACAACCAACCTGTACTAAAAACTATGTTTCAAGTAAATTCACTGGCATGTTATGAAAGATTAAAGGCTCACCTGTCTTCAGAATAAGTGTCAATACTTTGGTATTTTTTAAATTTAAACTTTAAGGTTAAAAATAACTTGAGAGCGCTACTAGAAAAACCACTGGCAAAGAAAAGGAGAAGCATGTGAAGCTATAAAAAGTAATGTATTTTCTTTCTCTTTGTTTAATATGCTAAATACCGAATAGTGCTGGTATATTCCTAGGTTCATTTAACCTAAACTCTGCAATTCTGCTCAAAAACATTCAGAAGAGATAGTGTCCATCCCACCACCACCCCCAACCCCCTCTTAGTTAAAGCAAGAGAATCTCCTAAAGCAAACAGAGACAAATTGTTCCTAGTTGAAAATAAATCACCTTTGGCGGAGGTGGGAAGGGCTTATGACTGCAAAGAACACAATAGCTGAAGTTATTTTGGTTCTGCTTCTCTGCTCAGAAAGTGCAGGCTTGTGTCCCTTCTCCTCCATCCCTCTCCTTTTCCATTATCTGTTTGTCAAAAGAGAAACAGCAAAAATAAAGATAAAATAATAAAATAAAATTCAAATGATAGAGACAGACTATTGAATCAGATATCTTAGAGAAACAGTCTAAAATTCTGTTTTTGATGTTTGAATGATGCAAGTGTACGCAAGATTCATTTTAGTATAGCTTTTGTAAAGGAAGATGTTTTGTATCTAAGGGGACATATTAAACTGGAGTTTAGCAGATAAATGGCTTTTTTTTTTTTTTTTGATGTAGTGTTCCATGATTCATTGTTTGTGCATAACACCCAGTGCTCCATGCAGTACGTGCCCTCTTTAATACCCATCACCGGGCTAACCTATCCCCCCACCCCCCTCCCCTCTAGAACCCTCAGTTTATTTCTCAGAGTCCATAGTCTCTCATGGCAGATAAATGGCTTTCTATAAATACATGGAAAGGGGGTTATATTGGAAGGGCTACCAAATAGGAATCTTAATGTTGCACATCTTAAGATTTCAAAGCATTTGACCACCATCACCCTAAATGTCTAATTGTGGAGAAGAAATTGCCAAAAATTGTTATACATTTTTCTAAATAGTGCTTTGTGTAAGTCAGAAAAATGGCATTCAAGGGGAGACAAATGGTTGACAAATGGTTATTCTTTTAAATAAACAAATAGGAGAGGAGTGATGGAGCAAAACTCTAGAACAGAGTTGAGGAGGTGTGGGAACCACCATGTGAGGGGGATTTGGGAGAAAAGTGGCTTCTCACTGCTCTCCACTCGAATTTGGAGCAATTATTTGTGCTTTTTAGTTTAACTATATATACAATTTCAAATTTCCCCTAGATAAGGAAAGTTTGAGTTTCTGTATTTAGAAACCTAGTGGCATGACTAGAGAAATTTTCCCTCTAGAGGGCTAGAAACAAAAGGAAGAATGAACCCAACAACCCAGCCATGGGCAACAAGTGGAGAACTTTCAGTTCCTTTAGAAGACGATCTGAAAATATTAAAGTGATCCCTGAAGCAAATGTGTGGTGGAAGGGGTCAGGGCAGGAGACCTGAGGCTGCACTGGAGGATCTCCCAAACTAAGGTGTCCACAGTGGTTCTAGGCTCTGGGTAAATGCCTACTTTGTAATTCCTCTCCCAGCATATTTTCCTTTATGTGTATTTATTATGCAAAGAAAATTATAATGAGTAACAAACTCTGAAATAGAGTCACTCAAAAACCCAGATCTTAAATGATTTTTAATAAGTTTTGTTTTTTTCCTTGCTCCTTTAACGTATTTATTGTTCATATGCACTCAGTCATTTTTAAATAACTGCAGTCCCTTCATAGATACAATTTTGAATTCACTGTCTTTTCACCCCAGCCTTTGTTTATGAGAATTACTCCATATTCCATGGTCACTGTTGATTAGCTTTTTTTCATTCTTTTTTTTGTTGTTATTATTTTTATTTCTTTTTCTTATTTTATTTTATTTTTCTAGTTTTTTCTTTATGAAGATTTTTTTAGATTTAAAGAGAAAACATATGCCTGATAAGAATTGTTCTTCATAAAAATTGCCAAATTATTTCTAAAAGTTTATTGACTTTGCCATCAACATAAAATAAGAATAATAAATTCCCTTCGTTATCATTAGCCACCTCCGTATGTTACACAGCATTTAAATGAACCCAACAGAATCTCATGGTGAGTATAGAGTGAGAAAAGGGACTGCCTAAATTTCTTTGAAGAGAAAGGGAACAGGGTGGGTGTATGCTGACTATAATTATATTTGCCAATTGTATTATATTCTATAGTACCTAGTTATTGTGTTATTGGTTAAAAATCTCTTCTCTAGACACCCTCTCCTCATGCATTTGCATGGTTGCAGTGAGAGTTGCCATATGACTGCTACAAAATTTTGTCCTCCATTCTTATAGTTGGTTGGGCCAGATATGAAAACTTGACCCACCTAGGTGATTGAGTCTCTTCCCTAGGAAAGCAGATGAAAATTAGAGTCAATTTATTCTTGCTTCCAAGATTATAATATGAGAGACCCATGGATTATTGGCTGGTTGTTTTACTACATGAGCCAAGGAGGAGATGAAACTTATCTGTGGGGAGATCATGAGAGAGGAAGATCTGAAGGGAGACACAGACATAAGATGGAGAAGGAAGTTGATGGCATTTGAGCTCATTGTTCCAATTCTTTTATGATATTTAAATCTTGAATTCTCCTATCTTTCCTGTCTACTCTTGAGGGCTCCTGCATAGATGCGCAGTAGTCTTGTACATATTTCTGCCTGTATGGTGATGTGCTATGGAATCTGACCTATGAATTTCATCCTTCTCAGTGATCAATTTTGCTCTTGCTTAAACCTCCATTAACTATCAGTCAAGAAGTTTCTTGCTCCTGGAAAAATTATTATCCAATAAATTAACTCACAATGAGTTGTAAATATAAGTTAATAGGTTAATGCACATTCCCAAATCTGCTAAATCAGAATTTCCCAGAAAGATATTAAATTTTCCTATTTCTTTGTTATGCTAGTTATTTCAGAGAACTTAAGGAAAATGACTCAGCAAAATGGGAGGCTTTGACATAGTCTGGATTGGCCTCTCTATTTCCTGACTTTCATCTCTGCCTGTCTCTTTTTCTGGACTTGCTGCCTCTCTCTTCTGAGCCTGTTTTTTATTTCTACTTTTCTTCAGCTGTCTGTATGTGGCCTATATGAGGTGAGGGAAGGGAGGAACTATATACCAAGCTGACAAATAACTTTAATATTTGATCAGAACTAAACAGTCAACTCCACTTGGGCTCCACAATCACTCAATAAACAATAAAGTCCCATGCCCACTTGCTAACACCCTTCTCCACTTTTCATCTACTTATGGCTTATCCTGACACATGATATGTTTCACTTTTAGATGCACCGATAATCAACATATTCTCAATATATCCCCTGTGCCATTGGCTGAGAGAGACAAGTCTGATAAGCAAAATTTATCATTTCACCTGAGTCACATACAGACTGGTGGATTGGCTACCTTGTCAGGTGTTAACTACTGATCCAATTCCGGTGGCAAGAAATGTAGATTTACAGAGAATGAACCGGTTGTTTAGGCATAACATAGAGAAATCCTTTTAGTAGAGGGACTGGGAAGACGTGATATTCAGTGTCTTTACTGAAATCTCAGTTCATCTTAACCATAAAATGTGATAAGAAGAGAAATAATTTAAAAAAATATAATAACCTAATAAATTCCTTTCTCCCTCCCCTTCTTCCCTCCCTCCCTTCCTTCTTCTGTACAAATGTATACACACACACAAATAGGCACACACACACACAGTCTCTAGAGTTGCAGTTAATGATCCTAATTTTTCAGATTTAACCATGAAATAACCCACAGTGGTTGTGGTCTCTAGGTTGGCTCAGCTCTTCGGAGGCGTGTTTAGTTTTAATTTTTTTTTCTTTTTCATTTGTCTTCCTCTTTTCCATCAGGAAACAATATAGGATAACACAATAGAGCATTTGGAGACCAACAACTTAGATCCCCTAACTACAACCAATTAGCCAAATGTCTTTGAGAAGTCATCTAAGTTTATGCATATATTTATATTTATATTTAACACAGACAAAAGGAAAACTTGATGACTCTGATATTCAAAGTGTGTGCTTATAATATTGTCAGTTTTTCAAGTAGGAGTGGCTATGGGTCCAAATTTTTGAGTAGCAATACAAAAATAAATTATCATTTATATAATTTACAATATCTAGATAGTAAAGAATAATTTCTGGCTCCAAAAGAAAATAACATTTCTTTTTACTAAAGTGAAGGAGCTATTCCTTCCATTGGTCCCCATGGAGAGGGCATCATATAAATATAATAAAAATATTCCTAACTATATCCTGAAACTAACTATAGGAGTAGTCGTTCCTGCAGTCATTAAGGGAATAGGTTCTGAGTGACCTTAAGTAAATTACTCAATCTCTTTGTGACCTAGCTTTCTTATTGTAAAATAGGGAAAACCATAGTGTCTAACTCAAGTGTTATTTGTGAGGATTAAATGAAATCTTATGCACATGATTCTTAGAATAGTGCCTGGCACATAGTGAACACATAATAAGTTATTATTACTGGAATATGATTTATTACTTAAAAATATGTCAAAGTAGGGGCGCCTGGGTGGCTCAGTTGGTTAAACAACTGCCTTTGGCTCAGGTCATGATCCTGGAGTCCCTGGATCGAGTCCTGCATCGGGCTCCCTGCTCAGCGAGGAGCCTGCTTCTCCCTCTAACCTTCCCCATCTCATGTACTCTTTCTCTCTCTCATTCTCGCTCTCTCAAATAAATAAATAAATCTTAAAAAAAATGTGTCAAAGTAGAATAATAGCTTAAACACCAAATTGCATTTCTCTCACAATAAGGTTTTGAGCAAGCCAAAAGTTTCAGAGTTCTGTGACGGTCAAACTCAATCCAGGGAGATACTTAAAATAGATGAATGAATGGACCACCTGTTCTTCAATCATCCATAAATAGTTTCATTCAACCTAGTTTTTGATAGATATTGATCAACCTTGATTCTGTGGTTATACTCTTTGACAAGTACTTGAAAAACAGCTTTTCTGAGTTTTTAAGTGCAAAACTTGTGTTTTGAAGGGTCTAAAAGGAGATTTCAAGTTGAGGAGCTTGATAAAAACACATGTCTTAATAGAAATCCTCTGTCTCTGCATGGAGATGGACAGAAGCTATCTGGGGAAATAGCAGCATTTTAGTTAAAATATAATTTGGGATTTGACCCAGCATAGATGAATGCACACTTGAGGTTCCCACATTTTGGCCAGAGAGCAGAGGCACTATGATTTCACCTTGGAATGTTTTGGAAGCAGGTGTAAAAAAATGCTCACCTCAGCCATAAATAAAAGCTCAGTGAAACTCATAGAATGTTTAACCTTGAGCAGTATTCCTTTCTTGTATATGCTCCAAATATATGCCAAAGTAACTAAATGGATTTAACATACTGTACAGGTTTATTGATTAAGAGCCACTTAAGAGTTACAGAATGTGTGCCCAAAATAATCATTTTGGTTATAGAATGTTTCATGGTACAATTTATGCTTAAAATTACTCTGGTGGCTGTCATGGACTAGATTATTGGAAGACAGTGGTGAAATCAGGAAGATAAATTAGGATGCTATAGCAGAAATATAGGTGAAACATTTATGGCTCGAGGTATATCAGTTCAAGGATTTGTAAAGGCATATCATAGGCAACCCACAAGATTCATCCCTAATCCTGATGTTCATATCCCCAGATTCAGCTAAATCTGTCAATGAATATGGGAAATAAAAGCTAAAATGTCATCAAACTGGTCTTTTTTTTATCTTAGCAGTGGATGTATTCCTTGACGGGGGCAATGTATACTTTAAAACAAACCATGCAGTTTGTCAGGGAAATGAACTGAAATCAGAAGAGTTTGCAATGGTATGAGCTGGGTGACAGTCCCTTTGCAGTTGACATAGATAAAGATAGCCAAACTACCCTTCTTTTGCCATTTCTTTCATCTGAATGCTAGAGATTTAAAAGTCCACAGAACTATGAAAGTGAACAGATAATTTCTCTAAAGTTACAAGTTTCTTTTTTTTTTTTTTAAGATTTTATTTATTTATTTGACATAGAAGACACAGCGAGAGGGGAACATAAGCAGGGGGAGTGGGAGAGGGAGAAGCAAGCTTCCCACTGAGCAGGGAGCCCAATGTGGGGCTCCATCCCAGGACCCCAGAATCATGACCTGAGCTGAAGGCAGACGCTTAATGACTGAGCCAGCCAGGCGCCCCTAAAGTTCCAAGTTTCTTACTAGAAAAATAATATCAGAAAACAATTCCATCAAGGTTCTTATTTTTGCCTGTCCAACTAGCCATATTTCAGAAAAGAAATGATAGTAGTTGAAGGTTATGTTCCAGGGTATCTACTATACCAGAATTAGGAAACTTCTGAATCAATATATTTATATTGCCCACCTGGCAATATTAAGAGCTATTACTGATAGAGAAATTATCTAAAGGCAGATAAGTTCATATGTGCTAAATTTGGAAGTTTATCAAGAACTGTGAAGGGTCTGAGATTTTATCCTACTTATAAGCTAACAAGTTGGCCTCTCAAAGTTTCATGGATACTGGCAGAAGACATGAGACTCCTGGTCAGAGACAAAGAATTTTATTACTCTCAGTATAGTAGACAGCATGAATTTCAATTTGCATGGGACCACCATCAAGTCCCACAGGAGCAACGTAGAGGTGGACCCAGTGGATGCTATGTATGCCACAAATTTGTATCATAGCTGAGGAACCCCATGTTTGAGGAACCCCAATCTCTTACAGATGACTACAAGCAAACCTACCCTGTCTTTGCTCTGAAGTGAGACATTTATCTATATTATACTTGACAGCAAACAAATCTGCCTTCTGCTTCAGAGATAGTATATCTATCTTCCATGGATGTTTGCTATTCAGACATTCTTCAAAAGATAGTCCAGAAAAAATCTGTCAATAACTTTGCTCATAACACATATAGAAACATGAGAGACCCACTGAGAACTTTTTCCCACAATGGGGCACAGAAATAGTATTCATAATAATTTTAACTGTGGGAAATTTGTCATCATTGTAAAAAAAATATTATTGTAAAAATGTATAGCTATCAATGCCTTGTGACATACCTATATCCTATTGAAGTACATGGTTGAGAAGCTATTTTGTATATGATGTAGTCAGCTTAAATTGGGCTCTCCCATCTTGATCAACCAAGAACAGACAAGTATTCTTTTTTGGGTATTCAAATACTAGCTAGATGTCCTGTAGCCTGTGGGGAACAGTGAGGGGGCTACAAAGAGGACATGGTGTTTTTTTCTTTCCCATCATGTGTGATATTGAGACAATTTATGAGATTATTGGAAATGGTGTGCAGAAAACCAAAACACTATGTCCTAAAAAGTAGCAGTTTTCCGGAGTTATATCCCATATTCTTTCACTGAACTTTGAAAAGAAACTTTAGCTGTTTATAAGTTAATAATAAATGGTGTTAGCACAGCACAACTGCGTCTGTAGGTTTCTTACTGTGAATCTCAGTGCTGTAACTAATAACTCAATATTTTTCAGAATTAATCATGGCTCCATGGGTTCATGGTGGCTTTGGGTGCTTACTTGGTTATCTGGAGGTATGTTTAGTCTTGCTACTCTTTCAACAAACTGTTTAGCACTGCATTAAATGAATTGTAATCATTCCTTCCTCTTATATCACTTTCCTCTCCATTTGACCTGACCACCAAACTAATGGTATACATTCTAGATTTTTGTGTAGAGTAACTCAAAGTAAAATTAAATTTCTGTAAATTCATGAAATGTGAGTGTTAAAGAAATGCAGTTATTGTATTTTTTTGAAAGCTAACTTGAAAGCCTTGGGAAAACATGATAATAGAAGTCACTAAAGAGAAATTGCTGTTAAATTAGGATTGGGTGAGTCAAATGTAAATGATTAGGAAAAATAAAGGAATGAGAAACATTGAAAGATTTTGTACTAATATTCCTTACAATTGACTGTAGGTTGTCCTCTAGTTTAAAGAAGCCTATACTGGAAACCACAGATATTTTATTTTGTATGTGGTTTATTCATGAAGAGGGCACTGAACTATATAGTCAGCAGACTTGTATGTAAAGGCTAGGCTTTGGTCATATAAAGTTTGGTGAAAGAATATTTGTCTTCTTATCCATCTAATTTTTTAATTCTCTATTTTAACCAACGTTTTCAATTAAATGATAAATCTTGGTGATAGAAGATATGGGAGGGTGGCTTCCTTCTCCCCAGGTGGGAGTTGGTGGAATGGACATGCTTTTGGCCCTTCAGAAGCTTCTGCATATGTATATTCTGACCCAGTCTACACTGATTGAAAATGTGATCTTTTTAGGACAATTCATTTCCCCCTGAATTTTCTAGGAGAGAGAGAAAGCTAGCTCTCTTACACAAAGCTGATAAACTATGCATGTGACTTTGTTTGTTTGTTTTGGTTTTAGTTTAGTTTTATTTTTTCCTTTTTTTTCACTTAGAATTGAAGTAGGAACATTTACTCATATTGTGAAGTCTTAGAAAATGTGATTTTTGGATTGGATGGCATTTCATCAAAATAGTACGTTTTAAATTTACTTTAATACCCAAATTTTGGACATTTAGGTTACAACAAGATCTGCTATGATCATCTTCTGTGCTTGTTGTCCAATCATTCCTTTGGCTACATTGCTAGAGGTGGAATTGCTATTTCAGAGTATGAATAATTTTAAGGTTCTTGATGCATGCAGCCAATGAAGAGCTTATTCCAGTGTAATAGAACTTATTCCAATTTAAATTTCCCCCAGCTAGTTTGTTGCATCTTATTGAACAGTACATATTGACATTTTATAATCTTTGTCAAATTGTTAGGGAAAAATGGTGTTTATACTACTTTAAAGTACATTTGGGGGGCTCCTGGGTGGCTCAGTTGGTTAAGTGACTGCCTTCGGCTCAGGTCATGATCCTGGAGTCCTGGGATCGAGTCCTGCTTCAGGCTCCCTGCTCAGCAGGGAGTCTACTTCCCCCTCTGACCCTCCCCCCTCTCATACTCGCTCTATCTCATTCTCTCTCTCAAATAAATAAATAAAATCTTAAAAAAAAAATAAAGTACATTTGGTTTCAAGGGGAACATTTCTTCCATATGTTTATTGATCATTTTTCATTCTCCTCTTATGAATTGCATAAACTCTGTACATTTCTTAGGAATATATGATTGTGGTTTGCTATATATACTACAATTATTTTCCCCAACTTATTGCTTTTTAATTTTATGGTGTTTCAAATTGTACAACAACCGGGGTGCCTGGGTGGCTCAGTTGTTAAGTGTCTGCTTTTGGCTCAGGTCATGATCCCGCGGTCCTGGGATCAAGCCCCACATTGGGCTCCCTGCTCCTCGGGAAGCCTGCTTCTCCCTCTCCCACTCCCCCCTTCTTGTGTTCCCTCTCTCACTGTGTCTCTCTCTGTCAAATAAATAAATAAAATCTTTAAAAAAAAATTGTACAACAACCAACAAAACTAGAAGTATGGAAATTTCCATGTTACTATTTAAGTAGGCTCCATGCCCAGTGTGGAGCCCAGTGTGGGGCTTGAACTCACCACCTTGAGATCAAGACCTGAGCTGAAATCCAGAGTCAAACACTTAACCAACTGAGCCACCCACGCGCCCCTCAGTGTTAGTAGTTAAATGCCTTTTTTTTTTAAATCAGGAAACATTTAAATTATTAAAGGGCTTACTTGTAATTAACAGTAAATAAATCAAGCAATTCTGAGATTACTTGATTAGAGTTTACCAGTTTTAAAGCCTGTCATTAAAAAAGTGAAGAAAGGTCGCTCATTAGGTTGAGCGACCCTTGGTTTCGGCTCAGGTGGTGACCTCAGGGTGGTAAGATCAAGCCCTACATCAGGCTCCACAGTCTGCTTGAGATTCTCTCCCTCTCCCTCAGTCCCTCCCCCTGCTCATGCTCTCGCTCTCTCTAAAAATAAATAAAGTCTTTTTAAAAAAGTGAAGAAAATGATGACTGATTATGGCTTTGCTATAAAAATATTGCTTTTATAGTGTGAAATATGGTTACTTTCTTGAAAACTAAACTCTAAGTAGTAAATTTAATTTTCTTTGTCATTTAGCCGTCCAAGAAAATCCCAAACATCCAAATTACAGTTATATTATTGATATGGGGTTGTAGTACATCTTTTAGTTGTCTGCATGAATTTCTGAAAGATAAGGTCTCTTTAGGGCAGGGCATACTAAAAACATGTTTTAAAAAGTAAAAGAAAACAGGGGCACCTGGGTGGCTCAGTCCTTAAGCATCTGCCTTCGGCTCAAGTCATGACCCCAGGGTCCTAGGATCGAGCCCCGCATCAGGCTCTCTGCTCCGCGGGAAGTCTGCTTCTCCCTCTCCCACTCCCCTTGCTTGTGTTCCCTCTCTCGCTGTGTGTCTCTCTCTGTCAAATAAGTAAATGGAATCTTAAAAAAAAAAAAAAAAAGTAAAAGAAAACAAAAATCTGAAAAAAAGGCTTGCAACATTTCATACAAGACTAAATGAATTATGATATATATTTGCCAGTTAGATATAAAAGGACATCTCAACAGAAATGCAATCATTTTCATCACAAGAAAAATTAGTAAGACATAAATAGATACATAATGTTACAGAGTATGAACCATACATATTATGTTATGTTATAAGGCTTGATACATTTTAAAAGCGTCAGGTGGCAAATTTACTTGATAAAAAAGTTGAGATGGGGAAATCTAGAAAGGGAATTTTTAAAAATCACCGAGTTATTAAAATCTTAATATAGTAAAAACTTAAAACAATATTTTTTTAAAAAGATATTTTCCTATGGTTACATTTGGAAACACCAAAGTTTCCAAATGAAATCTTTTGATTTCAAATGAGGAAGCATTTTCTAAAACTTTTTTCTAACAACTTTTTGAAGGATTAATTTTCCTCTTATGTTGTCTGACCCCATCCTCTGCTGCTGCACTGCCTTTGCATTTTCTTTTTCTGTGCAGATGTTTTATACATGACAGCTTGAGTTTTCACTTAAGGGGAATTTACTGTCATCTCTTACCTCCTGTCCTCATGTCTTGCTCTGCCTTTACTCCTCTTTCTATAGTGTAGTGAGAAACAGCAGCCACAAACTGTCTGAAACCTGGTTTAAGGTTTGAGAGCTTCTGACGCAGGTGCAGAATGTAGGTGTGAAAAAAAAATGGAGGGATAGCTCCTTTCCTAATGGAAATCCATTCATCTGCATATGAAATAGCAAAGTCAGATTCAGGGAAGGAGAGAAAAAGGTCAGTCCTCAACTGAAGAATTGGCAGTCAGGAAATTGATCATTGGGTGATTGGCTTCATACTTTTATAAAATTCAGGTATAATTTACATAAGGTGAAACGCACAGATCTTAAATATACATTGATAAATTTTGACAAATGTTAGCAGACATGTATCTGACACGATGATCAAATTAGAGAATAGTTTCATCAGTCCAAAAAGTTACCTGACGTTAGCTTCTAATCAATTACTAATTGCTGTTCTGGGTTTTACTGCCTTAAATTAGTTTTGTCTTTTCTTGGGGTCATTTAAATAAATCATCCAGCACAAATTATTTTGTATCTATATCTTCATTTAACATAAAACTGTGTTATTTATTAAGTTACTGTGTATACAGATATCCCACAGTTGGTTTGGATGCAACCAAATGAATTTTATGCTTAACTTTTCAAATTTAAAAGAAGAAATTGGAATTTTGATAGGGATGACACTGAATCTTTAGATTAATTTCAGGAATGTTGCCATCTTAACAACATTCCATGGACATGGAATGTCTTTCCATTTATTTAGGTATTCTTTTATTTCTTTCAACAATGTTCCTTATTTATCAATGTACAAGTCTTATACTTATTTTATAAGATTTACTTCTAAGTATTTTACTTTTTTAATACTATTATAAATAGTATTATTTTATGAATATCATTTTCAGGTTGTTTATTTCTAGTGTGTATAAATAAAATTGTTAGTGTATTGATCTTGTATCCTGCAGCCTTGCTTAACTTGTGTATTAGCTTTAATAGTTTTTTGGTAGATTCCTTAGGATTTTCTGTTTATAAGAGGGTATTATTCATGAAACAAGATAGTTTTATTCCTTTTTTAAAAAATCTGGATGACTTTTATCTATTTTTCTTGCCTAACTTACCTGGAAAAAAACCTGTGGGTACAATATTTAATAGAAGTGTTAAGAATGAACAAACTTGTGTTGTTCCTGATCTTATGTGGAATGCTTTCAGATTTTATTTATTTTTAAAATCAGTACATAAGGGAACATGTACCCTCACCCCAGGATATTCCTTCATTTCATGGCCATTTCTTTCACAACTATAACTAGGATTAAGTGATAACATCCCTCTAGCATATATATTCTGGAACTGATATAGGGGCAGGATATGGGGGAGTCTGCTTGGGTGTGGATTCTGAGATTGTTTGATCAAGGAAGTCCCTAACATAAAATTAGATAAAGAAGAATGTATTAATTTGGGAGTGCTTTCCCAAAATACAGGAATCAACACTGGCAGAAGTCTCAGGGGATAGAGAGAACTTGCTATTCAGATGGCTCTCAGAAGTATGAAAAAAAGTGATGGCCCATGCTGAGTGAAGTTGAAATGCTATAACTGCCATGGCAGATGGTGGAGGAAGAGATTAAAAGACTGGAGGAAATGGAAATACTGGAATGGATCTATTATGTATGGCCAGAGAACTTTTCAGATGACTATGTTCCATAGGAAACCTTAAAAGACACACCATTTACTGAGCCATAAAGAATGTGCTAGTGAATGCATCAGCATCCCTGGATGTTTGGTGGTGGTCGTCCCCCATAGCAAGGCCTTAATGTAGGAGAAGCGTTAACAACTTGGCTCCTGTATGACCATGGGGATGAGAGGACTCTGAAACAATGAAGGGCAGGTGGTGGTGCTTAGCCACTAGATGTCAGAGTCTCAATTTATTTTAGTCACTGGAATAGCAACCCAGGGAGCTTGACACACAAAGAGTTACAAATATGGTCACTTGAACTCAACATCACAAAGGGAAATACATATGGGCATCCAGTAAAAGTACTTATAAATATATATAATCAAAAGAAAATAAGAATGGACAAGCAGGAGGCTGAGATAGTCACTCCACAAAAATTTTCCAGTTTTCAGAAATGGAATCCACTGACTGAAGAAGTCATCAAGCCTCCAGAAGGAAGTGTGATACAACACTGATTCAAATACATACTGTACTTATTCCTCCAGTTCTTCTTCTATATTACTTGTGGCCATTTACTCAAACAATGATACACAGGATAAAGAGGCATACCCAGGCATTTGAGAACTCTTGGATATAGGGTCTGAGTTGACCTTGATACTCTTAGCACCATGGTCCCCCATTAGAGTGGGGATATATCAGACCAGGTGAAAAATGGAATGCTGGCCAAGGTCCAGCTTATGATCGACCGATCAAGTCTTCAAACCCACCTAATGGTCATTTATCCATGCCCTGAATATATAATTGGAACTGATGTGCTTAGCAGTTGACATATACTGAGTCTTTGATATGTGAGTCTTTGATATGTGGAGTAATGGCCAAATGAAATGGCCCTCCCCAGCCAACACAGTAAACCAGAAACAAAAGAGCATTACAGGAGATAGAGTGTGGATGGAGGAGGTTAGAGGTATTATTAAGGATCTCAAAGAGGAAGGGGCGGTGGTACTTCTATTCATTCACCAGTTTGGCCATTGCAGAAGCTAGACGGATACTGTAGAATGACCATGCATTACTGCAAGCTCAAGTTAATAGTAGCTCTAACCACAGCCACCATGCTAGAGATAGTGTCCTTTCTAGAAGAGATTAATATAGCCTATATCTACATAGTTATGCTCCATGGATACTTTAATTCTCTTGCTCTCTGTCATGATGTAGTCTGAAGATGTCTGGACCATTTCTGATATCCTGAAGATTACATTGATTCATTGCATCAATAATATTATGTTTATCTGTCTGGATGAACAAGAGGTTAGCAAGGTTTGCTATAGGCCTGTTAAGAGAAATTTGCTCCAGAAGGTAGGATATAAACCTGAGAAGATTCAGGGGTCTAGCCACTTGAGTAAAATTTTAGAGGTTTTGTGGTAAGGGCCTTCCAGGCCCTCTTTCAAAGTAAAATATAAATTATTACATATTGCTTCTTCTACCCAGAATAAGAAAGCACAATGCCTGATGGGTTTCTTTGTGTTCTGGAGGCAACATATTTCATACTTACCTGATACAGTAAGTGACAGAAATGTTTTTTGCTAGCTTTGAATGTGGCCAGAGCAGTGAAGGGCCTAGCAGGTCAAGCCTGGTTTTTGTGGTACAAGCCTTGCGTTTTGGACTATGCAATCTGACGGAACCAGTGTTTTGGAGATATCAGCGGTAGGTGAAGGTACCAGGTTGATTTTGTGCCAAGTACCAGTGGTAGAATTTTAATATAGGCTCCTAGGATTCTAAAAACATTTGCATCAGGGAATTATATGTCTTTTGAAAAATAACTCTTGGCAAACTACTAGGCCTGACCAGGGACTACAAGTGACCATATGGACAGAACTAATTATCATGAGTTAGGTCCTGTAATTCCCACCAAACCATAAAGTCAAGTAATACTGACAATAATACATCATAAGATGGATTAAGAGTTACACCCAGGAACGAGCATAGACAGATTCAGAAGACACAAAAAAGCTACTTAACCAAGTAGTCCAGGCACCCATGGCATCCACCAGTAGTAGTACCAGCACTTTTTCCCCTTTCTGTGGTTATATAGGTGATCTTGTGTAAAATAAAGTGATCTATTTGAATGCCTCTTGGTTCTTTATTGGCCTGTCATGATTACAAATGAAGTTAAAGCAACCTCAGCCTGGGCATAATGACCATCCATGGTCAGGGACCTCGGAGATGAATGTGTGTTTTATGACATCAGGTAAGCCACTGCTATGGACTGAATTGTGTCCCCCCAAAATTCACATGATGAAAACCTAACCCCCAATATTATAGCATTTAGAGATAGAGCCTTTGAGCAATAATTATGTGTAGTTGAGTTCATGAGGATGGGACCTTTCTGATGGGAATAGTGCCCTTATAAGAAGAGGAAGAGATACCAGAGTTCTCTCTGCCATGTGAGGACATAGCAAGGAGGTGACCATGGGCAAACAAGAAGAGAGCCCCTACCAAGAACTGAATTGGCTGGCACCTTGATCTTGGACTTCTCCATCCCCAGAACTCTGAGAGATTAATGTCTATTGTTTAAGCCACCTAGGATATGGCACTTTTTTATAGCAGCCCTAGCTGACTACAATAGCCATCAAGGTCAACAGGGTTGGTAGCTCAGGGTGAGGGGACTCTAGAATGGATAGCAAAGGAGACAGACAATAAGCATTGGATGCCTTCCTAGGACTAACTTCCATATCCTTCTCTTCTAAGTTTCCCTTGGAAAAGAGGCCTGTGGCAATCTTAGGCTATCCTCTGAATGTTTATGAAGTTAGTACCAGTAGTTCCGGGGGTGGGCAATAGTGACTTAGAGATGTGTTAGGGAAATATCCCTTCAGAGAAGAACTTGCTGCTCAGCTGTGTGCATTACAGTCAGGAGACAGCCTCCAGCTCTCAGTTCCCTCAGGACTTGCCTCAGTTGCCCAAAGTTGTTCCACCCCAGGTCATACCTTTTCCAGGAAAGCCCACAACTGCTGACTGAATAAGTGAGTTACCTAAAACCTGGCCATTTTGGCCTGACATAGAACACTCTGATAGCCAATACTGCCTCTAGAGCTCCCCACCAGTTTGGACAAGACTTTCTCAGGCCTGCATTGCAGTTAAAATTCTTCCTGGGGCCAGTCCTACTTTCCATATCTTTCACAGATCCATGAATTTTTATAATGCATTTTTAATCAGACTGTTTTTATTGAAAGGGATCTTGCAAAAAGAAATTGTCTTTTGGTTTGGGACCCTGTATACCTTAAAGTTAGCCACTAGCCAAAATTAACTAGCCACTAGCCAAATTGACCCAATTCAGTCAATTTCTTGGCTAGTCTTCTACATGCACAATTCTACTAAAGAATGTTGCCATCTGATGTCTTCTCCCATTACAATAATGTACTACTGCCCAGCTGGTGTTGCAATAACATTCATTCTTAATTTCTAGAAATGAAAAGCCTTATGTAATAAAAATGTCTTACAAGTAAAGGGATCTTCCTGATTGTAACTAGTTTTGACAATTAACATATTCCTTTTGTATACTCAGGAAGATGCTATTTACCTCTTTCCTGCCTTCTGAAACACCTTACATACTTTCTTGGCAGGCATTTAGAACACCTGCACATGAACCACAGGTGAAGTATGGACTATTGCATACCTCTTTATTGGCTTCTGTATTAATTTTCTGGGCAGTGATTAGTTGAGGTTGTGTATATTCTTATGAAACTACTGAACTACTGCTCAGAGTCGGCTCAGTTTTGATGGAGGAGATTGATTTCTTGGCACTGTTTTCATTCTTCTACCCCATGCTGATAGCAGCTGGGTGAGAAACACATTCAGCATTGCTTTCATGCCTGACAGTTATAGTTGTGACCATGTTAATTACCATCCTGTCTAACAGCACAATGGGGACACAGTATAGTAGTGAGAGTGATTATAGTCTTGCTTTCTCTGGGAAGATTTTATTGGAAACCATGTGCAATTTGTAATTAAAGTTCTAGTCAACCTTGGTAGATATATCTTTTTTCTAGTATAAAATTCTATTTTACTTTTGCTTTGATTAGATATTTTGCAAGTTAGGTCTACCTGGGGATGGGATCTTAAAGGTCTCATGTTCTGTAGCCTGTAACAGGAAGGAGAAAATAACAACACTGTAGTATGCCTTATTCTTATAAAACTTTTAAATTAAGAACTAAAATATATTTAAATGAAAAAATAAAACACTTTATATTTTTATATCTAAGATACATTTTGTTGAGGAGTACATAAAACAAAAAAATACAAATCAACGAAATGTTACAAAGTGCAAAGTGAACAACCAGAAAATCATGTCTACTACCAATTACTAAAGCCTGGATCACCATCCCCAAAGTAAGCTCTCCTTGACTTTCATAATATATGCTTTCTTTTATTTGTAATTTTTTTTTCCCTTGGTGCACAAATCTCTAATCATTATACTATAGTTTTACCTGTTGTAGAACTTCATATAAATCAAACCATGCAGTAAATGTTTCATTTGTTTCTGGCTTCTTTTGCTCAATGTTCTGTTTGTGAGATTCACTCCTATTGTTGACGTATTTAGAGTTGACTCTTTTTCATTGTTTGAGTATTCTACAATTTGTTACTCATTTTAATGTTGACAGATATTTGGGCTTTTTCCAGTTTGAGGTGTTTATAACTGAGGTGCATATTTGTAGATGTCTTTTGCTGCACATGTGCACACATTTTTTTGGATATATACCTTGCAGTGAAATTCCTATTATAGTGTGTGCATATGTTCAATTTTAGCAGCTGATTCCAAACCTTCCAAAGTGGTTGCCCCAGTTTATTATCTCACCAGCAATGCATATTAGTTCGTGTTGCTTTGCATTCTTGCTAGCACTTGGCTGTAAGATCTTAGTTTTAGTTATTCGTGGGTTTCTAGTAGTATCTTTTTGTGATTTTAATTTGAATTTCTCTGATTTCTTCTAAGATTAAAAATATTTTCATATATATATTGGCCATGAGGCTGTCTTCTCTCTGAAGTGCCCGTTCTACCCTTGCTTATTTTCCCTTTTGATTAGTTAGCTTTTTCTTTTTGATTTATAGGAGTTCTTTACATATTCTAATATGTGTGCTACATCTTCTTCTGTACATTGGTTTGCTTTTGACTCTCTTGATGATATCTTTTGAAGAATAAAAGTTCTTAATTTTTATGTAGCCCAATTATTAAATCTTTTTCTTATGTTTAGTGCTTTTGCGTCCTGTTTAAAAAACTTTTTCTTTTTCCAAGGTCATGAAGATAAATTCTTTTATATTAAATTTTGAAAATTGATAGCTTTGTCTTTTACATCAAAGCTACATGTCAGTAAGTTTTGATTATATGTGATATAGAGTAGAAGTAGATTTTGGGTTTTTTCCCCATATTTTATGCAGTTGTTTCAGGGCTATGTACTGAAAAGGCTGTCTTTCTTGCATTGTTCCACCATGCTATCTTTATTTTAAATTATATGTCCATATATGCATAGATCCCTTTCTGGGCTCTTTTTAAATCAATTTCAGTTGCCTGTTTGTGTATTCAGGCATTAATATCACATCTTAACCCAGTATTGCTTTAAAATAAATCTTTCTACTAAGTGTTAAAACAAATATTTCCCCTTCTTCTTCTTTTTTTTTTTTTTTTTTTTTTTTTTTTTTTTATTCATGAGAGACAGAGCGAGAGAGAAAGGCAGAGGGAGAAGCAGGCTCCCAAGGAGCAGGGAGCCTGATGCGGCACTCAATCCCAGGACCCTGAGATCATGACCTGAGCCGAAGGCAGATGCTTAACCATCTGAGCCACCCAGGCGCCCTCCCCTTCTTCTATCTTGAATAGTATCTTGACTATTGTAAGTCCATTGCATTCAACTTAAATTTTAGGATAATTTCTAAAGTTACACATACACTTACTCAGTTATAATTGTATCGATTCTTTAGAAGTTTGAGAACTGATACCTTCATAATATCAAGTGTTCTCATGAGTAAACATGTTACATAGCTACATTTATCTAGATCTTCTTTAATTTCTCTCAATAATGTTTTATTGTTTCCTATGTAGAGGTCTTACACATCTCCTATTAGATTTTCTGTACCTCATAATTTGGATGCTACCACAAGCAGTATGTTCTTCAATATTTTTATTTTCTAATAATTTGTTGTGGGAACTTACAGAAACTTAATAGATTATTCCACTTTGATCATGTAATCAATAACATCCTAAAGTAATTTATCAGTTCTAAATACGTAAGTGTAGATTTTTTTATACTTTCTATATATACTGTCACATGATGGGAGAGTATGAGAGATAGTGGTTAAGAATATAAGTTCTAGAACTGGGCTGAGTTCCATTTCTAGCACTGACATGTTTTGGACAGGTCTTTTGGTAAGCTTTTAAGCTTTTCCAGCTTGTTATCTGTAAAAATGCTATAATAATAGAATCTATCTTGTAGGGATTTTGTGGGGTTTAAAGAGGTGCTAAGCTGAGTGAGCTTCCTGAGGGAGCTAGCTAGCTATAGCTAAGAAACCAAGAATAGAGACCAATAATATATAAAAATTTGTATAATATATAAAAATAAAAATTTCTAGAGTAGATTTAAGTTTATAGAAAAATTACAAAGATAGTAGCATTCCCACATACCTCATATCCAGTTTCCTCTATTATTAATATCTTACATTAACATTTATTTTATGTTCCAGGATTGTATCCAAGATACCATATAACATTTAGCTGTCATGTCTCTTTAGGCTTCTCTAAACTGTGACAGTTTTTCAGACTTTTCTTGCTTTTGATGACCTTGAGAGTTTTGAGGAATCCTGGTCAGGTATTGTGTAGGATATCACCCAACTTGAGTTCGGCTCATCTTTTTCTAATGCTTAGATTGGGGTTATGGATTTTTGGAAGGAAGACCACAGAGATCACTGCATATCTAGGGTATATACTGTCAACATGTTTTTCATGGTTGATGTTAACCTTGATCACCTGGCTACATAGTGTTTGTTAAGTTTCTCCACTAAGTTATTTTCCTGCCTCTTTCCATATTGTATTCTTTGAAAGAAAGTCACTGTAAGTACCCTACACTTCAGAAGAGGGGAGTTATGCTTCAGTCTCTTCAGGGCACAGGATCTATATAAATTATTTGAAATTCTTCTGCATGGGAGATTTGTCTCTTCTCACCCATTTGTTTATTCAGTCATTTATTTATATCAGTATGAACTCAGAGATACTTATTTTATACTTTGGGTTTTAATCCAGTATTACTTTATTTATTTTGTTGTTCAAATAGTTCAAGTTTTGGCCATTGGGAACTTCTTTTAGTTAATTCCTGTATCTCTTTGATACATTTATCACCATCAGTGTAGGTTTTGTTTTGTTTTCCTTTTTGGGTATTATAAAAAAGTGAAACTTTTAAAGTGCCTCTAGTGGAGAAAAAGAAAAATAAAACAGGGTGCCTGGGTGGCTCAGTTGGTTAAGCGACTGCCTTCGGCTCAGGTCATGATCCTGGAGTCCCAGGATCGAGTCCCGCATTGGGCTCCCTGCTCGGCAGGGAGTCTGCTTCTCTCTCTGAACCTCCCTCCTCTCATGCTCTCTATCTCATTCTCTCTCTCAAATAAATAAAGAAAGAAAGAAAGAAAGAAAGAAAAGAAAAATAAAACAATAAGCCCCTAAATAAATTCTAAAGGGATGAGGCTTTATGTCTGGCAGAAAGAAAAGTGAGGGGAACACTAATTGCCTTAGAGTTTATGACATATCTTAGTTGTTAGAACTAGTACTACTAATCACAATTCAAAGGGCAATGGACAAGAACTTGGGAATGTTTTTTTTGAATATGTAGCTGTGAGACTCTAAAATTGCCAAGGCAATCTTTCTGACTGTTACACTAAAAAAAGAAAATTAGAAAATTTAAAAAGAGTTTTAAGGTAACTGGAAGGAACAATTTTTAGCGAGTACTTACACTATCTTCCTGGCACTTTGGGTAAGTTATATCATTTGAACAATAGACATCTTCCTCTGATTTTCTCTGCTTAAAGCCTGGAGAATAAACTCTTGTTCTCATGTTACATTGTATTCTATGAATCATCAAAAGCCAACTGAAGAATTTCAGGAAATAAGAAACATTAGTTATTTTTATAGAAAGAAGTCAAATTACATCCTAATTCCATAGAAATGACTTTTTTTGCTACTTCTCTTCTTTGTAAGTTTCTAGTAATAAGCAATGAAGGAGAAATAATAGGATTTAGAACAGCTTGTTCCAAATACATTCAATTGTGGAGTGTCCTTGTCTTTTCAGTTATCAAGAGCACACCACTAACTTCTATAATCTAACCTGCTGTTGCTGATAAACACAATTCACCAGTGGAGAGTGGTTCCATGAACCTTTGACTCATGTGTGATGCATGATGCTTGGAGACTCCAACTGGGGCCAATCTATTCTCTCTGCTGTGCCTCTGACCTTGGATTATCACCTGTGTTTGGTTCAAGTAATGAGATTCTCTGGTGGAATCACACATTTATTTTCTCCTAGAATTTAAGAGATCTCAGGGACTAGTTATGTTATTACCAGTCAAAGCAGGGATCCTTGGTTTCCAGGTCTCCCTTTGCTCTCCTGACTACAATTTCAGTCTCTTCCTTCTGAGTTGGAGCCCAGAATAAATAGAGGCTTGGGAGCTCCTGAATATTTCCTCAAGCCCCTAGACATGCATGTTTTCTCTGGGAAAGGTTCTTACATCCACACTGAGAGAAGTACCCTCCTGCAAGAACCCCTTTAACACAATTTCTATAATGACTCCTTTTAACCCAATTTCTATAATGTTAGCATATTAGTTTCCTAGGACTGCCTTAATAACTTGCCACTTAATTTGATGACTTTATTTTTTAGTAGAATCTTTTTTTATTCAGAAGACAAAACAAAACCCCCAAACTAAAAAGTTTTCCAACCCCACACAGGAGGGGTATGGGTAAGGGGAGGTGTCTGTCCATCTGGCTGTAGCCCTCAGCCCATGTGGTTTTGGCAACAATAGGGGGGATAGGGTGATGGCCCCCAAAATAAAATGGTGTGTGTGTGTGTGTGTATGGGAAGGAGAGGGGTGCAAAAGCAGTGGGGAATGGTCGGGGGAAAGGACAGATGAGGTCAGTACTGGGAATGCCGCAGGTGGGAGGCTCTTTCGAAACATTTCCTGTTGATCATACCACTGTGGACACCGGCTTTTCCCATCAGCAGGACTAGCATCTTTGCAGTCATTGTGAGTGATGTTGAAAGTGGGAGCTCCACCGGTGGTCTTGTTACAAAGAGCCACTGTAAATTCCCTGCCCTGCAGCAGTGAGTCCCAGATAACAACATTTCTGGATCCCAGGTGTCAGTCCATTCATGGAAAAAACTTGACCGGTCTTTGCCAACCAGGACACCCATCTCGGCTGACGTGAGGTTGAGGAAGGTTTTCCCTGCAAGGTGGCCCCAGTGGAGGACAGCCCTAGAGCGCACGACGGCCCTGGGGTGACAGGTGCCCTCTGCCATGAGGTTATGGTTGTAGGCGTTCCATCTGGCCATGGCACTGCTGCTGGGGCTGGGCTCAGGTGCCTCGGGCTGGCCGGTGGGGGAGGTGGAGAGCTTGGGCCTACGCTGCCTCCGGACTGAGAATCTGCTAGCTGTGTCTGATGACTACAAAAAACAGAAATTCATCTTCTTAGTTCTGGAGTCTAGATGCTGGAAATCCTGGTGTTGGCTGTGGCATGCTGCCTAGGAATGCTGTAGGGAAAAATTTTGTCTCGCTTTTTCCAGGTCTGGTGGCTCCTAGCAATCTTCGGCTTTCCTTGGCTTGTAGCTGCATCCCTCCAATCTTTGCCTCTGTCTTATTTCTGCATGTCTCTGCGTGTTCTCTCCTTTACTTATAAGATCACTAGTCGTTGGATTTAGGGTGCACCCTAATCCAGTATGACCTCATCTTACCTTAACTAATTACATCTGCAAAGAATTTATTTCCAAATAAGATTACATTCTGAGGTCTGGGGAGACATGAATTTTTGAGCACACTATTCAATTTACCATGCTTGGCTATTTATTTTCTCAATTCAAAGCAAGTTAGGAATACAGACAGGGGCAGTTTAAGGAGACTTCTGAGGTTGTACATGGGAAACAATGATAAATACTGGCTGAAAATCTGGCAATGAGGGAAAGGTTGAAAACTCTAAAGCATACTTAGGATGTTTGGTGTACATTATATCGAGCCCCCGAATGTATATATGTAATTATTCTATCAAGAACATGTTTATATGGAGGTATTGTCCCATTACTAGTTCCTAGAGACCGTTTTATAAATATTAACTTAATTCTTCATAAAGAAACATAATACTTTTTCTATAAAACAAAATATTCCTAACAAATCTGATTTTCTTATTATCGATCTCATTTTCTCCTCTAAAATGCAACCTCCTTAAGAAAAAAAAGATGATGGATGCATTATTTCCAGTATGAACTAGCACAATTTTTCAATAATATCAAGTATTTATGGTATGTGTCTAATTAACTGGAGATTTCTATGTCATAATAGTTAAGAGTGCAAACTCTGGTAACAAACTCTCTGGATTTGAAGCAAGGCTCTACACTGTACTATCTATACTCTAGTTTCCTCATCTGTAAAATGGATAATATAGTAGTACGTATTTCATAAGGTTGTATAAGAATTAAATGAGTATACAGATGTATGTCAGTGCCTGAATGTATATATGTATATATATGTATGTAGGGGTGTGTGTATTACATATACATGTTACATATATGTTACATATATACCTATATATTACATATATAGGTATACATGTAATATATAGCTATATATGTTATATAATACATGCCATAGAAATTATTATATGCTTATCAAAGTTCTAAGTATTTTATTGGATCATGTTATATAATCTTCATAATCAACCTTTGAATTAAGTATCATTTTTATCATCTCCATTCTATAAATTAGAGAAAATGGTATTCTCTCCCAAAGAGGTAAGTAATTTGCTGAGGGTCACACAATGGAGTAGTTAGGGTACTAACCGAGGCAGCCTAGTTTCAAAGGTCATACCATTAACTATTATATAATATTGCCTCACTATTTTATAGGTAATTAATGCACACTTATTGATGACTTATTATTGACTCTGATTTCTGCTGGTTTGACCTGTTCATAAACCTCTCAGATTTCTCTTTAGTGGCTGAAGGTCACTTTATGAGTTGTCTATCACTATACAACCAATTACCTCAAATTCTGATGGCTTAAAACAATAATAATTATTTGTTATCTCTCACCATCTCTGTGGGTCAGGGATTTGGGATGGTCCAGCTGGGCAGGTTCTAATTCAGGCCTCTTAACTAGATTGCAGTCAGATTTTGGCTGGGGTGAAAGTCATCTGAAGCCTTGACTAGACCTGGAGGATCCATTTCCAAGATTGTTCATTTCCATGGTTGGCAAGTTCGTGCTGACTGTTGAAGGGAGGTCTCAGTCCCTCTTCACATGGGGCCCTCCATAGGGCTCTCCACTTGAGTGTCCTTATGGCATGAAAGCTGGCTTTTTCCGGAGTAAACACTCTAAGAGATCAGGACAGCAGTTCCAATGATTTTTAGGGCCTTGACTTGGAAGTCACAAATGTTCTTCACTTCTGCTGTATTCTCCTGGTCTCAGAGATCTGTCCTGATCAACATGCAGGAGACTATTCAATGTCATGAGGTTTATCAGGGGCCATTTTGGAAGCTGGCTTGTATGCACAGCATGTTTCTGTCTCTAGCCTCTCTGTTTTGCTTATACCCTCTCTTCCTCTGGGTGATGCCTCTTCTGGATTCTACAGTAACCTACCCCTGAACTCACCTCCCCTTAGTTTAGAAAAGTAGGAAAGTGACCTACCCAAGGACAAGCATGTGTCACTCCCAGAAATTTTATTCCTGCATGGAAAGATACAGATTCAAAAGATCATCTGTCTAAATCATCCAATGAGTACATAAGAGGATTGTCTATAAATTTCTCTTGCCTCCCCTGGTTCCTGCTCCTTTCACAGCCTGGGTGTTCAGTTCTTCCAGAATTTCCTTTGTGTTCTTAGGTAAATCAGAGTTGGTGTTTTTCTTCATCATCAGAAGGTCCTAATAAGTACCCCCCCAACATACACACCACCAAGGATAAAATGCATAGTGTGTGTGTTATGTGGATTAAAAAATCAGGAAGCCTTTTTGTTGTTGTTGTTGAGTTGCTTGGTGTCTCAGGCAATTGAATCATTTTGCTCGGGGAGACATGTTTTCCCTGAAAGAGACTTGGGAAACCTGCACTAGGGACATCTTCCTCTTCTTTTGTCAGGTCTTGCCATCACAGGTTCAGTACTGAAAGACTACATTCCTTACAGATCTGGGCTTATTAATAGGATTTCTGTTCAGAGAGAATTTGTTAATTTAGTTAACATTTTAGATTTAATCTTGTATGTATAAAAGTCAAAATATGTCTGTCTTAATATACTATTGATATTTCATTAAATATCCTGAAAAATTCAAAGTCTTTGGTAAATTTATGACTCTCTCATATGCTGGAAGATTCCCACATACTAATGTGTACAAGACATTTCCTTTGTGAAAAATGGAATTTTTTAAATGTAAATCCATTTCAAATGATCCAATCCTCTTGATTTCATTATTATGAACCATGAACACAAACTTCTAAAATATACTTTCTCAGCTGGAAGTGTATCTTATTATTTAGGCTTCAAAGCTAATAGAAATAGACATTGTGTTCCAATCTTTTCACAACCTGAAAAACAAGCTTAGGGGAAGAAGGGATAGCATTATGTGTGGGAAGGTAAAAACAAGGATAATAGTTTCTGGCACACTGTTAAGTGTGTGTGGGTGGTCAGGACATCATCAGCTGAGAAGGAAATATAAGAGTATTTATGTAAGGTGCTTTCTAAACATTTTCCCACCAAATTGATATGTTGAGGTCTTTTCCTGAAATGATTAATTGGTATCTAAGTCAGTTATTCCTTGTAAATGAATCACATGTAACATGATGAATCAGGGACTAACATGACAAAGGCTACTGGACCATATTTCATTTGAAGATGGGATTTCGGTATATTCTACGTGGAAAAAAGGATGCCTTGTGTCATTTGCTTGTGTTGAGTTTTACTGTTAAGTATTGATAATCACCTGAAACACTCATGCACACACAAGTATGCATATGAATTTTCATAAGAATCCCAGCTTTCTTCTGCACCCCGCTAGGGGCTTGGCTGTTTCACATGTGTAGTAACTGTGTTCTGACTGCTGATAGGGTTTGTGTACCTGCAGATTTGTGTGAATACATGTGGCCATGCAGACATGTGCATACTTGTTTGCATGTTTTATCTGTGTGGGCCTTGTATGTGTCTGTGTGTTTGTATGTCTTCTTACATGTCCTCCTTGTTAACTTATTTCATTCCACGCTCCCTAGTTACTACTTCCTCACACCTGTAGTATTTTGCTTCTCTTTCTTTCCCCTCATCACCCCAATACAGAGTTCTTATAACCCTTTGAATCACGTTAATCCTTCTTAGATTAAATGACTATTTGAGAATTCAGAATTCCTTTTCTTCCTTCCACTTTTCCTAAACTGTTCCTCTGTATTTTACAGAAATCTCTTCACTATTGTGGGTTGATAATATCTAAGATACATTTTCCTTATATGGGAGAGGAGACAGGCAAAGAAAGATAACTGATATTCCACGGAAGGGAAATATAAGTCAAAGAGATCTATTGATGGCATCTTTTGGCAGAGTGGTTTTAAAAATTACATAGAAGCAATATATTCATTTATTCACCCAGCATTTATTGATTTTCTTCTGTGGGCAAAGTAGTGTTCCAGGCAATATTTAACAGTGTTGGAGAAAAAACATCCAAATCCAAGTAAATGATGTATTTGTTTAATAGGAAGATATCTCTCAAGAGATAATTCTAATAGAAAGAGCACTGGACTTGGAGACTGAACATCTACACCAACCCTCCAGATCTCCACACTGTATCCAGAATCTTTATTTTAAAATGCAAAACCAATCATATTATATCTCCTTGTCCTTTAAATGGCTTCTTATTGTCCTTAGGATAAAGAAAGCAGTCTTGGGGCGCCTGGGTGGCTCAGACCTTAAGCGTCTGCCTTCGGCTCAGGTCATGATCCCAGGACCGGTCCTGGGATCGAGCCCTGCATCCGGCTCACTGCTCCGCGGGAAGCCTGCTCCTCCCTCTCCCACTCCCCCTGCTTGTGTTCCCTCTCTTGCTGTGTCTCTCTCTGTCAAATAAATAAATAAATAAATCTAAAAAAAAAAAAAGCAGTCTTTAACATGGCCTACAGATCCTGCATAGTCTGGCTCTGCTTACTTCTCTAATTTTATCTTCCAACACTGCCCCTCTTAGGCTGTTTCCTGTGGCCACTGCAGCCCTAGTTCATTTCCTAGACAATGCTCCATCTCTCAGGACTGTTGCCCATTCTGTTTCTCTCTATAAAGCAGCTCTCCTTTCCTTGCCTTTTTAACTTCCACTCACCTCACTTAAAACAGGTTAACTTGTGTTGGTTTCTTGAAACTATGTTGCTTTCCTTTGGATCACCTATCTCCTTTTTAATTGTATATTTATTTGTTGTTATTAACACTGTCCATTCCCACTCAACTATCTGGCCATCGGATTCCCTGTGCCTATCACAGTTTCTGACACACACAGTTTTAGAAAAATTGGGTAATTTGAGGAACTTATTTAACTGATTTGAAACAAAGTTTCAGCAATTATAGAATGGGGATAATAACTTATTCCATAGATTAACTGAGAGAATGTGTATTGAAACTTCGAGAATGCTGTAAAATATATACAGGTAATACTTACAATAACCAAGAGGAATTTCTATTCTTAATTAATTTGGTTAAAAGAGAAGAACGGGTTGGTGATGTGGGTGTGAAGATTAAAAGAAACCATGTTTTCTTGTAGAAAAAAAAAACAGTAAGAGGAAACTCTCCCCCCCATATATATATATATTATATAAACACATATATGTTATATATATATATACATATATGTGTGTGTTATATATATATACATATGTGTGTGTGTTAAGATAGTTTGAAAGGAAATTTTAAAATGAAAATTTCTTCCTTCCTCTGTCTTAACTTCTAGCTGCAATCTGCAGTTGTAAGCACTTTAAAGAATGTTTGTTTTCAGTTCATGTGTGGTTATCATTGCTTCTCTAAATTATGTTTTTATTGCTATTTCTTGATTTATCAACTTCAGACAGTATCTACTCAGTTTTCATCACCGTTTTAATTTTTACCTTTCCTCTTTCTAGTACCAAATTATTCATATTATTTATAATTCTTCTAGTATTATATTTATGACTTCAAGTAATATTCTTCAACAAATATTTCTTGAATCATATAATTTATGAGTACTCATTGACCTCATATTACATATGATAAAGAAAGTAGTATACTTAATTTTTCTTAATTCTCCTTGCCATTGTGTTTTCTAAATTCTGTCTGCTGTATCATTTTTTTTATTTGAGAGAGAGAGAGAGAGAAAGCATGCACACAGGCAAGGGAATGGCAGGCAGAGGCAGAGGGAGAAGCAGACTCCCCATGGAGCAGGGAGCCTGATGTGGGACTTGATCCCAGGACCCTGGGACCATGACCTGAGCTGAAGGCAGACGTTTGACCAAATGAGCCACCCAGGTGCCCCAGCCATATCATTGTTTGACTTGCCAAATTATATTTTGTTTCATTTTTTCAAGTTTAATGTTATTGCCTGTGTTTTCACTGTAGATTGATTTTAAAAATTGAAAACAAATCAACCTCATAAAATATTAACATTATGTAAATGTGGTTAATGTTATGCATAAATATTATTTAAATTATTTATTATATTATTAAAATATAAATATCATTTCAATCTAAGTACTGTTGTGGATCCATTGGAAAGGGAATGTAATCCTACATAATTAAAATTGTGCCAAAAGAAAGAGAACATTCCAAGGTTTTAATGCTCAAAATCATTATATTTTAGTGTGTTCAAGATGTGGTCTCTGGGTTTCTTTTTTTTTTTTTTTTTTTTTTTTTTTTTTTTTAAAGATTTTATTTATTTGAGAGCGAGAATGAGAGACAGCATGAGAGGGAGGAGGGTCAGAGGGAGAAGCAGACTCCCTGCCGAGCAGGGAGCCCGATGCGGGACTCGATCCAGGGACTCCAGGATCATGACCTGAGCCGAAGGCAGTCGCTTAACCAACTGAGCCACCTAGGCGCCCAGTCTCTGGGTTTCTTATACAGCTTATGGTTCTCCGAAGAGTTTCTAATTCCATTTTTTTGTTATTACTGGCAGCAAAACACCCCATAAGTTTAGTCATATTGGTAAAATCTTTCAAGATCTTGATTATACAGATCATTGAATGGGATCCGTCTTTTTCTTAAGGAAATTTTTTATAGAACCCTCCTACTTCCTGTTTTTATTTGAACCAATTGCACAGAAACTCCATTGCAAAATTATAATGAATCCAAATGTGCTTCTCTCTCTTGATTTTTTTTTTTTACTTTTCAGGAATACAAACTCAAGTTTTTTGAAGGATGCCTACAAGCATGTAATCATTCTTAATCTTGAAGATCTGAAAATGTTTTTAACTTCTCCTCAAACCTGATTGTTATTTTGACTGGATATTGAATTCCAGGTTCAAACTAATTTTCCCTGAGAAATTCCAAAGTCATTGTTCCATTGCTTCTTAGCCTTCTGTTTGGCTGAGAAGATTGATAGATTCTTCTTCCTTTGTAGGTAATGTAGATGTACTTTCTAAAGATTTTAAGCACAGTTTTATTTTGCGGTTGAAATTCTGCTAGAATATGCATCTGTAGTGATTAATTATTCATTTTATAAATATATTTATTTTTATATATTTTTAAATATTTTATATAAAATATAAATTTAATATTTAAAATATTTACATATTATATTTATATTATATTATTATACTTTTATATATTTATATATAAATATATAAATAAATAAGTACATATATGTTTAATTAGGCTCTAGATGCAATGCGGGGCTCGAATTTACAACCCTAAGATCAAGGGCTACATGCTCTACCAACTGAGTGAGACAGGTGCCCCTTTATTCATATTTTTAGAACAAAGTATGGTCTTTAACTCTGGAGATTATATTTTCCTTCAGCTTAGAAAAATTTTTGAAAAATTTCTCCTCTTCCCATTTTATATCCTCATTTCTTCATTTCTAGAATACTACTTAGACAGACATTGTCGTTCCTATATTGATTCTCCCTGTCTTCTTACTTTAATAATTTACATTATTTTGGTCTTTTTGCTTTATAAGTATTAATTAATTAATATGCTAATAAATGTTTATTGAATAAGTAAATACTGAGCTCTAAGCTCTATGAATACAATAGGAAGTAGGCAAAAATCCTTGTCCTTACATTATAGCATCTAATACACCCGACTTTAGGTTTTCTGAGTGATTTCCTCAGCTCTATCTTAGAGAACAGTAATTTTGCTTCATTTATGTTTACCTTATTATTTTTTAACCTCTATTGAAATTTTAAATTTGTTATCATATTTGTAATATATAAAAAATCTCTTTTCTTCCACTTTTTTTATTAGGCTTCCTCTAGTTTTATGGTTTCAATATCTACTTGAACAGCATCAAGATTGCTAATTATGTTTCTTACAAAATTTTAAGTTTCAGAGATGTGATGTAAAAGTTTTTCAGGTACACATGGAAAAATCAGACCTGATCGCAGATGAAGACAATCTAACTAAATAGCTGTATTGTCTCTCAGTATGGAAGCTAAAGCTCCATGGGTGTGGTATACTGTAGGACACAAAGAAAGGGAAAGGGTACATATGGCGCATTCCTCATTATCTTTCTCTGGGGCAGTAATGTTCTTAAATGCCCAGGGCACTCTCTCTCTTCCAACTCATTACTCGTATTTGAAGGCATGATTGGAATACACTGGGGCAAACCTATGATCCAAGTGGGTCTAGGCCTCATCATTTGCTGTACCTTGGTCAAGTCTCCTCCAGGAATCAAAGTATGAGTCTGGAAGCCAGTGGTGTATCAATCTACCCACTAGATGATATACTTTTTTGATGGTGGAAAGGGCAGAATAAACATTTTTGGGAACCACAATACCACAGTACTCAACATGGCAAGAGTTACATTTCATTTCCTTATTCATGTACTTACCATGATAAGGGTAATATTATACCATTTGGTTCACTGGCACTCTGTAAATCTCTGCCATAGGAAGCTATTAATCGTGAGCTTTTTAAGCAGAGATGACTGGGGCTTATGTGGCTAAGGGAATGGGATACAAGGATAGCATTCAATATTGGTCTGGAATTCTGACAGATTTGCATTCAAGTCATTTTCAAATTTGAGAGAAGCGGTTATGGAGTACTGTCTATCTAATAAGGGTGTGAAGTTATCATAAGTTGGGCACTCAGTACTGAGGATATGTATACATACATGCATACCCAGGGTGGTATGTGTGGTGAGGATGGAATCATAGGGACATGGAATTTAGTTACAGCTGTGGGACCTGGGAAAATGGGAAATGTGACCTTGGACTTCTTACTTTATTCAACAGAGACTTTCCATAAGCCAAGAGTTAAACCCAGAATCTGTTCCCCCCAACAAAAATGTGAAAAACTAAGATTTTTTAAAGACCTATGAACTCATTGGCTAATTTGTGAATCCTGTCCCAGGATAAGTCAGTAATTTTTCCTGCCAATGGCACAGTGCTCTTGAGCATAGTTATTGGCAGAATTTTCTTTGCCGGTGATGTGCTGCTCAGAATGGAAGAGCCAGTAGTAAGTGTCAGTACAAACTTCCATCAATAAATGTGGGTTTCACATCTACAAACAATACTTTGGAGACAAGCTCCCTTATCACACATCTCGCTGAGAGTAGTAAAGGAATCACTTCCCCTACTCTGCAATTGTCTTGTTACTTGGCTAGATGACATGTTCCAGGCAGTAGAGCTCCCAGCAGTCAATTGCTTGTCTGAGCACCAGGCTGGCTAATGTGATAGAGATGAATGTATGCATATCGCTACTGGTTAGGAGCTGAAGAGACACAGAGTCCTGGTTACCATGCCAACAAGCTAAGGTTTGAGATAAGTAATTCACTCGTTTTTTTTTTAAGTTTGGTTTTAACCTCCAAATGATCTCTTTTGGTTTTGAGTGTGTAATTGTGTTTGTGTGTGTTGGGATTTCTTTTTTAGCATAAAGAAGTCCCCAAATCACCTCTAGTGATACTTCGTTGTTTGCCTGTATTTATGAATATGATTTAGAGCGGTTAACATAGGGAGCTGGTATACAGGCTTCTTTAAATTTAATGGAATAGGTTCAGGAATAGGAAGGCAGAGACAACACATCAAATGATTCAGAATATCTAAAATATAATAACCTTAATCAGAAAGTAGCTTAATTTAAACAAAGTTGCTGTACTGTTTTTTAATAATAATGCTGTTGTCACCGTCATTATGATTGGCCAGTATTTCCTTTCCCATAAACTTTTGTGTTCACTCTATATTGATAAACTCCAGTAGAGAGAAGGATATATTGGTTTAAATATTGGCTTAGATTAAATAGAATCCCTGTCATAGGAAGATTTAAAGCCTACTGGATCTAATTATATTTCAGGAACTTTGGAAGATGCATCAACTTGTCAAACCTGGCATCAATTTAGCACCAAGAGAAAATATTAAATAATGAAGATGGTTTATCATAAAAAGCCTATGAGTAACTATTTTCACTTATTTTACAAAGATTTTTCAGACATAAGTAGGACAGAAAACAAGCAAAGGAAATGTAAACTGTCTTATGGCAATTCTTTCCCCTTTGCCACAAGGAACGTGCTCCATTTATAGCTCTTTAAGTGCTGGCTTTAAAATAACGTATTACCATATTTTATTTGCTCCTTCGTATGTTCAGAGATAAAACAACAATATCAAAGCAGTAAATATTACACAGAAGAAATTGGTGGAAACAGTAGTATAATAAAAAATATAACTCATTTTTTCTATTTATATGGGAATATTGGAAAACAAATGAAACAGAAGGGGGTTTCTGTGAGAAGGGATACATCTTAAAAAGTGCCATTTATATTTGCTTTTTTAGTTCCTCTTTTTAAAGACTATTTTCTTCGTACATCTTCACTCAGCTCTGTGGCATGACACTTCTAGAAGTTAGTGTTAAAGCAGGAGCCAAGATGGCTACTGCAGAAACTGAAACCAGTCCTGTAGACGTCACAAAGGGGAGTTCTCCCAAGTGACTGTTTCTCATTTCATTTACTATGCAAACAGCTTCCATGATTTCTGTCTCTTGTAACTTCTCTTCAGGGCTTTTGCAGAATGATTTTGAGACACATGTCATTATCAAAGAACAATAAAAAAGATTTCAGTTGTTCATGACAGATGATTGAACTATGTATCTATCCTAAACCGTGGCCTCTTTGTTTCTCAATTATTATGTTGATATTTTTATACTTTTCTTTTCCTATCTTATTTAAAGTAAAAGAATATACTTTATGAAATTTACCTTAAACATTTCCTTTTCAATAGATAGTAATAGGTAAATATCACTGACTCTGATAAATTATCTACTGTGTTATTGCAGAATTCTGGGCTTTCCTTAGATTGTCATGAGGTCAAATCATTTTTGCCTATAGTCTTTGCTTAAGTGGCCCCAATAGTTGAATACAGAGCTATTTCTCTGACTCTTGGTGCCACTCCTGGTATATGATAAATTTTCTTTTCTTATACATTTGTTCATGGTTCTAAACTATTGACTAACTCAATAATAAGCCTTAACCACTGGCATATGGCCTTGTCCCAGAGGATAACTTACTCACTTGTTATAAGGGCTCTGGTGCTGGAGAGATAAGGCCTCATTCTAAGAAGCCAAAACTATTCCTTTCCCAGTGTCCAGTCCAGTGAAGTCTCTGAGAACCTTGACTTTCATGAAAGAAGTCCTGAATAGACGATGTGGATTTCTTACTAGACATTTATACCAAATACTCCAAGGTGGAAGAAGAGGGGACATTTCTATTTCCTAGGAGGGTGTTTTACTGAAAGCAGTTATACATCTTTACAAATAACATGGTTTGTAATGTTGCTTTGTAAATACCCAGTATAAAGAGTCTCTCTCTCTCTCTCTCCTCCCTTCTGTTTTTAGAGGGTGAGTTAATATTAATTTTATGAAAGCAATAACTTATTTGGAGCTCTCCTTTTAGTACTACTAAAAGATCAGTACTCCTTTCCTGAAACCTTTGGATGTTTAAATCTTCAGTCCTATATTTTGTCTAGCTGTACTCTGTTTTTGTCACCAGAATCAATATAGTTACTTCATATTTGACTGATGACCCCAAAGTTTGCTTAGCATTCCCCATAATGTGAACTTCTATAACTATGTTCTAATAACCATTGTTACTCTAGGTCAGCTGACTCTGCATTTTACTGAAGTTTTTATTGCTCTCATTATTAGTCATAGTATATCTATCTGCTCATACATTTGTCATCACAGGGCTACTCTTGCTCTATCCTTGTAAGCGTTTGCTATATAGAGCAATAAATTAAAGATTATGCACATAAAAGTCCTTGTAAGAATTTCATTAATTAAAACCTATTGAAGAAAAGGTGATTCTTAGGGGCAAAGTGTATCATAATACTACATTTCATCACATAGTAACATCTCTGAAATTAGTTTTCATGGTACAATCAATGACATCTTAGATTTGATTAGAAAATTGTGCCATCTACCAGCCTTCTAATGCCCTCAAGCATTTTTATAATTTTATATCCAAAATGCAAAGACTGAATTGGGCCAGATATCTTAGAGAATGAAGTATATAAAGAGTCATTTTTGAAATAAAGCATCACATCATTATGGAGATACTAGAGATGTTGGAGAAATCCCAAGAATAGTCATACTCTAATTAATAGTGTATAAATTCGATCCTGGGTTATAACAATGTCAATATTTCAGGATCCAATCAGGCAGGGATAATTAGAGTTGACTTGCCAAAATTAAAAAAAACAAACAAACACATAAAATGCACAAAATCACAACTGGCACAGTATTGCTGTGCACTGACAGATGTATGGAAAAGTAGGAAATAACTCCCACTCAGATGGGTAAGTTTCGTAGTAGAGTGTTCTGAATAAAAAAAAGACAGAGACAATGACCAAAGGATCTAATTTTTTTGACCAGTATAAAAATTTAATAAGGGGGGAGACTTGGGCGCCTGGGTGGCTCAGTCGGTTAAGCGACTGCCTTCGGCTCAGGTCATGATCCTGGAGTCCTGGGATCTAGTCCCACATCGGGCTCCCTGCTCAGCGGGGAGTCTGCTTCTTCCTCTGACCCTCCCCCCCTCATACTCTATCTCATTCTCTCTCTCTCAAATAAATAAATAAAATCTTTAAAAAAATAAAATAAAATAAAAATTAAAAAAATAAAAAAATAAAAATAATAAAAATAAAAATAATTTAAAAAAATAAAAAATTTTCAAATAAGCACGAATCAACTCACCATCTCAAGGTAACGACTCTTTTGATGTCCTCATGTGCTTCGTGTTGTCAAACATATTACCTGAATATGCCCTATCTGGTCTGATTCCAGAACATCGTCAGACCTGGTTAGCCCGGAGGGGGAGAGGGGTGTGGGCAGGGCATGGGCAGCAGTCTGACAGAAAGCTCTCAGAGTCGAAATATCTGGGGTCATAGCCCTTTTCACTGGGCCAAGTCATCTAACTGCTGAGAACGTCGGCTTTCTCATCTCTAAAGGGAGCATAACACACCTAACTGGCAGGGCTGATTCGTGGCCATATGTAAAAAGTATAGTTATTTTGGGGGCGCCTGGGTGGCTCAGTTGGTTAAGAGACTGCCTTCGGCTCAGGTCATGATCCTGGAGTCCTGGGATCGAGTCCCGCATCAGGGTCCCTGCTCGGCGGGGAGTCTGCTTCTCCCTCTGACCCTCCCCCCTCTCATGTGCTCTCTCTCATTCTCTCTCTCTCAAATAAATAAATAAAATCTTTAAAAAAAAATAAGGGGGGAGACTTAGCCATCTTGTCAAACTCACGCACAAACCCATTTATGTTGAAGCCACTTGATCAAAATACATTCTGAAGAAAAGGCCATTAAAAGGTGGTATCCAAGCCCTCTGGCTCCTTTCAGTGGATGACCTTACAGTCCACTGTTGGCTTCACAATTACTGAGAGTCAGTTAGCACAGGCTCTTTACGTTCTACCAACATCTTGAAGTGGACAAGCTAAATCCGCCTAACCGTCAGTGTACAGGATTCTGCAGAGTTAGCATCAACAGTGGCTACAGCTGATGACATTACCCAGTTAATCTGCTCCACATATCATTCAAGACAGAACCATTTTTAGAAAGAGAGATGTATCTTGGACTTGACAGGCCTGATAAATCAAATCCAGGTTTCAAAGTCGAGTAGATTCAGTGAAACCATACGAAACCACGAGTTGGTTCAGAAAAGCTATGTAGTAAAATTCAACGTGTTTCCAAATGTCATAGGTATGCTTAAACGCCCCATTTGATTGGAATTTAATGATATCTTAATTAATTTATGTACCTAAATTATAAGGGGAATAACACTGAAATTTAAACAGCCTATTGACTCTGAGATTAGATGTTCTTATTTTTCATTTGGGGCCAAACCAGATAAATTAAGTGATTCTGAACTTGATGGTAAAAAATAGCTGGAAGTGTCTCCCACTGAATTCTAATTCCTACTGAACAACAACTGCAATTGATAAATGGAAGGGACAGTGGTGAAATGGAAATGCACTGGCCAGATCTCCCTCAAGGCAGGACTTGTTCCAGCTGTCTGCAGACTGCTTCCAACTGTTAGCTCCTTCAGTGTTTGCCTCAGCTGTCGAGAGCTGCCTCACTGAAGGGATAGCCTTCCTGGGGTCGTCCACATCAAATGACTAATCATGGTGGGGTGTACAGGCCCTGCCATTTTGGTCCACCAAGGAGTGGGCCATATGTACTCTAGAGCTCAGTTCGGGGTTAGCCAAAACTTTGCTAGGACTGCAATGCTGTTCAGTGGCTCGCTGTGCCTGATCCTGCTTCCTTCCCTTTCCATGTGCTCTCATAGTTGTCTTACATGCCAAACTCCGTGTCTGTTTCTGGAAAACCAGCCTGCAAAAGACAGCATATAAAAATGATCTCTGCAAGAAAAATGTCAAGCCCCAGCTCTTTTCTGAATGTCACAACAAACGGTTCAACCTTACAGAGGGTTTGGTGCCCTAAAAAATGGCAGCCTGTGATATCTACTCCTGGTTGCACCAGGAACCAACTTCTTCACTGCCTTGCCAGAAAAAATTGTATGTTATTTCCTACTTTTTCAGACACATGCCTATGAAATAATAGTTATTGGGCACTTTCTTTGTGTGTGTGCATGTGTGTGTGTGTGTGTGTACTGTTAGAAAAATCTGGATAAAAAATAATTTACCTCTAGGGGAGAGATTTCCAGAGGAAAGAAATGTATATATAAACTGTTGCAAAATGACTCCTGGGCTGGCTTACTTTTAACAGCTTATTTCACCTAACACACCTGATGATTTCCACTAAATTAAGCAAACTTAAAATCATACAACAGAAAAATAAAGGGGCCTATTTTTTTAAGAAATGGAAAAGGATAGTATTAATCCATCCTTGAACCTCCCATTTTTGGCTTCAAGGGAGGTATCTCTCACTATGGGAAGCTTCTTCTTCAGGACATATGCAGCTGGTAGATATGGGATGTGACATGGTTGCATAGGGCCCCTGTGTGTTGTGCTTTGTTCTTATTCTTTTTTATTTTTTTAGGATTTATTTATTTATAGAGAGAGAGTGAGAGAGAGAGAGAGAGAGCAGGTGGAGGGGTAGAGGGAGAGAGAGAGTCTCAAGCAGACTCCCCACTGAGTATGGAGCCCCATGTGGGGCTCAATCTCATGACCCTGAGATCATGACCTGAGCTGAAATCAAGAGTCTGATGCTTAACCAGTTGAGTCACCCAGGTGCCCCACTTTGTTCTCATTCTTAAGAGAGAAGTGAAAGGGTTGAAGATGGGTCTCAAGGCATCATCGAAATGTACATTATCTATTCTCTGGCAGGGGCTCTCTCAGCTAATTGCAATTTCCCCTTTGCTCACGTTTGTAGTCTCCAACACCTGTCTATCAGATACAAAACTTCTTTGCTTAATTATGGAAATGGAGATTCATCTCTTAAAGCTTCAATTACTTTTAAGTCCCTATCAGAAGACTGCAGATCTAATTATTCAATGCCTTAAATTTTCTTAGTTATATAAAATAATAAATATTAGGAATGTGACACATTCCTCTTGTTAGGTGTTTTTTGAAGGGGGAAATATATTTGTTACTGAACCCTGAATATATCAATATAATTTCTCTATTTTCCTTGAAGAAAAATCCAACAAATAAAAATCACAAAGAAATTATCATACTTGCTCTTCTGTTTTCTCCTAAACCTGAAGATTACCTATATAATCACAACAGAGAATTTAACTAGCCAGTGAAGTTGCCCTTCCCACTCTCCACCATACATAGCCTCACAACTACCCACGTTTGCTTTCTAGTGAGCATGGAAACTGCTCATGGTTTGACTATTCTGATTTGAGAGCAAGTAGTTTTTCTCTTGCTCCTTTTTGAAAATAATAGCTTTTTCAAGCTCTTTTTGGAATATGTTAAATTTAGTGTCCTCCAGGAGTGTCTGTTTTTCCTTCTGTCTTTTCTGATTTATCAATTATTCCAAGAATACAAGTATGATCTAAGATTAGAAGTTGATGTCAGATTGTGACTAATTCACCCATGCTCTGACTCCTTTTCCTTTCTCTTCCTACCACCTTATTCTTTTTCACCATCATAATCCTACCTAAATGATCAGCAATGCTTCATGCTCTAGGATACCTCTGACCACAGGTAAGTGATATTTAATCAACTAAAGCTTGATATTTAGTGGCTTAATATTGAGTTGTTTTTTCTGCTAAGCCATCCATGATATTGCTCATGGTTTTAGTAAGTATGCTTTAGGACGGTTCTCTATGCATGACTTTGTTTGTTGGCTTGGGTTTTATGCTGGAAAAATGGGGGGAGGGGAAGAAGCTATCCTGCCTATTCCTCTGGTCTCTTCGGGACTCCAGCCCAGTGACTCCTCTTTATTTGAAGAGTTAACTCACCTCCTTACTTGAAGAGTTACTAATCTGCTTGAAGGTGTGATTTTCACCTGCTGTGTTACCACTAGGATAACAATAAAAGAGGAAAAATATGATTGGTTTGATATAAGTTTAGAGAAATTGCTGAATGGGCACAACTGGAAGGACTAGGATATGAGATGGCTAAGGATGTTGGCGAGATAGAGATTGAAATAATGGATTCTCAAATTTAATTGGATTTGAAGGAAATACAGCTAACAGGATTTATAGATTTGGATAAAGTGGATGTATCAACCAGATGCTAGTAGAAAATAAATGGTTTTCTTAAAAGAGGTGAGAGTTTATATACTAATATTTGGGCAATCAAAAAAGCATGGTAAACCTCGCAAGGACTATCAAGAGCAGGGAGCTCTTACCTGCCCTAGGCCTGAATGGCTATAGAAGAAAGGGAATGGAGATGGGAGGGGAACAAAGAGGGAGAGGGAGAGGCTGAGAGAAAGAAGATAATGAGAATTTTGATATTAGAGGAGGCGCCTGAAAATGAAATGTGGTCTTTGGTAGTACAAGGAAAACGGGAGAAAAAAGTCTCCAACCTCACTCTCCTCCTACCCTCTGATATCTCATCTCATTGGCTGAATCCATTCAAAAACCAGAGTTGCAAGGGACACTGGTTGAGACAGTACATCAGTTGGTCTCCTAGGACAGAGACGAGGTTAGAGAAATCAGACTGTTGATTTGTGTGGATTACAGAAAATACCGGCTATAAGGAAGGAGGGGATTGATAGGAGATTTTTTTTTAGTATGAAGAACTGTAAAAGTTATGGTACTTTTTAAAACAGAGATAGATATAATTGATTTTAAGCATTCAGTGGTGAAGCAGTTTGAAAAGTGACAAATTCTAGGGGCACCTGGGTGGCTTAGTTGTTAAGCATCTGCCTTTGGCTCAGGTCATGATCCCAGGGTCCTGGGATCAAGTCCCATATCGGGCTCCCTGCTCAGTTGGGAGCCTGCCTCTCCCTCTCCCCCTTCCCCTCCCCTTTACTCTCCCCCTGCTTGTGCTCTCTCTCAAATAAATAAATAAAATCTTAAAAAAAAAAAAAAAGAAAAGTGGCAAATTCCACCATGCACTCAAGTGAGTGGTTGATAAAGTGGAGGAAGAGTGAAGATCATTATGCTTGCTCTTGAAGGTAGAATGAGCTATCTTAGTTTTCTTGAGACAGAGTTTTCTAGGGATATAGGATTTTGCATCCTAAAAGTGCCCAGAGAATCCTGGGCAAATTGGGAGAGTTGGTCGAACTTCTTGAAGGATTTGACAGAAATTCCATGCAGATGAAAAATATTAGCCAAGATATGGAAATAGAGCACAGGGAATATTTGCAAGGACAATGAATTGCATTTTGGCTGTAGTTTAGGATAGCTTTAATAGGAAAAATAAACAAAGTAAAAAGTGGTGTCACTACTTTATGGAAGAACAAGAAGCTTGAACTTTATGCTATACAACCAGTATTTTGGTTTCCAGTATTGATGTTGAATCTCACTGAGCAATTTACAGACGTCACAGAAATAACATTCAGGCATAGATCCTGTGTATACCTCCCATATAGCAGTATATGACTTTTTTTTGTTCCTTGGGTATCTATGATTTTGTCATTTTTACCAACCATTCAAACTATCTGAAGTTTTTAGATAAAATCTGTTAGTGTATGTTTCTGTATTTCTATGATTATAATTATCCAGAGAACTCAAGTTTCAGAAACAGCTTTAAAAAAAAAATCGTTGGATGAACCAGTAATCAGTAGGATTGAAATAATTAAAATTCAGTTTCTCCCTTAATATTCAAATTTTAAAATCCCAGGTAGGAAATTAGTGCCAGATAATGCCAGATGTTTCCTTAAATTTGGAGGAACACAAACATTTTGAAATCTGCTAATTGAAGCAATCAACTCAAATTAAAAATAGAAATGGCTGGAGGTGGGTGAAGGGATGGGTGAAATAGGTGATGGGGATTCAGGAGGGCACTTGTGATGAGCACAGGGTGATGCGTGGGAATGCTGAACTGCTATATTCTACACCTGAAACTAATATTACACTGTATGTTAACCAACTGGAGTTTGAATGAAAACTTAAAAAAATAAAAGGTAAAAAATAAAAATAGAAATGGCTGTTAGAGTATAAAATAATAATTCCTTTTTCTAATTTAAAATTATAAACTGCTATTTCAAATGATCTAAAATGCTTCATTATGAATCACATTTTAAAAAGACTATAACATATTAATATTGATGCTGAATAATATTTTTTTCAGTTAGAATTGAAATTAAATGAGTATAATAGGCAATCCAAAATAAGGGTGGCTTACACATGATGGAAGTTCATCTGTCTCTCATTTAAAAGACCATTAGTAACACTCAGGATCTAGAATAGTTACTTCATAGAGTCTTTAGAGTATCCTATCTATCGGGGCACCTGAGTGGCTCAGACGTTAAGCGTCTGCTTTTGGCTCAGGTCATGATCCCAGGGCCCGGCATTGGGCTCCCTGCTCAGTGGGAAGCCTGCTTCTCCCTCTCCCACTCCCCCTGCTTGTGTTCCCTCTCTCGCTGTGTCTCTCTCTGCCAAATAAATAAAATCTTAAAAAAAAAAAAAAAGAATATCCTAACTATCTATACTACCATTCTTTTTTTCTTTTGTTAATATTTTATTTTATTTATTTGTCAAAGAGAGAGCGCACGCGCACAGGAGCAGGGCTAGCGGCAGGCAGAGGGAGAAGCAGGCTCCCCGCTGAGCAGGGAGTCCCATGCGGAATCCATCCCAGGATCCTGGGATAATGACCTGAGTCTAAGGCAGAAGCTTAACCGACTGAGCCACCCAGGTGCCCCATAAAATGTCTATGGTTTGAAATAGAAGTCTAATTGCGATTTAAAAAAAAATAGGGCTAAAGTGGTGTTATCCAGCTTATCAATTATTTATGTTAATTTTTCTTCAGGTGCTAATAGCCATATTGACCTTTACAGAACGGAGAATGTTTTTATATAATACTTTATTTATTGTTGTAAGTATTTTACTAGAATACTATGTCTACTTAACAATAAAGAATTCTGAGCACTAAATAAGAACCGATGAGTAGGAGTTACAGGGAGGTCTCATCATTTTCAAGAAATACCTGTAAAACTATTGTGCCATTCATATTTCTGTTGAAGTGTTTAAACCACTTGTGAGGGGCGCCTGGGTGGCTCAGTCGGTTAAGCGACTGCCTTCAGCTCAGGTCATGATCCTGGAGTCCCGGGATGGAGTCCCACATCAGGCTCCCTGCTTGGCGGGAAGCCTGCTTCTCCCTCTGCTCCTCACCCTGCTTGTGTTCCCTCTCTCGCTGTGTCTGTCAAAAAAATAAATAAAATCTTAAAAAAAAAAAACAACAAACCACTTGTGAGTTTTTAAATTGTTAAGAATGCACTGACAAGGGCGCCTGGGTGGCTCAGTTGGTTAAGCGACTGCCTTCGGCTCAGGTCATGATCCTGGAGTCCCTGGATCGAGTCCCGCATCGGGCTCCCTGCTCAGCGGGGAGTCTGCTTCTTCCTCTGACCCTCCCCCCTCTCATGTGCTCTCTCTCTCTCTCTCTCATTCTCTCTCTCAAATAAATAAATAAAATCTTTAAAAAAAAAAAAAAGAAAGAAAGAAAGAATGCACTGACAAATGTACAGTCCGGCAACTTGGACCGAGAAAGAGAGACTGAAATTTTAGCTTGACTAGCTGTAGGAGGCAGCCGGTCAAGCTGCTCAGCAAGCAAGAAAGGCATATTCTCCGATGCCCTTCTCTAAAGTGGTTAAGTTGAGGGACACCTGGGTGGCTCAGTTGGTTAAGCATCTGCCTTCAGCTCAGGTCATGATCCTAGGGTCCTGGGATCAAGTCCCACATTGGGCTTCCTGCTCAGCGGGGAGCCTGCTTCTCCCTCTGCCCCTACCCCTGCTTATGCTCTCTCTCTCTGAGAAATAAATAAATAAAATCTTAAAAATAAATAAAGTGGCTAAGTTGATGATAAAAAAGAAAGAATAACCCAGAGGGTATCTAGGACCTTTTGGCAAATAAATTCCCTTGTTCCATCCCATCTTTGCCCTCAAAGGGATTATTCAAGGTCAACATTTGATAAGCCATAGGAGAAAAATGTACTGTTATATACTGTCCTCAGGGCATTGGCTGCCTACTTTGATTATATTTACATTTTCATAACTAAGAGAGACTGTAAATTTTTTTTCTTCCATAGTAACAAAAATCTGACTAGAAAAACTTGCCTTTTTACTTTTAGTAGCAGAAGTTCTTCAGCTGGCAACTCTTGTGTAGTTGCGAAGTTTCCTGTGGCAAGGTCAAATTAGAAATCAATTTGGTTTTTTTGTGTGTGTTGGCAAGTGAAAACCTTTCTTTTCTTCCTCCCACCTCCCCCAATTGGAGTTATTTCTTCACTGCTAGCAGTTTCACATTGCACCTAATATTCCAAGACATACCTGTTATTAAAATGTGTGAACTGCTGTTTACTTAGAATTTTCTGACTCTTTGATCCTTTTTATCTCTCACAAAATGTAGTAAATTCTCAGTTATAGCACTGAACAGACTGAGGAAGTTGAATCTTAATTCACAAAATCAAGTCTTTCTATATTAAACATTATACTACAGTTAATAAAAGTGCTCTTTATTGATTTCTTTCATTAGGAATTCAAAGGATTTAGCATGACTGACTTCAGAGAAAGGAGTTTTTGTTGTTTTGTTTTGTTTCAAATAAATATTCTGAAATTTGTATATCCAAATGGGGGCAGTAACTACAAGTAGTGTAATGGTGGAAGGAAAATTATCAACTTTAACTTGGTAAGGGGAAATTGATAATTACCTTGAATCATTTCAAATAGTGATATGTGATAAAGGGATTAGGTTTATTCTTTTAACTTCAGATGTCAGAACTAAGGGAATTGATAGATATCTTACGGGGGCAAATCCAATAGAATCAAACACGGGCTTAAGTAGACTCTGAATGATCATGAATTACAGATATTACAGATTCTTATATTGAATGAGAGATTGGATAGTATGCATACTAAGGCATTCTCCCACTTCAAAACTTGAAGATTTCACAAATTTTATAATTTGAGGAATTATAAACTTAATCCAGAAAGGTAAACATTACTCAGATCTTTTTAAAAACTTTTTCGTTGGAATAGTCTTCAGAGCCCATTTCTTTCTTCCACAAGAAAATATTATAAAGTTACAAAAAAAATGCCTTTCCTTATTTTCATTCTTTTCTTCCTCTGCATGTACCTTCAACTTCTTTTCATCCTACTTCTTCCCTCTCCACTTGTGATTGATGCACATGGATTCATTGTACTTAGCAGATCTTTGACCCAACATCTGGACCATCATTTTTTCTGTGCTGGTGCTGACTAACATAAGACTCTTGGGGGATGACAGGCTGTGACATGGACCCAGACTTAGAATAAGAAGCCTTCTAAGAAGTGCATTAGAATCAATATGGCTCTTGCTCATGTGTGTTATGTGACAAAACGACTTAGCAACAAAAAGCTGATCATTAGAGTTTTATACTCTATAAATCCTAGGATTATTATGATCTCTACTATCATGAATAAATAAGTGAAAAAAATGGCATTCCTAATAATTTGAAAGTTCATCTAGGATTAGGGAGCACTGTTATTACCCAAACATGTACCATAATTTTAAATTACTTCTGTATGTTGTCTTTTTGCTCATAGAAAATTCTTAAAATACCAGTGTGAACTTTGGAATGGATAAGACATAAGGCCACATCCTCATATAACTCATGAATACTTTCTTGTATCATCTTTCTTTTGGGTAGCAGAGAGCAGTTACCCCATTGAGTTAGGGTACAAGAAGCAATGCTGTACGGAGCAAGAGTAGAGGAAAGCCTGGAGGGCATGACTCCATGGGGTTCAAACAGAGGGGCCAAGGACATCATTGACAGCTAGGGAGCAGCAGAAAGACATTGAATTGCTGGTAAGAAGAGAGGAGTCCATTGGGAATGGAGATGAGGAAGCACTCTAAAAGAAGACAACCTAAATTTGTGGAAAGTGCTTAAAATTAATGCTAAAATATCTTTAGATCTAGTGTTTTCTTTGGCAAGTGGCTTAGCCTATATAAGCTTCCTCATCCTCATCTGTAAATCAGAAATAATTCTACCTGACCATGGCTGGTATATAGATAAAATGATGTTCATGAAAGCATATTAAATTTTTCTAAAGGTTATGCATGAATTAGTGATATTAATGATGACTGTCTTAAAATTGTTTCTGAAGTCTGAGTGATATATACAACAATTAACCAAGAATTAAAGCTAATTAAACTACTGAATTTTTTAGGGCAATAGCAGGTTCTCCTAAGCAAAAGCTCAGTGTTACCTTATCAACAACTACCTCTGAAACTCTTAGTTCTACAGTTTGATTTTTCTGTGACCTGGCACTTGGGTAGAAGTTCTGACTAGAAGATTAAAACAGGGAAAGCAAAGGGTAAGTAATTGGATAATGATAATGCTGCTGAATATAGAGTATCTCCACATCCCAATGTTTTCCTGATTTTCCAAGCTTGTCATCCCCATTCCTGATTTGCTTTCTTTACTTTTGTTTTTATTCTGTTTTAGTAAACATACTTAACATGAGATGTACCCTCTTAACAGATCTTTAAGTGTACAATACAGTATTGATAACTGTAAGCATAATTTCATACAACAAATCTCTAGAACATATTTATCTTGCATACTGAAACTTTATACCCATTGATTAGCAACTTCCTATTTTCCTCTCCCTCCCAGCCCCTGGAAACCATAATTCCACCCTCTGCTTCTCTGATTTGACTATTTTAGCTACCACATGTAAGTGGAATCACTTAGTATTTGTCCTGTGACTGGCTTATTTCACTTAGCGTAATCTCCTCAAGGTTCATCCATGTTGTTGCATATTGCAGATTTCCTTCTTTTTGAAGACTGAGTAATATTCTATTGTTGTACAAATCACATTTTCTTTATCCATTCATCCCCTGATGGACCTTTAGATTGTTTCCACATCCTGGCTATTGTGAATAGTGCTGCAGTGAATGTGGGAGTGCTAATATGTCTTCAAGATCCTGATTGCAATTCTTTTGGATAAATACTCAGTAGGATTTCCAGATCATGTGGTAGTTCTATTTTTAATTTTTTCAGGAATGTCATTGTTGTTTTCCATAGTGGCTGCACCATTTTGCATTCTCACCAGTGTCCCGGGATTCCAATTTCTCCACATCCTTGCTAACATTTGTTGTACTTTGTTTTGTTTTTTATAAAACCCATGCTAACTGGTGTGAGGTGATATCACATTGTGGTTTTAACTTGCATTTCCCTAAATTAGTGATATTGAGCATCTTTTCATATTCCTGTTGGTCATTTGTATGTCTTCGGTTAAATAAATGTTGGTTGATACTAGGGAACTGGTAACCTCAAAGATGAGGTAGTAGCTAGCAATTGCCTAGTTCTTGGGGCCTTCTAGATTGCTTCCAAAATACTCACAATGGTTTTTCACCAGTGCTTTCTGCTCTTAATCACTTCCTAATCTGCCCCAGCCAGTCTCAAAAGTTTAAGATATAAGATACTTATCTAAACATATGTGTTAGTCCTATTTAACTTTGGCTAAATTTATCCAAATCTGAGTTTATATGCAATTTATGTGTATGTGTGTATGCATATATTTGGTATCCTGTTTTAAATGCCTTAATTTCTAGAAAAATCATGTCATATGTCCAAAATAATGAGTCTCTAATTCTACATTTGACTGTTTTATAACTTCTTAATGCACTTTTCTTTTGGAGTTATAGTACTACTACACTATACTTAGTATAGCACAAAAAATGGCAATAATAGCAAAGTGATATCTTTTTAATTATACTTTTAATCTGTGTATACTCATTTCTGATTGACAAAAGAAAAAAAAAATCAGGAAGTCCATGTTCTAGAAAGCTCTTTTCCTATCAAGATATGTTATCTTGATGCTAATGATATTAAATTACAAGGTGCTTTTTTTTTGTCTTCAACTAGAGATCTTTCCTACTGCATTTCTGTAAAAACTATAAGAAACTCTTAAAAACCAGAATCATGTGTGGTTGTAAATTGCTTAGTTATTTAGAGGTGCAAACTATTTTCAGTATACACATAGTAATTCTCAAATAATGATTAAGAATTAACCTTTTCTGTGGCCCTCACTGTCTGATGCTTTGAAATACCTACCTAATTAGATTCTTATCCCAAGAAGCAAACTGAACTGTCCCATTAACTACAGGATGATTTGCCTTGTCAGTGATGTTCTCATTTCTAGTGGCATGTTAAGAGCGCGGGTGCTGAATCTAGAGTTCATGAATTTGAGTCCAGTTCTACCGTTCATAAGCTCAGGGCTGAGACTTGATTGATAGACTTTGTGATGGTTCTCTGTTCTAATTTTAGTGCCCATTTTGCTATTATATATTTGTAATATGACCTCTCACCACCTGTATGACCTTGAATAAGTTACTTAATTCATCTGTGCCTCAGTTACCTCAAATGAGGGATAAAATTAATATCTATCTCTTTGGGCTGTTGTGAGAATTAAATTTATAAATATCTGTACAGTGTTTAAAATTCCTATCACAGGGGCACCTGGGAGGTGCAGTCGGTTGAGCATCTAACTCTTGGTTTCAGCTCAGGTCGTGATCTCAGGGTTGTGAACTTGAGCCCTGTGTGGGGATCCACACTTAGTGCAGAATCTGCTTGATATTATGTCTCCCTTTCCCTCTGCCCCTCCCACTCATTCTTTCTCTCTTTCTCTAAGATAAATAAATAAATCTTTAAAAAAATAAAAAAAGTAAGGGGCGCCTGGGTGGCTCAGTCGTTAAGCGTCTGCCTTCGGCTCAGGTCATGATCCCAGGGTCCTGGGATAGAGCCCCGCATCGGGCTCTCTGCTGGGCGGGAAGCCTGCTTCTCCCTCCCCCACTCCCCCTGCTTGTGTTCGGCCTCTCGCTGTGTCTCTCTCTGTCAAATAAATAAATAAAATCTTTAATAAATAAATAAATAAATTAATTAATTAATTAATTAAAAGTTCCTGTCACAGAATAAGTGCTTAATACATGCTATGTATTATTAATTTTTATCTCCCTCTGGGTCCTTCTGATCTATGATTCTGTTTCTTGCTTTCTCTGTGTTCTTCCTGAAATTATGCTCTTATAGAATGTAAATGTAAGGAAAAATGTGGAGAGAGGAGAAAAAGTAAAGATGAGAACACTAGCTAGGAGGTTATTTCAATTGCCTGCTCATGAGGTAACAAAGATCTTACCTAATGTAGTGGCTGAGAGAATGGAAAGCAAGGACTAATGATAATAATTGACATTTATTGAGCCTTTGCAATGTGCTGGGCACTGTTTTTTAAAGCGATTTCTTAAATTCATTCTGCCATAGATTTTATTCTAGGTATCCCTATCAACAACTTAAAGACACTAGAGTTTACTGAGGTTAAATAATTTGACATCTAATTAGTGACAGAGTTAGAATTTTAATCCAGGCGTTTGAGAGTCCCAAACATATGCCCTTAACTACTATATATTGCTTTTCTCCAGGAAAAATATGTATTCAGGCATTGGACCTGAAGGAATCAAGAGAGTCTAGTAGATATGGCTTGAGTTGTTTGAAAAAACTGTCAGAAGATTGTATTTTAATTTTTTGGCATATTGTTTCAGTAGCCAGAATGAAGGCTTTCATCAGAAGTAGCTTCATTTTTGATCTCTAAAAGCCACAGGGGTCTTATCAACAACAAAACACCTGACAGTAATAAAGGAGGGCTCATTAGCCTTATCTCTGTAGACAGGCAAAACCACTAGCTACCTGGAGTTGTCCCATACTACTTTACTGGGCACAAGATGGTAAATGGCAAAGCTGTCCTTTAAAAATAACTCTTTCCCATAACTCTTTTTCATCCTTGCTGCTTCTTGGTCACTAGTATATGAGGAAATTAAATAAAGCCTGCCTGCCTTTGGTCTGAAGGAGAAGCAATGACAGATCTCTTTTATAAATGATCCTCTTCTTTGCACAAAAGAAATGTCACCCCTTAACATAATTTACAGCAACTCTTACTATTTATTTCCCTGAATTCACACATTAGTTAAATCAATCATGGAATCCACACACCAGGGGCTAATGATAAACTTGAGTTTGGGTTGATCTAATTTTTCTTGATTATAAATATTGGAAAGGGGGTTTGGGAAATAAATATATCTCTAAATAGATTTCTATTTTTTAGGCACCATATAACATACTATACTCAAAGGTTTAAGAGGAAAACCAAAAACATAGTTATACCTGCAAGCACAGACATTACACATATATTAAAAAATACAGATGTCTGTATATACAGTTCTGTCAAACTGCATTTGTGAGTTTTAGATGAATTCAATAATCTGTGACATTTCATAAAATGTCAAGGTCTTACAAAGAAATTTTCTTTCTAATTATCAACTCCTTTTTATATAATACATGTTTCTTTTTTCCCTATAGATTTTGTAAATTTCTCCCCATGCTAAATATAAAAGACTTACTTTTAGGAGTATCCATATTTCAGTCATGTCTGATAAATGATACCTTTATAACATTTATTCCATCAATATGTATTAAAGGCCAACTGGGTGCACTCTCCTAGTCACTGTAAAGAAAGCAATGAGGAAAACAAAGTCCCTCTGCATTTGGATGTTACATTCTAGTGAAGAAAGACAGGCAGTAAATAAGCAAACAAGTAATATGTCATGGTGATAAGGGCTATGACAAACAGTGAAGTCAGCAAGGGTGATAGCTATCAGGGTGCTATTAAATGTCAGGGATCTGTGGTTAAGAAAGTCTTTTCTGGGAAAGTTCTTCACCTATCCATAAATGAACAAGTCCTGTTGTTTAAGATATCACTCTTCTCAAAAGAAGAAATTTCAGAAAGGAGGCAACAGAAGGTAAACCAATACCTACCCATGTTTATCTAGGTAATGCAGAGACCTATTTTTGCCCAGGTTGAGCCCTAAGTGGTTAATTTTACCAAAGACTAAAATATTTCATAGAACTTACCATTCCAGTTAAAAACCCAAACCAATTACTGTCAAAGGAAACAGAAACAGAATAAATCGGAAGAGTAAACTGCTTCTGAGAGCTAGAGTAAAAGCCAAATAGCTCAGGAATTTTTGGTAAGGGAAGGTTGTTTCCCACAGTTGTGGGAGAAAGAAAATGCAAAATGGATGAAAAGTAGCAGAGGGCACCTGCCTTGGTGTTTTTGTGCTTCTTCTATTTCAGCTGCATTGGAATATTTAATAATCACTTTGATCTTTAATTGCATTTGAAAAATCTATCTCTAGAAAATAGTTCCCAAGCAGTGTCCTCAAAGGTGATTACATACGCATTTCTGAAATGTTGGAGTAATAACCTCTGAAAATCCACACCTCCATAAGAGCAATGAGAATAATGGCAAAAATTCCCCAAATCAACCATTTCAGAACTCTCTCTGGAAATTTAGCAAAGAGCTGTAATGGTCTGAGGAAGCATTTATTTTTTTAATGGCTGGATCTTGGTATGAATGGTGAGTTTTGTAGCATTTTAATTTGCTCTGTTCCCATCATCTGTTCCCCACGTTCACAGAGACCTTGAAAACAGCAATATCACAACCACAGTATCTGTGAAAACCAGGAATCTAGTGCTTACTGGAGTAGGCAGACAGTTTTGGAGCTCCCCAAAAGTCCCATTCCCAGAAATGTATCATTATTTGACTTGTCTGGCAGCACTCTGGGAAAACACCATTCATAGGACTTGGCGTTTATTTGATCTAATGCAGCAGTCATTTGAGAAAAGCTCTATCCTTGGGAGGGTGTGTTAAAAACAATTGGTGGTATTATTTAACATTGCAGTCGCCTAAGCTGTGATACTAGTTGGTTATAACAAGGGACTGGCAAAAAAAAAAATCTCAAAAGAAAAAACTGGAGAATTAAATGTACATAGGAGGCTTTAAAGAGTTTTGACATATTTCTGAGGGATCTAGTAGGTTGTTTTCATACACAGAGCTGTGTGCATGCTTAAGGAATATCTGATTTGGCCCAAATTTCTCATCTCTGGCTCACCTTGAGACTCTGTACAAGCAGGAAGTAAAGAATAAGTAGAGTTGTAAAATACTGAAAGGTTAAAGACTTTCCCTAAGAACAAAGACTGAGAGACTTATTGGTTTAAGACATTTAGAAGAAATCCCTGTCAATCATTAGGAGACTATTAAGTAAACCAAGCAGAGACTTCAATGACCTCCATGACAAAGATTACAGACTTTATAGAATTAGCCCAGGAAAGCCACTAAACAAACAAAAACAAAAACAGCAGGAGCAACAACAACAAACAATAGCAACCAGCAAAAACAACAAACCCTGACAGGAAGGGGAACTTGATTTCCAGAGTAGCCACATTATATTAATTAAAATATCCAATTTTCAACAAAATTTATAAAGCTGCACAAAGAAACAGGAAAGTTTGACCAATACACAGGAAAAAAACAGAAAAACAGTCAATGTAAGCTCTCCCTGAGTTAGCCCAGATGTTGGACTTCCTAGAAAAGTTTTTAAATCAGCTATTATAAATATGTTTTAAAAAAACAGAAAGGAAATCATGTCTAAAAAATTAAAGGAAAGTATGAGGAAAATGCATCATTAAATAGAGATATCAAAAAAGGGATAGGCATTTTAAAAGAACAAAACAGAAATTCTGGAGCTGAAAAGTATAAACACAGAAGTGAAATTTTCTCTGGAAAAATCAGTCAGTTTGAGCAGGTAGTAGAAAGAATCATCCAACTTGTGGATAAGTCAATTGAGATTATCTAGGCTGAAGATCAAAATGAAAAAAAAAAGAAGAAGAAAAATGAACAGAGTTTTAGAGACCTATGGAATACCATCTGGTATACCAAAGTATACATTATGGTTGTCCGAGAAAGAAAGGAGAGAGAAACCGGGGTGGAAAGAATATTTGAAGAAATAATGGCTGAAATTTCCAAAACTTGATGAAAAACATTTAATCTCTACATCCAACTAGCTAAATGAATTCTAAGTAGAATAGGGCCAGAGATATACGCCAGATTTTAATCAAACTATCGAAAGTCAAAACCAAAGAGAGAATCTTGAAAAGATATCCAGATATCCATATGCAAAAGAATGAATTTGACTGCTACCTGATACATATACAAATATTAACTAAAAATGTATTATTCACCTAGATATAAGAGCTAAAATTCTGATAATCATAGAAAAAATATGGAAGTAAATCTTCCTCAACTTGGTTAGGGAATTGTTTCTTAGCAACAAGTGATTGAAGAAAATATAAATAAATGGGCTTTGTCAAATTAAAAAAAAAAATGTCATTCAAAGAGTACCATCAAAACAGTGAAAAGACAACCCACAGAATGGGAGAAAATATTTGCAAATCATACATATGATAAGGACATATATACCTCTTACAACTCAACAATAAAAAGATAATTCAAGTAACACCTGGACAATAAATTCTGAATACACATTTACCCAAATAACACATATAGATGGCTAATATGCACATGAAAAAATGCTCAGTACCATTAATTATTAGGTAAATGCAAATCAAAACCAAAATCAGATACCTCTTCCACACACCCTAGGATGGATAAAAGACGGATTAAAACAAGTTTTGGCAAGAACATGGAGAAATTTGCACCTTCATACATTGCTAGTGGGATTGTAAAATGGTTCAGCTACTTTGGAAAACAGTTTGGCAGTTACTCAAATGTTAAACATAGTTATCCTGTGATACAGCAATTCTATATATCCAAGGAATTGAAAACTATACCCATAAATAAACTTGTAGTTGATATTCATAGCAGAATTATTCCTATTAGCCAAAATGTGAAATCCACCAAAATGTCCATCCAACTGAAGAATGGCTAAGCAAAATGTGGTATATCCATACAATGCAATATTACTAGGGAATAAAAAGCAATGATGTACTGATACATGCTATAACATGGATGAACCTTGAAAACATTATGCTAAGTGAAAAGCCAGTCAGAAAAGACCACCTATTGTATGATTTCATTTATATAAAAGGTATAGTTTAGGCAAATCCATAGAGGCAAAAATAGGTGAGTTGGTTTCCAGGGGTGAGGTGGGATGGGGAGCATCTGCTCATGGGCATGAGGTTTCATGTGCATGCAAGATTTTTGTTGGTGATGAAAATGTCCTTCGGATCCCTACATTTGTATCTTTGGGGTACAGAGCGAAATAAGTCAATCAGAAAAAGACATGTATCATATGACTTCACTGATATGAGGAATTCTTAATCTCAGGAAACAAACTGAGGGTTGCTGGAGTGGTGGGGGGTGGGAGGGATGGGGTGGCTGGGTGATAGACACTGGGGAGGGTATGTGCTATGGTGAGCGCTGTGAATTGTGCAAGACTGTTGAATCACAGATCTGTACCTCTGAAACAAATAATACAATATATGTTAAAAGAAAAAAAGAAGAAGATAGCAGAAGGGGAAGAATGAAGGGGGGGAAATTGGAGGGGGAGACGAACCATGAGAGATGATGGACTCTGAAAAACAAATTGAGGGTTCTAGAGGGGAGGGTACTGGGAGGATGGGTTAGCCTGGTGATGGGTATTAAAGAGGGCATGTTCTGCATGGAGCACTGGGTGTTATACACAAACAAGGAATCATGGAACACTACATCAAAAACTAATGGTGTAATGTATGGTGATTAACATAACAATAAAAAAATTAAAAAAAAGAAAAGAAAAGAAAATGTCCTAAAATTGGAGAATGGCAATGTTGGCACAACTTTGTGAATAGGCTAAAAAACAGTTAATTGTAATTAGTCTTTGTCTTAATTGATCTTCCACCATCATTTTACTTGTCATTCTTCTATATCTTTCTGTTCCCCAAAGTTCTCTATTTATTGTGTCAGTGTGCTAAAATAAACAAGTCAGGAAACAACAGATGTTGGTGGGGATGCGGAGAAAGGGGAACCGTCCTACACTGTTGGTGGGAATGCAAGCTGGTGCAGCCACTCTGGAAAACAGTATGGAGGTTCCTCAAAAAGTTGAAAATAGAGCTACCCTATGATCCAGCAATTGCATTACTGGGTATTTACCCCAAAGATACAAATGTAGGGATCTGAAGGGGTACGTGCACCCTGATGTTTATAGCAGCAATGTCCACAATAGCCAAACTGTGGAAAGAGCCAAGATGTCCATCGACAGATGAATGGATAAAGAAGATGTGGTATATATATATACAATGGAATATTATGCAGCCATCAAAAGAAATGAACTCTTGCCATTTGCAATGATGTGGATGGAACTGGAGGGTATTATGCTGAGTGAAGTAAGTCAATCAGAGAAAGACGTGTATCATATGACCTCACTGATATGAAGAATTGTTAATCTCAGGAAACAAACTGAAGGTTGCTGGATTGGTGGGGGGTGGGAGGGATGGGGTGGCTGGGTGATAGACATTGGGGAGGGTATGTGCTATGGTGAGCGCTGTGAATTGTGCAAGACTGTTGAATCACAGGCCTATACCTCTGAAGCAAATAATACATTATATGTTAAAAAAAAAAGAAGATAGCAGGAAGGGAAGAATGAAGGGGAGGAAATCGGAGGGGGAGACGAACCATGAGAGACTATGGACTCTGAGAAACAAACTGAGGGTTCTAGAGGGGAGGGGGGTGGGGGGATAGGTTAGCCTGGTGATGGGTATTAAAGAGGGCACGTTCTGCATGGGGCACTGGGTGTTATACTCAAACAATTAATCATGGAGCACTACATCAAAAACTAATGACGTAGGGGCACCTGGGTGGCTCAGTCCTTAAGCGTCTGCCTTCGGCTCAGGTCATGATCCCAGGGTCCTGGGATTGAGCCCCACATCGTGCTCATTGCTCGGCAAGAAGGCTTCTTCTCCCTCTCCCACTCCCCCTGCTTGTGTTCCCTCTCTCACTGTGTCTCTGTCAAATAAAATCTTAAAAAAAAAACTAATGAGGGCGCCTGGGTTGCTCAGTTGGTTGGGCGACTGCCTTTGGCTCAGGTCATGATCCTGGAGTCCCGGGATCGAGTCCCGCATCGGGCTCCCTGCTCGGCAGGGGGGTCTGCTTCTCCCTCTGACCCTCTTCCCTCTTGTGCTGTCTCTCATTCTCTCTCTCAAATAAATAAATAAAATCTTTAAAAAAAAAAAAACTAATGATGTAGTGTATGATGTAACATAATAATAAAAAAATGGATTCATATGTTAAAAGAGAAACTAAAAAAAATACATTCAAATAAAACATAGACAGAAATAAATATATATATATACTTTTAGTTTGTCTCTAATATACATACTTTCTCACCTGCATTTCTTTTACTTTGGCCATTTGTTTCTGTTTGCTAATACCCAGATCCATGTGAGTTAAGGACGTTTATTGTGCTCCACTGTGTACTTGCCAAAATTGCCTGTTGTAGTCATATAAAATCTCTTGTCTCTCTAACTATAATGTACTGGCAGGAAAAATTACATAGATACTCCTGTATTTTAATAAGAAAATAACAACTTGTATTTGAATGCTTCTTGAAAGTTTTATCACGATAGGAGTTTCTGTTTAGTTTGTTGCATTGTTTTATGTACCACATTCCCACCTCAGATTCCTATATATTTTCTTTTAAACTGTAACAAGTCCATTCATGGGTATATTAGCTCTCCAGGGAAACAGAACCAATAGGATATATATATATATATATATATATATATATATATATATATATACCACCAGGAAAGTTGGTGGTATAATTCAGTCTGAGTCTAAAGGGCCACTAGTGTTAAGTCTTAGAGTCCAAAGGCCAGAGAACCAGGAGCTCTGATATCCAAGGGCAGGAGAAGATGCATGTTTCAGCTCAAGAAGAGAGAATTCATCCTTCCCCTGCCTTTTTGTTTAATGCAAGCCTTCAACAGATTGGATAATTGCCCACATTAGTGAAGGTAGATCTTTACTCAGTCTGCTGATTCAAATACTATTCTCTTCCAGAAATACTTTTATGGAGGCACCCAGAAATAATGTTTTACCAGCTATCTGGGCATCTCTTAGCCCAGTCAAATTGACACCTAAGATTAACCATCATAACAGGTAATTGTTATATGAAATGGACAAAATACATTATATCCCTGAGGTAGGACTGAAACATATTTCTCCTGGGAGTGTGCCAGAGCCATATTCTATATGTAAGTGACTACAGAGGCAAGTACATGTGTATCCTGTTCTTTATATCTCATAGTATAGTATGTAATTATTTGACTTCTTTAACCTTCTTTGTGTTTCTGTTGAATTAGGGGCGGGGCAAAGGCTACAGATAATACATGGTTGGGCTCAAAGAAATTTACAGGTGCGGTGCTGGTAACGCACTTTTCTCTCGGGCAAGTTGGGGCTATATACTCAATAGGGTTTGCTCTAGGAGGAAACCTGGCTTTCCTACTGCTTCTCATATTGGAGGAGGACAGGGATCATCCTAATTGGAAAACTTTGAGCTGCATAATCTGGGTTTCAGTCTTATTGGTAGGAAACTTACTGTTTTCTGATACCTGTTTGCATACTGGTATTGGGTTTCACTGAAGGCCTTGCCACTCACAACCTCCCAGCTCCAGAGAGCTGATTCCTAGACTGCCTGAGGAACTGCTGCTAGCATCATACAGAGAATTAATTGTTTTCCTCCTTCATTATCTTCCATACTATCTTGAAAGTTACCTAAAGTTCCCTCCCAAAATTTGTGAGCATTTTGTGTAAACTTAGTCTCCAAAATAAGTTTCCTAACTGTTCTATCACGGTGTGAGGTTACTAATGAACTGAGTATTGGGAAACACGAGTTATGTAATTCTGTCTCTGCCTGAATTTCAGAACTGGAGTCAAATAATTTCTATCAAATTAATTTCATCACTAGTATGATGAAGGAGTATGACAAGATGACCTATCATCTCTTACAAATCTGTGATTCTGTAATGACATGCAATATTCAGTAAATTTACTAAAGGAAGTAACTCAACTTCTATGCATTTACACAGGATCACTTTATAACTTTTCTATCGAGAATATTCCTCTTTATTCTGTATTTCTATTTACCTTATTATCCTTCATATCCCTGTCTCTTAGAAACTTTAAGGTAACAAAGTGTAAGGGGAAAAAAACCTTAGCATGTCTGACTCCATGTTGCTTTATTTCCTCTGCTGCTGTGATCTATAGCTTAGAAACTTCTGCTTAGCCCAGCACATGGGCATGTTACAACTAAGATTAGCAAAAAACACTCTTTACCCAGAACCTACCTCAGGAGATAAGGAAGTATATACAGAAATGACTATGCTGTGTTTAAGATTTACAGTAACAACATGACCAGATTCTTGTTTGCAAAGATCAACTAAGGACAGAACAGTTTCACAACCTCCAGACCCTTTTAGGCACCTGAATGCCTACAAATGTCTATCACCTTTTGACTCCTATCACCTCCTGCTTCCCCTTTTCCTAATATAAAAGAAGCTGCAGTTTCATGGAGAGATCGTGGGTGGAGGATAGTGCTTTAGGACAATATTGGCCATTTCCTCAGTTTGCTGGCTTTCCAAATAAAGTTGTTCTCCTTACCCCGACATCTTGTTTCTCAACTTATTGGCCTGTTGAGCAGCGAGCAAAACAAGCTTGGATGCAGTCAGTTACAAAAGCAAGAGACTGGTATATCTTGCTTTGGAAGATAGTACAGTAAATTTATCTTATTGCATTTCAAATTTACTAAAAATCCAAATGTCTTTACCATAATGGCATCTAAAAGTTCACACTACTGTCATATGGTCTTTTCTCTCTTAATGGATATAAAATTGGCTACCAGGAATGAAAAAAATAAAGGTTTTTAACACTTTATATATACAGAGGCCAAATCAAACGGCATGTGTGTGGATATCACTAGTAGGATGATCCTGCTGTATAATTAGCACTGTATCATGTTAAATTCTGCCTACACTTAGGAAACAAACTTCTTAGTGTCCCTAAGAAACAGTTAACAATGAGCACATTTTAGATGAGAGCAGGAAAACAACCATATCTACTTTTCTTCCTTTGGTGTCTGTTTATTGGGCTTGAATGAATCATTGAGTAGTATATTTATTATTCATCAATAAATACATAAGATGAATTAGGAAATAGGAGTGTCTTTTAAGCACAAATTAGTTAATACCAAAGGAACAATACTTTTCAGAATTGAGTATGAAGTGCTGATAATATTTCTATAAAAATTTTTCTCAAGATTTTTTAGAAATCATAATGTACTTTTATAAGTACCCAGAACAAATTATACTTATTTCAAAGACTTTGCCATTTCTTAACTTAGGGAAAAATGGAAATCAATGTAGAGGAGATTTCTGAACCTGTGTTTAACTGTATGTGAAATTCTGTCTATAAACAGGTGGTATTTGGCAGCTCCTTTAATGGCTTCAGTGTGGGGGCCTTAGAATTGAAGTTTCCCTTCTTCAGGGCAAGTCAGAGTAGAAATGTCCTCATACTCGGTCTCTGCTGCCAAATATCTGTAAAATGTTACAAAGTATAACATGAAAAAGAATCTAATGAATATACTATAATTCTAAGTGGATAACTCTAGATTTTTCTAGGCCAGGTTTTCTCAACTTTGCATTATTGATATTTGGGGCTCAATAATTGTTGTAGGGGGCTGTCTTGTGCATTGTAGCATGTTTAGCAGCATCTCTGCCCTCTCTTCACTAGATGTCAGCCCCTCTGTAGTTATAACAACCAAAACTGTCTCCAGACAAGATCAAATGTGTCCTGAGGGGCAAAAACACCCCTTCTTCCCCTGCTCCACTGAAAGCCACTGTTTTAGGCAAAAGAGTGATGTAGCATGTTTTCTCTGAATTGGATGCTGCTGCATGGTTCTGACAGAGAATCCACTGTGATAGGAAGTACTGGGATGAGTTGTTTGAATTCTTTTTAAGTTTTGGATATTAACTCCTTATCAGGTATATGATTTGTGAATATTTTCTCCGGGGATGATCAAATAGTCTTGTGTGCATAGGAGAATTGTTACATCCATTAGTATTTCTGTAAAGTTACCAGGGAGCTGGGGCTGATCCTTGATAGCTGTATAGCATTCTGCAGGCTCTTTATCCAGATTAGTATCATTTGTAGAAAGTTGGGTTATAATTCCCCCATTGGCAGTTTCTGAAAAGGCCGTTAGGTTTCTACCATCTATTTCTTCAAAGCTATGTAGACATCACTAACATTCTCCTCAGAGTCCTTCCAGCTTCTTCCCGCTTCCTGGGCACTCTCCCCTTTCCAAAGACACGCCCTGATTTTTTTGTTTTTTTCATGGAGAGACTCCACTTCAAGATACCGAAATCTATTTATCTGTTGCTATATAATAAATTACTCCAAAACTTAGTAGCTTAAAAAATCATAATAAGCTTTTAATATCTCACACAGTAGTGGTGGTCAGGAATTTAGGAGCTGCTTAGCTGAATGGTTCTACCTTGATACTTTTTATTCAGTTGCAGTCAAGTTATCAGCCAGTTCTGCAGTCCTCTAGACCTTTGACTGGAATTGGAGGATCTATTTCCAAGATGGTACTCTCACATTGCAGATAGTAGGACTCTTTAGTCCCTTGCTGGCTGATGGCAAGAGGCTTTACATGGACTGCCACAGAGCTACTTGGGAATCCTCATGACATGACACTGGCTTCCCCCAGAGTGAATAAGGCAGTATGGCAGAAGCTATAAAGTCTTATGACTTACTTGTGGAAGTCACACTTGTTATTTTTGCCAAATTCTGCTGGTTGCAAAGTCAGCACTATTCAGTGTGGGAGAGGACTACACAAGGGTGAAATACAGGGAGGCAGGCATCATTGGGGACTATCTTGCTAGCTGGCTACTACAGTCTCTGAGTTTGTTTCTGTTCTTTGTTTTTCTCTTGATTATGAGTCACACTTTTTGCCTCTTTGCATGTCTAGTACTGTTTAATTGTATGATGGGCTTTGTGTTTAAAGAGACATTGTGTTGAAGCTCCAAAAGACATTATCTTTTACCTGAAAGACTATGCCTTTCTTTATTAAGTGGGTAGGGTGAGGGGCGTACTATTCAGTCTAGCTTGGGTCTAGGTTGGATCAGGGATGGATTGAAGGTTTGTTGAGACTCTACCTTTGAATTTTCTTTACTCCGTTGCATCCTGTCTAGGCTTTTTATTGAGAGCCTGGCAAGTTACTGTCTCCTCCCTGAGAGATAATAAATGTAACATGGGGAAAATCTAATTGCATGTTTAGGATTCATGGCATTCCCAAATTATCAAATAATCCTAACGTTGCATGACTGTGAAAAGCTTTTCTGATTTCTCTTCCTCCCAGTAGTGTACCACTTTGTGGGCCAATCCATCATCGGCTTGAACCCAGAATTGGCACATGTCCTCACAGAATAGGTTTCTGCAACCCTAATGCAGAAGAAAATGTTTGGTAACAGATTGGCTCCCTCACAGAGCCTCCCCCATTTCTGATATTCGGATATTTCGGCTTACCGTTCTTCTTCCCTACAGCTCTAATGCTTGTAGTGGGAGCATAGTCTGCCATGGAACCTACTATTGTAACATCCTAATTGGAACTAGAAATCTCTATAGTTCATTATCTCAGAAAAGAAAAGAAAGTGGGTTATACTCTTTACAATTCTATAAAAAGCTTCTCTGGTTTTCTTATATGTATAGTCTAATGGGGAGAGTTTTGTGAATTTGTGCTTATGACGTATTTTGTGTGTATTTTTTTCCCATTCTTTCTCACTTTGGAAAATAAAATCTTAGATTTCTTTGCTGATATTGTTGACAACTCTTATCAATAAGTCTAAGAACTAACACCCTGTAAGGGCTTTCTGTAGCCCTTGCAGAAGTTCCCTTTGCAAAGCTTGTACATCATAAAGAGCATATGGCTCTCTGATATGAGATTGATGTGCTCTGCTCCTTAGAGCACCAGTGACAACCAATGTAAAATCATGGTGCTAGAATGAGACCAACCTGACTAGGTATGTGGCAAATACTGAACAGCTTTTCCAGCTTGGGGATGCTGTAAGCTCTGCAGCATTACAATCACAAACAAGATACTTCATGATCATAGTGTCTGCATATGCTTTTAGGACATATTTTTAAAAATTTTATCATCTTCTTACTAAATTTATTCTTGAAAACTAAATTTACTTAGTAGGGCTCAAAACTAAATTTACTTAGTAGGGCTCAAAACTAAATTTACTTCCTAGGCCTCAAATGATGAAATCAGTCTTGGAAATTAGTGGCACATACTTGTCATAAATCCCAATGATTTCCAGCAGGTATGCTAATTAGAAGTCTCCTGAGGCCCTTGGTTTGACAATTGAGGTTAAGCAGCTGTGTTTAATTACAGAAACCAGAAACTTAAAATCCAAATGGGTCACTAAGGCCACACCTTAAGAATAGAGTATTGCTCATTAATTACACACAGTGAAACATATGTTGTACATTCTAAGATGTACGATTGCTATTCTTTGAGGGAATCATAGAATCAAAGAAGTAGAACAGATTTTAGGGATTACCTAAGAGAATTCTTTTCACTGGCAGCCATTTACTTGTTCTTCCACTGTAAGCCAAGGTATATCCTGATTATTTGTGTCCCACTTTTCATTCCTGCCCTCACAACTTCCTTCCCACCAATGTTTATTATCTTCCACTCTACCCCATTCTATTTAACTAGAATAAGTCCCTACTTCCCTTCCCTTTCTTTCCTTAGACCATGTTTTGTAGGAACTCATATTTAACATCACCAAATTTCTTTTTCTGATACACTTCCTCTATTTCTTAATGTTCTGAACCCCAGCACCCAGCTTCTCTTATGATGATTTACACTTACAGCGTACTTTAAGGCTTGGTCTTATCTTTTTATTTACATTAATACTAGACTTCTCAGGTCCTTCACATTTGTTATTCCCTCTCCTGAGGACCCTCTTTTTTTTTTTTTCCCCCAAAGATTTATTCATCCATTTATTTTAGAGAGAGAGAGAGAGACCGTGTGAGAGTGGGGGAAAGATGGGTGGGAGGGCAGATGGAGAGGGAGAGCGAATCCTTAATCAGACTCCTGGATGAGCATGGAGCCCTACTCGGGGCTTGATCCCAGGACCCTGGATCATGACCTAAGCCAAAATCAAAAGCTGGACACTTGGGATGCCTGGGTGGCTCAGTCAGTTAAGCATCTGCCTTTGGCTCAGGTCATGATCCCAGGGTCCTGGGATCGAGCCCCACATCAGGCTTCCTGCTCAGCGGGGAGTCTGCTTCTCCCTCTCCCACTCCCTGCCACTCCCCCTGCTTGTGCTCTCTCTCTCTCTTGCTGTTAAATAAATAAATAAAATCTTAAAAAAAAAAAGCTGGACACTTGACCAATTGGACCACCCAGGCACCCCCTGAAGACCCTCTTTTACATGCTGAGATCTAGAAAGACAGGGATCATATGGCTGTCTACCTCTGAGGAGGGGACACCTCAGGTAGACATCTGCCACCATGCTGGGTTGTATGTAGTATGCCCTTGTATTTGTTGTATTAACTAGGAGTGAGTGGTGAGTCAATAAATAAATTTTAAAATGTGGCTCATATTTACTCTTCATATTTTCTCACCTTTCTCTCTACAACCATTTTATAATTTGCCTGTAGCTTACATGGGAGTGAATTTCTCAAAAGGTTGAAAATGACCTTTAGACCATCATATTTCTAAATCCAGTAGTCACTCATTTTACTGATTTTTCTGGTCTTTCTCTTCACCTTCTCCTTTTGCCATCATCACACCCTTCAGAGGAAAATGATGCTCGCATTAATTCCTACCTTTGTTGTTGTTGTTGTTGGAATGAAGTGATTCCTAAAACTTATGATAAACTTTTATGCTTTAATTTGGTAACTTACATTATAGTAGCCTGTGGTGATTATAGTTTTATATATATATTCTTATTTTCCCTGTTAGACTATAGATTCCTTGTGGTTAATAATAATGACTAATATTTATAGACCTGTGACAGGCATTTTTCTAAGTACTATATACATAACAACCGAGTCTTCATAACTCTATAAATAAGGTATATTCCTATCATTTTTTCCATTTTATGGAGTAGGAAACTGAGGCCAAGAGAGATTAAATAAGCACTCCAAGTCATGTAGCTAGTAAATGGTAAAGCCACAAGTAGAACATACAGTTTGGCTCAACAGTCTATGTGCTTACCTCCTACAATACATCGGTCCATCACAGCATGACCTGCATTTCATTTCTCCTTGTATTCTCACCTGCTAGCTCAGTGCATGAGATATAATGGGTATGTAATCCATTTTGGGGGGAATTAGATGGAGTTATTCATATCAGTCCCTTTAGTGAGACTCACAAGATCTATATCACAGAATCAGTACTAAGAGATCTCTATATGCCTTCTTTAGGGATCTTTCCACTGCCTCAAAAACATTATAGAAGCACTGGCTTTATTTTCGATAACCTTTACTTGATGTGAACCTACTGACAAATCCTTGATATGTTATAGTTCATTACATATTTTTACAATTTCAGTTTTAATTTGAATCACATATGTCTCCCAGTTAAATTGGGAGTTAAGGCTTGATTTCTGGTTATAGGTCTGTCACTGATTAGCTGAGTGACCCTGAACAATTCTCTTTACCTTTCTAAATCTAATATGTTAAGCATGCAAATTACATTTAAATGATCTTTATTTCTTCCAGTTGAAGTTCTTGTTATTTCTTTGTTCTGTATTCTTAGCAACCTAATACTGATCCTTAATGGAATCATTTATTTAACAAACATTTACTGAATGCCTGCTATGTGTAAGAGATTGTAGATTATCTCTAAAGATAGGAAGACAGGAGAAAATTAACATATCCTTTTGTATTATCAGGCTGCATGTTTTTCTTAGAATATCCCTTGATACTCATTTGCAAAAAGTAGAGTCCAATTTGCTTTTATGCAATCCACTGAGATATCTGTGATTCCAGATTCCTCCTGGGGTTTAGATATTTATGACTTTAATTATTTTTTCAAATAGAATCATCCCTTTGTACAATTCTGCTTGTTTTCTATGATAAGAATCATTTCAATTAGTGTTCTATACACATTTGTCTTAATAGTATATCTCATTTGATGTCATCTGGGTAATTGTATAGCTTTATATTTAAAAATGAGCTGTAGGTATTGTAGGAAGCAAAGCCCAGCAGTAAGGACTGGGCCCAAAAGGCATGTCTGCAGAGCTGGGGTTTCTGTAATACAATGAATTCCAGTGACTGCCATCACAGTGAAGGCTCTGTTTTATCTGTTCTATTTTATAGATGTGGATACTAGGTGACTGTTCCAGGGCAACAGCTTTATAATTTGCCTGCTCTTGAAATCTTCTAACCTCATGTGGCGTTTTTAATTTAGGTATTAATATTACTATTATATAGGGGCACCTGGGTGGCTCAGTCCCTTAAGCATCTGTCTTCGGCTCAGGTCATAATCTCAGGGTCCTGGGATCAGGGTCCTTGCTCAGTGGGGAGTCTGCTTCTCCCTCTCCATCTGCCTCTCCCCCAGCTCATGCTCACTCTTGTTCTCTCTCACTCTCTCAAATAAATAAATAAAATATTTTAAAAATATATTACTATTATACAGTAATATCAACTGCTATTTATTAAATATTTAATTATAAGCCTGATGGTGTTCCAGGTACTTTATAAATATTACTACATTTAATTCTCCCAAATCTGTAAGGTGGATTTTGTTATTCTGATTTTTCTCATGAAGAGTGTTAAGCAGCTTGCCTAAGGTCATGTAGCTAGTAGCAAGAAATAGAGCAGGAATTTATATCTCAGTCTGACTAACTTCAATCTGCTATTAGCCTTTATTCTAGCTACCAAGTACCATTTTAACTCTTAATTATATATTATTCCCTAATTGTCTCCATATAAATCTTGTTTTCTATCACTGATGGAAGTAGAGCCTCTATTTAAACCAGCTTTGTGGATCTACATTCCACTTATTATATGTTATGCATAATTCTATATATGAAATGTAAAAGAGGGGCACTTGGATGGCTCAGTCGTTAAGCGTCTGCCTTCAGCTCAGATCATGATCCCAGGGTCCTGGGATCAAGCCCCACACTGGGCTCCCTGCTCCGCAGGAAGCCTACTTCTCCCTCTCCCACTCCCCCTGCTTGTGTTCCCTCTCTTGCTGTCTCTCTCTCTGTCAAATAAATAAATAAATAAATACATCTTAAAAAAAAAAACCCAGAAATGTAAAAGATTTTTAAAGAAATATATTAAAATATATATGTCAAAATTGATGTTATATGTTCAAAATTTTAACTTGGGAATCCAAGTACTTATATATAGGAAATGCTGCCATTTCTTAAAGTGGTTTTCGAAAAATTTTCCTATGGGAACCTTTTTTTTTTTGTATTTATTTTCCTGTTTAGGCACAGAAAGATAAAATGCTTTCATTTATGCACAGATAATTACAGTATTCACATAATCTTTAGAAGTCTTTATTATTATTCTCTTTCCTTTTAAAGTTTCTGTATTTACTGAATTTTATATCAGCCTTTCTTCCAGTTTGCACTGAAACTAATTTTTGAGAGAAAGCAGCATAATTTATACCTTACATTGCACAGTATTTATGAAGCCACATTTATTAAATCTTTGCAGAAAAATGCATTTAGGTCTTGTTGGCAGTTTTTCGTGGTTTGGATTGATTATTCAGTGTCAGTTTATGGCAGTCTTCCCTCTTCACAACTCTGGATGTTTCTTAGTAGTAACAAGGAAAATCCTCTAACTACATTTACTGTAGAAATTATGATTTCTCAGCCTCCATTCTATATAACAAGTTTAAGGGTCTCTTATTTCTTGTTAACATATTATCTACTAAAATAATTTGTAGCTTCTTATATATCTTCTCTTGGCATTCTGTCAAAATATGCAAAACAGAGCAGCTTTTCCTCATTACTTCGTTTAGGATGTTCAAAGGAAGACAGAATAGAGCAGTGTGTAGATATGGACTATGGAGTCAATACCTGGGTTCAAGTTTTACTTCTTTTTTTTTTTTTAAGATTTTATTTATTTAGGGGGGAGATAGAGAGCACAAGCGGGGGGCAGGGGGAAGGGGAAAGGCAGACTACCCCAAGAGCAGGGAGCCCGATGTGGGACTTGATCCCAGAACCCTGGGATCATGACCTGAGCCAAAGGCAGACGCTTATCGGACTGAGCCACCCAGGTGCCCCTCAAGTTTTACTTCTGTTGTTTTCAAACCGTATGACCTTGGGGCATATTCATTAACTTCTGTAAACCTCAGTTTTCTTACTTATAAGATGGGATTAATACAAATAATAGCTAACATTAATTGAGCACTTTGTATATTTGAAGGATTGTTTTTAAAGCTTTATATTCATTTACACATTCAATTCTGACAACAACCATATATGGAGGTACAATTATCATCTCCATTTTATAGATAAGTAAATTAAAGCACAGAGGGGTCAAGTAGTTTGCTCAAGTTCTCATGGATTGCTGAGAGGATTGTCAAGTAAGTAACAGAGTGCTCAACAAATAAAACACTAAAGAAAGGTGTTTTCTCAGGCATACCGGAAGAGCTCTTGGTCACATATTTGTGTACCTTTTAGATAAATAAAAGGGGTATAAGCTGTTCTCTGTTCTCTACATAAGTACTTAGTTGTTTGTGTTAAAGGTTCTGGAAATTTGACAAGAAACCTGTCATCTCATTTTATATATGAAGAAGTAGATACGGCTAAGATTTCGGAGAAAATGGGTTTGCACTTCAAAGGTTTTCTGTCTTGGTCGTGGGCTGTTCTTTCCTATAAGCCTAATGTGATAGCTCCATACATTGCTATCAGCTTGTTGGCAATTCATTTTTTAGTTAGAAATATCCAAAGTCAAGGAGGTGTGGTTTGTCTGATCTTTCTACTTCCCAGGAAGTAGTGAAGGCAAATTACCTTGGTACCAGAATTACAAACTTTTGGCAAGAAAAAAAGAGTGATTTATAATTGTACTTTGTCCTACATAATCACAATTTATGTTTGATTAAAATAATGTAAGATAGTTCCTTCAGTTGCTTTTCTCTGTGGGGAGAGTATAGAATGTCCACTTCATTAATCTTTCAAATTATCTAATCAAATTATATAAATTAACCTTTTTATTTAGTACTTTCTTTTGGACACTGTGTAGGAAAACTCAATGTCAGATAGTGACTCTCAGATAAAGGGAGAGACAAAGCAGGTAACAATTAACATATCCAGGATGGGAAAGGTTTTCTAAAAGGAAGAGAAAAATCTAATATCAATTTTATTGGTTATGATTTGCTTTATGGTTTTGAAGAGAAGATAGCAATTGTACTTCAGAACTAAAAACAAGACAAATCAAATCCCCCAGAAATTTAGGGAGCATGTTTATGCATGGAACATTACTGTATACTCAAGTCCAAAGTTATTACTCAGCCTTTAAATATTATCAAACTACCCCAGAAATAGTGAATGTCATTGTTAACATGACAACTGGTCTTTATGTGTATAGTGTATACCTAAGAATTCTCCAAGTCCCAAAAGCAATTGAATTGGTAGATTTATTTTAACCTTCCACATAAACACAAACTTACACTGAATAAGAAATTTTTCTTTTTTTTTATGTTCCTTTGTATTCTTTGGTTGAGAGTTATCTTTCTCTTTCCTGTTACTTTCTCAGTATGCCTGGATGTGGATAGTCACAGTATAAATCAGAATGTCAGAGGTGCTATAAGAAATAAAGATTCTAAGTGAGATTAATTTGATTGAATTAATTCAATCAAAATTGATCCCTATTCCACTACAACATATGAAAAACAAGTTGCTTGGGCTTTGAGTGTTTTTATATTACTTTTATCTGATTCTTTCCCCTGGCATTTAACATCTAACAATTTTATCTAATACAAAAACATGTATTTAGTTTTTTTCTGTATATTATAATTGAAGAGATATTTATCAAATATATGGGCAAAATGGCATAATCTTGGTGGTTAAGTATTTGAGCTTTGGAGCAAGATTACCTCGGTTTTCCTACCAGCTTTATCACTTACCACAAGACACTGGGCAAATTACTTGTCCTTTCTATGCCACTGTTCCTCCTCTGTAAAAGGAGGATAATTATACATATGCTGCAAAAAGTGGTGACGATTAGATGAGTCCATATGTGTTAAGTGCTTAGTATAGTGCCTGGCACAGAATAAGAGGAGGTTTGCTATGATTATTGCTTTAATTGTAATAAGTTACCCTTGAGGTTGAAAATGTTTTTGTTTTTGAACCATTTATATTTTTTCTATGACTTCTTGTTCATATCACTTGCCCATTTTTATTATCATGTTTATCTTTTTATCTTACTGATTTTCAAAATGTGTATCATTTACTGACATGTTGCTTTGAATATCATCAATGTCATCAGTGTTCAAAATAATTAATAAAAAAAATTAGCCAGGCACATTCAATATCTGAGACACTATGCTAGGTGGTATGCAGAATAGGAAAATGAATGACATTGTCACTTTCCTCTGGGATTTCTAACATAGTAGGGAGAAAAGTTGACATCCAAAATAATTCTGTGCAATGTGTCATAATAGAGTTTTCCATATCTGTGCTTTTGGTACATAAGGGAGACATTAATTCAGATTGGAATCACTCTGGAAGCTTCTTGGAAGAGGTCACATTTAAGATTCGATTGAATAATGAACAAAATTTTGAGAAGCATAGATGGAAGGACAAGGGCATTCTAGTCAATTAGAATAATGGGAGGGAAGACAGAATGGGGAAACAATAAAACTTATTTTTAAATCTTTTATCCATATGTGACACTTGTTTTCTACAATGCAAAATAAACATTATGGTTACTTCTCCCTTAGAGCTTTGAATCATCAGGGAAAGATATGACTTGTGCTTAACTTGACGTAAGACTAAATCAGGAATTCAAACTAGTGGTGTAAATGATCCATTGAATGCTGCAATTTACATTAAAAGGCTAAACCAAATGCATAGGCCTGACATAAAACACAATAAAGACAATTTTTTTTTGTCAGTATTGAATAGAAAAGGCAATTCCAAGGTTTAAATATCTAGAGGCATAATAAACAAGATTTTGTTGCAAATTCACAAGGGCACACTTGAAAGAAACCAGTTAGTGATCCTTGATATATTTGAATAAGCAGTTTTTTAACCTGGCACTATTGACATTTGGGGTCAGATAAGTTTTTGTTGTAAGTAGCTGCGCTATGAATTTTAGGATGTTTAGCAGCATCCCTGGCCTCTACCCACTATATGCAAGTAACATCCCTCCCCACCCCAAGATTATGACAAAGAAAATATCTCTAGACATTGTTGAATGTATCTGGAGGACAAAATTTGCCCCTGGTTGAGGACCACTGAAATAAAACAAATAATTATTGCTTTATTTTTTTACTGTTTACCATATTCTCAGGAACTATATTGTATTTTTTTTATAGTTAAAATACCAATGACCTACCACTTATTGAATATAACCATTAAAAGGTTTTTAAAAATATGTGTATGTTCCATATGAAGTATGTTGTGTTAAAGAGAAAAACACGGGGGCACCTGGGTGGCTCAGTCGTTAAGCGTCTACCTTCGGCTCAGGTCATGATCCCAGGGTCCTGGGATTGAGCCCTGCATTGGGCTCCCTGCTCAGTAAGGAGCCTGCTTCTCCCTCTCCCAACTCCCCCTGCTTGTGTTCCCTCTCTTGCTGTGTCTCTCTCTATCAAATAAATAAAAGAAAAAAAAAAATCTTTAAAAAAAAAAAAACAAAAAAAAACACGGGCCCAGAATGGTGTCACTTAGATTGAGTTCTCAAACCAGGTCTTGATACCTAGTCAAATGCAGCTTCAACCTCCCCCAGAAATGTCATCTTAACTGGTCAGTCAGGAATTTTTCAGTCAATACCAAAGAGTTGACAGCTGGGCCCCTTTCCATCCCCCAAAGGAAGATGAGGTAACCTGGTTGGTAAGACACCTGGCTTTTGCCCCTAAGGGAAGGCCTTGCCTGAAACAATGCTTTTCTTTTGACAGTAACTTCCCTGCCCCACCCTCCTTCTATAAAAACCTTCCTTTTTTGTACACCTCCTCAGAGCCCCACTCTGCTTGCTAGATAGAATGCTGCCTGATTCATGAATCATTTAATAAAGCCAGTTAGAGCTTTATAATTTACTCTGTTGAATTTTTGTTATTGAACAGTTCCAAAAGTGAAAACTCTACAAACCAAGCTGAGCTAATTTTCTGAATTCACCCACCCACTAGCAAATGCCTTCTTTATCTGTAGCAACTTAGTACTCCTCCTGTGAAAAATCAAGCAGGTTGCTCTAACTTAAGAAGACCTATGGAGGGGCGCCTGGGTAACTCAGTCAGTTAAGTGTCAGACTAGTGATTTCGGCTCAGGTCCTGATCTCAGGGTCATGAGATCAAGCCCTACATCAGGCTCCACCCTGGGCTTGGGGCCTGCTTGGGATTCTCTCTCCCTTGCTCTCTGCCCCTCCCCCCCATTAAAAAAGGCGAAATCTATGGAATTACATTCTTTTCAAACTTTATATTTTGAAGTAATTTCAGAATTAAAGAAAAATTAGAAAAATTACTTAAAATATTTCATACACCTTTACCCAGAGTTCTCAAATGTTAACATTCCTCTGCATTGTGTTCTTCCTGTGTGTATATTTTATTTTATTTTATTTTATTTTATTTGTGTGTGTGTGTGTTTTAGAACCATTTGTAAGTTGTATACACAATGCCCTGTTACAAAATACTTCAATCTTTATTTCCTAAAAACAGGATATCCTCTTTTATAACCACAGGGCCATTGTCAAAACCAGGAAATTGACGTTGATTCAGTACTAATATTTAATCTTCAGGCCTTATTTAAGTTTTGCCAATTGTTCCATTAATATTCCATTTAGGATAATGTGTTATATTCAGTTGCCATATCTCTTTAGTCTCATTTATTTATTTTTTTATTATTTTTTAAGATTTTATTTATTTGAGAGAGAGAGAGAGAACGAGCAGGGGGAGAAGGAAAAGCAGACTCTCTGCCAAGCAGGGAGCTTGATGCACGGCTTGATCCCAGGACCCTGGTATCATGCATGACCTGAGCCAAAGGCAGACACTTAACTGACTGACCCATCCAGGTGCCTCTTTAGTCTCTTTTAATACAGAACAGTTCTTCATTTTTTTTTTTCTTTTTTGACTATTATGGACTGATGTTTGTGTTCCCCGAAATCCATTTGTTGAAACCCAAACCCCGCAGTGTGGCTGTATTTGGAAATGGATCATCTAAGGAAGTAATTAAGGTTGAGTGAAGTCAAAGTGTGGGGCTCTGATCCAATAAGATTAGTGTTTTTACCAGAAGAGACACCAGAGAACTTTCTCTCTTTCATTCTGCATACACACAGAGGAAAGGCCATGTGAAGACAGAGGGTGGTGGTAGCCATCTGCAAGCCAGGAAGAAAACGCTCACTAGAAACTAATGCTGAAGATACCTTGATCACAGACTTCTAGCCTCCAGAACAGGAAGAAAATAAATTTCTGCTGTTTAAGCCATGGAGTCAGTGTATTTTGCTATGGCAGCCTGAGCTGACTAATACAGTGACTTGGACATTTTTGAAGAATGCAGACCAGATATGGTGCTTAACTCTTAGTTTTCATATCTATCAAATCTATAATCAGCTAAGAGGCTATTGCAGTTATACAGGCAATCCATGATGGTGGACTGGTCCAAGATGCTTGCAGTGGCATGATGAGATGGTCCATATTCAGGTTATATTCAATATTAAAGCCCACAGGCTTCCTAATACATTGACTATGAGGCATGAGGGAAAGAGGGGAGACCCAGTTTCAACGAACATAACGAAGATCTATGACCATTTACCACAAAGCGATTTCTATTTGGAAATAATTTTCAGTCCTAGGGCATAATATTTTTTATAGATGTCCTATGTAAGTTTATGGAATGAAAGATGACTCGTTGGGTGAATAAATAGCTTCATTTATAGTATATTTTTATTTCAGGGTAAATTTAACTTTAGGAATAATCCAAAAGCCATAAGGTAAATAAGTTAGATGACCACTTTAAGCAATAATATTTGCAGCCAAAAATATAAGTAATGACTATGACTTCTTTGCATTGTTCTTAAACTGATTCTGAAAGCAATTCCAAGGGAGACTTTTCAAAAAAGCTTTTAAGTAATGATAGTGTCATTAGCAAAAGTGGTTATGTCTTAAAGATTATTTTTTCTTTGAAGGCAACAAAATTCAATAATATCCGTAGATAATATAATAGCTATTTATAGCTATAAATATAAATATCTATATCTACAAGTTATGTTATTTTTCATTATTTTCATGTCTCCTTTCTGCCTGTGGAAGGATAAATTCTTTTCCTTCATTATTCTTGTTTTCTGGACATGGCTATCTCTAGGGTACCCTGAAGTGCTGATTAAAGAGTATCTAGACCTAAACCTCTCTCTATCTATATACCTTTCTATATATTTATATCTCTATCCATATTATCTATATTTATATACATGTACCTAGATCATATGACTGTTAAGAATAGGACTTTCTCTTTAATCTAATAATTGCTATTGCACTGTTCACTAATTTCTTTTAGACCTATGAATCTGGAAAGAACTTAGAAGTCATCTACTCAAACTCTCTAATCTAGTACATGAGGAAACTGATTTTCTTCCCAAATACACCTTTAACCAGCATTACATTACATCTTATCCTAAATCCTATTTAGGGTAAGAACCCAGGTTCCCTGTCTTCTGGTGGCTCACTTTCTGGCTTGCAAATGACTCTCTTACTACTGTGTCTTCACAAGGCTGAGAGAGTGAGCCCTGGTTTTTCTTCCTCTTCTTGTAAGGAGACTAATCCCCTCATGGGGGCCCCACCCTCATGAACTCACCTAAACCTCATTACCTTCCATAGGCTTCACCTCCAGGTACCATCCTATTGGAGATTAGAGCTTCAACATATGGATTTGGGGGGGAAGTGTGATATAAACATTCAGTTCATAACATATATCAGTGTATTTTCTTCCTTGATGGAGCTTACAGTCTAGTGGGAGAAATATAAATAAAAATTTCTCGTAACCAGTGTTATAAAATGGCAGAATAAGGTCCATAAGAAAGAAGGGTCAAAAATCAACTTTAGGGGGCGCCTGGGTGGCTCAGTCGTTAAGCGTCTGCCTTCGGCTCGGGTCATGATCCCAGGGTCCTGGGATAGAGCCCCACATCGGGCTCTCTGCTCCACGGGAAGCCTGCTTCTCCCTCTCCCACTCCCCCTGCTTGTGTTCCCTCTCTCGCTGTGGGTCTCTCTCTGTCAAATAAATAAATAAAATCTTAAAATAAATAAATAAATAAATAAATAAAATGTGTTTAAAAAAAAAATTAAAAAATCAACTTTAGGTACAATTTTCAGGAAAGCCCACCCAAGGGAATGTTTGAGATCTGATGGGTCCTGGAGAGCCAGCCTTGGGCAGAGAAGAGATGTTCAGACACAGGGAGTTTCACTTACTAAGGCCCTGAAGAGAGATTGTAGTGTGTTTGGGGAATGAAAAGAAAGTTTTCCAAATAGGGCACAGAGAAAGGAGCATGCAAGACACAGGATTTGGAGCCAGAATCCAAATTGTTTAGATCTCTCAGGCCATGCCAAATGCAAATAGATACAACCAATTTTGAATTTTCCAAACTTCACTCTGCTTGCTTTGATAGCCACTAGAGAACTTAAACAACAAACTTGATTAAAATGTTGGCTGAGGAAAAGAAGGAAATGCAGTTTGCTAATTTATCTCCTGTTTTACTTATTTATTTTTTAAGAAAAGCTTTTTCGTGTTTTATTTGACAAACCTGGAAAAGACCTTAATGATAGGCAAATGTATTTGGAATAGGTGTTTGCCAAGAAGTCACCCAAAAGATCACATTGCTATTTAATGGTAGGCTGTACCTACAGCTTAAGCCCCCACTTCGAATATGCTTTTCCTTTTGCTACATCATTATCTTCAGAGTCAAGAGGGAAAACATCAACAAACAAAAAGACTCTACTGAAACCTAGAGCCCTAAAAACATGGATCTTCTGGGCACAGCTTCTTACTCTCTGTTCCAGACACTGTTGGTGGTGTTCTCTGTGAGCCCTTCCAAGATCCTCCAGACCAGCGGGAGGAAGCCCTTGTCTTCTCACACAGTTAAGCCTGGTTTAAATCTCAGGCAAATGGCAGGCTGGGGCTCTGCTCTGAGGCACCATCTGTTCTTCTGATTTTGGAAATGATTTAAGGGATTTGAAATATTCCATTTCATCGTGTGTAAAAAGCCAACTTGACAGTTCTTTTTTAACCTATGACCAATATATTCCTCAAAGACATATAGTTTCAGTTGGAAGGCAAGACAGGGAAACAGCTCAATAAGGTTAATTCTGGCAGAAAAGAAAATTTTATTTCATAATGAAAATACATTTGCAAAAATGTTACCATATTTTTCTGTCTCTTCCGTTAAATATATTTACCTAATTGAAGGAAGGGGCTTTTTTCCCTTAAAGTTGAAATATCTATGATATCTGCAGAGAAGATACAACTGCTTCAAATGCAATATTCTGTTTGTATACAAAACATAGCTTCTGAAAGGTTAATAAAGGCGTGTTTTGGATCCATAAGCATGATGGATGCATATGCTTTCTACAATGAAAACATTTTATGAAGAATTTTATCTTAAGTCTGCTCTACTGTAAATTGGAGTATGGGAAATATGCAATGAATTTGAAAAATGCAGGTCTGTTGTATTTTACCTTTCCCCTAACTTACCTGGGAAATTGAGGCAACATAAAAGAAATACACTTACATTTAAAAATAACGATATCTCAATTGCATTTGTATAATTTGAGATTTAACCAATGAATATGGACAGAACAAATAGATATTTTCAGTAGGGAGGGTTAAAGTATTACTTGAGGTTAAGTAGGAAGGGTTAAAGTATTGTCTTAGGTCTTTTGCTGTAGATACTGTATTGTAAGTGGAAAGAAAAAGCCTTTTTATTTCCTTCATGGAGGGGGGGACTAGAATAAAAGAATGCTTGTGATTTAATTTAAAATATCTAAAGGGCTTGACTCCAAGTTAATTCTTAGTTTTTAATCACTTTCTTTTTTCTGGAAAATGGAAAAATAATTTGCACGTTAGTGCACATCGTATTCCTTAAACTCAAAGTTCTTTAAACCAAATGCACAGAGAGACAGATGTTGTTTATTTTTTTCTAAGGACCTAGAAATGACACAGCTTGAAGATGATTTTTAAATAATCACCAGCTACTCAGTTTTAAATATGCTTCCTTCCATACTGTTCTTCCTTCTGTAAATGAAATGGTAAACATATTGAACTTACCCATATTTATTAACTAACTACTATATGCCACACATGGTGTTCAGTACGACATATGTTAAATGACTATGACATAACACTCACTTCATGGAGTTTTTAGTCTCATTTGGAATAAAAATACTTAAAATTTCAGGTTAAATAATCCTTTTAATTAAAAAGAAATCCGGTTTCTTATCATAATGAATTATCCTGTTGTAAGCTATACTTCTTTTTCCTTTCATTTACAGGTTTATTGAAGAATAATTGAAATATAATAAACCATAACGTACACAAATCTGTTAAGTTTTGATATGTGTGTATACTGTGACTCTATCACCACAATCATAATGAACATATTCTCTATCCCTAGAGGTCTTCTCTTGTCCCTTTGTGATCCCTCCCTCTTACTTATTCCTGCCCAGCCTCCCAGCCCCAGACACCTACTGATATTTTTGTCACTGACTTCTAGTTTATACTTTCAAGAACTTTATACAGTTCTAGTATGCATTCTTTCTTCTATAGTTTCTTTCATTCAACGTAATTATTTTGAGATTCATCTATTTTATTGCATGTATTAATAGTCCATTTGGTTTTATTGCTGTGTAGTATTCCAGCATATGGATATACTACAGTTTGATCATCCATTCATCTGTGGATGGCCATGTGTTTGCTTCCAGCTTTTGATTATGATTATGAACAAAGTTTCTATGAACATCTGTGTACAATGTTCATGTTTATGTGCATGAGTCTTTGTGTGGACATATGATCTCATTTTCTTGGGTAAATAGCTTAACAAGGAATGGCTGGTTGATATAACAGGTTTATATACAAATTTTTAAGAAATTGCCAAACTTACCCTGCCCAGCACCGCCCACTCCATCCCTGTCCTCAGCTGGCCCCTTCACCCATGTCCATCACTCCATGGGGAAGTGCTGGAACATGTCAGACAACTGCCCTACAAAGTTGCCGACATCAGCCTGTCTCCCTGGGGGGACACAAAGCCCTGGACATTGTGGAGAGAGATGCCAGGCCTGATGCGTATGCGAGAGATGTACTTGGTCTCCAAGCCACTGAAGGGCACCTGCAAGGCTGCCTACCTACAGATGATGGTGGAAACAGCCATCATCATCCAGACCCTTGTCTATCTAGGATCATGCAGTGGTGGCCGTTGCCAAGGCTGGCATTCCAGTATGCACCTGGAAGAGTGAAACAGACGAGGAGTCCCTCTAGTGCACTGAGCAGATGCTGTACTTGAAGGAAGGCCTCTCAACATGATTCTGATGGTGGAGATGACCTCACCAACCTCATTCACACCTCATACCCGCAGCTCCTAATAGGCATCTGAGTCATTTCTGAAAGACCGGACGGGGTCTATAACCTATACATGACAACACATTTTGTTGTTTGTATACTTATTATTGAAGTTTGAAGATTCTTTACATATTCTGGATATAAGTCCTTAATCAAATATATGATTTGCAAATAATTTCTTCTAGTCTTCGGTCTTTATTCTGTTAGTATCTTTCAAAGACTAGAAGTTATTCATTCTGATGATGACCAGTTTATTATTTTTTTCTATATGGAAAGTCTTTGCCTAATCCAATGTCAAAAACATTTTCTCTTATGTTTTCCTATGGAAGTTTTGTAGTTTTAGTATTTTTAGTTTTTACTGTTAGGCCTATGCTCTATTAAAGTTAATTTTTATATATGATGTAAGCTGTAGATTGAAATAATGTTTATTTTTAATATAGTTACGTGCTGTTTGTTGAGAGTTAATTTTTGTATATGGTATAAGCTATAAAAGCTATAAATTGAAATAATTCTTCCCTTTTTAAAATATAAATATGTGCCATTTGCCTTTCTTTTTTTGTTTGTTTGTTTGTTTGTTTGTTTGTTTTAAGATTTTATTATTTATCTGACAGAGAGAGACACAGTGAGAGAGGGAACACAAGCAGGGGGAGTGGGAGAGGGAGAAGCAGGCTCCCGGCCGAGCAAGGAGCCCTATGCGGGGCTCGATCCCAGGACGCTGGGATCATGACCTGAGCCGAAGGCAGACGCTTAACGACTGAGCCACCCAGGCGCCCCGCCATTTGCCTTTCTGCACAGAATTGGCTTTGCGTCTCTTTTAACAATCAGTTCTTTCTGGACTCTGTTCTTTTCCATTGAACTCTTTGTCTATATTGAAACTGATACTACGCTGCTTTGGTTATTGTAGCTTTATTAAAATACTTGATATCACCTAATGTAGTCCTTCAGTTTCTTTCCAGGAATTAATTTTTTATTAAGGCTTTATTTTTGAGGGCACCTGGGTGGCACAGTCTGTTGAGTGACTGACTCTTGGTTTCAGCTCAGGTCCTGGTCTCAGGGTCCTGGAATCGAGTCTCCTGATGGGCTCCACGCTGAGATTCTCTCTCCCTCTCCTTCTGGCCCTCCTGCTCATGTGCTTGAGCTCTCTCTCTCTCTCTAAGATAAATAAATCGTTAAAAAGAAGACTTTATTTATTTATTTTTAAAGATTTTATTTATTTATATGACAGAGAGAGACAGCGAGAACAGAAACACAAGCAGGGGGAGTGGGAGAGGGAGAAGCAGGCTTCCTGCCAAGCAGGGAGCCCGATGTGGGACTCGATCCCAGGACTCTGGGATCATGACCTGAGCGGAAGGCAGATGCTTAAGGACTGAGCCACCCAGGCGCCCAGAAGACTTCATTTTTTTAGAGTAGTTTTAGATTTACAGCAAAACTGAAGGGAAGGTACGCAGAGTTCTCCTATACTCCTGCCCCCACACGTCCAAAGCCTCCCCTTTGTCAGCATTCCCTACCAGAGTGTTACTTTTGTTAAAACCGATGAACCTACATTGATACATCATAACCACTGAACGTCTATATAGTTTACATTAGGGTTCACTATTGGTGTTGTACCTTCTGTGTGTTTGAATACATATATAATGGCATATATCCATCATTATGGTATCATACAGAGTATTTTCACTGCCTTAAAAATATGTGCTCAGCCTATTCAGCCTTCCCCCAACCTGACCCCTGGCAACCACTGATCATTTTACTGTCCCCATAGTTTTGCCTTTTCAAAATGTTATATAGTTGGGATTATACAGTATGTAGCCTTTTCTAGATTGGCTTCTTTCACTTAGCAATTTGCATTTAAGTTTCGTCCATGTCTTTTCATGGCTTAATAGCTCATTTCTTTTTAGTGCTAAATACTATTCTATATTTATTTATCCATTTAGCTACTGCAGGACATCTTGGTTGCTTCCAAGTTTGGCAACTGTAAATAAAGCTTCTATAAACATCCCTGTGCAGGTTTTTGGGTGGACATACGTTTTCATCTTTGCGTAAATGCCAAGGAATGCTATTGCTGGATTGTATGGTAAGAGTTTCTTTAGTTTTGTAAGTAACCTCCGAACTGTCTTCCGAAGTGGCCATAGCATTTTGCATTCCTATCAGCAATGAATGAGAGTTCCTATTGTTTATATCCTTGGCAGCATTTGGTGTTGTTAATGCTCCAGATTTGAGCCATTCTAATAGGTGTGCACTGGCAACTCATTGTTGTTTTAATTTGCATTTCCCAGATGACATGTGATCTGGAGCATCTTTCCATGTTTATTTGCCATCTGTATATCTTTTTTGTTGAAGGATCTGTTAAGGTTTCTGGCCCATGTTTAAATTGGGTTGTTTGTTTTCTTACTGTTGAATTTGAAGAATTCTTTGTATACCTTGGATAATAGTCCTCTATTAGATACGTCTTTTGTAAATATTTTCTCCCAGTATGTGGCTTGTCTTCTCCTTTTCTTGACATTGCTTTTTGGAGAGCAAACGTTTTTAATTTTAAAGAAGTTCAGCTTACCAGTTATTTCTTTCATGAATTGTGCTTTTATTGTTATATCGAAGAAGTCATTGCCATACCCAAGATCATCTAGGTTTTCTCCTATGTTATCTTCTAGGAGTTTTGTAGTTTTGTATTTTACATTTAGGTCTATGATCCATTTTGAATTAAGTTTTGTGAAGGATTTAAGGTCTATAGATTTTTTTTTTTTTTTTGCATGTGGATATCTAGTTGTTCCAAAACCATTTGTTAAGACTATCTTTGCTTAATTATATTGCCTTTGCTCCTTTGTCAAAGATCAGTTGACTATATTTATTTGGGTCTATTTCTGGGCTCTCTATTCTGTTTCATTAATCAATTTGTCTATTCTCTTTCTAATGCTGCACTATCTTGATTACTGTAGCATTATAGTATGTCTTGTAGAACGGCTCATGTCCGTTCTACAAATCTATTCTTAGGTTTTTCATAGATGCCCTTTATGAGGGTGAGAATCACCCTTTTTATTTATGGTTTACTAAGAGTTTTTGTTCTGAAGAAATAATAGACTTTGTCTTTTGTTAAATGTATTTCTTACATCTATTGAGATATGTTTTCTCTTTTTCATTCTGTGAATACAATTAATTACACTGACTGATTTTTGAATATTAAACCAGTCTTATCTTCCTAGAATAACCCCTATTTGATCATGATATATTATAATTTTTATATTTTTTGGATTTAATATGATAAATTGTGCTAAGAATTTTTGCACCAATTTTTTTTTTTTTTTAAGGTTTTATTTATTTGACAGAGAGAGATACAGTGAGAGAGGGAACACAAGCAGGGGGAGTGGGAGAGGGAGAAGCAGGCTTCTCGCCGAGCAGGGAGCCCGATGTGGGGCTGGATCCCAGGACCCTGGGATCATGACCTGAGCTGAAGGCAGACGCTTAACGACTGAGCCACCCAGGCGCCCATGCACCAATTTTTATGAGAGTTATTGTACTATAGTTTTCTTTTCCTTCAATGTCTTTGGTTTTAGGACTACAGTAATACTGCCTTCATAGAATGAATTATATAGTGTTTCCTCTTCTGTTTTCTAAAAGAAATTCTGCAGAATTGGAATTACTTTTTCCTAAAATGTTTGGTAAAATGGTGAAGCCATATGAACATTGAGGTTTGAGTGTGTATGGGGGGTGAGTTTATAATTGTAAACTAAATTTTAAAAATAGATAGAGGGCTCTCAGTCTTTATATTTACCCACGTATTGTCTACTCCCAGTGTCTTCATTCCTGTGTTGATTCAGATTTTTATCTTATACCATTGTCCTCAGAACTTTAATATTTCTTGTAATACAGACTTGCTGACAATGAACTCCTTTAGCTCTTATGTCTGAAAAAGCCTTTATTTCACCTTTGGTTTTAAGTGAAATAGAGTTATAAGTTGACAGGCTTTTTTTCATTAAAGGTGTGGCTCTTTTGTTTTCTGGCTTACTTGTATTCCAATGAGAAATCTGTTGTTGATCTTACTTTGTTCCCCTTTTTTCTCTGTCTTCTTTTAAGATTTTATCTTTATCACTGGCTTCAAGCAATTTGATTATGATGTGCCTTGGTGTTTTTATTTTTTTCACATCTCTTGTACTTGGGGTTTGTGGAACGTCTTGAAACTATGGGTCTATAGTTTAATTCAGTCTTGGAAAAGTTTTGGCAGTAGTTTCTTCAAATAATTTTTGTCACCTCCCCACCCCCCTTTAGGGACTCAAATTACATGCATATTTGGCCACTTGAAGTTGTCCCACGGCTCTCTGAATTATTCGTGAGGCTGTGCACTCTGGTCTGTCAGCTTCACAAGAGTTTATTATTTACCCCCTTCCCCCCGCTTAGGAGGGACAAGAAGGCTCCAGTGGGCTGGAGTTGGGTATTTCCCATCCCTCAGGTCAAGTAAGCTCTAATAAAACCCATCTGCTTAAGCTCTGTTAACTAGTTCTCCCTGAGGGCAGGCCTTGTTAAGAAGAGTGTTCCGGTGTCTTTCAAAATGGTTCCTTTTCCTCTCTCCCTGCCAGAAGTATGTGGGGGGTTTTCTCAGCTGTTCACTGTGGGACCCTGGTGAAGCTCCTGGAAGTAAAACGGAACAAAAGTGAGTGAATGTTTTACCCTACTGAGTGCTGGCTATTTTTGTATTCTATAAATATTCTTGAGATTTGTTCTGGGATACCGTTAATTTACTTGGAAATGATTTGATTCCTGTCGAGTCTTGCTTTAAAGCTTAGTTTGGTAGGATGTGTAACATTACTCAAGGGCAAATTTTGCCACAGTGGTAAGAGAACTTTTCTGAGTACTCTACTTGGAGGTGTTTGCTTCTGAGGTTTTCCCTCAGCTGGTGGGAACAGGAACTCTCCTTGGACTACTGGAGAGTATTCCCTCTACTGCCTTTTCCCAGCCCTTGGTAATTTCTTCACATGCATGAGCTGGTAATAGCCTGGCTGAAGTTTCTAGGGGGAGCCTCCATGAATCTCTGTAGGTCCTTATGTGGCTCTCTAGCCACCATGGCCTTTCTTGTCTTCCAGCAATACCTGCTCAACTCAGGGAAACTGCTAAGCTTTGCCTGGCTTCCCTTTTCCTCACCAAGTCAGGTAAACCTTTTTCAGGAATTATTGCCTTAGGTCACCTGAAGCATAGTATCTTGAGACCTATTGTTTCATACATTTCCCTGTCCCGACCTGTTGTTTTATTAAAGTTACGAGGGGCCTGTTATTCAGTTTTGGCCAGAAGAAAAATGCCGTCATTTTAAAATTTTGCTTTTAATACTTAATTGGGTGGTTATGATTTATGTGTATATGGATTTTGTAACTCAGTGGCATTAAAAATATAAATTATGCAGATTTAATGTAGGATAATTTAAGAATTTTAATTAACTCTCCATGTTTAAACTTTACATAATGCAAACAAATCCTCCAACAAAAAAGCCAAGAAATTTTAGGAATTATTTTCAAAACTGGACAGATCAATGGGTTGTAAAGTAGGTTCATGCTACTGACACATTTTGGCACTTTTGTTTAACTTAGTTGAAGTATTTATTTTTTTTTTAAGATTTTATTTATTTGCCAGAGAGAGAGAGAGAGAGAGAGAGAGTGCTCTGAAGAGTATAAGGGAGGGGGGTGGGTTGGCAGGCAGAGGGAGAAGCCAGCTCCCTGCTGAGCAGGACTCAATCCCAGGATCCTGGGATCATGACCTGAGCTGAAGGCAGAGGCTTAACTGACCGAGCCACCTGGCCACCCTGTTGGGTTTGAATTTTGCAAAATATTCAGTAATGAGTCACTTATACAAAGTGTTGTTTATGTAAGTTTATCTCCTGAAGGGGAGGCATTATTATCTTTATCACCTAGGGTAAGAGCTGAGGCTCATAGAGCTTTTGACGTTTGCTTAACTGTGTAACTGAGAGAATCAGAGCAAGTAATGAGACCAAAATACCAAGGAGTTCAGAAATACTTATGCAATTCCACATTGATTTAGTGGTTGCTGTAAATTCTTAGGTACATCTGTGAATTAACAATGCCGGCCCCCCGGTTCAAGATTTGCACCTGATCGTGATCTCAGGGTTGTGAGATTGAGCCCTACATTGGGCTCCATGCTCAGCATGGAGTCTGCTTGAGATTCTCTCCCTTTCCCCCCCACTCATGCGCATGCTCGCTCGCTCACTCTCAAATAAGTCTTGGAAAAAAAAAAAAAAGCTATACTACCTATAGCCACAATCCTCTGGTGACGGACTGGTAAGACTTGGTTTGGAACTCTTAGGGAGTTTTTTTTTTTTTTTTTTTTGGTTTCAGTTCCTAGCCACATATCCATCCAGCTTTACCAGTAATATATTTGATGTTTTAAAGTTTAATGTTAAAAAGTTGAGGAAGCTATATATATGCTATTCCAAATTTTGTTACATGAAGCTATAAATGATTATGTATACTGATATTTATTAAACCCCTCTAAAGTGGGTGGATGGACCACCCACTTTACTTCCCGAAAGGAATCGGTATCTCTCTAATGTTGCTTTCATCAAAAGTAGGAGTGAACTATCTGACTAATGATATTTGGAAAAAAAAATCTGAGCCTGGGTCCGCTCCACCCTTTTCCTGATTTTCTCCCTCTCCCTTTTCCTCTCCATCTCTCACACTTGCTCCAACTTGCCTCTTATTTCTGCTTCCTCCAGGAAATGTGGAACGGAGCACTATGCAGGACCTTTTAGGTTTGCCAAACTCACTTGTCCTTTCTTCTACCTCGTCTCTTGGATTCTTGGACTCTTTGCATTTAGTGTGTTGAGAGGAAAGCGGTGTGTGACCTCGAGCAAATCCCCAACCTCTCTGAGCCTTACTCTCAAATGGGACAGACCTCCCTGAGCTATGAGAACTGCCACTGCATAGGAGTGAGCCCTGCAAACTACAAAGTGTCCTATGCTCTGGGGCTTTGGGGGGACCCCACAAATCCCCTGAAATGTTAGGCTTGCTTGAATGGAGAACAACTCTGTGTGTGGTTACGAGTCCCACCCTTTTCTCGGATTCTTCAACCCAATACAATGTAAGAACTGATGTTCTTCACAGGTGAAGCGGGGATGCCAGCCCAGAGCTTGGGCACTGACCATTGCGACTGTTCTGCTTGATGGTATTGGTGGACAGCTGGATGGAGTTCTCGCTTGGGTATTCCTGGGGGAACACCAGCTCCTGCACTTGGCCGTCTGTGTTTAGGACTGTCACCTCCGGGACTGTGGGGACAGGGGATGGCAGGGCAGATGCGGTTGGGGTCTGTCCCCAGTCCAGGGGCCCAGCTATGGTAAGAGGCCCAAGGCTAGGGCATCCCCAGCTGGCAGGCCCCCCGGTTCAAGATTTGCACCTGATCGTGATCTCAGGGTTGTGAGATTGAGCCCTACATTGGGCTCCATGCTCAGCATGGAGTCTGCTTGAGATTCTCTCCCTTTCCCCCCCACTCATGCGCATGCTCGCTCGCTCACTCTCAAATAAGTCTTGGAAAAAAAAAAAAAGCTATACTACCTATAGCCACAATCCTCTGGTGACTGACTGGTAAGACTTGGTTTGGAACTCTTAGGGAGTTTTTTTTTTTTTTTTGGTTTCAGTTCCTAGCCACATATCCATCCAGCTTTACCAGTAATATATTTGATGTTTTAAAGTTTGTTTTTAAAGGTGAGAGGATTGGGGCACCTGGGTGACTCAATCGGTGAAGGGTCTACCTTCGGCTTGGGTCATGATCCCAGGGTCCTGGGATTGAACCCCACATGGGTCTCCTTGCTCAGTGGGGACTCTGCCTCTCCCTTGCCCTCTGCCCCTCCCCCCACTCAAGTGAGCGCACTCTCTCTCTCTCTCACACACACACACACAAATAAATAAATGTCTTAAATAAAGGTGGGAGGATCATCTTCACAAACCACAAGTGCTTTCAAGTCATGTACTTATTTCCTAAGAGTAGGAAGAATTCTCTTTAAGTGATCATGTATTTATTTATCAAGCCCCTATCCCTAGCCTCAGATTAATATTTAGCAAATATGCACTACTATGGGTACACTGGCTATTCACTGTTGAAATACTTTTATACAGTCTAGGAAGCATCTGGTTCCCCAAGCTCTCAAGTACTCACCCATTGTCCTAACAGTCAAAGCCCTTCCTTTAGGGCCAATCTGAATACCCCCAAAATGACAGCTAAAGGGTAAATAGCTGGCATAGTGGAACACTGCCAAGACTCTGTTCAAGCACTATGGATGGCATCCATTTTGGTTGTCAGACCCATATTGAGAAATATTGACTACTACCCCTGCCTAACACATTAAAAAGAAGGTAAAATTAAAATACATATTGTAAAATATAATAGAGAACATAAAAACAATTTTGTTTACTAAAATTGATGTTTTCAAAAGTTTTATGTGAATAACTGCATTAAATGTATCATTTTTTCCTCTATTGATACCTATAAAGACAATATGAGATTTAGCCTAAAAAAAGGGGAAAAAATGAGTTAGTCAAAACCTGCCTTTTTTTGACAAAAGATTTGAAATGGCTTATAGGAAATACATATAATAGAAATACAAAATAAAATATAAATTTGAATAGTCACCAAAGTGAGATGAAACTAAAAATGTAGATTTCTAGGCTTCCTGGACTATACAGTTGTTTAAGGTAGGTGATAAATTTCATTCTGAGACTCCTAGCAGTGAAGTTTAAAGAAATCCAACAGAAGAGAAAAAAAAAAAATTGTCAAATATTTTTATATCTCTGGATGAATGATGACTTTTTAGCTTAAAATCAATACGTGAAATCATGATGGAGAAATGGTAGATTTAACTACATATAATTTTAAATTTATGTTATATCAAAAAGAATATAATTTGTCTTTAAGGGATCATAACAGGCTCAGAGAAAAATTTCTAGGGAATATGACAGTGATTTTTTTTTTTTTTTTCCCCTTCTGGATTTGCAAAAGCTGCTTAAGATCTCAGAAGGATTGTCCTTGGTAGGTTTGTCTTCTCTTTCAAATACTTTTTTTTTTTTTTTTTTTTTAAGATTTATTTATTCACTTGAGACACAGAGATACAGAGAGGGAGAGAGAGAGCATGAGCAGGGAGAGAGGCAGAGGGAGAGGGAGAAGCAGGCTCCCCGCTGAGCCAGGAGCCTCATGTGGGGCTCCATCCCAGGACCCTGGGATCATGATCTGAGCTGAAGGCAGATGCTTAACCATCTGAGCCACCCAGGCACCCCTTCTCTTTCAAATATTTTAAATGTCTGGCAGAACAGACTTATAAACCTACTAAGTGACCCACTTAATTCTTACCAGTTCTCTTCCGTATTCTGGAGCTTTGTCCTAGGATGCATGCTTTTGGTAAAGTTCTACTTGATACAGAAATTACAGGTTGTCTGTTTGACTTCCAAGTATTTTTCATTGTTCAGATATGCTTGTTACTACCTATAGCCACAAGTAATTGAACTGCTGATTTAAGCCAATGAGCATTTTCCAGGAGGACTTTGAAACTGAATTCAGGTGATTCTGATCAGTCTGGCATCATTTTTATAAAAGGGTGAAAATGTGCAGGGGGCTATTGGTGATGATAGCTCTCTATCATGAACATTATAAAACAGATAAAAGTAATTTTCTTTCTTTCGTTTTTTTTAAGATTTTATTTATTTATTTGAGAGAGAGAGAATGAGAGAGAGAGAGAGAGCACATGAGAGGGGGGAGGGTTAGAGGGCGAAGCAGACTCCCTGCCAAGCAGGGAGCCCAGTGCGGGACTCAATCCAGGGACTCCAGGATCATGACCTGAGCCGAAGGCAGTCGCTTAACCAACTGAGCCACCCAGGCACCCTAAAAGTAATTTTCAAAGTGGGAGAAGAGTGAAGCAAATCAGCAGAGTGTGGAGAGAGGAGTTTGTGATTCTTTTTTTTTTTTTTTTTTTCCTTCCCTACAGCTTTTCAGGTATTGGTTCCATACCCTCCTTTGGCCTCAGCAGAAATTCTGCCCTTCACTTTCCTGAGAAGCATTTGTGTCTTTATAAGTCTCCCTCTCTATTTAAGTTAGCTCCTGAACAGTTCCTATGAAAACATGGGCCCATCAGAACTTTTGATGTGTATCTTCACCTAAATCGTGCCTGAGATTATAACTTCCAGCCCCGTGCCTTGATTTCTGATTGCTCCTGAAGAGTTTGCCTCTGAGACTATGTCCCCTACCTCCACACTTAGGTGTGCAAGTCTTGTATTAGCTCTAAAGCCCCTCCTTCTTCTGACTTCTCCATGTTACATTTATTTATTTCATGTTACTTTTAGATTCTGACTTCTGTAATTCTTTACATTCACATCTGGTCCCTACACAAAGAAGTGAATTAAGATATGTTGAAGTTTTTGGTAGAAACAGCTTGGGAAATTTTTTCTAAATATTTTACATAACAATATAACTTTAAAATTCTATGTTAAATTTAAGTCTCCACTATTGTACCTGTACGCCATGTTGCTGTATTATGACAATACATTATTCTAATCTGTTAATTTGGAATTAATAATTTTATGAAAATACTCATTAGTTGAATTTCAGTTTATTCCTGTAGGGTCCCAGGATCTGCTGGGCTTACTAGAACATAAAGTGAGAAATCAGCAGAATGTTTTGAAGAGTGATGACTAATTTGTAATTCCTTAAAAAGATCATGTATAGAAATATTGCATTGCTTTTAGCGTATAAATTCTAATTTATATGCAGTACAGTAGGGATTATGAGGAAAAATACTGCCATACTACATAGTACAGTAATGTGTTGTTATCTTGTGGGAAGAGGTCTATTTCACATTATTTTAGAGATTTAATGGTGGGGAGGAATCTTATTTAGGCTTCCATCACTGTTAGAATAAAGGTGCAGTTTGTCTTCCATCTTGAGTCCTTTGAGTGCTTTGTTCAACAACTTATGATTTTGATTGCTATAGTTAAAGATGATTAAGAACCTTTCAAATGCTACATATAATTGAAAAGTTTTTGGAGTCTTAATTTCTTAGACAAACATAAAACAATGTAACATCCTTGCTATTTGTTATAATTGATGCAAAACCTAGTGTTCAAAAAGGGACCAAGGCAAATTAAGTACATTTATTATTAACATACATTTAAATTTGTTGCACCCATTGCACTCAAGATAAGTTTGCTAAAGAGGCCCCTTCCTACTTAGGAAAAAAACACATCACGTCCAGATACTTAAACACTTTTGCCCTGCTAAAAGCCAGTGGTATCTCACTATCTCTCTCAATAAATAAATAAAAATCTTAAAAAAAAAAAAAAAGCCAGTGGTATCTAGGCAAGATGATCCTATATTAAGAAAAAACTTGTGGAGCTCGAATGATGTTTGATTGCTTTCAGCTGTTCTCTAATCCAAAGCCAGAGAGCTGCTTACTCCCTCAGGGAAAACAACTCCACAGCAACTCATTTTACACCAAAACGATTAACTGAACTTAATTGGGCATAGCATTTAATAAAAAGAGTCTCCTTTGGGAAAACAATTTTTTATGTGTCTGCAACCACAAAGCATAAAATTGCTATGATTTGTGTATGTATGTGTGTGTTCTAGTAACAACTTTATAAAAGATTCTAGAAACCAACATAACTTCTGCATGGTGTTTGCCAAATTGTTAACTATAAGAAAAATGATGTCCATTTCTCTTTCAACACTTTTATATGAGACTTCATCTTCTGACCAATGATTTATTAAATTCTACAGGAATAGAATAAATGTGAATTTTGTTTGGGGGCGCCTGGGTGGCTCAGTTGTTAAGCATCTGCCTTCAGCTCAGGTCATGATCCCAGGGTTCTGGGATCGAGCCCCACATCGGGCTCCCTGCTCCACGGGAAGCCTGCTTCTCCCTCTCTCACTCCCCCTGCTTGTGTTCCCTCTCTCGCTGTATCTCTCTCTGTCAAATAAATAAAAAAATCTTTTAAAAAAAAAATGTGAATTTTGTTTGAAGAGTCTTCCTCTTTGAAGTGCCTCCTATGAACTTCTCTGTGGAGACGTGTAATTCAAGCTGTATTTTCTGTGATACAGGGCAATTTCTTTTTAATATCTAAAAAATGATGAAAATACAAATTGATGAAGTATAGATTGTGATACAGCTTACTGGTGCTCTTTTAGAATATTAGTTTACTTGTCCATTAAATTTTAAAATGTAACATTTTGCCCAGGGTTATAATACACATCTTATTTGACATAGGTAACAATGCCTACCATTATGTTGTACAGAAATTTCAATTTATGCATCATTTGTACAGTATTCTACCTTAGTTTAATAATACAATTGAAATAACTTTGAATTTTTAAAAAGCCTTAAACCTTAAGTTCTGAGAAAAAAAAAATGACACTTAAAATTAGTCTTTTTACTGTCAGTGAAGGGGTAATGTGAATAAAAGAGGAGATATGAAAAATAGGCTTATTTGTCATTATTGGTTTTAAAACTCAAGTTGAGTAGAGTGGGAAAGAGAGGGTTTTATTCTGATTCCCTTTTTGTGATAAATCTAAAAGCTCTTAAAATTTTGGAGATGCTATTTTAGGACAGTTGGCATAAATATTTGTAAAATTCTTGCCTTAAAGTAAGAACTAAATGTTTCTCAGAGGAAATGTATTTGTCACAGATAAAAGCATTCTAAAATAATCTGTTTTAAAGTAAATATAAAATATGGAATATTTGGTGTTCTGCTGCTTTGTATTCAAATATATATCTGAGTGCCCTGAAATTATTATTTGCCAGTTCTGGAAGTCAAAAGTCTCCCACTTAGGCATGTAGTTCTTTAACCATAGTAAAAATTAAAGCATGAGCTCTGAAAGAGAGCATATGCATAATGAAATAGATTCACCACATTTTATCCATAAATATGTCTAGGTCTAGAGAGGTCAAATTACATGCCGATGATCAAATTCATTAGAACCTGGAAATAGTTGTAAATAGCTAAAAAATAATTTACTTTTCAATTGGTTCTTGTGCTTTTTCTGATTTTTGTATTAAACTATGATTACAATAATCTCTGGAATGACTGTCTGGGTTCAAATTCCAGCTTGGCTACTTAGAAATTATGTGACCATGAGCAATTTACTTTACCACTCTTTGCCTCCTTTTTCTCACTCCTACCAGGAGGATATAACAATATTTACTTCCTAGGATTGTTATGAAGTTTAAATGATTTAAAACCATTTTGAGCAGTGCTTGGAATGAAAATAGTACATTCAGCTGGATAAACTCAGTACATGTGATGGTCCTCTATCTTGCCTATGATGAAAAAAATCCATTAAAGACTTTGTTCTTCTGTTTTTTTTTTATTTTATTTTTTAAATTTATTTACTTTTTATTTTTTTTAAAGATTTTATTTATTTATTTGAGAGAGAGAATGAGAGAGAGAGAGCACATGAGAGGGGGGAGGGTCAGAAGGAGAAGCAGACTCCCTGCCAAGCAGGGAGCCCGATGCGGGACTCGATCTGGGGACTCCAGGATCATGACCTGAGCCAAAAGGCAGTCGCCCAACCAACTGAGCCACCCAGGCGCCCTGTTCTTCTGTTTTTTTATACAAATATTCAAAGCAGTTTTATTTTTAATAGCCAGAATGTGGAATCAACCCAGTTATTCTTCAAAAGATGAATGGCTGACAATTCATGATATATATACATACTATGGAATACTAACGACTTAACAACAAAGTGGAATAAAGCCTTGATACACACAGGAACTTGGATGACTATCCAGGGGATATTCTAGGTGAAATAAACCAATCCCAAAGGTTAAATATCACATTATCCCATTTATATAACATTTTTGAAATGAAAAATTTGCTAAGAGTTAGGGATGGGGGCTAAGCAGGGGGAGAGAGGTGGATATGGTTATCAAGGGCAACAGGAGGAATTCTTACAGTGATGGGACTGTTTGGCATCTTGATTCTGTGGTGGATGTACAAACCTATAATTGTGGTAATATTTTTTGGAACTAAATACACCCCTCCACACAAACACCTGCACATGCGCAGATGAATATAGGTAAAAGTAGGGAAATTGGAATAAGATGGGTGAATTGTATCTATTTAATATCCTTGTTGTATTCTGCAAAATACTGTATTACAATGGATAAAGAAAGTAACTATGGGGCTTCTCTATTACTTTTCATAACTACATGTGAACTGCATTAGAACTGCATTTGAATCTACAACTATCTCCACAAGAATTTCAATTAAAAAATAAGGTAAGGCAGAGACTGCTTGGGATTTGAAAATTACTATCCATAATCATGTGTAAAAGATAGACCATTACAATTAAAAGTGTACTACTATATAGAATAAGAATATATAAAATATACAGAATATCATAGAACATGAATAGGATCATAGAATCCAAAAGACACTTGAGAGATAACTTCATCCAGATGAAGATTTTGTCATTCTTTGGCAAAATGGGAAACGTAAGTATGATGGTGATGGGTATTGTTGGCATAAATTTTATAACTGTCCTAACTTGGGAAGAAACTATACTTTATTCTGAGATTATGCCCTTCCTACTTTTTGATTTTATAATTTTCTTTCTTTTTACAAAATAATAGTTATAATAGTTGTTTTTGTAATGCTCTTCCTTGATAAAATAAAAAGTTGATAAACTTAAAAAAAATGGAATAGGTACAATATGGCCCTCCTCTTCCGCCAAAGAATAGAAAAGGGATAGGATAGGAAAAACAAATGAAAGTAACACTCACCAGCAAAAATACGGCACTTGAATGGAAAAGGGAAATGGTATCGAATATACAGAGATGTGTCAATGTATAAAGGTGAGGGAGAGACTGGAAACTGAGGGAAAGGTGAAGAGAAAGGAGAAAGAGCATGGGCCAGCAGAAGCTGACACAGTGTTGAGAATGCAAATGAGGAAGAGCTGGAAAGCACAGCCAAGGGTTTTCCACAATGATCACATGCACAGAATTTCCCTTCAGAAGGAGTTCTTATGTTTTGGGCAGGGTTGGGCCCTGTGAGATTGCACTGCATGTGCATGGAGTCTCTTCAACAGGAACTTTCTGATGGTCATTGAACATATTCTGCGGTTTAAAAGTTGCCTACGTTCCTCGTACTCAAATATGTTCTTTCCTTACAAGTTACCACAGTATGTTTAGGGTCGGACCCTAGCAAAAAAATTTAGTCGTGTTCACAAATTCATAAAATTTAGCTTCTGATTGAGTTCTTTTGAGTAAGAATGTCCTGGGAATTTTTCTACATTTATTATTTTTATAGGTTTCTCACTATCACTGCCTCTTAGAAGATTGTTTAAACTTAAATTATTATGGACAATTTTAATATACGAGGCACATTTATGAAATCATCTGGGGAGAAAGCAGACTGAAATTTTCATCTACATTTTCCACAAGCCCGCCCTTCACCCAGACACTCTCATGAGTAAGGGCTTCCCTTTGGGTGAAGGCTGCTTCCACTGAATGTCTCTTTTTTGTTTCTTTCGTGCTTCTCCATCTGGTTCTTATGACCCCGGGCCAATCCACAGTAACACAACCAGGCGTCCTTCCTTGCCACCTTTATATTTTCAAACGATGTGATGGATCATCTTTAAATTTGCCCTAATTGAGGTTGATTTTTTTTTTTTTCTGGGTACATTTGCAAAATCTGCACGCTGCCCATCAGGCTATAGCTCCTCATCAAGAGCCCTCCACATTTCCCTGGGGTAGAGCCTGAGGACTCATGGCAGCTGGGTGAATTCAAACAAGAAGATGCTTCCGCAAACTCAGGGTCTTATGAAGGCATGCACTCAGACACACACATGCACACCAGTTTTTCAACCTCCTTACATGACAGCCAACATAATATACAGAAATAGTTCAAGTATTATAAAAATGGATAGAGCTCAGTTTTTCCTCCTGGTATTAGTGTCATGGATTTAGTATCAAATATGCATTCTGCCCACAGTAGTTACTTTGGAAGTGAACTATACACTCAAAATACGGATACTTTTAGTGATAAAGGATAACCGGGAAGGAGTATTTAGGTGGATTTCTGCAGTATCAAAATGCTCAAACTGGATTTCCTCATTTAAGAAAAATACAATTTCTGGGGCGCCTGGGTGGCTCAGTCGTTAAACGTCTGCCTTCGGCTCAGGTCGTGATCCCAGGACTCTGGGATCAAGTCCCACATCGGGCTCCCTGCTCCACGGGGAAGCCTGCTTCTCCCTCTCCTACTCCCCCTGCTTGTGTTCCCTCTCTCGCTATGTCTCTCTCTGTCAAATAAATAAATAAAATCTTTAAAAAAAAATTAAAAAAAAAAAAGAAAAATACAATTTCCAAATGAGTATATTGAGAATGAGTTACACTTAGAATATATTTGTCATGAAATTACCAAAGAATCTGTCAACCTTTATGCTGAAGTGATAACTTGGTTTGTCCTTGTGTTTGTATATTCAACTTTCTCATGAGTTAATCCCAAAATAAATTGTTTCCCATTTTTGCAGTTAAAAAAGTAGCCTGTTTTATTCTTAAATATTACTTAAAATATTTTTGTGAAGATTCTATATATTGTACAAATCATCTATTCAGTTGTTGATGTCTGACTTAGTAAAATAGTTACCATGATTATTCTCTTTGATCTACTGGAGACTTACCATATTTTTGATCCATATAAGGCTTAGGCTCTTTCTTGCTTGCATTTGTCTACACCCTCTGCTAAAGATCACTAGGAATGCATGTGTAGTTGAACAAGTAGGGCTTGTTTCTCTTGTAAGGAGAGAGACTACATGCTATCAGGTACTGAGTAACATCTTGGTAGTGGGGTGTTAGGGAGGACTTATTGTAGGATTTAGACTCACGGTAGGTGGTTTTGGAGAGTGTTTAAAGATGATTTGCTTTGAATTGGATGCTATTAGGAAATGTGGGTAATTCCATGATTTGGTATTTTAATAGATCTTATCTAGAAGGAGGGCAGGGCTAAAGCTGCAATTTATGAAGAAGCGACAGTTACTCATATGAGCCAGAATGGGAGAATGTTGAGTTATTTTTTTTTTTTTAAAGATTTTATTTATTTATTTGAGAGAGAGAGAGAGAGCATGAGAGGGGGGAGGGTCAGAGGGAGAAGCAGACTCCCTGCTAAGCAGGGAGCCCGATGCGGGACTCGATCCCGGGACTCCAGGACCATGACCTGAGCCGAAGGCAGTCGCTTAACCAACTGAGCCGCCCAGGCGTCCTATTTTTATGGTTTGGACAATGTTTATGTTCAGACCTGTACAGGGGTTGGTCTTGTTTTTTGTCTTGATCCATCATAACCCCTGAGTGGCTTTGTCTAATGTTGATGTTTGGTAAAATTATTTATGTTCATGGGAGAACATTGAGATCTGTCTGTATCAGGTAACCTCCTAGCAACACCAGCATCCAGCTAATAGTCCCAGGCCAACACCTGATGTTAAAGACAGCTCTTCTTTGTCTCACATTTATTTTCTGTACCTTCCTTCCATTTCTGAAAGATAAGGTTGTCTACTTTTAAAACTATGCTGTCCACCTTTATCATTTATCATCTTGCCCATGCCATGAGGAAGGTTTCAATAGAAATAATTAGGCTATTTTTGACTCCATGCTTAAATGGCAGAGTCCTCTGCTCAGTGGTTCTCTAGTAAATAATTCTCTCTCATAGTGATACAAGATGCATTACTTGTCACAGCCTCCTTTTGTCATCCTGCAGGACTTTATTAAGTAGAATCAACTGGTGGTAATCCACAGTACCTTTCAACTTAGAATATTTTGACTTGACTTTACCTCTAGTTGTTATGTAGACTCTGTACAATTTAAGAATTTGATTTGGTGATGCTGGATATGTTTAAGGAACACAGAAGCCAAGATGAGAAGATGATGTCACAAGTTTCTAGGACCTCACAGACAAGCTGAAAGAAGGCCTCTTGGGCAAACATTGATGAGTGAAGGATGAAGTTCATTTGGCAGGATGAGAGAATGTTTGTTTGTTTCCTTTTTCTGTGTGCTTGCCTTGCTCCGGATGTCTATTCTGGAATAGATCCCAGCTTAATAAGGGCCATGAAGATCATGGCATTATAAAATCATCTAAGCCTTTGAAAGTCAAACTAGTCCGATTTATTTTACATTAAGTTATCCTAGGACTCTTCAAAGCTATGGCAATTGTTGAGGATTCCCAGGCCTCAGTAGCAGAGGAAACTTTTTCTTTCTTTTCATAGTCTTCTTGTGCCTCAAAAACAAAACAAAACAAGCATTTTGGTGCCACATGGGAACAAACAGGATTATATACCATTTAAACAGTTGTAAGGCTTTTCTATTTTTCTTTTAACCAGTGCTTCCATGGCCTTGTTCTTCTATGTATGAAATAAAACCCCTCTGTCATCTTCTCTGTTTCACTGGAAAATGTATGATGTTAGAGAGAGTATGAACTCTGGAGCCAGACTGAGTTCAAATCCTGGCTCCATACATCCTAGTGTGACTTTGGGCAATTTATTTAATCTCTCTGTGCCTCTGCTTTCTCCTCTGTAAAAGTGGGTAAAAACAACACCTCTCTCTGTTGGGTCATTGTAATGATTGAATGTGTTTTTATACATTTTATACATTTATAAAGTACTTAAAACAGTTTCCAGCACCAAGTAAGCGTTCAATAAATTCAAGATATTAATTACCTTTTGAAGATAGCTATTTAATTAAAATATGTCAGTTACCTTTTGGTTGATTACGACTCTTACCAAACCTAGTGGTATAAAACAATAGCAATAATTTATTATTCTCACTGCTTTGGGGATTGACTGGGCTTTAGCTAGTTGGTTTCTGCTCAGAATTTCTCATATGGTTGCTGTTGGATGTTGACGTAAGTCATCTCAGAGGCTGCTTCTCTCATAATTCTGGTTGGTAGCTGGGAGCTCAGCAGAAGCTGTTGTCTAGAACACCTATATATGGTCTCTGGATGCAATCTGGAGTTCTCTCAGCATGGTGGCTAGGTTCCCAGGGCAAGCTTCCCAGGCGTATGAGCTGGGGTGGGGGTGGGGGGGAGCTGTATCTGTTTTTTCTATTTAACCTTGCCTTAGAAGCAGGTTAAGACCAGCCCATATTCAAGAGGAACTAGCAACTGGTCTAATATTCTAGTATTCATAATGGCTCATTTGGATTTATATATGATTAAAATTCATTGGAGAGCTGCAATATCAAATGTTGTATCTGAAATACTAACTTTGTCTATTAGCATAAGCTGCTGTGATGGTTAAATTTTGTGGTCAACTTAGCCAGGCCACAGTGCCCAGTTGTTTGGTCTAACTAACTAAATACTAGTCTAGATGTTGCTGTGAAGCTATTTGGATGTGATAAACATATAATTGGTAAACTTTAAAATAGTGGAAAATATTCTTGATAACGTGGGTGGGCCTTATCAATTAGTTAAAGGTCTTAAGAGCAAAAACAAGAGTTTTCCCAGAGAAGAATGAATTCTGCCTCTGAGACTGCAATACAGAAATCCTGCCTGAGTTAGTTCTAGCCTGCTGCCTCCCCTGCAAATTTCAGACTTGAGGGCCTCCTACAATTTTAAGTCCAGTCCTTAAAAACAAAAACAAAAACAACAAAACAACTCTTAATATACATTTATGTCTATCCTGTTGGTTCTGTTTCTCTGGAGAACCCTGACTAATACAATTCTATTTAGCATTATATAATTGTGACTTTTTTATACCTTTAAGTACATGATAGGGACCCTGAGTGCAGGGAATTTATATTCTCCAGGAATATGCCCTATGAATACTTATTGAATGAATCAATGAAAACTTGGTGACACTTTCCCCATAACTTATAATGCTCTTTATTTCATTAGGCTTCACTGATGGTTAAAGGACCTGAGGGTCAACTTAGTTTTTCTAAATCAACACAGTCATTTATATGTTAATTTATGATTCAGACTTTATCTGTATTTTGAGTAAGACTAGATACCAGAGCTAGGTTAAAAATGACTGGGTTTGCTCTGAAAACTGAAATGGAAATATTTGAAAATGCAATCAGGCTTCTCATTTTATGCCCTAATCTGCTCCATTTATTAACATGTATCCTACTGAGAAATATACTACTCCAAATTTATATATATGACCAGATTCAGAAAGTTAGAGTATTTAGATGTTGCGTAATAGATATTTTGAACTGGCAATTCCCTTCAAATTGGATTTGGTTATCAGTATATTGCCTAGATTTTTGTTTTCTGTTTATATGCATCTTCCCAACTTAAATCTTTTTTTTTTTTTGCTGTTTCATACATTCAATTTTAATATGAATTTAAAAAAGTGATAGTTGTTTGAGGTTCAGGAATCTAAAATTCTAAGAAGCTCAGGATGTGAGATGGCAGAAATTTCATTTGTTTCTATGTTTAATCTTATTAGCATACATAATTGAGACTAGGCAAATCCTAACACATACCACCCACCTTTTCTACGTTGTTATTGTTGTTTTTTGAGATTTTATTTATTTATATGCCCAGAGAGCGAGAGAGAGGGAGAGAGAGAGAGCACAAGCCGGTGGAGGAGCTGCAGACAGAGGGAGAAGCAGGCCCTCCACTGAGCAGGGAGCCCGACCTGGGACTCCATACTAGGACCCCAAGATGATGACCTGAGCCGAAGGCAGATGCTTAACTGACTGAGCCACCCAGATACCCCTGTAATTTACCCATTATTTTAATGTTTTAGTAGAATTCCCTTATGTAAGAACCACTTTATTCAGAATTTTTTTTTAGTTTTATTTAAGTAATCTCTACACCCAATGTGAGGCTCTAACTCATGACCCCGAATTCAGGAGTCCCATGCTCTTCTGACTGAGGGAGCCAGGCACCCCAAGAATTTTAAAATAACATTTAATTATTGAAAGCTGAATTTTTAGGATAGTGGCCATCATCAGAAGTATGTGGATTTTAATGGCTTCTGTCACAATGATTCCTGGGTTTCCCCGATTCTATCATTTTTGAACCACCCTACATGACTTTGCTTCTTCAGCTTTTGCACAGTAAGTGCTGTACCTGTGTGTGAGCAAAATGGGCTCTCTCCCTAGAACCAGATAATATTTTGCCCAATTTATACTCTCTGGTGACATCACCTCTCGCTTTTTTCCCCTCTCACCTAATTACTTATCTTCAGAATGATACATTGATTTTACACACACACACACACACACACACATGCGCGCGTGCATGTATGAGTTGGGGTGGGGGGTGGGGGGGAGGAGAGGGAGAAGGAGACGGACAGGGACATCGAGACACCACTAGGCTGGATTCAGGGGCCTTGCTCTGTGGTTCAGTGGCACTTTGTCCATACTTGTCTCCTCTCCATTCTATAAGCTTTTTTTTAAAAAGATTTTATTTATTTGACAGAGAGACACAGCAAGAGAGGGAACACAAGCAGGGGGAGTGGGAGAGGGAGAAGCAGGCTTCCTGCTGAGCAGGGAGTCCGATGCGGGGCTTGATCCCAGGACCCTGGGATCATGACCTGAGCCGAAGGCAAACGCATTACTGACTGAACCACCCAGGCGCCCCTCTACAAGCTTTGTGTTCACAATGTTCATTAAGTCACCAGTGCCTAGCAAAGAGACTCAAGCATTGTAGACATTAACAATAAACGCATCAACAGTTATAGATTTTGCAATCACTTCATTCAGGTGGAGAAAAATCTTTGAAGGAAGGCATAAGTGTTTAGAGACCAAAAGCTAGCAAAGAGGTATTTATAGTTTTTTAAAAACTTCAGATATTTGACCAACTGCTAATTTCTAAAGTTTTTTTTTTGAGCCACACTCCTAGTTATTACCTGAACTCAGTGTATTATTTTCATATGTTAACAAAGAGATAATGTAAACAATGAATCTATACAGTATATGCTTATTAAGAAAACTGAAAAAATAAAGAACCCATGACATTTTTATACTTTATATAAATGTGGCATTGAATTTCGTTATGTTTTAAGTATATGTTTTTATTTGCAAAAAATCATCTCTAGTAATTAAGTGATGAAAATAAAATTATTTTTAAGATGTAAACCAAATATAAAATTGTATCTATATCAATAATATGTGTATATTTTGCAAGTATATATGTATGTTTGTGTATATATGTATTTGCATTATGTATATGTGTATAGAATAGCACATGCTTTATATGGTCATTAATGAGGATTAAATATAAAGTGCTTTGAACAGTGCCTGGAACATAAAAAAAATGTAAATTTTGTTAATATTATGGTTATCAAGAATAATTATTTTGGGGTCAAGGCAATTGTTTTTTTCTCTCTTCATTTCTACAGAAAATAAAAGATAAAATATTTTCTGGTCATCAGAGCTAGTTATCATACAATGACAATTTGTGTTTTGGGATTCAGTGGACCGAAAGTAGCATCCATATCAGGTCAAGCTAAAAGAGATTATGCATTAGTGTTTGCAGTCAAAACGCCATCACCCTTGCTTCTTTTCTTTGGACAGAGGAAAGTTCTCTGAGGTCACAATCAAACAGGGCCTTTCCTGCCAGTGGTGATCTTGTGTCAGTTCCTCTAAGTTTCAGATTGCAGCTTTGTATCTCCTAGAACTTAAAAGCTTTTAGAAATTTTCATCTAAAATTAGTTTTCTAGAAAACTCACCCTAGTTTTATTTTTTGATATATTTTGTTGCTTTCCCTCTGAAGCAATTGGAATAAACATAGGAATTTCAGATATATTATTACTTCAACAGGTGTCTCCCTGTACACACTCAACGCTGTCATTTCTGCATACTCATTAGCATGTTTTTATTCTACCACATTTCACTTATGAGGTGCTTGCTCAGAAAAAGTAAAGGCAATGGTCACTATATAAAATTCTGTTTAAGTGTTTAAGTGGAATGAGTATATTTGAGCTCTATATTTTTATTTTATGAACTTAAAGGTATATTTTATTGACTGTCTTCCCTCTTACTCTTTTTTTTTTAAGATTTTATTTACTTATTTGACAGAGAGAGACAAAGCAGGAGAAGGGACACAAGCAAGGGGAGTTGGAGAGGGAGAAGCAGGCTTCCCACTGAGCAGGGAGCCCGATGTGGGGCTCGATCCTAGGGTCCTGGGATCAAGACCTGAGCCAAAGGCAGACGCTTAATGACTGAGCCACCCAGGTGCCCCACCCCCCTTACTCTTTAAAAAAATTGTATTCACAGTATCTCCTCTCTGTTTTTCATTACTCTTCCCCAATTTTTAAATTTCTAAAACCAGCTGCACTCAACCTACTATGAGTTGTACAGTGATTTACAATTTTTAAGGCTCTTTTGTGCTTTCATTCTCACAAAGATCATATGAGATCATCATGTCAGGGAATAATGCCCCTCACCCCTTTTTCTGAAATAGAGTAAAAAATAGTTTAGTGACCTGACAGTGTTAAGCTTCCCAGTAAATATTATGCAATGATTTGGTCTTACATCGTTGGTCTCCCAAATATATCCATTGCATCATGCTACTTCCAATACAGAAGAAGTCTTAATGTAATGGAATGATTCTAATCTAAAAGTAAAAATATTAAAAAGTAATTTAAAAATGTAGATTTTAATAATTATTCTTGTCCTAGATTACTTCTTTGTGTTAATAAGAGCCCCCTTTTCCCAACTTGCCCTCATGAGTTCTTCACATTCATCAACATTAACAATAGTTCCTATAGGAAAGGAGACCATTTCTCCAGGGTAGTGAGAGATGAAGGAAAAGAAGGTGAAAGAGGAGGTTTGGAATGGCCTATTCACCCAATTTTCTCATTCTGGTACCTTAGTAGGAGACTCTGCAGCAGGTATTTTTCTTCAGGGTGTGTATAGTTAGAGGTTACGGTGGCCCCTTTTGCCCACTGACTTGACTTAGGTTCGCATCTTCCTCCGCTCACCTCTCTTGCTCTACAGAAGAATCTGTTGACCCCTACTTCTCCCCCAGGGTTAGCAGGAGGGATAATAATGACTTTTCTTATTTTCTTTCAAGATCTACTCAGAGAAGCAGAGTTCTATTAATAGATCAACTGCTTTATATTGTTCAGCAAAAAAAAAATTTAGAAAAAAAAATTGAACTGGGCCATTATTCATGACCAACTTAAAATTTTCTCTGAGGCATTTATTCAAAGAGATACAATCAAAATCAAATTATATTTAGAATAACTCTTACATTAATTATATAAGCAACACATTAATTGCATTGCCTTCATTAATAATTAAAACATGCCAGATAAATCTAAGTCCCCTTTATCATGACTGCAATCTTGGGCCTCTTCCTCCTTCTCCAGAAGTAACTAGAGAAATAAGTCGTCCTGTGTATCCTTTTAGTGTCTTTTTCTTTCTCATATTTGAGTTGCATAATATACCAAACTGTAGAAAACAGAGTATTGTTTTGTTTTTGACATAAAAACACACTGTTTTGCAATTTGCTTGCCCCCCTCACACTCAGTGATATATCTTGAAAGATCTCTTTATGCTTGAATATAAAGATCTACCTCATCCTTTTTTTCTGTTGTACTGTATTTTATAATTTGGTATCCTCTCGTTTTTTATCACTTAGGTTATTTCTAGTTTTTACTATTACAAGTAAAGTTACAATGAGCATCTTTGAACATGACTCATTAAGTTCAGATGCCAATGTTTTTGAAGAATGTATGTACAAAATTGAAAATGGAGGATTATAGATAGGGTACCCATAGTCTCAATTATCCTAGATATTCCTAAATTTTTCCCATAAAAGCACTGTCACAAATAATATTAAATAATCAGTGCATATTTTTCCACAGTTTCAGTAACATTTGCTGTGTAACTTCACATTTGTGCCAGATTGATAAGTGAAAAATGGTTTCAGGTTAACTCTTCTTTCTCCAGGGTGGGCTAGTCATAATTTAAAAAATGCTAAACATAATGTCATGTGATGCATTAAGCAAAAATCAAGTTGATTTATTAAAATTTTTTCTTTATTTTTATTTTACTACATTATCAGACATCCTTGTTCAGGGACTGCTTTAAGTCTCCCTCTTTAGGGCAGAACTCCCTCCTCTTACCACAGTAGGGCTGTTAATTGGTTTTTGAATCTGATTCCTGATACAAATTGGGTAAGTGGTAAAAGCACTAAGGAATTTATTTCATTTTCACAGTCCATTGCCAAGAAAAACCGCTGATAAATTCCCATGAAACCAAGAGAGGGTCTGTCCTACTAAAAAGCAAGCAAGCAAATAAAAAAAAAAAGTCTTAGCAGTTCTGACAACTTGTTAAAGAATCCTTTCCTTATAGTCAGTCCCTCAGGTTTCGGATTATGAGAAGAGTTGGAGCATATTCAGGCTTTCACTGTACTTTGCATTATACACAACTATCTGCTTTTACTTAAGATAAAAGAGAGAGGTGAGCTTTGGGGCCTCAAGGCCTGGCTTGAACAATCAAATCAAGTTATTTTTAGCACTAGGGAATGCATCCGCAGCTTCAGCAGCTGTGCTGTGATGGTGATAAGGACGCCCCATGGCCCAGAGATTCAGACTTTGAGCAGGAATAAAAAGGGAGGCCCCTATCTCAATAAAGGATGTTAGGGAAGAAGAACGTGCTCAACTCTTCATTATCCACAGCAGTGCCAGTGCAGATGAGGTGAACTCTAAAGTGTGTTCAAGGTATAAGCATTTTAGTTAAATGTTATAGTATTTATCACAGGTGAAAGAAAAATACATTGTATACGGTCAAGTACTTCTGAATGAATGAATGAATGTGGCAGCATAATTATTAAACCATACTGAAATTAATATCAAAGTTGTATATAAGCATTTTTGTCATATACCCTATCCATATGGCTTTGTGTGAGAATTTAATCTCTCCACCTTTTTATTTACTCTTGTATAAAATGGAGTTACTGGGGTGCCTGGGTGGCTCAGTCGTTAAGTGTCTGCCTTGGGCTCAGGTCATGATCCCAGGGTCCTGGGATCGAGCCCCGCATCAGCTCCCTGCTCAGCGGGAAGCCTGCTTCTCCTTCTCCCACTCCCCCTGCTTGTCTTCCCTCTCTCACTGTGTCTCTGTCAAATAAATAAATAAAATATTTAAAAATAAATAAAATAAAATGGAGTTACTAGTATTTTACTATGAAAGAGCATAGAAGTCATGTTGGGTAACCTCTAAACCACAGTTATGGATTCATTCATTTATTAATCTATAATCTATTCAACAAATTGTTATTGAGTATATATTATGTCCCGGGAATACACATGCATATACACAAACACTCACTCACACACACAGACACACATACACACATTAGAATGTATATAATCACTTTTGGGGAAGGAATGGGGATTCTTAGCTATTATGACAGCCTGTAGCAAGAATTCTTATCCTAGAGGATAAATGTAGGCTAACAGAAGAGAATAATTAAAGCAAGGCCAGGAGTGTGAGTTTAAGTTACTCAAGCTAGGGGCAAGGGGCTTAAGGGAGTAGAGACAGAGAAGTACTTCATGTAGAAAAAAGCATATAAAATGTCTTAGGCAAAAATTATCTAGGAGGTTCCTTGAGCTTTTCTGTAGTTATTTTTATGCTAATTTCCAACTCTTGTATAGTAAAATGTATACAAAATGTAATTCAGGATATTTGCTTTAAAAGCTTTCATTTTAGGAAAATGAACTAACATTAAAATGAAGTAATTTTTTTTTTTTTAAGATTTTACTTATTTATTTGAGAGAGAGAATGAGAGAGAGAGAGAGCACATGAGAAGGGGGAGGGTCAGAGAGAGAAGCAGACTCCCCGCTGAGCAGGGAGCCAGATGCGGGACTTGATCCTGGGACTCGATCCTGAGACTCCAGGATCATGACCTGAGCCGAAGGCAGTTGCTTAACCAACGGAGCCACCCAGGCGCCCAAAATGAAGTAATTCTTATTTGAATTATATGTTCCAGTGGCAGATAGAAGGATTCTAATATCCTTAATTTACATCCTGTTGTTATTTAGGAGTTTTATGTGTATATATATATACATGCATTTGTTCCATTTCTTTAAAACTAAAACCAAAACACCCTTTAACACTTCCAGCCTGTATTCAGTAATGGCTATATCTTACAGCATTCTTAATTAGTTCCTCTCCCAAACTAAAATTTGAGGTAAAATTTTGTAGGCATATTGAGTTAGTAATTCTAGTTATATTCCTTTACTATGTTATACAAGCCATTTTGTCTTTAGGTGATACTCATTTAAAATTAATATTTTTCTGAGTATAAAAATATAGATATTATAGGGGCGTCTGGGTGGCTCAGTCGTTAAGCATCTGCCTTCGGCTCAGGTCATGATCCCAGCATCCTGGGATCGAGCCCCGCATCGGGCTCCCTGCTCTGCGGGAAGCCTGCTTCTCCCTCTCTCACTCCCACTGCTTGTGTTCCCTCTCTCGCTGTGTCTCTCTCTGTCAAATAAATAAATAAAATCTTTAAAAAAAATAAAGATATTGTAGAACACTGACATCAGGCAGAAAAGTGGAACATTTTAAATGAAAATCAAATGATGCTACCACCCAGAGACAGACATTGCTAACATTTTGGAACATACATTTACAATCTTATTATTATTATTATTTTTTGCCCTAAGCAATATGTCTACTTAAAACTGAAAATACTTAGAATATGCATGAATGTGGGGTGCCTGGGTGCCTCAGTCGTTGAGCATCTGCCTTTGGCTCGGGTCGTGATCCCAGAGTCTTGGGATCGAGCCCTGCATCGGGCTCCTTGCTCGGCAGGGAGCCTGCTTCTCCCTCTCTCGCTCCCCCTGCTTGTGTTTCCTCTCTCGCTGTGTCTCTCTCTGTCAAACAGATAAATAAAATCTTTAAAAATAAATAAGTAAATAAGTAAAGTTAGATCCGCTTTTAAAAAATGCATGAATGTATTCAGTTCTTTCTAATATCCATAATATTTCTCCTATTAATACTCCTTAGAACTGTTTTAATATCTAATTAAATTATTAGATATTATCAACAAATTTTATCAACACATTTTATCTAAACACAAAGCTTACTCAAAAATACCTATTGCTGAATATTTAAGTAGTTTCAACTTCTTACTAATTTAAATAATGCTATCCTAAATCTCTATGTATATGAATGTTTGTGTATATATCCGATTTGTTCCTGGCAATTTCTAGAAATTTGATAGCTAGGTTAAAAATAACAAGCATTCTTGATACATATTGCCAAATTGCCCTAATGTACAAATTTATGTTTCTGTCAGTGTTTTTGTGTGTTTTCACATATTCCACAGGAATAGTCACTTATTTATTTATTTTTTTTAAAGATTTTATTTATTCATTTGAGACACAGAGATACAGAGAGAGAGAGCATGAGCAGTGGGAGAGGCAGAGGGAGAGGGAGAAGCAGACTCCCGGCTGAGCCAGGAGCCCGATGTGGGGCTCGATCCCAGGACCCTGGGATCATGACCTGAGCCGAAGGCAGACGCTTAACCATCTGAGCCACCCAGGCGCCCCAATAGTCACTTATTTTTAAAAAATTCCTGCCATTATGATAGTCTTCAAAATGGATCTTTTGCTTAAATTTGAATTTCTTAGATTAAAAGAAAGACTGAATTTCATTAATTTTTATTTTTTTAAAGATTTTATTTATTTGAGAAAGAAATAGTGAGAGCAAGAGGATGAGTGGGGGTAGGGGCAGAGGGAAGGGAGAGAACCCCAAGTCGACTGCACTGATCAATGAGCCTGATGTGGGGCTCACAACTCTGAGATCATGACATGAGCTAAAATCGAGTCAGACACTGAATTTTAATTAATGTTTTGATGTAGAAAAGCTATGTATAATGTATAAAATGTTGAGTTTGGAAATAAGTATACACTGGTGAAACCATCACCATAGTCTATACTATAAACCTATCTAGCACCTGCAAAATTTCCTCCACCTTATTTATTATTATTATAATTTTTTGTTATAACACTTAAGACTAACCCTCACAGCAAATTTTTAGTATATAATACATTGTTATTAACTATAGACACTGTGCTCTACAGTAGATCTCTAAGACTTAATTTTGTATAAACAAAACTTTGTACCCATTTCTATTATCTCCCCATTTACCCCTACGCTCAGCATCTGGCAACCCTTATTCCACACTCTGCTATGAGTTTTACTCTTTTAGATTCCTTATATAAGTAGTATTTGTCTTCCTGTGTCTGACTTATTTCACTTAACATAATGTCCTCTAGGTACATCACAAATGGCAAAATTTCCTTTTTGTGGCTGAATAATATTCTGTTGTTGCATATACCAATTTTCTTTGTGCAGTCATTTGTCAATGGGCATATGGATGGTTCCCATATCTTCACTACTGTGAATGGTGCTACAGTGAACATGGGAGTGCTATTATCTCTTTGAGATTCTAATTTCAGTTCTTTCGGATAAATAGAAGTGGGGTTGCTAGATCATATGGTGGTTCCATTTTAGCTTTTTTAGGAAGCTTTACACTGTTTTCCATAGTGTTTGCACCAATTTACATTCCCACTGACAATGACCAAGAGTTCAAATTTCTCCTTATCCTACCCAACATTTACCTTTATTTTTTTCAATAATAGCCATTGTAGTAGGCCTAAGGTAACACTGTGGGTTTTGATTTGGATTTCCCTGATGATTAGTGATGTTGAACATCTTTTCACGTATCTGGCATTTGTACATTGTCTTTGGGGAAATGTCTTTTCAGTTCCTTTGCTCATTTTTTATTGGGGTTATTAATTTTTGCTATAAAGTTGTAAGTGTTCCTTATATACTTTTAATATCACCCCTTTATCAGGTACATGGTTTGTAAATATTTTCTCCCATTCTCTAGGTTGTCTTAATTTTGTTGATCGTTTGCTGTGCAGAAGCTTTCTAGTTTGACATAATCCTATTTTTCTATATTTGCTTTTGTTGCTTGTGCTTTTTGAGGCCATATCCAAGAAATCATTGCCAAGGCCAGAATCAAAAAGCTTTTCTTCTAGGCCTTTATGGTTTCAGGTCTTATATTTAAATCTTTAGTCCATTTTGAGTTGACTTTTGGGTTTGGTGTGAGGTATCCACTTTTCTAACACCATTTATTGAAAAGACTGTCTTTTCTCCATTGTATATTCTTGGCACCCTAGACAAAGATTAGTTTACTGAGTATGTGTGCGTTTATTTCTGGGCTCTCTGTTCAGTTCCATTGGTCTACATGTCTGTTTTTATGCCAGCACTATACAGTTTTGACTACTATAGCTTTGTAATATATTTTGAAATCAGGAAGTATGATACTTCCAACTTGATTCTTCTTTCTCAACATTGCTTTGGCCATGCAAGGTCTTTTCTAATCCCATATGAATTTTAAGATTGTTTCTGCTATTTCTCTAAAGTATACCACTGGAATTTTGATGGGAATAGCATTGAATCTGTAGATCATGTGGATAATGTGGATATTTTAATAATAATATTTCCAATCCATGAATTGGGTTGTCTTTCCATTTAGTTTTGAAGAAAGACTGATTTTCCCTCTGCATTTATTTTTGCTTTTATATGTTCTATTGTGTCCTGTTTTCCCATTTTTTCTGTTGTTCATAATACTCTTATTGACTTATATAGGTTATATATAGTTGGAAGCTTTTAACATTTTTGTGTGTTGTATTTAAAGAAATTAGTATTTCCTTTTTTTTTTTTTGGTATTATCAAATTGGGAAGTGCAGGGATATTTGATAAATGGTGCTGGTAAATTATTTTGGTAGGAGAGAGTAAGATGAAGAGGCTTGGATCAGGTATTAAATCTTTATACATTTAAAAAAGTCCACTTCAGATGGATTGAAGAGGTAAATGTAAGAGGGAAAAAAAAAAAACTTATGAAATAATTAAGAAATCCTAGGAAAATATCTCTGATCTAAAATTGGTGAAAGCCTTTTAAAGCATAAAGGCAGTGAAAGAAATTTATAAGGGGAAAAATTAAGATTTCACAATGTTAAAAAATTAGAACCTATAGGTATAATAGTCTTTAAGATTTCCAAGAGTAAATGACTTATTTTAAAGTCATAATAATAATGGATGGAACTGAACAATATAGATGCTATCTCTTTTTTTGTTGTTGAAGTATGGTTGACACACTTTTCTACAATCAATACCTACTTTTATTTCATACTCTAAGATGTAGAACCATTTTATAGTAAGATGCGATTCAAGTATAATTGGAATTTCATATATAGTCTTTTGAAGGAAATTTCATTTGTATTTTGGTGGTGGTTTATTAAAGAAGGATATTGCCTTTCTAATTAGCACGAGTTTACTTTTAGAGAGCACTTCTTTTTACCCTTTCTTGGGCCTGAAGTCCAGGTGGAAGTACCTGTCTTGGATTCCAAACAAATGTCACTCATGTCCTGATGACGGTTGACCACAGCCCCAATCTCTTTCTTAGGCTCCAGGCTGGTGTTTCCAATTCCATATTAGAACACCATACCTGGATGTCCAACTATAAACAAATATGTCCCAAACCCAAGGGATTATTTCCCCCTGCAACCTGTTCCCCTTAGGTATTCTCTCTTTTGGTTAATGATAACATTGACAACCTAGATTCCTGTTCTTGGTCTCATGCTGCATTTCCCCTTCTCTGCTATTGCAAGGATCTAATCATTCCCAGTAATCATTTGTGATTCCACAAATCCCATTCCACTTTAGAAATCCCCTTATGTTCTTTCCCTCCCTCCCCCTCTTTTTTTTTTTTTTTTTTAAGATTTCATTTATTTTTTGAGAGAGAGAGAGAGACAAAAGGGAGAGAGCACAAGCAGGGGCAGAGGCAGAGGGAGAGGCAGAAGCAGACTCCCCGCTGAACAGGAATCCTGACATGGACTCAGTCCTCATCCCAGGACCCCAGGATCATGACCTGAACCACCCATGTGCCTCTCTTCCCTCCCTTTTTAATGGTATTTCTTTAGTTTAGATTCTTCTCATTGATCACCTCACTCTTCCAAGAACTTGCTAGTTGGTCTTTTTTTAGCTCTTCTCCAAAAACTAGTTAGACACTCAAAAAATATCTGTGAAGAAACCCTCTTTGTGTGTTCTGGAACATTCACAGCTGTGAAAAGAACTTGAAGAAAATTTGTTCTCTGTAACATCTCATTTAAACCTCTCTCCATATCCCCTCACACACATTTTATTTTTTTAATCTTGGAAATTCTAAGTGTTTCTCTAAGCAGAATTCTGCCAAGTAAGATCCAGAGATAAAGTTATGACTGAGTGCTTGCCAGTGATTGTGCGTGAAGGACAGGAAGAGGGGAACTTGAGAGAAGAGTTAATTAATATTCACTCATTTGCTCCACCTCCTGGTCAACTTTCTCTCATCTTCTCCCTCCTCTTCTTGGTCTTTATCTTAACTCTTTATATCCAGGAGCATGATTGCCTTTACTCAGTATATTATCAAGGGATACCCAAATAAACAAGTTGAAATTTAAGCAAAGATGGGTTAAACACTGAAATGATTCACTAAAACCAAGAAAATCTTTTTAATTATAAATTTTGTCTCTTTGTCTGTCTTTAGATTTGCCATAATCAAGCACTACATAAATATAATTTACCCCTCCCCCTCTCTGCCAAAATAAGGAACTGTCATATTAGGAAACTGAGATAACAGTGATTTTTTTAAAATGTTGATTGTTGAGTAATTCTAGATTCATCATTGTAGTAAAATGTTGGGATGGATGTCTAATAAAAGCTAATGTGGGGCGCCTGGCTGGGTCAGTCGTTAAGCGTCTGTCTTCGGCTGAAGTCATGATCTCAGGGTCCTGGGATCGAGCCCCGCATCAGGCTACCTGCTCCACGGGAGGCCTGCTTCTCCCTCTCCCACTCCCCCTGCTTGTATTCCCTCTCTCGCTGTGTCTCTCTCTGTCAAATAAATAAAATCTTAAAAAAAAAAAAAAACTAATGAAATCAGTGAAGTTATTCCCTGAGGTGAACAGAATACTTAGTAATTCTTTAATCTCAGTCCACCCACCATAATTTTACAGTGAAATTATCAGCAGAACAAAAATGGAGTATGTATTTAAATACAGTAAGTCTTTCAAATAGTATATGTTCTTAATTATAAAAGATCTTTGATTTATAAACCTAAATTATTCATAAACTAAATAACCAACTTTATAGTTTGTCATATAGATGCAATTAAAGTGAAATGACCAATAATTATCTTTCATTACGCTTGAGATTTATCCCTATAAAATAGGAAGCAGTGATCAGTTTGGTTAAAAATTTATTTGGGTAATAAAATTAACTATCTTGTATGAGTTTCTGTGGAATTTTGTATGAGATCTGAAGTCCAGTCTTCTATATGTACATATTTATTTGATTAAAAAAAGAAAGTGAAAATTCTTCAAAATATAACTTAGAATTAATTAATAGAAAATGATATTTAATTATCTTTTCTTAGCATATTTCTGAAGTATAGGTCTTTGGAGTAGCCACACTGTGGAGTATTGAGGAACTTATGGTACTCTCTAAAGTATTTTAAAGGAAGGAGGTCCTCCTTGCCTCTCTCCCTAATAACTGATCTTTGGTGTGTTTTTAGAAGAATGAGGATAAACTGCCCCTTATTTTTGTTCTTTGATTCTCATATGCTTTATCATGATTGTAACAGTTTAATTTCCTCTGTGTCCTATAATAAAACAAAAGTGAAGAGAAGTTGAAAACCATACAGAAGAAAAGACAGTGTTTCATCTCCTTCTTTAGACATACAAAATTATGGGGATTCATTCAGAAGCCTGATGGAAAATTCAATATGAGAAGATTTTTAAGTAGAAAACATATATTTATAATACTATAAATAACTACTACGTAATGAGAACCTGCTATGTGCCCAGCACCATGCTAAATGTTTTATAGACAACATCTCAATCCTCACTGCAACTGTTTTCAATGCATTATTTAATGAAAGTGATTATGTGACATGTGCCAAACAAACCATACATTTAAATGATTTATTTAGCTACACTTAAAGCAATTATTAGATTCTCCATGTATTAGATGCCAGGGCTAGAAGAATAGTCTGCTATGGTCCCTTCGTTCTTGAGAAGAAATGATCACAAAAACAAAGTTGTCAGTTGAATTTAGGCAAATCTATTTCAGAACATGCAAGGAACAAAAGAGATGGGGACGAAAATGATAAATGCTTCAACTTCTGCTCTTGATTTTGCCTACTCTATCACTCCACACTGGCTCCCAGTACCATACCTTACTCACCCTCTATCCTCCATAGCAGAACTCCCCTCAGAACTGTCCTCTAACTTATCTCTCCACGGAATCTTCATCAGGCATGTCTGGTCTGTGTCCTGTTCTATTAGAGCCCTTTTATCTACATCAACTGAGACAGTACACTAAATGGATAAATTAATCCTTACTTTTGTGTTAATAAGAAACTATAGCTTATGGGGTGCCTGGGTGGCTCAGTCAGTTAAGTGTCCGACTCTTGATTTCCACTTAGGTCGTGATCTTAGGGTCATGAGATCAAGCCACAAGTCAGGTTCTGCGCTCAGTGGGGAGTCCGCTTGAAGATTGTCTCCCTCTGCCTGCCACCCCCACCCTGCTTGCTCACATGTGCTCTCTTTCTCTCTCTCTTTCTCTCATTCTTCCCCTCTCTCTCTCAAATAAATAAATAAAATCTTAAAAAAAAAAAAAAAGAAACAGCTTATAAGATAGTCCTTTCAGGTAACAGGTAACATTCTCACTGAACTCCTCTTGCAATAAAGTATCAGAGAATATTTGTAGGAACTGAGAAAGGATGCTAGAAGAACAATTTTGGGACAGAGTAAAATGGACATTTCGTTCTCTTCAGAGTATACTCATTTGTACATTGTTCATATAATAAATATTCTTTCGTTTATTCAACAAGTGCAGTATGTCCCCTATGCAAGGCCAGTTTTAGGTACTGGATATACAATAGTGAATAAAACAGCATAGTTCTCATGCAGGCCACACCTAACTCTGTACCATATTTCTAGGGTCTGTAAAGTCCTAAGAGGTGCATAAGATAGGGACTTTATCCTCAATGAGTTTGCAGGCTCAGAAGCCATGAGTTTGTAGGCTCAGAAGCCATAACTAAAGGCATTTTGATGACTTTTTTTCTTATTTATAGAATTATCTATCCCATATCTATGTATGGGATAAAAAATGACCTTCCCTTCAATAGCCTTCAGCATGCTTTGTTAAATAGCAAGTAGAACACTAATAGTGCTTTAGGAAACTGTCTTCTCTGATCATTCTGTTAGAAATATAACTCATATATATGAGCCCAATAGGTTAAAAAAATCAGTGATGTCATTTGAGTATAAGACAATATGGGTTGCTGGAGACTTGTGTTAAATCAAAAACTATATTACTTAATGACATTCAAATACAAAACTTAAAAACACAGTGCCAGCCAACTCAGCATAGCTGTGGACCCTAGAATTTGATCTCCATGCTCCTACATTTTTATCTCTGATTGGTAGGATTGATTATGATATTCAAAAAGATCTTTAACAAATCTATGAATGTGGTTATATTTATGATCCCATTAGGATGAATAACTACAAGTTAGCTTAAGTACTGTTATATTAATCTATTCAAAAATGGTTATTTCATGCCCACCATGTCCTGGTCTCTGTTCTACGTACTTGGGATACATCTGTTGCAAGATAGATGAAAATCTCTGTCTTTATGGGGTTTACATTCTAGCAAGATAAGTAAATATTAGAAATGATTTTCAAAAGTACTGTGGCAAAAGAGAAAAGGAGACAGGTTAATGGTAAGTAGAAGATACTTGTAGTAGCTGCAGTTTTTTTTATTGAAGTATAATTCACATGCAATATCCTTTTAGTTGCAGGTGTAAATCATAGTGATTCAATATTTTTATGCATTACAAAATGATCCCCATGATAAGACTAGTTACCATCTCATTACACAAAGTTATTAAAATATTATTGACTGTATTCCCTATGCTATATATTATACCCCCATGACTTACTTCTTTTGTAACTGGAAGTCTGTACCTCTTAATTACCTTCACCTATTTCTTCCCACCCTCACAACCTCACAATCAACAGTTTATTTCCTGAATCTATGAGTGTGTTTCTGTTTTGTTTTTGTTTTTAGATTCCACATATCAGTGAAATCATATGGTATTTGTCTTTCTCTGACTTCTTTTCATTTAGCATAATACCCTCCAGGCTGAGTAATATTCCTTTGTGTGTGTGTGTGTGTGTGTGTGTGTATATATACACACACCATGTCGTCTTTTCCATTCATCTATCAATGGACACTTAGCTTGCTTCCATATATCGGGTATTGTAAATAAAGTGCAGTGAACATAGAGGTGCATATCTCCTTGAATTGGTGTTTTCATTTTCCTTGGATAAATATTCACAAGTGAAATTGCTGGATTGTAGCCCAGTTCTATTTTTAATTTTTTGAGGAAACTCCATACTGGTTTCCACTGTGGCTGCACCAATTTGCATTCCCACCAACAGTGCACGAGGGCTCCCTGTCTTCCACATCCTCACTAAGTATTATTTTTTGTCTTTCTGATAATAGCCAGTCTAATGGGTCTGAGGTGGTCTATCATTGTGGCTTTGATTTGCATTTCTCTGATGATGAGTGATGTTGCACATCTTCGCATATGCCTATTAACCATCTGTACATCTTCTTTGGAAAAATGTCTATGTAAGTCCCTTACCCATTTTTTAATTGGGTTGTTTGGTTTTTTAGATATTGAGTTGTTTAAGGTATTATATTTTGGATATTAACCCCTTATCAGATGTATGACATCTCCAATTCAGTAGGTTGCCTTTTCATTTTGTTGTTTTCTTCACTGAGCAAAAGCTTTTTACTTTGACGTAGTCTCATTTGTTTATTTTAGCTTTTGTTGCTTTTGCCTGAGGAAACGGTTCCAAAAAAAGTGCTAAGACTGATGTCAAAGAGCTTACTGCCTATGTTTTCTTCTAGGAGTTTTATGGTTTCAGGTTTTAAATTCGAGTCTTTATTTTCAAATTTATTTTTGTACATGGTGTAAAGTGGTGGTCCATTTTCATTCTTTTGCATGTGGCTGTCCAGTTTCCCAACACCATTTATTGAAGAGAGTATCTTTTCCTCATGGGATATTCTTGCCTGCTTTGTCATAGATTAATTGACCATATATGCATGGGCCTACTTCTGGGCTCTCTATTCTCCTCCATTGATCTATGCGTCTGTTTCCATGTCAGTACCATACTAGAGCTTTGTAGCATAGTTTGAAATCAGGGAGCATGATACCTCCAATTTTGTTCTTCTTTTTCCAGATTGCTTTGGCTGTTTGAAATCTTTTGTGGTTCCGTACAAATTTTAGGTTTTTTTTTTTTCTAGTTCTGTAAAAAATGCCATTGGTATTTTGATGGAGATTGTATTGGATTTGTTGGTTACAATTTTTAATGGGGAATCGAGGGGAACATACTGAAAAGTGGATTTGGGCCAATTCTTCAAAGTCATGATGGAGTTGCTATGCAGACAGTTGGGAAGTATGTTCCAGTCTGGGGAAAAAGCCACTTGGGAAGATTGTGTGAAGCCTGTTCTAGTGATATTAAGGAGGCCAGTGGCTAGATGAAGTGAATGAGGGATAAATTAAAAGGCGAAGGGCTTTATAAACCATTTTAAGAACTGACTTTTCTCTTAGGGAAATGGAAACTGTAGCACAGTTTAGTTCAAAGGAAATGATCTAAATTCTGTTTTACAAGGAGTATTCCAGCTATATAGTGTTGAGGATATACTCTATGTAAACAGAGGTGAAAATATGGAGACAAGTTTGGAAGCTATTTTAATAACCCAGGCAAAAGACAGTAGCTCATAAAATATTCTCCTGAGTTAACATGTAACACTGTCACTGAATTCTTTTGGTGATTAACTGTCAAAGTATTTCTAGCAACAGATGAATGGCTCAGACCAGGGTGTTAGCTAGGATTTTTAGTTGTTGAGAAATTTGACAGATATAGGGTGGTAAACGATAGCAACTTTGAGTTATCACCTGATGGCATGTGATTCAAAGTTCTTGTATTATTGGGTTAGAGGGATCAAGAATGTTCTGAAAACAGGAAGGAGGACTAAGGAAGACAAGTATGTTGCCTTCAAACCCTCTAGTATAAAGACTGTGTGCCAGGGGGTAGGAAGTATCATTCTGTAAGAGAGCTATAGGAAAGCACAGTCCTTGGGAAAGAACTAGATTTCAGTTTCAGAAAGAAAATAAAGGAATATTAAGAGAGGAAGTTGAGAATGAATACAGAGGATCTTTATATCCCAGAGGGTGCAATGGAAGATTTTTGGGGTTGAGTAAGGATAGGAGAAAGATACAGAAGAGGCAGGGTGAATATATAATTTATCTTTCAAAATGACTTTTTTTTTTTTTTTAAGAGAGAGGATGCATGCATGTGAGTGGTGGGGGGAGAGGGAGAGGGAGGGAGAGAATCTTAAGGAGGCTTCACACCCAGTGCAGAGACCCACCTGGGGCTCGATCTCATGACTCCGAGATTATGACCTGAGCGGAAATTGAGTGGTTGCTTAACTGACTGAGCCACCCAGGTGCCTTTCAAAAGGGCATTTTTTAAAGTGTAAGGGAAACCATTGATTCATATGCCAGGTCAGGCCCACCTGGACTCCTGGTATAAAGGTAGCCCTAAATGCCTTATGAGGATTAGAGTGTGAGAGATGATGGGTACTCTGGAATCTGTTTTTTTGGGGGGGGGTTGGGGGAGGAAAGGAAGAGAAGTTGGGGGAAGGGGAGAGAGAGAAAGAATCTTAAGCAGGCTGCATTCCCAGCATGAAGCTCGATATGGGGCTCCATCTCATGACCTTGAGATCATGACCTGAGCTGAAATCAAGAGTCAGACTTAACAGACTGAGCCACCCAGGCGCCCCTAGAATCTGGAGCTTCTTAAAGTGACAGCCATGAACAGGGTTGACGGACTAATGAGATTAGTCTTGCTGTCTTCAAGGCAGATAGATATTAGCAGCCGAGTTGGAGTGTAGAGAGGAAGAGTCACATATTTGAGCTGAGACCTGGATGACAAGCAGAAGCAGCCTTATTTCATTCTGGAAGAAGAGAAAAAGAGTTCTGAAAGAGGGAACAGCAGGGGGAAAAGCTTGCAATCTTTGAAGAACATAAAGTCCCATGTGCCTGGAGTATAATGAACAAGGGAGATTAAGTTGACAAGAATTGGATGTAGTGTCTTTTAAAATAAGCCTCTGTTTTTCCAATTTATGAATTATCATCTGAACTAGGAATCTTTTGAGAATAAAAGGTAGTTTTATTATTGATTATGCTGTGGCAAGAATGTAAACTGGCTTGTCCTCAGGCCCAGCAGGATGTAAGTTCATCCAAATTTTGGCTAATAAGAAGGAACTCCTAATTGCTGTAGACGTTCTTATTTACATTATCCACCTGGTGGCAGTATAGGACAAGACAGGATATTTTCTTCCCTATCTGCCCCAACATTGACATTTTCAGGAAGGCTGTGTGTGTGTGTGTGTGTGTGTGTGTTTTCAAAACCTTCTGCAATTTGTTAATTGTATTCATGGAATGCATCCATGCATTTTTTATTTTGTGTGGAACATTTATAGACTGTAAAAAAAGAAAAAAAAAAAAGAGACAGAACAGCCACCCTAATGGATAGTCTTTGATTCAAAATAGATATAAACATTTCTCAAAATGCTAGTCATACTACCTTATAAGGAAAGCCTTGTTGCTTTATAACAAGATTATGAACAAGGTGTATACATTTTAAAATCAATTATGGACTAAGAGCCGACTCTTCTTTGGTTGTTGCTAAGTCAGCCAAATACAAATTTAGGCTTGTCTGAGAGGCAAGGCTTCTAAATCATCCTGCCTTTTTAGCTTCATTTTAGAAATTTAATGCTAGACTTTTCTTAAATGGTAGTGTCTAGACCCTGTTATTGGTTGTGAGGTAAGCCAGCTTGGGAATCAGAGCCACCAAGGGCTTCCTGATGGGAAGTGCAGATAGGTCAATTGTCATCACCAAGGAAGTCCAGGGACAGCCAGCCAGACAGGTGGCTTTCTTGGCAGGTTAGTGGAACATGGCAGAAGAAGCATTTGGCAGCAAGTAGTAGATAAAGCTCCGGGAAATTTGTCTGTGTCTGGGAAATTTGGTAGTAGAGAAGGGTCTTAACACATGAACAGGGATTCAGTCCTTGGATAAGGGAGGAGAACAGCTATTTTTAATCACATCTCCACAACTACTGTGCTTAAGGGTGAGAGTTACTGGAATACTGACCAGCTCCCTCTAACTGCTCAAGATGGCCTTGATGGAGTTGGATGTGCATTCTGAACAGATGGATGGAGGCTAGGACCAGACAAATACTGACAGACCATGACACTGCAGCACTAATAACTTCTGCATAAAGAGCTGTGGGCTTTGCTCTGGCACATTAATCTCTAGAACCCCTAGGGCTCCCTTTTGTAGTGTGCAACAGCAATGAGGATTCATTCTCTTGTCAGGTACCATGCAAATAAGGACCCAAACACTCAATGGGATCCCCAGGTATTCAGTGAGGACACTTACCTGACAAAGGGAAATTGACAAAGGGGCTCAGAAAATAGGATTTCTAAAGGCCAAGAGTGAGGCAGACCTAGAATCAGCAAACCTGATTTTTACATCTTTAAATTAATTTCCATATCGCTCAGCTAAGAGAAAAATGTTTTTCTGTAATGTATTCAGTATTATCACATCCACAGAAAGTCTGTGAAAATCTGGTAAAATGTTAACAAACATAAAAGGGACTTTAATGAAATTTAACCTTATTACTGGATTTCCTTTTGGCTTGCATTTCCCTCTTGGTACTGTGCAGGTAGGCATGAAAATGTACACAGCTCTGTGAAGCATTGTTATTAATAAATCTTTCCTTAATGCCAGCTAGAAACAATCAACCCCCTTTCCAGAAGCTCAGTAGTTAATTTTTATCTTTCATTTACTGCCTAAGACTTTTGTCATTATGATGATTATAATTATTATTAGCTACAAAAATAATCAGGGTACTTAAAAATGCAAAAGATACTTTAGGGAGGAAGAAAGGATAAAAATAGTATGTCTTGAAGGAATTTTAGGATACGAAGTTCATTTTTTCCTCCTGCAGACTCAGATATACTTGTGAAGTTTCTTCCATTTTTTACTCTTGGGTAAAAAGTAATGGTGGTTGTACAAATTTATCTTTAGTGTGATTTTTTTTTTTTTTAATAGAGGGATATCAAGAGTTGTTCAGTGTGGCTTTGGCTTGACCTGTGATGGGAGCCTGTTATAAATTATGTAGAAATTTTAGGAAATGTTCACTCCAGTTACATAATGTGCCCGTTTATTAAGGTCATACAGTGCTTTCTTCTAGGAAGATCAAAATAGCCTTCAGAGAACTATCATGAAGTGAGTGCTAACTCCTTTCATGCCATAAAGTGTATGATAACTAAATAAGGGAGAAGACACCAGATATATCTAGTGCCAAAAGGCAAGAGAAATGTGGAAAAACACAGAACAATGGAAGGAGTGATGAAGGGATCTTTTAAAATGTACTATAGAGCATCTGTTAGTCTTCTCTGTATATTTGAAAAGCTGTACTTCTATGTGATAGTGAACAGGTAGTTGCATATTAGGCTATAGAATCATGATATGATAGTTAAAAGCTGTTCACTTTTTTTTAAAAGATTTTATTTATTTATTTGACAGAGAGAGACACAGCGAGAGAGGGAACACAAGCAGGGGGAGTGGGACGGGGAGTAGCAGGCTTCCCGCAGAGCAGGGAGCCCGATGCGGGGCTCGATCCCAGGACCCTGGGATCATGACCTGAGCCGAAGGCAGACGCTTAACGACTGAGCCACCCAGGCGCCCAGCTGTTCACTTTTTAAGTAGCAGTCCTGACAGGGGCCAAAATCAGTGATAGGTGCACGGCACTAACTTTTAACATGGAGAAAAGAACAATGAAAAATGTCAGGGAGTGGTCAGTTTGCCTCACTGCTTCATGTGAAGGCTAATGCTTCTTTGTGATAACAAATGCTGATAATCTGTCCATTCACAGAAAACATAAAGTTTTGTTCATATAAAATAAGCTGAATTAAGTGAATTGGGAATTCTATAGCTATTCTCATACTGCCTTCTTGTGTTACCTTTGAAATCCACAGATCACTAGCTACCTCTCTATGAATTGCTTTCTCTGGCATTTAAAATGTAGATAATGTGGGTGTTTGTGAAAATTTTATTTGCTTAACAGCTGACCCCAGAATTAACTTGGGAGGACACATTTTTGTTTAGAGCAGTGATTGCCCACTGGTTACCCCCAGACAGCCTGCAGATATAATGACATGAATGATATATATTAAAATAAACTAGTATTTTAATTAATTAATTAATTTTTAAAAAGATTTTATTTATTTGACAGAGAGAGAGACAGCGAGAGAGGGAACACAAGCAGGGAGAGTGGGAGAGGGAGAAGCAGGCTTCCCGTGGAGCAGGGAGCCCGATGCGGGGCTCGATCCCAGGACCCTGGGATCATGACCTGAGCCGAAGGCAGACGCTTAACAACTGAGCCACCGAGGCGCCCCTAAACTAGTATTTTAAACTTAGAAGTTTTTACACAAACTTTGGATTCCAGATTCCTCAAAAGGCCAGATCAGTGTACCCACATGTCAAACACTCTTTGTGGCTAAGTATTCCAGCTGTCCGCCTTAGACGGGACATGTCCTTTTCGGTTTGCTGTGGTCCCAATCAGTTCCTCTCAGCTTTCCAACACTGAAGCAGGGTGTCAGTTGCCGTATGTCATTGGACTTGCATTGCTTTGTACTGATATCCAGTCCGTTGGTTGGTTGGTTGATTTATTTTTATATCATCTATCTATTTATTTATTGGTTTGTCTATTTATTTATATTTATTTATTTGTTTATTTTTACATCCTATTCATTTTATTCACATTATCCTCTTCTTGGTAAGTATATGTATTTTTATCCTCTTACGTTTTAGAAAAATGCTTTCATAAAAGATAATGGATATGTTGAGGGCAAGACCTAAAGCAAGTAGTTATAGTTTATTAAAGAAAAATAAATTCTGCTTCTGCGAAGGAAGAGGGGAGAGGAAGAGGAAGGTGGGGAATACCAGAGGGGGAAGATTTTGTAGCAGTAGGATAGGAGTACAACGTCGGGTAGTATGACCCAAGAAACTTCCCTAATGTTAGACCGGTGAAAGGTCGTCTTAACAGGAGGATCATGACATCATCAATTTCTAGTTTATGTTCGTTTTTACAGGATGGCTGGATAGTCCCTTAACTGATATTGAAGCATAAAGCTAGAAACCAGAGAGAACTCCAATAATATTAGCCCCCCAGGAATTCAAAGAAGGTAGGGGGAGGCCTTTTGTCCTGTGCAAGGTTTATTTTTTTAGTTTTTTTTTTTTTTTTTTTAAAGATTTTATTTATTTATTTGAGAGAGAGAGAATGAGAGACAGAGAGCATGAGAGGGAGGAGGGTCAGAGGGAGAAGCAGACTCCCCGCCGAGCAGGGAGCCCGATGCGGGACTCGATCCTGGGACTCCAGGATCATGACCTGAGCCGAAGGCAGTCGCCCAACCAACTGAGCCACCCAGGCGCCCTATTTTTTTAGTTTTTAAAGATTTTATTTATTTATTTGACAGAGAGAGACACAGCATTAGAGGGAACACAAGCAGGGGGAGCGACAGAGGGAGAGGGAGAAGCAGGCTCCCCGCCTAGCAGGGAGCCCGATGTGGGGCTCGATCCCAGGACCCTGGGATCATGACCTGAGCCCAAGGCAGACGCTTAATGACTGAGTCACCCAGGTGCCCCATGTGCAAGGTTTAGAATGGAATTTCAGAGAGATTTTATTTAGATTTCAGGGAGCTGGTAGATTCCCCCCCCTTTTTTTTTAAGATTTTATTTATTTATTTGACAGAGAGAGGGAACGCAAGCAGGGGGAGTGGGAGAGGGAAAAGCAGGCTTCCCACGGAACAGGGAGCCCAATGCAGGGCTTGATCCCACCACCCTGGGATCATGACCTGAGCTGAAGGCAGATGCTTAATGACTGAGCCACCCAGGTGCCCCCAGTAGATCCCTTTTTGACATGATTTTACACTATCATTCCACTTTGGATTATAAAGACCTCACATAAGCTTTGAGTTTGAGAGCTCTGAGAAGTAGTAAAGAACTGGATTCATTAAAAAACACTCATTAAAAATGAGTCATGTTATATTAACCTTTCTTCTGTTGTTGAAAGTAGATTAGGGTAAATGTAGCAGACATGATATATCTGAACATCAGTGAAGCTTTTGACAAGGATTTATGACATCAAATAATCGGCTGGCAGCTATACTTGGATAGTTAGTAATCATTTCAAAAACTGTTAAGAGTTCCTGTAGGCAGATGTTTGTTGATTACATATTGAGTCAATGGTACCTGAAGGTGGATAGCTGTAAAATTGTGAGGTTTCTGGAGCAACAAGGATCTGTTGAATTTTTATTAATTTATTTGATTAAGAGATAAAAATAATTCTAATCAAATTTGTAGATTACTTGAGGCTGGAAATGAAACTGAAATCTATTGCATGGGAACCTGATTCAAATGTCTCGATAGGTTTAAATAAAAGTAAACACAGCTTGTCTAGTGAGAAAAATTCCATAATGGCCAGTACTACTTCATAGTAACATAGATGAAAAAAATGCTTACAGGGGGCGCCTGGGTGGCTCAGTTGGTTAAGCGACTGCCTTCGGCTGAGGTCATGATCCTGGAGTCCCGGGATCGAGTCCCGCATCGGGCTCCCTGCTCGGCAGGGAGTCTGCTTCTCCCTCTGACCCTCCCCCCTCTCATGTGCTCTCTCTCATTCTCTCTGTCTCAAATAAATAAATAAAATCTTTAAAAAAAAAAAAAGAAAAAAATGCTTACATACCTTGTAAAAATATAAGCTCACCATGAGTTAGTAGTTTATGTGATTGCCAAAATGGCTATGTTAGTCTTAGTCTGTTAAGGGAAATACAGCCTCTGTAACAGGTATGAAAAATTGATTTTATCTCACATGTCAGCTCTGATTAGTGATAGATTCTGCTTTGAAGATGGTGTTGAGGGGGAATCTGAGGCATCTAAGCTCGAGAGGAGAGCCCTGCCATCAACTAGTGACCTGTGCGATGCCCACAGCATGGTGAGGAGGTGCTTTTATGTATCTGCTGTCCTTGGTGGAGAATGAGGGAGATGGTGTGATGAGCCTCATTTTGCTGTATAGATGGTTATATAGCATTTGGAATCTTTATTTTTTGTGACAGGTTCCACTCTTAAAAATGGCTTGGAGTTTTCACAGGGTACGTGTATATTAAATCATTACATTATGTACCCTACATATATATAATTTTTGTCAATTATACCTTAATGGGCTAGAAAAATAGTTTGGGTCCTTGTCACTCTTAGATGGGGATGACTGGCAGAGGGAAATAAGACCTTGGGATTGGAAATAGTGCCTTTTCTTTCAAAACTTTTTTTTTTTTGCTTCTGGTGTGTATCAGTTACATTTGGTACTTTTTACTTATTAGGTTGCTGGCCACATACTGCCTCTCCCTTTTCAATATGTTTTCATCTTTTTGTAGTCTTTTGCTTTGACCTCAAACCTTCTATTCTGGTAATTTTTCTCTTGTATTAAGGGGAGAAAATTCTCTGTCCTTGTCCTCAACCCAGGCTGATTTTGACCTGCAGATGTTATTTTTGGTTATCTCAACTAAAGAGTTGCTACTGGCATCTAGGGGCTACAGGCCAGAGATGCTGCTAAATATCCTGAAATGCACAGGGGCTTCAACAACAAAGAATTATCCAGTCCCAAATATCAATTGTGCAAAGGTTGATGAACCTTGCCCTAAATTACTGATCCTTCTTTTTCAGTCAAAAACAGGCTGGCTCCGGTAGGTCACTGTTCCTCTTCCTTTGGGTTCTGTTTAGTTAAAAAGCTAAGATGAGCCAGCACAAGTTGTTCTCTTATTAAAAGCTACTACCCTTTTGACATGATAGAACTTCAGCTATTTTAAACAGCTCTACTATGAGAGATAGTACAATGTAAAAGACTCTGAACCAGACTTAGTTCAAATTCTGCCACGCCTTAGCTGTACACCTTAATTTCCATCTTTGTAAAAGAAAAAAATAATAAACAGAAAATAATGATTATATTTATCACATGGAGTTGTTTTAAGAATTAAATGAATGAATATACATATGTATGTGTACATATGTATGTGCATCACCAAAATGGCTATGTTAATTTTAGGCTGAATCAAGAGAAGCATTGTATCAAAAATAGATTTGATTTAGAGCAATATGCATTATGTTATTATTATTCATCATCCTGAGGTTCTTTTCTTCTCCTAGATTAAATATTTTCACTTATTTTAACTCTTTAGCAAAAAACGTGGTTTGTGGCCACTCTCATTGGGTCACTAATTTCAAGGTACCCTGTAGGTTGTCTTGAGATGAAAAAAATCAAGATTCTGCACTGGGTTCCAAAGTTACTCTGTTAGAACCACTTATTTATTAAATTTATCAAATAAACGTTTTTTTTTGTTTGGTTTTTCTCTTATTTTAAAGGAATCTCAGACTCTTAAAACACTAGACAGTAATGCATTTATAAGTTAGTGATTGGAAGCCATAATTTGTCAACTGTTGTCAAATATTCAGGATTGGGGAGAACAATAGAATTGACTTGGTAAAAAGAATAACTTTTAAGTCTGACTACACTATTCTCCTGACTTTGAGATACATGAAATTATTGTAGTAAAATTTTTAATTTGAACTCATAATTTCTTTTTTATATATATAATTTTTGAGAGCGGGAGAGAGGGAGGGAGGGAGAGCTCATAAGCAGGAAATGGAGGAGCAGAGGAAGAGGGAGAAGCAGACTCGCTGCCGAGCAGGGAGCCCAATGTGGGGCTTGATCCCAGGACCCTGAGATCATGAAGTGAATCGAAGGCAGACACTTATAACCGACTGAGCCACCCAGGCACTTCTCAGAATTTTTTTATAGCTGCAGGGCAAAAAATTACTACTCATCCTTTAAGATCACTTGCATTTGGGGAGGTAAGGTCTCTTGGGGAGGGGGGGCATGACCAATAAATTCATACTTGTTCTAGCTTAGTATATCTGTATAAGCTAAACACTGAAATAGTTTTTTTCTTGTCTTACCATTTTGCTATAGAGTGAATCTTTCTAGAAACAGAGTAATGGCATTATTTTTTTTTTTTTAAAGATTTTATTTATTTATTCATGAGAGACAGAGAGAGAGAGGCAGAGGGAGAAGCAGGCTCCCAAGGAGCAGAGAGCCCAATGCGGGACTCTATCCCAGGACCCTGGGATCATGACCTGAGCCGAAGGCAGACGCTTAACCATCTGAGCCACCCAGGCACCCCAGAGTAATGGCATTATTAATAGAGATTTTACTTTAAAGCACTATGTACTTTATGTAGTTCCATAAATATTTATTCAGGTAAATTTTAACAAAGTCTTAGGACTTTCAGGACCTTTCAAATGAAATAAATTCCTATATACCTTTAGTATCTCCTTTACATGTTAAGGAGATATCCTTTAGATATCCTGTGAGTGAAGAGTCAGGCTGAGTTCCCTCAAAGCAGAGCCTGAGACAGGGATTTTGTACATGGAATTGACTAGGGCTGTGCTCTTCAGGAAAGACCTATATGGAAAGATGTAGAACAAGATAGGGGAGGAAAAGACTATAAGAAGATATTGCCTCATGTAAAGTGGAGCCTTGGCTTGATCCACAGGGAAGCTTCTGAATCATAAACTGCCCCTACAAAGTTATTTCCCCTTGAGGCAAGATGGTCAGACATTTGTAACTTGTCACTCAGACATTTGCTATAAATCACCTTGAGAGTAGCAAGTGGGACATAATCCCCATTCTGAGGCTGCCCTCTGGGGGCAATTTCTAGAGATATAAGCAGTTCACTCCATTAGCATCCAAGGTCACAGCAGCTAAGTTTTGGGTGCATGGCCAAAGCATTTACTCTAAAAGAGTAAATTATTCTTCATAGTATTTTCAAAACAGCTAGCCTTTTGCAGCCATATCTGTGATTTAAATATCAACATTGGGTTGCCTGAACACCTAGTCCCAGTGACCAAATATTTTATGAAATATTCAAGCAAACACATACTAAAGTTGACTTAATTTTTAGAAAAGATAATATTAAGGAATTTTTTTTATGCTTATATTTTCTCGAGCAATTGTTGACAAAGTAGAAAAGTTGTGAAAAAGAAGGTACTCATCTTGGAGGTACTATCTTCAATGCAAAAGAATGGAAAGAATGAAGTGATGACATGAAAACTCAGTAATAGAACTACAAGAAGTGAATTACTATTGTTGCTTGAATGTTTATTAAGTTTCTTAAAGTGATTTTACGGACAGTCCAATTTGAGGAATTTAAAGATTCCCAGAAAGAGAAGAAATCCTACATGCAATAGAGCATATTTTGGATTTAATAAAAGCTGAATTCTGTGAATATTTATAAACTAATTTTGATGTCACTGAAGATGAATCACATGGAACTCTTTATGTAAAATATTTCTTTTCACACTGCCAGCCCTCAATCATCTTGTGCTTTTGAGAACCTAAATGTACCACTACAATGATGGAAGAGAGAAAGTGAAAAGTTTTGTTGAGAAGTAGGAACATTTGTTTTCACAGAGTTTAGCTTTTGATAAATCCAAAATATGTAGTAACCCATGCTTATACAGAATGAAGTGACAGAACTTGGTTTCCCCCATGTTGCTGACTTATCTATGCAGACTGTGTTGGTCAAATGACACACTAGATTCATACCTTGTGTTCTTCCTTCTCATATCCTTCTATCTCTGCACCATTTATTTCTGTCTCCACACTGCTTTCAGAGTTATCTTCATAAAACATACTGTCTTCCGGGGTGCCTGGGTGGCTCAGTCATTAAGCCTCGGCCTTTGGCTCAGGTCATGATCCCAGGGTCCTGGGATCAAGCCCCGCATCAGACTCCCTGCTCAGCGGGAAGCCTGCTTCTCCCTTTCCCACTCCCCTGCTTGTGTTCCCTCTCTCGCTGTGTCTCTCTCTGTCAAATAAATAAATAAAATCTTAAAAAATAAAAAAAGAAAAAAAGAAAAACATCCTGTCTTCCTTAAAGTCTTTGATGCTTCCCTATTACCTGTGAAGTGAAGTCTAAACTCCTTACCAGGGTAGTTACAGCTCTCAGAATTGGGCATTAATTTGCCTGCTCATTTGTATATACTTTATAAGCCATTGTAAACTAGTCACAAAACTACAATCATCTTCAGTACTTTTATTAGATTAAAATGTGCCTATTTCTATAAAGCTATATTACATCCTCTCACCCACTTGCTATTCTTCAAGCTCTTCATACCCTGGGATATAATTTCTTTCCTTTCCATGGCTAATAGGACCTGAAAGATTGACCTAACACAGGACAATAGATTATCTTGACAGAGAGAAAGTAGAGAGGAGTCAGGAGGTTTTCATGTTGAGTGACAAGCAAGATAAATTGGTATAATCCAGTCAATGGAGGGGGGTGTAGCAAAATGGAGCAGCCTAGAAAGAACATTAGTAAATCCTTAAGTAGCACTCACTATATGCCTGGTACTATATATGACTTTGCATATGTTGATATCATTTAATCCTCATCACTCTGTTTCCCTGTTTTTAAGATGAAAGTAAGGCAGAAAGAAGGTAAATGACTTACTTCACTCAGATCACCCAACTATGGAGTAGATAAGCTGGGGTCTGAACCCAGGAAGTCTGGTTACACTGGAATAATCAGTACCCAAGATAGGGAGAGAGAAGCCTCTATTTCAGTTCTTATTTCCGGTTCCCATCAGACCCATCAAGTGTACTTTGTTTCTTATCTTTGAATTTTTGTGTAGCTATATGGTATATGATATAACCTTCTTTAGTTACACTTTTTAAAATATATTTCTATTTCTTTCATCCATAGGAGCCTCAGTGAGACTTGCTGATTTTCACTTTTAAAAAAAGTATTAATGTACCCTGTAATTGAAATGCCTTTTCCACCATTTTTATCTGTTGAAATGGTGCTAATGCTTTATGATCTAGCTCAAGTCCTTCTGCTTAGTTGTGGCTTTTCCCATTCCCACCCTAAATTAGGATTGTTTTCCTTCTCTTTGATCTTAATGCATTTCTTATTTTATTCAAGAATGAGTGACAGTCTACTTTTGGTATTTTAAGTTCTATACCTCTTTTTCCATAATATTAGTTTGAACCGTATGAAATTGTCAACCCTCAAGTATTTTTAACTTGCTAAAATAGAGTTTAATGTGGTTCAATTTAGTTTTTTGGAAGGAAACTGATCGACAGGGAGGTATTTTATGATCTTTGTATCCTGAATATCTGATAGATGCTAAGAATTAAATATTTCTTGGATATATTACAATTTTAGTGATACGGCATAATTTCCCCAAATATTCTCCTGGAGATAATAAAATGTTTAGAGGAATAAAATCATCATTTTTCCTGTTTTCTACTTCTGACATAAGTTCACACTTACAAAAGCACGTTCATAAGGATTTTTAAGTTGTTATTTTTTAAATAATATCCAGGTAAATGGATCAGAATATTACAAATAAACAAGGTCCCAGTTCTCCAAGTTTATGGGATAGCAAGGGGCCACATAAACATGCAGTTCTTCAGAAAGTCAGAAAATGGATCTATATCAGGTGGTTATCATGGGAGATTTCACAAAGAAGCAGAGTTGGAATTCATCAGAACAGGAAAGAATATGGGGTGTTGCAGAGCGAATACAGAATTTATGAAAACTTGGGAGAGCTGCAAATAGAACCATTTGAACAGAATATGTAGGATATAAGGTAAGTTGCGGGGAGGGACAGGAGGAGTCACTTGAACATTTTAAGTAGGGTATTAACATTGCCAAACTGTGCTTTCTAAAGGTACAAAGCCAAAAATAAATAAAAATTAAAAAAAAAATCAGGAATTACAAGAAAATATAGAAACTGCTGAGTCAAATGAAGTGAACTCTGGCTGGATTGCAAAAGATGATTAGAGAACTAGGGAGGCCATGTCGGAGATTAGTGCTGTGATCTGAGCAAGGACAAGGAGGCCTTTGAATAAGGATGTGGCCAATTAAATCAGTAGGAAGGTGGATTCAAATAATATAGGAAAATATAAATGATAGGAATTAGAGATCAGGTCAGAGGCTGGGAGTCATTCCATTTGTGTTACCTGGTAATTATATCTAACTAATTCATATATTTTGAATAAGGCTGGATCATTTCAAGCTCAGCTTAATTGTGAATTATGCTTGCCATGAAGTCCTCTGTGAGCTGAATACTTTATTCAAATATGTATACATAGTCCGGAATAAATTGTTGCTTCTCCAGAGGTACTCTTTTAAATGGAGTTTCATATAAATTAAACATTTCATGATGATGAGTAAAACACAATTTAAAATATGCAATAATATTAATTAAACCAAAGAAAGTTGTAAATTGATGTTGTCATACCTTCATTTATTTTTATGAAACTGTATTATTAATGTTCCTTTTAAAATATTAAATAGCATTTTGTCATTAAAATATGTGTGCCTAGCCTGGTGGTGTCAGTTAAAGAAGATGATTATATCACTATTACGAGGAATAAGCTGAGAATGACAGGAGAGGCTTGTTTGTCAGCTTCACGGGGTGTGTGTGTGTGTGTGTGTGTATCAGCATTATGTGATACTCAGGAAAGGGTGTTTTATAATACATTTATATTTTTTTGGCCTACCATTTAGTTGAAGTTGAATATTTCTTAAAGAGTTAAAAATTCTATTTACAGGTGTTAAAAGATATTTTTAAAAGAGAATCAAAATGTTTATTGCCGTGTTATACAAAAAGTTTTCAGTAATAAAATGTATATTATAAACGGGGAAAGAAAGGGATAATTTTTAAAGAAGGAAATCATCAGTCTCATGTAAAATAAACGTGTCAAGTTCATTGAGAGGATTAGTAATTTCAAAGGAATTTTTTTCTGTGTGTGTGTGTTGTTTTATTTGAGTATAGTTGACGCATAATGTTACATTAGTTTCAGGTGTACAACTTCGTGATGTGACAAGTTTATACATTATGCCATGTTCACCACAAGTGTAGCTGCCATCTGTCCCATTACATTGCTATTACAGTATCATTGACTGTATTCCTTAGGCTCTGCTTTTTATTCCCCTCACTTCATAACTAGAGGCCTGTATCTCCCTTTCCCCCTCACTCATTTTGCCCAATCCCCCATCTCCCTTCTCTCTGGAAACCATCAGTTCTCTGTATTTATAGTTCTGATTCTGCTTTATTTTTATTTTTACTTTTTTTTTTTTTTAAGATTTCATTTATGAGTGGAGTCATATGGCATTTTGTCTTTCTCAGTCTGACTTATTTCACTTAGTATAATACCCTCAAGGTCCATCCATGTTGTCTCAAATGTCATGGTCTCATTCTTTTTATGGCTGTGTAATATTTCATCACACACACACACACACACACACACACACTACATCTTCCTTATCTATTTGTCTGTTGATGGACACTAGCGTTATTTCCATGTCTTGGCTATTGTAAGTAATGCTGCAATAAACATAGGGGTGCATATATCTTTTCAAGTTAGTGCTTTCATTTTCCCTGGGTAAATAGCCAATAGTGGAATTATTAGATCATATGGTATTTTGATTTTTAATTTTTTGAGGAATTTCCATACTGTTTTCCACAATGGGTGCACCAATTTACCTTCCCACCAACAGTGCACAAGAATTCCTTTTTCTCTACATTCTTGGAAACACCTTTTTTTTCTTGTCTTCTTGATTTTAGTCATTCTGACAGGTGTGAGGTGATATCTCATTGTGGTTTTGATTTGCATTTCCCTGATGATTAGTCATGTTGACATCTTTTCATGTATTTGTTGGTGATCTATAGGTCTTCTTTAGAAAAATGTCTGTTCAGTTCCTCTGCCCATTTTTTAATGATTTTTTTTAATGTTGAGTTTTATGTTATTTTAGATATCAACTTTTTTTTTTAAAGATTTTATTTATTTATTTGATAGAGACACAGCGAGAGAGGGAACACAAGCAGGGGGAGTGGGAGAAGGAGAAGCAGGCCTCCCACAGAGCAGCCCGGGACCCTGGAATCATGACCTGAGCTGAAGGCAGACACCTAATGACTGAGCCACCCAGGTGCCCCTAGATATCAACTTCTAATCAGACATCATTTGCAAATATCTTCTCCCATTTAGTAGGTTGTCTTTTTGTCTTCTTGATGGTTTCCTTTGCCTTGCAAAAGCTTTTTATTTTGATGTAGTCCCAGTAGTTTATTTTTGCTTTTGTTTCCCTTGCCTTAGGAGGGAACCACATATCTAGAAAGAAGTTGTTATGGCCAGTGTCAGAGAAATTACTACCTGAGCTCTCTTCTAGGATTGTTATGGTTTCAGGGCTCATGTTTAGGTCTTTAATCCAGTTTGAGTTTATTTTTATGTATTGTGTTAGAAAGTAGTCCAGTTTCATTCTTATACATATAGCTGTCCAGTTTTTCCAGCACCACTTATTGAAAATACTGTCTTTTCCCCATTTTATATTCTTGCCTCCTTTGTCATGGATTAATTGACCATATAATTGTGGGTTTATTTCTGGGGTCTGTATTCTGTTCCATTGATTAATGTGTCTATTTTTGTGCCAATACCATACTATATTGATTACTATAGCTTTGTAGTATATATTGAAATACAAATTGTGAGACCCCAGCTTTGTTCTTTCTCAAGATTTCTTTGGCTACTTGGGGTTTTCTATGGTTCCATACAAATTTCAGCATTATTTGTTCTAGTTTTGTGAAAAATTCTGTTGGTATTTTTATAGGGATTTCATTGAATCTTTAGATTGCTTTGGGTAATAAGGATATTTTGACAATATTAATTCTTCCATTCCATGAACATAGAATATCTTTCAATTTCTTTGTGTCATCTTCAATTTCTTTCATCAACAGTTGTCAGAGTATAGGTCTTTCACTTCTTTGGTTAAGTGTATTTCTAGGTATTCTTTTTGGTAGAATTGTAAGTGATGTTGTTTTTAAATTTATCTTTCTGTAACTTGGTTGTTAGTGTATAGAAATGCTACCAATTTCTGGGCATAAATTTTGTATCTTGCCACTTAACTAAATTTGTTTATTCTAACAGTTTTTGGTGGAGTCTTTAGGATTTTTCTGTGTAGAGTATCATGCCATCTGCAAATAATGACAGTTTAACTTCTTTGACAATATGGTTACCACACATTTCTTTTTTCTTGTCTAATTGCTGTGGCTAGCACTTCCAATACTACATTGAATAAAAATGGCAAGAGTGAGCCTCCTTGTCTTGTTATTGACCTTAGAGGGAAAGGATCAAAGGAATCTCTAGAAACAACCACAAAACAAGTAAAAATGACAATAAATATATGCCTATCAATAATTACTTCAGGGCAAATGGACTAAATGCTCCAATCAAAAGACATAGGATGTCAGAATGCATTAAAATAAAACAAAAACAAAAACAAGACCCATCTATATGCTTTTTACAAGAAACCATTTTAGACCTAAAGACACCTACAGATTGACAGTGAGTGGGTTGAGAAACATTTTTCACACAAATGGATGTCAAAAGAAAGCTGGAGTAGCATACTTATACTGGAAAAATGACTTTAAAACTAAGACTGTAAAAGGAGGCCAAGAAAGGCATTGTAAAAGGGACAGTCCAACAAGAAGATATAACAATTGTAAATATTTATGCACCCAACATGGGAGCACTCAACTATATAAAATAATAATAAACATAAAGAACTAATTGATAATAAAAAAAATAGTAGTAGGGAACTTTAATACCCCACTTACATCAATGGACAGATCATCAAAATAGAAAATCAACAAGGAAGTGATAGCTTTGAATGACACACGGGGCAGATGGATTTAAAAATATATTTAGAACATTCCATCCTAAAACAGCAGAATACACATTCGTTTCAAGTGCACATAGAACATTCTCCAGAATAGATCACACGTTAAGTCACAAATCCAGCCTCAACAAGTACAAAAAGATTGAGATAATACCATGTACCTTTTCTGACCACAACACTATGAAGCTAGAAGTTAACCACAAGAAAAAAAAAATTAGAAAGACCACAAATACATGGAGGTGAACAACATGCTACTAAACAATGAATGGGTAAACCAGGAAATCAAAGAAGAAAAGAAAATACATGGAAACAAATGAAAATGAAAACAAAACAGTCCAAAACCTTTGGGATGCAGCAAACGCAGTCCTAAGAGGGAAATAAATAACCATACAGGACTACCTCAAGAAGCAGGAAAAATTTCAAACAATCTAACTTTATACTTAAAGGAGCTAGAAAAAGAATAATAAACTAAGCCTAAAGCCAGTAGAAGGAAGGAAATAATAAAGATTAGAGAGGAAATAAATGATAAAAAAAAAAAAAGAAGCCCGGTAGAATAGATCAATGAAACCAGGAATTAGTTCTTTGAAAAAATTAATAAAATTGATAAACTTCTAGCCAGACTTATAAAAAAGAAAAGAGAAAGAACCCAAATAAATAAAATCACAAATGAGAGAGGATAAATAACAACCAACACCACAGAAATACAAACAATATAAGAGGATGTTATGAAAAACTATACACCAAAAAATTGGACAACCTGAAAGAAATGGATAAATTCCTAGAAACATATAAACTATCAACACTGAAACAGAAAGAAATAGAAAAACTTGAACAGGCTGATAACCAGCAAAGAAGTTGAATCAATAATCAAAAAACTCCCAACAATCAAAAGTCTAGAACCAGAGAGATTCACAGGCAAATTCTACCAAACATTTAAAGAAGAATTAAGACCCATTCTTCTCTAACTATTTTAAAAATAGAAGGAAGAAAAACTTCCAAATTTATTCTATGAGGTCAGCATTACCCTGATTCCAAAACCAGATAAAGGCTCCACTAAAAAAACAACTACAGGCCAATATCCCTGATGAACATGGATTCAAAAATTCTCCATAAAATAGGAAAACAAATCCAACAATACATTGAAAGAATCATTCACCACAATCAAGTGGGATTTATTCCTGTGTTGCAAGGGTGGTTCAATATTCACAAATTAATGTGATACATTACATTAATAAAAGAAAGGATAAGAACCACATGATCATTCAATAGATACAGAAAAAGCATCTGACAAAGTACAACACCCATCCATGATAAAAATCCTCAACAAAGTAGGTTTAAAGGGAACATACCTCAACATGATAAAGGCCGTAAATGGAAAAACCCCATAGCTAATATCATCCTCAGGGGGTGGAAAGCTGAGAGCTTTTCCTCTATGGTCAGGAACAAGATAGGGATGTTTACTCTCATCACTGTTATTTAACATAGTACTGGAAGTCCTAGCCACAGCAGTCAGATGACAAAAAGAAAAGCCATCTAAATCAGCAAGGAAGAAGTAAGCTTTCACTATTTGCAGATGACCTGATATTCTGTATAATAAATCTAAAAGACTTCAACAAAAAAACTGCTAGAACTGATAAATGAATTCAGTAAAGTAGGAGGATCCAAAATCAATGTACAGAAATCTGTTACATTTCTATACACCAATAATGAAGCAGCAGAAAGAGAAATCAAGAAATCAGTCCCCTTTATAATTGCACCCAAAATAATAAGATACCTAGAAATAAATCTGACCAAAAAGGTGAAAGACCTATGCTCTGAAAACTATAAAATACTGATAAAAGAAATTGAAGATGACACAATGATATGGAAAGACAGTCCATGCTCAAGGACTGGAAGAACAAATACTGCTAAAATGTCTATACTACCCAAAGCAATCTACACATTTAATGCAATCCCTATCAAAATACCACCAGCATTTTTCAGAGCTAGAACAAACAGAGCTAGAACAAACAATCCTAAAATTTGTATGGAACCACAAAAGACCCTGAATAGCCAAAGCAATCTTGAAAAAGAAAAGCAAAGCTGGAGGCATCACAATTCCGGACTTCAAGTTATATTACAAAACTGTAGTGATCAAAACAGTATGGTACTAGAACAAAAATAGACACATAGATCAGTAGAACAGAATAGAAAACCCAGAAATGAACCCACAACTATATGGTCTATTAATCTTTGACAAATCAGGAAAGAATATCCAATGGGAAAAAGACAGTCTCTTCAAAAATGGTGTTGGGAAAACTGGACAGCAACATGCAAAAGAATGAAACTAGACCACTTCCTTACACCAAACACAAAAATAAATTCAAAATGGATGAAAGACCTAAATGTGAGACCTGAAACCATCAAAATCCTAGAGGCGAACACTGGCAGTAACCTCTTTGACATCAGCTATAGCAACTTCTTTCTAGATATGTCTCCAGAGGCAAGGGAAACAAAAGCAAAAATAAGTTATTGGGACTTCATCAAAATAAAAACTTCTGTACAGCAAAGGAAACAATCAACAAAACTAAAAGGCAACCTATGGATTGGGAGAAGATATTTGCCAATGATAAAGGGTTATATCTGTATATATAATCTCTATATAGTATCTGATAAAGGGTTAGTATCCAAAAATATAAAGAACTTCTTAAAATCAACACCTGAAAAATGAATAATCCAATTAAAAAATGGGCAGAAGATATGAATAGACATTTTCCCAGAGAAGACATGTAGATGGCCAAGAGACACAAGAAAAGATGCTCAACATCACCGATAATCAGGGAAATACAAATCAAAATTACAATGAGCACCCCTGTCAGAATGGTTAAAATCAACAACACAAGAAACAACAGGTATTGGCAAAGATGTGGAAAAGGAGGAATCCTCTTACACTGTTGGTGAGAATGCAAACTGGTGCAGCCACTGTGGGAAACAGTATGGAGGTTCCTCAAAAAGTTAAAAATAGAACTACCCTACAGTATAGCAATTGCACTATTAGGTATGTACCCCCAAAATATAAAAATACTAATTCAAAGGGATACATGCACTCTGATGTTTATAGCAGCATTATCTATAGTAGCCAAATTATGGAAACAGCCCAAGTGTTTATCCACTAATGAATGGATAAAGAAGAGGTGACATCTATATATGGGCTGGTGGGCATTGTGGATCCTGGTCTTGCTGAGGTTGCAAGCTTTCTGTGATGATCTGACTTGTCAGTTATGGTGCCACAACCCACTAATTATGACATCAGAACCCGTCCCTGTGGCATCCAGACCTGCTCCTGTCTGGGCTTTTCAGTGGACAGAGAGGGGGGTGGGGGATGTCCTCAGCACTTTTAAATCCTGGCTTCTTTTTCCATGCCCCAGCACGAGTAGGGCTGGCGTGTGCTTGCCGATCCTTGGGCTCACTGAAGTCATCAGCTCACTGAGATGACGGGACCCTCCCGTGATGGTGTCCAGACCCTGCTCCTATCTAAGCTTTTAAGGTGGGGTGGGAATGTTAACTGTGTAGCGTAGATCTCCTGTCCCTCTGACCTGGAGAGCTTTCCCCGCAGTTCCTCCAATGCTTGGCAGGGTTCTAGTGTTCAGTCTTTTATATGCTAATTGCTCTTTTAAACCCTGGCCTTTTTTCTGTGCCCAAGGACAGAGGAATCTTTCCCAGTCCCTCAGTACTATCCCTACACTGCCATTCACAGTGTTGGAGGTGGGGCTTCCCTTTGTTATTGTGTCTATGTCTTGCTGTTCTTGCCATTTTCTCTATCTTTGCTTGTTCAGTAGCTGTTCAGTCAGCCCTCAGTTCTTCTTCAGGAGGAATTTTTCTATAAATAGGTATAATTGGATGTGTCTGTGGAGGAGGTGAGTTCAGGGTCTTCCTGCATTGCCATCTTGAACCAGAACCTCAGTTCAAAGGAATTTAAACAACACACACATTTTAAGCAATCAGGAATGTTGGATGCATATACATGTAGATGCAAAATTGGTCCATATATATAGGGAAATAATCAGTTGCAATTTGCTGGGCACAATTCATTTGCATTACTGTTAGTTTTCTGTAACTTAACAGATAGCTAAACTAAAATATGTAAATATATTTTATATATTTTATATATTATATATAAAATGTATAACATGTAAAATTCTACAAATATGTATTTGTATATATAAAATATGTAAAATATATATAAAATAGCTCAAGGATGATAACAGATACATGTTTCACCCATTTCAAAGTCTCACAGTTTTTCTTGACATTGGAAAATATGATAGGAATAAAAATCTTAGAAATGTGGTCAGAGAGACTTCCTCCTCAAAACAGATACCACAGATCTCAACAAATCTCCTTTTCTTGCTTGGAGGTATGTAGTTCATCTTAAGGCCAAGTCCAGTTTTGAGTAGGAGAATAAACATTTATCAGACTGTTCATTTTGTCAAAAACTGTGTTTGAGAATTTAGTTTGTGCCACTTGCTGAGGGACTGCTTATTCATGCTATAACAATAAAGAAATAATATTGTGCCTGCCCTTATGGAGCTCACATTCCAGAAGGGAATACAGACAAGTAGCCAGAAATCATATTACTCTGATAAGAGCAGGGTGATGAATCAGTGAAGTTTCTTAGAAGAAATAAATTTGGGCAAACCTGAGTGGAAATTATGCTAGTTACTGAGAAAAAGGAAGTAGAGAGCCTTCCAAAAAGAAGGGATATGTGGTAGATAGGCCAGGATATAAGAGAGCACCAAGACTGAGTTGCTTATAGAATTTCCCACACAGCTTACTTAATGCCTCATAAATCATGTTACCAGTTTGGCACACATGTTTTGCAAAGGCTTGAAGGAAGTTTCGTGTCACTTGCCATTCTTCCTTTGAAAAAGTTTTTAAAATTTAACTTCTAAATTGCCATCATTTCTGTAATTTATCTTGAAATGATGAAACGATTTAGGGAGATTAATCCAAATATTTAGAATTTAGGACTAGTTAAATTCAGTTTAGTTTTTCTGTACTGGTCTATCCTTATCACATAGTCTGTTCTCTTCAGTTTTTCCACAAATCCCTTAATCCCTCTACCCCATGACTACTAACTCCTTGTTTGTTTAGATAAAGGGAGTTTTTTCTTCTGGGCAGGGACTATTTTTTGTATCCCTATACAAAAGAGAAGCAGTGTGGATGAGGTCATTTATTCACATAGTTTGCAACCCAATAACAAAATAACCAGTTCAGGTTAATGTTGCCTGAGGAGTAAATGTAGAAGGTAGGAAGCTACATTTTAATAAGAAAAGTAAAACGAAATAATAAAACTCCACTTTTCACAGTAGAGAGCTAAGTACATTCAAGTTCACACGCAATATTTGTTTGAAATCTCTAAGGCTGTTTTTCTATTTATTTTTGGGGGGTTTTCAAGCGATTTGATACATTTGGTTGTATTTATTTGAATGCTAGATTAGAAATCAGATTATAAAACTGAGGTAGATAGTAACCTATCAGCAAATAAGTTAAAACTATAGAGAAGAGTTGGGGGGAACCCCATTCCATTGAAGCATAATGCAGTAATTAATGGCTGCAATAATGTTCTTAATTCAAGAAAAAGATAATTATTTTCAGTATTTTCTATTTACAGAAAATATGTAAGGCATTTTTTAAATTAAATTATTGATTAAAAACATTAGGTAATAAATAATTAAGCTTTAACTATCTTGGACATTACAGTGGTGATACCTCCTGATTCCCAAATGGTGGCCAGTTACATGTGATATAATATGACTCTGGCTACAAATAGTGTAAAACAGGTTTACAGTATTAGCAAAATTGTAGAGTAGAATGCTTGGGCTAAAGGATGAAAGGTCATTAGAAACCAAGGACACATGACAGTGTTCTAAATAAGAGAGCAAATAAGGAAACAAATATGGAGAATCATGGTGATGTCTAGCAACAGTAATTAAGGGGTTTCACCAATGTCTCATGCTGATTTGGAAAAGGGTTTGTTGCTGTGTTTTGAAGAAGATCTGAATAAACAGGCAGCAATTATTACAGAGACTTAGTTCTTCCAGAAGGTGGCCACCACAGCAGATTGCTCCATAAGGGTGCAGGAAATCGCTTTGTGATGAAAAGGTGGTGATGTCTTGAAGAGGACATAAGTAAGTGCTAATCTGGCATTTCAGATGTTCCAATGAGAGCCCCCTCCAAAAAAGAAAAATATGCCCCCATTGTTCTCAAGCTGCTTTCAGCTTGCTTTATTTTTCTTCATAGCTCTCTTAATTTGCTGATAAGGTGAGGATGGCAGAATAATGTCCCTAAAGATGCCCATTTCCTAATCCTCAGAATCTGTGAACATGTTACCTTATATGGCAAAAGGGACTTTGCAGGTGTGATTATGTTAAGAACCTTGAGTTGGGGAGATGATGTTGGATTATTTGAGTAAATCCAATCTAATACTATGAGTCCTTAAAAGCAGAGAGAACTTCTCTTTGCTGTAGTGAGGATATATGCCTATGAAAAGACGATCATAGGAGTTCAGGGGTGCAACATTGTTGGCTTTGAAGATGGAGGAAAGGGGCCATATGAGAAGTTTCTAGAAGCAGGGAAAGACAAGGAAACTGATTCTTAGAACTTCCAGAAAGGAATGCAGCTCTACCAATACCTTGATCTTAGCCCAGTCAGATTAGTGTTGAAATTTTAACCTAAAGAACTATGAGATAATAAATTTGTGTTGCTTTAAGCCACCAGGTTTGTGATAATTTGTTATAGCAGCAATAGGAAACAAATACTTATGGTAGATGTTGTCTCATTGTCTCCCCATTTCCCATGTATACATGTTAGAATGTAAACCTTAAAAGGGCATGGAATATTCATTTTCTTCAGTGCTCTATCCCTAAGATATTTTGAAATATAGCAGGTGTGTGTGTAATAAATACTTATTGAATGAATAGATGATTGCATGTGAGAACTATTTGAATAGAATTTATGAAAATTTGCTCCAATAAATGTGTTAAAATAATCATATCAAATGATACATTTTAATGATAATTGTGATATATTTTTGTCTACACTATTTGAGCTTCAAAAACACTTCCTATATCACATTTTACAAATATGAGAAATAGATATTCACAAGCATTAAGAAATGTACACATATTCTCATTATTTATCAAGACTAACAGCAAACTAACATTTCAAAAGCAACTTAAACATAAGAACCAGATAAGAACCATATAATTTGATATAGTTAAGAAACTGAGAAACATTCACGTGAGGAAGAGAGCTGGCATCCCAGAGATGCTTCACAAAGTGGTAGTAACTTTAGACCCTTCTGTAGTCTTGCCATTACAAATCTAGACAGGAATGCAGTTATTGCATTTGGGAGCAATCAGGATCTTAAGGGACAACCCTCCATTCATTCATTCATTCATTCATTCATTCAATAGTATTGCTGGGTGCTTGCTCTGTGCCAGGTATTGGTCTAGGTACTAGGGATATAGCAAAATACAAGGTAGACAGAAATCCTAGCCCTCGTGAAAACCACATTCTAGTGGGGGAGGTAGAAAATAAACAAAATCATGAAAATATAAAGTCTATTATTTAGTGATTAGACCTGTGGAGAAAAATAATGGCAGGGCAAGTTGGGAGAGGGAAAGAGTGTGTGGTGTTTCTTTTATAAGGAGGATATCAAGGGAAATCTTCAATGAGCAGGTGAAACAGGAACAAGGCTTAAGAGAATTATCATTTGAGAAAGCAAAAGAGTGAGCTATTGAAACCCTGGGGGCAAAGGAAAGTATTCCAGGCAGTGGAAACAGTAAATGCAAAACCTTGAGGCAGGGTGAACCTGATGTATTTGAAGACTTGCAAGACCATTGCCTATTTATAGTACTTATAGTATACTTACAGTATTTTATTTGGATGCAGAATGTGAAATTAAAAAATTCTAGGGTTTTCCACAAGAGTCAGTTCACATGAGCTCTTTTAAGTCTCTGATTATCATAGCTCTTCCTCCTCAATGAGATTCTGGCTTAGAAATCTTGGCTTTGCTGACATGCATAGAGTGGTCAAATACCAACACCAGGAATGCTTCACTGGGGTTAGAAAGGACATATTTTGAATTACTGAATAATTGAATAAAATGACAACTATATAACTTGTGATGGAGGATGTAACTTTCTAGTGACCATATATACCACTTTTGCCTGGGAGAATGGCTCACTAATGGAAAGTTCTTTGGGCATGGCATCAGATCAAGAGCAGATAGCATGTCAAAAGAAATATTTCATCCTGGCCATAGTAAGGACGAATGAGCTTTTTTGCCCCAAGTATGTATCCAATTTATCCATTCATTCTTTTGAATATTTACTGAGCATCTCCTTAGTACCAGGCACTCTTTTCTGGGAAAATATGGCAAAGAAGAGAGCGGATAGGAATTCCTGCCCTCATGGAATTTATACTCCAGTGGGAGAAAAAAAGACACATAATGCAATATTTTCAAAAGTAGGTTTTAGTTTTCAAATTCTTTTATTTCAGGTTTTTTATTGAATTCTTTCTATAGTGTTTCTATGACTTGTAGTGCTGGATAGATAAATATTTTTTCTGCTTGGTTCCTTCTTCTATAGTTGGTATGAAGACAATTGTGTTTTGGCTTGGCCAAATTTTTTACACTCCATTTGTTTGTGTTATGGCTTCAGCTTTGTTGATAGACGTGTTCATGCTTATGTGTTCTTACACTTTCTCAGTTACCCATTTAATGACTGCCTTTTTAGGGTATATTATTTCTAAAGATGTCTGCTGTCATCCACTACATTGAAAATATTTTAAAACTGAAAACAATTTGCAGGCATTGTAAAAATTTCAAAATACGGACTGTATAAGAAAATACTTGGTTCTATAGCTAATATCTCTCCTCAGAAGTTTGGTGACTGTCTTTCTATATCTCTCCTCTGAACACACCTTTTTTCCCTTCCAAAACAAAAATCCTACAATCTATTTTTCCCCCCATTTAAGCCATTATTTGATTTTTTGTGGGAGTATAGGAATATTTTCCATTTATTAAATATATGTTCATGTCTGTATTCACATGTTAACACCTCTTTCTTCTCTCTCTCCCTCTTGTATTATAAAGGTGGAAGAAGGAAAAGATAATCTTTATAACTGGGGTGGTGGAGGGAGGTGACTGGACAATATTATATCATTAGGTGTCCTGTTGGAACCACTTGAGTTAGATTCAAGAGTTAAGTTCACCAATGTGAATTATTTTTCTCAGATTTATCTCACCTTAATTTCTGTGTGGACTTTTCTAGCCAGGTTTAGAGAAATTGGACTTTTGCCTGGGTTACCCTCAGGTTACATATGAGGAAAGTCTTCCTTTTATAAGTATATAAAATGAATGAACTGGAGCACAAAGAAACCTTAGTAAATTGGCTCAAAAAAAGTTATGTAATTTGAACCTACAAAAGGTTATTTTAACTAAATTCTCTCTGTTTTGAATTTTATTTTATTATCTGTAACTTGTTTAAAATAGACTTTTAAAGTTTCTAGTTACTTGTTATAATTAACTTTACATGGAGTCTATGTAGTCACCAAATTGCTTCACTAGATTTCAAAATTGCAAATAGCTGTCCACTATCATGAGCTAAATGAAGCTTATGTAGATTCTCAAATAAAGGTCTTAGAAATGTAAGCAGTAAGAACTATTTGGCCATGGCACAGATGTTCTGATCATTACAGGAATTGTGTCTTTAATTAAATTTGTACTCTAGTGCCAGTTCAAAAACTTTGTTTTTCATACAGAAACCCAATTACACAGCTAAGAGGATGTTCATGCTCCAATGAGTTGAAAGTCAAGAAGAAAAATGTTACAGTATTAATGCAAGCTTTTTATTTAAGCACTGAGGTTTTTTTACTACATTATAAAAATATCTTTAAGGAGTCAAGGATTTATTCTTCTACAATAAAATGCTATTTATACCAAGTGGAAATTGACTTAAAATTTAAAACCAAGTTTTTTTGTTTGTTTTTAGTTTCTATTTAAACCAAGTTTTTAACATATTGATGTTTTGTATTTTTTTATCTATTTATCAATATCTGCTTATGATATGACATGCTATGTTACCATCTTGAATTTGTATTTTATTTTATTTTATTTTATTATTATTATTTTTTAAAGATTTTATTTATTTATTTGACAAAGAGAGATGCAGTGAGAGAGGGAACACAAGCAGGGAGAGTGGGAGAGGGAGAAACAGCCTCCCGCGGAGCAGGGAGCCCGATGCGGGGCTCAATCCCAGGACCCTGGGATCATGACGTGAGCCGAAGGCAGACGCTCAACGACTGAGCCACCCAGGCGCCCCTTGAATTTGTATTTTATTTTATTTTATTTTTAAAGATTTTATTTATTTATTTGAGAGAGAATGAGAGAGAGCACATGAGAGGGAGGAGGGTCAGAGGGAGAAGCAGACTCCCTGCCGAGCAGGGAGCCCGATGCGGGACTCGATCCTGGGACTCCAGGATCATGACCTGAGCGGAAGGCAGTCGCTTAACCAACTGAGCCACCCAGGCGCCCTGAATTTGTATTTTAGTTAACAAATTGTCCTTACTTAATTTGAATCACTTATGCTTCCCTTTCAAATAGCCTAAGGCTTTTAGAGAAGATAAAATAAATAAAAAAGCAAGTAACATTTTTATTTCTTTGATCTAGAATTAATGCTATAAAAAGTAGAGTAGATAGAAAAATTATAATATTCATTTAATGTAATATGAACAAAAAGGCTGAAGATATTGTCCACTGTGCAGTTATCAGGGATGTCCGTCAAACTCACACAGCACAGTTCTGTATACAGTTAATGCCCTAAAACATGAAGAATGAAAACTTGACATTTTAAAATCTTAAGCTCACTGTTTACTAAAGAATGTAGACATCTCAATTGTTTTGCAGGAGTGAATTTTATTAAAATATTATAATTCTGTAATGTTAAAATCTTGAGACTTTTCATTTACATGCTTTCCATGTGAGTAGATTTTCCAGGAAAGTAAAAATAAAAATTAGAGAAAAATGATAGAAATATTTTTGCAAAAAAACAGAATATTTCAGTGTTTTTTTTTAAATGAGAAAAGTCATTATTCAGTTGTGTTGTTAAATCCAGTTTTATTAGATTGATACTTTGCCTTTTTTATTCTTTTGAGTATTTTAGAATGGAATGATGTAGGTTCAAATTACATAACTTTTTTTGAGCCAATTTACTAAGGTTTCTTTGTGCTCCAGTTCATTCATTTTATATACTTATAAAAGGAAGACTTTCCTCATATGTAACCTGAGGGTAACCCAGGCAAAAGTCCAATTTCTCTAAACCTGGCTAGAAAAGTCCACACAGAAATTAAGGTGAGATAAATCTGAGAAAAATAATTCACATTGGTGAACTTAACTCTTGAATCTAACTCAAGTGGTTCCAACAGGACACCTAATGATATAATATTGTCCAGTCACCTCCCTCCACCACCCCAGTTATAATATTTGCTGCCCTGCAACAGACATAAAATTGCTTACTTTTAAAATGTATTCTTTATATTTGAGGATGGAGTAGGGGAATATTAAAATGAAAACAATGTTTATCATTGCCTCAATTCTGTCAAAAGAGGAAATAGGAGTACAAATAAAGGACTTGGTGTTATTACTGACTCAGTCTCTTCAGTACCCTTTTTTATGTGGAAAGTGAGATTTCTAAACTTGGGATTGGGTGTTTTCTCTGGCTGTATTAGGCTAGCCTCCCTGACTGGAGAGATGCACAGTCTAGTGATTGGATGATTCAAAACCCTGTGTGTACTTCCGGTGGGAAGCTGGCATCCTCACCCAGCTCTAACCCTGATTTTCCATTCTCTGCTTATACCACACACATTTTCCCCCTGGATTTTGGAAATTTTATGTTACTGGCACTGTTGCCTTTTCCAGCTTTGAAGCCTTTGTAAAAATCAAGATCAGTTAGCTTGCAGAATTTTAGGAAATGTTATTGACATTCAGATTGTTGCTGATGTCATGAGAATGTCAATTGCAACTCAAACTTACTTCAAAATTGTAATTTTACATAGATTAAATCATACTCACTTTAACAACCTCACATTTAGCTCCCTCCAAATATCGTATCAACCTCAGTGGCTGTAGAATTATTACAGAAGACAAGAGGAACCATCCTGCAAATGTAGCTTTCCTTCTCCACCTCACTACCTTGCCTGTCATTATAGATGTGTGTCCTTGGTGGGTCTCATTTAAATCTTACTTTCTTTTTGACTCATGACAAATTACGACATCAGTGTCGGTCTATTAATTCTGGAAAACTGCAAAGTTGTAGTTCTTTCTAGACAAATGTCTTCCCCAGTTTTCAAGCTGTGATGTCTTTATTCCTTATATCAAATTAGAGAAAGGCATCATATATGTGATGGAGAGAAAGTTTATCCATAAATGTTCCTATCTGTAGATGTTAAAACAGCATATAAGGGAACAAGGACAAATATTTATATATTAGAATAAAAAAAGTTGAAACTATGGCTATTTTTTTTTTTAAAGATTTTATTTATTTATTTGAGACAGAGAGAATGAGAGAGAGAGCACATGAGAGGGGGGAGGGTCAGAGGGAGAAGCAGGCTCCCCGCTGAGCAGGGAGCCCGATGCGGGACTTGATCCTGGGACTCCAGGATCATGACCTGAGCCGAAGGCAGTCGCTTAACCAACTGAGCCACCCAGGCGCCCCGAAACTATGGCTATTTTTTAGGCATTAGCTCCGCTTAGCTCTGGAATTGGTTGGCACTTTCCATATTACACTTCAACGTGTCTAGTTATCCTTTGTTTTAGACATATTCCAGCCTTTTGTCATTGCTGCTACAACTTTTAGAGCTCACTGGCCATCCATATATATAACTGTTGAAAAGATACTTTGGCAAAAATTTCTCCATATTCATCCAAATTCACATTCTTCTTTGTTTCTCACTGGGGACACAGGTAATATTTCCCAATCTCATTTACTGTGAGGTGTGGCCATGTGACTAGCTTCTAGCTAACAGATTACGAGTAGAAGAGATGTATGCATTTCCAACTCAAACCTTTTATGAAACTAATGTGCCTTCTCTTTACTCTCTTTCCCCTGCACTGCCTAAATACAAACAATGGTGGGTCCCTTGAGGATGACAGAACTTTTAAATATCAGGAGCCTAAATCACTAGGTAAAAAGAATGTTGACCAGGAACCCCTTTTTGAATTGTTAATGTGAGCAGAAATTAAGCTTCCATCATGACTGAGTCACTATATATTTTGGAGTTGGTTTCCTCTAATAGATACCAACATTTTATTAATTGTACATTTTTTTTTTTTCTGAATTGGTTTAAAGGCTAAAGAAATAAACTCCTAGTGCCTGGTAGTTCCTAAGCAAATATTTTCTAATTTGCTAAAAGTCTCAGCTCTCCCCAGACTCTACTTTCTAATCTAATCCTGAGTCCAAGACTATAACCATCTCTGAAGGCCCATTCTTGAGTTGGCCCATCTGTCCCTACAGTCTCCTAAATATTCTGCGCACAGATAACTTTCTTCTGCTCTGAGTGATTTATCTTTGCTAATTATATTCAATAACCAATTCTAGGGATGATTCTCATTTGGGCTGAGTGAGCATGTTTTGCTAAGAGCCCTCATGGAGTGATCTAGGACAAGGTTTCTGTAGGCATCATGTGGTCTCAATGATGTTTGTTCACTTTAAATAAAATGTTCAAGATTGTGTCAGATAGCTTCATACTACTTTAAATCTAGGACTCCCACTTCCTATCCAAGTGGTGCTAATTCTTGGATCATCTATAGAGTGGACACAATTGACATACCTGAGATCAGTTAATGACAGTCTTCTCAGTTACTTGGCATCGTGTTGCAAGAAGAGTAGAAATTGTAACAGAAGACTAGACTGAATTTAAGCAACTTGGGTTCAATAAGGGCTCCCTACCTACCAGGTAAGTATATTATTGAGATTTTATTATCTCTACTAAAATTAGGAATAAAAATACTTCTTAGCGCAAGTTAAGAACTTAACTTGGGTTGCTGCAAGGACTAAATAAAATCATGACCCTGGAATCCCTTCATAAATGTTATACAATAAGTTATTCATATAGTAAGCATAGGTATAATGTTTCTAGAGTGCCTCAGTGTCATTATAGTATATACTGTTTGAAACACTTAGTGATATATAATAAATTCACAAAATGTAGGTGGGTGCTCACTCTCTCCTATTACACATTGTGGTCTTGTTCTCTCTTTATATAACCAAATAATTGTTCTGGCTTTCCTTTTTCACATATATTCTAAATAAACAAAAACATAAAATGAAGGACATTGAGTAGATGAGGAACACTGCAGTGAATCCTGAGAGCCCAGTGAATTTCAGTTGTAGAAAAGCAATCCCCGAAGTCTTCTGGCCTCAGACATCTGCCTGCCTGTTTCATAGCCTCTTGGTGTACAGAATGTTGTTTTGGAGGGATAACTTTGTAGTTACACAGCAAGGCCTCTTGTCTTGGGATATGAGCTAAGACATTTTAGGAGATGACTACCACAACCAAGAAAATAGGCAGATGCTATTAACTAAATCCAGCAGGAGCCATGAATAAATTACATACCATGAAAACTTCTTGTTAACTGAATTTTCCAAAGATCTTGCTTCACTTTATGCTCCATTTCTTTTAGCTGCTTCTTTTTCTTTTACTTTTTCTCTCGTGTTAGTGGTACTGAGGGATTTTGCCTTTAATGCATTTTATTTATTTATTTTTAAAGATAACACATGGTCTCTTCAGATGAGGCAAAAATGAGATATTCTATTTTCCACAAATAAGAATTGAATCCTTACATCATTCTGCATTGTAAAATATCACTGAAGTTTAACATTGTTTATCAACTGTCTAATCTCTGCCTGTAGTATGGTTCCTGATACATAAAAAGCATTTAATATGTAATTTTCAATGAATGAATGATATAATATACAGTATTAGTTGAGAATTACTGCTTGCATTTCTTCTACACATACCCAAAAAAAGATAAAGATAATTGTTATATCTTCTAAAATTTTCCTCAGATAAAAAGATATGTGCTTCAGATGCATAGATACTTTTATAAAGATTTCCGTTGAAAAATATGTCCATTCCCCGGGGAGAGAGTAGATTTTCACAGAGCAGCTTTAGTGGGTGTGGGAATAATGTACACCTCTAATAATTAAAAATTGACCTGCTTACTTGAGGCCGATATATATTTGCTTAAATAAATTTTAGAGCACCTGGGTGGCTCAGTTGGTTAAGCGACTGCCTTCGGCTCAGGTCATGATCCTGGAGTCCCGGGATCGAGTCCCGCATCGGGCTCCCTGCTCGGCAGGGAGTCTGCTTCTCCCTCTGACCCTCCTCCCTCTCATGCTCTCTGTCTCAAATAAATAAATAAAATCTTAAAAAAAATAAATAAATAAATAAAGTATTTAAGGCGCCTGGGTGGCTCAGATGGTTAAGCATCTGCCTTCGGCTCAGGTCATGATCCCAGGGTCCTGGGATCGAGTCCCGCATCGGGCTCTCTGCTCCTTGGGAGCCTGCTTCTCCCTCTGCCTCTCATGAATAAATAAATAAAATCTTAAAAAAAAAATAAAATAAATTTTAAATAAAATGCAGGAGATCCATTGAGAAAAACACAAGGTAGCTATTTTGGCTGTCTGACAGTCCCCCATCTGCAGACTATACTTCAAAACAAAACAAAACAAAAAAACCACAAACCAAAACAATGGGAGATCTTTGGTATTTCTTCATATAAATGTATTAATCCTATCATGGGGGATTCACCCTCATGCCCTTACCTAAGCCTAATTATGGCCAAAAGGCCCTCTTTGCTAATATCCCCACAGTGGGGATTAGGGCTTCCACATGTGCATTGAAGGGGAGACACAAACATTTAGTCCATAGCATATCACTGTGGTACCTGTGCTATCACTTTACTGAAGGAGAAATGGCCATATCATGGTTAATATTAAGTACCTGATATAACAAAGCAAGTTTCAGAAGTGTTCTAAGGGTTGCTCATTGAGAAACTTGATCAGGAGTATCTTGCAGTTCACAATTAAGAACCAAGGACGGTATAAACACATCTCAAATTTTACAACATGAAGTCAACACAAAATAATATTAGTGTACTTATCAGTGATGGAACTTAAGTGGAAAAATTAATACCATTGCTTCACTTTTACTGTATTTAATTACTAATTTATTGCTAATGATAATGTTTTCCATTTAAGGTATTTAATAACTCCTTTTGAAAGCTAAACTTATTCTAGAAAAGGAAATCATATACATTAAATAAGTTCTTAGATATGACAAAATCCTCAAGTTGCTACATTAGAAAATAAAGTATAGGAAAACTGGATTATCATAAATTTTAAGTGTCTCTTCTATAAACACCCCTCCTAATTCCTTTTGTGACCTTTTGCAACACTCAGTAATTTTATGGATAATAGCTATTATTTCGTCAAGATTTTATTTGTTGCACTTTGAAATAATTTCATCTTGCAGTTTACCATCATGGTTACCACTACTTGCCTGTTACGTACACTAAACCATGTTACCTACTACTGGGATTATAGCAAAATGTATGCAATTAATTCTACAACCTGGTTGGGTTGGTAAACATATCTGCATGAAAGGCTAATTACCATGATATGCCCTTTACTCAGTTGCAGAATACTAGGAAGATAAAAATCTGAGTGTCCACGTGCCATACGTACATTAAATTGTCTTAGCAATTGTCTAAAAGTTAGGGGATAATGATAATAGATTATCATAATAAGTTGTTCCATTGTTCTTGGTGATACTCTACATACTTAAATATTTTATATCCTGGGATAAATATTGCTGAATATTTTTTCTTATGTCTTATTTCCAAGCAGCTATATTAAAAAACAAAAACAAAAACAAAAAAACCCTTAATGGGGTATTAAGAAAAATACCATAGCCTGTTAATGAACTGCTGCTATATACCCACTACCCAACAATATAATGATAAATAGTTCTGCCTCGGTGTTGACCAAACATCACATTTCACTTGCCACAAGCGGAAGTCAGAAACCAAAGAGATGAGATATCTTCCTGTTAAAGAGTAAAAGAAAATTGTCGTCGTTTAAAATATGAGCTACTAAAGTAAATGGGTTATGATTGCCCTAGGAATACACATACCCCACTTAATCTATCACTTTTCCAAGTGGAAATTCCAAAGGAATTTGACAAGGGATATCACAATTCCAAAGGAATTGAAATGAGAAAATAAGAGCAGCCTGATGCAAAGAAAATAAAATGGCTCATTTTTGTCACTTGAAGCCCATTTCAGAGCAGTCTGCTCTTTGCTGGTGGGTTCTGTTTCTACTTTGATAGTTTGTTTTGCCTTGTATGGAAGGACACAAAATTTGGATGTCCCACCATGATCCTCCTAGCACCTTGCCTTAGGTACATTTCCTTTGAGAGTTCCTCAAAGGGAGGTCAGATGACTTATCTGGCTTTGCTTCTCTGGGAACACTCCTTGCAGGGCAGGACCAGCACAGTAAACTTGGACTTTCTTGGGCATCATTGTTCTTCACAGGAGAGGTGGTACAAATGGTTCCATCCTACAAGAGTCTGCAGAGCAGCCATTCCTGCCTCAGAGATGCATCTCTGTAAAAGGAAGAGGAATCTGAACTTTTCCTTTTTGAAAACTCATCAGTTCATTTTCTACTGGGCTGTACAATCTTGTGGGTGACTAATAGTGCAGATATGATCAGTTTAGTCCTTGGAATAGTGTCCTATATGCTTAGCAATGAAATCTGACAATAATTATGAAATATTAAGGCCTTCTGAGGGCCTGAAAGTTTATTGCTAAAAATAACAATTTGTAGTTTGACCAGTAAATGTTTGGTCAGTGTCTTACATTGAATATTGATCATTAGACATACCAGCCTCTTCTCTCTATATTTTCATTCTTTATAACACAGACACACTATGAATGGATGTGCATACAGACACTCAGGGGAGACAGAGTTTTCATCCTCCGACACGCACCTAAGCCTCCTGTCCATATACAGAGATGCATGTCACACTCGCGGTGAGTCTTCCATTCCTGAGTACAGCCTTGCCATTTCCTCTCCTCACTCATACCCAGCCCCGACCCTCCACTTGTCCCATGCCCCTGCCTCTCCAGTTTGTGTGCTTAAGAACATTAAAGTCAGTGATGTACCCACAGGCATCTCTGCTTCAGCATTAACTGGGTTGGCTTTCCGATTTCTGGTTCAGTATTTTTGAGGCAATCCATATCATTATTTGACAACTCTGATTTATGAGCAAGGGTTATTCCCCAGTCCCTCTTCATACCCAGACATCCCTCAGCTTAACCAGGTTGTATATTTTCTTTAAAGGAGAAGGGTATATCAGTTTGGTCAGTTTAAGTTCATAACAGTTGACTGGGCCACGTTGGTGTGGATACTGTGCTTGAGTGGGAGATCTCACCATCTGATTGCTCACTTTTACTTGATGTGATTGAGGAGGCACAGAAATTTAGAATGGGCCTTTTTTCCTCATTCCTCCATGCATGTACCTAATGTGTACAGAGCCTGATGTGTAATGATGATGTGTTGGTGGTGGTAATGATTATCGTCGTCATGATAACTAATATTTATTTGGTGCTTACTATTTATGTTCCATTGTATAAAGCATTTTACGTTAACATACTCATTACAGCTCTAGGTAAAGTGGATAGGATTATTCCATTCCACAGAAATGTACAGAGAAAAATGTACAGAGAAGTTAACTATTTTGTCCAAGAAATTGGCATTGCTGAGATTGAAACTAGCCATCTTGCTGCTTCTTTATTCTTGACTTCTTTTCTCCATGTCAACTGTTAGGAATATGGCAAGATCTCAAGATTCAGGTTTGTGAAAGGAAGGAATGTGAAACTTAATGGAGAGAGTAGAAGTTTGTTTAGACCCCAAAACTAAAATGTGTTTAGATTCAACATTTAACAGAGTTCTGCAATATGGGTATTGAGTAGTATTAAATTCTAATTTTATTGCTATACCTAAGGATGGTGCTTTCAGAAAGTTTATGGGTAGAATTTGGGAGTGCAGTGGTTTAATTGGCAAGAACAATAAGTGGCTGTTTATACCTTTAATGTCAATGATCTCCACCCAAAACCCACCATTATTTCTAACTTACATAATTTTAATTGCAACTTTTTAGTTAGCACGTGACTAATTTAATTGACCTTTTTACAATTTCCATTAATTAAAGGTACAGATTTAAAATTTAAAATTTATTTTATTTTCACAGCCTTCAAATATTTGAAAAATCAGTGTGTGAAGTGACCAGAGTAGGGTGACTATTTGATTTATACTTTCTTGGTCCATTGACCCTACAATAAGAGAACAGAAAAGTCATTATGTTAAGGTCTATGTCCCATTCAGCCTAGACTAAAATATGCTAATTTCAGGTAAGATAATGAGAATGATGCAAGAAAATTATTTGCACAGAGGAACTTTTGATAAGATAATTCTACCTTAAAATAATTAGGTAAGCTTGGACTTATAACACGCTTAGAGGTCAGAATTGAATCTGCTCACATTATGGTGTTTATTTATCAGAACTGTTCCTTGTCCAGCCACTAGGTCTCATTTATATAATCTGGAGAACAGGGAGAGGGGTTGGGAAGGTAAAAGAAAAAAAGGAAAAATCAACCAAGGTAACCAGAAACTGATGGAGATAATTTGCCTAAGAAGTCCTCAAGATATAGAAATTCAAATCCATATTTCCTTAATGTTCTTTTTTTCCCCTTCATGTTCTTAAAGGAAATATGCATTCTTTTTTTTTTTTTTTTCTTTTTACTGAACACACAACCTGAGTTTGAAAACCTAATGTTGGATAGGGTTATACATTACTTTGTTGTTGCCAATCTCCAGAGGATGTAGCTACAGAGCTGCCCAGCAGAAGCAGCACTTAGGGGGGAAAAAATAGCTCAACTTAGGAAGAGATGAAATGTCTTCATGTAGCTTTGGAGACAGTGGGGCCTCAGCAGCTGACAGTATTAAAAAGGGCGAGAGTAGAAGAAATAATTCTTGGATACCTTGTGGTTGCTAATTGACATGGTCATGATATCCAGAAAATACACCACAGGATGACTGGAGTGATTTTGGCAGGAAATGACTTGCTTAAAACTGGAAATTCTGTAATAACAGGTGGACAGTAAAGGAGCAGAGCCAGAAAATATTTTTTTTTCTAAATTTGACCCTTTTGTCAAACCTGGTCTTTCTCAGCCATGTAACAAATTAGATGTATGTGTCTGGGAATCATTTCTAAACACCCACTGAATTATATGAGTCTCCATTTACTAGTTAGTAAATGAAAGAAATATTAATAGGTATTACATGTTTAATTAGGGAATTATTTATGAGCATAGTATGTGTTCAGTACTGTGTTACATGCCTGGAACAACTGGAAAGATCCAATGCATTTAGGGGGAAAATTAGCATGCAAACGAGAGTTTTACATAATGGGCAGAAATTCATTATGTAGAAAAACAAATATTTAGGACATATTTTCCCAGAGAAGGAAAAAAACAATACAAATGGTTTGGGATGCATTCTAAAAGGTGGCATTAGAAATAGTGACATAGCAAATTTTAAACCCTAGAATGTAAGTTCTACAAAGGCATTTTTTTTTTTTTTTTGCTTTTCTGTATGTTGAGAACCCAGAACATAACAGATACTGAATAATTGTTGAATGAATGAATGCTGAATTGTTGAAACACTTTAAAACTATTATATTCCTTTTTGTGATGACACTTGAAATGATCTAATTAGAAGTTTTTCTCTTTGGACTTCAACTTGGCAGTAAATATGGCTAAGGTTGACCAACTTCTGTCTCATATCAATTTAAACTTTCATGGGTTTTTACTCAAATGCAGTCCTTAATGAGCAGCTGTCCAGGGCAATAATAATGATGATAATACATTGCCCTTACACCATCTCCCTTATCCATGGAAACCTAAGTGCCCTCCCAACAGTAATTATCATAGCTCTTATGGGAGGTAGGAAAGTATAATTAACATCATTTGCAGATACAAGTAGAAATAGAGATATTAAGCAACCAACTTCAAGAAATGTAGTAAGCTTTTTATTATTTTAAAAATGTCAGTCTTCGGATCTTTCTTATTGAAGTATAATTAGCATATATTAGTTTTAAGTGTACAGCATAATGATTTGGTATTTGTATATAGTGTGAGATGATCACTACAATAAGTCTAGTTAACATCTATTACCATACATAGTTACAGATTTTTTTTCTTGTGATGTGATGAGAAATTTTAGGATTTACTGTCTTAGCAACTTTCAGATATGCAATACAGTACTAATAATAGTCTCTGTGCTGTATATTACATCCCATGACATTTATTTTATAATTGGACGTTTGTATCTTTTGACTCCCTTCACCCATTTTGCCCACTCTCCACCCCACCTCTGGCAACCACCAATCTGTTCTCTGTATCTCTGAGCTTATTTTTTTGTTTTGTGTTTTTTTGTTTGTTTGTTTTAGATTCCACATATAAGTGAGATCATATGATACTTATATTTTTCTGTCTTATTTCACTTAATACCCTCAAAGTCCATCCATGTTGTCACAAATGGTAAAATTTCATTCTTTTTGATGACTGAATACTATTTCTTTGTGTGTGTCACATTTTTTTAATCCACTTATTGTCAATGGATGTTTACACTGTTTTTATATATTCATGATTATAAATAAAGCTGCAATGAACATGGGGATGCATATATATTTTCAAGTTAGTGTTTTCATTTTCTTTGGATAAATACCCATAATTAGAATTTCTGATTCATCTATTCAATTTTTAATTTTTGAGGAAATTCTATGCGGTTTTCTATAGCACCTAGACCAATTGACATTCCCACCAACATTGCACAAGGGTTTCTTTTTCTCCACATCCTAACCAACACTTATTATTTTTTCTGTTTTTGATAATAGCCATTCTAACAGGTATGAGGTGATAACCTTTTTGTGGTTTTGTTTTGCATTTCCAATGATTAGTGATGCTGAGCATCTTTTCATGTGCCTATTTGCCATATAGATCTTTGGAAAAATGTCTATTCAGTTTTTCTGCCCATTTTTTAGTCACTTTATTTTTGCTATTGAGTTGTATGAGGTTTTTTTTTTAATGTATTTTGGATATTTGCCCCTTATCAGATGTATGATCTGTAATGATTTCATTCCTTTGGTTGCCTTTTCATTCTGTTGATGATTTCCTGTACTGTGCAGAGACTTTTTGGTTTGATGTAGTCCCACTTGTTTGTTTTTGCTTTTGTTGTCTTTGCTTTTGATGTCAAATCCAAAAATTTATTGCCAAAATCTACGTCAAGGAGCTTACTGACTATGTTTTCTTCTATGAGGTTTATGGTTTCACATCTTATTTTCTTTTTTTTTTCTCATTAAACTTTTGTTTTAATGGGTCTCAAAATTCTGTGACAGATTTTTGGTCAAGTTGTTTCCATTAAAAAGTACTGATTTTAAAAACTAATAACTTAAGGGGCACCTGGGTGGCTCAGTCGTTAAGCATCTGCCTTTGGCTCAGGTCATGATCCCAGGGTCCTGGGATCGAGCCCTGCGTCGGGCTTCCTGCTCGGTGGGAAGCCTGCTTCTCCCTCTCCCACTCCCCCTGCTTGTGTTCCCTCTCTCTCTGTCAAAATAAATAAATAAATCTTAAAAAAAAAACAAAAAACACTAATAACTTAAAACTGCCACACACACACACAAAAACAAATGGTCCACAAAACATTTCACTTTCCTTCTGAAGGTTTTACGATGCATTGTTATCATTAACCAGTCTTTTTTTTTTTTTACATGTGACCAGCTGTTTTTTTTTAATTTATTTTTTTATTCTTATGTTAATCCCCATACATTACATCATTAGTTTTAGATGAAGTGTTCCATGATTCATTGTTTGTGCATAACACCCAGTGCTCCATGCAGAATGTGCCCTCCTCAATACCCACCAACAGGCTAACCCATCCTCCCACCCCCCTCCCCTCTAGAACCCTGTTTATTTTTCAGAGTCCATCGTCTCTCGTGGTTCATCTACCCCTCCGATTTCCCCCGCTTCATTCTTCCCCTCCCGCTACCTTCTTCTTCTTTTTTTTTTCTTAACATATATTGCATTGTTTCAGAGGTACAGATCTGAGATTCAACAGTCTTGCACAATTCACAGCGCTTACCAGAGCACATACCCTCCCCAGTGTCTATCACCCAGTCACCCCATCCCTCCCACCCCACCCCCCACTCCAGCAACCCTCAGTTTGTTTCCTGCAATTAACCAGTCTTTTACTATTAAACTTAAATGGCCAATTGACACAAACAGTTCTGAGACCGTTCTTCCACCACTGATTAAGACTGGGGTGGCTGGTACTGGGGATAATATTCATTTAGCCTTCTGAGCTTTCTGGGCAGACTTGGTGACCTTGCCACCTCCAGCTGCCTTCTTGCCCATTGCTTTGATGACACCCACAGCAACTGTCTGTCTCATATCAGGAGCAGCAAAATAGCCCAGAGGAGGATAGTCAGAGAAGCTCTCAACACACATAGGCTTGCCAGGAACCATATCAACAATGGCAGCATCACCAGATTTCAAGAACTTGGGACCATCTTCCAGCTTTTTTCCAGAACGACGATCTATCTTCTCCTTCAGCTCAGCAAACTTGCAAGCAATGTGAGCTGTGTGACAATCCAGCACAAGTGCATATCCAGCACTGATTTGGCCTGGATGGTTCAGGATAATCACCTGAGCCGTGAAGCCAGCTGCTTCCATTGGTGGGTCATTTTTGCTGTCACCAGCCACATTGCCATGATGAGCATCTTTGACAGATACATTCTTGACATTGAAGCCCACATTGTCCCCAGGAAGAGCCTCACTCAAAGCTTCATGGTGCATTTCAACAGACTTTACTTCACTTGTAACATTGACTGGAGCAAAGGTGACCACCATGCCATGTTTAAGAACACCAGTCTCCACTCGGCCCACAGGGACAGTACCAATACCACCAATTTTGTAGATATCCTGGAGAGGCAGACGCAAGGGCTTGTCAGTTGGACGAGCTGGTGGCAGAATGCAATCCAGAGCTTCAAGCAGTGTGGTTCCACTGGCATTGCCATCTTTATGGGTGACTTTCCACCCGTTGAGCCAAGGCATGTTAGCACTTGGCTCCAGCATGTTGTCACCATTCCAACTAGAAATTGGCACAAAGCTACTGTGTTGGTGTTGTAGCCAATTTTCTTAATGTAGGTGCTGACTTCCGTAATGATTTCCTCATATCTCTTCTGGCTGTAGGGTGGCTCAGTGGAATCCATTTTGTTAACACCAACAATTAGTTGTTTTACACCCAGTGTGTAAGCCAGAAGGGCATGCTTATAGGTCTTCCCATTCTTGGAGATACCTGGTTCAAATTCACCAACACCAGCAGCAACAATCAGGACAGCACAGTCAGCCTGAGATGTGCCTGCAATCATGTTTTTGATAAAGTCTCTGTGTCCTGGGCATCAGTGATGGTCACGTAATACTTGCTGGTCTCAAATTTCTACAGGGAGTTATCAGTGGTGATACCATGTTCACATTCAGCTTTCAGTTTATCTAAGACCCAGCGTACTTGAAGGAGCCCTTTCCCATCTCAGCAGCCTCCTTCTCAATTTTTTTGATAGTTCTTTTGTCCATCCCACCGCATTTGTAGATCAGATGACCAGTAGTGGTAGACTTGCCTGAATCTACATGTCCAATGATGACGATGTTGATGTGAGTCTTTTCCTTTCCCATTTTGGTTTAGGTTGAGTGGTGGTTTTTGTGACACCTGTGTTCTGGTGGGGACCCTGTTGCAAAAAAGCTCATGTCTTATTTTCAAGTCTTCAATCCATTTTGAGTTAATTTTTGTGGATGGTGCAAGATAGTGGTCCAGTTTCACTCTTTTGCATGTGGCAGTCTAGTTTTCCCAGCACCATATATTGAAGAGACTGTCCTTTCTCCATCATATATTCTTGGCCCCTTTTGTCATAAATAATTGACCGTATATGTGTAGGCTTATTTTTAGGCTGTCTATTCTGTTCTATTGATCTATGTGTCTGTTTTTGTGCTGATACCATACTGTTTTGATTACTATTGAATTTGATTACTATTTGAAATCAGGAAGTATGATGCCTCCAGCTGTGTTCCTCTTCCTCAAGATTGCACTGGCTATTCAGGGTCCTTCATGGTTCCAAACAAATTTTAGAATTGTTTGTTGTATTTCTATGAAAAATGCCATTGGGATTTTTGATAGGGATTGCATTGAATCTGTAGATTGCCTTGGGTAGTATGAACATTTTAACAGTATTCTTCCAGTCCATAAGCATGGGTTATCATTCGATTTATTTGTGTCATCTTGATTTTTTTTGATCAGTGTCATAGTTTTCAGTGTATCAAATTTTTTACTTCTTTGGTTAAATTTATTCCTAGATATTTTATTCTTTTGATGCAACTATAAGTGAGATTTTTTTTAAGTTTATCTTCTTGATAATTTGTCGTTAGTGTTTAAAAATGCAACAGATTTCTGTATATTGCTTTTGTATTCTGCAGCTTTACTGAATTCATGTATTCTAACAGTTTCTTTGGTGGAGTCTTTATTATTATTTTTATATATACTATCTCATCATCTGCAAATAGAGACAGATCTAATTTTTCCTTTCCCATTTGGATATTTGTTTCTTTTTCTTGCCTAATTGCTCTGGCTGGGATTTGCAGTACTATGTTGAATAAAAATGGTGAGTATGGGTGTCCTTGTCTTGTTCCTGAATTTGAGAAAAAGCTTTCAGCTTTGTGATATTGAGTATGATGTTAGCTGTGAACTTGTCTTTATTATGTTGAAATATATTCCCTCTATGCACACTTTGTTGAGAGTTTTTTTTATCATGAACAGATGTTGAATTTTGTCTGGTACTTTTTTTTTATTTCTTAAGATGATCATGCAATTTTTATTTTTCATTTTGTTAATGTGGTATATCATGTTGGTTTGATTTATGCATGTTAAACCATCCTTGCATGCCAGGAAAAAATCCCACTTGATCATGGTGTATGATCCACTTAATGTATCATTGAATTAGATATGTGAATATTTTGTTGAAGATTTTTGCATCTATGTTCATCAAGGATATTGGCCCATAATTTTCTTTTCTTGTAGTGTCCTTGCCTGGTTTTGTTATCAAGGTAATGCTAGCCTTATAAAATAAGTTTGGAAGTGTTTCCTTCTTTTCTATTTGCTTGGAAGAGTTTAAGAAGGAAGTGTAGTGTTAATTTGTCTTTGAATGTTTGGTAGAATTTACCAGTGGAGCCTTTTGGTTCTGGGCTTTTTTTTGTTGGGAAGTTTTTCATTAAGATCCAATCTCCTTACTGGTAATTGATCTGTTAGATTTTCTATTCCTTCATGTTTGGTCTTAAAGGGTTTTATATTTCTAGAAATTTATTTCTCCTAGATTGCTCAATTTGTTGGCATATAATTGTTCATAGTAGTCTCTTATAATCCTTCATGTTTCTGTGGTATCAGTTGTAAGTCTCCTCTTTCAGATTTTGAATTTTCTCTTTTTCTTTTTGGTAAGTCTAACTAAAAGTTTGTTAATTTTGTATATCTTTTCGAAGTATGAGCTCTTGGTTTCATTATCTTTTCTATTATCTTTTTAGTCCCTATTTCATTCATTTCTGTTCTGATCTTTATTTCCTTCTACTAACTTTGGGCGTTGGTCTTCTTTTTGTATTTTCTTGAGGTGTAAGTTAGGTTGTTTGAGATTTTTCTTGTTTCCCGAGAGTAGGCATTTGTCACTATGAACTTCCCTCTTAGAACTGCTTTTGTTGCATTCCATAAATTTTAGTATACTGTATTTTCATTTGTGTCAGGTACCTTTTCTCTTTTGATTTCTTTATTGACTGATTGGTTGTTCAGTTATATGATGTTTAATCTCCACATATTCTTGAATTTTCCACTTTTCTTTTTGTTATTGATTTCTAGTTTCATATCATTATTGTTGGAAAGATGTTGATATGATTTAAATCTTCTTAAATTTGTTAACAGTTGTTTTGTAGCCTAACATATGATCTATCCTGGAGAGTATTCCATGTGCACGTGAAAAGAATGTGTATTCATTGCTTTTGGATAGAATGTTCTGTATGCATCTTTTAAGTCAATGTGGCCTAATATGTCATTTAAGGCCAATGTTTCCTTAATGATTTTCTGTCTCTATGATCTATCCATTGATGTAAGGGGGTATTATAGTCCCCTACTTTTATTGTTTTGCTATCTATTTCTTCGTTTAGTTTTGTTAATATTTGCTTTACATATTTAGGTGACCCAAAGATTTTATTATTAAGCCTTGAAATCAGTGAATGACCAGTATCTGGTAACTGTTTAAATCATTAGTTTGGATGGTATTAAGATGATGGAAAGGAAGATAAATTTTGAGCTTTATGAATTAATGTACTTCTTGAGACCTGATTTGAATTCTTGTACTAATTGATGGGTGCTAATAGGTTAAGAAAAGTATACATCTCTTGGGAAGCTTCTATATACGTTTATTTGGTTCATATAAATTTAGGAATGCAGTAGTTATTCAGTTATCAAGTTGAAATAATTGCTATCACATGTTTGAGTCCCTGTTATTAAAGCTCTTCTGCTTTTTCCTCTTTGCTTATGAAAATGGCCCCACCCTAGACACTAAGATCAATCTTGACCTGTCAAGGGGATCTAAAGAACAATTACACTAAGATCAATCTTGACCTGTCAAGGGGATCTAAAGAACAATTAAGTTACATTGATTCACCATTAGGGTAAGCTTACTTTTGATTTTGACTTGATCTAGTTTTTCTTTTTCTTTTTTTAATTGTATTTATTTATTTGGGAGAGAGAGAGCATGCACACATGAGCAGGGAGAGGGGCAAAGGGAGAGGGAAAGAAGAATCCCAAGCAGACTCCTGCTGAGCAAGAACCTGAGGCAGGTCTCAATTCCACGACCCTGAGCCAAAACCAAGAGTGAAACACTCAACCATCTGAGCCACCCAGGAGGCACCACTTTATCCTGTTTTTCAATTATAGTGGTGAAAATGCTTCATTGATGTGTGTGTGTGTGTGTGTGTGTGTATCAGGATATTTCTGATACAAGTGACAGAAAACCAAATCCAAATGGATATAAGCAAAGAAGTTTATTGGCTCTTCCAAGTAAAAACTTTAGGGGTAGAATTGGCTTCAAGTATGGTCTCATTGATATCGAACATAATCAAGATCCAGTTTTTCTTCGTCTCATGCTCACCTCTCATCAGTACCTTGGTTTTACTCTTGGGCTAGATGTGGTGGCAAGACACAGCTTCAGTTATAATCTTTGAGGTTCAAGTTCAGTGGTGGAGAGTATTGCCAGAATCCTCAAAGCCTCAGAAGCATTTCCATTTTACCATATTGGCTCTGATTTTATGACCTGTTAATCCTACCACATTTTTTTTTGGCAAGGCATGCTATCTAATGCATTAGGTTGGAAAAATTAGGTCCCACTCTTGAATGCGGGGTTGGAATAAATTCTCACTGAAACCATAATACTTGTAACACTATAATGTTTACCTCACTCCTAGCCTTTAGGGAATTGCTCCTTCACCCAGTGTAGCGATATGATTGGTAGAGCTACCAATCACGGTACTGCACAGTAGTAATACCTCCAACACGCCACCCTCAGGGTTGGATATGTGACATGGATTGTTAATCATCACTTCCCATCTAATATTATTGGTCCAACGAATGACCAATGCCAAGTAAATCAGTGTCTGTCTCTGGGATAGATACATATAATGAAAGGAGAAATTTGTCTTAGATAAGCTACAAATGCTCAGGGGCAAGCTGAGGGTTTGAGAAACATCTGCTGGCTTTAGGCACTGAGATTACCAGAACATCCCTGGTTTCTGCAGCCTTTCCATTGATTTTGTTCTTGTTTTTTTTTTTTTTCCTAGTATCCCTCAAAAGCTTTTGTTGCTTTTGTTTGCTTAAATGAATTCTAATTATGTTTCTATCAATAAAAAGACTCTTTGTTCTTGAGACTTGACTTTCTTCCTACTTTTGGTAAATAAACCTTTGTCTTCCCTATGACTGAGTACCTGCTTTGAAAAATTGCCTAGTAAATAGACCTTTTTAAAATTTCTACTATGACATATTTTCAGACTTACAAAAAATTTCTATAATAATACAAAGGATTTTTTTAATACACAGATCACCCAAATTTTAACATTTTACCATGTTTGCTTCAATTTTCTCTTTCTCTCCAAGTACATTACTTATGTATAAATTGAGACTAAGTTGCATACATGATGCCCTTGACCCCTAAATCTTCAGTGTGTTCTTAATAAATCATGTGCATCATCTTGCATAATTGAGGTAAATAATAAAAACCATGAAATTATCATAGACAAATAATAGTATTTCAGATTTTGCCAGTTGTCTCAATTATGATCTTTATAACAAAAGAAAATCCTAGATCATACATTGTTTCCATCAGTCATCCAGTCATATCTCCTTAGTCTCCTTTAATCTTGTATAATTTTTTTTAGTGATGCTTTTTTTCCTGACATTTTTGAAGATATAGGCCAGTTATTTTGTACTATGCATATGATGCTGATTTGTCTCAATGCTAGTGTGAACCTTGATCACTTGGTTAAAGTGGCATCTGCTAATTTCTTCATAAAGTTTGCCTTTTTTTCTTGTAATTAATATATATGTTTTGGGGAGGTACTTTAACTAAAATCTTTTGCTTCTTCATACTTCCAACCCCTCATTTTTTGCCTTTCCAGATATTTATAAATTATATATTTTCTTTATTCTCACCAATTTTCTCTATGAATGATCATCTGATTTCTCCCACTTTGCAGTCCCTATCATCACTCACCCATCATACAAAAAATGTTCTGTTTCCATTGCCCATTCTTTAACTAGAGTCTTGCTATGCAGTTAGAGTGTGCTAAGTACTCTTTACCTGGTCTTTGTTATCATCTTAGGCACCTTGTCATCTTAGACACCTTATTAGGCACCTTGTTACTCATCTGCTAGATCTTCCCTTTAGCAATGTATTGAAACTAGCCAGTATTAATGCTTATTTGTTATCTGTGGCTTTATCCTCTAAATAATTGACTCCACTTAACTAACTGTATGACTGTCTATCTGTAGCAAGCTCCTCCCCCAATGTGTGTGTGTGTGTGTGTGTGTGTTTTGTTTTTACTTTTAGACCTTCCCAGTCTCTGAGCTATCCTAATCTAGCTACCCCTTAATATTTTTTTCAGATAATAGACAAATTCCAGGCTTGCTGCTCAAAGCTGGTAAATTAATAAACATGCAAAATATTATGGGACAACTCTATTGTCTGGCAATAATGATGATACTATTTCCAATAGGCAAACTTTGTGTTGTACCATTTTTAAATTTGGATTTTACCATAAAATTGTGAAATCTAATTTATATGGCTATATAAATTATATGCACAGAGGAATGAGTGTTCAAGCCTGAAAGCTTTATAAAGAAAATTGTCCAACTGAAGCAACATGGACAATCAAAGCTTGTTTTGATTTCAGTTTCTGTATTAAATTCAGGACAAGATCAGAAACACTAGGATGGTGGAGGAGGAGTAGGAAACACCCTCCCTTCTGCTAACCCAAGAAGAAAAGTAGAACATAGAAATCAGAAAAGACTTTCTGTCACTATCACAGCAAGGAAATAATAATAATAATAAAAAAAAAAAACAGTTCAATTGGGATTATTTCTATAAGAATTTAGTAATGATTCTCAAGCTGAGTGAAGGACTTGATGTTTATTATATTTATTTTTTATTTCCTTGTGACAAATAGCAATACAACTTTGAGCAACAAGTATGACCCTCTGGAGGGACACAGAAAAAGGAAAGTTAAAGAAAAGGGCTCCTATTCCAAAGAGTGATACTGATGTTAGGAGGATAGAACAGATTATGTCCCTAAGTGCCTAAGGAAAGGCAAAAAAGGCATTGTATAGAGACATTCTCACCTCTCATCCTGTATTTACCCATAAATGGCCCACAAGGGCTTCCTGATACCACTATGATTCTTCTAAACCCAAAGGATTATGGTTTCTTTATTCATATTTGTACTTCAGCCACAACATTATCATAGATTCCTGATTCTGGGTACTAGTCTTTAGAAAGTTTTATAGGCATTTTTCATATTAGTTTCCCAGCATTAGTGAAAAAGATAAATCATATGTTTTTATTTTATAGGGTTATTGTTACTGTACAAGTGAAGGGTTCTGAACACTTTATGAAAAGACATGCAAGACCTTAAAGAAACTTGACACATTTATTATTACAAATTGCTGAAAGAACTACTTTAAACAGGTTATAAACCAAGTCGCACAAGATTTGTTTATTCTAAACTGTGGAATTGAACTACATATTGAAGGAAATGATCAGGGTAACTGGAGGATATTAGGGTGGTTCCGTAAATTATTAGAGTTTGGGGGCTGATTTTTTGCCCTTATCTTTCTACAAGGGCATAGAAGAAAAACAAGCCAAATACCCAAATGAATGGCTGATACTCATAACTAGTCTCTTACCACTTGAAATAGAGTTTGCACCCAAACTTACTAGAGAGCAACCTTATTCAGTTTTATATTTTTTAATTAAATGCAAATTCCAGCCTTAACTGTTAAGAAAATTGCCATATTATCAATATTAATAACATCCAGCCTGGAGGAAAAATGTGAAGAGTCTTCATGATTGACTCTCCTTTGGCTGTCCAGAGTTCAGACAGAAGACCCTCAGGGTGACATTAGTTCTCTCTATACTCCCTTCCAGGGTTTGATCTCAGCGTCCCCATTTGAGAGACCTCAGTCACAGGTTTGTAAACCTATTGTTGCATTTTAATCCTTCTCAAATTCTAATTAAGTTATGGTCTTAATGCAAAGTAATTATATTTACTGACAGACCTATGATTAATGCAAGCCACAAAGCAATTAGCTGAAGAGAGACAAAAATGTGGTTAATATCATTGACTTACTGGTCCTAAGCAGAATTAACATTATCTTTGAAATGTGGGCCCTTCTACACAGATCAATGACATGGTTGTCATGGAAACTGTCTGTCTTGTCATTACTGCAGTCTCCAGGCGTCTGTTCCAGGTTCAAACACTCATTGACATGTGCATTCATTTGGTCAGATAGGATGTTGTATCTCAGGCACCTTTATTATCCATGAATATGCTGACTCGCTTTAAATAATGAAACACCACTTGAAAATTAGTAACCACAGATGTGTCAGAGTTAGAGGTTTGGTCGACAATTGCTGACAAAGATCACTGAGATAATATTGTGGCTAGTGTTACATGGATTTATAGCCAACTATAAATTATTTGCAATAATGGTAGACAGCCCTGGGATTTAAGAAATACTGGTTGTTCTTTTTACCTAAGTGGAAGAATTCTTGGAATTGTAAGAATTTTTACAAATATGCTTGAATATAGCCCTAAAAAGAGTTTGATGTTGGAAAAGTTCACCCCACTTCAAACAAATAATGAAATTATACAAGATTTAATCACAGAGAACTAGTAAAGCTATTCAATTCCTCCTATTAATCATTGGCTTAAATCTCCTAACTCTTTTGGCCACTGCTAGGAATATTTGTCATTAACTTTCACAGTGACATTTTGAGCAAAATAACTTTTAATTTTGCAGGACTGTTTTTAACATTTTAGGGACTTTAGCATCCCTGTCCTCCAAACATTAAATGCCAGTAGTAGTTCTCTGCCCCAGTCCCAGTAGTAACCAAGCATGAATCCATACATTTTCAAATGTCCCTGTGTGTGGAGCATGGGGTGGAGAGGGAGAGTTAGTACTACTTGTGGCTGGGAACTACTGTAAAATTCTTAGCAAAGATGTCTTTTCTAGATCTGCCATTTTCTCAGCAAATGATTCTTATCTTGTTCTATTTAAATTGCTCAGATGTGACTCTCATATTAATTGCAAACTATAAGGTTGCAATTGATTTAAGCTGTCAAGAAAACTACAAGAACATCAGAAGAACAAAATGCAAAATTAAAAAGATTTGGTACCCTGAAAAGAAACTGATAAAAAAAATCACTAGGATAACAAATATTAAGTAAAATAGTATAAAAGAGAATAGTTAAGGATTTATATTTCTCTCTGCCAAAAGTTGCAAATAATATAGGAGTGGATTATTCATTAGAAAGAAATAAGATAAATAGATTGCAGGACTGAAAGTTTGTGTTATATAGAAGGAATTCGCAGCAATTATAGAAAAGATAAGCCCGTGGGGCCAGGAGGAAATATCTTGTGGTTTCATACCAAAGAAACTTGGGCAAGTAGGTCTTTGAAGATATCTGGTGAAGAGATGCCTCATATTTTTCCTGTAACTTGAAAATTGATGTAAGGAAAGAAACTACACTCTTTGAGTCTAGTGAATAACAGAAAGGTGTTTTTCTTTCATCTACAAAAGACTGGCATATTTCATTGATTTATATTTTTCTGCTATTGAGTTGTACAATAAGGAATTGCTGCAGGATGCCTGGGTGGCTCAGTTGGTTAAGCAGCTGCCTTCGGCTCAGGTCATGATCCCAGGGTCCTGGGATCGAGTCCTGCTTCTCCCCCTGCTTGTGCTCTCTGTCTCTCTCTCTCTCTCTCTGACAAATAAATAAATAAAAACAAACTAAAAAAAAAAAAAGAATTGCTGCTAATGTAATATAATTACTATAAAATATTGTTGCCACAATCATAGTCTTGATACACAATAAATAATAATTGATTAAAATAAATCCAGGGGAGGCTAGAAATAATAATAATAATAATAATAATAATAATAACAACAACAACAACAGCAACAACACCTAACCGTAACATCACTTTTACTGTGTGGGAGAGGAAATTAATGTTGAAAGATATTTAAAATAGTTCCTCTGCTACTTATCTGCAGAAACTGGCTCAAAATATCAGGAGATCTACTTGGAATTGAAATATAGAATTGGGAGTTCTCAGATTTCTGTGTAACTAAAGTGGAACTATTTCCTAGGTTGCGCTTAAAAATGATGGTGGAGTTAGGCAGCTTTGGAATTCAAATGCCAGGGCTTGGTAGATGTCAGTTTCGGAAAATATATCAATTTAGCCACTGTATATAAGTTAATAATGGCAAGAGAGAAGAGAATGGAGTGTGCATGGAATAATTGGGATTCAATAAGGAGTCAATAAATTAAAGGTAGTTTTTTTGTTTTGTTTTTTAAAGATTTTATTTTTATTTGAGAGAGAGAGCGAGCAAGAGCAGGGCAGGGCATAAGCAGCGGGGGAGAGGGAAGGGAGGAGGGGCAGAGGGAGAAAGGGGCTCACTGCTGAGCAGGGAGCTTGACCCAGAACTCGATCCCAGGACCCAGGGATCATGACCTTATTGAAGGCAGATGCTTAACTGACTGAGCCACCCAGGTGCCCTAAATATAGATGTTTATTTGTTATTGTGAGACAAGTACTAAAGCAGTCAGAGGAGAAAGTTTTGAAAGAGCAACGGGGAGATTGCATCAAAACCAAGGAAGCATGTAAATCAAACTTTATGGGACAAGAAAAATTCTAGAGGAAATAGTTTTTGGGGTGTTAATTAAATGTCATAGTAAAGTGAGGCATGGTAGGACTAGCTGACTTCAGGTTTCCTTAAAAAGGAAAGGGTTTCATTTTTTTTCTCTAATGAAAAGAAAAAAAAATTAGGTCTTCTGAATTAAATTGGCAACATGGATTATTTATGTAGCTATGGAAATTCTAATCTTGTATGCAGATAATAATGATCCAGGATCATAATTATGTGTTAGAAACAGTGGCAACTTCTGATAAATGGCAGCATACTTCTACTGGAATTGGAAGTTGATTTTAAAGTCTTTAACTTTTCTTACTTCAAAATTCTGGAAAACATTAAGAAAACATGAGATACCAAAGAGGAGGGTATAGTGTAGTATGTGAATTACATTGTATTATGTTCCAATTACTTATGAGTCCTTTAAGAAGACTTTGATTCCCGTTCTATTGAGCTGGTTTTGGTGAAAAAAATTTGAGTGGATGTGTGCTATTTATGAACAGAAGTTTAAGACACATCATATGTTTCTATGCTCCCTCTTTTTACTCTGTCACCAGCCCAGCATGTCTCAGATAGGGACTACTCTCTAATCCATAGTCCCTGAAAGACAAAAACATGGAGGACATCTGCATTCAATTAGTAATGAACTGACATCAAAGAACATCCACTTGTTCTTGTAACTGTGTTTTGAGATTGTCTATAACTGTATGAATACTTAAAACATATAGATTCTATTTCCCAAATATATTTGACCATACAAATCTTTTTTTTTTTTTTTTAATCTCGGAGAATCTAGTAGAACAAGTTTCATTGAAAACATAGGGAAATAGTAGTTTAAAGTTATTAACTGTGTTTTCTCTTAAAGTATATTTTTTATGAAAAAAAAAATAATTTGGCTCCTGAATTGTTGATCTTTAAGATGCAGTAGATGAAATTATCTTGATTACCTTTCTAAACATACTGTCTAATAATTTAACAAGATACATGCTATTATTCCAAACAGTAACATTAATAAGATTTAAATTATTTTTCTGATTGTTTTGTAACTGCTTTATTTTTATTACACATGTGACACTCAAGTGATTCTTTTATGGATTTCCTTGTTGACTTTGTGACAACACAGAAGTTAGGGGGGAAAAAGATTGCATCTCTCATTCCAGTCCCTCTCCCTTGAAGTCACAGATGAAGACTGGGGTCTTGAGCTAATTCTGACTGGGAGAGGTAAACATGTGTAAGTAACAGGGTGTACTGGTAAATGGTCAACAATAGGTAGTTCAGGGAAAGAAAGAAAAAAAAGCTCTGATATCTAGCATTTGCCAACTTCCAACAATTACTGCTGCCACAGGCAGTTTCAAACTGTGTCATGAAGTTCCTGACAGTGGAGTTGGGAAGAGATGTACCCACTTACTGCCTCTCCTGACTGTTCAAGCCAGCTTCTAAACACAACTGGAAAATAGCCTGACCCTTTTAACTGGGATCTGGATTTCACTGTGCTATTACTGAGCTGGTAATCATAGAGTAAGCCCTAGATTCCCTTAGGTACTAAGTGTAAGTTACAGTGTCTCCTCACTTGCTTTTTATACCACCTTTCCCAAATCAACGTGAGAGAGGCTAGCACCTACTTCTTTATACCATCCAGGTTTGGCTTGGAGTCTGGAATCCTGTGGTGAATTACAGCCCAATTTTCTAGAAACCTGACAGTGCTTGCTTTTGACAGACCTTTTCCCCTTGGAGCTGAATTCTGTACTTTCTACATTCAGCATCTGTTTGTCTTTCTACAATAGATCCTACAATAGAATTTGTTCTCATCAATCCTCATTCTGTACTATCACTCCCTTTCTTCTGAATTTCACTTTTTCTGTCATTGACACCTGTCCACATCAGCTTGGATTTGCCCATTTAAACATCTCATCAACTTGCTCAGTTATCCTATTATCATGACACTATGATTTTTTATTATTTTCAGTGACTGAGATCAGAGTGTGCTTCATCCCAATCCCCTGAGTTGTAACAGTTGTTGTGAGTAAATGTAGTACAGATGCTTTAGACAGTTTAATTATTTTTTATTAATGTATTCAAAAGACCCAAGGCTATTCAAACCTCACATTTATCAAGATTTAATGTAGTTGAATTTCTGGATAGAATATAATGTAAAACTATTCAAATTGAAGGGTATTTTGCATACATTCTTGGTTTGGCAAATAATGGTAAATAAAAAACAATAGAATATATGTAATATAGATATATATAAACTTGATAAGATTACTTCAGTCAGTAAAACAATATGAATAAGTTCTTTCAAGATTATGTAATATGGGGCGCCTGGGTGGCTCAGTTGGTTAAGCGACTGCCTTCGGCTCAGGTCATGATCCTGGAGTCCCGGGATCGAGTCCCGCATCGGGCTCCCTGCTCGGCAGGGAGTCTGCTTCTCCCTCAGACCCTCCCCCTTCTCATGTGCTCTCTTTCTCATTCTCTCTCTTTCAAATAAATAAATAAATAAATCTTAAAAAAAAAAAGATTAATATGTTATTTTTAAGTGTTGTCCAGTTGTTATTAAAACATCTCTTTGTTAAAATAAGATAGCAAGCAGGACACATACTTATAACTATTCCTTCTAGACCAAAGCAAACCTTATGAATTTAGAGTAGCAATGCTTTATGCAGTGATACTTACAAAAGAAGTTAGCAGAACAGTGTTACTAAAAAACTTGCAACATCTGTAACACACCATTAGAGAGTGTGACTGGAGTAATGAAAATGGAAGATGGGTTATTTGAACAGATGTAGGCTATTTGGAGAGGTGTACCCACTCACCTCTGTATATATTTATCTTCAAATGGTCAGACTGACCCTGCATGAACATGGAGAAAATCCTTTTTAAAAGAGTTCATGGTACTGGCACAAAAACAGACATATAGACCAATGGAACAGAATAGAGAGCCCAGATATGGACCCTCAACTCTGTGGTCAAATAATCTTCGACAAAGCAGGAAAAAATATACAGTGGAAAAAAGACAGTCTCTTCGATAAATGGTGCTGGGAAAATTGGACAGCCACATGCAGAAGAATGAAACTCGATCATTCTCTAGCACCATACACAAAGATAAACTCAAAATGGATGAAAGACCTCAATGTGAGACAGGAATCCATCAAAATCCTAGAGGAGAACATAGGCACTAACCTCTTTGACATCAGCCACCACAACTTCTTTCAAGATACATCTCCAAAGGCTGGTGAAACAAAAGCAAAAGTGAACTTTTGGGACTTCATCAAGATAAAAAGCTTCTGCACAGCAAAGGTAACAGTCAACAAAACAAAGAGGCAACCCACAGAATGGGAGAAAATATTTGCAAATGACACTACAGATAAAGGGCTGGTATCCAAGATCCATAAAGAACTTTTCAAACTTAACACACAAAAAACAAATAAGTAAAAAAAATGGGCAGAAGACATGAACAGACACTTCTCAAAAGAAGACATACAAATGGCTAACAGACACATAACAAAATGTTCATCATCATGAGCCATCAGGGAAATTCAAATCAAAACCACATTGAGATACCGCCTTATACCAGTTAGAATGGAAAAAAATTGACAAGGCAAGAAACAACAAATGTTGGAGAGGTCATGGAGAAAGAGGAACCCTCTATGCTCATATTTTATTGAAGATTTTTTGCATCTATGTTCATCAGAGATACTGGTCTGTAGTTATCTTTTTTTGTGGTGCGTTATCTGTTTTTGTTATCAGGGTAATGATGGCCTCAGAGAGTGAATTTGGAAGTTTTCATTCTTCTATTTTTTGGAAAAATTTGAGAAGAATAGGTATTAACTCTTCTTTAAATATCTAGTAGAATTCCCCTGTGAAGCCGTCTGGTCCTGGACTTTTGTTTAGTTGGAGTTTTTTGATTACTGATTCAATTTCATTGCTGATAATTAGTCTGTTCAAATTTTCTATTTCTTCAGCTTCAGTTTTGGTAGGTTATATTTTTTTTAGGAATTTATTCATTCTATGTTGTCCAATTTGTTGGCATATAATTTTTCATTATATTCTCTTGTACTCATTTGTATTTCTTTGGTATCACTTGTTATTTGTCCTCTTTCATTTGTGATTTTGTTTATTTAAGTCTTCTTTTTTTTGGATGAGTCTGGCTCGAGGTTTATCAATTTTGTTAATCTTTTCAAAGAAACAGCTCCTAGTTTTTAAAACTTATTGCATTTCTGTACATTAATAATGAAGCAGCAGAAAGAGAAAATAAGAAAACAATCCCATTTACATTTGCTCCAAAAAATAATAAAATACCTAGGAATAAACTTAACCAAAGAGGTGAAAGATCTGTACTGTGGAAACTACAAAACATTGATGAAAGAATTTGAAGTTATACAAAGAAATGGAAAGATATTCCATGCTCATGGATTGGGAGGACAAATATTGCTAAAATGTCTATACTACCCAAAGCAATCTACACATTTAATGCAATCTCTATCAAAATACTACCAGCATTTTTCACAGAACTGAAACAAATAATCCTAAAATTGGTATGGGACACAAAAGACTCTGAATAGCAAAAGCAATCTTAGAAACAAAACTGGAGGTATCACAATTCTAGACTTCAAGTTATGTTACAAAGCTTGTAGTGATCAAAACAGTATGGTACTTGAACAAAAATGGACACATAGAGATCAATGGAACAAAATAGAAAGCCCAGAAATAAACGCACAATTATATGGTTAATTAATCTTTGACAAAGGAATCAAGAATATGAAATGGGAAAAAGTCTCTTCAACAAATGGTGTTGGGAAAACTGGATAGCAACATGCAAAAGAATGAAACTGGATCACTTTCTTACACCAGACACAAAAATAAATTCAAAATGGATGAAAGACCTAAATGTGAGACCTGAAACCATCAAAATCCTAGAGGAGCACACTGGCAGTAACCTCTTTGATTAAGGAGTGCACTTGTCTTGATGAGTACCGGGTGTTGTACGGAACTGTTGAATCACTATATTGTACACCTGAAACTAATATAACACTGTATGTTAACCACACTGAAATTAAAAAAAAAAAATCTAAGACAGGAAAAAAACCACAAGAAAATATCATATTTACTTTATTTTCAAAATTAAAAATAATAAAATGAATATATACTAAAACTCACATCTAACAGTTAAAAAAAAAAGCAAAAGGGGATAGGTAGAGAGACCCCTGTTCTAAATGTCAAGGCCACTCCATTTTTAAATTAATAGTGATAAGATTATAGTTCAAATTCTTGTTCTGTTAATCTTATACTTTTCTGTATTTAAGAACATTTTTTCTTCTTTAAGATATAGTATATTAGATTATAATTTGCTGCCAAGCAGTCAGAATTCTAATTTTAAATATACTTTTTACAAGTCAAAACTAAAGCAGCTTTCTGAAGTTCGCTGATAATTTTATTCTTATTTTTAGAAATCTGTTGATATACAAAATCTTCATAATCCATGTTTCCAGAGCATCTTGCTCTATCTCTTTTACACAGCGGTTACTCTAGATATCTTATGCTATCTACAGTCATGACATTAAGTTATTTCTGGTTACCACAAGCTGTATGAATGAATCACTTACAAACTTTGAATTTTTTGGATGGTGTAAAATAATTTTGATATATTACCAACACTTGGTGAAAACTGTATCATTCACAAAACCATATTCAATAGGAGAGACTGAAATCAACTCCCCTGAAACAAAAAAGATGGGATATTCTTTAAGTACTGGGGTAAGCTAGTGGAATAAGCATTGGAGGACTTTAGGGTAGAAGTTGATCAATGAGATATGTCCAGGCCAATGAGTTATTCCTGACTTAACAAATGTTTTTCTTTGATTAGGCCATCCGTGTTTGCTGACACCATTGAAGTTTTTCTCCTACCCTTTAGCTAAATGTTAGGGGTACTATCTCCTTTGATATTTACATTTCAAAGAGATGGGTCCCAGGTACTTGGGAAAGACATTCTCTGGGTCTTAAAACTAGCAAGAGGCTGGGAGCATACCTTTCAAAGGGGCAGAGAAAGAATTCACAATGGTGATTTTTCTAGAGCAAATGCTCTAAGAAAGGATGTCAGGGACATAGGGTCGGGAAGAACCTGGTCTAAAGTTAAGTCAAGCTGAGGAGAACATTAATGCCTTCATGATCTGGCTCAAAATGTTATTTAAACTTAACCTTACACACGTTTGTTAGTGATAATGCAATCTCTTGCTCTGTTTACTGTAGCTATGACTTTTTACGAGTCATGGGAAATTTAACACAAGACTGAGAACTTTGACCAGGAGTTTTTGGGAGATTTTATTGGCACAAGATACTGTCAACCTAAGGGCACCAGACTGTTCACTAGTAAGCCTGATTCGGAGAGACTCTCATAAGTATTGTAAAACTGAAATATTTTAATAACTTTCTAAGTTTCTTCCTCCCAGTGCTATGGTAATGCATATAACAACAAAGTGGAAAGAGGTGTTTTCAATGCTGTGTTATTTATGTACCTTCAAAGCATACTACATGACCACCAACGCATTCTACACTGAGTAGTGACAAAAACAAGTCACCTAAATTTTACAGCTTGAAAGGGCTAGTTTCTCACAGAGATTCAAAGAAAATCAGTGGCATGCTCAAGCAATTAACTGTGACAACTATAAGGACAAAGTGAACAAAACTCTTATGTAAATTTTGAGTCTTTCACAGTTAGTTATTCCTAATGCTTTTTTGGCCAAGAATGGGGGAGAATATATTTTCTTCCTGGATAAGTAACTTTTTAATCAGATATGTACGATTATTAATACTATTATCAATGCTAGGCCTACCTGATATTCCATCCTAATAATTATCACTAACACTAATTTCAGCATTTTTACTTTTGCATTAACTTTCTGCAGTTTATGTATGTCTCTGAATTTATGTATTTATATCTATTCTCCAAATTCCTTTTACTCACTACCATCACTGAGTGCACCCTTATGTCTCATTCTATCACATTCCCATACCTAAAGTCTGCCATCTGCCTCCTCTATCCTTTGGCAATCACTCTGAGCACTTTCTCTTTAACCCTGCCGTAGGGGAGGATGGCCCTCTGTACTATGTATCTTACTTTCTCATGGAACTCACCTCTTCCTTGGTTTTTAGTCATCAGAAAGTAATGTTACAGAATGAAAAGGAAACATGGAAATTTCGAGAAAAGGCATCTATTAAAAACAAATACAACAACTAGGAGTAAGAAGCAAGGAGACTGTTGTTTCCAGTGTTATTTCTGTGCATGAGAAGCACAACACTTTCTAGCATTTGAGAGCTGTTCCTCACTGGAGATGTGTGAAGAACAAAAGGAAAGAAATGAAGAAATGCAGAAGTTAAAATGCAGCATCCGCATAGTACTTACTCCAAAATAGAGACAAGTGAGAATACAAGAGTTTTTTTTTTTTTTTTTTTTAAGATTTTATTTATTTATTTGACAGAGAGAGGCATAGCAAGAGCAGGAACACAAGAAGGGGGAGTGGGAGAGGGAGAAGCAGGCTTCCCGCTGAGCAGGGAGCCTGATGCAGGGCTGGATCCCAGGACCCTGGGATCATGACCTGAGCCGAAGGCAGACGCTAAATGACTGAGCCACCCAGGCGCTCCAAGAGTTGTTTTGATGTTAAAAGTGGCATAGAAGGTTTCCTTACCAGTGACTTAGTAACACATTTTACTAATTTCTTACCGACATTATTTTCATTCGATATTTATTCAAGAACTATTTTTCAGCAGTTAATTTTTGCTAGACATTACAGAAGGATATGCAATTACTTGAACAATTCTTGCCCTCAAGTAATTTAAAAGTAGAAGGAAAGATGGTGAGAGAATAGGTTAAAATGTGATGCCGAGAGCTGAATCCCTTAATAAGGCTAAGAGAGATATGGGAACGATTAATAGTAGGGATGGTGAACCAAGTTTTAGAGCAGCCAGCAAAGGCCACCTTGGGTAGGTATTTCCAGTAACTTGCATCCATAAACATGTTGGTTTCTCTGTCAAAAGTGTTACTAGAAATGAAACTTCAAAACTATTGTGTATTTAATTTTGAATACTTTTCTCAGTTGTTCTTTGAAGAGTTTCCACCAATTTATTCAACCACTGAATGTTTTCATACCTTCACCAACTTTGTGTATTGTCAAGAATTTAAACTCTGATAGTCTGATGACCTTTGTCTTTCCATATTTTTATTTATTTTTTATTTTCTATTATTTTTTAAAGATTTTATTTTTTTATTTGTCACAGAGAGACACAGCGAGAGAGGGAACACAAGCAGGGGGAGTGGGAGAGAGAGAAGCAGGCTTTTAGCTGAGCAGAGAGCCCAATGCAGGGCTCGATCCCAGACCCTAGGAGCATGACCAGAGCTGAAGGCAGACGCTTAACAACTGAGCCACCCAGGCGCCCCTTGACAATGTTTTGAGCAGTCGTTGCTTCAGAGTATTTTTGAATGATTCGTTATTAGTATGTTTTTATACTTTGTATTCTTTGCAGTTTATGATTTATAAATTTTCATGTTTTCATTTTTTGTGCATAAAGATTTATGGCATATTTTTTGTGGCTTAAATTCTTTAAAATTATAAGGTGGCCACTAAAAAAATCAATTTACTGATATTTAGTGTGAATTAAATCTTACTTGGTAAGTAAGCCTTAGTTTTCATTTCAAATTTTTTTGCATCACTTATATGTATTATATCCTCAGGTTTTGTTTGAGTCATTTTTAGAGAATTTTTTATTAAGTGAATTTTTTTACTTCTTGATAGGAGAGGAAAGTTTCTACTTACGCCTATAGTTTACTTTTCTTATATTTTCTCTTTTTATTGTGCTTTTAAAAAAATTGCTCACTGGGGCACTTGGGTGGCTCAGTCACTAAGTGTCTTCCTTTGGCTCAGGTCACGATCCCAGGGTCCTGGGATCGAGCCCCGCGTCGGGCTCCCTGCTTAGCGGGAAGCCTGCTTCTCCCTCTCCACTCCCCCTGCTTCTGTTCCCTCTCTTGCTTTGTCTCTCTCTGTCAAATAAATAAATAAAATCTTAAAAAAAAAATTTAAAAAAATTGCTCACTGTCTTTTTTCTTTTTGACTTGGTGTATATGCATGTGTATATGTTTCCTTTTTATGTGAAGCTTTATAATCTTCAAGTGGTTACTTCATAGCTATTTATCAGCAGTCTTCAAATTTTTTTCATCATATCCATCATTAGAAGAAAAAATGCAAAACAGTCAATAGGTATGAAAATTATTATACACCTTTTATATGTAAAATTCTCAATATTTATATTAGATGTCTGAAAAGTACATTTATCTCATATTCCAGATACAGACACCTATGGATAGACATGGTGATATTTTATTTCAACATTCCAGGGAATTTTCTTACATAGTTTGTATGGAGAATACTGGATCTTAATGTAGTCATTTTAGATATTACCTATTAACTTCATACTCTAGAATAAGGTAATGTATGCTCTTATTTCTTTTCAGCTTCCTCAGTCTTAACCATCTGATTATACTATTATTATTATTATTATTTAACCTTCACTGTCTACCATATTATTTCTAGCTCTACTGATGGTAGCATTTATATCTTAAAATACTTATATCTCTCTTACTCAACTTACTGGTTTTAAATATTTTCCATTGAATTCTCTTTGTTCTGGAAAATGGAGCGATCAGTTTATAGTAGAAGCTTTTCTAACTGATCTCCACTAACATGACTTGTTTTAAGCATTGCTTTTCTGTTCTCTCTGTAAAACAACTGATGAATGTCTACCATGTGTGAAAAACTTAAATTCTAGGTGGCCCTTCTGTATCTTGCAGTAGCAGATTGTATTTTCCAAAAACAGTCTTTCATCCCATATACTTTTCTACAATCTGACCTTGCTAGCTTGCCATCCATGTCTGCTTCTCTTGAATCTTTGGAGACTTAGTATTGCTCTTAACCAATAGTATGCAATGGAAATGATGTTGTGTAACTGTCAAGAGTAGGTTAAAAAAAGACCATGCAGCTTCAGCCTGTTGTCTTGAGACATTCTTTCGGTGACTATCACTGGACATGGAAAAAGTGAGACCATCATGCTGGAAAGGCCACATGTAAATCCAGAATATCTATAAATACATTTTTTACCTTTATTTTTGGAAGTCCCCCCCCGCCCCGTACTTTTTTTTCCTTGCTGAATAACTAGCTCACTGAGTCCCTTCTGTTGTATGATTTCTTTCTTGATATCTTGAAGACTAACCTTAGGTTACTATTTTTATAGATGTCCTATTTTCTTCCATGTAATGTTTTAGTTCAAAAAATAATAGTCATAATTTTCATTAGTTACATACAAGTTTTTTCTCATAATCTCCTGAGCTGCCTTATTTTGTGACTTTTCTCTTTTTAGTATGGTAATTTTACATAGATGTTTCTAAATTACTATTTATATTTGAGTTGAGGTTGTCCTTCTGGGATCAGATAATTTATTCTTCCATAAATAATGTAAGATATGCCTGGAGAATGAGCAGTTATCACAGACAGCTTGAGCTTCCTTCTGTGGTCTGTGGGAACTTTCTCATCAACACTTGATTCAGTTCCCTGTAAGTTCAAAGTCAGAATGAAGCCATGCAGGTTTTTGCTTTTCTGTTTTGTTTTGTTTTTCTTTCTTTTTCATCTCTCTCCTAGTACATCTTTCTCTTTAGATAACAAAAATTGGCAGGTGCAGAGCTTCTTGTGACTTAGAATTTTTCCCCTTTCTAACACAAAGATAATCTGCTGGCAAAGGTTAGTATAACTGCAAATTTCCAAAATCAGTGAGTGCAGTCTTTCTGCCATGCTATGATATTAAACTTAGTTCAGGAACCAAATATGTATATTTGATCTTTTGTCCTCATTTCAGCACCAAGTTCCTCAAACTCTTGAAATTTCCTAAGTGGGGAAAACTATAAAGGTGCCTTTTGTTATGTTAATGAGTTGACTTTGGACTGCACCCAAGGATGGGCTGGTTGCCAGGGACCCAACCAGTTGATTAGAGGGTTGGAACTTTCAGTCCCAGTCCCAGATGTCCAGGGTGGGAGAGGGGCTAAAGGTTGAATCAGTCTCTTATTGCCAATGATTTAATCAATCATGTTCCCATAATGAAGCCTCCGTAAAAACTCAAAAGGACAAGGGTGACAGAATTTCTGGGTTTGTGAACACGTGGAGATGCTCATAGAGTGGCATGCCTGAAGAGAAGCTCTGTGTCCTTTCCCAATACCTTGCTTCTCCCATACATTGGAATTGGGTTCACTAACCCAAACGAGGGAGACTTCTAGAGATAGTCCCTGATCTTTATGAGGTCATGTTTCTAACTTTGTAGGAAGGGAGAAAATAATGACCATCCATTTCGAGTATCATGAGTTTACCAGGACATTCAGTGATTAAAAAACCTGGGTAATTATAGAGATGTCTCCAGCTTTTCCTATGGCCCACCTGTAAAAAGATGTGGTTTGCACATCTAGTATTTTATTTTCCTCTTATTTTTAAAAAATAGAATTCTATCATTAGCCTCTTAACCTGCTCTCATTAATTCCAATTTCCAAGTAAAATAAATTTAGTGCCTTACTAGTCAGCTTACTACTTACTTTAGAACAATCTTTTCCCTGAAAACTTTGTCTTATAGGGATGTAAAAGCCCTAGATTTTATGTTTAAATTTTACAAACTTTGCTATCTTTGGCAGTTATTCTTCATATTATATGATTTGTAATTTTGTTTATTATTTCATCAAATACCATTTTCCCTTCATCTTGTTGTTTTTTGGTGGAATTTCAGGCAGAAAATAAAATTAAAATTGCTGGAGTCTCACATCACTTACTGTAAAGTCACCCTAGGTTTTCATTTTAAAGAAGTTGATTATTGGGGGTAGAGAAAGAGGAGAACAAAGGCTAGAAAATTAGTCTGAAGACCTTTAATAAGCAGAGTTATCGACTAATATATTGGCATTGGTAATAAAGAGAATAGGAATAATTTGAGGCGTGTGAAGGAAGTAGAAATGGAAGAATTTCGTGATTGTTTTCATGCCGGGCTTGAGAGAGAGAACAGAATCAAGCAGAAATACCAGTTTGGTGTTGAAACACGCTGGGTTGACTGTCTGCCCGCTCCTGGATTAAGGAGATGAGAAGCAAAAGTGAGTGTGTTGTAAAGATGATGAGTTTATTATTGGAAAGGATCAACAGCGTGATTTCAGGTTGTTCAATCTGTGGCGTTTTGTTATGGCAGGTCCCAGCTGACTAATGTAGTATCCATTGTGAAAGGTTCATCCAATGCTATACCAGAATAGCAAAGAGAAATTTTTCCTGAAAGGAGTCATTGTTATATAGGGGAAAGGCCATGTCATAAGTTTTAAGTAACCAGATCACTTAATGGGGCACCTGGATGGCTTAGGTGGTTAAGGGTCTGACTCTTGATTTTGGCTCCGGTCATGATCTCAGGGTCATCTCAGGGTCATAGGATCAAGCCCCATGTTGGGCTCCTCTCTCAGCGGGGAGTTTGCTGGAGAATCTCTCATTCCCTCTGCCCCTCCCCCCCAAATAAATAAATAAATCTTGAAACAAACAAACAAACAAAAAGATGGAGTCTCTCATGCTAAACTAAACCAAAACTTAACTAAGTTTCTGTGCTCTGCTTCACCAGAAAGGAGAAGCCTGGGTTGACCAATCAAGGCTTGCCTGCTCAGCACACATTACCTGACCTAGCTCCAAGACTCCCCTTTTCTTCATATAAGGAAAGTTACCTTGCTTTAACCAATCAGCAGATGCCCAGTATAACTTCCTTGTTCTTGGTCACCTTTTAAAAGGCATTGAGTGCTATGTTCCTCTTCTCATTTATAAAGAAATAGGAGCTCAGAATGATTGTTAAAGATTACCATCAGTTACTGGCAAAGGAAGAATTCAAATACAAGACTACTGACGATCTGAAAAAATAAAGATAAAGTATCTGCTTTATGTGGCTATTGTTAGCATTAAAATAGAGAAGAATAAACCTACAAATGCAGAAGCACCAAATGAGTCCCTACCACATACTAAGCAGCAAAATGAACCATTCCTTCCACCTACCTTTAGTCCTCATATATTAAGTGCTATCACACCGTCATTCTTAAGCTCGTGTCCAGAATCTGTACTATGAAAGAAGGAAAAACCTGAATCAAATCTGTTTTTTAAAAAAAGTTATAGATTTAAAAACTATTTTTTTTTTCCAGAGAAAGTGAGCACACGAGTGGGGGAGGGAAGAGGAGAGGGAGAGAAAGAATCTCAAGTAGGCTCCATGCTCAGCTCAGCTCAGCACAGAGCGTGAGGCGGAGCTTGATCTCAAGACCCTGAGATCATGACCTGAGCCTAAATCAAGAATGGGACACTCCACTGACTGAGCCAACTGGGTGCCCTTCTAATAGCTTTATGGTTATGTATATACATACACATATGTATATATAAATAATTTTATGTAAGTATAATATAAAATGATAAATGTAGATATAAAATCCCCCTTTATTTATAAAGGTAACTTTTTCAAATTTCTCTTCTCTCCTTTTTTCCCCTACTTTGCTTCAGTTCTTCATTTATATTCACTTTGCTGGCTTCACAGCATTCCCAAACTAACTCTGATAGTAGCATCCAGTGCTTTTTGTTGTTCTCATAGAAGCATAAACCTTTAAATCTAGATGACATCACATTACCACATTGTCTAAGTGATTCATTTTATAGTTGGAGAAATTGAGGTAAAAAGTGAAGTGACTTGCCTAAGTTTACATATTTAGTTATATTATACAAAAATGGTTAATATTTAATGAAAAGGTCATATGAGCCAGGTACTAAGAAAGCTAGGCACTAATGTGATATTCTCTATGGGAATGTGGAAACTGAGCCAGAGAGAAGAGATATTATTTGCCCAGGGTTCCCGGATAAGTAAGTAGCTGAGTTGGGATGTAAGACCAGGCTTCCAGACTTCACAGCCCACCCACAATTGCATATCAGTCAAGTTTCCTGGCTCTAAGTCCTTTGTACTTTCTACACAGCCCTAGATTCCTCCATCCTAAACTCTCCAACTTCCTATTCTTTTATAGCTCTAAATCTCGGTTCCCTAAATACTGCAGTCAGGGACAGGTGGAAGATTGTTGTGAAAAGAACAGGCAGCAACATTCTTGTTTAACCTCTTTTTATATCTATTTTTTTCCCCTACAGATTGGGGTATTTTTCTCAATTATGCATACTTATTCATTCTGCCAAAAAATTCTTTTAAGGCTGTTAAAGCTGTAGTCAATTTTCTCAGTTTGATGTTCCAAAGGAACCTACTGTGTCTTTTTCATTCTGTACAAAAATAGGCATGGTAGGATCCACTAGCTGCTAAAGTCATTGGATAGCTTAAAAACTTTCTACTTGCTTTCTCTATTGTTACATTTTCATAGTTTCAGAATTTGTGCAGCGTTTAATTTCTTTCTGCTTTATATTTTCCTTTAGAGAAAGAACACACTGGTGTTTGTTTGTACGTGTTGGAGAAATCTCTCAAATAGAGAAACTATTCTTCAAATAGCCATGACCACTGAATACTAAATAATACTGCAACCTACTTAAAAAGTAAAAGCAAAACCCAAAACCAACAAATCAACAACAAAAAAATCCTACAAACCAGAAAGTGCAGGAAGTCTCAGGATATGGAAATTATTCTTGTTTCCTGAAATGCAAGGATGTTTTACTGTATACTTTCTGGAGGGAATTCGGACAGTATTTACCAAAGACCCTAAACTTACTCATATCTTTTGACCCAGAGATTACATATCTTAAAAAAATACAAAAATGTATAATGTAGCATTTTTTTGTAAAAGGAAATGATCAGAGATTAAATGTTCAACAATAGGGCATTAATTGAATGAATTATGATAGAATCACACAATAAAATATTATAGAACCATCATGATGATGACTTAATACCAATGTTGTTATTTACTAATATGAGAAATCATTCATAATTTTTGGTTAAGCCATAAAACAAAACAAAAAGCTTATAAAATAGTATGTACAATATCATCCTATATTTTCATTTTCTTTCTTTTTTCTTTTTCTTTTTTTTTAAGAGAGAATGTGCACGTGCCGGGGAAGGGGGCAGAGGGAGAGGGAGCAAATCTAAAGCAGACTCCGCACTCAGTGCATAGCCCAACACAGGCTCGATCTCACAATTCTGAGATCATGACCTGAGCTGAAGTCAAGAGTTGGATGCTAAACTGACTGGGCCACTCAGGCACCCTCCCCCCATATTTTCCTTTTCATTTTCATATGGCTTGAAAAAGTTACCCCCAAATTCTTTGATTTTACACAAATGTCTTACTTGGTTACTATTCTTGATACATTTTATGTCTTTGAAGCTACTCTAATGACTTTTTGCCCACAGTACTTTTTATGTGCTGGAGAAGTCAAAAGAGAATGAAAACAAATCTGATCTGTCTCTTCTTTCATGATGCTTGCCAATTAACAGTGATGCAAGTGTTCAACAACAACAACAACAACAGTGAAATAGAAATATGAGGGCTGCTAGGAAGGCAAAACACAGGATGCTCTCTGAGTAGATAATAGTAGTCCTTGTTGCCTAAACTCTAGGGAGAATTTTTACACAGCACTTCATAAGAGAAGATGTTTGCTTACCTGGACAGAAAAGAAAATAAGATTGTTTGCTTTTGTAAATTTGAACTTATTAGGCATTGCTTTTTTTATTGATTGGATTTTTACAGATTCTTGGAGGTTAAGCCTCATCCATTTTTACTCTTCCGAAGTCTGGAGTCATTTTCCTCTTTTGAACTCCTCCAGCACTATTTGTCAACTAACTCATTTGATACCCAGCAAATACCATATTTTATGTTCATATCATCTTTCTCAACATGATGGGAAATTCCTTCAAAGCACAGACAGCTGTTTCTCCTGACTCCTTACAGAAATTATTATGGAACCCATTAAGTAATAGAGACTAAATAAATAGCTAGTGAAAAAAAGTCTCCATTCAAGGCTAGTTACAACTAAAATGTGTTCTGTACAAAGGCAAGGTAAATATACATTATCTCTTTAGGAAAATGTATATAATCCCACTTCTTTAATTCTGTGCTCAAAGACCTTCCAATTAAGATAATTTCTATACATGTATTATTAAGTATTTCTGATAGGATAAAACTCAACCTTTATGAAGCATGTCAGAGAGTATAGGGTGTGATCTTTGGAACTGGACACATCTACATTTGAATTCTAGCTCCTGCATTGCTAGCTATGTGACCTTATGCATGAATTATAGTCAACAGGGAGAAACAGTAGCAGACCTAACATACTGTTAGAGGGATTTCATGAAATAATCTTGGTTAGCCCCTTAATTCTCTTCTTCATATAATTTACATAATGACCAATTCTCATGACTTTTATGTAGTCCAAGTAGCATCATTTTACCTTTGAATAATGCAATAGCCTTCTAAATGACCTTCCCATTTTCACCCTTGCTGCACTGCATTTTATTCCTGTTATGGGGTGAAAGGTGTCCTCCGAAAATTCATATGTTGAAGTCCTAACCTCCATTACCTCAAAATGTGACTTTATTTGGAGATTGGAGCTTTAAAGAGGTAATGAAATTAAAATGAGGTCATCTGGGAGGGTCCTAACCCTGACTGGGATCCTCATAGGAAGAGAAAATCTGGACACGAAAGGTACAGAGGTAAGATAATATGAAGACACAAGGTGAAGGTGGCAATTTATATGAAAAGAGAGATCCCAATAGAAACTTAACCTGCAGACTCCTTGATCTTGGACATTTAGCTTCCAGAACTATGAAAAACTAAATTTCTTCTTTTTTTTTTTTTTAAGCTACCCAGTCTGTGGTACTGGGTTTTGGCTGCCCTGGAAAACTAATACAATTCTCTACTCAAATAATAGGAAACGCTTTAAAACTTTAAAATGTCTAAATCACATCAGAACTGACCTGTCCCCTCAACACACACAGCTCTTCTAATGGATTCCCATCACACTTAGGGCAAAACCCTAAGGCCCACAGTGCCACAGGTAAGTACACCATGCAACCTGGCTATTTCTCTTACCTTATTTTCTATTTCCCTACCAGTCATTCAGTCTGAATGGCCCACTTTATTGGCCTTCTTGCTCTTCCTCAAACATATCAAATTAGTTCCTACCTTAGATGTGTGTGTGTGTGTGTGTGTGTGTGTTTTAACTCGCTGTTACTTAAGCCTGAAAAATCTTCTTTCAGATATTCACATTTCTTGTGTCATTCTGGTCTCTATTCAAATGTTGCCAACTCAGGCCTTCATTGACCACCTAAAATGTGCAGTCTCCCATTACTCTCTATCCTTTTGCTTGGCTTTGTTTCTTTTCTCAGTACTTATTGCTGAAAGATGTATTACACAGATATTCTCAAATTATTTGTGCATTTACACATTGCCTCTTTCCACTATAATATAAATGCTATGAGAATAGGGGCAACATTTTGATCACTCTTATAATCCCAGTGCCTAGAAATCACTTTGCAAAAGGTGCATACTGAAGAGATATTTATATAGTAATAAATATAATTATTAAAAGGTATTCCTTTAGTTAATGTGGAAGTTGATGTATTTCATTTAATGAGCATATCAAGAAAACACATGAATTAGTGTATTCTTTATTGTGACAAAACTTAAAGTAGCAAAGTTGTAAAACAAACATAAAAAAATCCCCAACTATTACCCAAATATAATCAATAGATAGTGTTTTGTCACATCCATCTTGTCATATCAGATTGTTATTAAAGAAATTATGGAATGGTCAGTTATAGTCATTGCTGTTGTAAGAAAATTTTGTAATTCATTTGGTTCTTCTTTACAGTCTTATACAGGTATAAAACTTAGTTCTGATCTTAGTCTGTTATTTAATAAACCAGTGACCCGAGACAAATCTTTTAATACTACTGAACCTAACTGCTTCATCTGTGAACTATGAATAATAACATTGGTCCTGCCTGTCACGTAGGGTTATAGCAAGGTTCTATTTTAATCATGTATTTTGTTACCTGGAAAGCATTCTGTAATGATGAGTAGCAGTGTGGTCTTAGGGAGAATTCAGTTAAAATTGGGACAAGTGCCATTTTCTGTCCTTAATATTTCCATTGCTGTGACATAGTCCTCAAACTAGCCCCAGAATTTAATACAAAGAAGTAACATAATTGGAAATTTTTGTATTATTAGGTCTATGGATACTGTATCTGGTGTGATAAAATGTTAATCTAGTGACCCTCATCAGATAATTAGCATGGGATGCATTATGCATTGCCCTTCAAGGACCTAACAGGACTTGAAAATCTGATAGGAAGCCAGGCACTGAGAAAGTTTAGCTGAGGCAAGATCTATTAACATCTCTAGGGAGAAGTGGTTAGAGGCACCTTGACACTGTGCACAGCTGGGATGTTTTGTCATAGAGGAGTGGATCACAGAGTGGCAGAGAGTACCTGGGATTAGGACAAGAAGAAAGGATGACAAAAATGACTTTGACTTATTAAAAATTTGCTTAGGATAGGATTAGGAGGTACAAACTTTTAGTTAGAAAAAAAGTCATGGAGGTGAAAAGTATAAGCATAGGGAATATAGTCAAAAATATTGTAATAACTTTGCTCAGTAACAGATGGTGACTACGCTTATGGTGAGCACTGAGTGAAGTATAGAATTGTCAAATCACTATGTCATATATCTAAAACTAATATAATATTGTATACTTATTATACATATATAGACATAGTATGAATATACATACGCAGAGAAGAACATGATTGTGGAAAGAAGTAGAGGAGAGGTTAGGAATGTTCATTTTGAAATGATGAAAATGGAAAGAAGAATAAATGAAAAGGGACAGAATATTAGAAAGGCATGATACGTGCTCACTTTGTGACCATATTTCTGTATCACAGAACAAGGGAACATCCTGTGAAGCTCCAAAGGAATAAATTTAGGATGCATAAAAACATTTTTTCTGACAGTGTGTACTAGGGCTAAAGTAGGCTTTACCATGAGAGTTGGTGAAGCCTAAGAACAAACTGATTCACAAATGTTTTGGTAAATTATAATTTTCTACCTTCTAAATGATAGACCTATATAAGGCTTATATATCTTTTAAAAAAGCATTACATGAAGCATATAATACAGTTGATTTCAAAAAGTAAGAAGTAAATAATATATATGGGCAAATAGATTAGTAAACTTATAGACTCATGTATTTGACACATTTATTGAGTGGCCTCTACTGAGTATTCTGTACCATTCCAGGAACCTGAGGTTCAGCAGTAATAAACTCAGATCCTTGTGCTCAAGGAGCTTTTATTTGAGTTGGTAGAGAAAACAATAAACAAAAATAAGTAAAATATTTAATATATTAGATGATTAGATGTTCTGTGGTAAAAAATAAAGCAAGAAAGAGGGATGGGGTTGATGAAGATGTTCATTTAAAATAGACTGTCTAGGGGCACCTGAGTGGCTCAGTCATTAAGCGTCTGCCTTCTGCTCAGGTCATGATCCCAGGGTCCTGGGATGGAGCCCCACATCGGGCTCCCTGCTCCATAGGAAGCCTGCTTCTCCCTCTCCCACTCCCCCTGCTTGTGTTCCTGCTCTCGCTGTGTCTCTCTCTGTCAAGTAAATAAATAAAATCTTAAAAAAAATAAAAATAAAAAAATAAAAAATAGAGTATCTAGGAAAAATTACACCAAGGTGATATTTCCATAAAGATATGAAGCAGGTGAAGGAATAATTTATGGAAACATCTGGAAAAGGAGTTTTATAGACATTTCGAAAACAACTAAAAGACCATTATGACTGAAGCAGAGTAATGGAGTGATGTGGGGCGGGGGGAGTAGTTGATGAAGAGAGCAGAAAAGTGGGTAGGTCATTTTGAGGGGTAGTGCTTCTCAAATTTTAATTTGCTTGTAAATCACCTGGGTGTCATATTAAAATGAAAATTCTGATTTAGGAGGTCTAGAGAGTTTACATTCCATACAAACTTCCTTCCAAGTGATGCTGTTACTACTGGTCTGTAGTTCACACTTTGAAGAACAAAAGACTGAGACTTGTGTGCCATTGTAAGGACTTTGGATTTACTTTGCTCTGGATTGAAAAGTGCCCCTCCTCCCCGACCCCAAAGAGAACAACAACAAAATATTCAGGTGGTAATTCCCACAGCCTATGCATATGACCTTATCTGGAAATAGGATCTTTGCAAATATCATCCTTTTAAGCTTAAGGTCACAGTAGGTTGGAGAAGATGGGCATTATTCTAATGACTAGTGTCCTTATAAAGAGGGAAATTTGGACAAAGAGACACACAGTAGAGAAAGCCATGTAGAGACATAGGCAGAATTTGGAGTGATGTAGCTACATGGGAGAGAATACTAGGGATTGCCAGCAGTCCCCACAAACGAGGAAGAAACAAGGAATGATCTTACCCGAGAGCCTTCAGAGAGAGGATGGCCCCCCTGATTACTTGATTTCAGACTTCTAGCCTCTAGAACTGTGACAGAATAAGTTTCTATTGGTTCAAGTCACCCAGTTTGTAGTAATTTGTTACAACAGCCTCAAGTAGCTACTGCACTGAGTGAGGTGGAGGAATGTTAAGAATAGTGGCTTGATGTGACTTGTAATTTAAAGGACTCATTCTGGCTGCGGAGATGAGAATAGGCTGAAGGGAGTGTGGGCCGCACAGAGGCAGGGGGGCAGTTAGGAGGCTGTAGCAGGAAACCTAACTGGATATGGAGACATCCGGTTGGATTCTGTGTGGTAGCGATGGTGGTGAGACCTGAACATACTCCACATCTATTCTGAAGCCAGTATTAACAGGATTTGTGAATGCAGTGTGGACTGTAAAATAGCCAGGGGAGTTAAAGATAAAACCAAGGTTGGGGGCTGAACTAGAAGGATGGAACTTATTAAAAGAGATAGGGAAAATAGTAGAGATTAAGGAGTGTGTTGGATATGTTACCTTTGAGATCTATTATGCCTCCAACTGGAGATGGTAGGTAGGCAACTTGGTATGTGTTTGGAGTCCAGTGCAGGGGTTTCAGTTCTAGATATAACTGATACGAATTATGAAGAAAAATCACCGTGTTTGGGAAAGCCCCTATATTTGGAGATCGACATCAGGAAGGACAGTTATATACTTTTAAAACATGATCTTTAGTGCCACTTGTCATAAATGATACTGGGCCATATATCAGAACTGTGACAGTTCTAACATCAGTTTTAAAGACTACCAAGAAAGAGTCAGGGGATGGCTGTTTTTCTTCTTAGGGCTGGTTATGAACAGAATTTTGTCCTCTTCCAAATTCGTATGTTCAAGCCCTAACCCCAAATGTTCTGGTATTTGGAAATGGAGACTTTGGGAGATAATTAGTTTTAGATGAGGTCATGTGAATGGGCTCTCATGATGGGATTAGTGCCCTTATAAGAAGTTTCCTCTCCTCCTCCCCACCCCCTCCCAATCCCTACAATGTGAGGACACAGTGAGAAAAGGTGGCCATCTGCAGGCCAGGAAGAGAACTGTCACCAGAATCTGACCAGGCTTTCACCCTGATCTCAAGTTTCCAGCCTCCAGAAATAGGAGAAAATACATTTCTCTTGTTTAAGCCACCCAGGCTGATATTTTGTCATGGCATCCCGAGCTAAGACAGGGATCTTCTCCTTATAAACTCTCAATTTTCGGTATCTTTAAAGCTTTCGAGATAAAAAATCAGTGTTACAGGGATATTCATTATTTTTTGCTAGCCTTGAATTGGATGCCTCACTGCAAAAAGCATGACCTCGCGTAAGTTTGTGTGAGTGATATTTAAAAAGATCACACTGGCCCGAGAATGTAAAAACTCATTATTTAGTACTTCTGACAAAAGTCAGTCACTCAAATGTGGACCTTTTGTCCACCAAGCTTGTGGAAGAAGCAGGAATTATATTGCATGCATTAAATATCACCTAGCATCTACTTTAATCACATGTATTTTCTGCTTTTGTCTTAGATATGTTCACCTCAGAAAGCATGTTACTGTCAGGAATTATTTGCAGATATAGTAATATAATAATTTTCATCAACATTTTAAGAAAAATCCTGTCCATTGGTGGGGACAGGAAGGTGGGGTAGGGGAGATGTGTAGACATCTAGCACTACTTGTGGCTGGGAAGATGTTTCTTTTCGGTAATAGGAAATCCATTGTTACTGCAAAGATCTCTGATAGCTTTTTTTTAAAGTGAAAACTGTCATTTTGATCTCTGCCTACCTGGATCTTTGTCTCACTTGGTCCAAAACTCTGACAGGGAAAAGAAACTTGTTTATCAATTGCACCAGCCCCAATATAAGCAAGAAGGGAGAAAACCCATCCACAAGGAAATGGGCAACTAATTCCCAATGACAAAGCCTGGCTTTCTTGTCCATTGCCAAGAGGAAAAACAAACAAACAAAAAGGATGTAATCTGAGCCAATTTAATTAGATTGTGTTGAACAGCAGAAATTCTACTTGTGGGGATTATTTTTCTAGGCATGGGGCATTTTCCCTTCTGAGGAATGAAGTATTGATGAGGCTGACAAAATGATGTTCTCACCATTTACCTACTTGTTATTACCAAGGTAATAGGTAGCATTTTTGCATTGCATAATATACACTTAATAAGTCAGCTACTGTACATAATTTTTATGATCTCATGTAACCTATATGAAAACTGGAATATGCATTGAATTCAACATTTGCAAAGTGTCTTCTATAGAGTGTTTGCTCATCATAATGAGATTTATTCATTTTACACCAGCAAATTATATGTGGTAAACCTCCAACTATGTGTGGCTTGACACAGTGCACTATACTACACTTACTGTATTTCTGTTAATTGCCCTACACAGCTGATGCTGCATCCCCGTACTGATAACAACACATCAGTTCTATTTCCTACACCTCCTACATCAGTTCGATCATACCTATTTATTTTTGAAAGTTTTTGTTAACCTTAGCTCCCTCTGAGGCTACATTTCGTTCAGATAAGATTCTTTATTTCATCCTATGCCAATGATTATCAAGTTTCTCTACATTGAGCACCTGGGTGACTCAGTCGTTCAAGCATCTGCCTTCGGCTCAGGTCATGATCCTAGGGTCCTGGCGAGCTCCCTGCCCAGCGGAGAGTCTGCTTCTCTCTCTCCCCCTGCTTGTTTTCTCTCTCTCTCAAATAAATAAATAAAATCTTTTTTTAAAAAAAGATTCTCTACATTTAATTATTTCTGTATAGAGATTTAAACCAACATAGTTGCTGTCTGCCAATCCAGTGCATCTCAAAAGTGTGGTCCCTGGATCATTAGCACTAGTGTTACCAGGGATTTGTTGAAAATGCAAATTATCAAGTGTACCACAAACCTACTTAATCTGAAGTGAGGCGCAGGAATCCGTGTTTTTACAAGCCTTCTGTGTGATTCTGAAGCATGCGAAGTTAGAGAACCACTGTTGTAGTTGGTTAAATCATCAAAGAAATAGCATGGGCATGGATGTATGCATCTTATGAAGCTTACTACTTTTAGATTTTCTAAAGAGAATGCATTGAGAAACAGGTCTATCTTAGGTCCCATTTAATAGTATTATTAAATATTAAAATGCTTCCCTTTTATGAAGTTTTTACTGCCAGTCTATTCCAAGGTGTATATATACTATGATAAACTTGAGCAAGTCTCATATATCCTAAGAAATAATCCAACATGTTAGGACATAAATTTGCAGTGATTTGGAAACTTTTCTTTGTCTTGTGCTTAAAAATATATATTTGAAAACATATATGAAAAACAGAAATAAATGGTTTAAACATTCAGTTTTTTTTATTTTTTTTTTAAGATTTTATTTATGTATTTGACAGACAGCGAGAGAGGGAACACAAGCAGGGGGAGTAGGACAGGGGGAAGCAGGCTTCCCACGGAGCAGGGAGCCCAATGCGGGGCTCGATCCCAGGACCCTGGGATCATGACCTGAGCCGAAGGCAGATGCTTAACCGACTGAGCCACCCAGACGCCCTTCAGTTAGTTTTGATATTGAATCAACATATGCCCAAAATTACAACCATGAACTAAATTCTGAGCCTAATGGAACTTTATTTTTTCCCCTTTCTCTTCTGTACCTGCATAATGGATGTGACCCTTATCAGCTCTGTCAATAAAAGAAATAATGAGCCCTTCTATTCATTTAATCATCAACTCTCTCACAAAGGCTCTGTGAAATTGTAGGTATTACCAACTTTGATTCTTCTAGGGGTTTGTTGCGTATGTGATACTTAGAGAGTTACAGTCACTCCTTGGGAGGGTCATTTAGTATTTTGAAGCCCATGGTTTAAAAGAGGATATTTTTTTTTGTTTTCACTAAGAAGGACTAAGGCAGAATTGAAAGTAAATTGTCCATTTTATTTTTTATTTTTAAAGATTTTATTTATTTATTTGAGAGAGAGAATGAGAGAGAGCACATGAGAGGGGGGAGGGTCAGAGGGAGAAGCAGACTCCCTGCCAAGCAAGGAGCCCGATGTGGGACTGCATCCAGGGACTCCAGGATCATGACCTGAGCCGAAGGCAGTCGCGCAACCAACTGAGCCACCCAGGCGCCCTAAATTGTCCATTTTAAATGCAGTAAGAACCTTACAACAGAGGAAGAACAGGGACACCTGCCCAGTGGGCTGCACAGGTGGGTTCGATGGCGCAGCATGGTCTGCCCTTTCCCCTGGCTTCCGGCTTGCCGTCATGCTTGCTTTGTCTGGTAAAAACCTCCTTGTGGGGGGCGGGGGGAGGGGGTGGCGGAATCTGGCTTCAGTTGCTCCTGCTCAGTTATGGTCTCCTGTGCCATATAATCTCATCAGGCCCTGTGGAATAATAAACTTTCAATCTTACCTCACACTGTGAATAACCAAGTATCATCTGGTGGTAGTAATTGGGAAAAATGACTCAAACACTTCCAAAATTTGCAAAGTATTTATTGTAAGTTGGGGGACCCCTGCTCTTTAAGTGTTTTGGAATACTCGTTAAAGCAACTATTCTCTCTGGCTTTTGAGCTGAGACAGGCTTTCTGTTTTAATTTTTGTTTGTTTGGTAAGAACTTTGGAAGGAAGAAGAGTAAAGGTGAGTGAGAAAACTATATGAATATGATTAAGTTTTTATTAGTTTGAAACATTTAATGGTTTTTAACTACAAAAGTAACAATTTCAGTTTCTATCTAATATATCAGGATAGTAGGAGCTCAATTTAGAAATTAAGATATATTATAGAAAAAACAGATTTTATATATTTCTGGTATATCCATACCCATTACTATATTCATTTTAAATTTATTGTTACTCTGTTTGTATAAAGGATTGTCATCCATAGTGTGCCAGTTTTGTGTTTTTTTTTTTTCTCTATATCCATAGGGAATCAGATAAGAAATGGACTTCATCACTGTTAAAGAAATTAGGTCTTAATTAATAACCAAAAAATATACTGATTATCAAGATAATTTATTACCAGAACTGGCTACCAATGATATTTTCAGCTTGAGTTGAAAGATTCTTGAATTTTGAGAATTTTTTCAAGCTGTAATAACATCTTTTGAGGGTTTAAAATATTTTATTCTTAGCATCTGGAGATTGTTCTGCTATTTTTAATTCTTTCAGGTATTATTCTATGATTTAGAATTTCTCTGTTCTCAATTGAATGCAAAAAAACAAAAAACAAAAAACTACAAAACCTATCTTAGCTTCCTATAAGTAACAACATTGGAAAATTAAAACTAATAAAAAACAGTACTCACTCTCAGGGAACTATGACACTTATTTGCAGACATATAGGAGACTACCAGACTGTTCCATCTTTAAAGATTCAGTTCAAACGTCACCATCCACATGAATGTCTCCCTGGTTGTGAGAGAGTATTTTGTCTTTTCCGGTGTGGTAGCCATACTGCATCAGAGCATTGAAAATTAGCTACTCTTACCTGTGTAACCACCCTCCTATGAACCTTTCAGGGCAGGATCTGTGTTTTCTGATTCCTTTTTCTTTTTAAGCTACAAGTAGTAGTCTGTATGGCCTTTGTGCAGAAAGGTGTATTAAAAACATGTTTGTAATCATGATCTTAGATGTACACATGAATAAAGCCAAAATTAGACACATTGCACAGATGAGCATTGCCTGTGATGTTGGAAATAGCATGTTAAAAGGTTATCATGTACTCAGAACCTTCTAGAATTGAAAGTATCTTGGAAAGGATTTCTTTCAACTTTCTTGGATTCCCTAGATAAAGAAATGGAGTCTTAGAGAGGCTAAATGATTTTCCCTACGATGCAAATTTAGTTGTTGGCATGTTTTGTGTTCCTTAACACATAAACTATTTAGTTAATGGTAAGGCAATTATATCATATACATGATTAGATAATATGCAATTAAACATTAGGTTAATAATACTTTAAAAAATTTTACTTAAAATCAGTATATTGTTCTACTTAACACAGTCTTTCCTTTCTTAAATATGCCTCTTTTGTACAAGTAGAATCCTATTTTTGCTTTGGCTTCAAACTCATCAAAGCTGGTTTAGACAATGACTTCTTACATATAAAATGAGAGGGAGGGAGTGTGCATGTGTGCACACAGAAGTGTATGTGTGACTGTATACTTTGGATAACCTTTTAGGAATTGCCTAAGGCATAGTTTGTAACATCACAAAAAGTCACTGCGACAGACTGCATAGGAATTGGTATTATGTGCATCAGAGCCATATGAGTCCAAGAGGGTGGACAAAGAGGATTATCATTGCAAGCAACTGCCCAGCAGGATGGCTTTTACAAGGATATGGATGACATGGTTTTTTTTCTTCCCCTGTGAACAAAGAGCTTGTCACCTCCCCAGCACATTCATTTTCTCCTGCATGGAGTTATGTGGCCCATGCTGACTTTCAGACCTTAACCTGTAAAAATTCCCTTTGGAAGTACCTTTCATTTAGATTATTTTTGAGAGAAGCTTGCAAAGGTGAATTTAATAGTGAGTCACAGTCATTGTAACAGCTTACTATTCCTTTTATATAAGAGACATGTCTTGTCTTGAAAAGCTCTATGCTTAAATCATACTGGCTTTCTCTTTCTCTTCTTAATTATCACGTGTTCAGTATTCATTAGAAAGCATATTTTTTATTAATATTTTTTACTGAGAGTTTTGAGCGAGCATTTTCAACAGCTTTCCAAATCCAAGTGAATATCTTAAATACAATTATTCACTTACTCAGTTTTCCTTGAGGTCCAACAAGTTGCCGGGTATTGTCATATCCTTCATATACTTGTATGTGAGGCCCTATAGATGTTAATAAAGTTTGAGCTGCTTTGAATATTGCCATTAGAAGTTTTCAAATGGTTAAGGTTTTCTTTCTCTTTCTTTCTCTCTTTCTTTTTCTTTCTATCTCTTTCTTTCTTTTCTCTCTCTCTCTTTCTTTCTTTCTTTTTCTTTCTTTTCTGTAAGACTACTTCCTAGATGGCCTTGTGAACTTCCATCGGGGCACATAATGCCAGATTGTTCTCTTGGTGATGTTAGCCGCTGCAGATGATCATTGCTTTGATCCGTTAATTTGTCAGGCGCTGCAAAATCCTGTGGGATTTTTTTTTTTTTTTTTTTTTAAGATTTTGTTTATTTATTTGACAGAGCACAAGCAGGGGGAGCGGCAGGCAGAGGGAGAAGCAGGCTCCCTGCTGAGCAAGGAGCCCGATGCCAGGCTCAATCCCAGGACCCTGAGATCATGACCTGAGCCAAAGGCAGATGCTTAACCAACTGAGCCACCCAGGTGCCCCCAAAATCATGTTATTCTAATTATATCATTCCTTCTTCATTTATTAGTTGGACTACTTTTATAAACAAAAACTTGCCCTCATCAAATTCTGATGATCCTTAGGTAATTATTTTTTCTTTCTTTTTTTTTTTTTTTTTTAAGATTTTATTCATTAGAGAGATAGCAAGCATGAGCTGGGCAGGGTGGTGGGGGGAGACAGAAAGAGAGGGGGGAAGCAGACTTCCTGCTGAGCAGAGAGCCCAACCCTGGGCTCCATCCCGGGACCTGAGATCATGACCTGAGCCAAAGGCAGCCGCTTAACTGACAGCAACCCAGGCGCCCCTTCTTAGGTATACTTTCCAGATGGAAAACAAGTGTTGTTGTTGTTTTTTTCCCGTCTTTCATTTTCTAGTTTTCACAATAATAATTTGGTTTCCCTTCATCTTTTGAATTTGACCACTAAGTTTGTTTATTTTAATATAATCATGAACTAAGGTAATGAAATATATTTGATGTGTTTTAACTCATTGCATTTATTATCTTGTTGTTCCCCAAATGGTTCTATTTGGCCCAGGAGGTCCTTTGGCAGACTCTAGTTGTCTTTGATTGCTTCCTTATTTCCTTGTATGACAAGATATGAAAGACTGATTTTATATATATCTTTATCAGATCAAGAATCTGCCACTTCTCCTAAGAAATGTGGTTTCTTTTAGTGAGAATTTGCACTTACTGATGAAAATCTGGATACTAGTATGTATTTATTGCTACTGAGGGGCCATGTTTCTAGGCATTTTCCATAAACACACACCTATATGGTATGTGTGTGTGTGTATATGTAATGTATTATATATACAGTCTCTCTCTCTCTCTCTCTAATATATGTATAAAATATATTTATAAAATAAAACATGAATTTAAACTTTTATTTCTAATTCTGATTTCTGATTTAGGACAATAGGATTTACTCATCTAAAAATTGTATCTAAAAAAAAATTGTATCTAATTTCTTCTAAGACAAAAGACTGTCTTTAATGTTACCAACATAAATTCTCATTTGCTTGATCCCACCCTACACCAACAGCATTCTCAGAGTACATTACCAATGTTACCACCAAATATAGAATTACTAAAAATATTTTATTTTTCCAGTTCTTTCAGTTCCTACCAAAGGGTATACCCCACTAAGGATATGCACTCAAATTGCCATGTCTTAAAATTAATTGGAATATTTTTTCTCTTTGTACTTTTTTTTTTAAGATTTTATTTTATTTATTTGAGAGAGAGAGAATCAGAGAGAGAGAGCACATGAGAGGGGGGAGGGTCAGAGGGCGAAGCAGACTCCCTGCCAAGCAGGGAGCCCGATGAGGGACTCCATCCAGGGACTCCAGGATCATGACCTGAGCCGAAGGCAGTTGCTTAACCAACTGAGCCACCCAGGCGCCCTCTCTTTGTACTTTGTGCCACCAACTATTTATACAGGTTCACTTGTTTCATATTATTCTCAGTTTTTAGGAATTGTTTCTTTACATATCATTTCATTTTATAATTAAGTGGAATATTTACATTGTTCTTATATAAAATATGTAAAACAGTGTTTATTCAAAGAAATGTAGTTCCTGTCTTCACATTCCTTCTACCCCATTCTCTTTCTCTCATTATATGTAAATACTTAAAAAAAAATTATGGCTTATCCATTTGCACTTTTTCATATTAGCAGTTAGTCACATACATTGTTATTCTTAGTTTCTGAGATAAATTGTAGCACATTGCATGCATTTGTATTTTGTATTTTTATTTAACAATATATGTAGAGAAATCACCACATAGTGCTATTTAGAGGAATTCCTCATTTCTTTTTTCAGCTACACAATACTGCATGTTGTGGATATACATACTTTATTCAATTAGTTCCCCATGATGGATATTTGATTTGTTTGCAGTTTTTTTTTTTTGGTTACTTATTGAATGATGGAAAAAAAATTCTTGAATAGATTGGACTATCATTTAGTCTCCAGAGCTTTCGCATTACTGGAGAATCAGATGAAAGAGGGTCATGTTAAACAGTTTTCAAGAGTATAATGACTAAAGCATACATTGTGGGAAACCCCACAAGACAAATGACATGAATTCTTCAGCCACAGGGGTGAAAATGTAAGGAAAAATAAGATGGAGACATAGATTAAAAAAAGATTAAGAGATATTTAGTAGTTCTAATGTGTGAACCTTATTTTGGATCCCAATTAAGCTTAAGCAAGAAAAAATTGTGGACTGTGTATTTGATGATACTAAGGAATTATTTTTTAGTGATTTTAAGTGTAATTATATTTAATGATTTATGTATAATAGTATTATGGTTATGTCCTATATCTTAGTGACACATGCTGAATATTTACTGATGAGATAATATATCTGAGATTTGTTTCAAAATAATCTTGGGAGGGGGGAGTTCAGTGCCAGTACAGACACGGCAAGATTAGCCCAAACTTGACCAAAACTGATGCTGGCCGATGAGTGTATGGTGGCCCATTCTCTTGTTCTTTATGTCTTTTAAATTATCTATATAAATTGTTAAAAATTCAAGTAGCTTTAGTTAATCAGATATTGCTTTCCAGGACAGAGTTGTCTTAAAAAAAAATGTGTATTTATATTACCAATTTTAATATACCAATTAAAATTAATTGGAATATTTTTTCTCTTTGTATTTTTTTTAAGATTTTATTTTATTTATTTGAGAGAGAGAGTGTATATATATATATATATATATAATTTTCTCTAAGGATTTTGAAAATCTACACTTAATAAAATTATTGACTTTTAAAATATAAAAATCTGGCTTAATGCATCATTTACATGCAGGAAAGTCTATTTTAGCTTCTGGATATTATAATAAATTAAGTGTTGTCTGGGATGCTTATTAGTATAGAAAACAGAAAGGAAAAGTTAACAAATAAGGGACATGGATATAAGAATAAACTCCAGAATAAAGTGTTCATAGATTTTTCCACCTTTGATCATGATTTCTCTTTCCATTGGAGGAAAAAAAAAAATGTGTGCTCTGAAAGTCATGTGTTGTATGAATTCTGGAAGCCATAGGTGACTTTCAAGTTGCAGCTAGGCAGAGCAACTCAACTGTAGTGGTCATACCCAAGAAAAGGATGACCGAGAAGTTGAATGAAAAAGTATGTAGAGAAGGAAGAGTACATATCACATAGTGATGTAATATAGTCCATCAATGACTTCTAAAGGACCTACCTTAGAATGTTGGATGATTTGCACAAAAATTTAAGTAGGTATAATATTAGTATTTGAGAGGCTAGGGATTTTATAGTTTCAAAGGGCTTTATCAGAACCTCATGAAGCAGAGATGAGTAGTGAAGGGGGAAACATACACAGTTTGGTAACTGAAAAATTGTTTTCCTGTTCTTCCAGATCATGCGTAGTTTCTTTTAATGGTGATTATAGATATTGTACTATTTAAAATAAGGTCATTTACGCTTTGAAATTTTACCTGTCAGTAAACAAAAGGGAGAGGCAGGAATCAGAAATTATGGAGTTTGTGGGTTGAACTCCAAGATTCACAGATATAGGGAAACTGTTTGATTTTATATACCACTCTATCCTCCACATCCAACCCAAACCAGATTTTGGGTTGGATGTGGAGGCCTACCTTATGGCAGACCTACAATAAGTTTTGTTACCTAAGTGGATGTGTGCATAAACAAGAGTGGAAACTAGGTGAAGGAAACAAATAAGCAAAAACAAATAAATAGATGCAAGGATTAATTACCTGATCAGCCCTTCTTTTGTTAATGTAGGTCTCATAGCATAAATGCTCATTAATATTCTCAGAATGATTTACCCCTTATGACCTTGACTTTAAGTATTTTTTAACTCTCCCTTCCTTTGCAGAACAATCAACGAGTGAAGCACTTCTTGAATCACATTTGCTCAGCTTAACTTTCACAGAGGCAATTTTAGCTTAATCACTTCCTCATTCATTTATCCTGTGAATTTTTTTTTCTATTTAGAATGTGACTTTGATAATTTTGTAATTATATAGTAAGATGAAGATAGGCAATTGAAGATGGTATTTAAAATATATCTCGTTTTATTTATATAGAAGTATTTTCTTGAGTCAGGTGAGAAAATAAATTCAGAATAGCCATATTTAAATCTTTGGGCAATACAGGTATGGAAAGACTTTTTATGGGAAGTGAGTTTAGAAATTTTTGGAGGTAGCTTAGTTATAACAATAGCACTTCTAGGGGCGCCTGGGTGGCTCAGTTCATTAAGTGGCCAACTCCTGATTTCGGCTCAGGTTATGATCTCAGGGTCCTGGGATTGAGCCCCACATCTGGCTCTGCGCTCAGCAGGGAGTCTGCTTGAGATTCTCTCTCCCCCTCTCCCTCTGCCCCTGCCCACGCTCACACTTTCTGTCTCCCTCAAATAAATAAAGTCTTAAAAACAAAACAAAACAGTAGCACTTCTAGAACCTTAAATCAGATTTCATCACTACAAATGAAGCTCTATAAGACAGAGCCTATAAATATATAGTGAGAAAGTATCTTCCTGTGTTCTGAGAAATCTGTTATAAAGTAAAAACTAACAAAAACCATTAAGTCCTAGATACTGAAGTTATTGAAATTACATATGTTGAAGGAGGGGAGTGAGGTAGCAGTTTCTTACTTAATATTAAAACCGTGTTTGTATATTCATTCAGCAAATATTTACTGGGTATAAACTATGTGGCAGGTAGTTTTCAAGATGCTGGAGGTATAGTGGTGAACAAGATAAACAAGGTCCTTGCTATAATTTTTAATGTGATTCGAATTTTGGATTGTAGGATTTGGTGGGGTGGAGACAGATAAGAAATGTGGTAATTTCAGGTAGTGAGTGTTATGTTTAAAACAAAGTGGGATAAATGACAGAGATGGATTGGGGTAGATATTGGCAAATTGGTTTCAGTAGAGTGCTCAATGAAGGATATCTCTGAGGATTTTTTTTTTAAGCTGGGGTCTTAGGAGATAAGGGTTTCCCCCATTTAAAGATGCAGGGAAGCAGGTGTTGACTGGAAAGTGAGTGAGGTTAAGCAAGTGTTCTGCTTCAGAGCTTTTGCGTTTGTTCTTTCCTCTGTCCATAAATGATTTGAGATTTGAGAGTGGACGGGATTCCAGCATGAAGAGTCTTAGAATATGGTGAAGAGTCTTGTTTTTATTTAGAATCTGAGATTCTAAATTGAAGAATTGTAAGAGAGTGATTTGAGCTACTTTTTATTTTTCAGAGACCATTCGCCCCACTGTGTGGAAATGGATTGAATGGGGAAATGAGAAAGGAGACCACTTCATTGACCAGGTGAGAGGAGAGGGATAGCAGCCTTGAGTGAATTAGACATTTTCTGCGTATATTTTGGAGGTAGAGCAAAAGGTATTTGTAAATTGATTATATTGGGATCAGGGTGGGGATGTGGCTTGAGGCGATGTGATACACACATATTTCTGTATTGCATTGTGTGAGAAGCTATGGACAAGGAGTTGTTAGAATGAGTTTATAATCAGTGTTATAGTAGCAGCTCTTATTATGGAAAAATGCATTTATCTGCAATAAGATAGGCAATATGGGAATATTACTGGTTCCCTTGAAACTAAACCGGGTGTTAGTTGTCCCACCCCAGTTGAATTTAAGTTAAACATTTTTAAGTTTCTACTATGTCTAAGGCCCTGCTCTAAATGCTGCAAAGATTGCCAACTAACAATCATTAATATTTTTAATGTGACAGATGCTATTTTAAATTCTTTACCTGTTAACTCATATAATACTATATGCCTTAGACATGTGTCCCATTATTTGTGCCCCTGGTTATATATGAAGGAACTGAAATTTGGAAAAGTTAAGTGAACTTCCAAAAACCCTCAGCTGTAAGTGGTGGAGCCAGAACTTAACCTAGGCAATTTGTCCCTCAAGCATGGCACAATAATGCCTCTCACACAATAAGATGAAGAGTAGCCCACATTTACCTTATGCTTCAAGACTGTTCTACGTGTATTAATTTCAAATCCCTCATTTTATTCCCATCTAATCCTGTTAATAGCCAGAACATATCTGTGTGTGTGGGATTTCATTTGGCAAGCTAATGTTTTTTGATTTCCTACTCTGTAATGATTTTATCCCAAGTACCAGGGATAAAATGTTCCAGCCCTCAAAAAAACTTAACATTCGGGGCCTGAATTTCCTCTTGTTGATTATGTAAAGTTAGCATGGTATAACCTCCTCAGATTTCCTTTTTTGGGACTATAAAATGGAAGATATATTAAATGTTATTAGTGACAGATTTATAGAGAGAAACTGATTTTTAACGAGACTAAATTAGTTGGTCAAGCAAAGTAGCCAGATACAAGATCAAAGACAAAGATCAGTAAATTTTCTCATGAATAGCAACAAGCAAATTAGAAAATGCAACAATAAATAAGGAGAATATTATTAATTTCTTTCACACTAGTAATAGAAACTCTCCAAATTCAGCAAACGGATAACCTACAAATCCCAGCAGTTTTAGTATACCATTATGGAGGAAGTTTTCAAATGTTAGTAAAGGGCACAAGAAAAGACCTGAATAAATGGAAATCTTTACTATGTTTACAAAAGGGAAAGCTCAACATTGTAAAGATCAAGATGCTGATTCTCCCTAAATTCATCTATGTTGTAGTTTCTCAGTTGTGATTGTTACAAGAGTCAACAAAGGTTTAAAAAATACATATCGAAGCATAAGACTAGCAATGAAAAAAATTTAAAAAGAACAAAGAAGAGTGGTTTCTTCTGTCAGGTAGCAATGGATCATAAAGCTGTGGAAATTAATAGTGTAGAATCTTAGTTTATGAGTGAATAAGTAACAATAAAAAGTCCAGATATAAGTATATGTATACATGCATGTGTATATATTTCATATACATTTTTGGTATTCATAATTTTATTCATATTTTCATAATTTTTTCACTGAGCTCAAGTAGGAGATACACATACACACACACCAAAATTAATGGGAAAAACAGTTCAATAAATGTCAAGAAGGTTATTATTATAATGTAAAAATATAATAGTATAAAATTAATTCATACCTCATACCATTTAAAACTAAAATCTAAATACATTTTAAGATTAAGGAAGCAAACAACAGAAGATTATTAGGAAAATGCAGATTAAAACAGGAATGCCCTTAATCTTAGAAAAATATAAACTGTTAATAGAAACAATTGTATGTAGACCTGTGGGAAAAAGGCTTCTCACATTCTATAAAGAGGGAATGTAAATTGAATCAGGCATTTTATTTTATTTTATTTTTATTATTATTATTATTTTTAAAGATTTTATTTATTTATTTGACAGAGAGAGAGATAGCGAGAGCAGGAACACAAGCAGGGGGAGTGGGAGGGGGAGAAGCAGGCTTCCCGCCGAGCAGGGAGCCCGATGTGGGACTCGATCCCAGGACCCTGGGATCATGACCTGAGCTGAAGGCAGACGCTTAACGACTGAGCCACCCAGGCACCCTGAATCAGGCATTTTAGAAGGCAATTTGCCAGTATTATTTGAAACAAAAATTGCATTGACCTCAAGTAAGTAATTTCCCTTCTAAATATATATCCTTGACAAACAAAGCCGGGGAGGAAAAAGAGAAACTATATAGAGACATTTTTTAATTGCCACATTAATTGCAATACCAGAATACTGGATATGACCTAAAAGGCCTTTTTTAGAAAATGGCTAAATGATACAGATACTCCTGCCTTGGAATTCTACAGAGCACTTATAAAGATTTTTATTTATTTATTTGACAGAGCGGGGGGGAGGGAGGGAATGCACGCAAGCACAAGCCGGGATAGTGGCAGGCAGAGGGAGAGGGAGAAGCAGGCTACCCACTGAGTAGGGAGCCCTATGCAGGGCTGGATCCCAGGACCCTGGGATCATGACCTGAATCGAAGGCAAACACTTAACTGACTGAGCCACCCAGGCACCCCCCTACAGAGCACTTAATAGGAACAAACTAGACCTACAGGCATTAATGTTGCCATTTCTTTAACTTATTTTTTGAGTTAAAAAAGAAAGCAACTTAGGGCACCCGGGTGGCTCAGTCAGTTAAGCGGCTGACTTCGGCCCAGGTCATGATCTCTGGGTCCTAGGATAGAGTCCTATATCAGGCTCTCTGCTCATCAGGGAGTCTGCTTCCTCCTCTCCTTCTGCCTGCCACTCCCCCCTGCTTGTGCTCTCTCTCTCTCAAATAAATAAATAAAATCTTTAAAAAAAAATAAAAAGAAAGCAACTTGTAAATGCTAATTACAGAAAAATAGGTTTCAACTTGAGAATTTTAAGGGACATCATTTTTTTTTTTTTAATTTTATTTATTTGACAGAGAGAGAGAGAGAGAACAGGTAGGCAGAAGGGCAGGCAGAGGGAGAGGGAGAGGCAGGCTCCTCGCTGAGCAGGGAGCCTAATGCGGGGCTCGATCCCGGGGACTCTGGGATCATGACCTGAGCCGAAGGCAGCTGCTTAACCAACTGAGCCACCCAGGTGCCCCTTTAAGGGACATCATATTCAGTCTATGGCAATAACTAGATCCCTTTTGTGATCTGACCTATCTCAATTTATTTTAAATTACTTTAAGAGACCTGGAAAGGTGGACACCAAAATCATAACGGTGGTTACCTTTGGGAATGGGGGATGAGTAGAAGAGGGGGCTGAAAATCAAAGCTACAGTTTTTAATAAAAAAGGTCTTTCTTATATTTTGATTTCTTATATTTTGCTATATTGTTTTAATTTTTTATTTTAAAATGATTATAAATTGACAGGAGATTGTGAGGATAGCACAGATAGCTTCTATGTTCCTTCTCCCAGTTTCTCCCAATGGTTCCATGACATTTTATGCTAAGTCTAGCATAGTATTAGGCCAGGAATTAGACATTGGTAAATATGTTTCTAGTTCTATATCATTTTATCACATGTGTAATTCATGTAACTACCACATTTTATTACATTAAAAAAAATTAGAATGCTTGCAATTATGTTACTTGAATAATTATTTATTAAAACATAATGGAAATCACTATATCACAGTTCATTTATTTATTCAACAGACATTCATGGCTATATTGTTTGATCATAATTAATTTAACCAATTCTCTATTCTTAATCATTACCAATTCATTAGATATTATACGTGAAACTGAGAACAACACAGATGTGTGCACATACATGCACAATATTCTAATAGTTTTTTTCCCACAAACATAAGTATTGAATTAAATCATATGAATATTGAAGATATTTCCATATTATCTTCCAGAAATGTTGTATTAATTTAAACTCCCATTAGGAGTCTAGGAGAGTTAGCATTTTATTGCAACCACAAAGGACATGAAAACTTTATTTTTAAATATTTCCATACTTAGCAGTGTCCAGCACATAACAGACACTCCAAAAATATTCACATAAGAAATGAGCACATGAAATAATTTACCAATTTTAAATGCAAAAAGAGTAACTTCTCTTAGGTCCATTTTTTCCTCTGACTAGTAACAAAAGGCACAGTAGTCCCTTCCTATTATAATTAGAACTTTGTTTTCTATGAACTTTTTTACATTTTTCCCATTAAAAAACTATACTTGTGTTAACCAATTGACTCTTAATATCAGTTCTGTGTTAAAAATACTAACTTCTTGGGGAGCCTGCGTAGCTCAGTTGGTTGAGACCCCACTCTTGATCTCAGCTCTGGTCTTGATCTTAGGGTTGTGAGTTCAAGCCCCACATTGGGCTCCACACTGGGCATGGAAAACAAAACAATTAACTTCTTGTCTGTTACAGAGTCTGTTAATCTTTCTCAGTTTTTAACTTCACTTTAAATTTTGTCAGAGATATTGTTGATACATAAAATGATTTTTATTTTTGTGTAATCAAAATCTAACCCTTTCCTGATATTTCTATTTTTGCTTTATTGATTAGTAAGTCCTTCCCAGTATGAAATCAGTATTCACTTGATATAATCTAATTTCTTTGCAATTAGCATTTTAATTGAACAATTGATTGTATATGTTTTTGTAGAGCTCAAACTATTTTCCTCAGCTTGATAGCCTCATATATGAACACTATTTGTTGAATAAAATTGTCTTTCTCCTCTGATTTGCAGAGTGATTTTGGAGGATGCTAAAATATGCCACATAAAAGGAACTGTACCTGGGTTTTTTGTTTTCTTGCATTTTTTTTAGTAGTCTCAACTTATTTTAATATCTTAGCATTATAAGATATTTTGCTGTCTGGCAGTGATAGCCACACACTTAATCTTATTTTGAAAAACTGCCATTTCAGTTAACATTTAGAAACATAGGAAAGTCAACAAAATAGCCTTCATGTTATTTGTGATGTCTCATTTTTCCCTTGTAATTAAATCCCTGTAACTATATCTTGAAGTTTAGTATAAATTCTGAGTAAGATGGTATTCAAAACACAGACATCTAACCAATAATTACTTCCTCCCCACTCCCTTTTCCAAAGAACTAAGAGATTATAAAGGAGAAGGCAACTGGGAATTGGAGAGGTAGAACAAGAGTGATGTTTATTAGAAATTTGAGGAGTTTCTTCAAATAGAGGAGGCACAGTTCCAACCTCATAAAGTGGTAACCTACCTAGGAATTAATTATAAAAGGCCTCCACCCACATACCCTTACCTGGGCAGAAGTTTAGGAAAAAGGAGCAAAGGAGAATTGAGATAGTATCTCCATGTTAAAGACAGCTAAACATTGGAAGCATTCATTCTTCCCTGAACTCCAGCCTCCTATCTCCACTGCTTACTCAACATGTCATCTTGAATGTTTAATAGGCATCTTGATTCTTGACTTAACACTACTGTCTTCTAATTTTTTTTTTTTAAGGATTTATTTGAGAGAGAGACAGAGGGCAAGTGCGAGCAGGGAGAGGGGCAGAAGGAGAGAGAGAGATAAAACCTCAAGCAGTCTCCTCACTGAGCATGGAGCCTGATGTGGGGCTCGAGCTCATGACTCTAAGATCATGACCTGAGTTGAAACCAAGAGTTCAAACTCAACCCACTAAGCCACCTAGGTGCCCCTGTCTTCCAATTCTTCATCCACTTATTGTACTCCCTATTTTCATAAATGCCATTACCACACAGTTACTCCAAATAAATACCTTGGGGTTATTGGTTATCCTGTATTCCTCTCTTTCCCTTATTACCCATACATCTTATCTTGGGATGCTGTAATAGAGTAACATAGACTAGGTAGCTTAAATGACAAATATTTTTTTTTTTTTAAAGATTTTATTTATTTATTTGAGAGAGAGAGCACATGAGAGGGGGGAGGGTCAGAGGGAGAAGCAGACTCCCCGCCGAGCAGGGAGTCCGATGCGGGACTCGATCCAGGGACTCCAGGATCATGACCTGAGCCGAAGGCAGTCGCCTAACCAACTGAGCCACCCAGGCGCCCCACAATGACAAATATTTATTTCTCACAGTTCTTGAGGCTGGAAAGTCCAAGATCAAAGCAATGGCAGATTTGATGTCTGGTGGGACTCCTCTTCCTGGTTTGTAGATGATCATCTTCTTGCTATACCCTCATATGGAGAAAAAAGAATGAGGTAGCCCTCTGGCTTCTTCTGAGGTCACTAATCCCATCAAGAGGGCTCTATCCTTATGATCTAATTACCTCCCAAAGACTCCACCTCCAACTACCATTACACTGGAGATTAGATTTCAACATACAAATTCTGGAGGGACACAAGTGTTCAGTTAATAACACACAGTTAATGTCATCAAGTTCTTTGAGCTAATGCTTAATAATTTAGATCAATTCTTGTCTTTTCTCACCATTTTCACCACTACTTTATCTATGCCACCAACTCCTTATACCTGCAATATTGCAGGCAACCTCTTTTTCATTTTTGTTTACTGAAGTTGATTATACACTCAACAGTCTGAATTACCTTTTGAAAAACACAGGTCAGAATGTATTATCCCCTGTTCAAATTCCTCTAATAGTTTTCCTCTCATTTATCCATGGCGTCTTACTGGCACTTGCCCACCTCTTATTACTCGTCACCTCACCCTTAGGCTCTCTGCTTTGGTCCAGTTGGATTTCTTGCTGCTCCTCTATTAATCGCCATCCCTTTTTAGGGACTGCATTTGCTATTCCTTCTGCCTTTTCCCTTAGTACTCTAGGTATTCACATCACTGAGATCTTCTCAGAATTCACATTCTGAGGAAAGTCTTCCCTAACCACTGTATTTATTGTATCATGTCTATTTGAGCTACCACTCATTCAGCAAAAACTTGTTAATTTGGTCTTGTATATTTTGTACAGTTGACTTGTCTTTTTACCATTTAATTTTTTCTTTAGTGCATTTAATTTCTACATATAATTATAATATATATTTTTTTTATTATGCTTTCACTTTTAGACTGCAAGTTCTATAAGGATGGGGACCTTAGAATAAGTTGGTGGGCACTCATACTTTGGTTATATAATACAAATCCATTAAAACTATATAAATCTAAATACCTGGTTGAGGTGGATTTGCCATAATGCTAGTGAAGCTTACATTATAGGACCCCTGATTTTTACCAAGTTTCTTCCAAGGACCTAGGAAGGGTCCTAGGAAGAATCCTAGCAATTTATTTACATGGTAATTTGTTATTATAAAATATATCAAAATAATATATTTTAACCATAATGGATTAAGATCATTGTCTCCAATTAACTTTTCTTCTGTTATACTTCCCCTTCTATTAGGTGGTATTCTTGTGGTCATTGGTATTTTTGGGTGCTAAGTAAGGTAAATTGAGTTAGGGATACATTTTGTTGGGTTTATTGGGATATATTTTAAGTATGGTTAATTTACTGCTAGCCATTTATCACAAAAAAGAAATGGTAATTATGTGATGTGATGCAGGTGTTACCTAACACTACGGTTGTAATCATTTTGCAGTATATGAGTGTATCAAATCAACACTTTGTTCTCCTTAATCTTACATGATGTTATATGTCAATTATACCTTGATAAAGCTGGAAAAAAGGAGAAAATTGTGAGAATGAGGACCCAAATGGGGGAAAAAAAACAGAAAGGAGAGAAGAGTAATGATAAAGAAAAACACGATTTATTTGCACAGAATCAGCATGAAGAAGAGCAGTAGCTTTGTTTGGACAAATGTGTTGATTTTGATAAGTTCAGTGAACTTCAATAAATACTGTTATTGTGTTATTCTGCACTGTTTCTGAATAATGGCTTCTTCTTCACAGTTCTGGTCCCAGAAATACTTGTAGGGAACCAAAGAGAATATATAATACAAAAAGAGTCATATAAAACAGGTATTTAGAAAAAAAAATTGGAAGTATTTCCAACTCTTAAAAGATCCTTGATAACCTATTCCAACTCTAGTTTGCTTATATTTTTATCAGCTGTTTATAAACAAGACAGAAAATAGAGACATTCAATTTATCTTCAGGCTAGATGAATACAACTAGAGCCTTTAAAAATCATGAAGACAGTGGTAAAGAAAAAAGTATATTCACTTAAATTCCACATATGAGTGAAATTATATGGTATTTGTTTTTCTCTGACTGACTTACTTTGCTTAACATAATACTCTCTAGCTCCATCCATGGCATTGCAGATGTCAAGATTTCATTCCTTTTTACGGCTGAATAATATTCCATTCTCTCTCTCTCTCTATATATAGATATATCCCTCTTCTTTATCCATTCATCAGTCAATGAATACTTGGTCTGCTTCCATAATTTGGTTCTTGTAGATAATGCTGCTATAAACATAGGGGTACATGTATCCCTTTGAATTAGTGTTTTTGTATTTTTTTGGTAAATACCCAGTAGTGTGATTGCTGGGTCATAGAGTAGTTCTGTGTTTAACTTGTTGAGGAAACTCCATACTGTTTTCCAGAGTGGCTGCACTGGTTAGCATTCCCACCAACAGTGCGAGAGGGTCCCCCTTTCTCCACATCCTTGCCAACACCTGTTGTTTCTTGTGTTTTTGATTTTAGCCGTTCTGACAGGTGTGAGGTGATAGCTCTTTGCTCATTGTGGTTTTGATTTGCATTTCTCTGATGACGAGTGATGTTGAGCACTTCTGCATGTGTCTGTTGGCCATCTGTATGTCTTCTTTGGAGAAATATCTCTTCATGTCTTCTGCCCATTTTTAATTGGATTATTTGTTTTTTGGGTTTGAGTTGTATAAGTTACTTAAATATTTTCGGTACTAACCCTTTATTGGATATGTTATTTGCAAATAACTTCTCCCATTCCTTGCATTGCCTTTTAGTTTTGTTGATTATTTCCTTTGCTGTGTAGAAGCTTTTTATTTTGATGAAGTCCCAATAGTTTGTTTTTACTTTTGTTTCCCTTGCCTCGGGAGATCTACCTAGGAAAAAGTTGCTATGGCTGATGTCAGAGAAATTTCTGCCTGTCTCTTCTAGGATTTTTATGGTTTCAGATCACACATTTAGGTCTTTCATCCATTTTGAATTTATTTTTGTGTGTGGTGTAAGAAAATGGTCCAGTTTCATTCTTTTGTTTGTGACTGTCCAATTTTCCCAACACCATTTGTTGAAGAGACTGTCTTTTTCCCACTGGAATTCTTTCTTGTTTTGTCAGAGATTAATTGACCATATAGTTGTGGGTTCATTTCTGGGTTTTCTATTTTGTTCCATTGATATATGTGTCTATTTTTGTGCCAGTACCATACTTTTTTGATCACTACAGCTTTGTAATATAAATTCAAGTCTGGAATTGTGATTCATCCAGCTTTGCTTTTCTTTTGCAAATTGCTTTGGCTATTCAGGGTCTTTTGTGGTTCCGTACAATTTTTAGGATTGTTTGTTCTAGTTCTATGAAAAATGTTATTGGTATTTTGATAGGGATTGTATTAAGTGTAGATTGCTTTGAGTAGTATAGGCATTTTAGCAATATTTGTTCTTCCAATCCATGAGCATTGGAATATCTTTCCATTTCTTTGTGTTATCTTTAATTTCTTTCATCAGTGTTTTATAGTTTTCAGAGTACAGGTCTTATACCTCTTTGGTTAAGTTTACTCCTAGGTATCTTATTATTTTTTGGTGCAATTGTAGATGGGATTGTTTCAAAGGAGCATTTTTGAAGTAGTAGAAATGGTATGATAATGATCAAAAGTTTGTAAAAGCACTTAACAAAAATTCCAAGGTGAAAAAAGAAAAAGTGACTTATTTATCCAAAGGAGTTTTATCATAAAATGAAGCAGGGCGCCTGGGTGGCTCAGTTGGTTAAGCGCCTGCCTTCGGCTCAGGTCATGATCCTGGAGTCCCTGGATCCAGTCCCACATCGGGCTCCCTGCTTGTCAGGGAGTCTGCTTCTCCCTCTGACCCTCCCCCCTCTCATGTGCTCTCGCTCATTCTCTCTCTCTCAAATAAATAAATAAAATCTTTAAAAAAAATAAAATAAAATGAAGCAATAAATCTAACAAATAAAGCAGTCACTAAACACTGTTCTATTATTGTAGGTTCTTGTTGGATGTGATGAACAGTGACTAATTAGTTGATAATTATTTTGCACTGCTATTTTTTTTTTTTTTTTTTTTTTTTTAGAGAGAGAGAGAGACAGTGAGAGAGGGAACACAAGCAGGCAGAGTAGGAGAGGGAGAAGCAGGCTCCCCGCTGAGCAGAGAGCCCGATGCGGGGCTCGATCCCAGGACCCTGGGATCATGACCTGAGCCGAAGGCAGACGCTTAACAACTGAGCCACCCAGGTGCCCCATTTTGCACTACTATTATAATGAAAAACCCTCTGAGCAATTTTAAACTTCCTTGCCAATTGAAAATTATCTTTTAGTGATTGTTTTCAACAAATGAAATGTGTTTGGGATGATTTAAAATGTCCTTTAGCAGTCAGTATTTGTGGTCAGTCATATGACTGAAAGGTGATGACAAAGGCTGCACTCTCTTTATGAACATTAACAAGTAGGCAGCACATGTCTAATGTGTTCTTATTCCCTTGTTCTCATCAGAGAAAAAGGCTACATTCAGAGTCCTAGAGGTTATTGACATTTTTTTGTGTTTTATAATAATAGGTTTTCTTTTGCATTTGAAGTGTTGTACATATATGCCAGCTCCTTCTTTAAAGATGATAAGTTTAATGAGATAATCTGCCTACTGTAAAACAGTGCCAGTCCTGGAACATTGCTACAACATTTTAAAGACTTTAAAATATATTTTCAAATGCATGGAAGATGCAGCCTATACTTAAATGAAATGGAAACAATTTATCAAAAATTTGATAAAGCTCAGATACTTCACTTTAAACTACAAGCTATATTTATAGAACATTTTAGAAAAAAACAAGAGAAATCATAGCCTTCTGATTTGGATGTATATAAAAGTGATCTTTTCTTTTTGCATATTTACATTTATTAGGTAAAGAATTTCAAGGAAATTAAGTAAAAATTAGTCAAATCTAAAAAAAAATCATAAAATCAAGGAATGGAATTGTTAGAAATTATTCTGACCCTATTGTTATAAATACTCATATAATACCAAAGACAATAATTTAATTAAGAGAGAGAGAAACTTTGAATAGCAGTAATGAATGGGCTTTTTGTTATTTGCTTATGCTTTTAAACATAGGGAGTAAATCATGCATTAGAAAAAACATTAGAAAAGTAAATTTCTTGCTATTTTGATTGCATTAGTCACTGCCTAAGAAAATATGAAATGGTGAGAAATATTATACTTCCTATTAAAACATGAGTTTTTCCAAAATGTGACTACAACCTGAAAATCTTTAATAAAAGTATCAATTGCCAGTTGTAAAGGTAAGATAAAATATAAAACAAAATAAAATAAAGTAGAATAAAATAAAAGGCAAATTTTGATCAATCATGCTATTCTCCCTAAAGCAGATTATAATGAAATTATTGATCTATAATCAAGGTATCTAACAATTTAGGATAAAAAGTATTGGCAGATAGGCAGTTAACTCATAAAATCAATAGGTTATTTTCTGGGTTTTTGTGATACTTGTATTACTTAACAATTTTTTAACATGATTTGCAGTGATTTCTTTAGATAAATATTCACATCCATACTTAACAGTGTATTTTAAATTTTGTATTCTTTTTCTTTTTTTTTTTTAAGATTTTATTTATTTATTTAAGAGAGAGAGAGTGAGTGAGCAGGAGCAGAGGGGAGAGTCAGCGGGGAGAGGGAGACTTAGGCTCCCTGCTGAGCAGGGAGACCAATGCAGGGCTTTATCACAGGACCCTGAGATCGTGACCTGAGCTGAAGGTAGACGCTTAACGGATTGAGCCACCCAGACACCCCTTGTATTCTTTTTCTTAGAGAGATGGATTCTTTGGTGAATTCTATTAAACATTTAAGGACAAAAAGACCAAAAACATCCTCAAACCCTTCTTTGTACCATATACAAAAATTAATTCAAAATAAATAATATGACTAATATTAAAAGTTCTAATTATAGTTGACTGCTGAACAACACAGGAGTTGGGGCACTGACCCTCCCATGCAGTCAAAAATCAGTATAAATTTTGATTCCCCCAAAATTCAACTTCAGTAGCCTTCTGTTGACCAGAACACTTACTAATAATATAAACAACACATATTTTGTATGTCATAGGTATTATATAGTATATTCTTAAAGTAAGCTAGAAAAAAGCAAATGTTAAGACAATCATAAGGAAGTGCAAATACATTTACAGTGTTACACTGTATAAAAAAAAATGTAGTATAAGTGAACCCACACAATTCAAACCTGTGTTGTTCAGGAGCAAACTGTATAAATTTCCTAGGAAAAAAATGGGAAAACAGCCTCCTGACCTTGGGATAGGCAAATATTTTTTAGGAATCAAAAATCACAAACAGAAGAGACTATAAATTAGATTTCATCAAAATATCTCACCAAAGAAACATTAAAAATAAATAGGTAAGCAGCTGACTGAAAGAAAATATTTACAATGCATATATCTGACAAAGGATTGTATTCAGAATATGTAAACAATTATTACAATTTGATAGTTAAACAGACAAACCTCATATAAAAAAAAAAGCCAAAGATTTGAAAAGACATTTCACGAAGGAAGATGTACACAGGGCAAATAAGCATATGAGTAAGTTCTCACCATAGCAGTTATTTAGGAAATGCTAATTAAAGCATGAGATTTGATATGGATGGTTAAATTTAAAATGACTGACAGCATTAAATATTGATGAGAATGTAGAACAACCAGGAATTTCATACACTGCTGGTTGGAGTGTAAAATGGTGCACCCATTTTGAGAAAAAGTTTGGCATTTTCTTATAAAGTTAAACATAAACCTTTGCTATCATACAGAAATTCCATACTAGGTATTTACCCAAGAAAATCCCAAATATATATCCATAAAAAGATATTGGTAATGTTAATGGCAATTTTATTGAAAATAGGCGAAAACTGGATATAACTTAAATGCCTTTCAACCAGAAAAATACAGAAATTAAATGTGGCATTTTTATATAATGAAACTGTACTCACATATACAGTGACATACATACAACTTTAAAATAGTAAGCTAGACACAGAAAAGTACAAACTGCATAATTCTCTAGGGGAGCAATATTGTGTGTCTTTGGCCTTTGGATAATTTTAAGCTGATAACTTTTAAGAAACAGAAGGATCAGGAGGAACCTTTGACCTTTCCCCTAACTTCCTAGAAGAATTTAGATAGAACACCTGCTCCAGGAAGGGAGTTATTACCATGGATGGCTCTAGAATAATATAAACTTTATATGGTAGACAGGGAGGAACTTAGCCAATTCTTTTTGCTGAAATTCCTCTTTTTTAAAAAAACATTAATTCCAATTAACATACAGTGTTATATTAGTTTCAGGTGTACAATGTAGTGATTCAACAGTTCCAATCTTCACCTGGTGCTCATCACAACAAGTGAACTTCTTAATCCGCATCTTCTAGTTAAACCATCCCCCTACCCTCCTCCTCTCTGGGAAACATTAGTTTGTTCTCTATAATTGGGAGTCTGTTTCTTGATTTGTCTCTCTCTCTCTCTTTTTTTTCCCCTTTGCTCATTTGTTTTGTTTTTTTGATTCTACATATGAGTGAAATCATATGGTATTTGTCTTTCTCTGACTGACGGACTTTGTTTAGCATAAAATTCCTCTCCATGCCCCATTGTTTCTGTATGACCCAGCAAACATTTATTTACCAAACATTTACTCTTTTTCATCTTCCTATGAATTGCTTTCCTTCCCTCTGAAGTCCAGATTACTAGCCTTTCTCCTTAGTTCAGAATAACATGTATACCTCATTTTGCTTTACTGTCTTTGGAATCTCTCATGTTTATGTGGATTCCCTTTATGTACATAATTAAATTTGATTTTCTTCTGTTAATCTGTCCCATGTCAATTTCTTAGATCAGCCAAAGGAAGTTTGAAGGGTATAGAAAATTTCCACAACAAGTCCATATACATGAATTTTATAACAGGTAAACCTGGTGTAAGAAATTAGAACACTAGTAGTTTATGCAGTAGAGTGGAGATTGAGAACAGCATTAGGAGGGAACTTCATGGGTTAATGGAAGTATTTTTATCTTGGTATCTATGTGGTGAACATAGATGCATGCACTTGTAATGCATGGAGATATTACACTTAAGATCTGGACATTTCACTATAAATGACACCTTATTAAAAAATGTTTCTCATTTTACAGGTCAATTTTCTGGTTTTTGTTTTCATTTTCATCAGTAATTCTGAAGTTAAAATTTCCACAGTCTCTAGGGGTAAAATGGTTTTAGTGCAGTTAGATTTCATTTTCATTGTCTAAAGCACTTCATAGAAAAAGTTCATGATCTGCGAGTATATGTTGTTTTTGCTCTGAAGCATTCCATTGTCTGACTTGTTGAAACATTCACAACATGTTTATTTATTTAGTTGTCCATAAGAAAAATACAATATTCCTTTTTGAGGAATAATTTTATACTGCTGTGCACCTAGCAATTATCCCTCTTCTAAACAAACATGCTCTGTTGGCTTAATCCCCAATTCTAATACAGTGCTACACTAGAAATGATTATATGGTGTGTAAGCCTAATACTCTTTCCATCATTTTATGGCACTTGGGCTTCATGCATTTGGAGACAGCATTCTGATGTCAAATGTATTTCTAGTTTTCCCAAGCAGCCCATTGCTTGAAGGACCAGCAAAAGGAACTATTCTGACAATTTGGCTGAACTCATGGAAATTTCAGCCTGGCCCAGATGGTGAGACTCAGCTGTTGTGTGAAACAGGTATAAAGGCACCATTTAAAATGCTACTGGCAGTTTTCCTGAGCCTTGACAACAACAGGTGTTCCAGATTTCCTTTTTCTAAAATACTCTCCAGAGTTGCAAATTATATGACATTATGTTTATTTTGAAAACAAAGGGACCTTTCCCATCAGAGTGATAAGCAATTGTGACTATTTTAATCATATTGTTGGGACTCTACCTCTAAACTCTATATGATTGAGGGAGGGTGAAATTTATTTTTTCACTAAGATAAGGCTATGTAAGGAATATGGAAAATTCAATTTATTATTCCAGCAGAGATGTGAAAGTGATAGAACCTTGGCATGTGATACAATGGCAAAAGGGGGTAGTTATGGACTGTATCCACTGAAGTACTTTGGTCAGGCTCAGAGGGGGTTTTGTTCCTGTATGTGTGTTGACATCACAGCCAAGCACTGAGCTATGTCAATTTTGCACAATTGAATTGTATTTGTCATTTTAATCACCAAAATTACCAGCACTATTCCAGTTATCTGGGTCATTAAGCTGACTGAATTAGATTGACTACTCTTGATCTGATTGCTCACTAGGAAATTGATCTTCAAAGAGATAATCCTGGCTACTGTGATAACAAACCATGATAATGTGATGCTAAACAGATGTGAATTGGGAGCTTTTCCCAAGAGGCCAGAGTTTTTGCTCAGGAAAGAGTCATGGGAATTTGTAAAGGCCTTATGGAAATTAACAAAGTAAGAATTTGCCACTTTCATGGAATCATTGCTTAATGCAAGAAGCTAGATAAGTAGTTGAATAAAAATGTGAGCAATCACTTTCAGTTCTTTTAATTTTCTCCTTTTTTAGACTCACCATTTTTGTGGAGTTTAAATAACATTTCAAGAAAATATTTCTTAGACTACTGGGTAATTTTTACTTCCAACCTCAGGGAGGCCAGGGAAAAAAGGGGGAATTAGTAAACTATAACCCAACAGGTGCAGGGACATAAAATGATGCTATTTGGGAAAGTATTTCTCTAGGTTTAGAGGATGTACTAATAATAAATCTTTATTTCCTGTTGATTTCTCTCAAGTTGCCATTTTCCCCATGTCTTCATATACCTCTTCACTGCTGCCTTGCTGTGTACATCCTCTTAATTATCCAGGTATATGTACTGTTTCTGTTCCTGAAAGAATCCATCTGCCATCATTGTGTGGAAATTTTGTCTGCTGGACCAGTTATTATTAGTCTTTCATCCTAGTCACTTTGGCTACCCTTCCTGCATGTGGATGTGGATGCTTTGCTGCTGTGCTTGTATTTTGGGGGGCAAATAGACTGTGTCTCTCTGGTGTTGAATCATGTGCACCTGAGGGAAAGAAAGCACATCATTCATTTGTTCATTACTTCAACAAATGATTATTGAACCCTCCCCCATGCTTTAAGTTACAGTCATATATAATACTTTTTAAATAAAGTGGCCATTCCTCTAACCAGAAAGCAGAAGACCTTTTCTAGAAGTGCTCAGTTCCAGCTGACACCACGCTTTATTTCAGACTGTAGCTCATAGCCAGCTGTAGTTCATTTTTGTTATCTTTGCCAGAAGAGCACATACTTTTTTTTTTCTTTTTTGAGTATAAGAGGTCCTGACAGATGCCATTCCTCTTCTCCACTTGAGTATTGAAGCAGTTAAAAAAAAATATATAAAATGACATAAGGCAAATATGGACCGAAATAGAACCCTTTCTACAGATGAAGTAGATATTAAGATACGGTTTGTATCTGCAGCTAGTGAGATGTAGGCAGATTTACCTACTCAGTTCCAGGGCAGAGGCAATCTTTATAAAATGTGTAGCAAGGAGGATTCAGCAGAGCTGAATTCCACTGGGAATGAGGCCAGGTGGGTTAGAGGAGCTTCCATTGAAGGAAACTTAAAGAGCAAAGAAGAAACACTTCAACAGAATTTATCACAACCACTTTTCCTCTACCCGTCAGTAGGGAAAGAGGAACGCCCACTTAACTTACTTACATTTTATTTCCTTAGACTCTAGTCTTTTCTTTTTTAGCTTCCATTAGAGTTAGACATTAATTCTATACATCACTCTCTGGATGTAGTATTTAAGCCAAGGCATAAGTGATGCAGAGAAGCCAGAATTTGTGAGCCAGGGGTGGAGCTATGAAGGCTGATAAAGCAGAAAAGTGCAAAGTTTCCTTAAAGGAAGGTGGGTGTGGCCAAGTCAAGGGAGTGGAGCTAAGTAGGGGCCACTCATCAGCCTTTTAAGTTAAAGTCAGAATTAGAGTTTGTTCTACCTACAAGATGAAGCCATGGGAAGCTCCTCAACAGGAAAATGCCAAATCTAAGAATCAATTTGGTATTTTGCAAATAGTTTAAAAGAGGATGGTGGATAGTGGATATAGAGACTGTCAATAGGAGTCTCGGTGAACAGTGTTGATGGCTTGGAGTGGAGCATATCAGTGGAGAAGATAAGAAGCGATAGATTAGGAATATAGTTTACAATTGGAACAGATTAGAAAATGGATTGCATATAGAGTATGGGAGAAAGATATATGCCAGGTTTTTAGTTTAAATAACTGAGCAGATGGTGGAGCTATTTACTGAGATGAGGAAGACTTATGGAAGGATAGATGTTTGTTGTGGTGGTGGTGTTTGTTTCAGAAAACCCAAAACTGATTGCTTTTTTGTTTTTTTTGTTTTTTTTTTTTTCAGGTTCATTTTGAAATATCAAATATTCAAATAGAGATTAGATTGGCAGTTTGATATATAAGTCTAGAACTCAAGGAAAAGCTTAGGGTAGGAGATGTAAATTGGAGTCATCAGTATGCTGACTGTATGATATTTAAAGCCATATGATTATAAAAAAATAAAACCATATGATTGAACTAGATTCTAAAGACAGAGGGTTTAGATGAGACCACAGGTCATAATCCTGGTTACTTCCATATCCAGCTACTTGCCCTAGAGTTGGTATAGCATGTTTGTCTGAAACCTTTTGTCCCACTCTCTTTTATTATATGCATCTCTTATGGTCTTTGCTCAATCATTGCAGGAAAAAAATTCCTATGGTGGTAAGCGGAATTTTCTATGGACACATTTGAATCAAGGTGTATTAGAAACCTCGTCTCTCACAATTGTTGAATTGTATTTGTCTTTATAGATAATGTCCAAATCTTCAAATATTTTTATATTTATTACATTAAAAAGTATTCTGTCCAAAAGTTGAAGAAATTTCAAGCAAAGTAAATAATTGCTCATGCCATCTGGGGGATAATTTTCCCAACCATTTCCCTGGAGAGCTTAGCAGTTGTTTCCTGTTTATTGAATCAGCCAAATAACACAATCATAACCATATCCTAAGGGGATTTCAGCAAGTTGGATTCACTATAATATCCTGGATGGGGAAAATGAACATTCACCAGCTTTAGTAAGGATTAGCTATACCTTCTACTGTTTTGGGTAAAATGTAAGAGAATTTAAATGCCAATTTGCATTCCCAAGATATTTTAAAATGGAAAAAATAAACAAAAAAATCTTATAATACAATAGTTAACTAGAAGGAAAATTTGCCCTTCAAAAATGGACATAATTAGATAGCTTCCTTGCCCTCTGTATTCATTTTCCTGAAAAGTTCATTTAAATAGTTGTACTGACCAGAAATGTGATTTTCAGTTTATGAGTGGCCTTTGGTTATTGTAAAAATAGTAGGAAACATTATTCCTGGGTGGTATGCTATAGGGTCCATGTCACTGGGCTGGCCGGCTGTTTCTAATGTAGATCTAAAATCAACACCAAAATCTATGTCCTAGGGCACATTATTTAACTTCTTTCAAATTCGGTATTAACATCTGTGAAATGTAATGGCCTATGGTCATTTTTAAATGTGCTTGTTCATGGCATTTAACATATTAACAAATTTTAACTTGTGAGGTCTATTCTAAATATAATATAATAAATGAATAAGCGAGTGGATCTAGTGTATTCTGTGCCTGACAATTTACCATATGCTTCCACATATTTCAATGAATATGCCTTAAAAACCCTATGCTTTAAGTACTATTATTTACATATTAAATGTAAGAAAATGGAAGCTCAAAGAGTTTAAGTAGCTTACCCAATATTGTACAGTAAATAATTTCTAAATTTATATAGCTTCAAATTCTGTATGTTCTTCCTTACCAGATTTCTACTTGAGGCCCCAAAATCAAGGGTTATGTTTGGTGCTTGTTGTTTTTTAAGACCTTTTAGGATTTTAGTTTGGTAAGAACACCTAATATGAGATGTACCCTTTTAGCAAAATTTTTTTTAAAGTGGGGGAAAGGGCAGAGGAAGAGAGAGAATCTTAAGCAGGCTCCACACCAGGCTCAATCTTAGGACCCTGACTGAGATCATGACCTGAGTTGAAATCAAGAGTCAGATACTTAACCAAATGAGCCACCCAGGAACCCCCACTTTTAACAAATTTTTAAGTGCACAATACAGTATTGTAAACTACAGGCACAGTGTTGTACAGCAGATCTCTAGAACTTACTCATCTTGCATAACTGAATCTTTTTTTTAGACTAAGAGCTATATAGCTGTATTTTCAGACCATTGGTGATATATTTAAAATCAAAGACTAATTCCTTCTCTCAAATGTCTCTTTCATTGGCTTCAGTGTTTCATCAAATTAAGTAAGATTTGGGATTCCTAGACGGTCCAATTAAAAATACAAATATTGTACTTTAAGGGGTTAATATCAGTCCATTGAAAGCAGGACCAAATGGGCACAAAATTACATTTTCCCAAGATAAGACAAACAAGGTTTTCATGGAGATTTTAATAAACTCCTGTTTCTCAAGTTGAACTCTGAAGGCTGTCAGCATGACCATCTTCCAGCACGATTCTACCAGAGATCAACCCAGTCAGAATCAGTGGTGGGAGCAGGCTACATCCTCCCCATCTAAGTCCCATTTCTAGAAAATTGCATGAATGCTAAATTTTGAGTCACTGTCCTAAATCTGGTGAGGAAAGACTCAAGGAGACTCAAAGACTCAAACTCAATGAATCAGGAGAAAATTTCAAATAAAAAAAGGCTTTTGAAAAATCCCTTGAGTTTTCCATGAAGTGGAACTTCACCGGGGGAAGTTCAGTTTTCAATGTACTAGCCTGTAATGTTAATAGATATGAAAACTGTAGGTTCCTCAAAAAGTCAAAAATAGAGCTACCCTATGACCCAGCAATTGCACTACTGGGTGTTTACCCCAAAGATACAAATGTAGTGATCCGAAGGGGCACGTGCATCCCAATGTTTATAGCAGCAATATCCACAATAGCCAAACTATGGACACAGCCTGGATGTCCATCAACAGATGAATGGATAAAGAAGTTGTGGTGTATATATACAATGGAATATTATGCAGCCATCAAAAAATAAGAAATCTTGCCATTTACACTGACGTGGATGGAACTAGAGGGTATTATGTTAAGCAAAATAAGTCAATCAGAGAAAGACAATTATCGTATGATCTCACTGATATGTGGAATTTGAGAAACAAGGCAGAAGATCATAGGGGAATGGAGGGAAAGATAAAATAAGATGAAAGCAGAGAGGGAGACAAACCATAAGAGTCTCTAAATCTCAGGAAACAAACTGAGGGTTGCTGGAGTGGAGGAGGGTAGGAGGGATGGGGTGGCTGGGTGATGGACATTGGGGAGGGTATGTCCTATGGTGAATGCTGTGAATTATGTAAGACTGATGAATCACAGACCTGTACCCCTGAAACAAATAATACATTATATGTTATAATGTATTAAAATGTATAAAAAGAAAAAAAAAGATTCAATTCACCTAATGATCTTTGCCATTTCCAGAAAGCCTAGATTCTTTTGATAGTATACTGTTCCAGTCTACTAATTGTTATAAAAGTTCAAATAGGTGTAATGCTATCAGATATTTTAAGAGCAGGTTGTACAGGGCACCTGGGTGGCTCAGTCATTAAGCGTCTGCCTTCAGCTCAGGTCATGATCCCAGGGTCCTGAGATTGAGACCCACATGGGGCTCCCCACTCAGCGGGAAGCCTGCTTCTCCCTCTCCCACTCCCCCTGCTTGTGTTCCCTCTCTTGCTGTGTCTCTGTCAAATAAATAAATAAAATCTTAAAAAAAAAAAAAGAGCTGGTTGTACATCCTAATGCCTCATTTCTTAATTTTCAAAAGCAGTAAATTAAAATCTATAATCTATCAAAAAAAGAAATACTGTATCATAATATACAGTGCTTGATCCCAAGGTGTTTCTTGTTTGGAACAACTCATTGCATTATTCTATTACCTTCATCTTCATTTTCTTAGAATTTTTTTCTTCTGACTCTTGTCTGAATAATTTCCTCATTTTTTTTCCCTTTAGAATATTTAAGAAAACCCCATCGCCCACCTGCAGGTGACTTGAAAGATGTCATTCACTTCTCTGTTAAGTGGTGGGAGAAAAATGTCAAAGTCTTTTATTCTTATCTCCTTGAGTTTATACCAACTTGCATAGGCTCTCTTTTTAAAATATAAATTCCTTATTTTATTTTTAAAGATTTTATTTATTTTTTGACAGAGAGAGAGACAGCGAGAGAGGGAACACAAGCAGGGGGAGTGGGAGAGGGAGAAACAGGCTTCCTGCTGAGCAAGGAGCCCGATGTGGGGCTTGATCCCAGGACCCTGGTATCATGACCTGAGCCGAAGGCAGATGCTTAATGACTGAGCCACCCAGGTGCCCCTAAATTCTTTATTTTAAATTAGTTTCAGATATATAGAAAAGTTCTGAAGACACTACAGAACTCCCATATGCTCAATACCCAGTTTCTTCTGTTATTAACACTTGATAATAATACAGTACATTTGTCACAATAAACCAATATTGATACATCATTATAACTAAAGTCCATACTTTATTCAGTTATGGAGCCCACACTTAATGAGTGGAGACTTACATTCTACTTTCTTGAATGAGAGCATGTACAGAAATTACTTGGAATTCTTCTGCATTAGAGGTCTGTCTGTTTTCTCCCATTTATATATGTATTCCCGCATTTATTTATACTAGCTGGACTTAACGGATTTAATACTTTGAGTTAAAATCAAACATCATTTAATATATTTAGTTCAGGTTGTTCCATCTTTGGCCATTTGGAGCTTTTTCATTTCACACAGTTTCTGTGTCCCTTTGACATCTTTAACATACCCTCATCATTGTGTGTGGGAAGTGGTGTGTGTGTGTGCATGCATGTGTGTGTGTGTATTTGAGCACTTCCTTACCTTCTGGCACCGCAAGATGCTCTAGGCTCATCTTGTATAATTTCTGTTTTAGTCCTGAAATGGCTTCTTCTTCTTCTTTTTTTTTTTTCCAAGGAGCTCTAATTTAATATTGGTCATGGGCTCTTTTTATTTGATTGTATCCATTTTCTGTTGGCATTAGACTCTTAGTGGTTATAGTGACAAGCTGAAAAATAATATAATTCACATGGATCCCATGCCAAGTAAATGTATTTTTGTGTTTTGAAAGTTAAATGCTTACATGTTTTGACCTTGTTCTATCTCAGAGGCAGCCATGAAGGTAGTATTAGTAGATTTAGGAAATTAATTATAAGCCCTGGCTTCTTAATAGTTACAGCAAAATTCTGCTTATTTAAAGAAATTTGGGTCTCCTGGGTGGCTCAGTCAGTTAAGCATCTGACTTCAGCTCAGGTCATGATCTCTGGTTCTTGGGATTGAGCCCCGTGTCAGGCCCCCTGCTCAACTGAGGAGTCTGCTTGTCTCTCTCCTTGGCCCCTCCCTGCATGCTCTCTCTCTCTCTCTCTCAAATAAATAAAAAATAAAGAAATTTATTTTGAAAGTATAAAGCAAAGGTAGATTATATATAACTAATATGTTTTTTAAAAGTTCATATTAAAAAGAATATTTACAGATGCTCTGTGCAGATTATCAAGATTCATATCAATTTAAATACAAGTATGTAAATGTATATGCATATTCCTAAATAATGCTGATTTAAAATTAGCTCAATTTTTTGGTCCATTATAACAAATAAGGAACTGACATTTAATATTTAATAGTTTATCTTTTACTTCACATTTTGTTAGCACTTTTTTGTTAATGTATTGGAATAGTATTGCTAGAAAATAGCATATATCTTGCTAATGCATTTATATGTAGAGTCTACAGTATTTGGGGATGTTTGGTAATCACCAACATTTGTATTGTATTTTACAAATGACATTTCTTATTTAAGCCTCAATTTAAGTAAAAATGTCAACTTAAAGAATAGAACCATCTTAAGATTCTGTTTGAGATTATCTAAACTTGGAAATTTCTATGGAAAAGATAAGGCAGATTTTGGCTCAGATGGATTTTCCATTGCAGAATATTTCTGTTTTTCTTCTAGAGAAACAGAAAGGCAAAATCCATACTAAAAATATTAGTACTAGTCAGTAAGTCTATTTTGGTTTAAAATGTACAATGAATCAAAAAAACTTTGTACTAGCCAACACAACTTAGCTAAAAAAGAAGTTTTGATTATATGAGATAGAGCAGTTATGTCAGTAGAAATTAGACTCCTACTCCTCCCACAGATTTTTTTTTCAGTGAGAGATAATTTACATATAATATTCATGTTTCTAAAATGTAAAATTCTGTGCTTTTTAATATATTCACAAAGTTGTCTAATCATTCCTGGTATCTAAGTCCAAAATACTTAATGATCTCAATAAGAAACCCCATTCCCATTAGGTGCCATGCCACATTTCCTCTTCTTACAGACCCTGGTAACCACTAACTACTCTGTCTCTGTGGATTTGCCAGTTGTGGACATTTCATATAGATAGAATCATACAGTATGTGTCTTTTTGTGTCTGGTGTCCTTCACTTAGTATAATGTTTTCAAGGTTCATTTGAAAAATGAGCATTTGTCTACTACTCATCATTTGATGGACATTTGTTTTTTTCTCACTTTTTGGCTGTTATGAATAATGTTGATATGAATATTCATATACAAATTTTCTTTGGATATATGCTTTCAATTCACTTGGAGATATACCTAGCAGTGGACTTGTTAGGGAACATGGTAACTCTATGTGTGATTTTTTTTGAGGAACTGTTTCTTTTCTTCCTTCCTTCCTTCTTTCTTTCTTTCTTTCTTTCTTTCTTTCTTTCTTTCTTTCTTTCTTTCTTTCTTTCTTTCTTTCTTTCTTTCTTTCTTTCTTTCTTTCTTTTTCTTTGAGGAACTGTTTCTTAAAGCAGCTTCACCATGTTACAATTTGATTGGCACTATTTGAAGGTTCCAATTTCTCTACATCTTCAATACTTATTAGTTCCGATGTATATTTTTCCATGTCTTTTTTTAAAGATTTTATTTATTTATTTATTTGACAGAGAGAGACACAGCGTGAGAGGGAACACAAGCAGGGGGAGTGGGAGAGGGAGAAGCAGGCTTCCCACTGAGCAGGGAGCCCGATGCGGGGCTTGATCCCAGGACCAGGATCATGACCTGAGCCAAAGGCAGATGCTTAACGACTGAGCCACCCAGGCGCCCCATGTATATTCAATTTTTTGTTCACTTTTTGATTGGGTTATTTGTCTTTCTGTTGTTGATTTATAATAGTTCTTTATTCTAAATATTAGACCCTTATAAAATAATGATTTTCAAATACTTGCCCATTCTATGGGGTTGTCCTTTAGTTTCTTATACTGTCTGTTGAGGCACAGTTTTTAAGAATTTTGATATAAAGGCTAATTTATATAGATATTTTCTTGTGTTGCTTATACTTAGTCATCATATTTGAGAAGCCTTTGCCCAAGAGCCTAAAGATATTTCATATTTTTCCTCTAAGAGTTTTGTAATTTTAACTTTTTCATGTAGGTTTTTGATATTGTACCAGAACCATTTGTTGAAAAGACTGTTATTTCTCCATTGAGTTGTCTTGGCATCCTTGTCAAAAGTCAATTACTGATATCTATCTAAATGGGTTTATTTATGGACTTTCAGTTCGATGCCATCAATTTATAGGTCTATTCTTATGTACCATACACTTGTGATTACTGTATTATTTTGAAATAGAGAAGTGTGATTTTTCTAACTTTGTTCTTTTTTAAGATTGTTTTGGCTATTCTGGTTTCCTTGAATTTCCGTATAAATTATAGGATCATCTTGTCATTTTTTGCAATGAAAAAGGCAGCTGGGATTTTTTTTTTTAATCTTTTTTTTTTTAAAGATTTTATTTATTTATTTGAGAGAGAGAGAATGAGAGACAGAGAGCATGAGAGGGAGGAGGGTCAGAGGGAGAAGCAGACTCCCTGCCGAGCAGGGAGCCTGATGTGGGACTCGATCCAGGGACTCCGGGATCATGACCTTAGCCGAAGGCAGTCGCTTAACCAACCGAGCCACCCAGGCACCCAGGCAGCTGGGATTTTGATAGGATTGCATTTCATCTGTAGATTAATTTGGGAATAACTGACTTATTAATATTAAATCTTCCAAACCATGACCACTGGATGTTTTTTCATTTACTTTAGTCTTTAATTTATTTCAGTGATATTTTTAGTGGGAAATTTTTTGTGAAATTTATTTGAAATATTTTTTGATGCTGTTTTAAAATAGATTTGTTTTCTTAATTTTATTTTCAAATTGTTCTTTTCTAGTCTATAGAAATACAACTGATTTTTGTGTATTAGTCTTGTAAACTTTCTGAACTTGTTTTTTAACCCTAATAGTTTTATTATAGATTCTACAGGATAAAAGATCATGTCATTTGCAAATAGAGATAGTTTTACTTCTTATCTTCAATCAGGATGCCTTTTATTATTTTTTTTTCTCTTGTATAACTGACCTTGGTAGAAACTTTAAGTCAAATACATGTTTTTATTTATGGAGATGATAATTGTTTTCTGTCATTTATTCTCTTCATGTGGTATATTGCTTTGATTGAACTTTCTATGTTGACTCAACCATGCATTCTTGGTTATAGTATACATCCCTTTTATATGGTGCTGACAAATCACCACAAACAGTGGCTTAAAACAACACAAATTTACTGTCTTTCAGTTGTGGAAGTTTCAAGTATACAATGCATCTAACTATGCCACAATCATGCTACATTCCTTCTACAGGCTGTGGCAGGAGAGGTATCTGATCCTTGCCTTTCTAGCTTTTTGAGGCTGCCTGCCTTCCTTGCCTCCTGACTTTTCCTTCATTTTTACAGCTAGCAGTATAGCATCTTCAGATATCTCTTGACTCTCTCCTCTTTCTCTTCCCCTTTTGCTTATAAGGAACTTGTGAGTATATTGTGCCCACTCAGCTAATTCAGGATAATCTCCCTGTTTTAATTTCAACAGATTAATAACCATACACCAGTGCCACCTTGATTCCCCTAAGTCACATTTATAGATCCCAGGGACTAGGACATGGGCATCTTTAGGGAGAGAGTATTCTAGCACTCAAAATTTCCTAGTATTTGTTGAGGATTTTTATATCTATATTCATAATGGTTATTGGTCTGAAGTTTTCATTTATCATCATGTGTTTGGTTTTGGTAATACTAGTCTTATGGAATGAGTTGGGTAAGTATTCATTCTTTTTCAAAAATTTTTTGGGGGTGGGGCGCCTGGGTGGCTCAGTTGGTTAAGCGACTGCCTTCGGCTCAGGTCATGGTCCTGGAGTCCCGGGATCGAGTCCTGCATCGGGCTCCCTGCTCGGCGGGGAGCCTGCTTCTCCCTCTGACCCTTCCCCCTCTCATGTGCTCTCTGTCTCTCTCATTCTCTCTGTCTCAAATAAATAAATAAAATCTTTAAAAAAAAAAAATTGGGGGGGTGTGAATTTATGAAGGGTTAGTATTAACTCCTTAAATATTTGGTAGAATTTACTAGGGAAGCCATCTGAGCTTGAACTTTTCTTTGTGGGTAGATTTTTGGTTATTTCAATTTCTCTACCTTTATAGAACTATTAACATTTTTTATTCTTCTTGAATAAAGTTACAGTAATTTGTTTCCAAGAATATATCCATTTCATCTAGGTTATCTGATTTGTTGGCCTGCAGTCTTTCATAGCACTGCCTCCTAATACTTTTTATTTCCATAAGATTGGTAGTAATATCCTTTTACTTCTGATTTTAACAATTCGAGGCTTTGTTTTGTTTGTTTTGTTTTGTTTTTGGTCAGACTAGCAAAAGGTTAGTACATTTTGTGGATCTTTTTGATAGACCAATTTTAGTTTCATTGGTTTTTTCTGTTATATTCTATTTTATTTGTGTTTAACATTTATTTCTTTACATTTGCTTTCTTTGAGTTGAATTTTCTCCTCCTCTTCTACTTTCTCAAAGGAATTGGTGAGGATATTGTTGTGATATTTTTGTACCTTTTAAAAAAATCGATGTTTTTGGCTATAATATTTCTCTAAGCACTGCTTTAGCTGTAGCCCAGCCCAAACATTTTGATATGGTGTTTCCTTGTTTTGTTTTCATTCATCTCCAAGTATTTTATAATTTCCCTTGTGATTTCTCATTCGACTGATTAGTTATCGAGGAAAGTGTTTTATTTCTAAATATTTATGAATTTATCAAATTTCCCTCTTATTAATTTTAATTTGGCTAGAGAATATACTTTATGTGATTTACATTCTTTTAAATTTATTGTGACTTGTTTTTATGGCCTAACATATGGTCTATCCTGGAGACTGCCCTATGTGCAGTTGAAAATAATGTGTATTTGGCTATTGTTGCGTAGAGTGTTCTATCAATGTCTGTTATGTTTAGTTGGATTTCATGTTAAGTCTTCTATTTTCTAGCTGGCCTTCTACTTAGTTGTTCTATCCTTATTGAAAATAGTATATTAAAGTCTCCAACAGCTGTTGTTTAATGATTTGCTTCTCTCTTCATGTCTATCAGTTTTGCTTTATATATTTTGTAGCTCTATTCATTGGTGTGTGTGTGTGTGTATATACATATTAAATATAATATATATATTTACAATTGTTATATCCTCTTGACAAATTGATCTTTTATCATTATGAGATATTCTTTCTTTTTTCTAATATCAATTTTGGTCTTAAATTCTATTTGATATCAATATAAGTACTTCAGCTCTCTTTTGGTTACTGGTCACATGGTATATGATTTTACATCCTTTTAGTTCCGACCTATTTGTGTTTTGAATCTAAACCATATATTACAGACAACATATAGTTGAGTAATTATAAAATTTCTGCCTTTTTCTGTCTTTTAATTATGGTATTTAATCCATGTATATGTAATATAATAACTGATAAGGTAGGTTTTACATCTGCTATTTAACTATAGGTTTTCTTTTAAGACTTAATTTTTTAAAAGCAGTTTTATGTTTCAACAAAATTGAGAGGTAAGTGCAGAGATTTTCCTATAACCATGCCCCCGCCCAATATTAATAACCTCCCCCATTACTAACATCATTTACCAGAATGGTACATGTTTCATCAAGGATGCTATATCAACACATCATAATTACCCAAAGTCCATAGTTTACTTAAGGGTTTATTCATGGTGTTGTATGTTCTATGGCTTTGGAAAAAGTATAATGACATATATTCATTATTATAATAACATATAGAGTATTTTCACTGTAAAAATTATCTGTGCTCTGCCTATTCATTGCTCTCCCCACTCCACCTATGGCTACCACTGTTCTTTTTTTTTTTTTTTTTTAAAGATTTTATTTATTTATTTGACAGAGACAGAGACAGCGAGAGCAGGAACACAAGCAGGGGGAGTGGGAGAGGGAGAAGCAGGCCTCCCGCCGAGCAGGGAGCCCGATGTGGGACTCGATCCCAGGACCCTAGGATCATGACCTGAGCCGAAGGCAGTCGCTTAACCAACTGAGCCACCCAGGCGCCCCTGTTCTTTTTTTTGTCTCCATAGTTTTGCCTTTTTCAGAATATCATATAGTTGGAATCATACAATAAGCAGACCTTATTATAGCCTATTTTCTTTCATTTAGTAACATTTGTTTAATTTTTAGAATGTCAAAATGTCTAACAAAGTATACTATTTTGCATTCCTGCCAGCAAAGTATAAGAATTCCTGTTGTTCCACATAATCATCAATATTTGGTGTTGTCGGTGTTCCAGATTTTGACCATTCTAATAAGTGTGTACTGGTATCACATTATTGTTTTAATTAGCGCTTCCCTGATGACCTAAGATGTGGAGCATCTTTTTATATGCTATTTGTCATCGCATATCTTCTTTGGTGAGATGTTTATTAAGGTCCATTTTTAAATCTGATTGTTTACCTATTGTTTTGATGGTTATTTGTATATTTTAATTACAAAATATGTTTGGATTACAGTGCTTCATCAATGTATCTTCTGCAATAATCTTTTGTAGTCTGTGACTTGTCTTCTAATCTGTTGTATGGTCTTTCAAAGAGTAGTTTTAGAGGTGCCTGGGTGGCTCAGTTGGTAAGCCACTGCCTTCGGCTCAGGTCATAATCCCGGGGTCCTGGGATCAAGTTCCACATTGGGCTCCCCCTGTGCTGCGGGGAGCCTGCTTCTCCCTCTCTCTGCCACTTCCCCTGCTACTCCCCCTGCTTGTGTTGTCCCCCTCTCTGTCAAATAAATAAAATCTTAAAAAAAAGAGTAGTTTTAAATTTTAATAAAATCCAGTATATTAATTATTTCTTTAGTGGATCATGTCTTTGATGTTATATCTAGTAAGGCATCACTAAACCCAAGGTCATCTAGGTTTTTCTCCTATGTTATCTTCTAGGAGTTTTATAGTTTTGCTTTTTCCTGGTAGTCTATGTTCCATTTTGAGTTAATATTTGTAAATGGTGTAAGGTCTGTATCTAGACGATGATGATGATGATGATGATGATTTTGCATGTGCAGTTGTTCCAGCACCACTATTGAAAGGAATATCTTAGTTCCATTGTATTGCCTTTGCTCATTTGTCAAAGATTAGTTGACTATATTTATGAGACTTTATTTCTGGACTCACTATTTTGTTTCATTATTCTATTTTTCATTCATTCACCAATAAAATAGTATCTCAATAACTATAGCTTTATAGTAAGTCCTAAAGTTGGGTAGTATCAGTCTTCCAACTTTGATGTTCTACTTCAATATATATTGCTTATTTTCAGTCTTTTGTCCTTTCATATAAACTTTAGAATCAGTTAGTATCCATAACATAGCTATGTTGGGATTTTGACTGGTATTGCACTGAATCTATAGCTCAAGTTGGGAAGAATTGACAGAAAGATACAATATTGAGTCTTTCTGTCCATGAATGTGAAATATTGCTCCATTTATTTACTTCTTCTGTGATTTTGTTCATTAGAGTTTTGTAGTTTTCCTCAGATAGGTCTTATTCATATTCTGTTAGGTTTATATCTAAGTATTTCATTTTGAGGGGATGTATGATCATGTAAATGCTATTGTGTTTTTAATTTCAAATTCCACTTGTTCATTGTCAGTATATTGGAACACCGTAGACTTTTATATATTAACCTTGTATCCTGCTTGCTATAATTGCTTATTAGTTCCAGGACTTTTTTTGTCAATTCTTTTGGATATTCTGCATAGACAGTCATATCATCTACAAACAAAGACTTCATTCCAAATCTGGAGACCTGTTATTTCATTTTCTTGTATTGACCTGTTGTATTAACAAGGACTTCCAATAAGATATTGAGAAGAAATGGTGAGAGGGGACATCTTTGCTTTATACGTGCTCCTAATGTGAAAACATCTAGTTTACCGTTAAGGATGATGTTAGCTGTAGGCTTTTTGTAGACCATTAAGTTGAGGAAGTTCCCTCTATTCCATTTCCTGAGAGGATTTATCATGATGGGTATTAGATTTTGTCAAATGCTTCTTCTGCATTTATTGACATGATCATTTTTTTTTTTTAATCTGTTGATGTGATGGATTTTATTAGTTGATTTTCAAATGTTGAACTGGGCTTCCATACCTTGGATAAATTCCACTTGGTTGTGGCGTATAACTCTTTTTATACATTGTTAGAAATGTTTACTTTTAAGAATCTGCTATATTTTCAGTCTGGCTAGTAACTATCTTACATTCATGATCAGAATGTCTTTTTTAAGACTAGGAGATGAAAGCCAAAGCCTACTGTTCCTTTCACTGTAATGTTGTTCTTTTTCTGTAGTCTCATGATTCTGTGATTCAGCCATTGTTGAATGCATTATCCTGTCATCTTAATTGATTTCTTTTTTAAAAATTTTATTTATTTATTTGACAGAGAGAGACACAGCGAGAGAGGGAACACAAGCAGGGTGAGTGGGAGAGGGAGAAGCAGGCTTCCTGTTGAGCAGGGACCCCGACATGGGGCTTGATCCCAGGACCCTGGGATCATGACCTGAGCTGAAGGCAGATGCCTAATGACTGAGCCACCCAGGTGCCCTTTGATTTCTTTTTCCTTACACATGGAAACACCTGTTGGTCAGGCCTAGTTCTATGTTCTGACTTGCTCCAGTGCATCACAGTCTGCAAACAGACACAGATGCCTATATTAGGCTGAGCATTGATGAAACCGCTTCATTCCAAACTACATGGAATGTGAATGGTTTCAAAAATTGTATCTACACTCAAAACCAACAAAATTATTTTAGTGTAATGCTTTTGGTAATGAAAAAGAAACTTTTGAATTGAGACATTATTACTTAATCTTGAGAATACTGAAAAGAGATTCATTTGAAGTGGATAAATTTAAAATTTCTTACTTGGGAAATTCCTAAGTATATTTAAGGAATATCCAAACATGGAAAATGTATATTCTACATATAACTAATGTATGTTAAAATAAAGAATCCAATATGATGTTGGATTATATATAAAATTTATAAATTCAAATCTACATATATAAAAATACATAAAATTTCAGGGAAATAGGTATTGTGTCCCATCAATTATTAGCTGATTACAGCTTCTTTTTTATAATTCTAGAAAGACATTTCCACTCTGAATGTAGCGTTCAGTGAATTCATAATTGTGCAGTTGACCTCCTGAGTTCATGTTCTTGAACATGTGTCAGTGTGGATTAGAATAATAAGTGCCCACCTTAATACTCTTCATCTCTTCCTTAATGTGATTTAAATGCATTCTGTTTATATTGGAATAAAAATGTGTTACTCACTACTGAGTATATCATTCTGAAAATGTAGCCTGAGTGCTATTCATTTTCAGGTGAAAACAGTTCCAGCTCTTCTAGACACAGAAGCAGCTTGTCCTCTTGTAACCATGGAGACCTACCATGGGTTTAGGACTTTAACTTGTGTGTTCCATTTCAGAAGAAAATAGCTCTGAGAAGATAACAGAAATCACAGTTCAGCCTATAGGGAAGGAAATGTTAGACAATGCCCACTCGAAGTATTACAGATTCACACACTTTAGATTTAGTTCTGATACTTGATGCTTTAGGTCAACTCTACTCAAAATTAGAACAAAACAAAAGCAAAGCAAACTGAATAGTTATAAAGTTATTTCAAGTAAGTAAATTTTAAAAGAGAGTTGATTTCTTCCCTAAGGCAAAGCTGTTATCTACAAACCAATAATCTCTTCATATCAGTTTGAAATATTTCATCTGATTCTGTAGTCCATCTGACCTTTTTTTTCCCTTCCATCCATGCCTTCTTCCATTCATTCACTTGATTAATTTAAAACCTATTTTTAAAAAAGGTCCTTTCCATGTGTTACAAGTCACTATATGATTTTGCTCCTGCTGCTATTTCTCCTCCTGTCTTTTTACCTTGCATCTGCTCTTGTCTCTGCTTGCAGGGTTTTTGCCCAGCTGTTTACATGGCTCATCTCCCTCTCCATCCCCCATCAATCTTTGTCTCACTATCCTGCTTTCTGTGCTCAATTTTCTGCTTTCTTCATGTATATATATTTGTCAGTTATCTGATCTCTCCATTTCCTACCATACTCCTTCTAGAATACAAGCTTTTAAGGGAAAATACTTTGTTTTATTCACTAGCCTTTCTTCAGCACTTACAACAGTGCCTGGCATATGAGAGGTACCCATAAGTATTTGTTGAATGAATGCATGAAATAATTTTTTAAAAAGATTTTATTTATTTATTTGAGAGAGAGAGAGAGAACCAGCAGGTGGTTAGGCAGAGGGAGTAGAAGAGGAGAAGCAGACTTCCCATTGAGCATGGAGCCCCACATGGGACTCCATCCCAGGACCCTGAGATCATGACCCGAGTTGATGGCAGATGCTTAACGGACTGAGCCACCCAGGTGTCCCATGGATGAAATAATTTAATATCTTCATATCCCTTTGATTATAATTACAATAATGTGCAATCAGGTTAAAGGAAAATTAGTCAGTTATCCAAGAGTTTTCAAAAGGGTAGTGATAGGAAAGCAAAAATGATGGTAAAAATGATTTTTACAAAATAGCATAGCATCTCTGAATTGTACTTTAGAGCCTGAAACCTCCCCTACCCCCTAAAAAAAAACAAAAAACAAAACAAAACAAAAAAACCCTACACACTAGATAGGTAACAACTCTCCAATAAATAAGCATGTCAATTTGATATTCATTATGCCAGATTCTTTTAAGTTATAATGAAAATATGATAAATTCCCATTTTAAAATATCTACATCAGAGAACATAATGTTATGCATGTGGATATATCAACCTGATCCAATTCCCATCCTCTCTTCTTCAAACTAAGCTTTCTAATGATTTTCTTATTTCTCTTACAATCACAGACATTAACTCAAACATTCAGTCTTACAACTTTGATGACATTTCTAATTCTCTTGCCTTTACTTAACCTCCCTTCCCTTTAAATTGGCCATCAAATCATATATGTCTCAGTTTATGGGAGAAATTACTAATTACATAACCTGATGCACATTAAAAAATCCAGTCTTAGTTTCTGCCTGCATAACAGGACTGTATTTCCCAGCCACTTCTGCTGTTAAAGGTGGCCATAAGTCTAAGTTCACACCTAAGGAGATGTCCCCAGAAGGTGTAGATGCTTTCCAGGAAGGCTGCTTAAAGGGAGCAGACTCAGAGGGAAGGGGTTCCTTTTTTTGTACTTTCTTATCCAGACCTGCAAATGAGAATGTGAGGATGGAGATCCAGCCACCATCTTGAGGAACAGGAGGATGGAAGCCATACCAGAATGGTAGTATAGGGATGCCTGGGTGGTTCAGTTGGTTAAGGGTCTGCCTTCGACTCAGGTCATGATCCCAGGGTCCTGGGATCGAGTACCGCATTGGGCTCCTTGCTCAGTGTGGAGCCTGCTTCTCCCTCTGCCTGCCACTGGCCCTGCTTGTGTGCGTGCTGTCTCTCTCTCTCTCTGACAAATAAATAAAACAAAATCTTAAAAAAAAAAAAAAAGAATGGTAGTATAGATAGTTAGGATATTCTAAAGAATCTATGAAGTAACTATTCTAGATCCTGAATGTTACTAATGGTCTTTTAAATGAGAGACAGATAAAGTTCCATCATGTATAAGCCACCCTTATTTTGGATTGCCTATTATACTCATTTAATTTCAATTCTAACTGATACACACACAAATATATATATATTTTTATTTTATTGCCATTTTTCCCTTGGACAATTGTAATAGTTTTCTAGTTTGTCTCCCTGCATCCAGTTCTTCCTGTGCATGCTGCCAGATTGATTATTTTTAATCTTGGCTCTGGTCATGCTGTTGGCTCAAAAGCTTTCTGTAGCTTACTTTTGCCAACATGTAAAACCATCTACCTTCATCTGGCACTAAATATTTTCCATAATGTTGGATTAACCTATCTTGCACACTTCAGCTTTCTCCATTCCTTCCATTTGCTCTACATTTTCACCCTACTGAACTATGCCTTTATTCCACCTAAATTCCAACTAGGTCACCAACTGATAATTGCTGCCATCTCCATGGCCTTTTCTGACCAACCCCTTACTGTGCTCATTCTTTCCTCTATTACTATAGAATGTTATCTGTATTTCTCCTGTAGTGCTCATCACATTCTACCTAACATTCTGGTTATTGGTATACATTTTGAGAGTAGGTTCTATTTTATTTAGTTTTGAATATCCCATAGACTTTTATACATAATGAGTGCTCAAGAGGTAAATATTAAATAAATGAATGGGTGAATCAATAGATGGATATTGGCCACATTTTTTTGATGCGGGTCTCCATCCCATGATGTCATCCCATCATGACCTGAGCTGAAGGCAGATGCTTAACGACTGAGGCACCCAGGCTCCTCTCTTTCTTTCTCTTCCTTTTTTCCTTTCCTTTCCTTTCCTTTCCTTTCCTTTCCTTTCCTTTCCTTTCTTTCCCTCTCTCTCTCCTTTCCTTCCTTCCTTCCTTCTTCATTTTCAAAAGAAATGATCATATAACCAATTAGTTTAAATGAACCAAACTTATTCATATCAACTATATCTGTTTATATGTAGCACTAAATAAGTAAAATGTCTACTTTTTTCTTCTCTTTGTCTTTTCTTACTTAAAAACAAACAAACAAACAAACAAACAAACAAACACCTTTTCTCATCACTTTCTGTCTGCCACTATCTATCATCTTGGTTCCAGGCACCATGATCTCTCACCTGGACCACTGTAAAAGCCACCTTGCTTGTCTTCCTATTTTTGCAGTCCATTCTCTAGGCAGCTGTGATCATTTTAAATATGTTATTTTTTTTAAGTAGATCATTTAAAACAATTTTCTAGGCAGAGCAATAATTTTAAATGTCAGGCCATATAATTCCCGTTCATAACTCCCACATGGTTTAAGGTGGCCAGACAAAATATAGAATGCCCAGTTAATTGTGAATTTCAGATAAACAACACTTAAGATTTTAGAAATAAGTATATCCCAAATATTGAATGTAACATACTTGTACTAAAATTATTCAGATAATTTTTTAAGATTTTATTTTATTTAGTTTTTAAAAAGATTTTATTTGTTTATTTGACAGAGAGAGACACAGCGAGAGAGGGAACACAAGCAGGGGGAATGGGAGAGGGAGAAGCAGGCTTCCCGCCGAGCAGGGAGCCCAATGTGGGGCTCGATCCCAGAACCTTGGGATCATGACCTGAGCCGAAGGCAGATGCTTAACGACTGAGCCACCCAGACGCCCCTTAAGATTTTATTTTTAAGTGATGTCCATACCCAACGTGGGGCTCAAATATACAATCCCAATATCAAGAGTCGCATGCTCTATTGACTGAGCCAGCCAGGTGCCTCTCAGATAATTTTTTAATATAAGTTTGTCCCAAATATAGCATAGGGCATACTTATACAAAAAATATATTAACTGTTTATCTGAAATTGATATTTAAATGGGTGTCTTCATTTTTATTTGCTAAATCTGGCAATTTTACATGGGTTCCTATTCTCTGAGAATAAAAGCAATGTTTTTACTGTGGTCTACAAACTCCTGTGTGGAAGTCCTCCCTGACCTGTCTGACTTTGTCTCCTACTACTCTCTCCTTCACTCTGCTTATTGTCTCCTGACAGGTCAGACACTTCTGCTTTAGAGCCTTTGTTCTGACTATTCTTTCTGCCTAGAAGCTACCCAAATTATCCTATTGAATACTGCAAACTTTCCTCCCCACAGCATCCCTGATCCCCCTTTACTCTGCTCTATGTGTTTTCCCATAGCGCTCGTCTCCTTCTAGCATCTATATTTATTGGGTATTTATTGGGTGTGTTTACTGTTTGCCTTCCCTCACTCAAAAGAGAGGTCTACAAATGCAGGGCCCTGTGTTAACCATTGTGTCCCAACCACTTAGAAGGGTGCTTGGCATATAGGAGGCAATTAGTATGTGTTGAGTGAATTGCTAATGAAATGTAAGGATGCAAGAGATGCAAGTCAAAAAATTGAGTAACAATCTTCTATGCAGTAGGGAGATGATAGAATGTAGGTAGTTGTGGATCAAAAAGAAAAGCCAAAGCATCACATTTTGTTTATAGCCTATTCACAGACTTATTTGTGAGAAGATATGTCTTTATGTAAGATACAGACCAGATGGTTTTCCACTAAATATGATGACTAGCAGTCTGAATATTGCTACTGCCTAAGTACATCATTCTTTTATTACATGTTATTTTCTGTTGGCTTTTTAGAACTGGAGTGTAAAAAAAAAAAAAAAAGGAGTGGAGTGTTTCTGTATGGCTCTATTGATGTCAGTAAAACAAAAATATTCAAATTAAAAAAGAGAACAATGGGCTTGTTTGATATTTCCACTTTACTCTCCTATTTGGAAGGGTCATTATTTTTTTTTTTTTTCTGGGCAAGTATGGCGGAACAATCTGTACTAAATGTTTTAGCTTTCAGAAAACCCACTCTGTTTGTGTTCAAATATATTTGTACCCAGTAAAAAATTATTTGTGGCCTAGATTTTAGGTCTTAGTCCTAAAGATTAGACAAGGTTCTTTTAAAAGCTAGCAAAGAAAATTAAAGTTTTCATAGTGGTGATGAGGCAGAGAGGGAAAGAAAGATTAATAATTGGTCTGTTTCTTATAGAAAGACGATAGATTGTTATGTCTCTGGGACATAAAAATAGATTATACATTTACTAAAGGTCAGCCATTTATTAGGGGGAATTGAGGTATTCAAAAATAACCGTTGGCACATCCCATACCAATTATTTCTTGCAATTATCAGATGCCAGTATATAGACCATAACTAATATATTCCTTATTATCACAAATATGCAAAATAGGCTGATGAAACATGGCTGGATGAGAAAATGGAAGAAAAGTGGTTAGGTGGAAAAATGAGGGTTTCTTCTCTGTTTTCTAAACTTTCTGTCACATTATTATTTTCCTTTGGTACTTAAAAGAATAACATAATATAAAATGAGAGCTATGGGAGAATGCAACAGGGGCTGTGGCCCATGACCATTAGGGCTCAAAAACTTCTCTGGCATGAGGCAGTAATTAACTTCCATAGGAAGAATTCTATACTCACTGATCCTTCCCGAATAAATTAATGGTAGGCCAATGTTAGAGACAATGGGGAGAAAAAGGACTTTTGAAACTGACCAACTTAATAAAAGCCTTTTATTTCTCTTTTAAAAGGAACATATCATGTTTTCCAGATCTGTAAAGTTCAAGTTATAGTGATTTTCATTTAAAAACTCTATCAGAAGACTCAGAATTATCTAAATTGGACAAATTTAGATTAATATAAAGAGAATGAATGATACAGGAATCTTAAATAATAGAAAAATGATCATCAAATATATCTAAATCTCTATTATCTATCTCTAGACTTTTTTTTTTTATTTGAGAGAGAGAGAATGAGAGAGAGAGGACATGAGAGGGGGGAGGGTCAGAGGGAGAAGCAGACTCCCTGCTGAGCAGGGAGCCCGACGCAGGACTCGATCCCGGGACTCCAGGATCATGACCTGAGCCGAAGGCAGTCGCTTAACCAACTGAGCCACCCAGGTGCCCTGTTGATTTTTTTTTTAAAAGAGGATAAAGATAAAGGGAAATATGTTGTTTTTAATAAACAGAATTACCTCCTTGGCTATGAGTACCCTTACTCTTATACACAAACATAGAGATAGCCACAAAGAGAAACATAAAGAGATAGACACAGAGAGACAAATTGGAGAGTACACATTTAATATACTTAAATTAGCTATCCAGTAATTCCAAAATAGAATGTCTTCTGGTTTCAAAATATTTTGAGCTCTGTCTATTCTAGTAATAAGTTATATCTAGAATGGCATTTAGGAATGGTGGGAGGGATATGCTGTTATAATCAACAATGTGTCTTGAGTTCCAGTGTCACCACCTCTTGCATTCTTGACCTTGGGAAGCTACTTTATAAACATAAACCTCTGCTTTTCAGTTTCTAAATGGAACACCAATTCTTGCTTCACTCTAAGCAATGCAATTCCATTGGTGTTGATAAGGTCAAACTAATTCTAATATAGCTGAAACAGTTTTAAAGCTACTTAGTTAAATGAAGATATGTATGAAGTGAAGAGAGTGCATTTAGAAGGTCTTATAAGTGTGTATGCATTTATAATGTGCATATACTACTAGCTCATTAGTTGCACAAGGCAAATGTTGAATTATGGAGAAATCATAATTTGCATAACATTTTGCTGCTGCTTTCATTATGAATGATTATATTATTGACAATCTGAACAAAGAGTGAAGTAGGAATTGCCAATTTATGCTTTAGCTAAATAAATGAACAGGTTCACTTGAATCATACAATGAAGGTACTAGGTACTAAAATGTCATGAACGTGGGAACTACTCTCATCCAGTGCTTGCTCTTCTAGGTTTTTTTTTTTTTTTTTTTCCTTCCCATGCTGCTTAACTGTAAGTGAACCCAACACACGCTTGGTTGTCATCCCCCTGATTTTTCTTCTCTGGTATTGCAGCCAGAGCTGTAGTCACTACTGTGGCTGTGTGCTAGATGTTTCTATTCTATGCACCACTGGTATGGGTGGGCAGGTAGGGGACCTCTCCTTTACTATCTTATTCCTCTCTCTGCTTATGTGTGTTCTGGTGGAGAGGGTTGGTTACACTTACCATTTGCATGAACTTGTTTGGAAAGAAATTTAGAAAAGAACTGTGCCCTATGATTCAGTCCAGATTACCTAGGAGGTCTGTGTTTGCTTTTCAAAGGTACATTCGAATAAGGATAAAATGCTGCTACACTTTCCTTGGTGAAATATTCTTTGAGAACTTCAAGGGTTGGGATCGTTATGGTTTGATGTAGATTCCATAATCCTTTTTCTCCATGACCTTATTGCCATTTCATACCATTATAATCTCACCATGGTTCCTGTCTTTTAATTTTTCACCATCATCTTTTAAAAAAACAAAACAAAACAAAACAAAAAAACCTCTCCATACTTTGTTTCTTAAAACGTTTTTTTCCCAGGAGTGCTACACAGTCATAAATCTCAGACTTATACCTCTAATTTTAGGAAGGGGCTTGTGGGTCTCTCAAATACTTGAGTTTGTTTCTTTTGTTTTTTTTTTTAAGATTTTATTTATTTGAGAGAGAGAGAGAGTGAGAAGCACAAGCAGGGGGAGAGGCAGAGGGAGAGAGAAAGGGAGAAGCAGACTATCTGCTGGGCAGGGAGCCTGATGCAGGGCTTGATCCAAGGCTCCTGGGATCATGACTTGAGCTGAAGGCAGACACTTAACTGACTGAGCCACCCATGTGCCCTCAAATGCTTTAGTTTCTAATGTTATTTCATTTTCATTTCACCAATATAAAAACTTCTCTTAATTTTGTTCAGTAGAACTATGGGTAAAATAATTATATATCCTATTTTTCCTTGAATAGTCCCAGTTAAACAACAACATTCTATGATTCTGGAATAACTATATAACTCCCTTTTTGACTCTAAATTTTTTCCTAGTTTGTATGAAAAATGATATGGTCTCCTAGCTATAGAGAAAATGAAGATGATTAACCTAATTCACATTGCTTTATGAATGACTACAAAAGTCATACTTGCCCTTCACACAAAGAACTCTCTGGAAGCTATCGTAATAAGAAAAAAGGATCATATCTGATACTTCAATTAAACATTGAACAAAGTTTCTGGAGGAAATGTGAGTAGATAAACAAAAGCTTAGCAGAATATAGGGGAAGATATATCTGATGTTTAGGGATAGGAAGGGGGTATATATTCAATCTCAGATTTGTTCCTTGCCCATAAAAATCCTGTTAGAACTCCAGATAATCACAAACATCTTATGTGCCTCATCAGACTTGAAGCTGTCACTTGTGACATTTGACACTTCCTCACCCCTACCTGAGATACTCCAGGATGTACAAAATGAATCTAGGTTCAGTAGTAAGACTTGCACACTGATTCTGGGGAAACCTCTCACAATTACTCACATTTTAATTTAACAGGCTCCTTAAGCAGTATCTCTGAGCACCTATTGCTTTAGAGAAGTTGTTTGTTATTCATTTTCAGTTAAGCAAAGCATTACTTATATTCTCTCTTCAGACAAACAGTTCTGATTATAAAAGCAGAAGCTCTATGGATATCAAAGAATAATACATCCAGTTGAATAACTGTGCTTTGTAAGTAGTACACTGACAAGAGCATAAAAAGCATTGAAAGTGGAAATATTCTCCACAAGTAAAGGAAGGTATGTTGTGTTATATTCATAAAATGTTCATTTCTCACCCAGAATCCAAATAATGTGAAATGACAAATACATAAGCAACTTTTGCCCTCTACTTTATGAGAAAGGGATAGATGATGTCAAAAAGTAGATATCAAATCATTCATTGGGTCTATTTTATTATCCCTGCAGAAATCATCTGATTTCTCATCATCTCTATACCTATAGTATAAAATAAGAAGTGATATTCAAGAGGATAATCCTATAGCACTGAAATATTTTAAATATAAAATATTACTGAGAACCCAAAATATGTAAAATAATACAGGATATATGATTTAGTTAGAATAGTTCCTGGTACATGTAGGAACTCCACAAATGTAATGAAAACTAGATAGAGTCCTTCATTCAGGGAATTTATGATCTAATAAAAGGACTTGGGAGAATATACTATACAACAGAATAAATCCAGGGAAAAGAGGTGTCACCTCCCTCATTCCAGCTCCATTTACAGATTTCACCAAATAGGTAATTACAAGTCCAGTTTGTTACTCTTTGTTTTTTGTTTTGTTTTGTTTTAGTTCCCATATGAGAATGATAAATAGCAAAGATTTATTCTACTCTGCTTAGGTCCAAGTATTATTTCACTTATTCCTCCCCCTCTCAACCCTGCAAAGTTACTTTTTCCTCTTTATGGATTTATTCAAAACCAAAGAAGCCACCTTTAGTGACTATAACTTAAACCTGAAGGGATTCACTTAATTTTACTACAACCGCCGTTATTTCAAGAGGAATATCACCAACACTGCAAAACAATAGAGTTCCAATTTGTGATCTAAGTAGAATATCAGGGATTTATGGGGTCTTCCACTCCTTGACCTTTGGAGCGCAGCAGGTCCAGCATGACAGCCTGGCGTATAGCCTAAAGCAGAAGAGAAGGGTTGTACCCTGTCGGCAGACGTCAAGTGGAACTTTACTCCCTAAAAGATTTAGGGGAAAATTGGGGAGAAATTTTTAATTTTTCTTTAGAATTGGCAAGCTGGAAATCCTCAAGATCCCTTGCCAGTAAGTTTATCTAAGCCAGTGATAACAGTTATTTTACTAGTTACAGCAACTAGGAATGAGGGTGGTGGCAAAGCCAGCTATCAGCACTATTTCTGTTGTCATGTTGATTGGCATCATGAGCTGGTAAATGTATTGAGATTAAAACACAATCCAAAGGACAAAATGGTTTTTGGGAAAATGTATCCCTGTTTTATATTTTTTATAAAATACCTTCCCAATTTATCTTTAGGTTGGGTGCAATTAACTGGGGTAAAATTTAAGATAGAGATCTAATATTAGAGATTATAACAGCAAATGACAAGCTTTTTGTTGTGTTTATGTCTGACTGTACTAAGATTTTGAAATAGACCTTGCAGCACACACACTTGTTTAACATCTCTAAGCTAGTAGTATAAGAGCCTTTGGCTGGTGCTAAAAGTTCCTTGACTTAACAGTTGGCTTGAAGGCTTGCTGAGAAATCAATTGACAAGCCTTTATCCTATACCCAGTATACATTATAATGGTGTCCTTAAAGAATCTGCAACCCAGTTGGGAGGCAAAGTGTATATGCATGAACAAGGAGAAAACGATTAAGGACTTAATATTAGTAGCATTGACTTAATTGTGAGAACAATTCATGGAAAGAGAGAGGGTTGGCCATCAAAGAAGTCTTTATAGATAATGGAAGATTTTAGTTGTCTTAAAGTTGAAGAGGCCCTGAAGAATGAAGAAGTTTTATAAATGGGAGATAATTAGAAAGAGGTATTCAGGTGAGAATCACAGCATTTTCTTTTCTTCTTTTTTGCCTTTGTATTAATTTTTTTAAAATGTTACTCTTAAGTATTCTCTATATCCAACATGGGGTGTGGACTCACAACCCTGAGATCAAGAGTAACATGCACCACCATCTGAGCCAGCCAGGCACCCTGGGCATCACAGCATTTCAAAGATTGGGGCAGGACTAATGATTAAGTGATGGGATAATGGTCTGGGAGCAAAAAGATGTTTGCAAGAGGAGAGTAAATGAAAGAAACTTCTGATTTTTCAAGTGGCCTTTAGAAATCTCTGATGAATTTACCAGTATAAACACTTGAATTAATATTTGTGATAGTATATACACTTTTCTTCTGTTATCTGTTTTGAGAATGAAACACAAGTGAGGCAGAGAAAGAAAGGAACAGTTTCACTGAGTTGACCAGTAGTATTGGTTAGGGGTATTGGGATAGGTTGTGGTCTCATAATAAATGTGAACAAATGCTACTACTGCATGGCCTATAGACTGATAAGGTTTTATCACACTCATTCACACTGTTGAAAGAACACTTTCTAATTCTAACATTTCTCTTCAGGCTTTCTACTTTAAGTAAGTATGCAATTTTTCTCAAGTAGCATATCTAAAACAAAGATAAAGAAGGTTCAGTCAGAGGCTATAAAACATTTCATCTAAGAATTCTTAAAATTGAATGAAATCTTATCAAATACCTTCAGCTATAAAACAGATAAACTGTAATAGTTATTTTATTTTATTTATTTATTTGTTTACTTGTTTTTTAAAGATTTTGTTTATTTGACAGAGAGAGACTGTGAGAGAGGGAACACAAGTGGGGAGAATGTGAGAGGGAGAGGCAGGCTTCCCAATGAGCAGGGAGCCCAATGAGCAGGGAGCCCGACTAGGGGCTCAATCTCAGGACTCTGGGATCATGACCTGAGCCAAAGGCAGACACTTAACGACTGAGCCACCCAGGTGCCTCTGTAATAGTTATTTTAGACTGAGTGGATAATCTTTGCCTGGTTCTGGGTTAAGTGCTTTACACACATTTTTATTTGTTGTCTAAAATAACACTCAAAAACCACTGTGAGGTAAATGTTATCATCCGTGTTTTTCCTCTGAGGAAACTGCCTTATCCATATCCCCTATCCACTAAGTGGCAAATCCTGGATATGGACTCAAATTTCTTTAATGTAAAAGCCTACATTTTCAACCACTGTCTGAGTTTCTCTCCAATAAAGGAGCTCCTCTAGATTAAGCCATAACTGAGAATCAGGAGATGGATGCCGGCCATGATCTTTCTCACAAGAGGCATTTTTGTCATTTTTGGGAGAATCCAAAAGGATTGTATGAAGCACAATTTGGAAATCATGTTATTTTATATTATGCAATAATGTGATGTTGTCTCAGATATCTAGTATTTAATTCCAAATAGTTATACTCTTCCCTTAAGTGTAATTTTGATATTAACAAGAGAATCCAAATCTAACCTTAATTTAGAAGAATTTAAAATAAAATTACTTCAAGGGTTATTACTTATTAAAATACTTATTGATTTTATTAATCATGCTAGAATATTTTAATTGGTTTGTTATAATTCAATGTATAATCCCAGTTAAATATAATAAGGGTTTATTTAGTCCCTTAAACAATTGATAAAAAGGCTATGATGTATGCAAAAGATGAGATTTGGTACTAAAACAACTCAATATCAAAACTTTATGAAGATATTTTGTTGGGAAATGGCTTTAAATAAAATTCATGATGTCCAGAAACCATCTTTTTTTCCTGCCTTAAACCTCACTGTCTCTACATAAATGTGCATTGCTATAGGGGATCTGCATTGACTTCCATCTACCTTATTGATTCATTCATTCATTCATTCATTCAGAAGGATCAGGGTCTCTCTTTGCTGTAACACAGTTTTGGTCATTACTCTTACTTGGAGCAGGTGTCTGAAACAAAGTCAGGAAAAGGTAGAGTTGTAAGGATCAGAACTCTTGGACAGGATGAGAGAGTTTAAAGTACTTCACTGAGTAAAGGCAGACATCAAAAGAAAGGGAATTCTGTTGACTTTGTCCTTTTGGAAATGCTGCCAAGTGAAAATAAGTGCAAATAGCATATGTACATTTAAATTTGATACTAACCACATTAAGGAAAAGTAAAAAGAAGCAGGTGATATTAATTTTAATAATGTATTTTATTTAACCTCACATATCCAAAACATTGTCATTGCAACGTGTAATCAATATTAAACATATTAGTGAGAATTATTTTACATTGTTTTGCATTATTATACATTTTTTTTTTCATAAGAGGCCTTCAAAATTTTACACTTAGAGCACTTCTCAATTTGGGTACTAAATTTTCAATGGTTCAAGTGTGTTTAGGAGGAGGAAAAGATGGCAGAGGAGTAGGGAGTAATATTCCAACCAGTCCCCAAAATTGAACTGGATATCTACCAGAACACTCTGAACACCCACAAAATCAGCCTGAGATGTAAGAAGATAGATCTGGATCTCTACAAACAGAATATTGCAGGCAGTTGGTTTTGAGGTATGAAACGGGTAACCATGATTCCATGGGCACATATTGGGAAATAAATGGAAGGGGGAGGGAGCCAAGCCATCAGGATCCTGCATCACCGGTGAATGATAGCCTCCCCTGCTGGGGACCGGGCACAGACTCGCAGACCAATAGTGATGGGAAAGGAGTTTAGGGCAGCTCCCTGGACTGAAACAGGGAGCGGTGGAGCTGCGCGTGCGAACTGGGGGCAGCTGGCAGTTTTAGAAGCACAAAGGGCAGAGACGAGCCCCGACCTGGAAGTGAGGACTGGGAGTGCTGCTGAGGGGAGCACAAGCCAGGACACTGTAGTTCATAGCAGCACAGACAGAAACAGAGATAGTGTGGCCTGGAGAGCTCACTGTGGAACAGGCTGCGATCTCTCTGCTCTGAGGCAGAGGGTTGGAATCGATCTCTTCTGCTCTGACTCTTGGAAGAGACGTGGAAAGCCACCAGGGAAAGCCTCCAGAGAATAAAAGTCCCCCAACACTGGTTTTCACTGAGCCCATCCCCCACCACAGGGGGCAGGGCAACCATGCCCAAACAGGGTTTCCTGAGTAACAGCATGGCAAGCCTCTCCCCCAGAAGACAGGCTGGGAGAATAAGAGGCCGACAACCCTAAGGTCCCTATACAACAGGTGCATCTTGCTTGGGTTGTGGTCAATAATTTGGACTCTCTACATTCCCTCAACCACCCCTCAACAGAATGACTAGGAGGAGGAACCCCCAAAATAGGAAAGACTCAGAGACTGTGACTTCTGTGATTTACAAATGGTTACAGATATAACCAAGATGTCAGAGATGGAATTCAGGCTAGCAATGTGAAGACAATAGCTAGAATGGAGAAATTGATCAATGGCAACATGGAGTCTCTAAGGGCAGAAATGAAAGCTGAACTGGAAGAACCTAAAAATGCTATCAGTGAGATCCAATCTAATCTAGATATTCTAACAGCTAGGGTAAGTGAGGCAGAAGAATGAATTAGTAATCTAGAAGAACAATTAATAAACAAGAGGGAGAAAGAGGAGGCCAGGGAAAAACAACTCAAAATCCATGAAAATAGAATCAGAGAAATAAGTGACACCATGAAATGTTCCAATGTCAGAATTATTGGAATCCCTGAGGGGGTGGAGAGAGAGAGGACTAGAAGATATATTTGAGCAAATCATAGCTGAAAACTCACCTAATCTGGGGAATGAAATAAACATTCATGTCCTAGAGGCAGAGAGGACCCCTCCCAAGATCAAGGAAAACAGGCCAATGCCCCAGCATGTAATAGTAAAATGCAAATCTTAGAACCAAGGAAACCATCTTTTTTTTTTTTTTTTCCAAGGAAACCATCTTAAGGACAGTTAGGGGGAAGAGATTCCTTACATACAGAGGGAGGAACATCAGAATAACATCAGATCTATCCACAGAGACCTGGCAAGCCAGAAAGGGCTGGGCAAGACATATTCAGGATACTAAACAAGAAGAACATGCAGCCAAGAATACTTTATCCGGCAAGGCTGTCATTTAGAATGGATGGAGAGATGCAGAGCTTCCAAGACTGGCAGAAACTGAAAGAATATGTGACCACTAAGCCGGCCCTGCAAGAAATATTAAGGGGAGTTCTATAAAAGGAGAGAGACCCCAAGAGTGATACAGAACAGAAATTTATAGGGAAAATCTATAAAAACAACATCTTCACAGGCAACATGATGACAATAAATTCATATCTTTCAATAATCACTCTCAATGTGAATGGCCTAAATGCTCCCATAAAATGGCATAGGGTTGCAGACTGGATTAAAAAGGCAGGATCCATCCATGTGCTGTCTAAAAGAGACTCATTTTGAGCCTAAAGATACATCCAGACTGAAAGTGAAGGGATGGAGATCCATCTTCCATGCCAATGGACCTCAAAAGAAAGCTGGGGTAGCAATTCTCGTATCAGACAAATTGGATTTTAAGCTAAAGACTGTAGTTAGAGACACAGAAGGACACTATATCATTCTTAAAGGGTCTATCTAACAAGAAGATCTAACAATTGTAAATATCTACACCCCCAACATGGGAGCAGCCATCTACATAAGCGAACTGTTAACCAAAATAAAGAATCGTATTGATAAAAATATGTTAATTGTAGGAGACCTCAATACAGCAATAGACAGATCATCTAAGCAGAAAATCAAGAAACAAGAGCTTTGAATGACACACTGGACTAGATGGACCTCATAGATATATACAGAACATTCCACCCTAAAACAACAGAATACTCATTCTTCTCGAGCACACATGGAACTTTCTCCAGAATAGACCACATACTGGGTCACAAATCAGATCTCAACTGATACCAAAAGATTGAGATTATTCCCTGCATATTCTCAGACCACAATGCTTTAAAACTGGAACTCAATCACAAGAAAAAATTTGGCAGAAATTCAAACACTTGGAAGCTAAAGACCACTCTGCTCAAGAATGTTTGGGTCAACCAGGAAATCAAAGAAGAACTTAAACAATTTATGGAAACCAATTAGAATGAAAACACATCTGTCCAAAACCTATGGGATACTGCAAAGTCGGTCTTAAGGGGGAAATACATAGCCATCCAAGCCTCACTCAAAAAAATAGAAAAATCCTGAATTCACCAACTAACTTTACACCCTAAAGAACTAGAGAAAAAGCAACAAACAATGCCTAAACCATGCATTAGAAGAGAAATAATTAAGATTAGAACAGAGATCAATGAATTAGAAACCAGAAACACAGTAGATCAGATCAATGAAACTAAAAGCTGGTTCTTTAAAAGAATTAATAAGATCAATAAACCACTGGCCAGACTTATCCAAAAGAAAAGAGAAAGGACCCAAATTAATAAAATTGTGAATGAAAGGGGAGAGATCACGATTAACACCAAGGAAATAGAAACAATTATTAGAAATTATTATCATCAACTATATGCCAATAAACTGAGCAATCTGGCTGAAATGGAGGCCTTCCTGAAAACCTATAGACTGCCAAGACTGACACAGGAAGAAATTGACAACCTGAATAGGCCAATAACCAGTAACAAGATTGAAGCAGTGATCAAAATCCTCCCAAAAAACAAGAGTCCAGGGCCTGATGGATTCCCTGGGGAATTCTACCAAAAATTCAAAAAAGGAATAATACCTGTTCTCCTGAAGCTGTTTCAAAAAATAGAAATAGAAGGAAAGCTTCCAGACTCATTCTATGAGACCAGCATTACCTTAATCCCCAAACCAGGCAAAGACCCCATCAGAAAGGAGAATTTCAGACCGATATCCCTGATGAATATGGATTCCAAAATCCTCAGCAAAATCCTAGCCAATAGGATCCAACAATACATTAAAAGGATCATCCACTGCGATCAAATGGGATTTGTCCCCGGGATGCAAGTGTGGTTCAACATTTGCAAATCAATCAATGTGATAGAACACATTAATAAGAGGAAAGAGAAGAACCCTATGGTCCTCTCAATTGATGCAGAAAAAGCATTTTACAAAATACAACATCCTTTCCTGATTAAAACTCTCCAGAGTATAGGGATAGAGGGAACATTCCTCAAGTTCATAAAATCCATCTATGAAAAATCCACAGTGAGTATCATCCTCAATGGGGAAAAGCTGAGAGCCTTTCCCTTAAGATCAGGAACACGTCAAGTATGCCCACTCTCACCACTATTGTTCAACATAGTACTAGAAGTTCCTAGCAACATCAATCAGACAACAAAAAGAAATAAAATGTATTCAGATTGGCAAGAAGAAGTCAAATTCTCTCTCTTCACAGATGACATTGATACTTTATGTGGAAAATCCAAAAGACCACCCCCAAATTACTAGAACTCATCCAGCAATTCAGTAATGTGGCAGGATACAAAATCAATGCACAGAAATCAGTTGCTTTCTTATACACTAACAATACAACTGTAGAAAGAGAAATTAGAGAATCGATTCTATTTTCAAGAGCACCAAAAACCATAAGATACCTCGGAATAAACCTAACCAAAGAGGTAAGGGATCTATACTCTAGGAACTACAGAGCACTCATGAAAGAAATTGAAGACACAAAAAGATGGAAAAACATTCCATGCTCATGGATTGGAAGAATAAACATTGTTAAAATGTCTATGCTGCCCAGAGCAATTTATACCTTCAAAGCCATCCCAATCAAGATTCCAATGACATTTTTCAAAGTGTTGGAATAAACAATCCTAAAATTCATTTGGAATCAGAAAAGACCCCAAATCATCAAGGAAATGTTGAAAAAGAAAAAGCTGCGAGCATCACGTTGCCCGATTTCAAGCTATATTACAAAGCAGTGATCACTAAGACAGCATGGTATTGGCACAAAAACAGACATATAGACCAATGGGACAGAATAGAGAGCCCAGATAAGGACCCTCAACTCTATGGTCAACTAATCTTCGACAAAGCAGGAAAAAATATGCAATGGAAAAAAGACAGTCTCTTCAATAAATGGTGCTGGGAACATTGGACAGCTATATACAGAAGAATGAAACTCAACCATTCTCTAACACCATATACAAAGATAAACTCAAAATGGATGAAAGTCTTTAATGTGAGACAGGAATCCATCAAAATCCTCAAGGAGAACATAGGCAGTAACCTCTTTGACATCGGCCACAGCAAATTCTTTCAAGATACATCTCCAAAGCCTAGTAAACCAAAAGCAAAAATGAACTTTTGGGACTTCATCAAGATAAAAAGCTTCTGCACAGCAAAGGAAACAGTCAACAAAACAAATAGGCAACCCACAGAATGGGAGAAGATATTTGCAAATGACACTACAGACAAAGGGCTGATTTCCATGATCTATAAAGAACTTCTCAAACTCAACACCCAAAAAACAAATAATCAAGTCAAAAAATGGTCAGAAGACATGAACAGACCCTCCTCCAAAGAAGACATACAAATGGCTAACAGACAAATGACAAAATGTTCATCATCATTAGGCATCAGGGAAATTCAAATCAAAACCACACTGAGATACCATCTTACACCAGTTAGAATGGCAAAAATGGACAGGGCAAGAAACAACAAATGTTGGAGAGGTTGTGGAGAAAGGGGAACCCTCTTACACTGTTGGTGGGAATCAAGTTGGTACAGTCACTTTGGAAAACAGTGTGCAGGTGCCTCAAAAAATTAAAAATAGATCTACCGTATGACCCAGCAATTGCACTTCTGGGTATTTACCCCAAAGACACAGATGTAGTGAAAAGAAGGGCCATATGCACCCCAATGTTCATACCAGCAATGTTCACAATAGCCAAACTGTGGATAGAGCCAAGATGCCCTTCAACAGATGAATGGATAAAGAAGATGTGGTCCATATATACAATGGAATATTACTCAACCATCAGAAGGGATGAATACCCAACTTTTACGTCAACATGGATGGGACTGGGGGAGATTATGCTAAGTGAAATAAGTCAAGCAGAGAAAGTTAATTATCATATGGTTTCACTTATTTGAGGAACATAAGGAATAGCATGGAGGACGTTAGGAGAAGGAAGAGAAAAATGAAGGGGGGGAAATCAGAGGGGGAGATGAACCATGAGAGACTCTGGACTCTGAGAAACAAACAGGGTTTTAGAGGGGATGGGGGTGGGGGGATGGGTAGCCTGATGATGGGTATTAAAAAGGGCACGTACTGCACAGAGCACAGGGTGTTATACGAAAACATGAATCGTGGATCGCTACATCAAAAACTAATGATGTATGGTAACTAACATAACATAATTAAATTAAATTAAAAAAAGATAAAGTGTGTTTAGAATTATGTTTAACTTAGCATGGAGCAGTGGGTGTTATGCGAAAACAATGAATCATGGAACACTACATCAGAAACTAATGATGTACTGTGTGGTGAATTACATAACATAATAAAATTAAATTAAATTAAAAAACAATTATGTTTAATGGAAAATATTGCATAATATTTAAGTTTTAAATGCAGATTCAAACAAATTAAATTAGAATTTTAGATCTTGAGCTGCAGAAGCCACATTGGAAATGCTAAACCCTGCCCATGGCAAGTGGCTATAGCAGAGCTCTAGGCTTGGGTCTCCTGTCTTTACTTATATTTTCCATAACACTTTTATTAGAAAATCTCTATTTTGGGAGGATCTCCAAGGCTTCCCAAGCCATAAGTATTTAGATGTGTACCTTATTGTTGTATAAATGGAGGAAGAGTGAGTAGCAGAAATGAGTAATTCTGCATTTGAACATAATCCACTGGAGAATGCATACAAGGCCATGACTGGCTTAGCAGGCCACTCCTTAATTACAAAGCATCTTCCATTAAGATATAAGAATTTATGGAAGATCCTTTAAGACATATTAAAAGTAGGTTATTTCAATTGTTTCTCAATAAAAAAAATAATTGAAATTTCTAGCTGGGAGTTTTTATTGTATACCTGGAGCATTCATGGAAAGTTAGACCAGTGTAGACCACAGCAGGGACATGGGTGGCCCGTGAGCATCATTAGTACATAAGACATATGACAGAAAGGCATGACACACAAGCAGATACAGGCACTGAAGTAGAGCAAAAATAACTTGCAAATGTTAACTTTAGCTTCCTGGAAATTTGAGCCCAGGGCTTATTGTGCATTCTGGCTATTTTTGCAGCTGATGAAGTCAACACAATGGATTATAATGAGATAGATAAAATTCTGTCTGCAGTGCAAGCACCTATTCAATAAATCTCCAGTCCAGACAGATGAGGTGCAAAGCCAAGATGTGCCAGGTCACCAGCTTCCATGAGGTCTGATGGATGTTGCCATGTGAACAGCACTCTGTCAGAACATACTTGGCTGAGGACAGTGACTGTTTCCTTGAATAAGACACAAAGCTTAGTGATACATTTTGGAGCTAACCCCAAATAAGACTACTGAAGAGAACTTGCACCGCTAAATGCTTTGTTAATGGATGTCAACGTGGATTTGATGAATTTGAGGGTATTTTAGTGCACACCTGCAGCAGATGGCCTGTGCTTCTCAGCTGCTCTTATGATTTAGCTACAAGTATTTTAAATCCCAGCTGTCAGCCGATAAGCAGTGACCGTGAATGTTAATATTCACAAGCAGCATCGCCAGTGGCAAGAACACACTTGCTGGGGTCATCCTGTTGTGGGGAATATGAGTCAGCTAACCTCTTTGCTCTGGGTTACTTAAAGATGTCAGAAGAAATTGCAAAAAAGAGGGCAACTTTATCCATTTCATGGTACTGCCAGAGCCACAGATAGATCTCTCCTTCTGAGATTAGAACTTTTGGAAAATATATCAGTAGAACACTTTGATATAGCCACTAAAGCAAAACTAATTTTAATCCTTTATATTTGCATAGGGCTTTGTCAGTCACAAAATATTTTTACATCCATTATGTCATTTTATTACTAAAATATCCATGAGTAGTGAACAGGACGAAAGTGCTATTATTTCTCTTTAAAATTGAAGAAACTGAGGCTCAGGAAGGTGTTAGGTAATGTTTGTGCATGTGTGTTTTTGAGGATATCAAAAATGTCATCTTGAGTAAAATCATAGAGGTAATCAAACTAAAAAGAAAACAAAAAAACATTTCAGTCAACAACATAATATTTAAGAAATTTCTCTCATGTAGATGTCTGGTGTTTGTTTTCTTTTGCTTGAGATTTCTACCCTCTTGATATAGTGCTATGAAAAATAGCTTAAAGGTGATCCCTAGAATGAGGAAGAGCAAACCCCTACCCCTCCAAAAGTGGATCGTACTATTTGAGGTAGAATTGTCATCAAAGCAACTCTCATTCCTTAGTAATAAAATCAATGATTTTTTTTTAAAGATTTTATTTATTTATTTGACAGAGAGTAAAATCAATGATTTTAAGCTAGCATATGGTCATCCTGAAAAAGACCATATTTCTCATCTTTCACTGTACTACGTTCTGGCAAAAGTATTGTGAGCAACTTGTAGAGAATGTCATTAGTCGGAATATATTAGTAAACAGAAGCCATTCTATTTCTTCCAAGCATTGAATAAATTAATTGAGAGAATTAGGAGCTTACCCAGCTACTGGAAGAGCAAGGGAAGCAAATGTCAGGGAAACTACTAGTGATTTTCTTAGCTTGAAGTAACAAATTGGATGGTTCTTAAGAGTTTGCTAGAGATATGCTGAAATTGTGAAGACTCCAGAAAGCTCCCACCAATTATCTCTGTCAGCAGTAGCAAAGTGAGTTGTTCATAGGACTCACTGGGTAGCAGCTGTGAGTCACAAACTTGACAAAATATCTGGCTATAATTGCCTCCAGAGATTATGATCTTTACTTTTGTCATCCTCTGAATCTCAAGTAAGTGCCTATCATTGGAAAACTGTAACTTCAAACCATTGAGAAAAGGATTTGGGGGAATGTAATAATTAACTTTTGTTTTGCAAGGAAACCTTAGAATGAGGTTGCGGTGCTATTAGATCGTTGACAGTCCAACACACTTCACCTCTTAGTTCAATTCAGCCTTCATAAATAGCATTTAACTCATACTTAACTTCCACATAAAGACCATGACAGCACCACACTCTGCCTACCATACTATAACTCCTCTTACATACATGGTCCTATGCAAAGCCCCATATGTCATTTATCCACCTTGAGATTATGTTCATTGCTTTTTTTTTTAGCTCACTCACTTTTTCTTTGGTGATACTATAACTGAAGTATTGAATTACAAGGTTAACTATTATTAATACACCTCATATCCAGTAGAAAGGGAATGTGAAAAAAAAATCACTTAAGGTAAATAAATACGTACATGTCAAGGTCAGAAGTAAAATATGCATAGCTGCTGGTGTCCTGCAGTCACACAGTTGAAGGTTATGTTTAAAACTTCTTTCTTGACCATTGTTTCCTTGTCCACAAGTTATTATCTCAGCTGGTCATATTCTTTACTAGGATCTAAACCTTATCTATTGAAATGCTTGTGGTATTTGTCATCCTGCAAATACTGCATTGTCACAGCTTTTTATTAATTTTGACTATTGAACATCGTAGTGCTATGTGGTGCTCCTATAATTTTAGGCTCTAGATACACCTCTCTATTATCCCATTATCCCGGTGGTAACTCTATTTCCTCTTGAAAACCAGGAACAATCACCCTGGCCAGAACAGTAACTCCCTTATTTGCCTGTAGATTTAGTGGCATGAGGAATACAAAGTGATCTAGTAGAAATTTCAGCATCCATTTCAAAGAGACTCTTATTTAATCCTCTGGTAGAAAAATTCCTCTTTGGAGAACTTAAATTTCTAAAACCCCCAGAGTCATGGGGAGATGAAACAACTATTTTCCTAGTTCATTATTAAGGATACTAGCTGAGGAGTCAATCCCATTTCTACCTTTGGATTCCCAGATTCAAGGTTCCTTACTAAGGGAGAAAGATCATGATCTACTGGCTATTGTTTTCATAGCATATAGGTGTTATCAGTTGACAGTGCCACTGAGTCCTCATTTCCTATGAGGCAAGTCCAGAGTTGTCGAACATATTACTTTAGCCTCTTTTTTGTCACTTTCATTCCAATCTAATGCTAACTTCTATATCAATGCTGATTTGTTGATATCTTTAAAAATTTATTCTCCTTTATGTTCTCTAAAAAACCCACAGGAAATCCATTTTTAAATTTCTAGATTAAAACTCCATATCAGCTGTATGTAGGCCTGTGTTATTAGTGTGGTGAAGGGCATTATCATTTAGAAATTTTTCAAATTATGCATTCCTAAGTAGTAAATTTCCCTCTCCATCCTGAAAAGTTTTGGAAAAGGGCATGGAGTAGCATGCACAAATACATACCAACTCCACTGAGAGAGGAATAACAGAAAAGGAAGGAGTCAGAGCAGATGGGCATAACATGAAAATTCTCCTGATGTTCATTTGGATGTCAATTACCACCCTCACTTCAGAGACATGGACATAGCATTTATTGCTCTCTCACCTCAACTTGTTATCCATACCTATGTGCTCATGATTTTAAAATCATATCTGTGTCCAAATCTATAATCCTGACCTTTTCTTTGAGATCCAATGTTTTCATTTGTGCCTAGACACATGTAGCCCTTTATTATGTATTTCTAAATTACTTCGTAGGTTATTATGAAGATACTATGACTTAATACTCTTAGTATGACAATCATAGAGTGCTTTGTATTTGAAATATTGCTAATAGTCTATGCATTACCTTTCTATACTCTTATCAAAACACCGGGGCATTCCACAAACATTTATTTAATACACATTTAAAGTTCTGTCTTTCTACTCTACCTTTTTACATAGAGGCCAGTTACCCACCTATGCAAGTGTTACATGGATGTAAGTTGAAGTTAGCAGTTCTCAGGTAAATGCTATAAATGCTAATGTTTGGGTTGTGCTGCTTCTAAGGATGATGAATGTATTACATTTTCCTTATAATGATGTTTTTTCTCATTTTGTTTTCTAAATAGTGTATTTGCAAATCATATTTGAAATAAGAAAGGTCGGAACTGAGAGTCTTAGAATAACCTGCTTCAAGCCCAGGTGCACTAAATTGAAATAAAATAGTTAACATTTTTCTTTTTTGTGTTGGGCACTGTTGAAATCATTTTAATAAGTTTGCTCATTTTATACTCAGATCACCCATATGAGATAGGCAATAATGTTATTCCCATTTTACAAATGAGGAAACTAAAGCACAAAGGGGTTATATCAATTAGTTTATGTTGTATTAGATTACCTCCAGATTTAGTGCTTTATTACAATAGCCATTTATTTAGTTCATGATTCTCTAAGTCAGCAAATTGGTCAGGACTCATTTGGGAAGTTCTTTTGTCATGGCTGGGCACCCTTGTGCTTCTGTGGTTAGTTACACATTAGATAAAATACAGATATTTTAGGAGGCCCTGCCTCTGGGGGTTGGGTAAATGTTGGCTGGGATAACAGTGGTGATGGGGTCATATGTCTCTAATCAGCCAGTAGACTGCTCAGGGCTTATTTACATGCTAGCCTGGTAATCAGAAAGAGTGAAAGAGAGCAAGTGCTAGATTTGGAAGTGGCTCAGTCTTGCTTACCACATTCTGTTGGTTATAGCAAGTCATAGCGCTGGCCAAGATTCAAGGGATGAGGTAGTGTACCCCATACCTGATGGGAGGAGATGCGAAGTTTCATTGTAATGGGATGTGGATAGTGGGGCAAGTTTGCTGTCTAGCATTTAAACTAGATGGGGTAGGGGCACCTGGGTGGCTCAGTCGTTAGGTGTCTGCCTTCGGCTCAAGTCATAGTTCCAGGGTCCTGGGATTGAGCCCCACATTGGGCTCCCTGCTCAGTAGGAAGCCTGCTTCTCCCTCTCCCACTCCCCCTGCTTGTATTCCCTCTCTCACTGTCTCTCTGCCTGTCAAATAAATAAATTTAAAAAATCTTTAAAAAAATAAATAATAAATTAGACAGGGTGGAGCAGGGAGAGTACGAGAGAGTGAAGGATAGGGGAGAGAGAGAGAGTGTGGGAAGAAAGAAAGATGGAAAGAGGGAGAGAATATCCAAGTTTATTGGGGGTTCTTTAATCTATTAAACCCAATTATTTGAATGACCACTCATGATATTCTATCAAAGTTAGAGTGAAACAAATATTAGCATTGGTGTTCTAAAGGCTTCCTTATCCTGAAATTCTGTATTTGTCTTCAGGTGCAGAGAGCATTGTTGCAAAGCATCTACAAGTTAGTTTGAAAATTTTGGAAGGCTTTTACTTGGTGTGGTATTCAAAGTAGTAGACAGACATCAAAAAACCTTTCTCTGAAAATTCATTACCTCTAATGGCTTTGAGCCAACTCTTACTTGTCTTAAATTTACTCATCATATAGTAGATGGAGAAAGATTGCTTTGTGATTGTACACTAAGATTGTCTCATCTTACTCTAAAATTAAACATCTTACTCTAAAAAATGTCTCATCTTCCTCTCAAAGAATTGAGATACAAGATAAAAATACATGCTTTTCTGTCCTGATGCAAGACATAAACAGATACATATAATATCATATAAATCTAAATTGGGATAGAGGTACAAACAATGTATTTTGAGAGAGAAGGTTAACCTATCTTAGAGTTAGGATGTTGGGAATTTGGGGGCAGATTTCTTCAGAGCATGAGGTTTTACAGGATGAGTTGTAATAACCAGGCATTGATGGGGATTGGAAAGGTGGAATGTAGAAATACTACAGAGACAGCAACTAAGAGATTATTAGATTATAATTTTAGTTATCTATGGATAAGAAATACTGAGAGGTTGATACAAGAGTAATAGCAGGAAGAATGGAAAGGAGGAGGAACATTAGAAAGGTGTAATTGATAGATTTATAGAAATTAGTGACTGATTTGATGTGAGGACCAAGAAAAGATGATGACTTGAGGAAAACTTCCAGATAGTTCCCTTGGGCATATAAAAGTATATATCTAGATTTCATGTATATATACTACATATGTACTATATAGAAAGGGGACAGAGGAGGAGAGCTTCCCATAGATATCAGTATAGAGAATATTTTTATACAAGTTTGCTCACTGCAGCATCAGAATTTTTAATAGCAATATTCCAAAAATACAGACATCAGTATATATAGAAATAAAGATCTAGACAAAATGAAGATATATTTCTAAAATAGATTTGTAACCATTTGATTTTTGAAGATATTTTGTAAACATTTTCATAAGTATTTGTAGGCTATAGATTTGTAACCTATTTGGTTTATGTTAAAAGCATTTCCCATTCCATTACGTATTCTAAAAAGATGCATTTTATAATGGCCACATACTGTTCTGTCACATGATGCTATTATACTTTATTTTATTAATTCCCCTAATGTTAATTATAATTTGAGGACTTGTATTTAAATCTTTTACCACACTATCATCTAAGTAGAGGTTGATTTATTTATGGCATTTCCCCTCACCATGATCTTCTTTATGGAGGAGGATGGTCATTTTATCATTTGCTCTGAAGCACTTAACGTGTGCCTCATCTTATGCACAATAAAAACACTAACTCCATTTTCTCTGAAGCTGACAGTGGTAAGATTTGGATTTAAAGGAGAGAGTCTGTGTAATATTTTATTTCTCCCTTTCAAGTCAATCTGTTTTAGGAAATGGATTTCCTCATGGACTCTTAGATGTTACAAAGGTAACTGGGACCTTTAACTGGGAGTACCAGATGCCTTTACTGGTTGTCCTCACAAGTGACTACAGCGTAACTTTTACCAGGTCACATTTATCAACACATGTTTACCGTGTATTTCATTTAACTAATACATATTGCATTTCTACACATGTACTAGAAGAGATAAAAATGACCTTTCACATCTTCTTTGTAAAAAAGGGAGAAGTAAATACTACATTACACTGAAGGTCAAGGCAACAAAGTCCAGGATGGATGTGGCCCAGAAGTAAATTTTATACACACACACATTTGTATATATGTATATATATATGTATGTATATGCATATATGTATGATATGTATGTATATATCATGCATACATATTTATAGGTTTGTGTAAACATATACATATTTATTTTAAGAGTATAATATAAACATATGCATATAGGTAACATATATATATTTACACGCATATACAAGCAGGTCTATATATAGAGAGGGAGTCAATATTGACCTCCATTTTATAAAGTATTTGAATTGCTTCCCATCATTTAAAGATAGCAAGATTTCACATAAATATCTGGACTTTTTATTTTCTTGAAAATCAGGAAAATTGAGAAATCCTGCTCCTGAATCTAAACATTAAGGCATTTCTATATTCCTGCCTGGCAACAGTTAGGTAGACCTGAGTGGCTAATGGGTTTCTAGCACTTGTTCAGTTGTCCTTTCAAGATGTATTATTCTCATGAGCTCTCCAGTTGACTCCAATAGGATAATTCACTAATTTTTACTTTATTTCCTGGTTTCTGTATATATTTGAGTTTGAAAATTCTACTTCATGCCATATATTATAAAAAAGTTCATTTCAGTTTAGAGAATCCATTTCTCTGGAAATCATCTTTATAGATGTAACTATAGGAAACCAAAACAATTGACTAGTTCAGCTACTTCAGTCAAAACCTTTTCAATTTAGAGAAAAGTCAGCAAAATTGATAGTCTAAACCTGAGCAAATGTTTGAATGGGATAAACTATTTCTGTCAAAGCAATAAGCCTAGTAACTCTATATGGATGCAACCTATATTTTTATAGATACAGTGGATATTTCACTTTTGTCAGTTCTTGCCCGTCACTAAGAGTGATAATTTATGCTTGAAGCATGCTATATACAGACTATTATCTCAATTTTATGTTGGGTGACATTCTTGCCACCTATTCCATTTTCAATTTCTTAGAGAAACTAATGTCTGAGGTCTTGTTCAGATGTATCACAGATTTTAAAATCATCTGTAGCCCTCAAGAAATACTTTAAAAAAGGACAATATAATAGTAACTATAAAATGCTGTGTTTATAGAATGCATATTGATTACAAATTTCTTTCCTTATGTGATTAATTCTCAGGTTTTCCACTAGGAATTTTTGATTTAATTATGTATGGTAATAGAAAATGCTCTTCAAAGATTATTCTGGTAAATACATGTTTTTCGGGTTGATTCTTCTGTGTCTTAGAAAATGACAATCCATTACATAAAAGATGAATTTGTCTGACTGATGATGGTTGACTACACTGCATTGCAAAATCAGGTGTGTTTACTCTTTTATCATAGCTGAGGTGTTTATATTCACAACGAAGGCATTGATATGGGAATCAAAGGTACACATTTGGCCTTCCATGTCATTAAATCAGCATCAATAATTCCTTATAGTCTCCATAATAAAAGTGAAAATTCCAGTTAGTGTTTTATGTTTTTACAATACTGAACTTCTATATTATCAGACTTCTATCCCCAAAGATTACAATTTATAAAAGTATTATTTAGAAGTATATAAAAGTCTAAATCCTAGGTTAAATTATATCTTTAATGGAAACAGTATATGTTATAATGATACATAGTGTTAAATTTTTCTCAAAGTGTTAATTATAATTTTATAATATTTAACATGAATTTTCTCACCAGCTAACATTTACTTAACTAACTTTTCCCCCTATAACCATATTAGTTGCTACAGGGGATTAAAAAAAACCAAACAAACAATTTAAGCTCTTTTGCATCTTCCAATATAATACCAAAGATTGAAGATTACAGATAATGTTAAATTATCAAAATTTAAAAGCTTAATATTTTAAAAAATGAAGCAAACTCCAAACACATGTTATAATTTTGTTTCATTCATCAGTCCATCAGTATTTACTTTAGGAAAGGATCTTTTGAAGACCTGACCTCTGCGTATTTCATCTCCTTTGGTTCTTCTATTTGACTAACTGATTTCTTTCTACACTATTCTTGCTAGTGTTCTATAATCATCTTCCTAAAATTTTTTATGTTTATTAAAGGGAACTATATTTTTCTTTATAAAAGTTAGATATCTAGAGCTTCTTAAAAACAAGGTCTCATTTTCTGCTCCAGAAAGTCTGAGTTGATGGGAAAGTTTTTTAGTGAAGTTATTTTCCTTGAATTCCACAAAAAATATAATTTTGGAAAAGATAGACCTCACATTTTTATCTACTATATATTTGATTTATATATTCCTGGATCAAGATATATTCTTTTGGGATGAGCTACAGATTCATTGTTCTCTAAAAGAATTCTCTTGATTGTGTTCACTGGCAAAGTCAAGTGTTCCAAATTACTATGGACTGGATCTGTTGTCTTTGTCCTTCTCTTTTTTAGGACCCCTCTGGAGTATAATGGTATTAATAGACTATAATGTTTATAATATAAAGTATAATATTTAAATTGTTCTTCAGAAGAAATATTAGCAAAGTACCTTGAGAGCATTTATATCTGCTGGAGTAGATCACTTTTACAGTTCAACTGGGAGTGACAGATAATTTAGAAGACTTGATAGATGTGAAGATATTGCATTTTAACTTTTATGGATGAGTAGGATGTGAAAGGCTGAATTGGGAGAGAAGTTATGTAAAGACTAGGACACAATAATATATAGACACTGGCCTTTTAATTGGAAAGAATATAGCAATTTTTCTTGCTCTCTCATTCTGAGCTTGCTATATTTTGTGAATGTTCAATCTGAAATGTTGAAACAGTTCTAACTGTTGTCAGTCTGTTTGGGACATCAAACTATTTTGTCAAGACTAGAGTGTCATTAGTTGTGTGTCTCTAAATGAAAGTTCTGCATGTTAATGCTAACTGTGACATGAATAGTAAGACTGGCATTAGAGACTTTCTGAAATGAGAACAACATTCATGATTAACCTACAGAGTGTAAAAATTGGGAAATCATCTAGTAACTTCATGAAGCTATGTTGCACTGTAATTTCATTTTCATTAGCGATGAAATTGTTATGGAATAATGAGGGATCTTGAAGTGTAATAAGTTACTCAGGTGAAAACAAATTGCTACACCAGGATTACAACTTCCAGGCATTTTAATAATTTACAATTTACCTTTAACTCCTGAACTAAAATTTAGAGATGGACTTCTGTTTATTTATACATCTTAGTACTGTTGGCATACTATTTATGAACATATCAAAGATGATTACAGCTCATCATATATTTTTAGATCCAATCACCATGTTCTGTAGTCTCAGTTGGGAAGAGAGGAATTAATATTTATTGGATTCCTCCCACATGCCAGGAGGTTTACATGTGTTCTCTCATTCAGTCTTCCCAGTGGAGCAGTGAGACTGTTGCTATTATTTACATTTTACAAATGAGAAAACTAAAATTAAGGGGAATTAAATAGAGTGGATATGTAAATTTATTTTTGTTTCCTTTTTTCTTTGTTTTTGAGAACTGCACTTTACTGCCTCTTGTACCACATGTGGTATTGTTAAAATCCTCAGCCCTTCTTTCTTCACTTCAAGGAGAAGCAGTCTTAAGATCTGTGTAAACTTAAAAAACAATGATTAATCTGCATCTGGGCCCATGATTGTAGTAAGGCCAATAAATCCTCTTTATTGAGGATTGATAGAAACACTGTGGAAGAGGGGATTCTTTTCTTTCTTTGATCCTGAACCTTACAAACCATAAATCCTGGAATTCTTCAAGCAACTGTCTTTGCTCACACATGAAGAGATCTTACATAATAATAAAGCAATAGAGAATATGGCAGAACTGAGAAATGGGGAAAAAAGAATCTCCTTTTGGAGTTATAATCTGAAGTTTAAAAATGTCTGGCCATCAAACCTAGTGGAGGAGAATCAGATACACATGTAAGTGCAGTAAGTACTATGCTAAAAATCTTTCTTAGAACACTTACATTCTCTTCACTAAAGTGTGCTTCATTTCTCCAGCCGTACAAGGTCTAATTCTTTGAACAATTTAGGACATAGCTACAAAAGTTATTGACACCATGGAAATGACTTCAGTTAATAAAGAAAAAGTGAATCCATGAAATATGTTGAAAAGAAGAATAATCAAATGTAGTGTAAAATGTAGAAATTAAGGAGGAAATTCTGTTGTGTAGTTCTGGGTAGTTTTAAGGAATAGGGAGCACAGTGTTTATTCTTTATGTATTTACTGAGTCTGTGATGTGTGAATTGTGAATGTGTTTCTATGAATTTGCAAAAGCAACGTGGAAATGCCAATACAGAGATGCCCCTCAGGGTAAACTCTATATTGGCCTTAATATATTATAGCCTTGTGGGCTTGGGGTTAACTGTCTCCTGCTATTCTCAGTTGTGTTTGGGTCTTCAGGGGGCATTATTTTTGTTTGACATACATGCTGTGTGCAGCAGTCCTGTGAGCAGTTACCATCCTAATGATTTGAAACTGTTGATCTCCTCTAAAGAGAGTAGTTTTTACTTCCAGGAAATAGTTCTCTTAGAAGCCAGTTGTTGCCAGATGACTCTGAATCTGCCTTTTTTTTTTTATTATGTTATGTTAATCACCATACATTACATCCTTAGTTTTTGATGTAGTGTTCCATGATTCATTGTTTGCGTATAACACCCAGTGCTCCATTCAGTACATGCCCTCTTTAATCCACATCACCAGGCTAACCTATCCCTCCACCGCCCCCCCCAAGAACCCTCATATTTTTCTCAGAGTCCGTAGTCTCTCATGGTTCATTTCCCCCTCTGATTTCCCCCCTTCATTTTTCCCTTCCTACTATCTTCTTCTTTTTTTTAAACATACAATGTATTATTTGTTTCAGAGGTACAGGTCTGTGATTCAACAGTCTTACACAATTCACATCACTCACCATAGCACATACCTTCCCCAATATCTATCACCCAGCCACCCCATCCCTCTCACCCCCTACCAATCCAGCAACCCTCAGTTTGTTTCCTAAGATTAAGAATTCCTCATATCAGTGAGATCATATGATACATGTCTTTCTCTGATTGACTTATTTTGCTCAGCGTAATACCCTCCAGTTCCATCCATGTTGTTGCAAATGACAAGATTTCATTCCTTTTGATGGCTGCATAATATTCCATTGTATATATGCACCACATCTTCTTTATCCATTCATCTGTCAATGGACATCTTGGCTCTTTCCATAGTTTGGCTATTGTGGACATTGCTGCTATAAACATCGGGGTGCACGTACCCCTTCGGATCCCTACATTTGTATCTTTGGGGTAAATACTCAGTAGTGCAATTGCTGGGTCATAGGGTAGTTCTATTTTCAACTTTTTGAGGAACCTCCGTACTGTTTTCCAGGGTGACTGCACCAGCCTGCATTCCCACCAACAGTGTAGGAGGGTTCCCCTTTCTCCGCATCCTCTCCAACATCTGTCATTTCCTGACTTGTTAATTTTAGCCATTCAGACTGGTGTGAGGTGGTATCTCCTTGAGGTTTTGATTTGGGTTTCCCTGATGCTGAGCGATGTTGAACACTTTTTCATGTGTCTGTTGGCCATTTGGAGGTCTTCTTTGGAAAAATGTCTGTTCATGTCTTCTGCCCATTTCTTGATTGGATTATTTGTTCTTTGGGTGTTGAGTTTGATAAGTTCTTTATAGATTTTGGATACTAGCCCTTTAACTGATATGTCATTTGCAAATATCTTCTCCCATTCTGTCGGTTGCCTTTTGGTTTTGTGGACTGTTTCCTTTGCTGTGCAAAAGCTTTTTATCTTGATGAAGTCCCAATAGTTCATTTTTGCCCTTGCTTCCCTTGCCTTTGGCAATGTTTCTAGGAAGAAGTTGCTGCGGCTGAGGTCGAAGAGGTTGCTGCCTGTGTTCTCCTTTAGGATTTTGATGGACTCCTGTCTCACATTGAGGTCTTTCAACCATTTGGAGTCTATTTTTGTGTGTGGTGTAAGGAAATGGTCCAGTTTCATTCTTCTGCATGTGGCTGTCCAGTTTTCCCAACACCATTTGTTGAAGAGACTGTCTTTTTTCCATTGGACATTCTTTCCTGCTTTGTCTAAGGTTAGTTGACCATAGAGTTGAGGGTCCATTTCTGGGCTCCCTATTCTGTTCCATTGGTCTATGTGTCTGTTTTTGTGCCAGTACCATACTGTCTTGATGATGACAGCTTTGTAATAGAGCTTGAAGTCCGGAATTGTGATGCCACCAGCTTTGCTTTTCTTTTTCAACATTCCTCTGGCTATGCGGGGTCTTTTCTGGTTCCATACAAATTTTAGGATTATTTGTTCCATTTTTTTGAAAAAAGCAGATGGTATTTTGATAGGGATTGCATTAAATGTGTAGATTGCTCTAGGTAGCATTGACATCTTCACAATATTTGTTCTTCCAGTCCATGAGCATGGATGAATCTGCCTTTTTTGAAGGAGGATAATAGCACCTCTTTTTTTCTTTTTCTTCCCCCTTTTTGTGAAGGGGAGAAAGTGTTCCTGAAAGGCTCTTCTAAGAAACAGCTGTATAGATGATGACAGTTGATACTGATACCAGCCATTTATTGAGTATCTCCTAACTATGAGGCATTAGGTGAAGAATATATATTGTTCATCTTCACAGCCATTTTGCAAGGTTTAAATGATGAGGAGACTGAGGCTCCAAGAAGGTCTAAATGACAGCTATATGAAAATGAAATGAAATGATACATGTGAGAATACCTAGCACCAATGTTGTGCAGGGATGAGAGGGTAGCCTGTTTCAGCTACGCCCTGTCCTCTTCTTTTCCTCCCCTCTGCTTTAGTCTGGGGTATATGTCCTCCCCAAATTCCTATGTTGAAAACTGATGCCCAAGTTGATGGTATGAGGAAATAGGGCCTTTGGGAGATGATTTGGTCATGAGGGTGGAGGCGTCATGAATGGAATTAGTGCTCTCCTAAGAGGGGCCCCAGAGAGAGCCACCTTGTCCTCTCGGACATGTGAGGTTACAGTTAGAAGACAACCCTCAGTGAAGAAGCTGAACCTCACCAGACACTAAATTTGCCAGCTCCTCGATCTTGGACTTCCCAGTCTCCAGAACTGTAAGCAGTAAATTTCTGTTGTTTATAAGCCACCCTATCTATGGTATTTTGCTCTAGCAGCCTGAGAGGACTAAGAGACCTTCCTTTGCCCCCTCCATCTTTTTCTCTTTTCCTTGCGTCCTTTGTTGAATATTTAAAGCATTTTCCATTTAGGCTTCTCTTTGTTTATTACAGTGACCTGATTCAGTGATTCGTGAAATTTTCAAGGCTTTTTTGATCCTACGTTAACCTATGTCACTTATTTGGTGAATTTAACTGTTCTCAATAGAGTGAATGCTATATATTGACCTTGTTTACTAAGCACAGGAGATTCCCAGGTATTGTAGTTGCAGTGGATCTTGCATTCATGTCAGAATGAGCTAAAGTCTAAAAATAGATTATGTTCTGTACAAGATTCTTCCCTAGTGCTTTCAACTTCTGTTTCTTAGAAACAGTTGATGCAGCTCAGAGGCAGGGAAAAAAAAAAAAATGAAGAGTGAGAGGAGTCCATAATTCACAGTGGAAGGAAATTATATTAAATTCCTAATGAGTTCTGACATATAACGGCAGAAAGTATTGTAAGTCATAGTAACATTTTTAGGAGCGGCCTTGCTGAAAAGTTACATATTTTAAACTTCATAATGTGACCATGGTTTACATATTTATAGCTTTATTTATATATTTATAGGATCTGTCTTTGTAATCTATTTTCTATATAATCTATATATAATGAAAAAAAAAAAGATAGCAGGAGGGGAAGAATGAAGGGGGGGAAATCAGAGGGCGAGATGAACCATGAGAGACGATGGACCCTGAAAAACAAACTGGGGGTTCTAGAGGGGAGGGGGTTGGGAGGATGGGTTAGCCTGGTGATGGGTATTAAAGAGGGCATGTTCTGCATGGAGCACTGGGTGATATGCACAAACAATGAATCATGGAGCACTACATCACGGACTAATGATGTAATGTATGGTGACTAACATAACAATAACAAATTTTTAAAAAATGATCATTTCTAATACTTTGGGGAAATCATCTTTTGAAGTACCCTCAGTTTTTCATTACCCAACCTAGTTCTTCTTTAGTTAATTTTTTTCCCCATTTAACTAGGATGACATCTTTCTTTAAAAAATAAAAAAAAGGCATGTCTAGAGTTTGCTGACTGCATCAGTAGTTTTTAGTGTAAAGTAGTGGCTATAGGCCACTGAAGTTGAGATCTCAGTTTGATTTGATGTAAATTTGATGATTTGTATAAATTTGATCAACCATCTGCAGGTGTGAAGTTTTGGGGGGTGTGGGGGATTAATAAAAACTCAGCTAATGGCTCTCATATCTATACTTTCAGACCTTTACCACGGCACAAAATGTGTTCTATAATACACCACTGTGTATCTGCCTTGTCTGGTGTTTGAGCACCTAGAGGAGGGTAGTCATACCATATTCAGTCTTGTGTTGCCCTTAATGCTTCTTGTGATGCTGAACACGTAGTCTCTCAAACCTCCTGGCAGAGAAGAGTGAATGTGTGACCTGGGGGAGCTAAGGATATAGTTTGTAGAGGTCTGTTACTACCATAATGCTCTTGTGAAGTCTTTTCTTTTGAAAATTCATTTGAGTTTGGATTCCTACCTTACCATGCACAAGCCACTTACTGGAATGAAAAAAAAAAAAAAAAAGTGGTTGCTTTAAATTATGTGATGTTGAATAAAATTGCCATGCTAGAATGTATGCTGTATTGACCCTGAAATATATGAGGATGGATACCTAATCAGAATATGTTGAATTTAACTGAATTTAGCAATCTAGTTCCAGAAAGCCAGGAAAACAGATAATTCATTTGAAGACAAGGTAGATATAGTTTTTAATCTTCTGCCTTCCTTTCAGTGTTCTATACCTGCTTTACTCTCATCCCCTCATCTCCATGTCTTCCTTACTTCCAACAGGCTTTATACCATCACCTACTGACTGTCAGCATTTAAGCCAGATCTCAAGGGAGGGACTTACAATGACTATTATACACAGGCTCCAAGTTCACATTGTCACTGCTAAAGGATGTTACAGCCCAGCTGAGGGGCTATCGAAGCAAATAAATCTTCCAGACTGGGCTACTTTAATGGTTGAATTCTGATTTTTGAATTACAACCAATATTGCAGAATGGCAAGATCAGGGACAGTGGGATCTCACGGAGCCAAATCCTAATCCTGGCTCTCTATATTCCATTTGCATATTCTTGGGCAGATTTAAGCTTTCTGTGACTGGCATTGTTTTGGGTGCTCCATGTATTTGATTTTATTTATTTCTCATTGCCACATCCCTGAGGTTATTTGTATCTTCATTGTACACATAAAAGGGCACCATGTCTTTAAGAAATTGTGCTGATGTATACATCTACAAAGTGGCAGAGGTAGAATTGAACTCCATCATTGTAATGTGGAAGCACTTTTCATGCAACCTAGTATCATCTAGAATGACTAAGATCTTAGAGAAAATTCTTCCAATTATTGTAATGCATTTTTAGTACTATTTTTTAGAATGTATTGGAATTAGAGAAAAAATGAGAAGATAGTAAAGAGCATTCCCATATACCCAACACCCAGTATGCCCTGTTATTAACACCTTATATTAGTATGGTATATTTACTGCAATTAATGAACCAGTATTGATACACTATTATTAACTAAAGTCCATAATTTATTCGCAGTTGCTAAGTTTTGACCTAATATTGTCTTTCTTTTCCAGGATCCCATCCAGTATATCGTATTACATTTAATTGTCACGTCTCCTTAGGCTCCTATAGGCTGTGACAGTTTCTCACTTTCCTTGTTTCTGATCATTCTGATAGTTTTGGAGGGTGCTGGTGAGATATTTTGTAGGATTCTCCTCCATTAGAATTTTTCAGATGTTTTTCTCATGCCTAGACTTGGGCTATGGGATTTAGGGAGGAAATCACAGGCCTCAAGTGCTATTTTCATCACATTATATGAAAGATGTATACTAGCATCATGACTCATGACTATTGATGATAACTCTGGCTGAGGTAGTGTTTGTCAGATTTCTCCAATGTAAAGTTACTCTTTTCCTCACCTTTCTGTTTTTGGAATAGAAAATTCCAAAGTCATATACTGACATGCACTGGTGGGGAAGTCAATGCCGTGTCTGCCCTAGCCCTGAAGATTGGGTCAAGGCAGACTCTTTGGAGTCTTTACTCTTTGGAAGAGCCACTATCAACAGCCCACATTTATGGAGTTGGGATTTATGCTCTCCCCCACCTCCCCCGTAGGGGAGAAGTATCTACATAATTATTTGGAATTCTTCTACATGAGACAGTTGTCTCTTCTCCATTCATTAATTTGTTAAATTATTTTTATACATCGATATAAACTTATAGATAACTAATTTTATATTTTGGGTATTAATCTGAGTTATTTTTTTGCTCGAAATTTTTCAGTTTTGGCTACTGGGAGCCTTTTAGTTGGATCTTGTGTCCCTTTGGCATACTCCCACATAACTCCAAAAATGTTTTTTATTGTTTTGTTTTTTAGTATGTTCTTACTTTCTGACACACCAAGCTTATCTTCTATAATTCCTGATTCAGTCCTTGAATCAGCTGTTTCTCCAAGGAGCTTTTGGTTCAGTATTAGAAACCAAGATCTGTGCCCTTTGCTACTGGGGTGGACCTCTCAGCTGACAGCACAGAGAAATGTATGTGTGTGTACTAACCTATGTATATACACATATCTATAAATATTTCTATTTGCAACTGTATGTAATATATTAAGCTAAGTTCTTACTGATGTCTCCAACTCCAATCCATTACTACATGGGTCATGCTAGCCTCTTCCCCTTGATTGTTATAATGCATTTTTGTTATTGTTGGTGTCAAATGACCCTTTACTGAAATATTTTCCTTTATAGTTTTAACTAGCTGGGCAATCCACTGCACCACTATTGATGTCATCTGTGATGTAATGAGGGTGGCAGCCATCAGCATTGCAGCCCACAGATTGGGCAGTCCCCAGGATCTCTTTAATGGTTACAGAGAGTTCTCTGGCTAAAGATTAGTGCCACATCTGTTAGGCGATGTTGACAGTCTCATTAAAAGTGATATTTCCAGGGCGCCTGGGTGGCTCAGTTGGTTAGGCGACTGCCTTCGGCTCGGGTCATGATCCCGGAGTCCCGGGATCGAGTCCCACATCGGGCTCCCTGCTCGGCGGGGAGTCTGCTTCTCCCTCTGACCCTCCTCCGTCTCATGTTCTCTGTCTCTCATTGTCCCTCTCACAAATAAAAAAAAAAAAAGTGATATTTCCACTGTGTTTAATGTTTTTCTGTTGCTTTCTGTCTCTTGGAAGTTCCTTTTTTTAAAAAATTTTTTATTGTTATGTTAATCACCACACATTACGTCTTTAGTTTTTGATGTAGTGTTCCATGATTCATTGTTTGTGTATAACACCCAGTGCTCCATGCAGAACGTGCCCTCTTTAATACCTATCACCAGGCTAACCCATCCTCCCATCTCCCTCCCCTCTGGAACCCTCAGTTTGTTTTTCAGAGTCCATCGTCTCTCATGGTTTGTCTTCTTGGAGGTTCCTTGAAGGCTTTGATAATCAGGGCAGAGGCAGAAGGTACCACTTCAATCTGGACCTGTTCTGAATGGTCAGTTTTCCTGTAATCCTCAGACCCTTCCAATCACCACTTGTCTTGGAGATGTCATCACCAACGTTTTTTGGGGTCAGACCCAGTGGGCCAATCTTTGGGGCCAAGGCAGATGTGGCATTGACTTCCCCCCCAGCGCATGTCAGGTATAGGACTTTGATCTCATTGGGTTTGAACTTAGGTGGCATGGTGGAGGTGGCTTGTGTTAGATGAATCCAGATTCGGGATGACACAAGTCAGTTGCACCTTCACCTCCTCTGAGCCAAAAGCCAAAAGTTGTAATACATTTTTTTAATAGAACACAAGTTTAAATTTTTCCTAACTGCTGACGATAAAGGTAACATTTATTGATGTCTTATTGTGTTTCAGGCATTGTCCTTAGAACTTTATTTGAATTCTCTCATTCAGTTCTCACACCTAGACTGGGGGTAGTGAAGACACCTTCCTCCTTTTTTTTTTTTTTTTTTAAGATTTTATTTATTTATTTATTTATTTATTTATTTATTTATTTATTTATTTGAGAGAGAGAATAAGATAGAGACAGCGTGAGAGGGGGGAGGGTCAGAGGGAGAAGCAGACTCCCTGCCAAGCAGGGAGCCCGATGCGGGACTCGATCCCGGGACTCCAGGATCATGACCTGAGCCGAAGGCAGTCACCCAACCAACTGAGCCACCCAGGCGCCCCTCCTCCTTTTTTTCAAGTTTCATTTTGAACAACGTAATATTTACATATTTGAAATTTCATACTTACAAGGAGAAAGAAAGAAACTCATAGATACTAACTTTGCCAACATTATGGAGTAGTGAGTGCGATGGCCTGTATTCTCTGACTTCAGAGCTTGTCCCTAACTATTGTGTATACTAACTCCTAGCTTTCAGGCTTCCTTTGCTTCTCATGTTGGGACTCACTGGGAGGAGTACAGTGTTGGCACTCTTGGGAAAACAGCCAGAGCTGAGGCATTTATATGACCAAGTACATTAGAGATGCTCGATATTTTTATTGTTTCAAGGCAATATCAATGCACATCCATTATAACCAAGAGATTACAGAAGAGTTTAATACATTAAACTCAGAGAAGCTTCTGTTTGTTATTTATTTTCATACAAACCTTCTTCTGACAGTTGCTATATTCTTCTAAATTATTGAAATTGTGGCTTTTGGGAGTATGTGGACTAGGAAAATATGAAAATAATGCTTTATAGTTTAGCAAGAGCAGCCAGAACTGCTTTTTCATGCATCATGAGTGAGTGTTAATAAATGGTTATGCCAAAATGGTCAGGACACGTAATGCCTCGTACTTGTATGAATGTGGTAATCTTGGTTTCTAAGGTCCACGAATAAGTAAAAATTCTGAGGAAATTTCTCTTGGTCATAATAGTGTATAGATTCCCAGGAGGAAATGTATGCTGATAAATTGAATTCAGAAAACAATTGTTACCTATGATCACCGGCAATACTCTGCTTATATGGTTATTATATCCATGAGTAAATATGAACTCACTTGGGATTAGGTGTGAACCTGAATTTTCTCAGCTCATTTCTCTATATGTGAGTATCACCATCTTTTTAGAGCTATGTCTATGCAGTGGCCAATAACTGGTCAGTTCAGTTGTTATTATCTGTTCTGGCCCTTACCAGCTTTCTAAGAACTTCCCACATTACTCATGAATATTTAACTTTTATCATCAATGTTTGCATAAACTCTGAGCCACAGATTCTCAACGTAAAAATCCCAGTTATCGATCGTCTATTAAGCAAAGCACTTTTAAGAGCACTTTACATGCAATCTTTCATTTAATCTTCATGACATGGGCATTATTATGAAATTGACATTATTAATTACTCTCATTTTATAAGTGAAGACTGTGAAAGATGTCAAGAAACTTTCTTGAGTTTACACATTTCATATGTGGCAGAGTTTATATTTAGACCAAGGTGACTTTTGCATCTCTAACTACCACTCAGTAGGGTATAAATCCAAGTAAGTGACAATAACAAGCAATCCCAAGTGTACAGTGGATAAACTAAATATATTTATTTTCCCAATCACGTTACATGCAAGGGGGCTGTGGTCTGCAATCTCTCTGATACCAGGCTGATGTAGTCTCCACCATCAGGTATTGTATAGTCTGGAGCACCAGGTCTTCTCAGTTGCTGTGGCAGAGGAAGAGATCGCTAGAAAGTTCTGTTTTAGTTCTTTCATACTTAGATCTCAAAGTGACAATCTTGTTGGCTACAACTAGTCAATGTCCCTGTCTAACTGTAGTGGGGCTACGAAATATGTGGGGTATAGGTAGAATAATTGGATAGTATCAGAGACTGTGTAATGTGCCTCTCTAAATTCGTGTGTTGAAGCCCTAGCCCATAATGTGACTGTATTGGAAATAGGATCTTTAGGGAGGTAATTAAGGTTAGATGAGGTCATAAGAGTGGGGGACTAATCCTATAGGGCTGGTGCACTTTTAAGAAGTGGAAGAGACATTGGAATCAGGTAGCCAGAAAGAGAACTCTCACTACAAACCAGATTTGCCACCACTTCGATCATGAAGTGATCTGAAGGCTAGAAATCCTTCAGAACTGTGAGAAAATGAGTATCTGTGTCTAAGGCCCCCAGTCTGTTATTTTGTTAGGGCAACCTGAACACATTAAAGTGGCACCACTGTGTCTGTTGCAGCAATGTGATAAAAATTCTAAGGCGTTGTTGGGAGAATTAAGCTGAAAAGATGTAAAAATATTTTAAATTTATTTACTGAAAAAGAATAGATGTTCAATAACAGTCAATTTCAAGGCTTTCAAGTTACCTTGCTTAAGACTAAACACTTCTGAAATTATTGCCATTCAGTACCTTTACTGCTTTGTTTTTTGGACCGGCATTCCCCCATGGCATAGATTTTCGATTGCAGGGTGTTTTAGTCAAGCTTCTGGAGAAAAACAGAATCACTAGTCAAGTTGACACATAAAATCAACCATCGTACAGGAGAAAATATGAAATATTTAAGAAGGAAAGGATTAATGACTTTCATAATCAACCTCTAAAAAATCTACTTAAAGGACAGCATAAGAGTTGTTTAAATAAGGAGGTATACATATTTTAAGATTGATCTCTCAATTGTATTCACAAATACTCCTGAATATTTTAACATATCTTAATCTGATTCTAGAGTATGGAAATAAATATATGTGAACATGTATATATTCTATGGTAATAGATATTATGCTATGTACCTTATATGCAATATTCAGTCACTTACCTTTTTATGAATTAGCTGTTTTGCAAATTCAGCAAATGCCATTTTTTGTTCCAATTCATAAATACTAAGCAATAACTCACAAAAGATTTTTGCAGTTATCAATAAAAATATTATAAATGTTATTGTTTGGTTCTCTGAAAGCACAGAAATGTAATTCTGTATTTGACTTTTAAAATCATACATAGTTAAATTTCGAAGAGCCCTAGTTATATGTATTTTACATGATAAATATTGATATGTATATTTCCTTCTCCACCCCATGTTTTCCCCTTCCAGGTTTAAATTCAGCATGTTGAAAAATTACATTGAAATGCTATAACACTTCTGTTGTCAAAGTGAAATTATTTCTATTCAAGTTCCCAAAAGTTCAAAAAATTATTCAGAAAGTTTTTATGCCAGACAAGAGTATGTGTATGTGTATGCACATTTGGAATGATAGTATATGGGGAAGATTTGTAAGACTTTTTCTGCCTTATCATTTTTTAAATTATATTGTCTAACTATTTTTATTCATGTTACTGTTAGCAACAGAGCTGCACATCCTAGCTGACTCACTGAAGCAAGAACCAGGACAAAGAAAATAATGTAAATAAAGTCACAGTTAACAAAGTATTTCAAAAATTTTATCCCAACAGTATATAAGAAATTCTATTCATTGCCAACCTCTCAAACTTAATACTGTTTGACTTTTTTATTATTTCCAATCAAATGGGTGAAAAACAGTTCTCATCATGAACTTCAGTTACCTTTATATGGTAACAAGGTTGAGCATATCATCATATCTTTTTGGGCATTTGGATTCCCTCTGAAGAGGTGATTGTTTAGGCTTCTCATCCATTGTGCTGTTGAGTTGTTTCTCCTTTTCTTTTTGATTTATAGTACACACACACACACACACACACGTTCATTCATGTGCACATGCCTACAAACATAAAACCATTATTAAAATACAGAATAGCAATACTTCTGGTTATAGACACAGTGACGGGATAAGAAAAAGTACATGAAGCACATGAGTACATGTAAATTATTTTTAAAGATCCAGTAATTGGATTTGGTACTAAATTCACAAGTATTCATTAGATTCTTAAAAATACATAATTACATATATAAATAAATAGAATAATAAGGGCCCTGATTTATATCAATAATTACAGTGTATCATGAACCAAGTTTTTTTTTTTTTTTTTTTAAGATTTTATTGATTCACTTGTCAGAGAAAGAAAGAGAAGAGAGCACAAGCAGGGGGAGTGGCAGAGGGAGAAGCAGGCTCCCTGCTGAGCAAGGAGCCTGATGCAGGACTTGATCCAAAGACCCTGGGACAAGGATCTGAGCCAAAGCCAGGCGCTTAACCGACTGAGCCACCCAGGTGTCCCCATGAACCAAGTTTCGTGAGTAGTATCATTCTGTGTTCCTGTGTTGCATTAGAAAATTATTCCCTGATAAAATGAATACTAAATAATAATTTAGGGGTACCTGGGTGGCTCAGGGGTGCCTGGGTGGCTCAGTTGGTTAAGTGTCTAAGTCTTGGTTTGGGTTCAGATCATGATCTCAGGGTAGTAAGATCAAGCCCCACTTTGGGCTCCATGCTGAGCGTGGAGTCTGCTGGAGGTTCTCTCCCTCTCCCTCTCTCTCTGCCACCCCTTTCCTTCTTGCACATGCTCTCTCTCTCAAAAATAAATAAATCCTTAAAAAATATTCAAAAAATAATTTATATTTAAGTGTGGTGATTATATGAAATAAATATTACAGCAGTGATATTTGTGATGGTTTATGGAGAGGAAGCAGCTATGTTCTAGTAGTAGCCCTGAACTTGGATTAGAAGACAGAACGCCATTACTTATTAGTCACAAGTGAAATGGTGTATATCATGCTCTGTTTCCTCTAATCTTAATGTATATAATGCTGATTATACTGTTAAACTACTAATTGTACTATAATACTATACCACTACTAATACTAGAAGTAATTAATACTTATGATAACATTACAAATCTTTAAGCTTCTATGTGGATTAAATATATCAAGATTGGGGCGCCTGGGTGGCTCAGTCATTAAGCATCTGCCTTCGGCTCAGGTCGTGGTCCCAGGGTCCTGGGATCGAGCCCTGCATCAGGCTCCCTGCTCCACGGGAAGCCTGCCCTCTCCCACTCCCCCTGCTTGTGTTCCCTCTCTTGCTGTGTCTCTCTCTGTCAAATAAATAAATAAAATCTTAAAATAAATAAATATATCAAGATTAATAATTGCACTGCTGGTGTAAGCTATTCAGCACCAAATAAATATGCTATATTGACATAATTAAAAACAACGGATGAAATCCCTAACTACTTTCTACGTGTATTTTTAAAACCCAGGTTTTTTTCTGCCAGTAAAAGTGAAGGTGAGGGTAAGCATATTCTCTCTCCACTGCAGCAACCCTCAGTTTGTTTCCTGTGTTTTTTTTTTTTTTTCTGAAATATGCCATTTTCTCCACAATCTTTCAAGATGTCTTTTTTCTTAGTGTGGCTTATAAAATCTTATTTTCTACATGAAACCTCTCTAGCAGCTTTAGAGAAACAACAAGTATATCATTTTCCTATGTAAATATGCATCATTCCATGACTATACATGATTTGTTTTTAATGTAATATGAATATTAATGAATATTCATTCATCTTTCTGAATACATGTATTATGTTTCTGTATGTCAGGCTAGATTAGTTTACTTGCAGCACTGAGATATACAACAGAGTTATTAGCTTCTTTCTTAGTTGGTCACATTTAAAAATTTGTCACATTTTATAGTGTGTATTGAGAATTATATCCAAGATTATATCATAGGATACCATTGTTGTACCTTATGCTCAGATTTTGAGAAGATTCTTATAGCCTTAAGCATCTCCAGAAATGGTAGCCCTACTTTTTGGCCAGGGTCAGGTCTTTTTTTTTTTTATACTACTTTATGAACATTGATAAATTCTAAGATGTCTTCCTTAAGTTACAAAAGGCCTGCCTTCTGATTCAAACTGGAGTCACAGTGGCCACTGTTGCCAGATGTCCTTTTATGTTGGAGAATTGTGAATAGTGTCTAAGTTAGTGATGTAGTTGAATACAATGCAAATGTGGAAGAATGCCCATGAATCAATGTCTTTTTATACAGGGAAATAAACAGAGTCATTAGCAATATGGAATGTTGGAAAAAACTTCCTAGCAAAGCAGTATTTATGCTTTCAGTTGTCTGTGTTTCCTTATCAAGAAGCAATGTGATATATTAGAATATATTTTAGGCTATAAATTAAAAACTTAAAAATTTGGGGTCTTACCTCAGTCTACCACTCACCCAGCCTAGAGCAAATGATATAACTTCTGGGAGATTTAGCTATTTATCCTTCAAGTGGGAAAAAATAAGCTCTGCTTACCTCAAAGTTTGCTGTGAAATTCAGGCAATAATAACTGGCCTCCTGAAGCACTTCTTTTTCCAAGAGGGAGCTAATAAGAAAAAGATCTGAAATAGTGTAAAGTTTTATTCAAAGGTAAAACTATTGCTAATTCTTTTCTACATAGTTTGCTTTTTTTAAGGGCAATCTGTACATATTAATAATTGTAATTCCACTAATAATGTTTTACTACAAAGGACATTTGGCAAGAAATCAAAGACTTTTATGCACCACATAGAATGTTTATTGTAACAAAGTAAACCAGCTGTGGACCTTTGATCAATACATCAATATCTAGATTTTTTTTTTAGCTTCTATTTCTGTTATATTCTTCCAGTCAAGGTTTTTTATATAAAGAAAATGCAGCTAGTAACACATTGGTTGTGTCGTTCTGATGAACTTTAGAATGCTTAATATCATCTTGTTTAATTTCATGTTTCATAAAAGCTTCTCAATTGCAGGATCAATTACTTTCAATCTCCGCATCAATCAGTCCAGATGGTTCTCATTATTTGCTAAGGATAGCAGCAAATTGAAATTTTTGAACTCGTGATGCATATTGTGTTAATCTTTGCTATGGAAAGGTCCTTCTGCAGAATAAGTGGAGCTGAAAAAGGTGTGTTTTGCAGTCACAAACTGAATGTCTTTTAAGGATTGAAAGGGACTCTTTAAAGTGTTATATCCAGATGAGCGTTAAAAAATGCAGTCTTAAGAAAAATCAAGTCACTCATGTATTCATTGCTGAAATAAGAACATCATTTCATTTCTGATTTTAATTTGAATTTTGATTTGAAGGTGAAAAAAAAAACCCTCAGGATTGTTTTGTGTTGCAAAATGAGCCATATAACTTGTTCTGTAAACACGATTTGTTGTTAGACTAAAAATGTGAGTTATACTTCTTTGTGTCTGATACAGTCCTTTTACTGTCAGTTTTTCCTGAACTTAACTCACAGGTAGAATATGTTCCAATTTAAATAGCTTGAAAAATAAGGTAGCTGATATATGATAATAATTTCACTTTTATTACTGATTTAACTAAGATAGTTTTTCATAATTTCCAGTTGGTTGCATTTTCATCTACTTCAGTCATTTTCTGTATTGAACACAATTATGAAGATTTTTATTCAATCCTATTACATTTACATAAACAATATAATTTGTTAAATTTGGAGGGGGAATAAAGCCTCCATTTATTCTTTAGTTTATTAATACGTTTATTGGGGAAAGAACATAATTCTCCTGATTATTTAAGCAAGTAATGGAAATTCACAAGAGACAGAAATAATAACTGAAGGGTCATTTCATTAAAAGGTTATAACAATTGTAAGTATGTCCATTCCAACATTGGAGGACCTAAATATTTAAAGCAAATATTAAGGGAATGAAAGGGAGATATAGACAACAATAATAGGGGACTTCAAAACTTCACTTTCAACAGTGGATAGATTATCCACATGACAAATGAAGAGGGAAACAGTAGATCTGAATAACACTATAGACCAAGTGATTTTAACATATATGGAACATTCCATCCAACAGCATCAGAATATACATTCTTCTCAAGGACACAGAGAAGATTCTCCAAAATAAACCATATGTCGGACTATAAACAGCCTTAACAAAATTAAGAAGATTGAAATCATATCTAGTATTATTTCTGATCACAGTGGTATGAAACTAAAAATTAGTAATAGGAGGAGAAATGAAAAATTCAAACATCCAGAAATTAACACACTCTTGAACATCCAAAGGGTCAAGGAAGAAATTATAAGGAAATAAATATCTTTTTTTAAAAACAAGATTTTATTTATTTATTTGATAGAAACACAGTGAGAGAGGGAATGCAAGCAGGGGGAGTGGGAGAGGGAGAAGCAGGCTTCCCATGGAGCAGGGAGCCCGATGTAGGGCTCAATCCCAGGACCCTGGGATCATGACCTGAGCTGAAGGCAGACCCTTAATGAATAAGCCATCCAGGTGCCCCAGGAAATAAATACCTTGAGACAAACAAAACAACATACCAAACCCAACATGCCAAATTTTATGGGATGCAAGAAAAGCAAAAGTTTCCAAAGGGAAGGTTACAGCTATAAATCAAGAAAATAGATGTCAATACCTAAAGTAGCTAGGAAAAGAATCATAAACTAAGCCCAAAATGGGCAGAAAGAAGGAAATAGTAAATATTAGAGCAGAAATAAATAAGGGGTGCCTGGATGGCTCAGTCAGTTGAGTGACCAACTCTTGATTTTGGCCCAGGTCATGATCTTGGGGTTTTGGGATCAAGCCCTGTATTGGGCTCCACACTCAGTGCAGAGTCTCCTTGGGATTCTTTCTCTCTCTCATCCCCTCCCCTTGCTTGTGCTCTTTCTTTCTCTCAAATAAATAAATAAAAATTAAAAATAAATAAGTGAAATAGACGCTAGAAGGACAATAGAAAAAACTTAATGAAACTAAGAGTTGATTTTTTAAAAGGATAAACAAAATGGACAAATCTTTAGTGAGACTAACCAAGAAAGAAAAGACTCAAATCAACAAAACTATAGATGAAAAAGGGCACATTACCACTGATGCCATAGAAATGCTAAGAATTATAGGAGGCTACTATGAACAAATCTTGCCAACAAATTGGATAAACTATAAGAAATGGATACACTTCTAGAAACATTATAACCTTCCAAGACTGGATCATGAAGAAACAGAAAATCTGAACAAACCAATAATAACTAAGAAGATTCAAGCAGTAATTTAAAAACTCCCCCCAAGAGAAAAGCCCAGGACCAGATGGTTTCACTGGTAAATCCTACCAAACATTTAGAGAAAAATTAATGCCAATCCTTTCTCAAATTCTAAAAAAAAAAAAAATTGAAGAGGGGGAATATTCCCAAACTCATTTTATGAAACCAGTATCACTCTAATACCTAATCCAGATAAAGACACAAGAGAAAACTACAGGCCAATATCCCTAATGAATATAGTTTTAAAAATCCTTAACAAAATTCTGGCAAACCAAATTCCTAGCACATCAAAGGGATCATACGCCAAGATCAAGTAGGATTTATCCCTGGGTTGCAAGGATGATTCAACATACATAAATCAATAAACATTATACACCTCACTGATAGATTGGAAGATAAAACATATAATCCTCACCATAGATTCAGGAAAAAAAAGAAAAGATGAAATTCCAACACCCTTTCATGAAAAAAAAAAAAAAAAAAAAAGCTCTCAAGAAATTGGGTATAGAAATTGGGTATATAACAGACCTTAACACAATAAAGACCATATATGACTTACCCATAGCTAACATCATATATAACAGTAAAAATCTACTTTTTCCTCTAAGGTCAGAAATATGACAAGGGTGCTCATTCACACAACTTCTTCAACATAGTACTAGAATTCCTATCCAGAGCAATTAGGCAGGAAAAAGAAAGAAAAGGGAACTGATTGGAAAGGAAGAAGTAAAATCATCATTGCTTGCAGATGAGATGATTTTATATATAGAAAACCCTAAAAAACTCCACCAAAAAATTCTTAGTACTAATTGATGAATACAGTAAAATTTCATGATACAAACTAAACATATAGAAAACAGTTGCATTTCTATACACGGCCAATAAAACATCTGAAAAAGAAATAAAACCACTACATTTACAATAGCATGAAAAGCAATAAAATACTTAAGGATAAATTTAACCAAAGAGGTGAAAATTCTGTACACTGGAAACTATAAGACATTAATGAAATAAATAGTACAAGACACAAATAAATAGAAATATATCCTGTGTTTATGGATTGGAAAAACTAGTATTTTTAAAATGTCTATTCTGCCCAAAGTGATCTACAGATTCAGTGTAATTCCTATCAAAATTCCAATGGCTTTTTCACAGAAATAGAAAAAATCCTAGAATTTGTGTGGAACCACAGAAAACCCCCAAGTAGCTAAAGCAATCTTGAGAAGGAGGAACAAAGCTGGAGGCATCAGACTGCCTACTTTGAAGCTAGAGTATAAAACTACAATAATCAAAACAGTATGCTATTGGCATAAAAACAGACACATAGACAATTGGAAGAGAACAAAGAGCTCAGAAATAAATCCCCACATATAGTCGACTAATATTTGGCAAGAGAACCAAAAATACTCAGTAGTGAAGATTACTCTTTTCAATAGATGTTCTTTGGAGAACTGGTTATTCATATTTAAAAGAATGAAACTATATCCCTATTTTACACCACTTACAGAAATTAACTTGAAATGCATTAAAGAAATGTAAAACCTGAAACTGTAAATCTTTTAGAAGAAAACGTAGAGAAAAAAAACTATTTGACATTGGTCTTACTAATGATTTTTTGGATATTACACCAAAAGCAAAAGCAATGAAAGGAAAAATAAACAAGTGGGGCTACATCATACTTAAAAGTTTCTTCACAGCAGAAGAAACAACCAACAGAATGAAGAGGCAACTCATGGAATGAGAGAAAATACTTGCAATCCATAAAACCAATAAGGGATTAACATCCAAAATATATAAGGAATTCATACAACTTAGCCCCCATCAAAAAATTTTAAAAATGGGCTCAGGACCTGAATAGCCATTTTTTTCAAAGAAGATATACAAATAAATGGCCAACATATACATGAAAAGATGCTCAACATCATTAATCATCACAGAAAATGGAAATCAGAACCACAATGAGATACCACCTCACACATGTTAAAATGGCTATTAAAAAAAAAAAAGAAGTTGGTGTTTGCAAGGATGTGGAGAAAAGGGAACCCTGTGCACTGTTGGTGGGAATGTAAATTGGAATAGCCATTATGGAGTATCGTAGAGTGGTTCCTCAAAAAATTAAAAAATAGAACTGTTGTATGATCTAATGATCCCACTTCTAGGAATATATCCTAAGGAAATGAAATCACTATTTTGAAGACATATCTGCATTCCCATGTTCACTGCAGCATTATTCATGATAGCCAAGGCATGGAAAAAACCAAAGTGTCCATGGATGGATAAAGAAAATGTGGTATATATATATATGTATATATATGCAATGGAATATTACTAAGCCACAGAAAGAAGGAAATCCTTACATTTTTGACAACATGATTGGATCTTGAGGGCATTGTGCTAAGGGAAATAAGTCAGAGAAAGGCATTTACTGTATGATTTCACTTGTATGAGGGATCTTAAAATGTCTCTCAAAACTTACAGAGTCAAGGTCTTGTGATTTTTCAAGATGTCACTTTGACTGTTGTGAAAATAGATCACTGGGGGAGGAGTTGACATGTAGGGGAGCAGAGAGGCAGGGTTGGGGTGTTTTGTCATATTCTAAAGGAGAAATGGGTTGGCTTTGACTAGACAGAAGACAAAGAGGCAAATGGAAATATTGAGACTTGGAGAGTGATGGGAAGGGAAGACTCTAGGTTCACCTCTGGGCTTGGGGCAGGGGTTTCAGGGGCACACTGTGGTGCCATTTATTGAGATGAGGGACACCATTCAAGAAATTTTGTTTTGCTTTGTTTCAGTGGTGGTGGTGTTCAGGGGAGGATGTTTGGCAGTTGGCTTGGTTTTAGACATACTATGTTTTAGATTTCTGTTAGTTATCCAGGAGATTTTAAGTAGGAGGTTGCATGTGTAAAGTATTACATTTGTGAGTCTCTTTCTTCAACTGATCTTAAATAGATATTAAATAAATCCATTGAGGTACAGTGGAAAATTTCCATTAAACTTAGATCCAGGTTCATATTGTGGTCTCCTCTTTTTTATCTATGTGACTAGAGTGAGTGTTAAAAATCTCTCTGAGATTCAGTTTCTCATCTGTACAATGGTAATAATAATAATTAGTAATACCTATTTGATATGCATAGTGTAAAAATCAAATATAATTATTCATCCAAAGTAGCTCCAACACTGAAGTTATAAAATTAAAATTGTTTGGGGTCCAAATAAATATGCATTGTCTTCCATTTAGTTTTCCCATTTTTGAATACACAAAACGTAGAAAGATATCCTGAAACCACATGTCCATCCTATAATATTTGCAAAGATGTCTCAGTGTGTAAGTACTGTTTTTTGTTTTTTGTTTTTTTTTTTATAATTCATCTTAAATAATACACTTAGGCTAATGTTACCAGTTTTAAAAAGAAGATAATTCAGGATTTTGGTCTTAAACCATCAACTCAGTTCACATATGTGACACTTGATATTAGTGAAAAAAAATGCTACAAAATTTTGCCTCTTTCTATGAAAGCAATTTTATTCATTTTCTTTTCCCAATTTTAAATATGAGGGACTTAAAAATCACTAACTTGCTCACAAATCCTAGAGCCAGGTAAAAATCTCATCCACAAATCTGATTCATAACACTGTTACACTGACATTAAGATTTTAGGCATTTAGAAACACCTTTTAACTATTCTCATTCGGCATGGATATGAATATATTATGTACTATTGGAGGCAGAATTGTTGTAGTTGTTTGTACAGAGCTTTTGTAAAGAAGAACAGAATATATTTTAACAGTCACAGAGAATAGAGTTGAAAAGTTCTCTTGACTCTTCATGGTATTTTTTTTTTTAGGTGCTACAGAAAGAAAAAAAATATTAAAGGAAAAAAGAAAGATAACCTCTTTTATAAATTAAAGAATAATTTATTTTAATCAACACTACCCAAGAGAACAGAGGGTGCAACAGAAATGACAGTTCATAACCAAATACAATGAAGAGACAAGAGCTTGAAAACAGACTCTGTAATGAATGAATGTTTTCTTCTCTTCTGAATCTGAGAGATTTGCTATCCTTGTAAAAATACTAAAGCCCCTTTGATTTTTGACTCATTTTGTAACTTTGACTTTCAGCTTACTAGTACATGAGACCTGGACCTTTTGTCCAGGAAGCAGGAGACATTTTCTATTACATAAAGCTAATGTCTGTGAAGGGATGTCAGTACTTCAACTACGAGTGGTATTTTTAGTAAACAAGACTACCTCTCTGTAATCTAAGGGATTTTAAATTTATCTTGATTAAATAATGCAACAGGCTAGAGTCCTCTAAGGCATATTAGAAATGCATTATTAAGGATGAATACTTATTTTCCATAACGTTAGACAGCATATTTTTAATAAAATAGCATAAGATGTTCTGCTAAGTGTGAGATATTCTTGGTCACCCATATTTGAAAACAAACTTCACGGAGACTATTCACTTTCTTTGTATTGAACCATTTTTCAGGGCCCTGTATATTGACATAATTCTTCAATGGTCAAAATATTACTTGCATTAGGTAGTTTTTTTTTCCCTTTCCTAGAAGTCCAAGGGGTAGGTAGAGTTTTGTACAAACAGGCATGTACCTCTCTCCAGAAAATGAGAGAGAAGAACTTTAAGTATTTTGACATTACTTAAAATTAAATGTTTTGGTTCTATAACTAAGATTAACTAAGATTCAGTATGTTAATTACTTTCCCTTCCTACCAATCTCTTCTGATTTGGTAATCTGAAACTACCCCTGAATTTCTCAGTAATCTGTGAATGCCCTAAAACATTTTTGTACTTTCAGAACTAATGGCCTGGTGTTTTGGCAGTTAATATTCCACAACCTATGATGGTGCAGTCATCTGTCCATTAGCATCTCTTGTGGGGTTTTTACATTTCCATAAAGAGGAAGGATAAGAAAATTTGAATATTTGACTGGGAATGGACTCAAGGCAATGATCAGTCATGGTCAATGTTATTGTCCCACCTAAGGAGGGATAAAAGACCTTTTGGTCACCTTGTTGCCTATGGAAAGAGGGTGAAGAGTAAAATATAGTCCTTCAGACAAATAGGGGCGTTTGAAATGCTGTCATTACCTTTGGCATCCCACAGAGCCACACAAATTCATAACGTTTTATGAATACTCCTGTGTGCAGTTTGCTGGAATGAGAGGTAGGTTTTTCATTTATCTTGATGAAATTCACATACATCCCTGACATGATTATGTAGACACACTTGTTTGGGTTTTTCTCAATCAGCCATTATCTGTTTCAGGTATAATTCCACCTCAGCCCACTCCATGTGCAACTAACTGCCTGCTCTCATTGTCTAACTTCCCTTTATTTCTGCTCAGTTTCTGTTTTAATGGCTTCATTTAACTTGCTCATCTGCATTCTGCTTTGCCTTTTGGCTCACTGCTTGTTTTCTTTTTCCTGGTTTTAGAAAACTTGGCTAAATAACTGGTATTTTAGCCTCATTTAGCCTTAAGATTCTCTCACAATGTTCCTTTGAACATTCCATATAAATGGTAGCTAATATTTCTGAGGACCAACTTCCCTCACTTCTATTTCCTTACTCTTTCTCATTGCTATGACAGTGAAAGGTGAAGAGTCTAGACATTTTTTCTGTCCTAGAAGAAATGACCTAAAATTTGCCATAGATCTATAATGTCACAGTTAATAGTTACCTCCGGGTGATCTGGAAAATGATGGTAAACCATATATAAGAGAGTGTGTACTTTCTGTAGATCTCTTGCCATCTGTATAGAAAGAGTTGTTAAATATCTAAGTAAATATTTTTATACAGATAAATTGTGTGGGTTAAAATCTAGTGAACAAAACAGAACTATACATTCATGATTTGGAAGCTTTTCTGCACAATTCCTTGAAGAATTGTTCAACTGCTAATTGTTTCTGCCTTCTCTGCCAGAAAGACTAATATTTGTACTTAAAATGAAAAGAAAACTGTGGTAAGGGAAAGTAGAATTTCTTTATGAAGTAACTATGGAGCACCCCACAGGGAGAGTGAATCAGATGAAAATAATCACTGTAGGAATTTCCTTGTTAGAGAATATCCATCCTGGCCTTGGGGAAAATGTATCTCTGTCTTGCTGCTTTGTTTCTTATCCCTTTGACTATGTCAGTTCCGACCTTAGTAAAACTATTACTCATTCCAAGAACATGCCCCTCCTAGGTGCAGCCTTCTATTGCAATTGATCTTCCCACTTCAGTTATATTCCACTTGGGCTCTTCCTCTGCTCTATAACAATTCTCTGTCTCCGTCTCTTTCTGTGTGTGTGTGTGTATACACAGTTAAATTTATACTCTTAAATTTAGATTTCCATCTCTGCAATGCCTCTCAAATTAATCTTGAGACCCAAGATGGATGAAGAGATCCTGAGATTTTTAGTACTCAGTTTAAATATATTTTAGAAATCCGGTTAATCTTCAGATGGAATTGTAAAATGGTTATCTATTGAAAACGGTAAATGATTACAAAAGATAGCAATCCCCTTACATCACATATCTTTGTAACCCTGCACTGACTATTGATGAGCACTTAGGGAATTTTCAAGTACAATTTTGTATTTTAAATGATTTTTGAACTTATAGGACAATCATTTAGTATAATATTTCATAAAATAAGATTTAACTCTAATTCTATTTGTAGAAATAATTATATATACCAATTATATATATAGAAAATCTCCTATTGGTTCTGTTTCTCTGGAAAACCCTGACTGATACAGATACAGTGTAAGAGTTTAGATAAATGTGAATCTCTATTATTATATTATTATCTGCTTTTAGGTCTATATAATGGAATGACATGTAGTTTTTTTAAAAGACAAGTTTGCATTCAGCGAAGTTTACTTAAGGTAATTGTTGCTTTCCGAGCCCCTGGCTGGGTCAGACAGTAGAGCATACAACTCTTTATCTTGGGGTTGTAAGTTTGAGCCCCTCATTGGGTATAGAGATTATTTAAAAATAAAATCTTTAAAAAAAAAAGGATTATTGTTGTTTCTGTTAAGAACGACTGTGTTGAGTTTGGTTTAGGGGCCATGTTGTAAGAAATACTACTCCAGGTAGTTTATGCTCCAAGACTAAGGAGAAATAAGTATGAATACAATATAAGAAATGATGTTCTTACTTTCACAACTGTCTCTAGGCATGTAGTAGTCTCTTGAGAAGTACTAATTTCCCTGTACCTAAAAAGATTCATGAATCAGAAAGGATGGGGACTACTTGAATGTTCAAAATACATTCAAACCTTAGAGATTATCAGTCTGTGATGGTAATTATCATCCCATAGGAGTATAATTAACTTCTTTTAAGAGACATAGTAGAGTCCCTGAGTCATCTGCAGACACACATTACCCCAATTGCCTGGAGAAATGTTGAACAATCCACACAAAATTGCTCTCAATGAGGCTTAGAGAAAACATCCTCCTAAGTGTTTGAAGAGCACCAGAATTGAGGAAAATGTGGTAGAGCTTGTAGCTTGGTTTATTCTGCCTCTGGTTCTGAGGACTTCAGACCATGGTATATGCCAATACATAGGATGTTCACCAGAAGTGTAACAATTCAGAGAAATGTGATAAAGTCTTTGCTATGAAACACTAATCTCTGTCTAAGGCCCATAAAATCAGATTGTCTGTTTTATTTTTAGTGATTTGTATTTCTTTCGTTTTCAGACCTATTTTTAGAGCACCTCTACTAAATAACAAAGATATCACTATAAGGTAGAGACCAGGTGTCTTTGATAAAGCTCTATGACCAAATCCTGTTGCTGTGTTTTGTAAGTATACTCCAAGGAAATTACTTTGAAATGCCCTTCGTGTTAGGAAGAATAATTACACATACCCTTTGTCTGTATCACATTTTGAATTGTACAATTTTCAGTTTTAACCTGGTCATACAGCATATTTTCCTTATAGTTGGTGAGCGTGGTAGTTTAATGATTCAGATAAACTATTTTGCAGAGACATTTAAACTCAGAAATTGATTGCACAACTTCTCTGATTATCTGAATTTTAAAGGAAACCTCATAACCATGTTTTATTTTCATTAGTATTCACTGACAAATTGATTTACCATCTCATCCTTATGACGTGTCAGTATTCCAGTATGCATTTGTTTCTACAAACAGTGTCCATTTAATTATATCCTTATAGTTTCCACCAGTTTTTATTTGTCCTCATTTAGACAGAGCCAGAACATTTCTCAATTAGGATGAAAATTTCTATTCCTTTCTAATTACTACAGCATATAGTAGTCGATGAGGATTCTCCTGTCACTCCTTACAGCACATTTAATACAAAATGGAGAAGCATTATTATATAGCTATCCCTAAAAATGAAAAATGTTAAAAGCAGGTTTTTAGCATCGAATTATCAAAATAAACACTGAGAAAATCTACCAATTCTTCAATATTTTCCTGAAGAATACTAATACCTGCATAAAATTTTCACAGTCACCAGTCTGAGAATACAGATTTTTTCCTAAGGAGAAACTCTTTGGCTTACCTAGACTTTGGATAGTGTTTTATTTTTATTTATTTATTTTTTTAAAAGAGTAGTTCACTAGACAAAATCTGGGTAGGTAGTCAGCATTATTGTCCTAGCGAGAGATTGGAAATGCATGTGCACTCTGTTGTCCTCCCCAGTGGAATCTTACATTGTGAGTAGAGATATGACTAAATTAAACAATTTTGATACTAAACCAGTGAGACTTAATTATTGACTGATTGATTATCTAGATTTTTGTTGTTGTTTTGTTTGTTAGTTTGCTTTCAATAAGACAAAATGAAGGTTACCTTTTATTAGATTTCAGTATGAAATTAGGGATGGTTGTTTTCTTAAATTTTATTTTAATTCTAATATAATTAATATACAGTATTATATTAGTTTCAGTTGTACAATATAGTGATTCAACGATTCTATACATTTCTCAGTGCTCATCTTAAGTGTACTCTTAAAGGGGGAATTATTTTAAACAAAATTTACTGTGGAAGAATAACAGTTCAGGGTTGTGGTTTTTTTTTTTTTTTTTTAGGTTTTTAATTTAAATTCCAGTTAGTTAACATACAGTGTAATATTAGTTTCAGGTGTAGAATTTAGTGATTCAACACTTCCATATAACACTCAGTGCTCATCACAAGTGCCCTCCTTAATCCCCATCGCCTACTTAAACCCTCCCCCCATCCACCTCCCTCCAGCAACCCTCAGGTTGTTCTCTATAATTATGAGTCTGTTCTTTGGTTTGCCCCTCTTTTTTTTTTTTTTTCCCTTTTTCTCTATGTTCATCTGTTTTGTTTCTTAAATTCCACATATGAATGAAATCATATGGTATTTGTCTTTGACATATTTCACTTAGCATTATACTCTCTAGCTCTCTCCATATCCTTGCAAATGGCAAGATTTCATTCTTTTTGATGGGTGAGTAATAGTCCATTGTATATATATACCACCTCTTCTTTATCCACTTATCAGTCAATGGACATTGGGGCTCTTTCCATAATTTCACTATTGTTGATAATGCTGCTATAAATTTCAGGGTGCATGTATCTCTTCAAATCAGTATTTGTGTATCCCCTGGGTAAATATCTAGTAATGCAATTGCTGAATTGTCTGAGAAATCTCCATACTGTTTTCTACAGTGGTTGCACCAGCTTACATTCCCACCAACAGTATAAGAGAGTTCTCCTTTCTCAACATCCTCACCAACATCTGTTGTTTCTTGTGTTGTTAATTTTAGCCATTCTGACTGGTGTGAGGTGATATCTCATTATAATTTTGATTTGTATTTTCCCGATTATGAATGATGTTGAGCATATTTTCCTGTGTCTAGTAGCCATCTGGATGTCTTCTTTGGAAAATTATCTATTCATATCTTCTGTCCATTTCTTTTTTTTTATTTTTTTATTTTTTATTTATTTATTTTTTTATTCTTATGTTAATCCCCATACATTACATCATTAGTTTTAGATGAAGTGTTCCATTCTTTGTGCATAACACCCAGTGCTCCATGCAGAATGTGCCCTCCTCAATACCCACCACCAGGCTAACCCATCCTCCCACCCTATCCATTTCTTTTTTTTAAAGATTTTATTTATTCATTTGAGACACAGAGATACAGAAAGAGAGAGACAGAGGGCATGAGCAGGGATAGAGGCAGAGGGAGAGGGAGAAGCAGGCTCCCCACTGAGCCAGGAGCCCGATGTGGGGCTCGATCCCAGGACCCTGGGATCATGACCTGAGCTGAAGGCAGAAGCTTAACCATCTGAGACACCCAGGTGACCCACTTCTGTCCATTTCTTAACTGGATTATTTATTTTTTGGTGTTCAGTTTAATAAGTTCATTATATATTTTGGATACTAAAACTTTATCAGATATGTTGCTTGCAAATATCTTCTCCCATTCTGTAGGTTGTCTTTTAGTTTTATTGATTGTCTCCTTTGCTGTGCAGAAGCTTTTTATCTTGATGAAGTCCCAATAGTTCATTTTTGCTTTTGTTTCCCTTGCCTATCTAGAAAGAAGTTGCTATGGCCAATGTCAAAGAGGTTACTGCCTATGTTCTCCTCAAGAATTTTGATGGATTCCTATCTCACATTTAGGTCTTTCATCCATTTTGAATTTATTTTTGTGTATGGTGTAAGAAAGTGGTCTGGTTTCATTCCTTTGCATGTTGCTGTCTGATTTTTCCAACACTATTTGTTGAAGAGACTGTCTTTTTCCCATTGGATAGTCTTCCCTGCTTTGTCGAAGATTAGTTGACCATATAGTTGGGTCCATTTCTGGGTTTTCTATTCTGTTCCATTGACCTATGTGTCTATTTTTGTGCCAGTACCAGACTGACTTAATTATTACAGCTTTGTGATATAACTTGAAGTTCAAAATTGTGATGCCTCCCACTTTGCTTTTCTTTCTCAAGATTGCTTTGACTATTTGGGATCTTTTGTGGTTCTATACAAATTTTAGGATTGTTTATTCTAGCTCTGTGGAAAATGCTGGTGGTATTTTGATAGGGATTGCATTAAATGTGTAGATTGCTTTGGGTAGTGTAGACATTTAAAAAATACTTGTTCTTCCAATCCATGAGCATGGAATGTTTTTCCATTTCTTTATGTCATCTTCAATTTCTTCCATCAGTTTTTTATAACTTTCAAAATATTGATATTTTACCTGTTTGGTTAGGTTTATTCCTAGGTATCTTATGGTTTTTGTTGCGATTGTGAATGGAATTGATTCCTTGATTTCTCTTTCTGCTGCTTATTATTGGTGTATAGAAATACAGCAGATTTCTGTACATTGATTTTGTATCCTGTGACTTTACTGAATTTGTGTATCAGCTCTAGAAATTTTTTGGTGGAGTCTTTTGGGTTTTCCATATAGAATATCATCTCATCTGCAAATAGTGAAAGTTTGACTTCTTCCTTGCAGATTTAGATGACTTATTTCTTTTGTTGTCTGTTTGCTGAGACCAAGACTTCCAGTACTATGTTAAATAAAACTGGTAAGAGTGGGTATCCCTGTCTTATTCCTGACCATAGAGGAAAAGCTCTCAGTTTTCCCCATGAAGGATGATATTAGCTGTGTCTTTTTCATATATGCCTTTATTATGCAAGTGCACTTTGAGCTCTATCCCAGCGACACCTGTTGACCTTTAAAACTCCAAACTTTGGAGGGCACCTGGGTGGCTCAGTTGGTTGAGTGTCTGACTTCAACTCAGGTCATGATCTCAGGGTCCTAGGATTGAGCTCTGTGTCAGGTTCCCTGCTCAGTGGGGGGAGTCTGCTCATCCCTCTCCCTATCCCTCTGCCTCTCCCCCTCCTCATACTCTCTCTCAGATAATAAATAAAATCTTAAAAAACAAAAAACAAAAAAACTCCAAACTTTAGGGACCTGATGTGGCAGGGGCCTGCACTGGTCTTTTGGGGGAGGGTCTTGCCGTGCTAGGACTGATGCAGGTCTTACCCAGAAGGCCAGTCATGCCAGAGCACAAGGTTGTGGAATTTGGAGGGAAGCAGGCTAAACAGCCAGTGTCTGATTTAGCCTCTCTCAGCAGGTGTCTCTGCACCTGTGCTGAGGGCCAGAGGAGGGAAATGGCACCGTCTGGCTCTTTTGTCCTTGGAGAGGCATCTCTCTGAATGCTGCCTCTCACAGATGCACTTTAAGAGGGACAGCCTTCCTGGGTGGCTCAGTTGGTTGAGCAACTGCGTTCTGCTCGGGTCATGATCTCACGGTCCTGGGATCGAGCCCCGCATAGGGCTTCCTGCTCAGCGGGGAGCCTGCTTCTCCCTCTGCCTCCCCCTGCTACTCCGCCTGCTTGTGTTCTCTCTCTCTTAAATAAATAAATAAATAAATAATAAATAAATAAATAATAAATAAATAAATAAATAAATAAATAAATAAATAAATCTATCTTAAAAAAATAATAAGAGGGACAGGCTTTCCATGCGCTTTGGGAAATCTTCAGATCATGCTGTCTGCCCCTGCCTTGCTTGTGTGCCTTCTTTCCAGGAGTAGGGTAACGCCCTCAGGGCTCCATCCCAGCCAAGCCCAAGGGACCCCCTTCTTTGAGGTATAGCCAGCAGGTTGTAAAAACTCACAAAAATCTGCCCCTCTCGTTTTCCCAGCCAAATGGCTGTGGGGAAATGTTCTCCTGGTGCATTGCCCTGTGTGCTCCTCTCTCTTCTGCCTTTCTCCCTTCCACAGCACCCGGGATCCATTTCTCCTCTAAACCTCAGCTGCACACTTCCTAACTTCTTTGCTGGGACCTCTTTTCTCCCTCTAGTTGTGCAGTTTGTTCTATCAGTCCTCAGGTCATTTCTTGGGTATTCAGAATGATTTGTTGGTTATCTAGCTGTGTTCGTGGGAGGAGGCAAGCCTAGAGTCTTCCTACTATGCCCCACCCCCAGTTGTCTGGATGTTAAAATTTGCCTTAACTAAGTATATGGTGTATATAACTTGGATAGACTTCAAATTTCCAAGAGTTCACAGGGCAAATTTAAGGTAACAGAAAGTTGATAACATGAAGATCTATATTAAGTGGGGTAAAAATTCCTGAGATATAATACAGTGTTTAGTAAGACATATTTGGAAGTACTTTCAAACAGTAGGAAAAAAAAAAAGTGGCATATTTTTACTGCCCCAGATGGCACTGACTTGATGTAGAATTGGTGTCAGTATCCACCCATTGAGAAAGGCTTTAAAGGCTGAGACCTCCCTTTGCTCCCAATTTCCCTACTAAAAAAAGATGGCATTCCTCCTTTTGTCCTATTACCACTGCCTGACTGGAATCCCCACATTAAAATTCCTTTGGTTTAAGGTGTTGAAAGGATCTGATGAATGCTAGTGGTATCATGGAAGATATGAGACATTAATTGGTATTTCTGACCATTGCTGGACATTTTTTATAACATACCACACTCCCTCAGGACTATCTGTCATTTAAAGTAATAACTCTCAAGTATAGGCTGAGGGGAAGGAGGGCAACCCCAGTCCCAGGGAGACAGGTGCCTCAAGTAAGGAATTGCTGCATCATATAAACTAGGATTAACATTTAGGAAGTATTTATCATTTTGTTTTTTATTTTTAAAAATATTTTATTTATTCATTTGAGAGAGAGAGAGAGACAGAGAGAGCACAAGCAGGGGGAGGGGGCAGGGAGAGAGAGAAGCAGACTCCCTGCTGAGCTGGGAGCAAGACATGGGCTCCATCCCAGAACCTGGAGATCATGACCTGAGCCAAAGGCAGATGCTCAACCATCTGAGCCACCCAGATGCCCCTATCATTTTATTTTTATGGGCTTTTCCTGGCAAGGCAAGATGAGTAGGAATTAAAATAAGATTATCACTGGTTAGGTAGCATATTAGTTAATGATAGCAACTGTAATAAACTCCGGTGGGTATAATGGCTCAAAAAACAAAAAAGCTCATCCAAATTCTAAAGTGGATGTTCTTTATAGCAGGTGGTTTTCCTCCAATTGATGTTCCAGGGACCCACCTCCTTTTTATCTTGTGGTTCCACCATGATCTTGAGGATAATTGTGTTCATTTGCATAAAGCCAGGAAAGAAAAGTAGAGGGAAACACAGAAAATAAATGGGGTGACATTTTTATAAACATGACCTGGAATTAATGCTCACCATTGCTACTCACCGTCTGTTGGCTAGAACCTGATCTTGTGCCCTTTGTTCCCAAGTGCAAAGGAAGCTGGGAAATATTGTGTAACGAATTTCCTGGGCAAACCATGTAATAGGGTTGGTGAGCTTCCACATGCAGTGGCATGAACATTGAAATCAGTATCTGATGAATGGAGACCTAATGTGGGGAGAAATAAAATGGGACTAAATAACGATTATTTTCTAGATTTATGGCACAGAATTCCCAGATTTTCAAAAATTATGTATTGCACTCTGTACTCAAATGTACGTTGCTGTTCATGCTTACCATCAACTTTATCTGTGAAATTCTTCCAATTTTTCTAATACCTCGACTCTCAGCTCCTAACTTGGTAACTCTGGAGATCACACAAACTGAGAACATATTTAACATACAATAATGACTATTAGAGGGGTGACAGATGAGGTTGAATATTAGAGGAATGCAGAGAGAAGGTATGGTGAATTCCAGAAAAGATGCCTTTTTTTGCTTTATGAATTTGCCATCACAATGTATCCACTCAGCATGCAGTGAAACATTTCAGACTACAATTTACTCACACCTGCAGTTGAGAAACAGCTGTGATAGAAGAGAAATGTTTGCAAATATCTCTTATTGCTGTGTTACTTTGAGCAAGTAATTTCACCTCTCTGGCTTTACACTCTCTGTAAGATAATAGAGAAACTAGACTTTGTAGAGATAACAAGACTTTCTTTTCCCCCTCCTTATCCATATTTTCATTCATTGTCCTGTAAAATACTCTTTTTTGGAACTTGTTTCTAAATATAATTTAAGAGCTCTTAAATGACCTTACAGAATTGTATTTCAATATGAAGGCCCATGTGAGGGAATCTTTGTAAACCCTTTTCCTGTCAGAATCAAAATTGCAATTTCACTGCTTGCAGGGGGGTAAAGATAAAAGGAATGCCTCTTTTACTAGTGTTGGAAGTCCAGGAACAGTTTGGGGTATAAGATTATGTTTTTTTGGCAGAAGTGTAGATAATTCTTTCTTTTCTTTCTTTCTTTCTTTCTTTCTTTCTTTCTTTCTTTCTTTCTTTCTTTCTTTCTTTCTTTCTTTCTTTCTTTCTTTTTTCTTTTCTTTCTTCTCTTTCTTTCTTTCTTCTCTTTCTTTCTCTTTCTTTCTCTTTCTTTCTTTCTTTCTTTCTCTCTCTCTCTCTTTCTTTCTTTCAAAAAATATTTTATTTATTTATTTGACAGAGACACAGGGAGAGAGGGAACACAAGCAGGGGGAGTGGGAGAGAGGGAAGCAGGCTTCCCGCGGAGCAGGGACCCCGATGCGGGGCTCGATCCCAGGACTCCGGGACCATGACCTGAGCAGAAGACAGATGCTTAACAACTGAGCCACCCAGGCGCCCCGATAATTCTTTATTTAATCCAGAAAGCAGAATGTTTTCATCACATCCTTAAATGGACATGATCAGTATATACCAAAAGTATTTCTATTGTTAAAAATATATTGTGAATATATGTTCTGTAACAAGATAGCTTTCCCAAAGAAGGGTTGTTTTGCTTTCCTACAGTAACTGCTCCAACTCTTACCCTGCTGAGCTCCCAGCTCTGAGGTCATTAAGCACCGAGCTGGCAGCAAATCTTTTTTTTATGCAGCCCAATGGGAAGAACTGGTTCTTGATGTGGGACAAGTGGGAACCAACCTGAAGATATTTGACTCTTTGAAGTCTTTCCCTAAGTAACCTTTTTCCTGGGCCAATCTTACTCTCTACTCTTTTACATTAGTTGTAGTTCTAGACTTTTTTTTTTTTTTTAATTGACCATGCATTCCTCAGCCTTTTAAAAAATTACATTGGAAATTTCATGTCATGCTTTGGGAAATGCAGAAAGTATTGACAGAATGAACAAAGCTTTATTTATGGTTTATTCATGCAGACTGAGTTAACAAGAGCACCCCCAAACAAGCTGCAGCCATGGAGATAGAACGGGGCAGAAACAATATTAACATGCTGCACACTTGAAGTTGCAAGCTTGAAATCACTTGGGCTCTCTCCTGGAGCAGCAGATTTTTCTCCATAGGAAGTTCTTATCTGTTGCAGAGGGAAGATTAGGTTATATAAGGGTAAACAAACATTGCAGGTTGCAGATATTCTGATGCTTCAATGCAATCAAATTTCAGACCTCAGTGTAAGAACTCTTAACTAGGAAAGTCTGGGCACCGGGGAATTTCAAAAAGAAGAAAAGAAATACTTGAATATCTCCCAAGCTTCATGCCCTATGCCATATTTTCTGCATTGAAAATGCAGGCTTTGGATAATTGTGCATAAATATAAATGGAAGTCCACTTGTCTGCACAGTATATTCCAGGAAAGATTTTTGAAATTAAGACATTTGAGAAAATTATGTATTAAAAAGTGAGAAGCATCAGAACTCTAAGGGGCTTTGAGATCATCCTATTATTTTATTTTATTGATGGAGAAAGAAAGGCCTAATTAAGTTGATGACTCTTGCCCAAGTTTACATATGGTGTCACATGTATTGAGGTTTGACGGGTCTCCTGACTCTCATTACAATGGTCTTTAATATTAAATATATAGCAGCAGAAAAAGAATTTATAGCCAACATCCATTTTTGCAACCTGAAACAAGTGGCATTTTTTTCGTCACAAAAATATATTAACTGAAAAGATACGGAGTTTTGCTTTGTTTCCACCAATCAAATGAGGAAACGGATGAAAAATCCATATGTTGAAATAGCTAAATAATGACCTAGGATTACTAACTATACCTTTGCAGAATAATTTATGAAACAAGAATTTAATGTACACAGAAGTTTAACTGAAAAATACCTGAGTGGGAAAAAAAAAAAAAGTAACATTAGCAGGTCAGTTATAAAAAAGATAAAGCCAAAACAAAGAAAACGAGACAACGGACAATTTTACCATTTCATTATTCATGGAAATAATCTCATGTGGGCACTGTGAACATGAAGATGTGGAGAGACAAACAATATCTTGAAAGCACCTTGTAGCATTTTTCTCCTGTGAATCTATAATAGCATGCATATATGAGGGAAAAATTCTTTGGATTTTGGCAGTGTTCTTACAGTAACTAGCTGCAGTGGGGATGTTTGTGGGTATGTCTTTACATAAACTAAACAGAATAAGACAAATTAGGTGAGTGGCTATTATCTCTGAATTAGGGTAAAATATGAATGATGGAAAGAGGGACCTTTTCAGATGGTACACCCAAAAGTCTTGGTTAATAGTGACCCATTGACTAAAATAACCAACTCTATAAGGCAAATTAACTTGTTTGAAGTTCATCAGGGTATTATTATAGAATATTAAACATATGGAAGAAAAAATGTTGCAAAGATTATTTGCCACAGTGTGAGCGATATTTCCATTGAACATTGAGGAAGAATATATAAGGCATAAAATGATTACCATTATAATGTACATATTAAAACCATATTAGTGTGTTGAACTGCTTCACTTTTTCTTTCCAGCAGACATCAAACTTGGGTGTCTAGATTTGGATAGTTTCACAGGAATAAAATTCCATATCTTTAAATTCTATAAATGTTGTATATAAAATCAATTTGAGAAAAGGCAATAAGCATGCTCTCAAAACTACTGTTTCACTTTCCAGAGTAAAGGCACAGCTTTCTCCCATTTTGTATCTTACTGTGGTGCATTACCTGGAATGTTAAAATCTAGGGGGACATCAAACGAGTAAATAATTCAATATATTGATTTCAGGTACCCTTTTTAAATCAATTTGGATATAGTCAATTTGGGCATAGAGCTGAATTCTCTGCTCAGGGGATCACAAAGCTGCAAAATGTTGGCTGAGGTGTACATATCTTTTGAATTAGTGTTTTCATTTTCTTTGGGTAAATCCCCAGTGGTGGAATTACTGGGTCATATGATATTTCTATTTTTAAATTTTTGAGGGACCACTATACTATTTCCCACAGTGGTTGCACCATTTTACATTCCAATCAAGAGTACATCAACAGTCCCTTTTCTCCACATCTTCACCAACACTTGTTACTTCTTTTTTCTTTTTCTTTTCTTTTTTTTTTTTTTAAATAAAGATTTTATTTATTTATGTGACAGAGAGAGACACAGCGAGAGAGGGAACACAAGCAGGGGGAGTGGGAGAGGGAGAAGCAGGCTTCCCGCGCTGAGCAGGAAGCCCAATGTGGGGCTCGATCCCAGGACCCTGGGATCATGACCTGAGCCGAAGGCAGACACCCAACGACTGAGCCACCCAGGCGCCCCCTTTTTTCTTTTTCTTTACTTCTCTATCTTTCTTGGGTACTAGCCATTCTGAATGATATGGGGTGATATATCATTGTGGTTTTTATTGATCAGTAATGTTGAGCATCTTTTCATGTGTCTGTTAACCATCTGTATGTCTTCTTTGGGAAAATGTCTATTTAGGCCCTCTGCCTGGTTTGTAATTGGATTTTTTTGGTGTTATATAAATTCTTCATACATTCTGGATATTAATCCCTTATTGGATATATAATTTTCAAACATCTTCTCATTCCCTAGTTTGCCTTTTCATTTTGTTGATAGTTTCCTTCACTGTGTGAAAGGTTTTTTTTTTTTTTTTTAATCTATTTTGATGTAGTCCCAACAGTTTTGTGTGTGTGTGTGTGTGCGCGTGTATTTGTTTCCCTTGCCCGAGGAGACATATCCATAATGTCCCAGAGGAGACACATCTGATGTCCCAGAGATCTCTGCCTATGTTCTCTTTTAGGAGTTTTCAGGTCTCACATTTAGGTCTTCAATCCATTTGGAGTTTATTTTTGTGTATGGTGTGAGAAAGTGGTCCAGTTTCATTCTTTTGCATGTAGCTGTTCAGTTTTCCCAACACCATGCATTGAAAAGACTATCTTTTCCTGATTGTGTATTCATGCTTCCTTTGTCATAGGTTAATTGATCCTGGTAGGTAAGGATTTATTTCTGGACTCTTTATCCTGTTCCATTGATCTCTGTGTCAATTTTTGTGCCATTACCATACTATTTTTATTACTATAGCTTTGTAGTATATCTTGAAAATGAAAACATTAATTTGAAAAGATATATGCACCCATATATCTATTGTAACATTCCTTACAATAGCCAAGGTATAGAAGCAACCCAGGTATCCACTGATAGATGAATGGATAAAGAAGATGTGGTATACAATGGAATATTACTCAACCATAAAAAAGAATGAGATCTTGCCATTTGCAACAGCATGGATGGACCTAGGGGGTTTTATGCTAAGTGAAATAAATCAGAAAGAGAAAGATACATACCATATGATCTCACTTACATGTGGGTTCTAAAACAAAACAAAACAAATGAATAAACAAACAAAAAGCCAAATAGACTCTTAAATACAGAGAACAAACTAGTGGTTGCTAGTTGAGGGGGTGGGGTACAGGGGGAGGTGAGGGGATGGGTGAAATAGGTGACAGGAAATAAGAAATACAAACTTCCAGTTATAAAATAAGTAACTCATGGAGATAAAAAGTATGGCATACAGAATATAGTCAGTAATATTGTAATAATGTTATATGGTGATAGATGGTGACTACACTTATTGTGGTGAGCATTGAGTAATATATAGAATTGTCAAATCAGTAAATTGTAAACCTGAAATTAATATAACATTGTATGTCAATTGTACTTCAACAACAGTAATAATAATAATAACAATAACAAAAGTGTTGGCCCCAGGGCTGCAAACTCATCTTAAGCACATCCGAAGTCCTCTTCCGAACTCCTTAGTTGTTGGAAACAAATTTTCTTGAAGCTCTTTGACTGAGATCTCTATTTCTTGGTAGCTATAGACTAAGATCACTCTGCTCAGAGAGGCCACCCTCTGGTCATTGACATGTGGCGCCTGTCTCTCAAAACATGGCAGCTTACTTCTTATATGCTGGAAGGAGAATCTCTTTGAATGGAGGGCTCAGTACCTTTTTAAGAGCTTTCCCAGACTAAACCATACTCACCTGGGATGATCTTCATTTATATTTGCTCAAAGTCAACTGATTTGGAATCTTAATTTCATCTGCAAAATGCCTTAGCCTTTGCTATCTTATATAATATAATAATGAGAGTGAAATCCATCATATCTACATCTCACCCATTCAAGAGGAGAGGATTAAACAGGATGTATGCTGCAGGGGTTGGGAATCTGGGGATTATTTTATAATTCTGCCTAGGATAGTGTACTTTCCAGAAATTAAGAAAGAAAAAAAAAAAAAAAAACTCAGTGGTTGGTAAAAAGCTATATTACCAGTCATGTATCTCTAGGTATTTCTCCTTTATCTAAATCCTCACTATCTGTATTGAGAAAAAAAATAGATTTGGGTGTTTTTTTTTTTTGGAGATAGGGTTAGTTCTCCCTTTCCTGGTTTCTCACAAGCATGAATTATAAATGGATCAGCTTGCCTGGAGGTTATTAGATGTATTGGACTGAACATGCCAGAAGAAGCATCAAAGAATAAATATTAATTATTAAAGATGTTTCAATCAAAATTCATAATGTCAAAAGACATTGTTAGTGAATTGGTTTATGACATACTTTCGAACTTCTTTCTAGTGATATTTCCTGAACTTTAGAGGCTGGAAAACTGAAAATCACAGTACTTAGATTCCTTTGCAAGGTAAGATTGCAGAGTGATTTAGAAATATTTGCATGCATTTGGAAAATAGAAAGTGAGGGTGATGCTGGAAATTTGCTCCTTCTGAGAGTCCTGCTGGTAAGCAAAATTGTGGAGCCTTATTTACTTTCCTATTTAATAATGCATTTATTTATTTCACCAGACACTCAGCAGAGGGATCAGTGTCCAGTCAGCAGCATCACAGGCATCAAGAGGACTGAATTGGACATTGTTTTGATCATGACCATTATAACATGGTTCTGAAACCAGTAGTGCTTTATCAGTCATGGAAGGCGCTTTCTAGTTACAGTGTATTGTATAGATTGAGAAGAAATAGCTCTAAGGTTAGTCTCTTAGTTCAGTAGGTGGCTTCCTTATCATAGAAGAGGTGGTTCCTTTGGTGGCTCATTCTCTGTTGTGGCTTTGGTTGTCTTTTCTGAAAGCACAATGATTCTATAAACCATCTCTTTTGGCTTTAACTAGCCAGAATGTATTCTTTGTTACTGGGCATTACCCATAATAGCACTTTCTTATCTTCCCTTATCCTCTCTGTTTCTGGGGAGAGAGAGTCACACTACCGTGTAGAACAATAATTTTAGTTGCTTTTTTATACTTCTGAGTCCCTTGGGATATGAGTGGAGCAATTCTCTTTACCGATGCTCTTTTCCTTTCCATGCAAGAGATTTGAAAATGACCCCCTTATAGTGTGGATCTAATTATATTTGTACCTAAGAGCATTTGTTCCCAAATCTACTTGGTGGAAAGGAAGAAGGCAGTTTGTTCTTAAAGTTCAATCCTATTAAAACATTAAAAAAAAAAAAAATCTCATTGATAGCCCAGAGAGCTTGCATTATTGCCAGTTATAGATTCACTAGGAGTTTTCAAATTTAATGACCTTTTTTATAGTTCACGTGTATAGGTTAAATTGTCCACTTTCCCATGGTTATTTTCTCTGCAGGCAAATTAATTTTCTTCTTTTTCTCTGCTACTTTAAAAGTTTGGCTCCATAAAACCCAAAAATTATTTTAAAAGGATGGATTATCATAATGTTTGAGAAATAAAGTTGAATCATGGCTTCTTTTCTATTTTGCCAGTGCTAACATTCTGTTGTGCATCCAAAGTCTATACCAAAGAAAATGAAGTGAATGCAGCAGAAGAAACATTTGGGTTTAATATAATGAGGACTTCTTTTTTTTTTTTAAGTTTTTATTGTTATGTTAATCACCATACATTACATCATTCGTTTCTGATGTAGTGTTCCATGATTCATTGTTTGTGCACAACACCCAGTGCTCCATGCAGAACGTGCCCTCTTTAATACCCATCACCAGGCTAACCCATCCTCCCACCCCCGTGTAATGAGGACTTCTTGACAGAAAGTCTGTTTGGCAGGGTGCCTACCTTAACATCATGTCATGTGCATAGTGTGAGTTAGTCCTCAGAGAATATCCAGTATTTGAATTTTGATGAAATTCTGGACAATTAGTCGAATTTTTTGCCTTTTACCTTAACATACATTTTATTCAACCGTACCTTATGTCTGCCAACAATGCCCTTTGTGCTCCCCCTTTCAGATCACTCACACTCTTGTAACCCTCTGTTAGAATATCCGTATCTGCCATTAAGCTCTAAGTTCTATGAAGCAAATAAAGTTTACCCATGTCACTCAGGGAGAAAGGGGCTGATCCAGGCTTCAGGTCTAGTCAGTCTGGGCCCACAGATGAGATTCTTAACAGCTACAAGGGGATAACTTCCCAGTTTTGACCATCTTTGATTATAAAACTTGAGAGATCAGTGGTAAAAATAGATGCCATATTAATAGATTAATGTGCTCTTAATCTACATTTTATGAGTTTATGGTAAATAATTATGGTTTATGACACATTTTATGAAGCTATTATAAATAAATATACCAATGAGAATCCATATGAGAATCCAGCAACAATAATAACCATTTATCAAATTCAGAGAATTCATTTGAGTTTTCAAGAGAAGGCAAGAACAAAAGAAGTTTTAAAAGATTCAGTTGGAGTACTTATTTGCCAGTAGCTTTATCTTTATAGTCTGTTTCCTCTCCCTATTTGATTCTGCTCCTCCCTTCTTATTCAGATTCTTCCACTAATGAAAATTGAGGTGGGAGGATTCTTGCTGGGGGCTATAATGACAGTATTGTAAAGTAGCAATTATAGACTCTGAAGTTTTTTGAAATGGCTTGTACTAGGGAAGAATTCTAAAGTATTCTCACTGACTAAAATATTCTCTCTTATAAAGCATTGGCCCAGAAGGACAAGTTTAGGCATATCACAGGTGCTTCTTATTACGCCTTAGCGTCTACCACTGTCTTTTAAATAGTGTGGCAGATCATTCAGCACTTTTAAAAAGTTAAGGAAAAAATCTCTGATTTGCTAGAGCATGAATGCGATAGAAGTTAAAAAGCCTGTTAACACGTATAAAATATTATTACTCTGAGATCATTTAACTTAATATCTGAAAGCTTAACATGGACGTAAAACTAATGTTTTTCTGCTTTTGATAGTAGAACCAAGTTCTGTCTCTACCCTTACCTCCACAAGAACTCAGAAAGTACCAGCAATCTATCAGCTACGTACTCGATAGCAAAAATGAAATGGAAGGTGTGGAATATGGCTCATGCAATGCCCATTTTAACCTCTAACCTTCTATGTGTTTCTTTCTGTATTGTAGAAGATAGACAGCTAGAATTATATATCCCAAGTTCCTTTGCAGCTAGTTTTCCAGATGTAATTTAGCTCTGAGAAACACATGCACTACAGGGAGACTTGAATTCCAAAATGAGGGAAATAGGGAAAGAAGAAGCGACAAGCATCCATTTTTCTGGCACATGACAGGTCTGCATTTATCACTTCACTAGCTTTCTACGGTTAGAGTGGCATTTACCCAATGATGGCAGAGGCAGTGTGGTGCTATGTTTACCAGTTTTCTGATATGGTAACTGTGGTTTTCCTGAACAGGGGCAGGATGCTTCTGAGGGGTGGTGGTTTCCTGGGAAGGTCCTCTAGCTCTTGCAGCCCATTTGTAAGCAATGGGATATATTGGGATACTGTACTCCATCAATTCTAAGTGAATTTCCCCCCATTTTGAACTGGCAGTATGTTTATATTTCTTAGTAGTACATGAAATAATGATGTGTCTTATGTGTGAAGTATTGTAAATTTCCTCCTTGGAAAGAAACCATAGAAGAATCTCTTTCCCGAAAGGAACCATGTGGCAAGTTTTCTGCAGCTCAGTCCTATCTGAAAGGAGTATTCTTTGCTTCACTCTTAGTCAGCAGTCTATGGTACAATGAAAATGAGTATCTGGCCTTTAAAATTCTACTCTAAAACATGGAGAAACACAAAATTTGCAGTTTTCTCTTCTAATCTCTGTGTTCTGACCACCAAAGACAAAAATGGACTATTGTTCAGAAAAACTACAGTGGCATACATATTGCTGCATAAGATGTGTAGGATGTCTTTAAAAAGGCAGGTTTGTCATAATTTACTAATAGGCATTAAACTTTATCAACCTACAATCCCTGAAGAATAAATAATTCTGATTATTAGACTTTCCCAAATTGATATTACTAAAAGCTATAATTTATTACATGCTAGAGATTTTGTCCATTGCCTTCTCTGAACTCCATATTGTATTTGAAACATCAAGACAATTTTAAGGAAGCAGGCATAATGTTGGAAAATAATTTGTCTTTTGCCTCAACTTTCATTGTTAATCGATTTTTCGACCTGTAAGTATTCAGATTCAGAAAATGAAATATTATGATACCCAGGACCCACTTGAAAAATTCTACTTGTGCTAACAATAAAGGCACAATTGTACTTATACTTGTGTTCTCTTAAATATTAAAAAACAACTTGACAAACAGCTTGTTAGTTGGTGTTTAACTCTATATTCCAGGGCTTCAAGAATTCCATTTTGATAGAAATGTTTCTAAAATATCTTTTCTGCCTTCCTCCTATTTTAAATTGTATTATATTTCCTATGATACATGCTTGTGCTATAATTATCAAGCATCATGACCAAGTGCAGATCTAGGTGGGAAGGGATTCATTACTGATGGGGCATCTGTAGTCATGTGGGCTCTGAAGATTTTCTTAGAAAAGAATTCCAGTTCTAGCATATTTGTTTTCATCTCTTTCTTTTTTTCCAAAGGTTGAGTTTAAAATTCGTTGCTTCATGACTTCCTAAGCTGAACTCAAAAGCTGTATTTCTGTAAAAAGAATTTGCGCATGAAAGGCTGAAGCGGAAAATGAACAATGAGTAGAAAATTACCTTATTATTAACTCTTCTCATCAGTCTCCTTTGACTCACTTGCACAAGTTTCAATACCATTATTTCTGTATCACTAACATCATGTATCAGAATGCCCTTGGATTCCTGTTTTGTTGCCTTATTCTTATAGATTGAATATTCTTCATTATTTCAAATATTTATGACAATGAATTTTTGGAAGACTCAGTGAAAATGTACATATTCTTTATCCTTATTGGATAATATCTGCTTACATAATACTAGATTATAATTTTTGTGAAGTTTTACTTTAAAGAACAACACAGATACAAGTAAATTTATAATTGCATCTTTATTCTAGAACAATATTGAAAGTTCTCTAATGGATCTTTCATGCGATAGCATTTCACATTTAGAGGCTGAATACCACAGTTCATAGGTCGAATATATTAAATAACATTGAAAATTCAGGTAGATAATAAAAAGTGTTTTTTCTAAGCTTATGCTTGCTTTCTTAAAAGTTTCTTGGTGTTCCATATGCAACAGGAAACTATTGGATTCTTACCATACGTCAGACCTTGTATTAGATCTGCAAAAAGAAACATCTAGTAACAAGGCCAAATGACATTGTTATCTCAGAAAAGCCTCTATTTTATTGAAAATGCACAGGAATGGGGTGCCTGGGTGACTCAGTTGTTTAAGCATCTGCTTTGGCTCAGGTCTTGATCCCAGCATCCTGGGATCGAACCCTGCATGGAGCCCCCGCATAGGGCTCCCCACTCAGCAGGAAGCCTGCTTCTTCCTCTCCCTCTGCCTGATGCTCCCCCTGCTTGTGCTCTCTCTCTCTCTGTCAAATAAATAAATAAAATCTTTAAAAAAAAAAAAAGGAAAAGAAAATGCACAGGAAGGATAAAACCAATTACAGTGTGTTTTCCTTTATCCATAACTAGTTTCTGTTCTGTCAGCAACAAGTAAGAATTCTTAACAAACACTGTTAGCTAATTAATACAGTTCCATTATGTAGTATTGAACCATAGTTTTTGATTAACTGGGAAACAGGGAAAACAGGTAGCTATTATATTTGATTTTATATCTGTAATTTCATAAAGAAGTACTGTTTCAAAATATTTAAGAATATATGTCATCAATAATAAATATTAAGTTTACTTTTATAAAGTGATAATTAATATCTGCAAACTACCCTAAGGTCTGATTGTTTTTCTTTAAACAATCACCTATTTAAGTTCAAATTTTTGAAACAGCGAAACTTACTCTACAACGAGCCTCTGTGTACAAAAACCTTGATGTGTTGTTCTAATTACATTCTTTGGATATATTCCAAGAACGATAAGAGATATCCAAAGAATATGAACATTTTAAAAGTGTTTCTAAGTAAGGGCGCCTGGATGGCTCAGTCGGTTAAGTGGCCAACTCTTGATTTTGGCTCAGGTCATGATCTCAGGGTCCTGAGATGGAGCCCCATGCTGGGCTGTGTGCTCAGCACAGTCTCCCTTGAGATTCTTTCTCTCCTTTCTCTCTGCCCCTCCCCCACCCAAATAAATAAATAAAATCTTTACAAAAAATGAAAAAAAAAGAAGTATTTCTATATATATTCTTAAAATCTCCACAATATTTTAATGTTACTATACTTTGTTAGTTAGGAAAGATTATAATCCATAGAGATGGATGTTCCCTGACATATGTCTGTTTTTGTTCCATTGTTTGAGTATTATCCATCTAGAGCCTTATTGTTTAGCCCACAGCACTCATTTGCTTTATTGTTCATTTTCTCTTTGTGCTGTCTACTTATACTACAGACAGTAAGTAAACTTCCTCTTTCTAATGTCCCAGAACACTGACTCTATTGACGGGTATAATTTCAGTGACACATGATAATACCTTCAGTGGCTGCAAGTACTGTGTCCGTGGCTGTAACTCTCCCTTCTTGTTGCAGATGGCTCCTGGGAACTAATTAGAAGAATACTTTCAACCAGCCCTAATTGATTTAGGTGGCAACATAATGTTAGGCACTTAACACCAGGATGTTAAACAATAGAAAGTATCTAATATAGGTTAGAGATAGCAAATAAGGATAATGCATTCCCAGAACTGAGATGTTTTATTTTTTTTATTTTTATTTTTTTTAAAGATTTTATTTATTTATTTGACAGAGACACAGCGAGAGAGGGAACACAAGCAGGGGGAGTGGGAGAGGGAGAAGCAGGCTTCCCTCGGAGCAGGGAGCCCGATGCGGGGCTCGATCCCAGGACCCTGGGATCATGACCTGAGCCCAAGGCAGACGCTTAATGACTGAGCCACCCAGACGCCCCAGAATGGAGATGTTTTAGTTCTTTCAAGTAAACTAGCCAATATATCATATGATTTCATGTAAGTTTTCTTTTGTTGTTTGCCTTATAATTTTGGTAAAGCTCCATTTGAGGTTTCAGTTGATCTTAGTATTGGCTTTAATAAGTGAATCAAATGAAATACCTCTGTATTGAGTTCATCAATAAGTCTGAGTGCTCAAGAGTAGTAGGGAAGTCATGCGTGCCAGGCATTGTGAGGTCAAGGGATTAAAATGGAAGAACATTAAAGGGAAACTTAAGAACCTAAGACTGGAAATGATACATAATGCAAGGATTGACCAACATGTGTCTTCTCAATATATTTTATTTGCTGGATTATTGAGTAATTTATCAGGAAAACTCAACACATCAAAAAATTAATATTATTAAAAAGTTAATTATTCAAGAATTTCTATTCCTATTCAAAATTAGTATTATTTCTAAAGAGATTTCTCTTATAGGTATTATTAGGTAATGTGTCTTACTTCTAATAAGTTTCCAAGTTTTTGGAATCCCCCCACCCAGCAGTGAATTTGCAATGGTGTTATGGGGACAGGAAACAAAAATTAAAACTTCATTTGTAAATGGGAAGAATGGAAGACACTCAAAATTCACTGGTCCATAGCAATCCTAGATTCGTGTAGAGCAGTCATTATCTTTAGGAGGAATTTTCTTTTTTCTCTGTATTTCCTTACTGTCTTCTGGGGGATCCTTCTTATTTTTTATTCTCCATAACATTTTTAAAATGAATGTTGGAGATTATGCTCTTCTCGAGGGATCTCAGCCTAAAAGTCATTTTACTGGTCATGTAAATTTAGTGTCCCAGAGATTATTTCAAGTCAGAATTGGTAACAACTCTGTTTTGGCTTATGGTTTCTTTGGTAATTACATTCTCAAAAACTTAATAAAATTCTTCTTCTTCTTCTTAATTTCAATTTTTCCATGTAATATTAACTACATTTAATGTTCTGTCTTAGACGTAGTTCTCAAATTTGCTTTAAGATGTCAACTGTTTAATCGAATATATACAGGAAAGACAGAATAGTGTCAACAAGGGGTGCCTGGGTGGCTCATTTGGTTAAGCATCAGACTTAGGATTTTGGCTCAGATCCTATCTCAGGGTTTTGAGATCAAGCCCTATTTTAGGCTCTGTGCTCAGTGGGGAGTCTGCTTGGGATTCTCTCTCACCCTCTCTCTCTCTCCCTCGCTCGCTCTCCCTCCCCCTGCTTATGCTCTCTCTCTCTCTAAAATAAATAAATAAATCTTAAAAAAAGGAATAAAAAAGAATAGTGTCAGCAAGATGGCTGAATAAGATGTCCCTCCATGGGGGAAATGGACATAGGTGATCACAGCATACAGACTTCCAGTTATAAGATATATATGTTCTGAGGATATAAAGTCCAGCATGGTAAATGTAGTTAACAATACTCTATTGTATATTTGGAAGTTGCTAAGAGAGGACATCTTAAAAATTGTCACCACACATGCACAAGGTAACTATGTGAGATGATAGATGTGTTAACCAACCTTATTCTGATAATCATTTCACAATGTATACTTTACAAAATCATCACCTTGCCCCCCCCTTGAACTTACACAATGTTTTTATTTTATTTTATTTTATTATTTTATATTTTATTTATTTTGAGAGAGAGAGTGTGTGAGTGGAGGTGGGGGGTTAAGGGTCAGAGAGAGAGAGAGAAAGGATCTTAAGCAGGTTCCCCACCTGGTGCAGAGCCCAGCGTGGGGCTCCATCTCATGACCCTGAGATCAGAACCTGAGCAGAAATCAAGAGTCTCATGCTTAACTGACTGAGCCAGTTAGGTGCCTCACAATATTATATGTCAATTATAATGATCTCAATAAAGCTGGGGAAGAAAAACAAAAGAAGCCAGTAGTGGACTGCTCTCTAGTAAACCTTCACTTGAATGATATCTCTTAAAATATATATTTATATATATTATATACACATACATATGTATATATATGTATGTATTTACATATATGGAGGATAAAACCTGTTAGAACTTGTTTTCATATGTCCATTATTAGTTTATATTAATGTGGATTGTTGCTGCCCCAAATATTATTTTGTTTGCATAGATACAAAGAAGCAAACTAAAATGGGAAAACTGTTGCAATAAACATGTAAGACTGATCTCTGACCCACTGATGGCATATAATGAGAGAAACACACACATATCAAGTTTAAACTAACCCAGGGACACCATACAAAGCAATAGAAGTCATTTAGTAAATACAAATAACTCTAAACATTACTATATTTGTGTATGATATAGTAAAGAATAATGTGCAAAATTATTTAAGTTGTCAGGTGGTGCTTTTTAGTGGATACAAGCAGAGGTTCTTTTTTTATTTTTTTAAAGATTTTATTTATTTATTTGATAGAGAGACAGCGAGAGAGGGAACACAAGCAGGGGGAGTGGGAGAGGGAGAAGCAGGCCTCCCGCTGAGCAGGGAGCCCCATGCGGGACTCGATCCCAGGACTCTGGGATCATGACCCGAGCCGAAGGCAGTCGCTTAACGACTGAGCCACCCAGGCGCCCCACAAGCAGAGGTTCTAAAATCAGATGGAAACGTCTATCACTTGCCACTTTTGTGCCCCTGTGCAGAGTGTTTCAGCATTTTATTTCTCTTCCCATGCAGAGTGTTTCAGCATTTTATTTCTCTTCCCATCTTTGAAAATTGCCTGTCACCCATTTACAATAGTATAAAAAAAAAAAAATTCTTTTTTTTTTTTTTGAAGATTTTATTTATTTTTTTGAGACAGAGAGAATGAGAGACAGAGAGCATGAGAGGGAGGAGGGTCAGAGGGAGAAGCGGACTCCCTGCTGAGCAGGGAGCCTGATGTGGGACTCGATCCCGGGACTCCAGGATCATGACCCGAGCCGAAGGCAGTCGCTTAACCAACTGAGCCACCCAGGCGCCCCCCCCCCAAAAATAATTCTTAATCACTGCTTTACATGCCCAGCTGTGCTCTGAAGTCAAAACATCATCGAGATGTATGTAAGTGTTCATAAGTTGATACTCTCAGGACATCTCTTGTCAGGGATTCCTGACCTTTACTAAAACAAAATACTAGATTTAAATTTAGAGAGATGTAGAGAAATGCCATAGAAAATGTGTCTCCCATATAAAGGGAAAACTGGCTGGCAGAAGGATTTTCATCAGTTGTCTTTCTTTGAGTTCTCTCTTACAGATTACCAGTGATCCCTGGACTCTCTAAATCCTGGGATCTTCTGCTCACTTCCTAAATTTCTAGCTTGTAAAGTATGTCAGGTGAATAAGTAAAAATTGGATCCATGTATTTTGTTTTTCTTTACTACAGCTAAAACAATGAAGCTTTTTTTTTTTTTTTTAAAGATTTTATTTATTTATTTGACAGAGAGAGACACAGCGAAAGAGGGAACACAAGCAGAGGGAGTGGGAGAGGGAGAAGCAGGCTTCCTGCAGAGTAGGGAGCCCGATGCGGGACTCGATCCCAGGACCCTGGGATCATGACCGGAGCCGAAGGCAGACACTTAACGACTGAGCCACTCAGGCGCCCCTGAAGCTTTTTTTTTTTTTAAAGCAAATCTTCAAAAGTCAAGGTAAAGAGGGAATGACTTTTTTTTTTTTTTTTTAAAAAGCAAATCTATTTACAATGTGTAAGATGAAACCTTATAATCATGGAAATTCAAATGCCACAACCCCATTAGGGAGTATGAGATGATTTGATATATGTAAATATTATGAAATGATTTTCACAATCAAGTTAACACATTCATCACCTCCATAGTTTGTTAGTTTTGGTGAGGATGTTTAAGGTCGACTTTCTTAGCAATTTCAAGTATACAGTACAGTATTATTAACTATAGTCACTACAGTGTGTATTAGATCCTCGTAACTCATCTCATAACTGAAAATTTGCGCCCTTTGACCAGTTTCTCCCCATTTCCCCCATTTCCCTAACCCATGACAACCACCATTCTTTCTGTTTCTGTGATTTTTTTTTTAGATTCCACATGAGTGATACCATATAGTATTTATTTTTCTTTAACAGTCTTTTTTCACATAGCATTGTATTCTCCAGGTTAATCCATATGTTTTAAATGGCAGGATTTCCATCTGCCCCTCCCCTACCTCCTGCACACACAATCTATGGTAGCAATGAATGAGAGTTCCAGTTGTTTTATATACTGCCAACATGTGATTATAGTTAGCTGTTTTAATATTAGACATTCTTTTTTTTTTGAAGATTTCATTTATTTATTTGAGAGAGAGAATGAGATAGAGAGCATGAGAGGGGGGAGGGTCAGAGAAAGAGGCAGACTCCCTGCTGAGCAGGGAGCCCGACGTGGGACTCGATCCCGGGACTCCAGGATCATGACCTGAGCCGAAGGCAGTCGCTTAACCAACTGAGCCACCCAGGCGCCCTAATATTAGACATTCTAATGGCATTTCATTTTGGTTCTAATTTATATTTCCGTGAAAACTAACGATGCTGATCATCTTTTTTTCCCATGCTTATTAGTCATTAGTACGTCATGTTTTGTAAGGTGACTATTCAGATGTTTTGCTTATTGTTATTGGCTTTTTTTGTGGGCTTGTTATTGCATCATAAGAGTATATTTTTAAAAGCTTTCTCTGAAATTAAAATGTAATTTGCTCTGCAAATACAGAACTCAAAACTGCTGGTTGTATAACAAAAGCAATGTTAAGTGTTATTCTGAATACATTTTAAATTCAGAGTAAATTTTACAGAGTTGAGATCAGAGATGATCTGGTAGTCATTCTGTTCACTGTGTCCATTTCTGACCCTTGAATAAATTCCATCGATTCAGCCACACTCTGAATTAGCTGTTAAGTCGAACAAAACATTATTGAAAATGCAAATGGTGCCTTTAAAGTCTTTTGTCAGTCATTGGCTTTTTGGATTTGAAAACACAGTACAGTTGCCATGCAGATGCTGAAGTAATTCACACTATATAAAGAAATGAGTATTCAAGCACTAGGGAGCTATTTATTTACAATAAGATACAAATATTGCAGAGAACTTTTTTCATTTGTTTTTCATATTTTTTATAATATGAGGCATACAATAAGTTGTATAAGTTGTTTGTATAAATTATCAGAGGTGAGTACTTTTTCTTTATCTTTTTAGAAAATTGATGATAGTCGCTAATCCAAGTAGATGTTAGGCCTAATTTATCCTTAACAAGCTTATTGCTTAGAGTCCCCCAAGGTGTGTTAAACACAGAAGGTAATACCAGTTTTTAATTATATTTCTACCATTGATGTGCTTTAATGTATTGCTTTAGAATTCCACCTTAATAAAATTCTGTAAATCAGTTTCTCTAGAGACTGGTAATTTGAATCTGTCATTTCCCCCTTTAAAATGACAATTTATATGCTATTCAAGCAAATCAAAAGCCAACAAGAATTTTATTTTACCAAGGCATCAAAATTTGACTTGTTTGATATTCTCTTTATATTAAAGCTGCTTGGCAGTTGAGGAACTAGACATTTTCATTCATTTATTTATTCTTTCAACAAACATATAGGGAGCATCTTACATAGCAGATACTATTGTAAGTGTTGAAGACACAATGGTATCAACTCAGATCAGTTTTTGGCTAAAATGGCTCACTATCTACTGGGGGAAAAGAGTCCATGGGTAATTATAGCTTTTAAGTAGTCTATTTATACTATAGTAAATACTTTTGAAAGTTAGTATACTTACATGGACTTATATGGATCCTGTTAATATATTGTTCAGGAGGGGAAGTTTATTGAGCTTGCTTATCCTGGGTATTGTACACTTGATTGAGTTAATCAGGTAAGATCTTTCAAGTTCTTAAATGTATCTGTGATGCAGAAAATGGGGGAGAACTCTATACTTAAGTTGGAATTTTACAAACCCCCAAAACAAAATTAGTTGAAAATGCTTTACCCAACAATATAGATGAAATGTTTTTCTATGCAGTTTAGTATAAATACATTTAGCAACTGTTAGGACTGTGGTGGCTTTTTATATGAATCACTCAATCTTCATAGCTAAGTAATTTGTATAAACACTTAGTACAGCTAAGAGGATCACCTTTTATCTGGCTGAGACTTAAGTTCTTTTTTCCTAGGTCCTCAGAATCTTCTTCACTATCATATATATTTATTTATAGCATGATAAATTGATGTGGGATGCTGCTTTCTAGTTTCAGAGGTTTTATTCTAAGTCTCTGCTTATGCACCAGCCTAGAAATTCTCCTTCAATACAGAAATTATGAACTCCATCATGTAAAATTTTATTATATTCAAATTGATTTCTGTATGTATTTTGAGAAATGTAATAATTTGTGTTCCAATATATTTGAAACAGAAGTTGTTGCTGTTGTAAATGTATTTTAACTCCTGTTATTGTAATAAGGCAGGAAATAAATACATTTTAAGAAGTTAAAAATGAAGCTGAGAAATATAGGCAATAAAAACAGAAGTTAAATTAGGTAGAGAGATGTGCCATTGTTACTGAGTAGAGGAGAGGCAGCTGAGAGAAAGTTATTCTGAGGCTTGGCCTTGCATTGTTGTCCCAATTCAGCGAGGGGAAACTGCATAATGCTTAAAATGAACTACATGATCTGTGCTGGGATTAAAAACTTCTGTGGGTATGGTTAAATTCTTTAACCTGGTGGAAATTGAGAATTGCTTCATCAGGTTTGCTGAGTAATTTAAACAAAGGATGTTCAATATTTTCCTATATTTCTTGCATTTGAGTTTTCTGTGGACCAGAAGTTAGATCAGGGAGACAGTTATCAGCAATTCTAAGTGGTAAAATTATGGATTTTTTAAATATTTCATTGTGACCTCCACATACCAGGCAAGCTTGTAACAACATATCTGAGATGTTCCCAAATATCAAGTTTTGGATTTTTGTCAGAATAAATAAGAATGCATTCAACTAGGTTTAATTCCATTTATAAAATTAATATTTGAAAGAAAAGTAATTTTCCTAAAAAGATTGCTGAGCTTTGTTATTAAGATTAGATTGTTTTGGGGTGCCTGGGTGGCTCAGTCTTTAAGCGTCTGCCTTCAGCTCAGGTCATGATCCCAGGGTCCTGGGATCAAGCCCCGCATCGGGCTTCCTGCTCGGCGGGGAGCCTGCTTCTCCCTCTCCCGCTCTCCCTGCTTGTGTTCCTTCTCTCACTGTGTCTCTCTCTGTCAAATAAATAAATAAAAATCTTTAAAAAAAAAAAAGATTAGATTGTCTTTTGCTGACAAAGTTTTTACTCCAAAAATGTCAAAAACATAGCACAATTTTGCTTAAGACCTAAATATGTATTGGTTTAAAGTGACATGATAGAACCATCGGCATACTTCCAAGTTCAGGGTAGAGGTGAAATAGTTAATTGTTTACACCAATATTGTTTTTGAATAAATTTATACTACCTAATATTTACTCCTTTTTTGGAATTCATTCCTACCATTACTGGTATAAAAAATCATATTAGATGGTAGTATAATTAATAGTATGAGATAAGCAAATTTGCAGTAAAAGTCCCTTATTGCCATAAAAATATTTTCAAATCCAATTCATATTTATGGAAATTGCATACTGAAGATCTTAACCCTGATTTATATAACACTGCTCTTAGCAAATTGAAGATTATGGTATGGCTAATTTCTTACGTCAGTATACTTTAAACTTGTTTGTGCTGTTCTGCATTGTTCTATGTTTGTGTTGGTTTTCATGCTGTTTTAGTTTTTTTTATATTATACTACTTATTCCTTTTCTGTTTCCCTCACTGAATCCACAAATCATATTTTCCCTTAGGTACTGTTTATTTCACTGAATTTCGAGTGAGTCATTACATCTTGGCAAGTTTATATCCCTTTACTCTGCTAGCTTTTACCAAGAAAGCTAGAATCAAAGACTTGATTCTTTGGACTTACCTGTGCTCAGATGTTTAGCATCTAGAAGTAAGAGCGTGAAACTCTTCCATATAGTGGATCTATTTCTATGTTATTTTCTAATTTTGGCATATATGCAGGATAGGTAGAAGTGGGATTTCACTGTTTTCAAAGCTTTGGTAAAGATATTAAAGTAGGGGCTCCTGGGTGGCTCAGTCGTTAAGTGTCTGCCTTCGGCTCAGGTCATGATTGAGTCCCACATCAGACCCCCTGCTCCATGGGAAGCCTGCTTCTCCCTCTCCCACTCCCCCTGCTTGTGTTCCCTCTCTCGCTGTGTCTCTCTCTGTCAAATAAATAAAATCTTAAAAAAAAAAAGAAAAAGACAAAAAAAGGTTATTAAAATAGTTTCATTAAGTCCCTTAGTAGACACCCTCCTAAGGATCTAGACTTCAAATTCAATATCAAGGAATATATGTTTTCCTGGGTCCGTGAAAGAGGAGAGGTTGAAATGGGAATTTTGGATGGCACTAAACAACATTTTGGACACAGATAGTTGTCACTACTCTAAGTAATTGCATTGGATGATTTTTATATGGATGTGATATTGGCTGCTGTAGATACATAGGTATGTATATGGTATTTCTTTGAGGGAGGACTGGAGTTTCTCTAGGGGCTAAGCCTCCTCCCATTCAACTATTATCCTGACAATAGATTGTGTTTTGGTTGAAAGCTGCTTTATCCCTGATGCTGATGCTTGTTCCTGCAGAGTCAGTCCCATGAATCAGAGCTCTAACAACCTATTATCTTTTTATGTTCCACTTAATAGTTTCTCCTCTTTCTAACTGGTTAAATTTTATTTTACGATAGGTTAAAACAAAAACAAAAACCTTAGTTTATCATTCATTCTCATCAACATAGGTTTTATAATTAACTTCATGTTTTGAGTTCATTTCGTTTCATAGGCTATTTGGAACTCTAAAGAACTCATCTTGTTTAAATAATTAGACCTTTATAAAATCCCTTCAAGCTTATATTTCTTTGTATGAGTTTCAAGAATCTACTCTGAAACAGTAAGATTAAAAAATGAGGTTTTATTTGCCTTATTTATTTATTCATTTATCTAATACCAATATTGACTGAGGGCTTACCATGTTCTAGGCATTGTTTTTCGTCCAGGAGATAGAGAAATAAATTAGACAATGAAAGCCTCGGCTCTCTTAAAACCTGTATTCATGGTGGGGAGATGGAGGCAAACAAACAAATAAGTATGCAAGAAAAATATGAAAGAGTAGTAACTGCGATACAGAGAAGTAAAATAGGATAGTATCACAATATGCTTTGATAGCCAGGCCTGGCCACCCTCAGGAAGTAATCTATGTGCTGAAATTTGAAGGAGATTTTTATCATTCATCAACACAAAGACATTGGCTATACCTTATCCTGAATGAAAGAAAATATGTGGAAATGAAGGACAGAAGACAGACAAATGTATCCTAATATTTTAGCAATATTTCTCTAACTTTATTGTGTTATTAAAATTATTGATGATGCTTTTTTATAATCCAGAGTTTAGAGGTCATTTATTGGGTTCAATTATATGAATTTTTATCAAATTCCTAAGTGGTCCTTGGAATGTACTTTGAAAAACTACCTGTTATGACCCATTGAGATGGGATAGACTCACATTTACAATTTGGTTTGGATGTCAAGATTGATGATGCTATAGATGCACCAGAAAGGTATAGAAAAGTACCACAATGAGGCTTTCTGGGGAGAGCAGGGCAGGTTTCCCAAGCTCATTCAATAATGGCTGCAGAAAGCAGGGAAAGGGAACTGGTTTAGGATTCTTATGGCAGTTGGGGAGAGAAACTGAGGTAAAGGTCTTAATTTTCTGCTGGCACCAAATGATGGAACACCTTGGCTCTCTTACAGCTTGCTCAGATGCAGGGCAGAAAGGTAAGAGGGAGGGGTATGGCTTCATAACTATTGACAAACATCCAAAATGGAGCAAGACTTTATTGCACATTCAAGAATAATTTGTCGTAGCGTTATGTAATCTACCTTGATTGAGTTTGAAATGAATTCTGTTCTAAGATTTCCCAGTCCTGTTCAATTTTTTTTTTTGAGCTAATTGAATATATGCTTTGGTATATATACACATATATGTATATGCATATATATGTATATATACACATATATGTATATGTATATGTATACACATATATGTATATATGTGTATATATACCAGTAAACCAGTATACATATGTATATATATGGTGGCACACTTAGATAATAGTTTTGCTAGATGTGGTAGATTATATTATTGTTTAGCAAATATTTACACCCTCCCTTAACATGGAAGGAGGACAGTACTCTAATCCATTGATGTTGGACTTGACTATGTGATTTTCCTTTCACAAACAATGGAATATGGGAAAAAGTGACATGTCCAAATTTGGAAACTTTGGCCTTAAGAAGAGACATTGCATGTTTCCATTCACCTCTGTGGAAGCTTGCAATCTCAGCCTGAAAAACAAACAAACAAACAAGCTTGCTTTGAATAGCCTCTGATGGAAAATGATTAATGTTTGAAGCCAACTTGGACCAAATCCACAGTTCAGAGCCAAGCCCAGCTGAACAGAGCCCTCACTCGTCAAAATCTGTCAGTCTTCAAATTGCAATTTGAAAAGGAGCGTCTCCCAGCAACTCAAATGTTTATATGAGAATAATACTTAATGTATGCTACTGAGTTTTGAGGTAGTTTATTATACAATATTATTGTAAAAATAGCTGACTGATACACCTGATATATCTATGTCTATAAAGACTTATAGAGATATGTGGAGAGTTATACAATCACTACTCCTGTCCATTTCTTCTTATATGGTTCTACTTCCTGGACACAGATCTTATACTTCTCCTTTCCATACAACCACACCCTTCTTCTCATTTATGTTTATGATCTGGAACAAAGTACTCTATTTTAAGATTGACATGGATCTAAAATTCATTTTGACCAAATCTCTTATTTGTCCAGAACCTGGAGAAAATAGGTAAATCAAAAAACATGTGGACTAAGGCAAAAACCTGAAGTTATGTGCCATGCTTATTTATCCTTTTCTTATCTTTAGCATTTTAATTTGCTAACTCTTTGACAATAATACATTTTGGAATTTGTATGATTTCTTGTATGTTAGCATCTGACTTAACCATTTCCTCCCAATTCTCCCTTTCTTAAAAGCATTTTGTTCTTTTTTTTTTTTTAAAGATTTTATTTATTTATTTGACAGAGAGAGGCACAGTGAGAGAGGGAACACAAGCAGGGGGAGTGAGAGAGGGAGAAGCAGGCTTCCCGCCGAGCAGGGAGCCCGATGTGGGGCTCGATCCCAGGACCCTGGGATGATGACCTGAGCCGAAGGCAGACGCTTAACGACTGAGCCACCCAGGCGCCCCAAGCATTTTGTTCTTATAATCACAGTAGATGTTTCCCTTTCACCGTAATCCTCACTTATTACTATCATGACTTCCCCAGGAAATGGGTAGAAGCTAAATTTTACTGCCCTGAGTTTCTATTTGGGGAAACAGAGGTAGCATATTAGAAATTTTTTCAACAGCGGAAATAAATTTGATAAGGCTCTTGGAACTTACTGGCACATAATTTGTGTTCAGTTTAATTGGTTGAGTTAATGGGTAAATGGATCAATCAATATTTCCACCAGGCTAAGCCCAATTTTTTTATTAAAAATATTGGCATCAGTAAAGCTGAAGGATATTTCAGAATTCAAAGCACAACATAAGTGTTACTTCTATGTGGTAGATCATCAAGACAGAGCTCAAAAAGTTTAAGCTATTTCTAGTATTTAAAGAATATTTGTAGGCATGATAATAAGAGCCTCCATCTTGAAGCTGTGTATGTATTACGATATATAATAATAGTAAGATAGCTTCTTTTAACCCCTTAGTAAGCAAAATTATTTTTCTAATTATTTTAAACATACATTTTCAAATTAATAGCCTATTAAAATACCCCTGTGAGGGTTAAGTCTTATTTTCATCATTTTACAGGAGAAAATGGAGACTAGAAAATTTGAATAAACTTACTGTGTCTATCAGGTCAGGCATGGCTATGTTGTGATAACAAGTAACCCTGCAATTCAAGTACCTTAACACAATAAAAGTTTATTGTCTTGCTTATAAAAAATTCTTCGTGTCCTGGTGATTCTGCAGGGCAGTTGCCTGTGGTATGGCCATCCAGTTATTCCAGTTAAGGGAGAATCCAAAGCCCACAGCTTCCCAAACATATGGTCCCTTGAAGAGTTGAATACTGGTTCTTAAATGCCCTCACTCAGAAGTAGTACATACCATGTCTGCTCACATTTCATTAGCCAAACATAGACACAAGTTTATTCCTACGCTCAAGGGGACAAGAAGCACCATCTTCTCTTATTGCTTAGCAGAAGAAAAGAACCACTTATCACTGGAGAATAGTGACATCTGCCATGCTCACCTGAAGTTATCTAGCTAATAAGTAGAAGAACAGGAGTATCAATCCAGATCTATCTCCAAACTTTGTGCTCTTAATCATGCACTCTCTGTTACTTCTTACCATAAATTAACTGGTGAACCTTTGGGAACTCAGAACAAGAAAAATTCAAAGAAGGGAGGAAACTAAGAAACTTATTTCTTTGTGGAAACAGATTACTAAAGGATTTGTAGGATAACTTGAGATTCTGGAGGCTTAGGTATGTTGCACGTGCTACTTCAATCTCTACCTTAGCCTTTGGTGGCACCTGAGGGAAAAAAGAACACTGTGGAAAATTTAGGAAAACGCATATACTGAAATCATTAATGTTCTGTCCTAGGTTTTAACTCTGATTGGCAAGACTTGACTACCTAGGCAACAAATGTTTTTAGGGTGGGATGACATACTCATACTAAATATGATGTTTAAAATACATTCTGCATCTCAGATGAAAACCTCTGAATATTGCATTTAGATAAACAATCTGTTTGGATACGTGGCATTCTGTCATATTGAAAAGGGATTCTCTTGAGATGTTTATCAACCGAAGAGGACTTCTCCGTTAGGATTAAAAAAGTTAATTAATGATTGATTGACCTGCTGAAATGCTAGCTGAGATATACAGCTGACCCTGACTGTGTGGTCACTTGAGAATTCTCATTCCACTTTGCTATAAAATGGATTCATTAGTATTCTAACTGCTTATTTTATTGTTACTATAGCAATGGCCGCACTTACAGTTTTACTCTTACAGAGCAGTGATATTTAATGATATTTTTATTTTGAAAGTAAAAAAGCCTTGTATTCTCACATGGTATGTCTTGCCAGAATATAGCTGCTAGACAGATAAAGGTCAAATGGAGCAACCAGTCTAGGGTCTAATTAGATTTATTTGACTTTATTTATTTTTAAAGAATTACTTTATTTTTTTATTAAATTTATAAAAATTTATATAAAAATTTATATAAAATTTATATAAATTTATAAAAATAAATTAATTTATTTTTAAAGAATACAAGTCCAAAATGATCTTAATTTAATTATTTCACTGGAACTTGTTTTTAAATTTTCATTTTTATATCATTTGACAGCTGAGTTATTCAAAATATCAAAAACTTAAAAACCTACTGGAACGCTATCCATAATTATAACTATTTAATTTTTGTAGTCATGTGAATAAGATTGGAACAAAAATAGTTGTCAGGTTGACTTGATTGATTACAGGGCTGTAAGAAATTTTTTAAAAGTCTATCGTATTTATCATTTCATATAACAATAAGATGACCAAGAAATGTTTAGAAATAAATCTGAGGAATATATATATATATTTGCACATTTTAGCAGTCACAAGGATGAAAATACAATTGAGAAGCACCTTTTCTAATTAGTGTGTGGCCAATGTTGACACTTCAAGAAACAAGTTATCACTACTCTGAAGAAAATATAGTATTGGAAACAGCCATCTGAGAAGAAATTTACCCTCAGTGTCAGCAGATTTATTAACTACTAACTTACCAAAGCTCACATGAAGAAGCATTAAGTAATGCTTGATGTCTTTTAGAAAAAAGTATGCACCTGTCAGGCTATGATTTCTGGGATTAGTCACACAGATTAATTTTTCAATTAACACCTCTTTTAATATTTGATTTATTTTTCCATAAGAAAATATAGATACATTGGTTTCTTAAAATTCATGAAACTCCAAAGCAAGGGAGATATTTTAGCTTATTGCTATCACATGCAAACAAAGAAAATACAGGAATGCAGTAGAATTTTGAAAATTATAATTTAATTTGAAGATTACTAGTAAAACTTTAGATTTGCAAAGCAATTTCATAGGCATGTCTATGATGCTTATAACAGAAGTTCTGCATTGTATCTCTGGCAGATACTTCTGATGGTACCAAAAAGAAATGTTTCCTAGTTAATAGACTAAAAGGAAGGATTTTTTTAAATGCATGAATATAAAAAGTGTATATTTATACACACACATGTACAGTTGATATTTTAAATTTGAAAATATATGCTAATTCATTAAACCACATTCTATTTTCTACTTCATTTTTCAGGAGAGCCTTCATTGATAGGGTCTAAAAAATAAGATACATCATAATGGTTTGTGAAGAAGCGTTTGACCTGTTTCTGAAATCTATTTGTTTATAGATCCAAGTAATTTGCATTTGGTTCTCTTTATTACAACCAGGAAAATGTCACAGTTGGAAAACACTCTGATGTTTTCTGATTTTCAGAAAAATACCAATAGAGCATTTAATATTTGGCAAAGATTTCACCTTAAATGTGAATTTACCCATATTTTTTTATGCACTTAAGAAGTGGTCTAGGGGTGCCTGGGTGGCTCAGTTGGTTAAGCGACTGCCTTCGGCTCAGGTCATGATCCTGGAGTCCCAGGATCGAGTCCCGCATCGGGCTCCCTGCTCAGCGGGGAGTCTGCTTCTGCTTCTGTCCCTCTCTCCTCTCATGTTCTCTCTCTCATTCTCAGATAAATAAATAAAATCTTTAAAAAAAACCAAAGAAGTAGTCTATTATAGAAAAGGTATAGAATAAGACTCAATAATCATGCAGTCTATGTGACATGAGCGGCAGGGTGTGAAACAATATGGAACAAAACAATGTAGAAAAAATTGAGTATACATCAGAAGCAAAATATCGTATCCCTTGTTTCTGATACCTTCTTCCTCTTTGGTCTTGGGTAAGTGATTTTCTGCATTAAGCCTCAGTTTCCTGATATAAAATGGATATACAACCTCTCAACTATGTTGCAAAGAGTAAAGGAGACAATGTATGAAAAAGCTCTTTCAAAATTGAAAATCAAGATACAAATTGCTATTCAACAGAATGACTCCATTGGAATCACATGAACTTGAAACTATCTTCTCATTATCATATATTCACCTGAGTTGCATGTTGACTAGCAATACTATTCTGCTTTCTTTTGCAGCCACTTCTTTTTTGTTCTTGTTGATTTTTAGCCATTTTGGATTATTTTTTTTTAATTTTAATTTTATTTAAATTCAAGTTAGTTAACATATTATTAGTTTCAGGGGTTGAATTTAGTGATTCATCAGTTGCATATAACACCCAGTGCTCATTACATCACATGCCTTCCTTAATGCCCATCACCCAGTTACCCCATCCCCTCGCCCCCCTCCCCTCCAACAAACCTCAGTTTGTTTCCTATAGTTAAGAATCTCTTATGGTTTGTCTCCCTCTCTGATTTCATCTTATTTTATTTTTCCCTCCCTTCCCCTATGGTCCTCTGTTTTGTTTCTTAAATTCTGCATATGAGTGAAATCATATGTACAACCGCTTCTTTGTTTTGAACAAGGCTTCTCTAATTTTCTCACCCCTATTTTTAAGCAGTTTATAGTGTGCTACTTTACTTCTGTACCTGAAGGCATCCTAGGGAAACAGACTGAATAAGATTATCAAACTGAGAAATTTATAGTAAACTGTTTCATGTTCTCTGTCCTTGTAAACAAGGCTTTTTTTCTTCTTTTTAAATTTATTTTTTTTTCACTTTTGCTACATGATTCTTTTTGTCTTTTAAAACTAGATTCAAAAAAAATAAAAATAAAATTAGAATCAGAGAAAATATACTAAAGCAGATACTTTACCTACAACTACCACTGTATCTATTACCACTACTCTTTCTACACTGGTTTCTTCTGCTGCTGCTTTTACACCTGGCTAGTGTATTTTAGGTGCTGATCCCAGCATTTTATGTTTATTGTCTCATGGGATCATCATGACGAACTCATATGAAGGTTCATTTAGTATCCACAATTTGTAGTCCAGAAAACTGTGGTCCAAAGAAATTACTCAGTTCAAAGTGGCTACTCACATACCTAGTGAGGTGAAATGGGCATTTGGGGGACAAGTCAGGGGCAGGAAATGAAAAATAGTCAGAGCCTGACATATACTATGTACACAGTGGGCAAGTTTTCCAATGCAATTAACCATTCTCAACTGTCCTCTAGCAGAAGATAACAAGTGGGTGTCATAAAGCGTGTAACACATGGAGTCCCAGAAAAATAATCAGGCGATCAGATCATCAGTAAGAGTGCAATGGAGTGGAAACTGCTATGCAAGACATGATGATTTTTTCAATAAGATCTTCAATAAGAGATCTTCAGGGAAACTAAAAGGATAGCATAATGTTAGTTTCTCTCAGCCAGTCATCACCCAGATATATTTTAAAATTCTGTCTTTGGTGATACATGAATTAGGTTCACTTAGCTCCGCCATTCAGCTTTACAGCGTACATCATTGATTAGCTTCTCTGGCTCTTCATCTCCTCATCTATAAAATGGGAATAATAACAGTATCTAACTAGGGACTATTATAAGAACTGAATTACACAACCCATATAGCACATCTCATAGAGCTTGATCCATAATAACTTCTACACGTGAGTGTTCTAATTTACGATATTCAGTGCTAGTGACCAAAACCCTATAAATCTTCAGTTTGTTTTAGAAAATATTTTTTTCCTATTATGGAATGAATAAATCATGGAAATAAAGGCTACAGCATAGGGAATATTGTCAATGATATTGTAATGTTGCATAGTGACAGATGATAGTTACACTTGTGGGGTTCATAGGATAACATATAGAGTTGTTGAATCACTGTGTTATATCTGAAACTAATGTAATATCATGTGTCAACTAAAAAAAAAAAGGCACAAAGTTCCAGTTATAAAATAAGTCACAGGGATATAATCTACAGTGTGGGGAATATAATAAATTAATATTTTATAGTGATAGAGGGTAACTAGACCTATAGAGGTGATCATTTCATAATGTATAAAATTATTAAATCACTGTTTTACATATGAAACTAATATAATATTGTATGCTAATTATAATTCAATGAAACTAATTTTTAAAGATTTTATTTATTTATTTGACAGAAAGAAACACAGCGAGAGAGGGAACACAAGCAGGGGAATGGGAGAGGGAGAAGCAGGCTTCCTGCCAAACAGGAGCCCGATGCGGGGCTCGATCCCAGGACCCTGGGATCATGACTTGAGCCGAAGGCAGACGCTTAACGACTGAGCCACCCAGGTGCCCCAAAACTAATTTTTAAAAAATATTTTTTCCTAATTCAAAAGATTCATAGGCTTAAAGGCCAAAATCACTGTCCATTTATTTTTTTAAGATATTCAAGTGAAGACAAATCCAGTTCTCTCCCCAAAATACCATTCCTACAAACTAAGAGAAAACCAGCTGAGAACATGGGTCTGTGGCTTCCTTAAGATCAGTGAAGCAGGACTGAGTTGGATTTTACCATCTGAAGTCTTTCTTTAGATGAAATTCCACATTTGATTCTTTTTATGTGTGCTCAAGTGATAGTCACAATTTATAAATGTCCTGTGGTGGTAATATGCCATGAATTCTTCTCTCTGCAATAAGATTCAGCCAATTAAGTAACTTTAGGTGGGAAACCACAGGACAGTCTACTCAGCAGGAGCAATACCTACTACCTATATAGTTAATAATGCATTCCTCCCTTAGTCCCCAAACAGCTTTTGAACTCTTCCTTTTTTTACTGATTACGGATCCAGAAGTCTAATTTTTAAAATAAAAACCCAAATGTGTATATATATATTTTTTCTGAAACAACGCTCTTCCCCTACTTAAAACATTGCAAGAGACTTTTCCCTGCAGAGTTTGAAATCTACTGATCTGTGTCTCAAACCTAAAAATGAGCCTGTAAAGAATTATTGTCTTAACTTCCTCAGGCTAAACTTGTCACGCTATGGTAAGTCAGTGGGCAAAAAAAAAAAAAAAAAAATAGTAGTTTCTAGTTTTTTTTTTAATTTATTTTATTTTATTATGTTATGTTAATCACCATACATTACATCATCAGTTTTTGATGTAGTGTTCCATATTTCACTGTTTGTGTATAATACCCAGTGCTCCATTCCATATGTGCCCTCTTTAATACCCATCACCGGGCTAACCCATCCCCCCCACCTCCCTTCCCTCTAGAACCTTGTTTGTTTCTCAGAGTCCATAATCTCTCATGGTTTGTCTCCCCCTCCGATTCCCCCCCCTTCATTTTTACCTTCCTACTATCTTCTTTTTTTTTTTTCAACATATAATATATTATTTGTTTCAGAGGTACAGTTATGTGATTCAACAGTCTTACACAATTCACAATGCTCACCATAGCCCATACTGTCCCCAATGTCTATCACCCAGTTACCCCATCCCTCCCACCCCCTACCAATCCAGCAACCCTCAGTTTGTTTCCTGAGATTAAGAATTCCTCATATCAAAGAGATCATATGATACATGTCTTTCTCTGATTGACTTATTTTGCTTAGCATAATACCCTCTAGTTCCACCCATGTTGTTGCAAATGGCAAGATTTCAGGGGGTTTTTTGATGGCTGCATAATATTCCATTGTATATATATACCACATCTTCTTTATCCATTCATCTGTCGATGGACATCTTGGCTCTTTCCATAGTTTGGCTATTGTGGATATTGCTGCTATAAACATCGGGGTACACGCACCCTTCGGATCACTACATTTGTATCTTTGGGGTAAATACCCAGTAGTGCAATTCCGGGTTGTATGGTAGCTCTATTTTCAACTTTTTGAGGAATCTCCATACTGTTTTCCAGAGTGGCTGCACCAGCTTGCTTTCCCACCAACAGTGTAGGAGGGTTCCCCTTTCTCCACATCCTCGCCAACATCTGTCCTTTCCTGACTTGTTAATTTTAGCCATTCAGACTGGTGTGAGGTGGTATTTCATTGAGGTTTTGATTTGGATTTCCCTGATGCCGAGCGATGTTGAGCACTTTTTCCTGTGTCTGTTGGCCATTTGGATGTCTTCTTTGGAAAAATGTCTGTTCATGTCTTCTGCCCATTTCTTGATTGGATTATTTGTTCTTTGGATGTTGAGTTTGATAAATTCTTTGTAGATTTTGTATACTAGCCCTTTATCCGATATATCATTTGCAAATATCTTCTCCCATTCTGTCAGTTGCCTTTTGGTTTTGTGGACTGTTTCCTTTGCTTTGCAAAAGCTTTTTATCTTGATGAAGTCCCAATAGTTCATTTTTGCCCTTGCTTCCCTTGCCTTTGGCGATGTGTCTAGATAGAAGTTGCTGTGGCTGAGGTCGAAGAGGTTGCTGCCTGTGTTCTCCTCTAGGATTTTGACGGACTCCTATCTCACATTGAGGTCTTTCAACCATTTTGAGTCATTTTTTGTGTGGTGTAAGGAAATGGTCCAGTTTCATTCTTCTGCATGTGGCTGTCCAGTTTTCCCAACACCATTTGTTGAAGAGACTGTTTTTTTTTTCCATTGGACATTCTTTCCTGCTTTGTCAAAGGTTAGTTAACCATAGAGTTGAGGGTCCATTTTTGGGCTCTCTATTCTGTTCCATTGATCTGTGTGTCTGTTTTTGTGCCAGTACCATACTGTCTTGATGATGACAGCTTTGTAATAGAGCTTGAAGTCCAGAATTGTGATGCCACCAGCTTTGCTTTTCTTTTTCAACATTCCTCTGGCTATTCGGGGTCTTTTCTAGTTCTATACAAATTTTAGGATTCTTTGTTCCATTTCTTTGAAAAAAGTGGATGGTATTTTGTTAGGGATTGCATTAAATGTGGAGATTGCTCTAGGTAGTGTTGACATCTTCACAATATTTGTTCTTCCAGTCCATGAGCATGGAATGTTTTTCCATTTCTTTGTGTCTTCCTCAATTTCTTTCATGGGTATTTTATAGTTTTCTTAGTACAGATTCTTTGCCTCTTTGGTTAGATTTATTCCTAGGTATCTTATGGTTTTGGGTGCAGTTATAAATGGGATTGACTCCTTAATTTTTCTTTATTCTGTCTTGTTGGTGGTGTATAGAAATGCCACTGATTTCTGTGCATTGATTTTATATCCTGCCACTTGACTGAATTCCTGTATGAGTTCTAGCAGTTTTGGGGTGGAGTCTTTTGGGTTTTCTACAAAAAGTATCGTATCATCTGCAAAGAGTGAGAGTTTGACTTCTTCTTTTCTGATTTGGATGCCTTTTATTTCTTTTTGTTGTCTGATTGCTGTGGCTAGGGCTTCTAGTACTATGTTGAATAGCAGTGGTAATAGTGGACATCCCTGCCATGTTCCTGACCTTAGGGGGAAAGCCCTCAGTTTTTCCCCATTGAGAATGATATTTGCTGTGGGTTTTCCATAGATGGCCTTTATCATATTGAGGTATGTACTCTGTATCCCTATACTTTGAAGAGTTTTCATCAAGAAAGGATGCTGTACTTTGTCAAATTCTTTTTCTGCATCTATTGAGAGGATCATATGGTTCTTGTTATTTCTTTTATTAATATATTGTATCACATTGATTGATTTGCAGATATTGAACTAACCTTGCAGCCCAGGAATAAATCCCACTTGGTCATGGAGAACAATCCTTTTAATGTACTGTTGGATCCTATTGGCTAGTATTTTAGTGAGAATTTTTGCATCCATGTTCATTAGGGATATTGGTCTGTAATTCTCCTTTTTGATTCGGTCTTTGTCTGATTTTGGGATCAAGGTAATGCTGGCCTCATAAAATGAGTTTGGAAGTTTTCCTTTCATTTTTATTTTTTGGAACAGTTTCAGAAGAATAGGTATTAATTCTTCTTGAAATGTTTGGTAGAATTCCCCTGGGAAGCCATCTGGCCCTGGGCTCTTGTTTGTTGGGAGATTTTTGATTACTGCTTCAATGTCCTTAGTGGTTATATCAGCTTTGGTAGTTTATACATCTCTAGGAATATCTAGGAATGCATCTGTTTCTTCCAGATTGTCTAATTTGCTGGCATATAGTTGCTTGTAATATGTTCTTATAATTGTTTGTATTTCTTTGGTGTTGGTTGTGATCTCTCTGCTCTCATTCATGATTTTATTTATTTGGGTCATTTCTCTTTTCTTTTTTATAAGTCTGGCCAGGGGTTTATCAATCTTATTAATTCTTTCAAAGAACCAGCTCCTAGTTTCATTGATCTGTTCTACTGTTCTTTTGGTTTCTAGTTCATTGATTTCTGCTCTGATCTTTATTATTACTCTTCTAGTTCTGGGTTTAGGCTTTATTTGCTCTTCTTTCTCCAGCTCCTTTAGGTGTAGGGTTAGGTTGTGTATTTGAGAACTTTCTTGTTTCTTGAGAAAGGCTTGTATTGCTGTATACTTTCATGTTAGGACCGCCTTTGCTGCATCCCAAAGATTTTGAACTGTTGTGTTTTCATTTTCATTTGTTTCCATGAATTTTTTTTAATTCTTCTTTAATTTCCTGGTTGACCCATTCATTCTTTAGTAGGATGCTCTTTAGCTTCCATGTATTTGAGTTCTTTCCAACTTTCCTCTTGTGATTGAGTTCTAGTTTCAAAGCACTGTGGTCTGAAAATATGCAGGGAATGATCCCAGTCTTTTGGTTCCAGTTGAGACCTAAGTTGTGACCCAGCATGTGTACTATTTTGGAGAATGTTTCATGGGCATGAGAGAAAAATGTGTATTCTGTTGCTTTGGGATGGAGTGTTCTGAATATATCTGTGAAGTCCATCTGGTCCAGTGTGTCATTTAAAGTCTTTATTTCCTTATTGATCTTTTGCTTAGATGAGCTGTCCATTGCAGTGAGGGGGGTGTTAAAGTCCCCTACTATTATTATATTATTGTCAATATGTTTCTTTGCTTTTGTTATTAATTGGCTTATATAATTGGCTGTTCCTATGTTAGGGGCACAGATATTTAAAATTGTTAGATCTTGTTGGATATACCCTTTAAGTAGGATATAGTGTCCTTCCTCATCTCTTATTACAGTCTTTGGTTTAAAATCTAATTTGTCTGATATAAGGATTGCCACCCCTGCTTTCTTTTGCTGCCCATTAGCATGGTAAATGGATTTCCACCCCCTCACTTTCAATCTGGAGGTGTCTTTGGGTCTAAAATGAGTCTCTTGCAGACAGCATATCAGTGGGTCTTATTTTTTTATCCAATCTGCTAGCCTGTGTCTTTTGATTGGGGCATTTAGGCCATTTACATTCAGGGTAACTATTGAAAGATATGAATTTAGTGCCATTGTATTGCCTATAAGGTTACTGTTACTCTGTATTGTCTGTTCCTTTCTGGTCTATGTTACTTTTAGGCTCTCTCTTTGCTTAGAGGACCCCTTTCAATATTTCTTGTAGGGCTGGTTTCGTGTTTGCCTATTCCTTTAGATTTTGTTTCTCCTGGAAGCTTTTTATCTCTCCTTCTATTTTCTTTCTTTTTTTTTTTTTTAAGATTTTATTTATTTATTTGACAGAGAGAGACACAGTGAGAGAGGGAACACAAGAAGGGGTAGTGGTAGAGGGAGAAGCAGGCTTCCCGAGGAGCAGGGAGCCCGATGCGGGGCTCGATCCCAGTACCCTGGGATCGTGACCCGAGCCAAACTCAGATGCTTAACAACTGAGCCACCCAGGTGTCCCATCTCCTTCTATTTTCAATGACAGCCTAGATGGATATAGTATTCTTGGCTGCATATTTTTCTCATTTAGTGCTCTGAATATATCATGCCAGTCCTTTCTGGCCTGCCAGGTCTCTGTGGATAGGTCTGTTGCCAATCTAATGTTTCTACCCTTGTAGGTTACAGACCTCTTGTCCCAAGCTGCTTTCAGGATTTTCTCTTTGTCTCTGAGACTCGTAAGTTTTACTATTAGATGTCGGGGTGTAGACCTATTTTTATTGATTTTGAGGGGGGGGTTCTCTGTCCCTCTTGGACTTTGATGCCTGTTTCCTTCCCCAAATTAAGGAAGTTCTCTGCTATAATTTGCTCCAATATACCTTCTGCCCCTCTCTCTCTTTCTTCTTCTTCTAGGATCCCAATTATTCTAATATTGTTGCATCTTATGGTATCACTTATCTCTCGAATTCTGCCCTTGTGATCCAGTAATTGTTTATCTCTCTTTTTCTGAGCTTCTTTATTCTCCATCATTTGGTCTTCTATATCACTAATTCTCTCTTTTGCCTCATTTATCCTAGCAGTTAGAGTCTCCATTTTTGATTGCACCTCATTAATAGCCTTTTTGATTTTGACTTGGTTAGATTTTAGTTCTTTTATTTCTCCAGAAAGGGTTTCTCTAGTATCTTCCATGCTTTTTTCAAGCCCAGCTAGTATCTTTATAATCGTCATTCTGAACTCTAGTTCCAACATCTTACTAATGTCCATATTGATTAGGTCCCCGGCAGTCGGTACTGCCTCCTGTTCTTTTGTTTGTTATGATTTTTTCCATCTTGTCATTTTGTTCGGAGGAGAATAGATGAATGAGAGAACAAAATGCTAACAGGGTAACAATGACCCCAGAAACATATAAACTAAACAAATCAGAAGAGACCTGATACCGGGGGAAAAGACAGGGAAAGAAAGAAAAAAAGATTTAAAAAGAAAAAGATTAAAAAAAAAAAAAGAATATGATCGGATATGATCAGGCTGGTAATAGATTAGTGCCACACACTAGATTTTGGGTGTATTTTGTTTTCTTAGAAGAAAGTGCCTCCCAAAATTTTAAAGGTATAAAAACTTATATATGTACAAAAATAAGGGTATACGATGAAGGGATAGAATATGACTGTAAAAAAAAAAAGAATATGACTGTAAAGATGAAAATTACAAAAGATTTTATAAAAGAATTGATAAGACTTTGGTTTAAAACGGAAAGAAAAGAAATTAAAAAAAAAAAAAAGGGAGAGAATGTGATCAGGCAGGAGACTAGAACAAAGCCATACACTAGTGATTTAAGGTATATTTTGGTCTGTTAGACGCAACTGTATCCCAAAATTTTAAAGCGAGAACAACTTATATATATACCAAAAATAAGACTAACAACTATGAAGGGATAGAATATGACTCTAAAAATGAAAAATAAAAAAGATTTTTAAAAAAGGAATTGATAAGAGGTGCATCTGGGTGGCTCAGTTGGTTAAGCGACTGCCTTCGGCTCAGGTCATGATCCTGGAGTCCCGGGATCGAGTCCCGCATCGGGCTCCCTGCTCAGCAGGGAGTCTGCTTCTCCCTCTGACCCTCCTCCCTCTCATGCTCTCTCTCTCTATCTCATTCTCTCTCTCAAATAAATAAATAAAATATTTAAAAAAAAGATTTTTTTTTAAAAAAAGGAATTGATAAGATGTTGGTTGAAAAAGGGAAAAAGAAAAATTAAAAAAAAAAAACAGAAAAAGAAAAAAAAGAAAATTTAAAAAATTAACTTTGAAAGACTAAAGAATAAGGGGGTGAAAAGCCATGAATTCTATGTATTGTATTCCCCTAGTGCTGGAGTTCTGGTTGGAGTTCTGCTGTTCTCACTGATTGGTAAACTTGTTCTTGGCTGGCTGTTCTTGCTGATCTTCTGGGGGAGGGGCCTGTTGCCGTGGTTACCAAATGTCTTTGCCGGAGGCGGAATTGTTCCACCCTTGCCAGAGGCCAGGCTAAGTAATCTGCTTGGGTTTGCTCTCAGGAGCTTTTGTTCCCTGCAAGCTTTCTGTACAGCTTTGGAGGATTAGAGTGAAAATGGCGACCTCCCAATCTCCCCCCCAGTGGAGCCAAGAACTTAGGCCCCCACTCCTCAGTGAGCCCCCAGAGAAAAGCAGTCAATCACCCCCATTTGCCCGGTCCCTGGCCACACTTCATTCTCACCGGCCTGTGACCAAGCCTTTCTATCTCTGGCACCCAACCCCATGTGGAGTCTCCAAACCCAGCAGATCCCTGCTGTGAACTCCCGTGCCACTCCTCCCGGGGGAGGAAGGGGAGTCTCCCTGGACCTGCCACTTGTTGGGTCCCTGCTGGAGGAGCAGTGGCCCGACTATGCCGTGGATCATGGTTTATGGCAACCCCGAGCTGAGATCCTGTCCCTCCGCTCTGTCTCTGCAACTGACTTCTCCGCTCCAATACCTGGGAGCTCTGCCGCACTCAGACACTCCCGGTCTTTCTGTGACCCCGAGGGTCCTGAGACCATACTGTCCCGTGAGGGTTTCACCCCCTGCTTAGTGACTGGAGCGACGTCCTTCAGTGGAGCAGACTTCTAAAAGTTCTGGTTTTGTGCTCCACGGCTCTATCACTTGCCAGAAGTGGCCGACGGAGGTCCCCTCCCCTGCCGTCTATCTTCCCGAATATCACCTTGAATTCACTTCTCTGCACTTCCTACCTTCCAGAAAGTGGTCACTTTTCTGTTCAGAGAGTTGCTGCTATTCTTTTCTTCGATATCCTATTGAGTTCATAGGTGTTCAGAATGGGTTGATACCTATCCAGCTGAATTCCTGGGACCAGATGACCAGACTCCTCCACCATCTTGCTCCTATACAGTTTCTAGTTTTTTTATGCAACTCTAAACATAATTGTAGAGAATTGAATCATTCAGAAATTAACTTTGAATATTAAACAAAAATAAAAATAAAAATTTATAACTCATACATCAGTGTTAATGTGTATATACATAGCAAATATTAATGCACACATGGAAAATACACAAGAAAACATACCTGGGTTACATAACTGTGCATTTACTAGAAGTCATTACATTGCACTTAAAATAGGTGAATTTTTTGGTTATGCAAATTTTTACATCAATACAGCTGTTAAGAGAAAAAGACAACACTTCAGTGGGAAATCAGCAAGGAGTTCCAAATGATAAGATTCCTGTGATACCTCAACTTATCTGGAAATAGCCACAATTTTCATTCTATGTATGAGTCAGAAAAATCCAAAAGTAAATGGTATTAAAGTTGAGTGCAAGTGGGTTATGGTGTTTTGTGCCACAAAAAGGAAAACTTTTATAAATTTGAAACTGAAATTATCTTCTCCAGCTTAAAAAAGCTCCAATGCCTTTGATACTTTTTGAGAGATTAGTAATAAATAAAAAATATATTAGTATTTACAAAGAAGTGGCAGTATCATAGCCAATGAGTTTTATCCGAGGCGCAATTATTACTAATTGAAAACTTTCCCTAATATAATCTATTTTAGTTTCCTTGTTTGAACTCTGGACTCATTCAACATTCTCACTGTATCTTCAAATGATTATACTTAGAGCCCTAAGTGCCTCAGGATCTCCTGTTAGCTTATTTTTCTGCATGTTTCTTAAATATTAATTTAATCCTGAGAGCATTGTGTATCTTCATGTTGGCTTTAATTTCATCTAGAATCCATAATTGTTCTGATTTTTGGAGTAAGGTTTCTCTGTCTTTATGTTAATCCTGCTAAACAGTTTCAAATACCACTTAGTTATCTGAGATTGTTTGGTTTCATCTATTTTAGGCCTTTCTTAATATTCACCTGAACATTCATTTAGCTCACCATGTAGTTTTAACACTTGCCTGATTGTTCCCCCTAGCTCTCACATTTCTTTTCTTTTCTTTTTTTTTTTTTAAAGATTTTATTTATTTATTTGAGACAGAGAGAATGAGAGACAGAGAGCATGAGAGGGAGGAGGGTCAGAGGGAGAAGCAGACCCCCTGCTGAGCAGGGAGCCCGATGCGGGACTCGATCCCGGGACTCCAGGATCATGACCTGAGCCGAAGGCAGTCGCCCAACCAACTGAGCCACCCAGGCGCCCTAGCTCTCACATTTCTAAAGCTGTTCTGAAAAAGAAGAAATTTGGACCCATGACTTTTAAATTCTTTCATTATAAAACTAATTGATTCTATATGTCCTTAAGTATAATTATTCTTTCTTTACCATATAATTATTAAATTTAATTTCTTCTTTATGTCATATACTTTAGGTGTACCTAAATTTTAAAAGAGTTTTCATAGTTGTCCATCTAATTGTTAAATACAGGACATTATCTGCTCATTCCTACATTATTTTCTCTAAATCTAATCTATGTACTGTGTCTTCATGATGTCTCTATCCCTGATACCTCTGTCAATGAGAGTCTTGCTATGTAAGATAATAGTTCTTCTACCAAATTCTTCAAAATATGAACATGTAACCTATGGAAATTTTTATAAGAAAATTGTAATTAGGGGTAGTCTGTAGGATCCTTTTGAGTGATCTTATTCTGATCTTATTACAAGCTCACTTGTAATAAGATCAGAATCAACTGGTAGCAGAAGAAGGAGAGTAAAGATTTCTCAGATATTCTTCCTGTGAAACTGTCATGAATGGGTGGTAGAACTACCTTAGTATGGACATACCTCACTGTACCAGTCAGGATTCTCCAAAAATCCAGACCAGTTGTGTGTATATATGTGTACATACACACACACAAATAGGGAAGAAAGGAGGGAGAGAGAAAGAGAAAGGGGGCAGAGGGAAGAGAGATTACTTTTCTTTTAAGGAATTGACCCAAATGACTATGAAAGCTGGCCAGTCCAAAAGTCTCTAGATGAGACTGGCAGACTGGAAACTCAGGTGGGAATTGATGCTGCAGTTTTTGGGCTGAATTCCTTTTTTTTTCCATGAAGTCTCGGGTTTTGCTCTTAAGGCCTTCTACTGGTTGGGTCAGGGCCACATTATGAGGTTACATTAAAGGCAACTGATGAATCACAGACCTGTACCCCTGAAACAAATAATACATTATATGTTAATAAAAAATAAATAAAGGCAACTGATTATAGATGCTAACCACATCTACAGAATACATTCTTTGCAACATCTAGATTAGTGTTTGGATAATACCAGAGTTCCGTAGATTAGCCAAGTTGATACCTAAAGCTACCACATTCACCTCCCTTTTTTCCATTGAGAGAAGCTGTTTTATGCACTGTGATCACAAATTCAAATTTTATTGTCTTTTTTAAAAAGATTTATTTATTTTAGAGAAAGCAAGAAAGCAGGTGAGGGGCAGAGAGAGAGAGGGAGAGAGAGAATCTCAAGCTGACTCCACACTGAGTGTGGAGCCTGACATGGGGCCTCCATCTCACAACCCTGGGATCATAACCTGAGCCAAAATCAAGAGTTGGACACTTAACTGACTTAGCCACCCAGGTGCCCCTCAAACTTTATTATCTTTCAATACTTAATCATGAGTCATTAAAAAATTGTCCTTTTAATACCACTTTTTGCCTAGAAGAAATATTATCAGGCAAAAGTTACATTAGGGAATTTAAGTTCTCTGAAATTTAGTTATTTTAATAAGATGAGAGATGATAATATAAGTATAAATAAATATATAAAACTTGCATATGAAGCATGTATTGTTAAAATTATAGTGTTTTATTTGAAGAAATGAGAGACACATTTAAGAAACATCAGGTGGTATGGAAATACAAGGAGTTACACAAAATTTTGAGACTGTTTTTTGTCTTTTTTGTTTTGCTTTTTGTTTGTTTTTCTTCTTGCGCTGGCATTTTATGGAGCCAAAAACCTGAAAGTGGGCTTTCTGTCACATCACCTAAGCCTTCCAGGTCCCACACAAGGTGCCCAAATATTTCATCTGAAAGAGTACTTTCAGTAACCAAGATGCTGTTTCAGCTCTTAAAAAAGTAAAGTCCAGAGAATTGATGTTCATCTAGACTTGTCTTTCTTTCCCACATTTAATGTAGTAAGGAGAATAGAAAAGAGAACTGTATACTCCATCCTCAGTTAAATTGGAACTATATGAAACCTCACCCATTAACTATAATGCAGGGTTTTCAAAATCAGTGAAATAATACAATGGTAAAAGGAAGCTGTATAAAGAAGATGCTGCCAGTTGCACACCCCAGAAAATGTCACAGGTATTATTTTCCATGTAAGCCATCCACACAGACACACAGGACTTTCATAAACTCTGGGTTAGTATTTTGTGTTTTTTAAAATTATCTTTTATTTTATTAAAACTTTATTTTTAGAGCATTTGTATGTTCAAAGCAAAACTTGAAAGGTACAAAGATTTTCCATATACCCTCTGCCCCCACACACCCACAGCCTCCCCATTATCAACGTCTCCCACTACAGTGGTACATTTGTTACAATTGAGGAACCTATATTGACATATCATAATCACTTAAAGTCCATAGTTTACATTAGGGTTCACTATTAGTGTTTTACATTCTATGAGTTTGGACAAATGCATGTACTGAATGATATCATACAGAGTATTTTCACTGCCCTAAAAATCCTCTGTGCTCTGCTTATTCATCCTTCCTCTAACCCCTACCCCTGGCAACCACTGATCATTTTACTGTCTTCATAGAGTTTCCCCTTTCCTGAATGTTATATAGTTGGAATTATGCAGTATGTAGCCTTTTCAGATTGGTTACTTTCAGTTAGAAATATACACCTAAGGTAACTCCATGTCTTTTTGTGGCTTGATAGCTCATTTCTTTTTAGCACTGAATAATGTTCTATTTTCTAGATATGCTACTATTTCTTCATTCATCTACTGAAGGACATCTTAGTTACTTACAAGTTTCTGCATTTATGAATAAGACGGATGTAAACATCCACATACAGGCATTTTTTTGTGGACATAATTTCTCAACTCTTGAGTAAATACCAAGCAGTGCCGTTGTTGGATCACTAGGAGTATGCCTAGTTTTACAAGAAATCTCCAAACTATCTTGCGAGGTGGCTGTACCATTTTGCATTCCCACCAGAAATGTATTAGAGGTCCTTTTGTTGCATATCTTTGACAGTATCTGGTGTTCTTGGTATTCCAGATTTGGGGCATTCTATCAGGTGTGTAATAGTAATTCAGTTTTTTAATTTGCATTTCCTTGACGACATCTGATGTGGAACATCTTCTTATGTGCTTATTTGACATCTGTATATCTTCTTTTGTGAGGTGTCTGCTAATGTCTTTGGCCCATTTAAAAAAAGTCAGATTGTTTTCTTACTGTTGAGTTTTGATAGTTCTTTTTATATTTTGGATAACAGTCACTTGTCAGAAGTGTATTTTGCAAATATTTCCTTCTATTCTGTGGCTTGTCTTCTCATTCTCTTGACATTGTCTTTTGCACAGCAAAAGTTCTTTATTTTAATGACATTCAGCTCATCAATTTTTTCATTCATGGATTGTAGCTTTAGTGTTGTATCTAAAAATTTATCACCATACACCAAATTATCTATGATTTATCCTATATTACCTTCTAGGAGTTTTATAGTTTTGTGTTTTACATTTAGATGTATGATCCATTTTGAGTTAATTTTGGTGAAGGATGTAAAGTCTGTAAAGTCTGTGTCTAGATTTATATTTGTGTGTGTGTGTGTGTGTGTGTCCAATTGTTCTAGCACCATCTGTAAAAAAGATTATATTTTGTCTTTTGGTTGCCTTTCTCCTTGGTCAGTAATCAGTTGACTTTTTATGAGTGTCTATTTCAGAGCTCTCTATTTTGTTCCATTCAACTATTTGTCAATTCTTTTTTTTTTTTAAAGATTTTATTTATTTATTTGAGAGAGTGAGAATGAGAGAGAGTACATGAGAGGGGGGAGGGTCAGAGGGAGAAGCAGGCTCCCCGCTGAGCAGGGAGCCTGATGCGGGACTCGATCCTGGGACTCCAGGATCATGACCTGAGCCGAAGACAGTCGCTTAACCAACTGACCCACCCAGGTGCCCCTATTTGTCAATTCTTTCACCACTGTATCGTGATTAATATAGCTTCAGAGTAAGACTTAAAGTCAGGTAGTGTCAGTCTTTCTTCTCCATCAATATTGTGTTAGCTAATCTGTTTTGCCCCTCCACATAAACTTTGATATTAGCTTGTCAGTATCCACAAAATAACTTGATGGTTGTGTCTTTTGTTTTTTGCTTTTTTTGGATTGCTTGGATTTTATAGATCAAGTTGGAAAGAACTGACCACTTGGCAATATTGATTTGTCTGAGAATGTGGGATATCTCTTCATTTATTTAGTTCTTTGATTTCTTTCACCAGAGTTTTATAGTTTTCCTCATGTAGGTCTTAGAGATATTTTGCTAAATTTTTACCTAGATACTCCATTTTTGGGGGTGCTGATGTAAATGATATTGTGCTTTTAATTTCAGATTCCACTTGTTCATTGCTGGTATAAAGGGAAGTAATTGATTTTGTATGTTGACCTTATATCCTGAAACCTTGCTAGAATAACTTATGATTTACATGCGTTTTCTTGTTGATTCTTTGGGATTTTCTACATAGATGATTATGACATCTATAAACAAAACAGTTTTATTTCTTCTTTCCCAATCTGTATCCCTTTTGTTTCCATTTCTTATCTTATTGCCTTAACACAGACTTACAGTATCATGTCCAAACAGAGTAGTGAGAGGGGACATCCTTGCCCTCTACCTGATCTTGTTGGGAAAGCTTTGAGTTTCTTACCATCAAGTATGATGTTAGCTGCAGGACTTTTTTGTGTGGATATTCTTTATCAGGTGAAGAAGTTACCCTCTATTCCTAGTATTCAGAGAGTTTTTATCATGAATGGGTATTGGGTTTTTTTCAAATGCTTTTTGTGCATCTGCTGGTATAATCATGTGATTTTTGTTTCATTTTTAGGCTATTAATGTGATGGATTTCATTAACTGATTTTTGAATGTTGAATCAGCCTTGTATACTTGGGATAAATGCCACATGATCATAGTGTATAATTCTTTTTATACATTGTTGGATTGGATTTGATAATATTTCATTGAGGATTTCTGCATCTATTTTCATATTAGAGATTTTGGTCTGCAATTTTTTCTCTTGTAAGGTGTTTGGTTTTGGTATTAATGTAACCCTGGCCACATGAGGTCTACAGAGGTACTCCAAAATAAAATAGGAAAAGAATACATACACGCACACATGCACATGCACACACATACCCCAAATAGATTAATAATACCATCATGAAAAAAATGTTCCCTCAGATCAAATGTTCCCACAACCAAATACCTCACTAAGAATAAAAATAAGGAGAAACAAAGTAAAATTGTTTCTAATATGAGAAGACAAATATATATAGAAAAGCTTTCCAAAGAAAGGACAAAATAATAGATGTCTATAAAAACAATACTACCTTCTAAAAAAATGAAAGCTGAATTAAGATGAGCATATATTAGAATAGATATGGCTGAAGTGATAGTAATGGACTTTGTCTTGGTCCAGGTACTGTAAAAAATAGAAACTAAGGTAAGGAAAGGGGGGCAGGGGGATGTGTTAATATTTACTAAAGTGTATTTTCCAGAGTAGCAAGAACACAAAGAGTTCAATAATTAGAGAAAGCAAATACATGATGGTGAATTACTGAGTTTCGCAGAAAATATAGCTGGTTGTTTGGATGTATAGAACATCTACAGAAAGGCTGTATGGGACTACTATGACTCAGAACATTCAGAGGGGATGGAGGAGAAAAGTTTCTGTGCTGTTCTTTTTTTTTTTTTTTTTCTTCTTCTTCTTCTTCTTCTTCTTCTTCTTGTTTTTTTGTTTGTGTTTTTTTTTTCTTTTTTTCTTTTTAGTCTTCCTCTTCTTATTGGCCAAATTAGGCCCATAGGGTGTTTGTTCTCCTTCACTTCTGGTTTGTGCTTCATGACTCCACTAAGAAGTTGTGGGAAAGCCAGATCCCATGTTTTATGATACAGCACTTCATTTGAGTCTGGAAGGGCTGGAAGAAACCAGAGCTTCATGGCTCCAGTTCCTTGGGCTTGGATACTGGACCTCTCTCAGCTCTCTTTATGGTTGGAGATATGGAGACTAAACTTCTTCTCAGAGGATGATGAAATAAAGAGAGGCATTAGTAGATGAATCAAGAAGCCAAGGACTGGAAGGCAGGCACAGCCAGATAAATATGAAAGACTCATAAAATGTATCCAAAGAAGCAATCCCTTTCACTACTCATATCCAATATCCTCTATGATACCTGATCTTATACAAATATGTGAAAGTAAGATATTCTCAATTCATGCCTGAAAGGAATAGTAAAAATCCAACAATGCCCCTTGCTAGTAGTTAGTTGTAATGCCGTAAGAAGGCTTAAAAATGGTTAAAACAATGAACAACAAAGTAAGATCTTCACTGCTGCAGCTCTCCAAGACCTATAAATTATCACCTCTGCCTCCATCAACCATTCTGGATTCTCTGAAATCAACCTAGCTTCTTGAGGGTATTTGCCTGATGGATAGTAACCTTCATCTCCAGAATGTCTGAAACTTTAGTTGCCTGGTTCTTGTAAGGTTGCCCCATCCACAGTTATCATTGAAGTGAGAAAGATCAGGAGATAACATAATGAATGTCCTGAATTCCAGGTGTGTATCTTCCTGTCGTTTGTGTACTAACAATCCTAGTTCCTCATGGTAATTGGGACCATCATCCCAGGTAGAGCAATGACTCCATTCTTTACCCTCTGGTTCCCTGGTGTTAGTTACAGATTAAGATTCATCCAAGTTCTCTCTGTCTTCCTTAGCTAAATTATCCAACCTTTGCATTTCACCACTATCCCAAGAACTAGAATATCAAATCTATCAGACCCTGAGAATGCATGGAAGAGATATTCAAATAGAAGATGTTTAGGAAAGGAACCTATTTACTTCTGCCACTTGTTTACAGACCTGTATATTCTGGTGATACTGCATCATATTCTGATCATTGATACAGTGACTAGTTTCCCCTTTCAGAATAACACTCCAACAATCAAGATGTCCTTGAGTTACTTCTCAGTCATTCTATCAGGTCAGCTATAGAGTGATGGCACACATGGTTAATGAGCCCATTGTTGCATCTCGTGGTCTGAAGCAACCTGAAAGGATATTATACCAAAACATGAGGCAATATGTAAGGTCTTTGGTGGTATTTTTCCTGGAGATACTATAGGCAAAGAAGATAGACTTATATTTGTAATATGAATCATTTTGGTTTGTTGGAATCACTATCTCCTTTAAGATGGAATGTAATCAACAAGTCTCCAAATACCTGTCTTGAGAATTCAGCATCAGTCTCTCCCTATAACAAATGGGGCACTCAGCAGGGTAGTAGCTAGATTAGCCTTCATGTAAAAGGGCCATGCTGTTGGTTCCACATATATCCTCCATCCCTGTCACCATGGGTTAACTTAATGGATTAACTATGTAAGCATTTGAGTAGTTGAAGACAGAAGCTAGCTAAGTCATTATCTTCACTTGGTCACTGAGAGCATCCTCTGAAATGGGTAATTTTTGAGGGTAATTGGCATGAGACACAACTGGCAATCTTTGTGGCCTCTTCAACCTCATTACTCTATGCTTCCAGTTTTTAAATCTTCTTTATTCCCTGTCTCTGATCAACCAGACCATCTATTTAATCACCAGAGTTTGGTGTATATTACTCATGTCGTTTTCCAGGTGGAACCCATAGCTTTGTCTATTGGAAAGATTGCCCTTCAACACTTTTCAGGGACCCTAGTGAGTGGGAGCTCTAATATGGTAGCAGTCTGTTTTTCACTATTGTAAATATCCATTTATTGGTGTAAGAATTAGGTGGACATCATTTCCTTGTCTATCAATTGGTCATTGGAAATGGCCCCTTAGCCCATAAGTGTGAATTGAGAGAAAGGCTTTGTTGCATCAGTTAATAGGTGCCATTGAGTCTGAACTATCTGTTAGAGCCCAATATAGAATGTAGTGCTTCACTTATACAAGTGATACTTCTATGCCTATCTAACTTTGTACTTCAGTGGTTCCAGTGATGGCTATATAATGATGGGCTATATCTTGTTCCATTGTCAATTTCTCAATCTTTACTAGGATGTAGTACCAGGCCAAGAGTATTTTTTCCAAATATTGCATAGTTGGCTATAGGAGGGATTTCTGTACTCCCAAACCTATAACTATCATGTTAGGGTTTACAAAAAGCTTTACACATGATTCTTAATCAACAAAGATACACAAACTAATATCTTATTTGCTAAGCCATGTGGTAAAAAAGACGGGACAGCTTTCGCTACAGCATGAACCTGCCGCAGAACTCCTTCCTGCTTTGGATCTTACTTGCAACTGGCAGCCTTCTGTGTCACCAAATAAATAGATTACAAGAATATTCCCAAGTATAGTATGTGTTTGCAAATTCACTAAGCTCTTTGACTCTTTCATAATGGTAAGAGGTATGGGGCAGAGAGTGGGGGTGAGGAGCAACATCTTGTCTTTTACCTTGATGGTGATATCCCAGCATGACTCAGACCACTGGACTCAAAAACTTTACTAGTGTCTCATCTCAATCATCATAAAGTTTATTTCCTATATTCTGGCACATGTGTGTCTTACAAGGACATCTAGTGCCATAGGAAAGGTGAATGAGGGATGCCTGACTGGCTCAGTAGGAAAAACTTGCAACTCTTGATCTTGGGGTCATGAGTTCAAGCCCCATGTTGGGTATAGAGTTTACTTTTAAAAAAACGTGTTTTTTTTTTTTTTTTTTTTAAAGAGGTGAATGATATAAAGAAAATACTAAGAATACAAGTGACTTTTAAATATGAAAAGATTTTCAACCTCATTCACAAGAAGAGAAATGCAAATTAAAATTATACCTTGATACTATTTTTTATCTTTCAGATTATTAAAGAACCAAAAGTCTGTTCTTTAGAAAGAGGGAGAAACAGACTCACATATTGCTCAAGTATAAATGAGAAAAACATCTATGACAGTCAATTTAGCATATCTATCAATATTTCAAATGTATGTGCCATTTGTTCTAGCAATTTCTTTTCTTAGAATTATCCTACAGATAATTATGCATTTGAGAAAAATGACATGTAAAAAATTATTAAGCAATGCTTTGTTTATAATTAACAGATTGACAAGTGATTTAAGAGTGGGTTGGTTAGATAATGCCATTTAATGGATAGAAAAAAAATGATATAGATCTTTACTGATATGGAATGATAACCCAAAATTTATTTTTAAGTGGAAAAAGCAAGATACTGAACAATGTATAATGCATTCTACAATTTTTGTTTGTCTTTGTGTTTATGAAGAATCTCTGAAATCATATTTGAGACTTATTACTTTTTAAAAGTGGCTTCATCATGGGTGGGAAATTGAGTGTTTCTATGGCAAGGACATAAACACAACCTTTTCTTTTTTTTACTATATAGTTATTTATTCTTTTTGATGTTTTTACTATATATTTACTATATATGTACTATATATTATTCATTAAAAAATTAGACTAAATTCTACCTAATTCAGTTTAAATATTCACTCATATCTAATTCAAAGCTTCTCCCCTCCCTGTAGCTCAGATCTGAGCAGAGGTGTGAGGACTTGTAATAGGAAAGAGGGGAAAATCTGCTCTTCATTCTCCCCTTATTTTCTCCTACTTGCTGCTAGGTAAATAAAAATAAAAATAAATTGAAAGTCTTACGAGTTTTTGAAGAATGGGGAAATCCATATATTATTGCTGGAGTTTAAATTTGTTAAAATGGTGGGAAAACAGGGGCGCCTGGGTGGCTCAGTTGGTTAAGCGACTGCCTTCGGCTCAGGTCATGATCCCAGGGTCCCGGGATCGAGTCCCGCGTCGGGCTCCCTGCTCGGCAGGGCGTCTGCTTCTCCCTCTGACCCTCCCCCCTCTCATGCTCTCTCTCTCATTCTCTCTCAAATAAATAAATAAAATCTTTAAAAAAACAAACAAACAAACAAAATGGTCGGAAAACAGTTTGCCCATATCTGGTGAATTTTGATGAAATCTGGTAGAGTCAGTTCTTATAAGAGTTTGGACATTATTGATCTGCTGTTGCAGTTAAAACTCTGGCTGTCTCATTACTCGACATGGGCATTACTTAAGCCATCTCCTTTGAGATGCCCCCTGTACTCCTCAGGGTAAAACTAAGTGTTATAACAAATAAATCCTGGGATTTAAGTGGTGAAATAAAATATAATCTAATTTCTTGCTCACCTAATAATCTAATGGAGATATCTCTTGTCAGTGGGGCTTGGGAATGAATGAGGAGTTTGGTCTGTAGTCATTTAAAAGCTATCAAAAGCTCTTCCCCCCTTCAACATGCAAATTCTTAAGATTTCTTAGGCATCACTGTACGGTGACCACTGTACAGATGATCCAGTGGAAGAGGTGAAAACATGTAACTTGCAGTACTGAAAAATGCTATGGGTCAGACCTGGAAGTGGAATGCACCACCAGAACTCTATTTCACAGACCTGAACTCAGTTTAATAGGCACATGTTAATGCAAGTACAGCTGAGAAATGTGGTCCTTGGCTGGCCATCAGATTCCCATTGACAATCCTATACTACTGAAAGTCAAGCATAAAATTTTGGGGGAGCTACTTGTTTCTGCCATATATCCCTCATCAATTTCCCATGTCACTTGCATCCTACAGCCTCTTATTGCTAAAGGGGTAACATTTCCTTTGCCTTGCAGGCTACTCTTAGATGAGGCATATTAAATATGACTCAAGCTTGGTTACCTTTTCTTCTTTGTTCAGGGGAATCTTAAATTCATTTTCAAGTGGGAAAGAGATACCAGCCTCTTTGTCTATATCCCTTACTCTATGGTAAATCCAAAATTTTCTAAGAACTCTTTCGGTATAATCCACCCAAATGAATCCAGTGGGAATTCAGGGTTCTCTGGCTAGATAAGTATCAAGGCTAAAATATTGCTGACACTGAGTCAGCATTAGTAATACTCTGGTATTGTGGAGTATAGTCTTATTGTGGAATAGTGGATGGTAATATGCTTGTGAAAATTAAAGGGGAGAGGAAGCAGGACTGAGTAGAGAAAAGTGCATACTGCAATGCAGATCTGCAAAAGTAGTAGTCAATCCTATGGAGAGCACAAGAGCAAAGGTTGCCAGTTAATAGAAGCCAACATTTGTCCAAATGGCCAGACTCTGGTAACACACCATGACCCATCCTTGGTTGGGGCTGGACAGAAAGTACATGGACTCATCTTGAAATAAGAAGCAAACTTTCAAAGGCATTAACAGTTGAAGGGTGTCAGCTAAAACCTGAATGGAAAGTTCATTTTTGGAAGGAAATTTGACCCAGTACTTGCATGGCTTCTTCACCTATGGACACCAGATTTTTCCATTATTTCACGTCACTTTAATTTCTTTCTCCTCTTTTCTTTTCTTTCCCTTTCCTTTCCCTTTTTCTTTTCTCTTTTCTTTTCTTTTCTTTCTTTCTTTCTTTCTTTCTTTCTTTCTTTCTTTCTTTCTTTCTTTCTTTCTTTCTTTCTTTCTTTCTTTGTTTTTATATAAATTCTATGAGTAGTTCTCTTTTATTACTTCTTACTTAACTTGAAGAGTATGGCTGATTCTTCATCCAACCATCATCTCCATACCCCCGCACCAACTGCATGGGCAGAGAAGAGAATATCAGAGTATTTCCATTAGGAAATAAGCTTTTCTATTTTAGGGAACTCTCTTGATTCCCAAAATCCTTCTAACATGGGATGAAAATGGCTGATGAAGTTCCAGTCTTAGTAAAGTCTCAGGAAAATTCTAAACACAAAGAAAGAGGATGTTTGGTATCTACTTGGCATTCTTGGAAATGGGAAAACAGGCCATTCTCCAACAATTTTGGCAGGAGTCAAAAAATGTGAAAAAAAAATCAAATAGAAAATAGTAAAACTCATAATGGATTAATTCAAGCTATCCAACACTTGGATAACTCAAGTCCAAAAAATAAAAGATAAAATGGAGAGATGAAATAATAGAAAAAAAAATTATCCAAGTGAATGAATGACATTAAGTCTGCAGATGGAAAGGAGACCCCTGATGCCTGGCAGGATGAATTAAAGACCTGCATACTAGGGATTTTTTATCTCCTACGAATATGATTCCTCAAAAAATCTGGCCTTTAAGTTCCTTGGTTTCTTTTCCTCCAATTAACTGACTCTTCACCCTATCTCAGACACAACGTCCATGTCCATAGCATTAATATTTTAATGTACAACTGCATTTCCATAATAATTTTATTTTCAAGCACCCTATTCTATGGTCACAATCTCTTATGTTTTTAGCTACTACCACTTTATAAAACACACTCGCATAATATATCCACAATGCAACTCCTCCAGAGTTTCTAAATCATTGCATCTGTGGTGAGGTCTGAAAAGTTGCATTGTCTGAGGAGTTGCATTGTGGATATATTATGCGAGTGTGTTTTATAAAGTGTTGATGGTCCCCAATACCATCTCCAGTTTTAGTAATTTTTTAGGAAGATTCATGGGACTCAAGATACAGTCATACTCATTGCCAAAACTTATTACAGCAAAAGGTTACTAACCAAAATCAGCAAAGGGAAGGAAGCATGGGAAAAACTTTAAAGCAAATAAGATGCAAGTTTTCAAGAGTCCTTTCTTAGTGGAATTATGTAAGATGCCCTTAAATACCCCAGCAATGAGTTGTGACAACATGTGTGAATGTTGTTTACCAGAGATGCTCATTAGAGACTCATTCCCTAAGAATTTGCTGGAAACTGGTTATGTAGGCACTGTCTGCCTAGCATGTACCAGAATTTTAGACTCAGAGAAGGAAAACATATGTTGAGCATAAACCATATTGTTTATACATACAGTTTAGAAAACATAAGCCATTCCTATCAGGGAATTATGTGTCTGTCTTTAAATCCAAACTCCCAGATTCCAGTCAAGGTGCAATTTTGTAAATAGGATTTTCAAAGCATAGTAATCGAAGGTCTGCTATGTTAACTCTTTTTATTTGCACACACTAATACTTTTTTTGTGTCCTTCACCTTGTCACATCTTCATATTTCATCTTCCTGAAGCCAGAGTCTTTGGTCCATCGTTATAATCACTATTGTATACACCCTAAATCCCCTCTCTGCTGGCCACTTATGTGAAATTGGGAGAAAAAATCATGATTAAATCCATGTCTATTTTCTTTCAACTGTGTATGGTAAGAGAAAAATACACAACCTTCACACAATCCATGATGAATGCACCTGTGTTTGCTGCACAGGAATTCTAAATTCCTTAATTAATTGATTCTCAAACTGTAGTCACTGAACACCTGGGATTAGCACCACCTGGTAACTTATTATAAATAAGTTTTCAGACCTCACCACAGATGCAATGATTTAGAAACTCTGGAGGAGGAGCCAGAAATCTAAGTTTTAACAAGCTCTTTGGGTGATGCTTATGTATGCCAAAGTTTGAGGATCACTGTTCTTGACCATTCATCTTCACAATCTCTTAGACATCTATCTTACTTGTTCCCTCTTCAGCCCAAATCACTAATAACACTGCTCCTGTCTTATTTCTCCATGAATGGCATTGCTTTTTATTTTACTGAGAAAATAGAAGTAATTAGAAAGAGTTTCTCTAAGCTCTTTTTTTGCCCACACTTTTAACCTATGTCCATATTACTGCCTTTGCCCCATTATTAGAGAAAACTTCATATGATTCATTTGCACCTGGATTTCATCCTCTCTGCCTAAGTAAACAGTTGTCTTTCTTTTCAACATCAGTTCCCTTTCCACTGAGTCATTTCATTAGAAATCAGATATGCTGTATTGTCTCAACAACACCTTTACTTGATCTCCAGAAGACTCTCTTTCAGTAATCCACTTTATAGCAAATATCTAAAATGACAATATATACTTAATGCCTGTAATTCCTTTCCTCGTATTCTCTCTAACCTGCTCTAAGTAGGCTTACCCTCTATCATTCCACAGATACAGTTCTTGTAAAGGACACTAATGTTCTCTACCTTTCTAAATATAATGAGCAAATTTTAGACTCATGTCAGCAAAATTTTACAAGTTGATTCAAAGCCTCTTACATTTTGATTTTATTATTTAGAACATCTCTCATATTTCCATATGACTCACTCCCTTGCATCTTCATATCTCTGCTCAAATATAACTTTATTAATAAAGCCTAATAATAATAGCAAATACTGTAGACTGTCAGACACAATTTTAAGACTTTAGGTGATAATACTATCCCAATTTTGCTGATGGAGAAACTGAGCCACAGAGAGATATATTAGTTTTTCTAAAGTCAGACTGTCTGTAAGAGTAGAGCCAAGATTTAAACCCAGGCAGTGCTGCAACATAAACCATGACTAGAAGCCCTAAATCATAGTGGTTGTAGTTGAAATAGGTTCCCCAGATACCCCTATACTAATTAACTAACTTCACCCCTTGCGTCTCTTCCTCAACTTTCTTTGTGTTCCTGCACAGCCCTTATCATTAGCTATGACAGTGTCAAAGAGTTCACTGAAAGCTTGCTTTCACTTTGTTTTAGGTGCACAATTAAACTACATTTCCTAATGTCTCTTGCAGTTAGTTGGCCATGGGGGGAATTGACTTCTGCCCAATGGGACATGGGGATAAATTATGTGCATCACTTCTAAGCCTGGCATTTGATAACTTCATGTGCTTAGAGGTGGATTTACTGTGAAGCTAGTAAAACTTAATACTCAGGGCTCTTACTTGATCCAGCTTCTTTTAGGACTCATAGAGGGCTTTGAACATGTGTTTGCATATATTTGTAAAAGATATTTTAACTGTAATCCTTTAATAAACTGGTCTTTTTCTACTCTGACTCCATCTCTCACATTTCACCTTTTGTTGTGTGTGGTTGGAGAGGTAGCAGGTATTTTAGGATCTGAAAAGGGGAATATTGAATTAAGACTAATGTGGGGCGCCTGGGTGGCTCAGATGGTTAAGCGTCTGCTTCGGCTCAGGTCATGATCCCAGGGTCCTGGGATCGAGTCCCGCATCAGGCTCCCTGCTCCTTGGGAGCCTGCTTCTCCCTCTGCCTCTCTCTCTCTCTCTCTCTGTCTCTCATGAATAAATAAATCAAATCTTAAAAAAAAAAAAAAAGACTAATGTGGATGGCTTTGGGAGAATATATTCACATATTTTGCTTTTTTCCCATCTATATTTATTACTATCCATATGTATAAATGGCTTTTAGGAGGTTTGATTACCCACTGTGCCAATTCACTTAATGTCATGGTATAAAAATGAGGGGACAGGGGTCTTATCATGATATGACTGTGTCCCGTGGCACTCAGCATCAGAGTTACGTGGATGGCAGAAAAAAATAACAGGTTTGAAATTCAGGGTTCCATAGGTAGCCTATAAAAAATTCTTCTAATTGTCAGAGATGTAAAGTTAAATGAACAAGATTCCCTTCTTATTGAAACCTAGTCAAAATAAATGTATTCTCTCGGTAAGATAATTAAAAGCAATATACTCTGAAACATAGAAAGGAAAGGCAGGAAAATGGAAGTAATAATTATAACAAAAACACCACACATTGTGTTGAGTTAAACCACTAAGGTTTTGAGTTTTTTTAGAGCAGTTATCATTACTTATTATAATCAAATATAATATCCATCACCTTATATATTTACTTTTTCTCATATGAGGTCCATGGCTGTAGTGTCTTTTGTTCTTTATTCACCACTTAACCTCTAGCAATTAAAATGGAAGATGACACATAATAGTTTTCCAGTACATGTTTTTTGAATATGTAGATACATCATGGTGATATTTTAGAATGCCCAAAATAGAATACTATAGAAATTTCCAGGGAAGAAAAATAATTAACAGACTTTTATTTTATGAACAAAGCTCAGACTAACTGACTTCTGATCAAACATGCAGAATACTACAGGAAAAGGAGTAACACTATTTTCTATTGCTTTAATGACAGGTTACCACAAATTAGTGGCTTAAAACAGCACACATTTTTGTTTGAGAATTTCCTAGAGCCAGGAGTATATTATGCCAAATGCTATGCTGAAGGCTAACAGGACTGCAATCAAGGTGTTGCCCAGGGTTGTGGCTTCATCTGAGGCTTAGGGTCCTCTTTCCACCATTGTTGCAGAATTTAGTTCCCTGTAGTTGTGGGACAGTGACCCTCAGCTGTTAGAGACCATCCTCAGTTTTTTGCAACATGGCCTCAAGAACATGGAAGTTTGCATCTTCAAGTTTAGCATGAGAGTATCTCATTGCTTTGAATTTATCTTCAGTGAACATCTTGGACTTTTTTTTTTAAGTTTTCATTTCGGTTCCAGTTAGTTAAAATACAGTGCGATATTAGTTTCAGGTGTACAATATAGTGATTCAGCACTCTGGTTTCTCTTCAGATCGCAATATAGTGATTCAGCATTTCCATACATCACCCAGTGCTTATCACAAGGGCACTATTTAATCCCCATCACCTATTTAACCCATCCCCTAGCCACCTCCCTCCTGTAACTTTATTCTTTATAGTTAAGAGTATGTATTTTGATTGGAGTATTTAGTCCATTTATATTCAAAGAAATTATTGATAGATATATATTTATTGCCATTTTATTGTTTTGTGGTTGTTTCTGGAGATTTTCTCTGATCCTTTATGATCTTTCATATTTTGCTGATTTTCTTTAGTGGTATCTTTGGATTTCTTTCTCTTTATTCTTTGCATGTGTATTAGTGGTTTTTGATATATAGTTACCATTAGTTTTGTGCATAACCTCTTCTGCATGTAGCAATCTACATAAGTTCATGGTTGCTTATGTTCGAATACATTCTTTTCTCTCTTCTTTACAGTTTAGATATATGTTATTATATTTTATATCTTTTTTGTGAGTTTGACTGATGTTTTACAGAAATACTCATTTTCACTGCTTTTGTGTTTCATTCTTTATATTGTCACTTTTGGTCTCTACTTTCCACTCAAAGAGTCCCCTTTACTATTTCTTGAAGGACTGATCTAGTGGTCATGAACTCCCTTAGTTTTTGTTTATATGGAAAACTTTACCTCTCCTATTCTGAATGATAGCCTTCTGGATAGAGTGTTCTTGGCTGCAGATTTTTCCCATTTAGCACTTTGAATATACCATGCCACTCCTTTCTGGCTTGACAAGTTTCTGTTGAAAAATCTCCAGGTAGACTTATGGGTTTTCCCTAGTAAGTTAATGACTTATATTGTCTTGCTGCTTCTAAGATTTTTTTCTTTATCTCTTTATTTTACAAATTTAATTACAATATTTCTTGCTGTGGGCCTGCTTTTTTTGATGTTGATGGGAATCCTCTGTGCCTTCTGGATCTGGATGTTTGTTTCCTTCCCCAGATTAGGGAAGTTTTCAGCTATTATTTCCTCAAATAAATTTTCTGCCCCCTTTCTCTCTCTTTCTTCTGGGACTCCTATAATACAAATGTTACTATGTTTGATGGAGACGCTGAATTCCTTAAGTCTATTCTCATTTTGCGTAATTCTTCTTTCTCTCTTTTTCTTTGGCTTCATTGTTTTCCATTACTTTGTCTTCTAGGTAATTAATTCACTCCTCTGCTACTTCCAGCCTGTTATTCATTGAATCAAGCTTATTTCTAATCTAATTTATTGTACTCTTCATCACTGATTGATACTTTTTAATTTAATTTTATTTATTTTGTAGAGAGAGAGAGAGAGCATGAGCAGTGGAGCAGTGGGAGGGGCAGGGGGAAAGAATCTCCAGCAGACTCCCCACTGAGCACAGAGCCCAACACAGGGCTTGATCCCATGACCCTGAGATCATGACCTGAGCCCAAATCAAGAGTTGGACGCTTAACAGACTGAGCCACCCAAGTGCCCCTGATTGATTATAACTCTGTGTTAAGGGTTTCACTGATATTTTCCATTCTTTTCTCAAATCCAGTTACTATCCTTATGATCCTTGCTTTAAATTCTCTATCAGGGGCACCTGGGTGGCTCAGTTGGTTAAGCGACTGCCTTCGGCTCAGGTCATGATCCTGGAGTCCTGGGATCGAGTCCTGCGTTGGGCTCCCCTGCTCAGCGGGGAGTCTGCTTCTCCCTCTCCCGCTCCCCCCCTTGTGCTCTCTCTCTCTGTCTCATTCTCTATCTCATTTTCTCTCTCAAATAAATAAATAAAATCTTTAAAAAAAATAAAAAATTAATAAATAAATAAATAAATAAATTCTCCATCAGGCCTGTTACTTATATCAGTTTTGCTTAGATCTCTGGCTGTGGCCTTATCTTATTCTTTCATTTGGTATAAATTCCTATGTCTTCTCATTTTGTCTAAGTCTCTGCCTGCTTCTCTGTGTTAGAAAAACTGGTTATGTCTCCTCTTCCTGAAAGTAATTGCCTTATCAAGAAGAGATCCTATAGTACCCAGGACCTGAAACTTCAGGGAGTGTCTCTGGTGTGGGCTCTGTGTGCTCTGCTGTTGTGTTCTGGCTAATCACAGGCATGATCCCACTACTAATCAGCATGGTAGTTTTGACCTGCTGTGTTTTGGACATGGGCCAGTCCATCCTTCCTTAGGCAACCTGGTGGTCCTCTGTTCCTGGGAGATCACCATATTGAATCCAAACTTAGTGTGGACAACTGATTGGCATAGCGCAGTATAACCCAGAACTCCTAGGCTTAAGTGATCCTCTTGCCTCAGCTTCCCAAGTAGGTGGGACTACAGGTGTGTGCCACTTTGTCTGACTCTGCTCTTGTGTTCTTGCTGCTCTATCCTTTAGACCAATCATTTGCAGAGGCTATCCTTGCCTGCTATGGGTGGTGTTTGGTCTCTGGCCTGAATGTGGTGAGTTTTGACTAGGTGTGCTTTGGCTTGTTTGTGAAATGAGACCTGTTACCACCTCCATCAGAACTGAGACCCTGCAAAACTCTCTGGTCAGGAGATGTGGTTTGGGCAGGGGTTTGTGCAGATCTTCTGTGGGAGGGGCCTGCTGCAGTAGGACTGAAGCAAGCATGACTGAAAAGGGAAGTTCCACTAGAGTGCAAGGGCATGGGGCTTAGTATAAGCAAGTTAGGTAGCCAGTGTTGGTGCTATGCTGCTTTCTGCAGGTGACTCTGTGTTTATGATGAGGGACAGTGGAGGGAAGTGGCCCTGGCCAGCTCCTTTGTTCCTTGAGAGGTGTCTTCCTGGAAGCCATCTCTCAGGGACACACTCTGAGAAGAGCAGATAATCTCCCTAATGTTTGCCCCAGTGCTCTGCAGATCACTGTTTCCATACCGTATGCCACTGGGTTGTTTGCTTGCCTTTTCTCCAAGAGCAGCACAGTGCCTTCTGGGCTCTATACCAACCAAGCCCAGTAATCATTATAACTCCAGACTTTAAGGTCCACTGGTTGCAAGAACTTATGAAATTCAGCTCCCAAGCCAGTGGTTATGGGGAAATGTTCTTGTGCATTTCCATGTGTGCTCCTCTCTCTTTCTCTCTCTCTCCCCCTTCTCTGACACCATGGCTCCTTCCTGCAGCAGCCATGATCTGTTTCTCCCCTAAACCATATCCCTGCACTTCCTGTCTTCTTTGATCTGGCCTTTTCTCGCCCTTTAGTTGCAAAGTTAGTTCTGTCGATCTTCAGGTTGATTTTGGGATATTTAGGATGATTTGATAATTATCTAGTTGTGTTCAAGGGAAGAAATGAACCTAGGGTCCTCCTACTCTGCCACCATCTTCCTTCCTCTCATCTTGGACTTCTTATAAAGGCTTACCTGATATGGTCAGGGACAACCGAGATACTTTTATTTATTTAGTTTTTTTAAAAGATTTTATTATTTATTTGAGAGAGAGAGAGATAATGAGAGAGAGAGAGCACATGAGAGGGGCGAGGGTTATAGGGAGAAACAGACTCCCCGCTGAGCAGGGATTCCGATGAGGGACTCGATCCCAGGACTCCAGGCTCATGACGTGAGCTGAAGGCAGTCACTTAACCAACTGAGCCACCCAGGCACCCCCAAGATACTTTTATTTGATTAAATCAAAGTCCACTGAATCAGGACCTTAATTAAATCTGTGAAATACTTCACCTGTGCCCTATAACATAACTTAATTATGGGAGTGAGATCCAATTATATTCACAAATCCCACTCATACTCAAGGGGAAAGGATTATACAGGGTAAGTACACTAAGGGCTAAGAATCTTGCGGGACCATCTAGAATTTTGCCTATCAATATGCTTTTAAAGGAATTTTTTTTTTTTTAACCTAGAATTCTACACTCAGATATTTTGGACATATAAATGTTTAGGAAGTTTTCTCTGTGCGGCAGAGTTACAACAATAGGTCTGATGTGGCTGTTTAAGAGGATTTGCTGTGGAATTGTCCTTGGATAATATTTGGTAACTTGGTTTTTGGAAGGTTCTTTATGTTACTAATTAATAAGGTTGTTTTTAATGCTTGGTACTGAACCCTGCTGTATCAAGATAATTGGAAGATGCAGAAATGTGATTTGTGATAAATAACCTCTTTTACTTCTGGGAGTCTGTAATTTTGGTATTTATGACCCAGGCAGAGAATGCCTTTATGGTCAGCCCCTTTTAAAAACCTTGTATTGTGAGTCTCAAGTAGGCTTCCCTGGACAGAAAACTTGTATAAATATTGCAACATTTCATTGCTGGAGAAAGAAGCATGTTCTTTGCAGCCCTACCACTCCCTAACCTGAGAGGAAAAAAATTGGAAGTCTGTTCCTGATATCCTCCAGACTTCCTGATGTGTCTTTTTCTGTTGCTGTGTATCTGTATTCTTTCACTGTCATTTACCATAGTCATTAGAACAACTGCCTCTGTGTCCTGTTGTTCCTTCAAGTGAGTCACCAAACATGTGGTTGTTATGGGTTCCCCAAATCACCGCCCATACTTATTATTATAAAAGAAAGTTACTAGAAGAAGTACCCCAGAAAAATTGATTTACAAATCAAGACAGAGGAAAATGTATCCAGGAAACAGATTAGATCCCAGGGTCAGTAAATATGGGGTGTAAGATGACAACTGTGCATCAGCCTGAAAATAGTCAGTCTTAATTGAAGCCAATGAGTATAGAAAGACCACAAGTGAATATACGCTGTAATTGAGATTGTAAAAAGTCTAAGAATATAAGAAAATAGTATAACAAAAATGAGGCAATTGGCAAACTTTTAGAAAATGAGCAAAAATTGTATAAAAATGGCTTAATATGAGAGTAAAATGTGTTATGAATTTTAAATAATCATTAAAGCATAAAAATTATCATGAATTTTACCTAAATGGCTAGAACATCTTCGTTCATGTGGTTCCAGGGTTAATCACTTTGGATGTATTAAAAAATGTGTTATTCTAACATATTACTAAGTCTAATGTTAGATTTTATATTCCATTAATAATTCAGTGTTATTTCATCTCTTTCATTTTAATAGCTTTTGACTTAATGGACCAAACTACAAACTTTGGTAGTTATTATAGAACTGAAAATAAAGATTAAACTTCACTGTGTAAAAATAAAATATCAGTAGCAGAATTTAGGAGATGCAATGGGGAGAAAGAATAGGAGTATTAAAACCACCATCTTTCACTGTAGACAGTCAAAACTTCCTGAAAACATTTATGGAAAAAGAAATAAAACTTTATGTTGTATTTAAAAGTTTACAGTAAATGACAGAACTAAAATAATAATACACATAACAAGTATTATGATAGAATAGTCTAGAGTAAGTAAGCTAGATCCTGATCTTTCATGTCAGAGAATGAATACCTAGTGTGTAAAGTTAAAAATCAGTAAGTGTACACAAACATATATATGTATTTGTATGTATATTTGTATATATGTATTTGTAAATCTGTATTTTCAAGTATATATATATAATTAAGAAAACATCAGAAATTTTTTTTAAAGATTTTATTTATTTATTTGACAGAGAGAGACAGTGAGAGAGGGAACACAAGCAGGCCGAGTGGGAGAGGGAGAAGCAGGCTCCCCGCTGAGCGGAGAGCCCTATGCGGGGCTCGATCCCAGAACCCTGGGATCATGACCTGAGCCGAAGGCAGACGCTTAACCGACTGAGCCACCCAGGTGCCCCAGAAAATTTTTTTCAAAAACTCTTCTGTAGTATTTAATGTGCTACCAAGTACACTCATTGATTTATATTGAAACTTTACAGGAGGAAAATATTAATGGCAGGATGCCAATATGAAAAATAACAATTTTATCAAAGCAGTGGGATGATATGGAATTTTTTTCTTTGTTTCTAAGTTTTAAAATTTTTTGATATTATTACATTACCTTTAAAGGATAATTTTATGATAAACTTTTTCAAAATTCATTTCAGAATGTTAATGCCAGGAGGGCAGAGATTCTAGTTTTTCTGCTCTATTCTTAGAACATAGAACAATAATTGTCATGTAGTAGATGTTCCATAAACATTTGTTGAGTGAATGAAATTCAAATTCAACAAATAGTTTTTAATTACTTCCCATAGGAAAACACTATTTTAGGTTTGGCAACTCCAACTCTAAACGCTCACTTTTCTTTACAAAAATCTCACTTTAATTCTACTTTAATAGTTTAATTTCATCCCTATTGCTCCATGACATTTTGTCTCATATGGTTTGTATCCATGGAAACCTAAATGCTTTAATATTATATTTGGCCTTCCAGGGGAATTGCCATTTAAGATGAACACTGGAGGATGGGTAGGAATTGCATGAGGCAGATATTATAGATGGAAGCAATAGTGTTTATGAGAACTTGGTGTGTCAGAGGGATAGGAAGATCTTCAATATGGTTAGAACATAGATTCTGAGGGGTAAGTGTAGTCAAGGTGTCTATAGATGACTGCATGTTCCTGATTATGGGGAAAAAATGAAAAAACAATGGAAGCCATTCAAGGATATATGTAATATATAACCAAATTATTAGAACTTGGTGACTGAATGTTTATAGGGAAGGAGGTTCAAAAGGGGTGTTGAAGATTTTGGTAAGACTCTCATAGAGAATTGAAGGGGAGATTTTTTGATGGTGGTAGTGATAGTGTTCTGTGTATTTTACTTGTAATTATGCTGATGCAGGTGAATTGGTGGATTCAGCTGAGTACGTTATAGATGCCCAAGTAAAATCCAAGTAGAAGAGTCTAATTACTTGGTTAGAAATTGGGATTTGGGGGCGCTTGGGTGGCTCAGTCGTTAAGCGTCTGCCTTCGGCTCAGGTCATGATCCCAGGGTACCGGGATCGAGCCCCACATCGGGCTCTCTGCTCAGCGGGCAAGCCTGCTTCTCCCTACTCCCCCTGCTTGTGTTCCCTCTCTCGCTGTGTCTCTCTCTGTCAAATAAATAAATAAAATCTTTAAAAAAAAAAAAAAGAAATTGGGATTTTATCTCAAAAGAAGATTGGACTAATGATAAGGTTTTGGCAGCCAATTCTATATGCTATAGAATTAGTAAACTTGAAAATTAATAAACCACCCATTTGACTACTGTTTTTTTTAAGTTTAGAATTACGTAATATGAAATTATCACATTTATTATTTATTGAACATATACTATTACTTACATACTATATAGGATATTTTATTGCTCATTTAGTCTTCACAAAAATCTTGTGAGATGTTGAGATCCCTATTTTATTGATAATGGAACTCAAGATTATAAATATCTTTCTTGTTCTTATTAAGTAACTAGACCACCTAAGAGCTGAAATTTGGGACCAAGTTTGCCTTATACTTATGTCCATATTTGTCAATAAAACTGCCTCCAATCTATTTCAGCTCAGTTTTGTATTTTCAAAAAAGAAATTTCTTCACTAAAACTATTACTTAAGAACTTGCCACCCATTGTTATGCCTGTTGTAGGTGTTTAGAGATGCTTATGTGACTGAAAATGAATGATGTGGGGAGAAATACAGTGGGATCTCTGAGGGCTTTTTAATTGCTTTTGAAACCTTCTTACCATTACAATTTTGTCTAAAAGTTGTCTATACAAGTTTTACTTTGACATATGACTTTATGATACATTCAAAAAGAGGAGTCTATCAAGATGGAGCATAGGGTCACTCTTGAGATTTTACTTGCTGCCCCAAATCCAGCCAGTTGTTCATTTCTTCACCACCTTCCTTGCTCATAAGCAATGGAAAAGTGATCCCTTTCTGGAACTACTCAATTAATAACTGGTGAGGGACTTTTTAGGTTAACAGGAAATCAGAGATTACATAGCATCCAGAAAAGACTTTGTTATTATATCTTTGGTCAATTACTACAGGTATGTTTGTCTCCCTACAATCTAAGAATTAGCTTCTAATTTGACTTTCCCAGATGCAATTTTTCAGGAAGTTGCTAGATCCTTGATGACTGCATCAAGAAAAGTAAGTACAGTTAATGAGACTCAAAAAGTCTAAAAAATGCATCATAAACTGAGAACCTATCTTTAGTGATTTGTATTTTTTTTGTTACAAATAACTTTTCAGTGAAAATAATAAATCTTTTCTTTGATAAGTGACAGATGGTTTCAACTGGCAAATTTGCTTTCAGTAAATCCATAAGAGGAAAACAATCCCTTATGTTTCAAAAGAGTAACAATAGGTCAAATACTAAGATTTGGATCTAATCCCTCAGCAGCTGGACTATGAATGGATATCCCTGATCTAATACTATCTTTTAGAAAATTCTATTTGGGAAGATGTGTTGTACATCTTATTTCAAAAGACGTCTAATTAGTTTCCCATACACTGTGCAAAATTGCTTTTGTGTGCCAACCTTCTCTGTATATTAAAAATGTAAGTATGTACATGTGTGCATTTCTCTGTGTAAACTGACAATGAGAACATGACCACAAGCCCAGAAGCTTAAAGGTTGTTTTTATTTACATGGTAATATTGTGAAGCATATTTTTGTTCATTTTATTTTATTTTATTTTGCAAAATTAGAAGATACTAGAAAAATAAATGAGAACTTCAATCTTGATTTATAAAATAAGGTTGGCTATTTATTTTTACTACCAAAATTGAATAGTTAGTGGACAAAATAAAACAAATTCCTAAGGGTTCTTAGTTAACAGTCTTTTGACTGTCACTCTATCATTATGTTTGCATTTGGCTCTGAATTACACAAAATTCTACTACTATGACTTATACTAATATAGGCTTATATTTCTCATGTAAAGAAATTCAGAAGGAGGTTCATCAGAGCTGGTAGTGTGACACCCTGTTGCATTGGCAACTTGATAACCTTTATCTCCCTGCTTTACTAATTATAGCCTGTGATTTTGGCTCTCATGATCACATTGAAGAACATGTCTCCATTAAATTAAGAGAAAGGAAAGTATCAAAGGAAGATAGGTCCTTCATGGAGTACTTCATGTGACTAATCATAGCTTCAAGGAAACCTTGGATAATATGTATTTTAGTTTTACTGCTTTGCTAATTGAAGAAGACAAGGGAAATTAATTTGGATATAGCTTTTGAGAAGTCCATATAATATCTACCATACTTATTAAATAAAATGCTATCTTTTTAATTAGAAGGGAATGAGTCACTTACAGAAGACAATTGAGCACTAGAGTAAAATGAAACTTGCTCCCTAGTAGATGTAGAAAAATGTTTTTCTCTTATTCCTAGTTATGGTAGCAAACCATATATTTGCTTATATTTGTCTGTTCTTTATTCTGAACACTAATATCTATTGTAGAATCATAATTAATAAATTTTAGCTCCTCAGAATCTAAAATCACCACTTGCTCATCTTTGTCTTTCTTCTAACACATATCATTGCTCAGGGTATTAATAGACACCCTGTAATACTGATAGATTTAATGAATGTATATTTTACCCACTTTTAAGATATTCATAAATGATTACTCAAGGTGGATTGGAGGGACAACTTTATTTACTAAAGCTATTATATAGTTAACATAATTTAGTTAATAATATTAGAAACTTTAGAAATATATGAGTAACATTTTATATTCATGCCAAAATATGTTTGAAATTAGATTTTTGGAGATACTTACTTTTATAATTTCACCCATCTTGTCTTGCTACTTAAAATAGACCCAACAAACATTAGCCTTTATTGGCCTTCACAAATAGCTTGGCATTAGTTTATGCCCTTTCCATGTCACTGGCGTGCCAACCTTCCTATTTCATTCCAACTTTAAGGCAGGAAGAGATGGATTGTATAGATTAAAGTATTAGGAATATTTTTTGGCACTAAAATCCTAAAAGATTGGGTCACTGAAAAGATTTAATGAAAAGATGAATTAATATTTAGACACTTTTAAATAATCACATGTTTCCTGTATTAGTATTACAGGCGTAGGCAGTCCTCTTTGAAACTCTGCATCCCCACATTTCTTAAACTCCTAAGAACAGTGAAACTATTTCTTCTGCCTTCTCTCTTTTACTGATGAATGGAATTGAATGGTAAAATGCTAGAATATTAAGACGTAGATATATGATATAGACTTAGGATTTGGCAGAGATATACTTAGGGTAGACTTTTTTTATTTAAGTTTTGCCTTAGGCTATTTGTTTTAAATTTGACTAGGCGCAAGTGATCTGAAAGGGAAGATTATGGAAGGCATCACTAGGGCTCATTGAAGTATCTGATTTTATTCTCTTTTGACAAATATGTCCCTTGGAGATGATCATGGCTATATGATTTGTGTTGGCCACTGAAATGTAAACTTGAAATGACATGTATATTTTCTGAAGTAGAAGTATTTAAGAGTTGTGAGTGATTATCTGTGCACTCTTTCTCTGTGCATAGCAATAGCAAAAGCACCTATTCATATGGAATGCTATGAAATCAAAGCAGCCTGAAATGATTAGTCAAAAGTTAGAAGATAGATTCTCTGGAGTGTCATCTGGACACATAGTACACTGCATGATTGAGAAAGAAACTTAGAAGTTCTGATCTTTTGGTGATAGTGCAACTAAACCTACCTTGGCTGAACCTCTAGATTCTAAAAAAAATTGAGAAAGAAGACAAAAGATTTTAAAATACCAACTTTTTTTTAAGATTTTGTGTTTATTTATTTATTTGTTTGTTTGTTTGTTTAAGAAAGAGAGAGAGTGATCAAGGGGAAAGGCAGAGGGAGAGGGAGAAGCAGAGAATCTCAAGCAGACTCTGCACTGAGCATGAAGCCAATGCCTGGCTCTATCTCAGGACACCGAGATCATGACCTCAGCCAAAACCAAGAGTCAGTTGCTCAACTGATTGAGCCACCCAGGCGCCCCTCAACTTATTCTTACTAACACGATCTAAGGTGAGGGATAAAATCTAAGCTTGGTGTAGGGAGGCAAATGGACCTTTTAAATAAACCTCAAAAATAAGCCATCTCCTCTGTCCTTCCAAGTCACAGGTAAAGCTGAAATCACTACCTGGAACACCTTTCCAAAAAGGATTAGGGACTGAGGTGATGGTGAAAAATTCTGGACCTTGATGGCAAATTCACTATCAAAAAGGAGAAGAAAGGATGCAAGTTGAATATGACTAGTTTATTTTTAACAGATTTTCTAATTAGATAAAGTTATTCCATCTCCCCTGGCATTTAAGAGAATCGAGCAGAGAAAGGCCAGGAATGCACTAGGAGCTCTGCTTGTAAGGAACTAGGATGGGTTAGACCCTACCTTCTGCTCCAGTCATAAATTGCATTCCTGTGTTTAAACTTGAAGGTGTATGAACATGCTATTTCCATTAATTAAATGGCCTTCTTTCTTATCCAGTCATCTCTTATTCCTCATTCAAATCTCAACTCAATAATCATTTCCCCAGTTAAACCTTCCCTGCCTCCTTAACTGGATCAAATTACTTTATTAAAAGGTTTTATTGCATCATTTATCTCTTATGTACTCACTACATTTGTGATTTTATATTTATTGTGTAATTAATTTTATTAATGTTTGTCTCCGTAATAAGATTATAACTAAATGATATTATGCCTGTTTTGTTCATCATTTATTCTTTGTGTCTAGCATGGTGGAGCTGTTTCGCTCTCTCTCTCCCTCTCCTCTCCCCCTTTTCCTCCTCCTTTCTCTTTCTCTCACTTTCTGGTACCTCTAGATAGGTACCAAGGTACCCCTGTCTCTCTTGAGAGATAGAGAGATACATACAGATTATAGGGGAGGAAGAAATTCTCCTCTACCCTTTTAGGATTTCTGGCTGCACCTAAGAATTAAACTGATATGAGACAAATTAACAGGAGAAAAGCACACAAATTTTATTAGAATTTTTTGTGTACATGGGGACTTCAAAAAAAAATGAACACCTGAAGAAGTTGACAGAGCAGAAAGCTTTTATATCTTTTTGACAAAGAAACAATACATTTGTGAGGAAAACACAATACAAACGGGCTATACATATTGTGGGGAAGTGACTAGGACATGTATGGGGCGAGGAAACTAGTGGAATATAAGAATCATTTTATTTGGTTAGGTTATTTGTACAGATCCATTGCAGAGTCAGTCCCCAGTATCTGGTGATAAGGGGATTTGTTTCTTCCTGGTATGGGGGAACACCTTGCTCATGGGAAATATTATGGCCTGTTTTGGGATAGAAAAGAGTAGATCAGAGAGCCCTTGTATCTACTGTTTCTCAAGAGCTGTTAGCTCAAGATAATGAATATGCCAAACTGTCATACTTTGGAGGTGGCATATCCTAAACTCATCTTCTATATATTTCGCCTTCTCTCTATATGTATCTGTATCTATATACATTCACATAAATATACATAAAATATACAAGTATACATACAATAAATATTGTATATATATTATGTATTATTTATATGTGCTAAATGTATATAGAAGGTATACAGAATGTATATTAACTAAATATTTTAAAGGGATACATTCATAATTGTACAGGTGAGAAGGATTTGGAAGGCAGATGAAATGTCTGAAAGCAATCCAAGTAAAATAACCGTTTGGTAAATGGGATTTAAGAAAAACAAGGGATGTCAAATGATGGAGTGGAATAAAGCCGTGAAAGTTAACAGTTTGAAAGTAAATTGTAAGGGAATAGTTGTCTACCAGTGCCCTGATTTTTCTTGTAAGTGAGGGAACTTTGTTGGACCAGAAGCTAAGTTTCAGGGTAGTGTTTCAAATTGGTTTTGTTATTAATTAAGTCATTATCCCAATCTGGCTGTACAGCCCATATTAAGGTGTAAGGTAAATGGCTACAACAAAGAGACACAAAATATAATGACTAAAAAATATTTCCTTCCTCCCTCCTTCTAGATGTAGTGGGTCAGTTTGGTGGGGTGGTGATACTCCACAGAATCACCCACAAGCATTGATTTCTTTAATTTTTTTTCACTCAGCCTTTCTCATTGTTCCTATTGCATGATCAAAGCTGAGTTATTGTCACAATGATATTCAGGCCCTATGTAAGGAGTTAAGAGTTTAGGTCCAAGAAAACCAATTCCATTTTAGTAGAGTGACCTAGAATTACTCACAGTATGTATCTATTAACTAGTTTCCAAGGAGGTTGGGAACTATTCTCTCTATCTGGGCAGACAGTTACAACTCTTTTACTAAGGGAGAAATCTATAATGGATTTTGGAGAACAATGAACCATCTGCCACACAGCCTATGTTGGAAACATAATTCTGACTGTAAGAACCACTGTATTATTTTAAATATTGATTAAGTTTTTCAGAAAGCTACTTGGTCTTAAGATTTTTCAAGTTTTACTTCTTTCCGAAGCAACTCAGTTTTGTTTCAGAAATGTAAATAAATTTGAAATTTTATAATGCAATTTAATGGAGAAAATAAGAATCCAGAAACAGAATTATGTTTATATAAAACTTGTGTTAATTCTTATTTCATTAAGGAAGGATATTTTAAAAACAAAACAAAGCGAACAAAAGCATTTTTGAAAGTTTAGGTCAATTGGAAGGTAGAGTTGATTTCCTCAAGGTACCTAATAGCACAGGGTTTCAAATTCTGTTTAGCAGTTATAGGATTTTGAAAAGAAGCCTAAGGGATCACTTTTGTGTGTGCATGTTTGGGGCAAGGCAGTGGAGTTGTTCTGAGGGAAGCAGAAGACTGAGCTCTGAACGTCTTCCTGAGGTTTTAATTATTGCAAATATAACTGCTAAGAACATTGGTAGATATATTTTATATTCACAATATGTATTTCATATACATATATTTCATATATATTTATGTTAAGAATATACATGGAAGTGGAACTACTGACTTGTAATCATATGTTCAACTTTTATAGAGACTAAAAACAGCCAAAAAGTATTCTAAGGTTTTTCTACAAATTATCCATTGAAACCATCTGGGTCTAGAGATTTCTTTTTTAAAAGCTTTTACATTTCAGATTCAATTTTTTAATATTTATGAGACTATTCGGTAATCTGGTACATGGTGAAGGAGGTTTGGCAGTTTGTGTTTTGAAGAAATTGGGCCGCTTTCTCTACCTTTTCTAACTTACATGCATAGTATTGCTGGTAGTATTCCCTTATTTTCCTTTTAATAGATACAGGATTTGTAGTTATATCATTATTATTTTTCTTTGTTCTTGGTAATTGTCTTTGCTCTGAAGCCTTTTTTTCCCCTGATATTAATATAGCCACTTCTGCTTTCTTTCTTTTTTTTTAAATTCACTTTTTTATGGTGTACTTTTTTTTTTTATCTTTTTACTCTCAACATATCTGTATTATTATATTTGAAGTGAGGTTCTTGTAAATATAGTTGGGCTTGGGCTTGCTTTGGTACACCACATTTATTTTGAATACAGTTCTTTCCAGTAAAAGTGTCAGGATATAAAACCAATTTCACCAGTGTAACATGCAGCAAGATTGAGAGACATCAATCTGAAATTATAGTGTGTGCTTCATGGACTTACATGCAGTGGGAGTCATTCATGGGCATTTTTAAATTTAGTGTAAAAAAGGAACACCCCTTAAGGATTCAGATGATATATATTTAATTAAAATCTTTAATGTGGGGGCGCCTGGGTGGCTCAGTCGTTAAGCGTCTGCCTTCGGCTCAGGTCATGATCCCAGGGTCCTGGGATCGAGCCCCGCATCGGGCTCCCTGCTCGGCGGGAAGCCTGCTTCTCCCTCTCCCACTCCCCCTGCTTGTGGTCCCTCTCTTGCTGTGCCTCTCTCTGTCAAATAAATAAATAAAATCTTTTAAAAAAATAAAAAATAAAATAAAATCTTTAATGTGAGCCAAGGCATATGTTGAGCCTCAAAATTTTCCAAAATTAGTCACTAGTGAATTTCACAACAGTAAGGTAAAATGCAAGGATAATATGGGGCATAGAAATGGACTAATGCTATGAAAGAACTCAACTCAAAGAAATAAAAAAAATCTTTTAGGATCATCTTAATAATTTTTTTAGGGAATGTTTTTCAGATAGAAATCTTTAGAAATTGTGTATATATATATTCATATGACTATCTTTACATTTTTGGCCTTAGTTACAAAGGATTACATTAATCATGCTCCTTAGAGCACACTGTTAGCATTAATTCATGCAAGAGCCCTCTTCTTTGTATATATGTGTATATGCATGCATCCATGTGTCTATGTATCTATTTCTGTATCTATCACCTATCTTCCCTCCCTCTTATCTTATCCAGTTCTATGACTGGCATTTTCATTCTCTTAATATTACTTTTTTTTAGTTATGTTCAATTAGCCAACATATAATACATCATTAGTTTTTGACGCAGTGTTCAACAATTCATTACTTGTGTATAACACCCAGTGTTCATCACCACTCGTGCCCTCCTTAATACCCATCACCTGGTTACTCCATCCCCCCAACCCCCTCCCTTCTGTAACCCTCAGTTTGGTTCCCAGAGTCCAGAGTCTCTCATGGTTTGTCTCCCTCTCTGACTTCTTCCCATTCAGTTTTCCCTCCCTTCCCCTGTGGTCTTCCATGCTATTCCTTATGTTCCACATATGAGTGAAACAATACGATAATTGTTTTTCTCTGCTTGACTTATTTCACTTGGTGTAATCCCCTCCAGTTCCATACATTTCCTTACACCATTCACAAAGATAAACTCAAAATGGATGAAAGACCTAAATGTGAGACAGGAATCCATCAATCTCCTAGAGGAAAACATAGGCAGTAACCTTTGACACTGGCCACAGTGACTTCTTTTAAGACATGTCTCTAAAAGCAAGGGAAACAAAAGCAAAAATGAACTTTTGGGGCTTCATCAAACTAAAAAGGTTTTGCACAGCAAAGGAAACAGTCAACAAAACTAAGAGGCAACTTACCGAATGGCGGAAGATATTTACAAATGACACATCAGATGAAGGGCTAGTATCCAAGATCTATAAAGAACTTCTCAAACTCAACACCCAAAAAACAAATAATCCAGTTAATATAACATTTTGATAAAAGTTGTGAATTTTATAAAGTTCATTTTATCAATATTTTATGTATGTTTACAATGTTCAATTATAAATTAGGATAATACAATCATGGTTAAGTCTTTTTATTTTATTTTATTTTATTACATTATGTTAATCACCATACATGTTAATGTTAATCGTCATCATCATCATTAGTTTTTGATGTAGTATTCCATGACTCATTGTTTGTGTATAACACCCAGTGCTCCATTCAATACGTGCCCTCTTTAATACCCATCACCAGGCTAACCCATGCCCCCACCCCCTTTCCCTCTAGAACCCTCAGTTTGTTTTTCAGAGTCCATAGTCTCTCATGGTTCGTTTCCCCCTCCAATTCCCCCCCTTCATTTTTCCCTAATGGTTAAGTCTTCATATGGTTCCCTTTATATTATTTTAGATGAAGTTCTAATAGTTTGTTCTCATTCTAAGGTTCTCTGTTAAGTAATACAACTGGATACTCTCATATTAAGGTAAAGATTTAGATGCATCCCAGCTGATAATTCTAGACAAGATTGTTTTGGTAAAGAGAGCAGAATAAATATGAGCTACCCATTACCTGTGGTTCTTATAATTTAGTTATGAATAGGAGGGTATATTCCTAGTACCAGTACAACATAATAATAACTAGAAATCAGATACTGTGCTAAGTGATTTATATAGATTTTCTTATATAATTATTACAAAAATCCCATGAGTTATTTGTTATTAGTATCCCTATTTTTTGACAAAGAGAGCAAGTCTAAAGAATAATTCCGTATCTGAATTTTTAACCAGAACTCTAGATGATTTTATTATAGGTGGTTAGAATTAAATGAGGTGAGTTATGTCATACTGCCTACGCTGGGATTATTAATATGTGCATGTGCAGTATATTTTTGTGTTAAAATATTTTACAATATACTAGATTCTATAAATTTTTCTTTTCAGGTTCAATTAATCAAAGTTGCTGCAGGGAAAGTATGTTTGTGTAATGATGAGAGATGCATTTGTTAATAAAGAAATATATGATAAATCCAATGGAGAAAAATATTTATTTAAGCTTGAAATACCATTGTATATTCAAGCAATTTATAAATTATTTTTGATGTGGAATTTTTTTATTTTAGATGTATCATCTTGTCATAATTTGAATATTTTAAAAAATGAGTATTGTTCTTGTTTGGACAATACCCTAAGCTTCTTGATTCTCAATTAGTGCTGAACTGTCAAATTACAACTATAGCAGATTAATCTTCTTAGAGTGGATAAATTGCTTATGAATAGGCAACATTTACAAATCAATTTCTAAAACCCAGTTTTTATTTAGTTTAATTAATTTTTTGGGAGGAGACTCATCTTTCATTTTAACGTTATGTTTTCAAATTTCATGCATTTTTCACCAGAACAAACAAATCACTTGAATTTTATTTTCATTAGGAACCATGATTTTTCTTCATTAATTTTCTTTAGAAAGACTGACATTATCTGAGGAATAAAGTATCCCAGCAGAGTTTCTTTTGACTCATCTTACTGCTTTTTCAGTAAAAGATTTTTCCGAAGATCTTGAGTCAGCAAGAGCAGCAATTATAAGTCCCAGGCTGCTGACCATATTTCACAGTCTAAGCTGTCTTCAGATCTCAGATAATTACTTAAGATCAGACACAGAGATGAAAATACTTCTGTGAAGTTAATTTGAAGAGAAGATATTTGCTTCTTTTGGGTAAGGGTTATGTTTAGGATTGGCAGCTTGGGCTGGTTATCCCTCTTATGCAATTAAAATCGCAAATTTAGGGTGCCTGGGTGTCTCAGTTGGTTAAGCATCTGCCTTAGGTTCAGGTCATGATCCCAGGATCCTGGGAGGAGTCACGCATCTGGCTCCCTGCTGAATGGGATACCTGCTTCTCCCTCTACTGCTCCACCTGCTTGTACTCTCTCTCTTTCTCTCTCAAATAAATAAATAAAATCTTAAAAAATAAATAAAATAACAAAGTTAAATATTCAGATAAAGTATTTATAAAGAGAAATAAAAACAGTATTATGTATAAATGTAGGAAAAAATTGTTATTTAACCTTAAAAGTATGCCTAAAAGATCTAATAAAGTTTACTGTTAGAATTAAGATGGGTAAAAACAAATGCCTTAAGCATCCTTAGGGGACAAATTTAGGATTCCTAATGGGAAGAGTTTCTGAAGAGAGACTACACAGGTTGAGGTTCAAGTTTGCCACCCAACCTGATGGAGATACATAAGCATCCATGCCACTTCTGATTGGAGACCTATGAGCAGAGCACCCACAATTAACTGCAGATCGATTATGACATCAAGTCAAAAGTATTCCCATAGTTGATAGTGAAAAGTGAGGTATGGTAAATGGAGGAATATATTCTGTTTTCTTTGCATAAGCAGAAACCCATTACAACCTCCATTTTTCCTGTGAGAAAAAAAATGTGAGAGTTTCTGTGAGAAACTCTTTTAATATTTGCTCCTATACATCGTTTCCATTTTAGTAAGTACTGTATAACAATAAGAACATTATATTGTTCACACAGATTTAAACACTGAATACCTTCAACTGGTATCCTTATTTTTACTTGGTCTCTGAGCAAATCTGAACAAGGCAAGAGACTTTTTTTTTCTTCCTACATTCGTAGTAATCTTTGTATCCTGCAATTCTGGAATAAAATAGTACCTTTCTTTCCACTGAGATATCTGTTCTGTCTAGGTTCTTTTGTGTTTTCTCATTTCATTTGTCTGGAGTTCTGTTACACATTCAAGATCAAATTCAGTTTACAGAAGAAAGCCAATTTCATGAAGGCAAAGTATTTTAACTTTTTTGTCCACTACTATACCTTCATCAGATATACCAGTTCTTCATTCATAGTAGATGGCAATAAATATTCACTGAACAAATCAACAAATGAATATCGATGTTAGTCCTCTGTGCCTTTATATTTTTTGAGTTAAGATCTTACATTTCCATTTATTAACCCAGGTCAATACTTTTTTTTAAAGATCTGGATCCCATTTGTCTCTCCCCTGATTCTGTCTGAAGGTTTTTGTTCCAGGCAAAATGAATGACACAAAATATCCATCTAATATAAAATGTTATTGTGAATTTGCAAATTCTGCTGCCACATTTTAACCTCCAGACTGGATACCTAGGGCATCAAGGAGCTAGGATTAAGTACAAATTTGCCTTATTCCTTTGCCACATATAAATTGCTAGAACATAAAGTAGTGGAATGAGGCTTGGTTTTATAATAACCCATATGAGGAATTCCAGTTCTGTCTGCGACAGTGTAATTGTGCTTGTGTCCATAGGCAAGTTTTTTCATTCGATACAAAAAAATAATTGTGTACTTCAATTCATCAGACAGTGTACTATCAGGGTTATGAGGATAGCGTCATTATCCTCAGAGAGTTCAACATGTAATAGAAACAGTCACATAAATAGGTGATAAAAAAGAGAATTTTCAAATGCATAGTAGTGATTTAGCAGAGGATTATAAGAGGTCAAAAGAGAGGAATATTACCCAGCCTTGGGAACTTCCTAGTTGAAATTATACCCCATACAAAATTGCCAGGAAAATATAGCCCAAATATAAACACTTCTTAACTATTTTCAGGGCTAGTGTAGTGTAAGCCATCACCAACTATTCTTTGAAAAAAAGGAAAGATCAAATTTGTTGACCTATATTTTATTATCACCCCAACAGCTATATTAATCTTTAAAATATACATTATATCATTTTCCTCTTTAAAATTCTCCAACAGTTTCCCACTGTAGTTAGAATAAAAACACTCTTCCCTATTATGGCACCCACAACTTCAGCCGAGAGTGCCCACCACCTCATTAAACCTACCATTTTCTTCATGGGCGTACAACTAGACGGCAAGTCCCAAATTCCCTTTCAATGATGTGTGGCTTTATGAATGTATTCTAAGTGATGGAGTTTTAGCACAAGATGAACTTGGAAGCCATATGTTAAAGATGATGCTATTCTGGATACCTTAAAGACTTTATGGAGCAGTAACATCTTTCCTCCTCCCTTCCCACTGGCATATCAGGAAAATGGGTTAGTTTATGGATATTTCAGGTTAACCTGTGAAATCGGCTAGAATTAGCTTAACACAAGGCCTCTACTTTGTATCTTCTCTGGCCCTCTCTGCCTCATCTTCTACCATGATTACACTTGTCCACTCCATTCCAGTCACATTGGCCTTCCTCCTGAACCTTCAGCATCCCAAATTTGTTCCTATTTCAGGACTTTACACTTATTCTTTTCTCTACTTGGAATGCTATTTCTTAAGACATGTAAGTGGCTTATTGCTTACTTTAGTCTCTGACCAAAGTCACCTATAGGAGGCTTTCTCTGACCACTTCCACTTTTATTTTTATTTTTTTATATTTCTTTATTTTTAAAATATTTTATTTATTTATTTATCAGAGAGAGAGCACAAGTAGGGGGAGCAGCAGAGGCAGAGGGAGAAGCAGACTCCCTGCTGAGCAGGGAGCCCCATGCGGAACTTGATCCCAGGACCCTGAGATCATGACCTGAGCCAAAGGCAGATGCTTAACTGACTGAGCCATCCAGGTGTCCCCCACTTCCACTTTTAAAATAGTCACCTTTCCATCATGCTCTGTCCCCTTTCTCTGATTTATTTTTCTTCATAGCATAATAAAATCTCTTCATAGTATTTTATTTGTTTTGTATTTATTCATAGTATAATTCCAGTTAATGAAATTAGACTGTGTATTTATTTGCTTCTTGTTTGTCTTCCTTACTAGAATGTAATTCCATGAGGCAAGAACACTCTAGTTTACTATTTCATCCCTAAAAGAGTACTTGCACAGGGTAGGCAATTGGTAATATTAGTTGAATGAGTATTGAATGAATATTGGTGTTTAGATACCTAAGATACAATGATTCTTGCAGGTGGAAGATCCAGGGCATGGCTTTGGGAATAGATGCCTAAGGTCAAGTAGCCATGATGTCTGTTTATTGGATAGCCTAAGTATCACAATCCCAAGATGTCATTCATAGCCTGTAGTGAAAATTTGTATTTAGGAAGCCACCTCTAGGCTGGAAAGAAAGCTGCTATTTTTGGAAATGGTAAAATTAGAATAAAAACTGAAATATATATGAATGTTAGTTTATGTTCTTCGAACCAGATGTGACTGCTACCTTGTCTGTGTGTGCATGACCTCTCATTCAGCCTTCTCTGCTCATTATGTTAAAGACTTGCCTTTTAGAGCCTGAGTATAGATTTTATGCTATTTAAGTGCATGGACTATAATGTAAACATTTTTAAATGTGCATTTCCAAGCAAAGCACACTGCACATAATAGATCAAAATTATTTATTGAAATGAATTGTATTTATTAAAGAAAATCTGCCCATATTCTTTAAAACTCTTCAACTTAGATTTTTACCCCTACTATATTTAATTGAAGTGAAAAAAAAAAAAGGAAAATAAAACCTCTCCCAATTCTTCAGACTTCTTTTTTCCCCATTGATTTACATATATATAAAATATATATGTATCTGTATAAGATTCATTTTTCTGTGATTCTGGCTGCTAGTCTCCATGCTAAATTAAGCAGAAAGTTGTCTGGCTGTGTACATCTGAGTTGCAGGTGCAGGAATTCAGTGCTTAAGTAAATATAAGGGAATTGGTGATACCCATGGATTATTGGAAATGTATTCACTTCCCTGTGGGTTTTAAATGTGATGAAATGGCACTCTATTAAGAATGTGGATTTAGAAAGGCCAAGTTCAGAAGGAATTTAAACTTTTTCAGGCAAAATAAGTTTACAAGAGTCTAGTCCCATGAAGAACAAATACTTCTTTTCATTTGTTCCTTTAGGTTGTTTACTTTGATAGCATCATCTTTGGATTTATGGATGATACCAGACCTACTCCCCCACCCTTAACTCCCATTATTTACGAATGTGTTAAAGAGAATAGTTGGAGGCACCTTTGTTTGATAAGAATATTTTAGGAAGATTCAAAACTCTTATCACATTGTCAAATTTGGATTTCAGCCAGAGTCGACTGATACTTAGTTTGGAATATATTTGATGTGAAGTAAAGTCTTTCATATAAAAAATTCAGAAATAGCAAAATTAAAACCACCAGATCAGTAAAATAGTATTTAGTAAGAGTTAATTGTGAATATAAAAACAGTTCACAAACTGGGAGCTCTCCAACTGAGAGACGACTGAGGCTCTGAGATTATATTTTTCTAAGATGTAATAGTGAAAATGCAGAGGCCATTTATTCTTTACAGTGATTGGTTATAGCATTTGAGTTTGTCTAGTGATAAGGAATTGGTTAAGGTGTTTACCTCATGTCATTTTTCAAGAACAGCTTAAGTTTCATTTATGATTTTCAGAGGCATTTACAAGTGGCCCAAGTTAAGTTTCACTTGTTTTGCAGAATAAGCAAAATTGAGTTTTGCTTGTATGGCTTAAATGTTTTTGCCTGCTCAGAAAATTTTCAGGTTTGGTCTCTCTTTTGTATTTTACATTGGCACACATAATTCTTTTAAAACTTTAGCAACACCATGTCATAAACTACTGGAAATAAAAAAAAAAAAAACTTGAATAAACCTTTAGGTTTTCATTTTCCATCATCTAGATTAAGAATGCCATGCAAAGAGAGATTTGGAGTGAATCTGTAAGAAATTTGGGACAAATGAAGAATTTTAATGTTATTATACTATTTGAGAGATGGTAGTATATTATTATATTTTACTTTTAGGGTGATACCAGTCTTAAAGCATTGTAGAGAATAAATTATGGGAAGGATAAGATTGGAGGCAGAGACTGGGGCGCCTGGGGGCTCAGTCGTTAAGCGTCTGCCTTTGGCTCAGGTCATGATCCCAGGGTCCTGGGATTGAGCCCCACATTGGATTCCCTGCTCAGCAGGAAGCCTGCTTCCCCCTCTCCCACTTCCCCTGCTTGTGTGCCCTCTCTTGCTGTGTCTCTCTCTGTCAAATAAATAAATAAAATCTTAAAAAAAAAAAAAAAAAGACTGGAGGCAGAGAAACCAGATAGGAGGAGGTTGTAATATTTGTGAGTAATGTTAAGAACCTCAACTAGAATAGCTGTAATAAAAATAATATAAAGAAAAGTGGCATGAGTAGGGGGTGTCTGGCTGGCTCAGTCAGTAGAGCATGCAACTCTTAATCTCAGGGTCATGAGTTAAAGCCCCATGTTGGGTGTGGAGCCTACTTAAAATAATGATTAATTAATTAAAATAACAGTGTAATTAGGAGATGTGAAGATTGTAGGTTAGGTCTAGTGATTGGATGTGGGGTGTAGTCTGACAGGTACCTCATGGTCACTGTGTCATGTGGTGAGGATTGAATGTTATACATTATTAGTTGGGTATTAATGAAATGCCTGGGATATAGGAAATCCTCAGAATGTTGATAAATAATATTAAAACTAGTAACATATATTAATACCTATAATAGTGATGATGCTGATGACAAGTAGAAGTCCCTTTTCATGAAATGATTATTATATATTTAATATAATATCAAGAATATGTGTATTAAAATATTTTGAATCAATATATCAATAACGCCAAGGTGTATGTATGTGGGGGGAGGGGTACTTCAAGAAGGATATTGTAGTAAATGTCAACAGCCTTAGAGGATTTAAATAAGAATGTATGCTGAGAATTATCCCTTGCAATTAATGACAAGGTTATTGGAGACCATGACCTGAAGAGTTGCTATGGGGCAACTCTATGGGGCAGTGGGGGCAGAGACCACGAGCTCTTACCTGAGGCGTATCTTAGGACCTAAGGTATAACTCTGTTTCATAGTTGTTATTGGATCATTGCTGTGGCTACCAACTCACCATACACTTTTCGGATGATTGTCTACTTGCCTACGCACAATGTTAGAATTGTGATAATTTTCAAAGTAGCCTAAAAACTTGAGCTAAGAATTTAGCTCACTTAGTTGTTTCAGTAGGGAATAGCAACTACAGTTGAAACATAGAGATGATACCAGAAATCTGCATCTCTCAACCCTGTATAATCAACAACCTGTATTTTATTTATTTATTTATTTATTTTAAAAAAGATTTTTTTTTAATTTATTTATTTGAGACAGAGAGAATGAAAGACAGAGAGCATGAGAGGGAGGAGGGTCAGAGGGAGAAGCAGACTCCCTGCCGAGCAGGGAGCCCGATGTGGGACTCGATCCCGGGACTCCAGGATCATGACCTGAGCCGAAGGCAGTCGCTTAACCAACTGAGCCACCCAGGCGCCCCAACAACCTGTATTTTATATACTCTGAGATGTCCTGTAGTTTGTGATTAATTACCACTTGGTGCCTCCAAGCACAGGAGAAACCCACCAGGGACTTTCTCTGCAGATTTTAGCACAAACAAATTTTGTGAGTTTGCACAATCAGCTTTAGAAGCTTAAGAGCTCTTGTCATCTCCACCTAGGTTGAAGGCTACCCCTTGGGACAGTTTTAAATGGTGTGCAAGTATGTTGAACAGTAAGTGTAGACCATTTTCATAAAGCTGGGGCTATAAATAGAAGAGTGGAGATAGGGTGTACCTAGGAGGATGTGTAAGAATAAGATATTTTCAATGCAAATAGGACTTGAGGATGCTGTTAATGTTTTTGACACATTAATTAGAAAGTTGACTACATTTTCAGTATCAGGAAATTGCAAGTAATGACATTAAATTGAAGCAACCTTATCATTTAGCTTTTCTCCATATCTGTAAAACAAAACAAGTTTATACAAAATGGTCTTTTATGCTCCCTTTATTTTCATTTCTAAAACTGTGATTCTGCATGCTACCTTTTTTTCTTTTTTAAGATTTTATTTATTTGAGAGTGAACGAGAGAGAGAGCACAGAGGGAGAGTGAGAGGGAGAAGCAGACTCCCCGCTGAGCAGAGAGTCTGATGCGGAACTCGATCCCTGGACCCAGAGATCATGACCTGAGCCAAAGGCAGACACTTAATCAACTGAGCCACCCAGGTGTCCCTGCAGGCCAGCTTTTATGCAGAAAAGGTAATCCACATAATTTTGAAAGTTTAAGAGATTAACAACAATGACTTTTATATGTTTGACAATATTGATGAGATGAGATTATTCCCTTACTGCATATAGATTATATTAAATTAAGCTCTTATTTTTTCCCCTCTGATTTCTCTTGAGATGAAAACTAGGGCAAGAGTTCAATATGAGGGGCACCTGGGTGGTACAGTCCTCTAACTGTCCTACTCTTGGTTTCTGTTTGGGTCATGATCTCAGGGTCCTGAGACTGGGCCCTGCATTGGGCTCCGTGCATGGTCAGCACAGTCTGCTTGAGGTTCTCTCTCCCTCTCCCTCTGCCCCTCCTGCTCCTGCTCTCTCTCCCTCTAAGATAAACAAATAAATCTTTTTTTTAAGATTTTACTTATTTGACAGAGAGCGAGACAGCATAAGCAGGGGCAATAGTAGTGGCAGAGGGAGAAGCAGGCTCTCCGCTGAGCAGGGAGCCTGATATGGGGCTTGATCCCAGGACCCTGAGATCATGACCTGAGCTGAAGGCAGCAGCTGTTCAACTGACTGAAAAACTCAGGTGCCCCATAAATAAATAAATAAATATGTATTCATTCATTTATTTATTTATTTATTTATTTATTTATTTTTAAGATTTTATTTATTTATTTTACAGAGAGAGACAACAGCGAGAGAGGGAACATAACCGGGGGGGGGGGGGGGGGGGGAGGGAGGGAGAAGCAGGCTTCCCGCGGAGCAGGGAGCCCGATGCGGGGCTTGATCCCAGGAACTTGGGATCATGACCTGAGCTGAAGGCAGTCGCTTAACTACTGAGCCACCCAGGCGCCCCAAATAAATCTTTTTTTAAAAAAGAGTTAAATATGACTCTTTTTGCTTATTAACTCATTTAATTTTTTTCCAATTTCATGGGAGATTACTGTTGGCTATAAATAATTACAATGATAATTACAATGTTCTTAGGTTGATGGTATTTGTGACAATAATTAGGGCATTTTTAAATATGATTTTTCTTAATGTGTTATTACTGGCTTCAGTTTTTGAAGGTTTTATATAGATGCATTGTGAGAATAGTAGGAGGTGCTTAGGATAATAATATCAAGGTTAATAAACTGAAAGTATTTAAAAATGCTATCAGAGTAATCAGAATAGCTTATGCAAAGGAAACTTGGTAAGTTTTGTCTTGATAGGGTTTTTTTGCCCTATAAATTTATTTGACAGAGTTGAGATTCATAAGGATAACTAAGTAAAGATCTTTTTTGTTATACTTGTTATTTACAGTTTTGTTTTTGTTTGTTACACATCTTTGAATGAGTATACTGATTATGATCTTCATTGTCATGGGGCCATTCAGAGGTTACTGAGGGTAAACACTCACTAAACACACACGTTATATATTTGTGATATATTTAGTTAAGAATATAGAACCTAAAAGAGCAAGAGAAGTTGTAGCCTTTTACTTGATCGATGTTCCATACAAGACATAATCACTGCACATGACTCCTGTTCAGATATAAGCCATTTCTGAGTTGATAAAGCCAAATTCTTGCTACACCACATGCCTTTTATAATCAGGCTTACATCGTTCAAGAACAACTAAGGCTATCTATCTATATGCTTCCATTTAAAAATATTTTATAAAAAGTATTTTCAGTATCCGCTCAGATATATCCTTACTCAGAGAACCTTAGATGGTTAAGTTTCTGGGGCGCCTGGGTGGTTCAGTCAGTTAAGTGTCTACCTTCGACAGGTCATGATCCCAGGACCCTGGGATAGAGCCTTGCATCAGGTTCCCTGCTCAGCAGGGAGTCTGCTTCTCCCTCTCCCTCTGCCCCTCCCCCTGCTTGTGCATGCACTCTCTCTCTAATAAATAATCTTTAAAAAAATTTTTTAAGATGACTAAGTTTCCAAGGTGTCCCTGAATATTCCTACCTTCTTACGCTACTCTCTCAGCAAACCTGAAATTTCCCCACATGTTCATATGTAATATCTGCATGCACACGCACACATACATACATGCTGTTTAACTTGTGGATTTGTCTGTCTCTCCTGGCTGACAAAAGGATGAAAGATCAGACTCCTTAATAATACATTTGAATATAGTTAGAATACCACTAGTGTATATAATACATTGCAGAGGCCAACCTTAGTATACATTGATTTTCATTATTATATTACTATATGTGAGAAAGTGGTAGGCTTTTATTTTCCTCTTTGTAGAAAGATTCAGATCTTTGACACTAATATTACATTTCATAAGGTTACATTTTTCTAGTGATAAATTGGATTCAGCTTTAAAACCTTTTTATTCAATTTAAAGTACTTTGTGTTTTATATTTCAATTGAGATAATATATAATATTCCTTTTTCAACTCCCATAAGTATTTTTGCAGACATTTATTTAGCATACAGTGTCCTATGCAGAGTAAAGAATTGATTAACACTGTAGAATATACCAAGAAGTGGACAAAGTATGGTTTCTCTTTTAAAATAAAATTCCAAGTTGGACTGAACTATCATTTTTTTAATATATCCAGTTTTATGTCACTAGTTATTCTAAACCATAATGGGAAATTGATACAGCTTTTCATTATTGTTGCTTTCTTAAAATGAACACTAATGTGAATTGATTTTTTTTTTCTGTAATAAAGTTTTATTCTAAGCCAATAGGTTGCAAACTCAACGTAAGGCATGGTGAAACTAATAAACATTAAAATAAAAGAATATAAAATGAATTACACTATTTTAATCACTTCTGTTATGTATAAACTTAGAAATTGTATATTACTGTGTTCTTATAGGATAATTAAAATCATTTTACTAACCTACACCCTAGCAAATTAAAATGCAAAGAATAGAGGCAAAATAAGAAACTGTCATCCCTTTTCTTCTAAAATGAAGTTAGACCCATAGATGCTTCCAGGAATATGTGGTGGGACCTTAGGTTGACTTTCAAGTCACATATTCAAATGTTTAGTTACACAACACAGAATGAATAGGATTGCCCAAACTAGAGCTAGGTATGACTAAAACAAAAACAGTACTGTGGATCTAAAAAGTCTTAAAGTCCATAAAATGAATGAACTGATGACGTTAAATGAGCTTATTTGCTATAAACTTAAGTACAGGATATCCTTATTTTTCTCAATGGGACATTATAAAGAAATGGATTTGGATTTTCTATATAGTTTCATTCTGCTTGATTTACCAATATAACTTCTTGCCTAATAAGCAATTCTAAAAGCAAACATTACAGCTGTGAAATTTATTTTCTAAAGTGCCTCAGAAGAGGCTATTTATATAAAATATATCTACTAAATATTATATAGTGTTTTAATACAAAACTATTAAATAAACTTAAGGGGTACAGACAGTGTGAAAAACAATATTTCTCTTAGCCTTTTCATCAAACATTTCTGTATTCCTTATGTCATGCCTCTGCATTTTAATTCAACCAATATTCCTTTGTATCTATTATACACCAGATACTGTATGATTCACAATCAAGACATGTTCCCATCCCAGCTCAGTGATTGGTAGGGAAGAAAAATGCAATCATATGTCATAATCCAGTCTTATAAATTCTATCACATCAATATAATATCATAGTGTTACATGGACGTAAAAATAAATAGGTATACTTACAGGTGGCTAAAATATTAATTTAAGAGTTATGAGGAAAGGTGACATTGCAATTATATTCACAGGCAATATGAAATATTATAATGGGTAAATACCTGGCTTGGATTTTGTAAAGTTGTAAAACTGGAAAATTGAACAAAATTTTCAAGCTTACAGACTAGTGAGGAAAACATAAAGCAGCCATAATACAATGTGGTATAATGTTATATCCAATACCATACAAGTAAACACAAGTCTCGGGATGAAGAGAGAAGCAAGGTCAACTTGTTGTTAATTATCTCTACATGGCGGGTCCATTAGGGCCTCAGTGAAGGATGTAACAAATTAAAGTGTGTTATATTTAGTTTGGTTTATTTTAGTCCATCAATATTTCCAAAATGAGGACATTCTAGGAATGAAAGTTCAAAATTTGGAGACTTCTTTAAGTCTACCTACTCCTTTAGTTTCTATATAAATAACTTTCCAAAACTTGTTAATTCTAATCATGCAGTTTCTTAAATCTGCCTACTTTATTTATGTATAAAACCACAACTATAGTTTACTTTCTCTTAAATAATTATAGACAGCTTGTTAATTTGTTCATAAACCTTACTCCAGTCCTTTCTTTAAAGACTTGTAGATTTCCCTTCAGCCCTTTTACTAGTTATTTACATTAATAGAGAATACATTTGCTATTCATTTACATTAGTTACTATTCATTTAAATTAATGTTATTATTGTTTTATTTGCTTTCTATACCAGAACCCATAGGCCTTTTTGTCTTTTTAACTGTTGCATAACTCATAATAAATGTATACTGTATTTTATATAGCCATTCATTTATTGGCAGTTGTCTTTGTTTTTTGATTTGTCCTAGGAGACAATATCTTTGTACATGCTTCCTTATCACATTTCCCTGGGGTAGGTATAGAGGTCTGGTATTGCTTTTTATAAAAAAAAAAAAAATTAATAAGCCCTATGTAGCTACCCTTCAAACTATCTGTCCCAGTTTAAAAATCTTAGACACTCACCAACACTGGATGGTGCCAAATTTTTATTTTTCCAATCTGATACATAAATGTTTGCCCAGGTCAGGGTCACAACAAAATATATTGTCCTAACTAGGAATCTTTTAAAGAACAGGAGGTGCTATTAACAATTTTCCTAGGATAATAAGCATAAACAAGGATGGTTAGGGCCAAACCTAGAACATACTGCCACTGTCATTAGAACTAAATCTCTAAAACCCAAATTTTATCACTTCAATAACTGCTTGATAATTATTTTTATCTTTATACAACAATATACATAAATTCCAAATCCTTCATCTAAATATATGGTGTTTCATGATTTGAATCTACCTGCCATTTGCTCTTAAGCTCCTACTTCATCCTTCTACTTAATACTAGTGACCTAGTCACTCATCCCTAGGTTTCTGGCCCACTTGGGCTCCTGCTACGTCTTGTCTTCCCAGTCTGTTTTCCTGCTACATCTACCTGTTGATGCCCTACATTTCCTTAAAGATCCAGCCTCGTTCTACATCCTTCCAGGAGCTTTCCAAACCCTTCCTATTCAGAATTGCTTTACTTCTTACTTTATTATACTTTATCATCTATTACTCTTTATTTTTATATCCTTTTCTGCTCTAGGGATGTGGCATGGAGGCATAGTGATAAATATATGTGATTAATATGGCATAATGATTAAGATATTAGACTTTGGACTTGAATCCCAGCTGTGGGGCAAATTGCTTAATGACTCTGCAACTTAGATTCCTCACGGGTAAAATAGGGATAATAGTTTCTGTTTCCTAGGACTTTCACAAGGCTTAAATATGTAACACATGTAAACCATTAGATGCAGTGCCTAATATGTAAGTACTGTATCTTTGTAAATAATACAATTTCTCTTAAATACTGGTTTTTGCCGGCAGTTAGACATCGGCTTTCTGAAATTCTCTCTTGCTCCTGCACTAAAGAAACTGAGCTGAATCTTTAACTACTGTTTCTGAATTAGCTCATGGCAGAATGTAGAGTTAAAAGTTCGGTGCTAGGGTAGGCTCGGCTCAAGTTGACATCTTGAATCTGCTACCAAATAGCTGTTCTCTTAATCAGACTATTTTTTTAAAGTTTCTTTTCTATCCTAAAATGCAAAAAATAAAAATACCTACTTTGTAAGATCATGGTGACAATTAAGGTATGGCAAATTTCTAGCATAGTACCTTACTGGTACTGGGCTAATAAATAGTAACTATTGATAATTTACTTCGAACACGGTGGCTCTAGGTCCTTAGGTGAAAATCCCTTTTCTCGCTCTAGTCAACCAATCAACAAATTGACTATTTTCATTATGTGAATAATTAGACTGTAAGCTCATTTAAAAGACTCACTGAAATCCTTTTTTTAATATTATGAAACAAAATGTAGTGATTGAACAGAAATCTTCACATGTGTTTTTCCAAACTAATTCTAATAATGACCAGTTTCCCTCTCAATGATTTGGACATTACCAAATAACATTTTCAAAGGAAAAACTAATTCTGAGTAATACTTCAGAAGTCCTCTTGAAATCATTTTCAGATTTCCACAATACTACAAGAAATTTAAATAAATCATGCCCCTCTTGATGTTGTGTTTGTGTTATGGGTGTGTGTTGTGGTTTCTTGGATTTGATATAATTAAAGCAACATCAAGCTGCATGTTGCATTATTATGAAGTGATCAAAAAATTTTGTTTCCCATAATAAGAAATTAATTTTAGGAGTGAATTTTATTTGAAAATTTATTTTAAGATTATTCAAATTTAACTCTTATTTTTATGCTTTAAAATACATGTCTTTACAATTACTTTTCACTGTGGAGAGTAAAGGTGACTTTTGATTAATGTTGCTATTTTAAGTATAATAAATATTCAAAACTTAAACAAAATTATGTAAAGGGAAAGATGTTACAGAATATTTTAATATATAGGATAAAAGTGACTGAATTTAGGGACATACATGTCCACAGAAAAATTTTACCTGTTTTGGAACTTTAGAGTAATACAGTGTATTTCTGCTTGATTTTTTTCATGTAATATTGTGATTGTGGATTTATTTCAGTTACCAGTGTAGCAGAATATTGTTCATTTTCACTGCTGTAATATTGATAGAAATTTTAAATTGTTTCCAGTTTGAGGCTATGAGACATATGGATGAAATACATATTCTTATGCATATTTAATGCACATGTTTATTCATTCTCTGGAGAGGAGAATTACTTGCTCTTAGATTTATGATTGATTTATGATTTATAATTAATTAGGATTAATTTATAATTTATAATTAATTTTAAATTATGAATATGACCAGCTTCAGTAGATAGTATCAAACAGTTTTCCAAAATGGTTGAGCCATATACCCACCTATGAGAAGTTTATAAGGAGTCCAGTTACTTCACAATATCACATATTTGTATTATCATTTCCAGTTTTAGCCATTTTGGGGGTATGCTGCAGTGTGATACTGAGGTTTTAATTTAATTTCCCTCACAGATAATGACCTGAATCCTTCTTGATATGGCTTGTTGAAATTTGAATATCCTTTTTCTATAATTTGTCTTTTTTCAAGTTGATTTGCTGAAGTCATTTATACATATTCTGGATATTAATCCTCTGTTGGTTATATGTATTTCAAATGACTTGTTTTCAATATGTGGCTTTACTTCTCAATCTCTTAATGCTGTCTTTTGACAATGAGTTCCTAATTTTAATTTTTATATTTTTTCATGTAAAGCTAGTGATTCTTGTGTCCAATTTTAGAAAACTTTGTGTACTCCCAGGTCATGAAAGTATTCTCTTGTGCTATCTTACATTTTATAGACATTATATGGTTTTATTTTTTTATTATTTTTTTTAAAGATTTTATTTATTTATTTGACAGAGAGAGACACAGCGAGAGCAGGAACACAAGCAGGGGGAGTGGGAGAGGGAGAAGCAGGCCTCCCGCAGAGCAGGGAGCCCGATGCGGGGCTTGATCCCAGGACCCTGGGATCATGACCTGAGCCGAAGGCAGACGCTCAACGACTAAGCCACCCAGGCGCCCCTATATGGTTTTATTTTTAATATTAATATGTACATTCTGCTGTTTATGGTATGGCGTAAGAACTCATATGGATATACAATGGATGCAAGACCATATCCTACTTCTCTGCAGTGCCATCTCAGTAATAAGTGTCCAGCTATCTGTGCATCTAATTCTGGAGTATTCCATTTTATCAATTATTTTGTCTATCCCTGAACCACTATAACAAATTCTTAGTATATCTCTATAATAAGTATTTACATTTTGCCTATAGGAACCTAAACTTTGTTCTTCATCTTCAAGATTATCTTGATTATTCTTTTTCATTTATATTTCCTTGATATTTTAAATAAGTTTGTCTAAGGAAACTTCCTCTGATACTGATTTGGGACTACAATCTATAGATTAATTGGGTAGAAATACAATATTGAATGTTTAAGTCTATGACCATTGAACGGTCCTGCCCTACAGATTTCAGAATCAAGACTGAAATAAGGACTAGTAGGATTTCATTTCTGTAAAATTCAAAAACAGGTAAAACTAACATACAGTGATAGAAATCAGAATAGTGTTTACCTCTTGGAAAGAGGACTGACTGAAAAGCAATCTTTCTGGGTGGTAGGAAATTTGGTGGACTGAGAGAGAGAAATGTATTTTATATACATTTGTCTTTTTTGGGGAGGGTGCAGTTTTTAAGGTGAATTATTTAGTGATTCATCACTTACATATAACACCCAGTGCTCATCACTAGTGCCCTCCTTACTACCCATCACCCATTTAGCCCATCCACCACCTCCCTCCCTCCATCAACCCTCAGTTTGTTCTCTATAGTTAAGAGTCCCTTATGGTTTGTTTCCCTCTCTTTCTCCCTTCCCCCATATGTTCATCTGTTTTGTTTCTTAAATTTCATATATGAATGACATTATATTGTATTTGTCTTTCTCTGACTGATTTATTTCACTTAGCATAATACATTCTAGCTCCATCCACGTCTGTTTGATGGCTGAATAATATTCCATTCTCTATATATATGCCACCTCTTCTTTATCCATTCATTAGCCGATGGACACTTGGGCTCTTTCCACAGTTTGGCTATTGTTGATTATGCTGCTATAAACATCAGGGAGCATGTGCCCCTTCAAATTCATATTTTTGTACCCTTTAGGTAAATACCTAGCAGCGCCATTGCTAGGTTGTAGGGTAGCTCTATTTTCAACTTTCTGAGGAAGCTCTATACTGTTCTCCATAGTGGCTGCACCAGTGTGCACTCCCATCAATAGTGCAAGAGGGTTCCCCTTTCTCCACATCCTTGCCAACATCTGTTGTTTCCTGTGTTGTTAGTGTTAGCTATTCTGACAAGTGTGAGGTGGTATTTCATTATGGTTTTGATTTGTAATCCCCTGATGATGAGTGATGTTGAGCAACTTTTCATGTGTCTGTTAGCTATCTACATGTCTTCTTTGGAAAACTGTCTTCATGTCTTCTGCCCATCTCTTAACTGGATTTATTTTGGGGGAATTAAACTTGATAAGTTCTTTGTAGATTCTGGGTACTAACCCTTTATCAGACATGTCATTTGCAAATATTTTCTCCCATTCTGTAGTCTGCCTTTTAGTTTTGTTGAATGTTTCCTTCACTGCACAAAAGCTTTTTTTCTTGATGAGGTCCCATTTTTGGTAGTTCATTTTTGCTTTTGTTTCCCTTGCCTCCAGTGATGTGTCTACTAAGAAGTTGCTATGGCTGATGTCAGAGAGGTTACTGCTTGTGTTCTTCTCTAGGATTTTGATGGTTTCCTCTCTTACATTTGTCTTTCATCCATTTGGAATTTATTTTTGTGTATGTTTTAAGAAAGTGGTCTAGTTTCATTCTTCTGCATGTTGCTGTCCAATTTTCCCAACACCATTTATTGAAGAGACTGTCTTTTTTCCACTGTATATTCTTTCCTTCTTTGTTGAAGATTAGTTGTAAATCTTATAGAACTGTATTTTAAGGATCTATAAGTTTTACTATACATAAATTACACCTAAGTAAAATTAGTTTAAAAATTTAACAAAAATGGCATGGCAATTTTTTTTTATTATGTTATGTTAATCACCATACATTACATCATTAGTTTTTGATGTAGTGTTCCATGATTCATTGTTTGCATATAACACCCAGTGCTCCATGCAGAACATGCCCTCTTTAATACCCATCTCCAAGCTAACCCATCCTCCCACCCTCCTCCCCTCTAGAACCCTCAGTTTGTTTTTCAGAGTCCATCATCTCTCATGGTTCGTCTCCCCCTCCGATTTCCCACCCTTCATTCTTCCCCTGCTGCTATCTTCTTCTTCTTCTTCTTTTTTTTTAACATATAATATATTATTTGTTTCAGAGATACAAAACAGTATGGAGGTTCCTCAAAAAGTTGAAAATAGAGCTACTATATGATCCAGCAATTGCACTACTGGGTATTTACCCCAAAGATACAAATGTAGGGATCCGAAGGGGTACGGGCATGACAATTTTTAAATAAATATATTCAGGGTCAGGGAAAAGTTGAATGTCAGAAAATGTATGCATACTTAGGATTTTAGATTATTTAACAAAGGTTATGATTTTGTGCATTTATGGATCTTATCAAAGAATAAACTTTAGTGGGGTGCCTGGGTGGCTCAGTTGGTTAAGTGCATGCCTTCAACTTAGGTCATAATCCCAGGGTCCTGGGATCGAGGCCCTCATCGGGCTCCCTCCTCAGCAGGGAGTCTGCTTCTCTGTCTGCCTCCCTCTCCCTGCTTATGTTCTCTCTATGTCAAATAAATAAATAAAATCTTAAAATTTTAAAAATATTAAAAAAAGAATAAACTTTTGTTTTCATAGATTTTCTTACTGTTTTCTTCTTTTCAATTGCATTGACTTTTGCTCTAATTTGTATTACATTTCTTTTTTCTGCTTTCTTTAAATGTGCATTGTTCTTCTTTCTCCAGTTTCCTAAACTAGAGGTTTAGATTTTTGATTTTAGATCTTTCTTCTTGTGTAATATATGCATTTTATGATATAATCTCCCTCTAAGAGCTGCTTTTGCTACATCTCACAAGAACCCAAATGAGCACCCACAATTTGGAGAGGTAGAATGCCCAGCAGCTACAGTTTTCTGATGAGTTCAAGGCAAGACATTGCTTTTCAATTTGTTAAACTGTTTTCTTAGAGTAAGGATGGGAATGGCAGCTTCTAGGCTCTTTACATGTTGGAACTGAAATAGAAAATTGATTAGTACATTTTAGTAGTTAAAATGTTTATATTACATACTATTAAGAGTTTTAGTTCCTTAAACTCCTCTACTACTTCTAATTTACTGGTTTACATGTTTGTGTTAACATGTGTATACAAAAAGAATGCACACTAAAGTTTGAAGAGTATAATTATTCAATATGTAAAGTATTTTTGAAGTGTGTAAATTTCTTGTGGATTAGTCTTTATTAATTATCTTGTTAATCTCTGAACATTTTAATGCTATATGTTGGCTTTTTTATACATAATTAAAATAATCTGGAATAGGTTACCAGAAGAAGCATTGATTTAGCTTATTTAAAAACATGTTCATGCACTACATAAAAAACTAATGATGTACTGTATCATGACTAACATAACATAAATAAATAAATAAAAAATAAATAAGTAAATAAAAATATGTTCATGGAAAGGAAATACTGATTTCTCATACACTAGTGAGGAGAGACAGATAAAATATTATTAAATGATAACCAGTATTGGTAAGAATTTGAAGATTAATAACTTCAAAAATATTTCTCTAAGATAATATACTATTTGAATTTCAAATAATGGTATGGAATAGATTGAAACACATTTTCTTACAAATATTGTCAAGTGCTAACTATCATTAAAGAATTTTGTGAAGTAGTTGTGTACTACCTCATTTAAACAACAGTAAGAAATCAGTCCCATTATTGTTCTATTTAAAATGCATTGAAGAACAACAAAAACAAGTGAAGTTGATATTAATATGGTAAAATTCATACTCCAAACCTACTCAAGCCCAGTGGTCAATGGCAAAACGTAAGAAACATCTTCATCCTAATCAGCAAAAAGGTGAAGTTGCCAAATACCATAATTTAATTTTTTAATATATTAGACAAAACAATTAAAGAGAAAGTAGGAGATAAAAAATTGTAAAGTAGGAGTTAATATTTCATACATAATAACAGGTAATATATACCTAGACATCTAAAAGAATACCTGGAAATAAATGCACAGTAGAATCCTCTGGGAACTTAAAAAATATTAATGTCTGCATTTCACATCAGTTCAAATGGAATAAATCTTTGAAGGTAGGGTTCTTGTCACCTGACTTTGGTTTTTGTTTTCTTTTTCTTTTTCTTCTTTTTTTAATTTTTTGCTTCCTTATTTTCTTTTGTAAACTGTTCTGGTCATTCTGTCACAGAGTTGGCAGATGATCGTCATTCTAGAAAACTATAAAGACCAAGCAAGGAAGGTGCAAATTGTTCTGTCAGAGACTGTTTAGCTCACTCTTGATGTTTCATGCTACACTACTTAAATGGTTTTATTAACTAAATGATAGAAATGAGTCAACTTTTCTGAGATACCTAGAGTAAAATTTAGGTATTTTTTTCTTATTTGACATTAGGATCAAAATTCTAACTATTTTCACAACGTTGTATTAACATGTTTTATTTTTTGGTATAGAACCTAAATTCTGTGTAGTCTGACATTTGTGTTAATATTTTTTGGCTACTTAACAGAAATTCAGTATTGATGTTGATTAACCTAGTGATTTACCAACATTTGACATGGAGATTTTAGCATAAGCTCTGTAGAGAAAAATGCAAATCTTTTGTTTTTACTCATTTTATTATGTTAATCACCATACATTACATCATTAGTTTTTGATGTAGTGTTCCATGATTCATTGTTTGCATATAACACCCAGTGCTCCCTGCAGAACGTGCCCTCTTTAATACCCATCACCAGGCTAACCCATCCCCCCACCCCCTCCCCTCTAGAACCTTCAGTTTGTTTCTCAGAGTCCATAGTCTCTCATGGTTCGTCTCCCCTTCCGATTTCCTCCCCTTCATTTTTCCCTTTCTGCTATCTTCTTTTTTATTCATTCTTAAAACTTCCATATAATATTGCTATGATCCCTGAAACTATGATTTAATATCTTATAATACTGGTTATCCCACTGAAAATGTACTAGCAAATCTATTCCAAAGCAAATTTCAGTCACATTTTTTCCATTCTTTTTTCAGTATCTCATTTTAAATAATTAGTTGAGAATAGATTATCAATAGCATTTTCCATATTTTTAACCAGTCACAAACCTGTCTTATAAAAGTCCTTTGAATTAAACACCCGCAAATCCTCATTAGGATATAAATAAATTTTACTCTTATGATCAACAGTGCTTTGAGACAAAGTGGTTTGTTTTGTTTTGTTTATTTTTCAAAGGAATTTAATATTTAGAGTTTTGAATGGGGCTTAGAATTACTTTTGCAAAAGTTTTGAGCTTCATAAAAATATTTGAAGAAAAATATCTCTTTTTGCAATATTTATATAATGAGCAGTCAAAAATTGTATTTAGATCCACAAACCAAATTTCCATTTAGATGAATTTTCAAAATCCTTAACCCGTGTTCTATCATGCTGATTTTTCATTTGATTAGTAACACATTAATCAGATGAATATGTTTACAGATCTGAAAATGGTATAACATTGGGTACATCTATAAGACAGAAATGTAGGATTGAACAATTTTTTTTTACTAATATAGTCTCATAGTTATAGCTACTTTTCTATGTACAGAAAGTGAGGGGAAAAAAATCTCTAGTGTAAAATTTTCCTCCTAGAGGCTTAGCTATGATTTGGGGTGTAATTGCCACCTTTGCAGAGTTCAAGACCTAGGGGAAATAATTTCTACCTGGAGGATTTTTCCATTCCTTTCAATTCATCAGTAGTACTATTGATATTCACATTCATTACTAAGGAGTGTGCAGAAGAGTGAGATGGGTGGAGTGGAAAATAAATGACTATTTCTCCTCTCATATTGATAGTTTTGAATCTTTTTCTCCTTACAAACACCTTTCCTGGATTCTGTCCCATCTTATGCCTTTTCCAAGCACCTTTTCATGGAAAATAGTTTTGTATGCAGGGATACCAGGCAAAAAACAAAGTATGTTGAATGCAACATAAGACAGACAGCAGGCTATAAAAATTGCATCCAATTAATGCTATTATGGTCAATAATAAATTATGTTCAATATGTTAAGGCTTAGGCTATTCCAATTTTAAAACAATACTAAATAATGCATTCTTTATATAGAATATATTCAATTTTATATTTGTTTCCTAATGGAGCCAAAATGAAAAAAATAAAAACTAGAGTCACAAATATTTGATATTCACAGGCCACTTTTAACTAACATTAAGGTAAAGCTAAATTAAGTATAAAGTATAAATTATAACGGTTAATTTCATTTGTCAATCTGGCTAGGCTATGGTGGCTAGTGATTTGGTCAAACATTCATTTAGATGTTTCTGTAAAGGTATTTTGTAGATGTAATTT